>NC_091070.1:211372500-212750000 GCF_032405125.1 Capricornis sumatraensis
TTAAATTTACTGAGGTTCGATTTGTGACCCAAGATGTGGTCTATCCTGGAGAATGTTCCATGTGCAATTGAGAAGAAGGTGTATTCTTCTGCATTTGGATGGAATGTCCAGAAGATATCAATGAGATCCAACTCATCTAATGTATCATTTAAGACTTGTGTTTCCTTATTAATTTTCTGTTTTGATGATCTGTCCATTGGTGTGAGTGGGATGCTAAGGTCTCCTACTATTATTGTGTTACTTTCAATTTCTCCTTTTATGTCTGTTAGTGTTTGTTTTATATATTGAGGTGCTTCTATGTTGGGTGCATAGATATTTACAATTGTTATGTCTTCTTCTTGGATTGATTCCTTGATCATTATATAGTGTTCTTCCTTATCTCTTATAATATTCTTTATTTTAAGGTCTATTTATCTGATATGAGGATTGCTACTCCAGCTTTCTTTTGCTCCCTATTGCATGGAATATATTATTCCATCCTCTCACTTTCAGTCTATATGTGTCTTGAGGTCTGAAGTGGGTTTCTTGTAGACAGCATATATATGGGTCTTGTTTTTGTATCCATTCGGCCAGTCTGTGTCTTTTGGTTGGAGCACTTAATCCATTAACATTTAAAGTAATTATTGATATATATGTTCCTATTGCCATTTTCTTACTTGTTTGGAGTTGATTTTGTAGATCTTTTTCCTTCTCTTGTATTTCTTGACTATATAAGTCTCTTTAACATTTGTTGTAAAGCTGGTTTGGTGGTACTGAATTCTCCTAAGTTTTGCTTGTCTGGAAAGCTTTTTATTTCTCCATCAATTTTGAATGAGATCCTTGCTGGGTACAGTAATATTGGTTGTAGATTTTTCCTTTTCAGTATTTTAAATATATCCTGCCATTCCCTTCTGGCCTGCAGAGTTTCTGCTGAAAGATCAGCTGTTAAGCATATGGGGTTTCCTTTGTATGTTACTTGTTGCTTCTCCTTTGCTGCTTTTAATATTCTTTCTTTATGTTTAGTCTTTGTTAGTTTGATTAGTATGTGTCTTGGCATGTTTCTCCTTGGGTTTATCCCGTATGGGATTCTTTGTGCCTCTTGGACTTAATTGACTATTTCCTTTTCCATGTTGGGGAAATTTTCAACTATAATCTCTTCAAAAAATTTCTCATACTCTTTCTTTTTCTCTTCTTCTCCTGGGACCCCTATAATTTGAATGTTGGTGCATTTGATATTGTCCCAGAGGTCTCTGAGATTATCCTCAGTTCTTTTGATTCTTTTTATTTTATTCTGCTCTTCAGAAGTTATTTCCACTATTTTATCTTCCAGCTCACTGATTCATTATTCTGCTTCAGATATTCTGCTATTGATTCCTTCTAGAGTATTTTTAATTTTGGTAATTGTGCTGTTTGTCTCTATAGGTTTATTCTTTAATTCTTCTAGGTCTTTGTTAATTGATTCTTGCATTTTCTCCATTTTGTTTTCAAGGTTTTTGATCATCTTTACTATCATTATTCTGAATTATTTTTCAGGTAGTTCGCCTATTTCCTCTTCATTTATCTGAACTTCTATGTTTCTAGTTTGTTCCTTCATTTGTGTAGTATTTCTCTGCCTTTTCATTATTTCTTTTTTAACTTAATGTGTTTGAGGTCTCCTTTTCCCAGGCTTCAAAGTTGAATTCTTTCTTCCTTTTGGTTTCTGCCCTCCTAAGTTTGGTCCAGTGGTTTGTGTAAGCTTATAGGGTGAGGTTTGTGCTGAGTTTTTGTTTGTTCATTTTTCCTCAGATGGGCAAGGCTTAGGGAGGTGGTAATCCTATCTGCTGATGATGGGGCTTGTATTTTTGTTTTGTTTGTTGTTTGGATGAGGTGTTCTGCACAGGGTGCTACTGGTGGTTGGGTGATGCTGGGTTTTGTATTCAAGTGGTTTCCTTTGCATGAGTTCTCACTATTTGATACCTCCTAAGGTTAGTTCTCTGTTAGTCTAGGGTCTTGGAGTCAGTGCTCCGACTCCAAAGGTTCAGGGCCTGATCTCTGGTCAGGAACGAAGATTCCACAGGTGGTTTGTTATGGCATTAAGTGAAATTAAAACAAATATTCAAAAATGAGAAACCAAAGATGAACCCCAGACAAATGGCAGTTACAAAATCAGGCAAATAATAATTAAAATAATGGAATATACACATACACACACATATATATACACCCATGAGCAAAGTCAAAAAATCCAATAAAAATAAAGTACAGTAGATTGACCTGGTGAACAAAGGAAATAAAAAATTATATTTAACAGTTAAGAACAACACTAACTAAAGCACAAACTGGAAAACAAAACTAAAGGAAGGTGCCAAGTGGGGAATAAAGCAATGAAAACGAAACTAACAAATATGCTGGGAGGAAAGGAATGAAAGAAAAGAAAGAATAGATATGCAAAGTTAAATAGAGGTGATGAAGATTTATATACATTAAAATTAACTGCAAGGGGAAAAGAACAGTAGGGAAGACAAACAAAGGAATAAATATAGAAAAATAAAATAGGTTTTAAAAGTTAAAAATATAAAAAAGAGAAAAGTAAAAAAAAAAAAGGAAGAAGAAAGAAAACAGGGGAAAAAAAGGAAAACTCCACAGAACTGCAAAAGCCCAATGTAGAGGCAGAGGTTTATAACAACAATCAAAAGTGTGACTGAATATATTCATATATGTATACACCTATAAGCAAAATTGAAACAGCCCAACAAAAATAAAGTACAATAGATTGACCCAGTGAACGAAGGAAACCAAACATTATATCTACCAGAACAAAACTAACTAAAGCACAAACTGGAAAACAAAACTAAAGCAAGGTGCCAAGTGGGGAATAAAGCAATGAAAATAAAGCTAACAAATATGCTGGGAGGAAAGGAAAGAAAGAAAAGAAAGAATAGATATTCAAACGTAAATAGAGGTAGATAAAGATTTATATACATTAAAGATTAACTGCAAGGGGAAAAGAACAGTAGGAAAAGCAAACAAAGGAATAAATGTAGAAAAAATAATACGTTTAAAATATTAAAAATTAAAATTAAAAAAAGAGAAAAGAAAACTGCACAGAACTGCAAAAGCCCAACACAGAGGCAGAGGTTTATAACAACAAAAAAAATGTGACTGAGGAAAAAAAAAAGCTCGAAAGCTTAATTAGATTTTATAGTGCTGATAAAACGGACAATGACAACAGAGGAGGGAAAAAAGGGAAAAAAAGAAAAAAGAAAAAAAATCCAAAAGAATCTACAGAACAAGTCAAAATCTAAGAATAATAAATGTTTTTCTTGAGTCACTGCTGTCAGAGTGCTTCAGCTCGCTGGGAGTCACAGTCCAACTCACCTCGCTAGCGTGCCCTCCAACATGGTGCTGATCTCTGGACCTGCTGTGGGGGCAGCTCAGAGTCTAATCTGGTACTGCTCCGGTTTGTTCTTGCCGCCAATGTCCACAGCTATCAGGACCAGTGTGCTTTCTTTTGCGGGAGCTCTCAATGACCTTTTGTATATTCCATTGACACAGAGTCTGCCTAGTTGATCATGTGGATTTAATCAGCAGCTTGTAGAGCTGGTGGGAAGGTTTGGGGTCTCCATCTTTAGCCACACTGCCCCTGTGTTTCAATAGTAGTTTTATTTCCACCTCTGCAAGTGGGTCATCCACTGGGGTTTGCTCCTGTGGCTGCCCTGGAGGACTTGGGTTTGCCCCTGTGAGGGCCAGGTGTGGAGGCGGTGCAGCTGCTTGGGTCGCAGGGGTTCTGGCAGCACCAGGTACTCAGGGGAGTTGGCGACTAGCGCAGCAGGAAATATAGTGCTCTAGAAGGGTATGGCAACCTGTACTGTCCAATACGCTCCAGTGTTCTTGCTTGGAGACCCCCTCCCTGACAGAGAAGGCTGGCAGGCCACAGTCTAGAGGGTCGCAGAGTTGGACACGACCGAAGTGACCCTGTGTGCATAGTTGCAAGACTTTTTGCCTGTGGCAGCTCTGCCCCAGTGAGAGTTGAGCGTGAAGGTGGCACGGCTGCTTGGCTTGTGGGGATCCTGGCGGCACCAGATGTGCAGGGACACAGACTGCCTTCACCACAGGAGTTATGGCCCTATCAGAGTCTTTTTTCCAGCCTCTTGTAGCTGGCGATCAGAAGGCCTCTTTGGCCAGTCTTTCTCTGTAGCTCCACCCATTCAGGCACTTAGAAGGCTCCCTTGCCCAGGGTCCTTCTCTGCTGACCGGCCCATCGAGCACTTAGAGGGGCCCCCCTGGCTGGGGTCCTACTCTGTAGATTGGAGCTTCAGGCACTTAAAGGCACCCCACCTTGGGTGGGGTCCTGCTCTGTAGTTCGGCACATCAGTCACTTGAAGGAGCACCCTGGGTGGGGTCCCGCTCTGTAGTTCAGTGCGTCAGGCATTTGATGGGCCAGGCTCTTTATTGTTCAGGTGCCCATGGCATGTGAGGAGAGGGAGGCTATAATAATGGCTCCATCCGCTATGTGTGACTCAGCAGTATTGCCTTGCTTCCGTGGCTGCCCGGTTTTTCTCCATAGGCATTTCTCACCACAATCTCCTCCCTCACATCCCCTCGATCTGTCTGTCTGCAGTCAACAGCAGCCCTCGCCCTGGGATTGCTCCACAATCCCTAAACTCCAGCTCCCAGCCTCTGTACCTTCCAGGGGACCTGCATCCCTGTCTGGGGTATGCATGACTGCAGGAAGGACTGTCTGATTCTGATTCCATTTAGGCTGCCACAAGTCAGCTGTTTCGCTCTCAGCCTTAAAATGTTTCTCCTCTGACCCAGACAGTTGGCCCGATGTGGGGTTCGGACCCCTGCTTCTGTCTCCCCACCAGCAGAAGGCAGGTGCAGTCCTACTAACACTCCTGTTTTTCCCCCTAGTTCCTTTGTCCTACCGAGTTTTGCGTGGTTCTGTATATTCTTGTCCTCTGGTCAGGGACTTCTGTCCTCTCGCAGCTGGTGTTCTGCATGCACTTCTGTGTCTGAAGGTGTATTCCTGATGCATCTGTGGAGAGAGATGTACTCCATGTCTACCTACTCCTCTGCCATCTTGGTCTCATGTTTTTTAAATGTTTTAATTAAAATAAAATTTTGGCTGCACTGGTTCTTTGTTGTGAGTGTTGGCTTAGTAGACCCCCAGCATGTGGGATCATAGTTCCCTGACCAGAGATGGAACTCACATCTCCTGCAATGGAAGGTGGATTCTTAGCATTGGACCACGGAGAAGTCCCAAGGTCTGGGTTTTAAGCTACCAAGATTTAGTAGTGAATGTCAATGGGAGATATTTGTATTCCTCTCCTGGCAAAGTCTGAGATTTCTGATTATCTTTGTGAGATTTTATATAAATGTGTGAATGTGTATGTACATAAAATCTAGTCTCTATCCACGTGGTTGTTAAAGTTCTGTTTCTTAAAGCAGATCTGATCATGTTAGTCTCACCTAAATCAAAACCTCACTGACCCCACATTGCTTAGGTGTGCAACATCTCAGCTGGGCTCCTCAGACCCTTTGTAATCTGACTTGGTTTATCATTAATCTTATCTCCTATCATCATGCCCACAGTCTAACCATCTTGAAATGGTACTGGGATTCACACTTTCATCAAGGATATTTATTTCAATTTTTCTACAACTCTTTGGGAAGTATTCTATTTCTATTCTTTTTTTGACTACTCTAGGAAATTTAACATATATACTTATCAAAGTCTGAAGTTAATAGATCCCTTTATCCTCCTCTCCCCAAATACAAGGGTCTTAGAAACTTTAATTCTCTTCTTTTCCTTCTTCTCCAGAGATATATACTGTTGTTGACATATATTTTAATTCTATCTTTGAAAAACCCACCAACGTGTTTTATTACTGTTTTATACAGTCAAGTCTTTTTCATATGTATCTGCATATTGACTATTTTCTTTGTTCATCATTACTTCTTGCATCCTAACCTTCCATCTGAGATCACTTTTACATGAGAAGATATTTTGTCTAAAGAACTTCCTTTTTATTTTTTATTGGAATATAATTGCTGTACAATGTTGTGTTAGTTTCTGCTGTAAAACAAAGTGAATCAGCTGTATGTATACATACAGTCCCTCCCTTTTGAGCCTCCCTCCCACCCTACCCTCCCCATCCCACACCTCGGGGTCATCACAGAGCATCCAACTGAGCTCCCTGTAACGTTACAGCAGCTTTCCGGTAGCTATCTGTTTTATGCGTGATGGCGTATAGATGTTAGCGCTACTCTCCCAGTTCGTCCCCCTCCCCCATGTGTGCATGTATCTGTACTCTATGTCTGCATCTCTATTCCTTCTGTAATTTTCTTTAGTAAAGTCTGTTAATGGCAATCTTTCGATCTTTTTCTTCTCTGAAACATCTTTATTTCACCATGATCCTTGAAAAGTCTTTTTTAACTGGGCATAGATTTCTAAGTTGACCGTTTTGTTTTCTCAGCACATTGAACATACAGATCCATTGTCCTCTGGATGTCTGTTGTTGCTTTGTGAGGTCAGTGGTTAGCTTGTCTATTGCTTCTCTGAAGACAACCTGTCTTTTCTTTGGCTGCTTTTAAATCTTCTTTTTATCTCTGGTTTTACAGTTTTAATATGATGTTGTAGGTGTGCATTTATTTCTATTTGTTTACTTGAAATTTGTTGGGGATTTACATCTTGATATATTTATCAGTTCTGGAAAATCATCAGCTATTGTCTCACCATTTATTGCCTCTGCCCTGTTCTCCCCCTCTTTCGGGGGGCTTCTGATTAGAAGTATGCTAGGTCATCTCATGTTCCCTTCACATCCCTTAACCCTTCTTTCTCAGAGCTTTATGATGCCTCCTGCATATATTTTTTCAGCCATATCTTTTTGTTTCACTAGTTCTGTTAGCACCTGCATCCATTTGGCTGTTAAACCCATTTATTGAGTTTCTAATTATAGCTATTACAGTTTTCATTCCTAGAAATTATATTTAGTTCCTTTTCTTATCTGCTTGGTCATTCTTTAAAAATCCTTGCTCTTTGCTCATATTTCAAAATCACCTTTTATTTTTCAATGAATCTGAGACACACAGAATTGGATAAATCATTACCCTTGGTTCATAGTCACTGGTATCATTGGACATAGACCTCTTATTTGAATATGTATGTATGTATAAAAGTGAAAGTGTTTGTTTTTCAGTTGTGTCCAGCTTTTTGCAACCCCATAAACTATAGCCCGCCAGGCTCCTCTGTCCATGGAATTCTTCAGGCAAGAATACTGGAGTGGGTGGCCACTCCCTTCTCCATGGGATCTTCCTGACCCAGGGATTGAACCTGGGTCTCCCACATTGCAGGCAGATTCGTTCTTCTCTTAGCCATCAGGGAAGTCCAATGTAGTGAATACCTGCAGTCCCACCATCCAACAACTAGGAGAGCTACCTGTCTGCTCCTCTTCATCTTATAACCGTGCTTCCCTCTTCCTAAATTTGTGATGATTATTCCCTTTCTTTTTTGTTTTTACAGTTTTTTAATCTATCTATGTGACCTAAATATATTGTTCGGTTTTAGTTGTTTTTGAACTTTATGAAAAAAGCATATTGCAGTGTATATAATCTCCTGGGACTTAGAGAAAATTTGACATTATATTAACTAAGATTTACCCATATTTCGGCATGCTCTTTATAATTCCATTGTGTGACTATTCCATGATTATTTTATCCATTTTTCTGTTACTGGGAATTTTGACTAGGCATTAATAGCTACTAACTAATTCATAGTCTTGCTATGAATATTCTTATATCTATCTTTGTATAAACATGAGCAAGTTTCCACTGTGTATGTAAATAGAGGTGGAATGCTGAGTTGTAGTGAAAATAGGATTAGTAATAAGCCAGTGCACACCAGTAGAACTATTGGCTAGCATCCAGTCTGGTTGGCCAGGCATCTGTTTTATTTGGGCAGTACCCATGTGGTGTTGGTTGTTGATACTTCAGTATTATCCTTGAGGGTTTATGAAATAAACTTTGTAGCCAAATTATTTTAAAACCGTTGTTCAAATTTATACCTCCACACGAAATACAGGAGATCTTGTTGATCTATGTTCTCTCCAACATTTCACATTGTCAGATATCTTAATTTTTGCCAATAAAATAGGTGTAAGTTAGTATCACAATATGGTCTTGATTTTCTGTTTACTAATAAGTTTGAGCATCTCTCTGAGTGTATACTGGCCATAGGCCTTTCCTCTGAGAATTCCCTACTCATATATCTTGCTCATGTACCTTACTCTTGTACCATGTATTTTTCTATTTGATTATCTTTTTCTCATTCATTTGAAGAAATTCATATAAAGAAATTACAAAATCCTTGATGCCAATTCTTTTTAATTGAAATGTAGTTGATTTACAATGTTATGTTAATTTCTGTTATACAACAAAGTGACTCAGTTATACACATACATACACACATACATACATACATACATACATACATGCATATATATATATATATATATTCTTTTTTAGATTCTTTTCATTATGGTTATCCCAGGACATTGAATACTCTTCCTTGTGTTATATAGTAGGACCTTGTTGTCCATCCACTCTATACATAATAGTTTGCTACTGCTAGCCCCAAGATCCCAGTTCATCCCTTCTCCACCCTCCCTCTTGGCAACCACAAGTCTGTGCTCTATGAGTCTGCTTCTGCTTGGTAGACAGGTTCATTGTGTTATATTTTAGATTCCACATATAAGTCATACCATATGGTATTTTCTTTTTTCACTTACTTCACCTAGTATAGTAATCTCTAGTTGCATCCATTTTTCTGCAGATAGTATGATTTCATTCTTTTTTAAAGCTGAGCAGTACTTAATGATATATTATGTATCTATTATATATGTATCTATTATATGTCCATTAGGCTGTTTTCATGTCTTATCTGTGGGAATAGTGCTGCTATGAGCATAGGGGTGCATGTATCCTTTTGAATGATATTTTTGTCAAAATATATACCCAGGAATGGGATTGTTAGACCATATGGTAATTCTGTTTTCAGTTTTCTGAGGACTCCATATTGTCTTCCATAGTGAATGCACCAATTTACATTTCCACCAACAATGTAGGAGGGTTCCCTTTTCTCCAAACCCTCTCCAGTATTTGTTACTTGTAGACTTTTTAATGATGGCCATTCTGACTGGTGTGAGGTGGTACCTCATTGCAGTTTTGATTTGCATTTCTCTAGTAGTGGTATTGAGGCTTGATGCCAATTCTTAGTCAGTTATGTATGTTACAAATGTCTCCTCATTTGTAGCTTGTCTGTTCATTTTCTTTAAGATAATTTATGAATAGAAGATTTTTAATATGGTCAAGTGTATCAGTCTTATCTTTCCTAGACAGTGTTTTTTGTTTGTCTTATTTAAGAAAATCTTCTTAATCCAAGTTTGTGTGTACGCTCAGTTGTGTCCAACTCTTTGTGACCCCAAGGACTACAGTCTGCCAGACTCCTTTGTCCATGGGTTTATCCCAGCAAGAATACTGGAGTGGGTTGTCATTTCCTCCTCCAGGGGATCTCCCTGACCCAGGGATGAAACCTGCGTCTCTTGCATCTCCTTCATTGGCAGGCGGATTCTTTACCACTAAGCCACCTGGGACTAATACAACTTCAAAATAATATTTTCTTATACATCTACTTCTGCTTCATGGGCTCTGCTAAAGGCTTTGACTGTGAGGATCACAAAAAACTCTGGAAAATTCTTAAAGAGATGGGAGTACCAGACCACCCTACCCATCTCCTAAAAAACCATAAGCGGGTCAAAAAGCAACAGTTAGACCCAAACATGGAACAATTGATTGATTCCAAATTGGGAAAGGAGTATGCCAAGGCTGTATATTGTCACTCTGTTTATTTAACTTATATGCAGAGTACATCATGCTAAATGCCAGGTTGGATGAATCACAAGCTGGAATCAAGATTGCCAGGAGAAATATCAACAGCCTCAGATATGCAGATGATGCCACTCTAATGGCAGAAAGTGACGAGGAACTAAAGAGCCGCTTGTTCAGGGTGAAAGGAGAGTGAAAACTGGCTTGAAATGCAACATTAAAAAAACTAAGATCATGGCATTTGGTCCCATCATTTCATGGCAAATAGAAGGGGAAAAAGTGGAAAAATTGGCAGATTTTATTTTAGGGGCTCTAAAATCACTGGAGGGGCTTCCCTCATAGCTCAGCTGGTAAAGAATCCGCCTGCAATGTGGGAGACCTGGATTCAATCTCTGGGTTGGGAAGATCCCCTGGAGAAGGGAAAGGCCACCCACTCCAGTATTCTGGCCTGGAGAATTCCATGGAACAGTCCATGGGGTTGCAAAGAGTCGGACACAACTGAGCTTCTTTCACTTTCACTTTCAAAATCACTTGAAGACGGTGACTGCAGCCATGAAATTAAAAGACACTTGCTCCTTGGAAGGAAAGCTATGACAAACTTGGACAGTATATTGAAAAACAGAGACATCATTTTGCCAACAAAGATCCATATAGTCAAAGCTATGATTTTTCCAGTAGTCATGTGCAGATGTGAGTTGGATCATAAAGAAGGCTGAGCATTGAAGAATTGATGATTTCAAATTGTTGGAGAAGACTCTTGAGAGTCCTTTGGACTGCAAGGAGATCAAACCAGTCAATCCTAAAGGAAATCAACCCTGAATATTCATTGGAAGGCCTGATGCTGAAGCTGAAGCTCCAACACTTTGGCCACCTGTTGTGAAGAGCCGACTCATTGGTAAAGACCTTGATGCTGGGAAAGATTGGAAGCAAAAGGAGAAGGGACCAGCACAAGGGAGATGGTTAGGTAGTATCACTGACTCAGTGGCCATGAATCTGAGCAAACTCCAGGAGATAGTGAAGGACAGAGGCTCCTGGTGTGCGGCAAGCAGTCCATGAGGTTGAAGAGTCGGAAACGACGTAGTGACTGAACAACAACATACTTCTGTGATGGTTAACTTTATGTGTCAGCATGACTGGGTCACAGGATACCCAGATATTTGGTTAAATATTATTTCTGGGTAAGTCTGTGAAGGTGTTTCTGGATGGGATTAACATTTGTGAAAAGCAGATTTCCCTCCTCAACCTAATTTACTGAAGCCTGAATAGAATAAAAAGGCTGAGTAAGAAAGAATTCTTTCTCTGCCTTACCGTCTTTGAGTTGACATTGGTCCTTTCTTGTTTTTGCATTAGAACTCAGACTGGAACTTGTACCAAATGCCCTTCATGTTCTCAGGACTTTGGACTTGGACTATCACTATATCAGTGATTCTCCTGGGTCTCCAGCTTGCTGACTATAGGCCTGGGGACTTCTCAGCCTTCATAATTGCATGATACAATTCCTTATAATAAATCCTTATATATATCTTTATCTTTTATGTTTTTATATAACATTTACATAATTAAACATTTATTGGTTATACAAGTATATATTTGATATGCATTTATATAAATATACAAATAAAAAAATAAAAGGATCCTGGCTCCTTGGAGAAATTGCTTTTTTCTTTTTTTTCAGATCTAGACAGAAAATGTACAAAATGAGTTGAAATATTTTCTTGCATTAAAAAGTAAAGAAATCACCAAGATTTCTGGGGTTGCAAATTTCCCAGCCATCAGCTTGAAGAGACTCCATTTGGTCAAAGATGGGAAAAAGAGAGCAAAAGTGGAATAACTGATTCAGTGTATTAAAATATGCCAAGTATGTTTAAATCCATGAGGTAGCAATGATATTTTAAAAATCCTCATTGGTCCCCTTCAGAATACTAGTGAACCAAATCATTGCTTTTATTCAATTATCTTAATTTTGATTGAATTTAAATAACCCATAGAGTGCATCTTAAATGTAGAGATCTGGATATGTGCAATCTGAAGTATTATCTTATATGTATAGATTGGTGAACATTTACATGTATATACATCTACTTAACTGTCTATCAGAATAGTGCTTCTCAAATCTCAATGTGCCTTTGCATCAACTAGTGAATTTGTTAAAATGCAAATTCTGATTAGTAAGATCTTAGATGCTGTATTTTTAATAAATAATCTCCCAAGTGATGCTGATACTTCTGGTTTGTGGACCACATTTTGAGAAGCAAGGTTATAACGTTTTCAATGTTGTAGCATGTAGCAGTAGTTTGTTCTCTTTATTGCTGAGTGATTTCCATTGTATCAGTAGACTAACATTTATTTTGTTGTTTTCAGTTTGGGGCCGTTATGAATTAAGTTGCTATGAACATTCTTGTACATGTCTTGGGATGAACATACGCACTCATTTTGGAGGGATATACACCTAGGAGTAGAATTGCTGAGTCATAATGTAGGTGTGCTTAGCTTTAAAAGATATGGTCAAAGAGTTTTCTAAAAATGATCGCACCATTACACCCTAACCAGTAATATATCAGAGTTCTAGTTGCTCTACATCGCACTGGCACTTGGTATTGTTCTTTTAAAAATATAGTCATTCTGTTGGGTGTGATAGCCAAATGAGGTTTTTTGGCCAATGAGAGATCCCCTTTTGAGAAGTACTCAAGATTTTTCTCTCATTAAAATTTTTGGCTTGTTATTTTGTTTCATCTTGATTTGGATGGATTCTTCATATATTCTGGTTATGAGTTCTTTATTGGATACATATATTGCAAGTATTTATTCCCAGTCTGTGGTTTGCCTTTTCATTCTTTTAACGGTGTCTGTTAGTGAACATCTGCTTAATTTAAACAAAATTCAAATTTGTTAATATTTTTCTTCAATTAAAAAACTGTGGTAATCTACGTAGAACATAAAATTTACCCTCACAACCATTTTTAAGTGTACAATTTAGTGGTGTTAAGTACATTCATGTCACTGTACAGCCATCACTACCATCCATATCCAGAACTCTTCTCTTTTTACAAAACCCAAACTCTATACCTATAGCAACAATTACTCCCCAGTCCCTCTTCCGGTCACTGGCAATCACTATTCTGTTTTCTGTCTCTATGATTTTGACTACTCTAAGCACCTCATATAAGAGAATCATGTAGTATTTATCTTTTTATAACCGGCTTATTTCACTCAGCATAATGTCCTTCTTTGTCTCTTGTAATGCATTTTGATTTAAATTTTATTTTGTCTGACATGAGTACAGCCACTCCTGTTCTTGCATTATTGTCTTCTTTTGTGCTTAGGTGTTTTTTTCTTTGCAGTGAAATATTTAAATTCCTTTCTCATTTCCTTTGTGTATACTCTACAGCTATTTTCATTGTGGTTACTATGGGGATTTCATTTTAAAATCCTAAAATTATAACACAATAATTTGAACTTACTAACTTAGCTTTAATAACATACAAAAATCTCTGTCCCCATCTCTTTCAGTTGTTCATGTCACAAAATTTTGTCTTTATGTAGAATGTGTCCTATAATATAAACTAATAATTCTTTTAAATTCATTAGTATCCTAAATTATGTTGAAAACAAGATTTAAAATTGCAAGCCAAATTAATAGTAATATTAGGTTTTATACTAATTTTTCTTTAAATGTTTCATCTCTTGCATCATGTAGAAAAAACCCAAAATATACAATTATGAATCACTGTTACAATAATACTAGCTTTTATAATTATCCATGAATTTACCTTTAGTGAGATCTTATTTCTCCATACAGCTTTGAGTTACTGTCTAGAGTCCTTCCATTTCAGCTCGCAGGACTCTTGAGCATTTCTTGCAGGGCAGGTCTGATAGTAATAAACTTCCTCAGCTTTGTTTATCTGTAAATGTCTTAATTTCTCCTTCTTTTTGAAAAACAACTTTGCCAAACTTTGTTCTTTTTAACACTTTGAATATATTGGCCACTTTCTTCTGGCCTCTAAAGTTTCTGATGAGAAATCTGCTTACTATTTTAATCATGATCAATTGTTTGTGACAAACTGCTTTTCTTTGATATGTTTTCAAAATTCCCTTTGTCTTTACCTTTTAAAAACTTAGTTATAATTAGTCTCAGTGTGGGTCTTTTTGGGTTCAACCTACTTGGAATTCACTGAGCTTCTTGAATGTTTATATAGATGTCTTTCATCAAATTTGGGAGATTTTAAAAATATTCTCTCTGCTCCTTTCTCTTGCTTGTCTCCTTCTAGGACTCCTACGATGGGTACATTGTCCTCCTTGCCCCACAAGCCCCTTAAGGCGCCCCATAGGTCCCTTAAGCTCTGTATATTTTTCTTCAACCTTTTTTTCCCTGTTCCTCAACCTCAAGACTTTCCATTGCCCTGTCTTCAAGTTCACTGATATTTTCTTCTGCCTGCTCACATTTGCCTTTGAAACTCTCTAGTAAATGTGTATTTCAGTTATCGTATTTTTCATCTCCAGAATATCTTTTTGCTTTATTTTTATTGTCAGTTGTTTTAAAGTCTTTGGCTAATAAATCCACCATTAGGTCTCTTTTGGGGACAGTTTCAGTTGGCTTATTATTTTTCTTTGAATGAGCTATACCTCTCCATTTCTTTGTGTGCTTTGTGACTTTTTTTGTTGAAATCTAGACATTTTAATCTAATAATGTGGCAATTCTGGAAATCAGATTTTGCCTTCATCCCCAGGGTTTGTTATTGTTTTTTTTTTTTTAAATAAATTCTTGTAGGCTGTTTCTGTACCAAGGATCAACATGTGGTGTAAAGTTAATATCTTCTTAGGTGTTTCCTGAGCCTGTATCTTTTCCTGGGCATGCATGGTGACACTCTAATTTCTCTTGAATATGTAGTTGCTTTTAAATATCTTGGTCTTTAATGTCTGTGTTCCAAAAATGGAAAAGAAGAAAATGAAAGGGAAAAAGAGGCTCCAGTCCCATAAATCCACTGGAAATCACTTTAGCCAGAGGGGCTGGGTCTTGCAATAATAGGAGGAAATCCAGAAACAATGGACACTTCCTCTTTGTCTACCCTTCTGTTATTAGAAATGGCTTTGAGCGACCAGAGCGTAGATCTCTGATACTTGGAGAACAGGGCCGTTTCTGCACACTGGTTTCTGCAAGCTGGCCTGGGGACACATGCACAGCTGCCTGCTACCTGACTGGAGATGGGGAATGCACTGCTGCTACTGTACTAAAAGCTGAAGGTGATCAAAATCAGCAGCAGTTTACTGTCCAAGTCTTCCCCCTGGAAGTTTCAAGCCCTCAGTAGACTCCAGAGTTCCAAAATAGTTACAGCAGACAGATTCTGACAATGCAGGTATCGAGATGGGAAGACAGGTTCTCAGGGCTTCCTGCTCCACTATAGTTCCAGAATCCTCTTGTCAATATTTTCTTACACAGGTAGCACATTTTGTATCCTGCTTAAGAAATATTTTTCCTCTTTGAGGTCATAAAGATATTCTCCTTTGTTTTCTTCTGGAAGTTTAAATATTTTACCATTCACATTTAGATCTACAATCCATTTTGAAGTTATTTTTTGTGGTCAAAGATTTTTTCTCTACTTTTTGAGGTCAAGGTTCATTTTTATCCAACTCCTTGTTTAAAAACTGAAAAGTGAAAGGAAAAATAGTCATGTTTTTTCCACTTTTCCTCTACAATCTGTACAATAAGGTAATGAAATAATGGAGGAAAGAAGTTTCTCTTGATAGAAATTTTACTTTATAAAAGTGCTCCAGCTAATTATCGAAGAAGGAATTATAAAACTGGTATACCACCATTTTTGCAGTCTCATTAGAAACAATAAAAAGGAGACATTATCAAAAGAGAGATTATGATATGATACACTTATTGGTAGAAATATATAACACTACTTATGAAGAATTATTGCCCCCAAATTGAACCTACATCTGATCAAACTTCTAGATCTAATTATCAATATATAAAAAATATGAAGGATAAAGAAATATGATAAATAACTCTGCAGGTAAAAAATAATCCAAAGTGTAAGAAGTTCTCAAGGTTAACAATCTTGTTTTTTTTTACAACACACTTGTTACAAAAAATGGAAGAAGGGAATCTATAGATTAAAAAATACTTAAGTGACATCAATCAATTACAATCAACCCTTGAACAATGTAGGGGATTAGGGGAGCTGACCCTCTGAGCAGTCAAATATCCATTTATAACTTTACTGTGAGCCCTCCATATTCACTGTTTCACATCTGTGGGTTCCATCAACCATGGATCATTCAGTACTGTAGTACACGTTCATTGAAAAAAATCTGCGTATAAGTGGACACACACAGTTCAAACCCATGTTGTTCAAAGGTCCGCTGTACAATGTAAGAGAAGCCAGAAAAATTGATTGGCTGTTTCCCTAGATGTTTGATGATATTAAGGGATTGTCAAATTTTAAAAATGTGATCATTATATACATACTAAAATATGTATTAATAAAATATGTTTATGACTTGCTTCAAAATAATACAGAGAGGGAGACTAGAAGATATAGATTAAACAAAATTGGCCAGGAATTAATAATAATAATTGAATATAGGTAATAGATACACGAGGGTGGGGGGATTATAGTAATCTCTCTACTATATATTTGTGTGTATGTTTGATATTTTTCATAATAAAAAGTTTAAAAAAATATGTCTTAGTTGTTCTTGGTTCTTTAGTTTTCCATAATGATTTTAGAACCAGCTTATCAAATTACTTTTTTTAAAAATTGAAATAACATTGAATGGGAAGAACTGACATCATTAAAAAATTATAATTTTTTATCCATGAATGTGAAATATCTCTCCATTGATTAGGTCTTTTTTTAAATGACTTTGAGTAAATATTTATGCTATTATGTATCTTTTATTAGATTTAATATTAAATATCTAATATCACTATAGCTATTGTAAGTGACATACTTTTACAAATTATGTTTTATTATTGTGTTAATGTGAAAACATGCAAGTGACTTTTGTAAATTGGTCTTCTAACCAGACACCTGGCTAAATACAATTAGATCTAATACAATAATTTGTCTTTAGATTATTTTCTAGGCAGACAGTTATATCATCTGAAAATAATGATAGCTTTATTTTTCCTCTTTAATCCTATCATGTATGCACCTAACGAAGTAGCTTTAAACTACATAAAGAAAATTTGATAGGGCTACAATATAATATAGACAAATCCACTGTCATAATAGGAGATTTCGGCACGTTTTAAAAAATTGTGGACAAGTCAAGCAGATAAAGTTTCAGTAAGCATATTGAAGATATAAATGATAAAACTGAGTGAACAGAAGTTTGACTGTACATAAATTTCCTTTGTACAATTAGAGAGTACAAAATCGTCTCCAAAACGGTCTTAGTTATCCACTGCTGTACAGACTTAGTAGTGTAAAATAAAAACAAACATTCTAAAAATCTCTAAGTGTCTGTGGGTCAGGAATTTAGGATCAGCTTGGCTGGGTAGTTTTAGCTCAAGATTTCTCATGACAGTCACAGAAATGTTGTAAGTGGCTGCAGTCTTCTGATGACTTGACTGTAGCTGGAGGATCTGCTTTTAAACAGACTCACCCACGTAACTAGTAAATTGGTGCTAGTGGTTGGAAGGAAGCTTTGGTTCCTTCCCAGGCAGTTCTTTCCACAGGGCTGAGTGTCTTTATGACATGGCAGCTAGCTTCCCTCAGTGTGAGCAACTTCAGACTGAAAGATGGACACTGCGAAATGTTTTACGATGTAGCTTCAGAAGTCACATACTGTTATTTCTGCAGTGTCCTATTGATTGTACATACCAGCCCTATTTCACTGTGGGAGGGGACTACCCAAAAGAATAAATACCTTGAGAGGAGAATAACTGGGGGCCACCTTGGAGACTGACTACCACAAGGACGCACGTAACCTTTACAAACATTGATTATGTACTAGTCACAGAGCAATTCCAAAGAATAAGTATCATGCAGGCAGGATTCTTTGATTACAATACAATGAGGTTAGAAGATAGTAACAAAAATGTACACTAAATAATGCTATTTGGAAATGATTAACACACTTCCGAATAACTCACAAATCAAAGAAGAAATCACAATGATAATTTTAGAATATTCAGAATTGAATGATAATGAAAACATGTGAAAGGCAGTGAAAATAGTTTTTCAAGGGTAATTTTTGTGGGGGAGTTCAGTGCCTCAAGGCTTGTGGGATGTTAGTTCCTCCATCAGGAATGGAACTAGGCCCTCACTTAGCAGTGAAAAGGCCAAGTTATAACCTCTGGACTAGCAAGGAATTCCCAAAAATAATTTACAGCCTTTCTATTTATATTTAAAAAGAGGAAAAAGTGGGACTTACCTGGTGGTCCAGTGGCTAAGACTCCATGCTTCCAAAGCAGGGCACCTGGGTTTGATTCCTGGTCAGGGAAGTAGATTCTGCATGCCTGCAACTAAAGATCCTGCATGCCACAAGGAAGAACCCACACTTGGCAATGAAGACATTGCACAAAGCAACTTAAATCCTGCGCAGCCAAAGAAAAAAAGAGCTGTGGAACATTTAAGAAAAAGTAAAAGAGTGAAAGGACAAGCCAAAAATTAAGAAACTGCATTTCCAATTTAAGCAGTGACTTAAAGAAGGAGTAGACTTGAAGAAAATCGAGGGAAGTAGACAATAAAAATAAGAGCAGAAGTCAAGAAATTAGAAGATACAGTAGAGAAGATCGACAAAGCAAAAAAAAAATTATTTACAGTAATTAAAATATGGACAAGTCTCTGGCAATGAGAATCAAGAAAAAGAGAGATGGCATGGATACATATTATAAAGGAGGCCCAATTACAGAGGAAGCAGATTCAAAAGATAATATACATACAATGGAATATTACTCAGCCATATAAAGGAATGAATCTGAGTCAGTTGTAGCGAGGCGGATGTAACCTAGAGCCTGTTATACAGAGTGAAGTAAGTTGGAAAGACAATAACAAATATCATATATCAACACATGTATGTGAAATCTAGAAACGTGGTACTGATAAACCTATCTTCTGCAGGGAAGGAATGGAGACGAAGACACAGAGAATGGCTTTGTGGACACAGCGTGAGAAGGAGAGGGTAGGACAAATTGAGAAAGTAGCATTGACATATATACACTCAGTGCAGTTCAGCTCAATCGCTCAGTCGTGTCCGACTCTTTGTGACCCCGTGAATCGCAGCACGCCACACCTCCCTGTCCATCACCAGCTCCCTACTCTATGTAAAATAGACAGCTAGTGGGAAGCTACTGCGTAACACACAGAGCCCAGCCTGGCACTCTGTGATGACCTAGAGGGGCAGGGTGGGGTAGGGGAGTGTGAGGGAGGCTCAAGAGGGAGGGGATATACATATACAGTTATGACTGATTGATATTATTGTATGGCAGAAACCAACACAACATTGTAAAGCAATTATCCTCCAATTTAAATAAAAAGAGAATTTCATCATTAACTTTATGACAATATGTTTGAAAACTTAGACAGAATAGACATTCGTAGCAAGATATAAATTCTTGGAATTGATGCAGAAGAAATAGAAAACTTGAAATAGTCCTTGAAATAGTCCTGTTAGGGAATTCCATGGTGCACCAGTGGTTAGGACTCAGTGCTTTCACTGCCAGGGAACTAAGATCAAACAAGTCACACAGGGCAGCAAAAAAATAAATGAATGTCTTGTTAAAGAAACAGAAGTAATAGTAAAACAAAACAAGGCCAAACGAAAAACTTTCCATTAAAACAAAAAAGCACCAGTGCCAGATGGCTTTACAGATGGGTCTCACCAAACTTAACAACTATCAAATCATCCTATGCTTATACAAACTTCTTCAGAGACAAGAACACACTCTATGAAGCAAGAATAACTTAGAAACCAAATTCTAAATAACAAAAAAAACAGGAAAACATCAGGGTTATTTCATTTATTAATACAGGATGCAAAAATCCAAAACAAAACACTGCTAGATCAAATCCAATAGTATACGTAAAATAAACGCTAAACTCTTCAAGTAAGTTTGTTTATCTCAGAAAGTAAAATTAATACTAGTGAAATTTAATACTAATATTAATAAATGTCCCATCACCTCATGGCAAATAGATGGACAAACAGTCGAAACAGTGGCTGACTTTATTTTTCTGGGCTCCAAAATCACTGCAGATTGTGACTGCAGCCATGAAATTAAAAGACGCTTACTCCTTGGAAGGAAAGTTATGACCAACCTAGACAGTGTATTCAAAAGTAGAGACATTACTTGGCCGACTAAGGTCCGTCTAGTCAAGGCTATGGTTTTTCCAGTGGTCATGTATGGATCTGAGAGTTGGACTATAAAGAAAGCTGAGCGCTGAAGAATTGATGCTTTTGAACTGTGGTGTTGGAGAAGACTCTTGAGAGTCCCTTGGACTGCAAGGAGGTCCAACCAGTCTATCCTAAAAGAGATCAGTCCTGGGTCTTCATTGGAAGGACTGATGTTGAAGCTGAAACTCCAATACTTTGGTCACCTGATACAAAGAGCTGACTCATTTGAAAAGACCCTGATGCTGGGGAAGATTGAGGGCAGGAGGAGAAGGGGACGACAGAGGATGAGATGGCTGGATGGCATCACTGACTCGATGGACATGAGTTTGGGTGGACTCCAGGAGTTGGTAATGGACAGGGAGGCCTAGCGTGCTGTGGTTCATGGGGTCGCAAAGAGTCATGTCCGACTGAACTGAACTGAACTGAAATGGAATTGATCACAATAGATTAAAGGAGAAAAACCATAGATCATATCAAAAGATGCAGAAAAAACCTTTGAAAAATTCAACATATATTTGATAAAATTTGTAGTAAATTAGCAATAAAGTGGAACTTCCTTTACCTGATCAAGAGAGGTATTCAAAAATCCCACAATAAGTATTGTCCTAAAGAAAAAGTGTTGGAACCTTCAAATTCTGAACAAAACAAAGGGACCCACCATCACCACTTCTACCTAACATTGTTCTGCGGCCAGCACAATGAGACAAGAAAAACAAGCCAAAAGCAACAGGACTATTTTCTCTAAATATATCAAACATATTTTATAATCTGTGTCTCATAATTCTAATAACTGGGTCCTTTGTAGATGTGTTTCTGCTATTTGTTGCTGTTCATTTTCTTTGGAACTTTATTGCTGGAAATTATTTGAATCCTGAGATGAAAGTGAGTTCCTCTAACAAAGATTTATGTTTTCTTCTGCTAGACACCTGGGGTACTACCTATCTGGGAACATTTTATTTATTGTTTTTGTTTCCCATAGTGTTGTATTTGTTTATTAAAAAATTTTTTTTACAATGTTGTATTGGTTTCCCCTGTACAACAATGTGAATCAGCTGTATTTGTACATATATCCCTCTTGAGCCTCCCTCCCCTCCCCCCTGTCCCACCCCCTTGGGTCATCACAGAGCGCCACATGGGGCTCCCTGTGTTATGTAGCAACTTTTCACCAGCTATCCATTTTACACATGATGGTATAGATATGTTGATCTACTTTCTCCATTTGTCTCACTCTCTCCCTCCCCTACTGTGTCCACTAGTCCATTCTCACATTTGCATCTCCATTCCTTCCTTGCAAAGAGGTTCTTCAATACGCTTTTTTTTTAATAGATTCCATATATATATATATGCATTAATGTATGATATTTGTTTTTCTCTTTCTGACTTCAGTTCAGTCAGTTCAGTTCAGTCACTCAGTCGTGTCCAACTCTTTGTGACCCCATGAATCGCAGCACACCAGGCCTACCTGTCCATCACCAACTCCCAGAGTTCACCCAAACTCATGTCCATCGAGTCCGTGATGCCATCCAGCCATCTCATCCTCTGTCGTCCCCTTCTCCTCCTGCCCCCAATCTTCCCCAGCATCAGGGTCTTTTCCAATGAGTCAATTCTTTGTATCAGGGGACCAAAGTACTGGAGTTTCAGCTTCAACATCAGTCCTTCCAAAGAACACCCAGGACTGATCTCCTTTAGGATGGACTGGGTGGATCTCCTTGCAGTCCAAGGGACTCTCAAGAGTCTTCTCCAACACCACAGTTCAAAAGCATCAATTCTTTGGTGCTCAGCTTTCTTCACACTCCAACTCTCACATCCATACATGACCACTGGAAAAACCATAGCCTTGACTAGATGGACCTTTGTTGGCAAAGTAATATCTCTGCTTTTTAATTGGCTATCTAGATTGGTCATAACTTTCCTTCTAAGGAATAAGCGTCTTTTAATTTCATGGCTTCAGTCACCATCTATAGCGATTTTGGAGCTCCAAAAAATAAAGTCTGATACTGTTTCCACTGTTTCTCCGTCTATTTCCCATGAAGTGATGGGACCAGATGCCATGATCTTCGTTTTCTGAATGTTGAGCTTTAAGCCAGCTTTTTTGCTCTCCTCTTTCACTTTCATCAAGAGGCTTTTTAGTTCCTCTTCACTTTCTGCCATAAGGGTGGTGTCATCTGCATATCTGAGGTTATTGATATTTCTCCTGACAATCTTGAGTCCAGCTTGTGCTTCATCCAGCCCAGGGTTTCTCATGATGTACTCTGCATACAAGTTAAATAAGCAAGGTGACAATATACAGCGTTGACGTACTCCTTTTCCTATTTGGAACCAGTCTGTTGTTCCATGTCCAGTTCTAACTGTTGCTTCCTGACCTACATATAGCTTTCTCAAGAGGCAGGACGGGTCGTGGTGGAGAGGTCTGACAGAATGTGGTCCACTGGAGAAGGGAATGGCAAGCCACTTCAGTATTCTTGCCTTGAGAACCCCATGAACAGTATGAAAAGGCAAAATGATAGGATACTGAAAGAGGAACTCCCCAGGTCAGTAGGTGCCCAATATGCTACTGGAGATCAGTGGAGATATAACTCCAGAAAGAATGAAGGGATGGAGCCAAAGCAAAAACAATACCTAGTTGTGGATGTGACTGGTGATGGAAGTAATGCTGTAAAGAGCTTTCCGATGCTGTAAAGAGCAATATTGCATAGGAACCTGGAATGTTAGGTCCATGAATCAAGGCAAATTGGAAGTACTCAAACAGGATATGGCTAGAGTGAACGTCGACATTCTAGGAATCAGCGAACTAAAATGGACTGGAATGGGTGAATTTAACTCAGATGACCATTATATCTACTACTGCAGGCAGGAATCCCTTAGAAGAAATGGAGTAGCCATCATGGTCAACAAAAGAGTCCGAAATGCAGTACTTGGATGCAATCTCAAAAATGACAGAATGATCTCTGTTCGTTTCCAAGGCAAACCATTCAATATCATGGTAATCCAAGCTTATGCCTTAACCAGTAACGCTGAAGAAGCTGAAGTTGAACAGTTCTATGAAGACCTACAAGACCTTTTAGAACTAACACCCAAAAAAGATGTCCTTTTCATTATAGGGGACTGGAATGCGAAAGTAGGAAGTCAAGAAACACTTGGAGTAACAGGCAAATTTTTGGCCTTGGAGTATGGAATGAAGCAGGGCAAGGCTAATAGAGTTTGCCAAGATAACGCATTGGTCATAGCAAACACCCTCTTCCAATAACACAAGAGAAGACTCTACACATGGACATCACCAGACGGTCAACACCGAAATCAGATTGATTACATTCTTTGCAGCCAAAGATGGAGAAGAAGCTCTATACAGCCAGCAAGAACAAGACTGGGAGCTGACTGTGGCTCAGATCATGAACTCCTTATTGCCAAATTCAGACTTAAATTGAAGAAAGTAGGGAAAACCACTAGACCATTCAGGTATGACTTAAATCAAATCCCTTATGATTATACAGTGGAAGTGAGAAATAGATTTAAGGGACTAGATCTGATAGATAGAGTGCCTGATGAACTATGGACGGAGGTTCATGACATTGTACAGGAGACAGGGATCAAGACCATCCCCATGGAAAAGGAATGCAAAAAATCAAAATGGCTGTCTGAGGAGGCCTTACAAATAGCTATGAAAAGAAGAGAAGTGAAAAGGAAAGATACAAGCATCTGAATGCAGAGTTCCAGAGCATAGCAAGAAGAGATAAGAAAGCCATCCTCAGCAATCAATGCAAAGAAACAGAGGAAAACAACAGAATGGGAAAGGCTAGAGATCTCTTCAAGAATATTAGAGATACCAAGGGAACATTTCATGCAAAGATGGGCTCGATAAAGGACAGAAATGGTCTGGACCTAACAGGAGCAGAAGATATTAAGAAAAAGTGGCAAGAATACACAGAAGAACTGTACAAAAAAGATCTTCACGACCAAGATAATCTCGATGGTGTGATCACTCACCTAGAGCCAGACATCCTGGAATATGAAGTTCAAGCAGGCCTTAGAAAGTATCACTACGAACAAAGCTAGTGGAGGTGATGGAATTCCAGTTGAGCTATTTCAAACCCTGAAAGATGATGCTGTGAAAGTGCTGCACTCAATATGCCAGCAAAATTTGGAAAATTCAGCAGTGGCCACAGGACTGGAAAAGGTCAGTTTTCATTCCAATCCCAAAGAAAGGCAATGCCAAAGAATGCTCAAACTACCGCACAATTGCACTCATTTCACATGCTAGTAAAGTAATGCTCAAAATTCTCCAAGCCAGACTTCAGCAATACGTGAACCATGAACTTCCTGATGTTCAAGCTGGTTTTAGAAAAGGCAGAGGAACCAGAGATCAAATTGCCAACATCCGCTGGCTCATGGAAAAAGCAAGAGAGTTCCAGAAAAACATCTATTTCTGCTTTATTGACTATGCCAAAGCCTTTGACTGTGTGGATCAAAATAAACTGTGGAAAATTCTGAAAGTGATGGGAATACCAGGCCACCTGACCTGCCTCTTTCTGACTTACTTCATTCCATATAACAGGCTCTAAGTTCATCCACCTCACTGGAACCGATTCAAATTCGTTCTTTTTTATGGCTGGGTTATATTCCACTGTATATATGTACCACACCTTCTTTATCCATTCATCTGTCAGTACATATCTAGGCTGCTTCCATGTCCTGGCGGTTGTGAATAATGCTGCAGTGAACACTGGGGTACATGTGTGTTTTAGAATAGTGGTTTTCTCGGTGGCTACAATTAATAAGCATTATTATTACTCAACAGTCCTCAGACCGATTGAGTGGTTCTTCTCATTTACCTGGTCTCACTTAAGTGTCTACAGGCAGCCACAGTGAGGTATATGTCTCTGTTGCTCTTGGCTGGACTCTCTTGCATGTTTGGGGGTCAGCTGGTTACAGGCTGATCTCTGATTACCTTGTCTTGGATAGCAAGGCTCTCTTGCATTTTGTCTCTCATCCAACAGCAGGTTACCAGGCTTGTTCTCACAAAGGAGGCAGAAGAGCAGGAGAAAGAGTAGAAGCAGGCAAGCCTCTTACAGCTTAGGCTCAGAATAGACACACCATGACTTTTTCCATATTCTGTTGGTTAAAGCAAGTCACAAGTCCATCCAAATTTAAGGAGTGGGAAAACAGAGCCCTTTCTTGATGCAGGGAGTTGCAAAGTCATATGGAAAAATCATGGATTCATGGAGGGGTAAATAAGTGCCACTTCTGCAACCAAGGTATTATAGTCCCCAAGGCTAAAGTTGGCTTCAGTGCTCTGCTTACTTCTCTGGTTCTGTCTTCACTTAGATTATGGCTGGGGGGGATTTTTATTTTTATTTTTTTTACCAGCTCATTGATGCATTTAAGAAGATTTTAAAATATATTTTATTTATCATTAAAAAAAATAATTTATCATGTTTTCAGTGGGAGGATCAACCAGGCACCTACTCTGCCCTACTACTTGACTGACGTTTTGATGAGTTTCCCTGTCTCTGCACCTGTGTGGCTCTCTAGTTCTCTCTTCTCATCTTGGAGACTCTATTCAAATGCTTCCGTTATGCTTTTTGACTTCTTTGACTACCTTTCTTCACCCAGACAGAGCTCTAGATTCTAAAAGTATTTAGTGCTCATCTCTATTAAGGCATGGAATTCTTAACACAGCAGTCATGATTTGTGGAGTGCAAGGTCCCTTGTTAAAAAAATTACTGAGAATTTCAAAACAGTGACAGCAGAGCATAACGCTTGTAAGCGTGGGACTCTGTGTGACTGCACCACTCACACTCCCATGAAGCTGGCCCTGAGGGTAACGACTGATTTCCCTCTCCATCTTCCTCATACACTACTGGATGGGTGTGAGAGAACACTGTCTGGAGTCTGTCTGACTAATCTTTGTGCCCCAGCAGGCTAGCAAGGTGCCAGGTACAATCAGTAAATATTCGTGGAAGGAACAGATGGAAACGACACCATTTCTTACTTCTAAACTATGTCAACTCTTTTATACAAACTGTAAGAGAAAAGTAGAGAACCACATAAAATGTCCCTGTCCATTGTTAAGATGCATTTCCAATTTCAGAATAGTGAACAGAATGTACATTTTAGAACTGAGAAGGACTTCCCTGGTGGTCCAGTGATTAAGAATCCGCCTGACAATGCAGGAGACATGGGTTCGATCCCTGTTCCGGGAAGATTCCACATGCTGTGGGACAACTAAGACCACGTGCCCCAACCATTGGACCTGCATGCCCTAGAGCCTGTGCCACTGGGGAAAGCAAGCCACTGCAATGAGACACCTGTGCACCATGCTCACCGCAACCAGAGAAAGCCTGCAGGCAGCAATGAAGACCCAGCACAGTCAAAAATAAATAAAATAATAATAATTAAAAAAAAAAAGCTGAGAAAACGTGGTGGTGCCTTTTAACATACTGCATGAAGGCTGTTCTTATGCTTCATGGCAAGTGAGATGCTTCTTGCAGTTCTAAAGTGGGTTCCTAGGATCAACTTTCTATCTGATTTTCCCTGGTATCTGGTCTCGGCTGATCTCTGGGCTGGGAATTCTCTGCAACCTTAGCTCAGGCTGAAACTTCTTGATTGAATAGGTCTTGTAGGCAGCAGGACAGGTGACCAGTCTGCCTATCTCCCACCAGAACTTTATGTCATGTGACATCTTTAAACGTCTTCTTGGGAAATGGGGAAAGGGTGTGACTCCCAGTTTTTATTCACTTGGGCCTGTGACTGCTACTTCTTCTATCTTCAGTTTCCCCCTTTATATAAGGAGAGCCAGTGGCCCCAAAGAGTTGCAAGGAGAAGGGTGTCGGGTGGATATTGAATCAGAACTATTCCAAGGTCTGTCTATTCCTAGAGAGGAGGATGGTCAGTGTCTCTAGCCTCCCAAACCCACACCTCACCGTCCCAGCTTTCCAGACCAGAAAAGGTGGACGAAGGAAGAGGGAAGACGGCTTTAAGGATGCACGCTACTCTCCACCCCAACTTTCAGCGCCTGAGGCCGAGCTCCCCTCACACCCACCTCAGGAAATCAGAACCCAGAGCCAGCCCCTCCCCAACCGGTTTCCCCAGTGCGGCCCCCTCCCCCCCATTACAGCATCGCCCTGGGCGCCAAGACGGATTCCAGCCAGGGACTGCTGCAGTCCTCTCTCCTCCGCCTCTCCTGGCTCCCGCAGCCTGAGTCCCGGCTCTGCAGCCTCCGGCTGTGCCCCGGACCGTCCCTTTTCCCTCCCCCACCCCGCCTCCGCCTTGGCACGACCCCTGGCTCAGGGCCTAGAGGTGGGCGGACACAGTGGGCACAGGTGGGGCCCCGGCAAAGTCCGCAGGTCGAGCGGGGTTTTCCCTCCACACAGTGGGGCTGCCTGGGCTGAGGGTGAGGGACTCTATCCAGTCTGTGGCTCTGAGCCCGGCACGGCGCCCCAGCCGGGGACGCAGGGCTGAAGAGGGGCCCTTAGACCTGCGGCCAGCAGCTGCAGGCGGGTAGCTCATCCGCGAAACCCGAAAAGCGTCTCCGAGAGGGATGCGCCCCGGGGGCTGTGTGACATTCAGGGTGTGACTGTGCCTCGGTGGGGCGCGAGACCCTGTCTGGGAGGCTGTGTGACTCTCTCCCCAAGCGCCCGTCTCTGGGCTTCGGACCTGTGCCTAGGCGGCCGTGCGTGACCGTGACACTGTGTGTGCCGGTTCCTGGGTCCCCGGCGGACGCGGACCCGGTGGTCCCCGGGGAGGGGGAGCTTATTCGCACCCCCGCCTGGGCCTCGCGGCGCCGTCGCTCAGCCTCCCCGAGGCGGGCGCTCCTCGGAGACCCGGGCGGCCGTCCGCTGGCGGCGACCTCGGCCCTCCCGGGTCCCGCGCGGGGGCGGGGAGCTCGGCCCCCTCCCTCTCGCCGGCTCTGGGCTCGGCAGCCCTGCGCGGGGGCGGGGGCGGGGGCGGAGCGCGCGGGCGGGATCCCCCCGCCTCCCCTTCCTGGTCCCCGGGAAATCCAGCCTCCGTGGCTTGGCCGCCTCCCGCTCCCGCGCCCGCTGCCGCTCGGCGCTCGCTCGGGGCTCCGCAGCCGGCGCGGCCCCTCCGCCGGGGGCTCCGCAGTGCCGGGCCCCGTCCCTGCCCTCCCGCCCGCCCGCCGCCGCAGCGCCCCCGGCCCGGGCCGCCGGCACCATGTAACCCGGCCGGAGCCCGAGCCGGGCCAGGTAAGCCGCGGGGAGGGGTGGGGACGGGCCGCGCGCGCCGCGCCCTCTGCAGCGCCCCCCAGCCTCGGCCTGGCTGCGGCCCCGGCGCCGCCCACGCCCCGGCCTCCGGCGGCCTCGGCTCCCGGTCCGGGGATGGGGGAAGGCTGGGCCTCCTCCGCCGCCCCCGCCCGGGCCTGGCTGCCCGCCGGCCTGACCGGAGGGACGGGTGGGAGACCACGCGGAGCGGGGACCGGCTCTTGGGGTAGAGCCGCGGGGCCGCCAGCCCCGGCCCAGCCCCGGCCCGGCTGAGGCTTGGGTCTGAGCGGGAGTAGCCAGCAGGGTGGTGGGGGGAAGTGGAGGTTTCAGGGAGATCCGGAGAGAAGTTTTCCTCTGCAGGTGTGTGAGTGTGAGTGCATGTCACTGTGTGTCTGTGATGAGCGTGTGTGTCACCGTGTGGGTCTGTGGGTGGCTGTGTGTGCCAGTGAGTGTATGCAGCGAGAGTGTGCGTGTGTCATTGTGGGTGAGTGTGTGCGTGTCCGTGGGTGTATGCAGTGTGAGTATGGAGGGTGTTTCCGTGTATGTATCTGTGAACATGTGTGTGAATGAGTGTGCGTGTTGTCACCGTGTGTGCCTGGGGTGGGGGGTGGGGGTCCTCTGAGTGTGTATGTGAACGGATGTGTGTGTGCTGGTGTGACTGTTTCCGAGAGTGGGTTCGGGTATCTGTGGCCTGCGTGAACGTGTGTGTGGTTGGGGGGTGCGTGCTGTGTGAGAATGTATCTGAGCTGGGTTCATTCGTAATCACGCACACCTAGGCTTTGTCCCCTCCTCACCCAGCGGATGCCTGGTGAGGTGCTGGGGAGGGGACAGAGAGATGGGACTTTTCTGAGGTCAGATCAAACCCCTTCCCCAGGGACTCTTCACCCGACTCAGGCAAGAGCTGCATGGCACTTTCCACCTTGGTTCCCACCTTCACCTACCCCACGGGGTACCCTCTGTGATGCTACTGATTGTGTCCTAGTTGGACACAGAGGCCCCTGGGGGTTATGGGGCGGGGGGTGCAGCTGGAGTGTAAGTGCCTGTGTGTGCTTCTCCTTCTTGAGGTCTGGAACTTGTGTCACGCCAGGGATGTTTCACCAAGGG
The DNA here is from genome assembly GCF_032405125.1 of Capricornis sumatraensis. Classification (NCBI taxonomy): domain Eukaryota; kingdom Metazoa; phylum Chordata; class Mammalia; order Artiodactyla; family Bovidae; genus Capricornis; species Capricornis sumatraensis. The sequence continues at coordinate 211,402,014 of NC_091070.1, forward strand.
CCCTTTAGCGCCAGGGGCTCAGGAGGCCAGGTGGAGGCTTCTGTCCTGTTCTTAGTCATCAGAGCAGGTGGCTGTCTCAAGACTTCCAAGTCCTCAATTTCTAAGTTCTGGGTCATTGGTTTAGCCCACTGACTCCAGGTGGGTCTGTGCAAAAGCTCTTTGAAGTAATAATAATTTAAGAGACAATGTCCTTGTATCAGTTCAGGGCTTTTGAAAAATGCTCCCCTCTCAATTCTTTCTCTTCTTCCTAACAGCCCCAGGAAACAGGCAGGGCAGGTTAAGTCATATGAAATTACCAATATTCAACTGTCTTTGGTTTTTACCTACAAAAACAGCAATTTCATGTGGTTCAACCTAATATAATGCCCACTTACAGATGAGGATGTTGAGGCTTGAGAGTTGAATTGCATTCCCCACAATCACACACTGCTAGCTAGTGGTTCAGAAAGACTCCAACCTGGGTCTTTTGATGACCCGAAGAGCTGGGTTGGGCCAAGGCTAGAGAGTGGTGCTCCCTGGTGTGCTCTCTCTGACCCTGGTGGCACTGCCCTCCATCTCCACCCAGCATTCCCTGAGTGCTGGGGCTACTTCTGCACCCAGCTGCCAAGGCCTAGCTGGGAGAGAGGGGGAGAAGAGAGGAGGGGGGTGGGAGAGGCTTCGTGAGTTGGCAGTGAATCAGGGTCTAAACAGGGAGCTGGGAGGACTAGGGTGGCAGGTGTTTCTAAAAGGAGCATGGACATAGGACGATAGCCTCGGATACAACCCCCGCATCCCCACCCCCACGGCCCACCGATCTGGCAGGCAGTGCCCACTGCATTTTATGCCAGGGGGCTCATGTCCAAGGAGTGAGCTTGTATGTAGTTACAGAATGATGGCCAGGGGAGGAAACTTAGAACTGACTTGGTCCAATCTCTTAATTACAAAGTGAGGAGACTGAAGCCCAGAGAAGAGAGAGGACTTGCCCAAGGTCACACAGCAAACTTGTGGGTTCCTAGCTATCTTAGTCCAGGAACTCTCCAACCTTCCGTGTTGCTTTCTATTCCTGGAAACCCCCACTCCCACCTTTTGCTCCTTAAAACAGAGCAGAGGGGATTTGGGGAAAAGAAGCAAAGACTCAATAATCCTAAGGCTATAGACCCTTTGACCTGGGACCCCATTCCAAAGAGAAGGAGTTAACAGATGTTCCTGGGAATGGGGATTCCTAGCCATACCCACCACTGAGGTAGGCCATGGCATCTCTTAATTCTTGCCAGTGAGGGGCTGAAACTGCTGCAGGCCAGACTCCCAGACTTTCTTCTGTGGCAGCAGCTGGCTGCTACCTGGCAGCTCACATCATCTCTCTCCAGTTGATGTTGGAACCTGGGCTGGCTGAGCTCCATTTTGCTTCATACCATCCAGTTTCTGATGCATTTTGTTGGCCTGATAGTTCCTTAGTGTATAGGTTTATAGGTTCCAGTTAGGTAGAGAAGCTTCTGGGGCTTGTCTGATTTTGGAGGGGTTTGTGGTTACTCTTAAACTCTTTCTGATTAAACTTTCCCGGAGTCTCGGGTAAATGATAAAGATAAGTGTTCCCATTTTACAGGTGGGAAAATCAAAATTCATAGAAGAGCCTCCTATTTGTTCAGTTTTTCTAGTAATCTACTAAGATCAGTAGAAGAGATTCTTTTGAGTGAGGGGACAGAGGAGCAAATGACAACAGAAGCTTTGTCTAGAGGGGTTTCTACAGACCCCTTCCAGTATCTTACCAGCCCCATGGTCAGGAAACCTTTGCAGAGTCTGATGTCATTCCCACTTGGTAGATTCAAAGCTTGGTCTCTCAGTGGGGGTTGGAAGAACAGCTGCGTACCCTCCACTCTACAAGCGATATGTCTTGATTCCCTCCCCGCCCCCCAACCCCCCAGTCTGAAGGCTGCTGGCTCAGCGGGCCTCCTGCTGTCTGGGGAGTCTGGGTTTGAGCTGGGGTGAAGTGGTGGCAACATCGTTATGGTAACGAGCTGCCAGCTCATCGTTGCTAATAACTTGTCAAGTCCCTGGGCTCAAATGCAGCATGCCTTCCCACCATCCCTTCTCCCCATGTCACAGAAAGAAAAAGTGAGGCTTCGAGGGAGGGGACTGTGAATAAGGGAGTCTGGGGAGGTGGGTGGCCTTGTCCTTGGGGCTGTAGCTGGGGAGCTGTGGGGAGGTTGCTTGGGGACTGGTTTACACATATGATTATATAAGTTTGCATATGATTGCAGGGGCTGTTACATGTGCATATACTGAAAACATACTTGTAGAAACCTGTACATGCTAGCTGACATGTTCATGTGCCTTTACACAGCAGCCCACATGCAAACATGCCTCCAAGCATCAGAACATGCTTGTGCATGAATACTGCCTCTACCATCTGAACATAAGGCACCCAAGAAATCTGGGTTTGTGGGGGTGTCCAGGTATGTGGGTGGGGATCTGATCTTTTTCTGATGCTGTTTCAAAGTGTCTTGTTAACAAAGGGACAGAATGGTCCCAGAGTTCCTTCTTCCTTCCAGTCAAGAGCTCAGAATGGAAATGACCTGGGGATGGTGTGAGCACCCAGCTCTCCAAGGCTCCTGCCTCTATCCCCTTTGAGCTCAGGTATCCCCTGCCCCCCTCACTCCCTGTTCTTTCTCATCCTCTCCTCTTCCTGTGTGTAAATATTAAAGAGCTGAGCCTGCAGGGCTGATGTAGACATGGGGAGAGAATGAAATTAAAAAGGATTCCCTCGCCCCTATCCCGACATCCCCACCCTGCAGTCCCCCGCTCTTGCCTCCTCCCCTCTTCCTTCTCCCCTCCCCTCACTCAGTGCTTCCACATGTCTTTCCTCCCCCCAGTCCAGATGGGAGCTGGCTCTTTCAGAAAGGGGGCTCAGAACAGGGTGTGGGGAGCTACCTGTCTCTGCCTCCCCCCACCACATCTGCCTGCAGGGCTGGGAGCCCCCACGTGAGTATTTCTTTTATTTTTTGGGGTGGTGGTTGAGAAGGAAAGTGGTTTTAGAACCAGCTGTGAGTGCCGCTGAGAGGCTCAGGGCTGAAAGGAGGTGGGTGGGGTCCTCTCTCTAGGCTCACTCAGGGAAGTCTCGTGTCTGGGTTTCTTTTCTTTCTTTGGACACAGAGAAAGGAGGAGTACCAGGTGCCTCCGGTGGATGGGAGCGAGTGTGGGAGGGGCAGGGGAGAGGGGCTTCTGTACTAAAGAGGGTGTATAGTGGGGTAAGCCTTTCGTTTCTGGCATCCTGCCTTTCTGGCAGTGGGGCCGCAGAGTGGCTGGGAGCTGTCCCAGGTGCTGAATTTGACTCGATAGGATTTGCTGCTTTGGACTGTCCTGAGTATTGAATGGGGCTGCATTGAGGGACCGGTGACGGGCAGAGTTGAGGGCTCACTGGAAAAATTCTTCCAAATGACCCACTTTCCAAGGACAGAGTCCTTGAATGGACAGATAGATTTTGGGGTCCTTCTTCTGGCCTTAGGCCTCACTGTTCTTAATAGTATTTGGGAAGGGACCCCTCTTTTCCTGTTTCAGTTCCTCCTCCCCTTTCTAAACTATCATATGGTTAGTGTGAGGGTATGGAAAGATGATGATGTTTCTGCTGTGAGCTCTCTTCTCTGGATAGTTTTTAGCGCAATAAGCTTGGGGGTACTGGCATCAGCCTTTCTCCTACTGAGTCCCAGAAATTCAGGCTCAAGGCAGATCTGAATTAAGAGGGTTCAAGTTTTGCCAGTTTAGGACTGGGTTGGGTAGAGCTCAGGAGTTCTGGGTAATTATACCATGTAGCATACCCCTGCCCATCATACTTTTGAATTCAGGAAACAGGCAGTGAAATACTCTGCAAGCCTGTCTTATGTTTTGCCCAGCCCAGCCACAGCTCAGAGCAGCATTTGAGAGAGACTTTTGTTGGGGAGGAAGGTTTCCAAGCAAAGGACTCAAGGAGTGGGTGGGGTTGTTCAGTGCCATGGAGCAAAGAAGGAGGAGGCTACTAGCGATGGGGCAATGGGAAGAGGGAAATATGGGGGAGAAAAAAAACTACTCAAATTGGGGGATTGGGGTTCTGGATTTCAATCCTCAGCTTCTTTGTAAATCTTTTCCCCACTCACTTAGGGTCAGGATCATCTCAGTTTCTGGGTTCTTATGCTCCATCTTTGTAAATCTGAAGGGAATAGAGCAAGGATTTATTTCTCTGGGTCCCTTCTCTTGTCATCCCAGGGGGATGAGAGCCAAATGTCAGGGCATGCAGATGAGACTGGGAGGGGGAACAACAGGCAAGAGTGGATGATGGCAGCTTCACCTCCCATCCTCAGGAGAACAATCAAATATTCAAATGGCATCCTTCTTGAGGGGAGAGGAAGGAGAAAGTTTCTGGATGCTGGGCAAAAAATGGGTGTGGCAGGGAGTTCAAGAAAAAAGGGGAGGTAGTTAGGGACCCCAAATGGAACCAGTTCTAACCTTTCCAGATGTGACTTCTGGTTAATAAGGAGCCCCTCCCCCATCATGCTTTTCATGCAACTCGTCAAGATGATTCTTCTCTGTTGCTTGGGAGGAGCTGAGTTTTCCTGTGCTGTGGGTGCTGGGAGGTGGTGGGTGTGGGTGTGGGTGCCTGTTTGGGGAGGGAGGTGTTTGTGCTCTACTCAGCTCTCTTGGTTACATAACAGCTTTGATAAGACTTTACTTTGGAGCTGCTGCTACTGCCTGAAGCAGTCACCCCTCCACCCCCACATGGAATGTTGGATGTCCACCCCCTTCTCCGGGGCCCCTTGGAGAGTCTTGCTACATTCACGATCTAGTGTTCCAGCAGTTGCTTTCCTGCTGGGAGGGGTCTTCAGTTTGCTTCCCTGCTCCCTAACCAGCTCCTGCTCTGGTTGCTTCTTTTAGTCTTGTGAGCCCAGGTTACCCCCACTCTTTACATTTCTAAGCCTCCAGGGGTGGGAGGGTTTCACTGGACATCATGAAGCTGCCCTTTAGGGAAGAAGAGAGGCATCCCAAGAAGTTTTAGTGCCCAGAGACAATGTTTGTACTGTTCTTTTCTCTGCCCCAATAGCTGTTTTGGAATCTGGGAGCTGTGGACCATACCCAGAGGGGCTGGGAGGAAGAATCCTGGCCTTAATGCTTTCCCTTCATTTCCCCTTTTAGAATTAAAACGTTTTAGATATATGGGAGTGGGGGCTGCCTTTTGGGTGGAAAAAGGTGCTCCTAGTCTGGGGTGCACTTGCTTCATGTTCCCTGCCTCCCAGGTTGTCTGTGGAAATACTGATTATTCCAGGCATGAGACAAGGGGATAACAAAGCCCTTTTTTGGAATGACATTTTTTTTTTTTCTCTGTGAGGGGGTAGAAATGGAGTATGTCCAGGAGTGGGACATATCTTATTGATAATAGGAACAACTTTCCAGAAAGAACTGGGAGACTGGCAAGAGGCGAGAGCAAGTGCAAGCTTGTGGTGTCACTTGGAGAGAAGATGGACTTCCGGCTTTGTGCATAGGATAGAAAAGCCGGAGGAGAGGCTGGGGGTCTCTGCTCTTCCGGTGCCTGTGCCTGTGTGTTTCTGCCTGTGAGTGTGTATGTGACTTTGAACATGCCCATACATAAGTGTGAGAGTGCTGTATGAATGTGTACAAACACATTTGTGAGTTTTCATAGACACATGTGTATAGATATGTAGGACTCCACGTATGCATCTAGGTATTCATGTGACTAGAAAGGCAATTACCTAATTAAACCTGTTGGGGGGGTGGGGTGCTCACTCAAACATATGTATATGTGGATGTAAGTATGCATGTGAGCATGTACGTGGCAGCACATGAATGAACAGCATATGAATAGATGTATATAAGTTGTCATCCGCGTAAGTAAATGTGACAGAAAGGGTGAAAGAGAGAGATTCTGACTAAACCCTGGGGCCGTTCGAAAGTTGTTTTCACACAGGCTTGAACTCGATCCACTCTGATGCCTGTAGCTCTTCTCCAAAAATCAGGCTCCTTGAGGTCTCTCAGATTATCTTTCATGGGGCCTCACTCTTCCCCACACCATCCATATGAAGGGAGTTTGCAGAGGAGAAACCTGTCTAGGCCTTGGGGATAGCTGAGTAAGGGAGCTGAGCTCAAGGCTGATCAAATGCTATGGTGCCCCGGAGTGTATATGGGGAAAGAGTTTGAGAGCTTGAACATTAACATTACTACTGAGGTATCAAGAATCAAACCGGACAGTCTGGGCTCAGTGGATGAAAGGGGCAGGGATTTTATGGAGGTCCACGTGTGTGTATCTGCCTGTGCACACATGTACATGTGTTTGTGTAGATGTATATGTGTACATCACTTGTCTTTGCCTTAATATGCATAACTCAACATAAATGCACTTTCTAATGTGTACATATGAAAAAATCTACAGGACTATACCTACCCAAAGAGGGATTTGTTGATGTAAACATACATGCTAACGCTCATATGTATATAGACAGAGTATGCAAAATATGTATGCGTTTACTAAATATGTAGGCATTTGCTACAATTGGGCTTCCCAGGTGGTGCTAGTAACAAAGAATTCAGGTGATATAAGAGATGCAGGTTCGATCCCTGGGTCAGGAAGATTCCCTGGACAAGGGCATGGCAACTTACTTCAGTACTCTTGCCTGGGGAATACCATGGACAGAAGAGCCTGGTGGGCTGCAGTCCATTGGGTCGCAAACAGTAAAGCATGATTGAAGCAAATTAACATGCACGTGTGTCCTAATATTGGCCTGATGGCAACCCATGACCTCACTCACCCAGGTTAACAACAGCTTACCAAGAGTCCCTCTTCTATCACATGTGCCTCCCCTGATTCACCCACTCATTCAGCCAATGTCTATTTCATGCCACGTACTGTGCCGGACACTGGGGATGGTCCTCGACCTCAGGTAACTTACAATCTAGACCTGGATCCAAGTAAGGAGATTGTTCAGGAAAGCAGGAGGACAGATGTATTCATGGGGGCTAAGGGGGGCGGTCTGTGGTGTTTCAGTGAAAGGAAATGTCCCAACTGGTCTCCCTACCTCCTCCCTTGCCAGCCCCTCCTCCAGAGAGCTTTCCCATGAAAGCAGCCAGCCTAAGATAGTGTTAGTTGCTCATTAATGTTGGATTCTTTACGACCCCATAGACTGTAGCCTGCCAGGCTCCTCTGTCCATGGAATTCTCCAGGCAAGAATACTGGAGTGGATAGCTATTCCCTTCTCCAGGGGATCTTCCTGACCCAGGGATTGAACCCAGGTCTCCTGCATTGCCGGCAGATTCTTCACCGTCTGAGCCAGTGGGGAAGCAGAATCATGCCTTTCCCATGGCTTTCCATTTCAGAGTGAAATCCTGAGTGCTTGCTTGGTAGGCCCTGAGTGACAGAAGTGCTGTGTGTAAAGTAGCCTCCAGTGACCTCCCTGATTTCAAGTTCCTTCCCTGCAAGTGCTTCCTTTCGGTTCCACAAAGATGCTGAGCTGAGCACAGCCTCATCTCTGGGCTGCTGCTTTCCCCTCAGCCTGAAGTGCTCTCCCCCCAGGTACCCGCGTGACTTACTCCTTCACTTGATTCAAGTCTTCGCTCAAAAGTCACTTTTTTGGAGAGGCCTCCCCCACAGTCTATCTTAAATAGCCCCCTTGTCATGCTGTCCTCTCACCTCAAAAAAAAAATTTCAGCACTTACCACCTCCATTATTTCATGCATTTGCTCAGCATCTCCTTTTCCACTAGGATATAAACTTCATGAAAATGGAGCATGAAGAGATCTGGTGTTGCTCTGGCACGCACTGTGTTCCGAGAAGTGCCTGGCTCAGAGGCACTCACTACGTACAGATCTTAGGTACATCACAGTGGCAGGCAGTGAGGAGAGTGGATGGGGCTGGGCCAAGATACAAGGTGGGGAGACCAGTTAGGAGCCCGCTGGAAGAGCTTTGGTGGAAATTTAGGATGAGGGTGGCCTGATGGAGAACATCAGGAGTGGAGGTGGCGAAAGGGAGATACAGTGTACACAACACACGCATGGATGCACACGCAGGCCCACGTGTACACACGTATTATAGTTTAGCCAGTCACATCTACTGTCTTAGTCAAAGGAAGCTAAGGAAGAAAGTAAAAATGTCTTTATATGTTAATATGGTATGGAAGCCATGAGCACCGAGTGACAAGCTGGACATCCTCCAGCTAACCCTGGCTGATGCTCTCCACACATCCGCCTACCTCTGTCAACCAGGCTCAAAGGACTGCCAGGCAGGTTCCATTTGGTCAGTGATGCAGGGCTTCTGCCTCAGCAAGCAAGGGCAGGGTCCTGGGTCCTGAGCAGTGGAAAGGGTCTTCAGAAGTCAGAGTCACAGAGACTTAGAGACACGTGGGGGAGGCACATGGACCCTGAGAGGGGTGCTCAGAGGCAGCGACCTTTGGCCAGGCCCAGACTTCCTGAGGCCAGATGTAGTGGCAGGCAGGACAGCACCCTCAGCGGGCATCCACTGGGTAGCCCCGATCTTTCAGCGCCCCTCCTCCTCTCCCTTGCTCCTCTCTGGCCCTTTTTCCTAGTAGGGTGGCAGCCGTGACCGGAGGTATGGACTCCGGAGTGAGCGGTTCCCCCCTGCCCCAGGGTGTGCGAGTTCAGGGACTTGGGGACACCCAAGGAATGGAGACCCAATTTCTAGGACAGACTGGGGTTTGGTGGTAGGGGAGTAGTCTCTCTGAGAGTCTCAGCTTGGTCTGATTTCCTCTCTAAGGAGAGAGCACGGAGACTTGAGCTTGCGTTGCAGAAAGAGGCACTGAGGTTAGCCCTCAGGTAGGACCATTCGGCGTCTAGGGTGAAGCGACGGAAACTTAGAACCTGGGGGAAGCTTGGAGGCCGGCGGGTGAGAAACGGAGGAAGAGGTGGGGGCCGTGGGTCAGCCCCTCCGGCGCCGCCCCCTGACTCCCAGGGGCCGGGGATGGGCGGGGATGAAGGCCTCAAGTCCTCTTTGAGAGCTCCTCCCCGAGACCCCCAAGCCTGCATCTGGGTTACTTCCTTTCCAAGAGCTAGAGACCCGTCGGGCTTCTGGGGTGTGTGACAGGGGCCTTCTGCCAATCTCTGCTCGCCGCTGGACCAGGGGCGGGGGCGCTGCCGCCGCTCCCCTCCCACCTGGGCTCTGAGCATGGGGGTTGGGCCGAGACAGCAGCCAGAGCCGCCCACCTGCCCGCGGTGTCATGGCAACGACTCTGCCCACGTGGACGTTGAAGAAAGGGAGAAGAGAGGCGAGGAGGCACCACACAGACAGGAGGATGGGAGGGGGCTCCTCTAGGTCCTGCGTGCCTAACCCCTCCCCCCCCCTCCAGTTGGGCCCAGGGCCCCCAGGGCAGGTGAGACTTGTGCTCTCGGCCTGGCCTCAGAGGGTGCATGTCCTTGGGCGTCCTGAGTGATGATGACCTTGGCCTCCTGTACCGGGGGCCCCAGTGGGGTCCTTGGGGAGACGGGGGGGCTTTGGGAGGTGCCGACCTCTCCTTCTCGCCCCACCCCACAAGGGATGGTGCCTGGGGCTGAGGGGCTGAGAGCCCGACCTACTTCTCCATTTTCTCCCTATTTTTCAAAAGGAAAATGACCCACTTTTCAGCCAATCAGACTGGGGCCTGTTCCCAGGCTCGTTCCCTGAGCCCCCCTGCCCAGGCCTCTGCTCCTTCCTCAGCCTGTTAGTCACGTGCTGGCCCCTCTTCCTGAGGGAAGCAGGCCGCACCTGTGTGGAGGGCCCTTCCCCGCCCTCTGCGCCAGGCTGGGGAAGGGCCTCTTCCAGGGGTGGCTGGGGCCTGACTGATTCTGCATCAGCGCCCCTTTGGGCAGTTGATCGCCATGGATGACGCTAGTCCTGGGCACTTTGAATGTTCTGCCCACCATCCCCTTACTCTCCTAAGACCCACACCCTGGAGAGACAGGAAGGGCTCTGGGGCTGGTGAAAGGAGGACGGTGCCCCACCTCTCATTCTGTATGAGTGGGTGCTGGTGGGGCATCTTCCCAAGCTGCTCCATTTTCACGTGGAAAGGGAGCGCTGGCAGCCCTGGAGAACCATGGCTGCTTGTCTGCCTTCCAAAGAGCCCTCCTAGAGGGTTCTGTCTAGGCCTCTCTTCCCAAGCCCCTCCTCCTCTCTAGGATATTGGTCTGGGCCTGAGAGCCCCCTCCCTCCCTCAGCTATATTGGCTTGGGCTGGCTTGGAGGGTGATTAGGGATTTAATTATTTAGTTTCTCCAGCTCAGTAGATTAATTCCATCCATCACAGGCAGGCTGAGCCATCTCCCCATCTTAGGGCTGCCTGGCCTGGCCAACCCCAGAGGGAGGCAGCACCATTGCTCACCTGGGCCCAGTATTAGATCTGGGAACAATGGATAAAGTTCTTGTTGGGGGAGGATTTGATATATGACATTGAGCAGGCATGGGTGCTTAAGCGATGTGAGATGAACATGGGTATCTGTTGTATGGGGATAAACGTGTGAAGATGTATGTGAGGTTTTGTGTCTGTAGCTTCCGTGTGCACAAGCATCCATGTCCTTTGGGTGAAAATGCACATGTGTGAACCCTTGTGGGAACAAGTCTGTATGTGTGTGTGCACATCATGTGACGGTGACTAGTTATTTGAGGAAAAATGCCATGTGAGTTGTGTTGGATGAGTCTGCCTCTGGAGAACACACGTGTTAAATTGTGAATAAACATTCTTGGGACCATGGATGCCCATGTGCAAGGGGAGGGATGGCGAGGGTGGAGATTTCCTGAGGCTGAGTGATGAGTCAGGGCACACTGGGAGTCCACTTGGTGATCTCATCAGACCAGTTTGGCCAGAGAGAGGCTCCTTCAGATGTGCCAGGGCTTGCTCTCCTAGTGGTTGAGAGTGTCAGGCCAGGACCAGATCCATATTCAAATCCTCATTTCTCAGCCTCAATCTCCTCATCTGTAAAATGGGAGTGATAATGGTACCTACTGCAAAGGATGGTTTTGAGGACTACACGAAAAAGTACACTTCGCACTTGACACGGTGCCTGCTCAGTTGCAGGCATTCAGTGAGCTGAGCCTTAGGCTTTGGAGTTGAAAGGCGCCAGAGGTTGTGAGATCTGAAATGTGTTCTGTGCTTCGATGGATCCTATACCATCCTCCAAGGTGGTTCTCCAATCTCCGCTTATATGCCTCCCTGGACAGGATACTCCCAGCTCTCCAGGAAACCCACATCACACTGGCCCAGCCCTGCCTGCTGCAGAGTTCTGGTCGAGCTGCAGGGAGTCATTTCCCTCATGCCTTCTCCCATTTCTCACCCGATTTCTGTGCCCCAGCAGATGGGTATCACTTCTCGATGGCTCAATTACTAACCTGAACTTATTGAGCATCTAGTCTATGCCAGGTTTTGTTTATACAGAGATAAAGCAGATGGATCCTGGTTTTTAAGGAGTTCACACCCTGCAAACACATTTTTATCCTACTGTGTTGAAGTATGGGACCTTAGAGAAGGTATGCCCTGGGGTTGATGAGGTGGGCAAGCTTAGGTGAAGTTTCTTGGAAGAGAGGATGCCTGAACCGCATCGGAGGCAAAGGTGGGGGGACAGGCTTTCCATATGGAAGAATCCTACAGTCTGTGCTGACTCCTGTCCCCATTCTCTCTCCTGTTGTGGTCCTGGCTCTGCTAAGCCCAGAAATCTAGAGAAGAGAGCAGAGGGTTAAGATACCCTGGATGCTGGGGGAGGACCAGACACAGCTGAGGGGTGAGAGGTGCCACCACATGAACCTGGCTGTTAACCAACCAGCCAGCCCTCATGGGGCCCAGCTCTGTGCTTGACTCCTCTGTGGGAGAGGCCTGGAGAAGACAGTAGGCAGCCCGTGTCCTAACCCACATAGAGAGCCTGCAGGGCAGTGTGCTAGCCCAGGAGGTGGGCTTCATGAGGGAACAAGACCCGTGGGCCAGGGAGTAGGACAGGCCACAGGCCTGACCTGGCTGAGAAACTGCTGCCCAGTGGACCCTTGCCATAGACGGGGGATTCTGCCTGTTGTTTTCTGATAGCAGGCTCAAGGCTGGCAGCATTCTGGAGCCCAGGGAAGCAATAGCCCAAGTTCCACCAAACACGTACAAATAAAAGACACTAAGGTGCTGAAGTCAGAAGTAGCCAACATTTGGAAACATACGTGCTAGTTGCCTTGGACAGATCAACTTGGCTACTCATTGCTGCACCCTAGGAGGTAGGTTTTGTTAGCCCTGCTTTACAGATGACAGAATTGAGACTCATGGTCATGCAGGTAGGCTGAGAGAAAATGGTTGGAAGCAGATGGTTGTCTTTGCAATGCCCAGCAAAACGTCACTCTGGACTTGCCCTCCCAGATCCTTGGAGCTGGAAGAGAGACCACCAGCCCTGGCTGCAGGGATTGCTGGGGTCTACAGATCAAGGGCCTCTAGTTCCCTCAGATGCCATCATCTTTGACCACTGGGGCTGCTCTGCTGTCATTAACGTCTCCAGGGGTGGGAGGTCTTGAAAAAGAAGCCAGGCAAGCAGAAGGTCCTGGGTGAAACGTGAAACAAGTGAGCTTTCAGGTTTGGACCTCTGACCCAGATCTGAGTCAGGTGTGGCTCCAGCCTCTGCCGGAGACTGAGAAGTCCTCTCAAAGGCCCTGCTTCCAGATCTCACTGGTTCTCACAGTTTCTCCCTGGTTGTCAGGAGCTAACCCTCAGCGCTGCACTGTTTCACCTGCATGACCTTAATACTCATGACATCGTGGTGAGATTGGACCCATGCTTGCTCGCATTTGAAAAGTGAAGACACTGAACTAGAGAGAGAGGTCCAGAGACTTAAGGCTTCACGTCTAGTAACTGGTAGACCCAGGAGGCCCAGGACCCAAAGGCTCTCTCGCTAGCTATCCCTGACCAGGGTCCTATAGGATTCTAATTCTGGTGGTCTGTCTCTCAGTGGTGGCTTGGGATGTCTTCCCCAAAACAGGCAGGTAGAAGGGGGAGCATGGGCAGGCAGACCCTCCTGAGGACTGATCAGTTGACAGAAAGGAAAGAATAGGCCCAAAGCAGTTGACCATGGCTGCAGCTAGGGGGTGAGGCGTGAGCCTGAGCAGCCTGAACTGTATCGCTTATTGCCTTTGACAGCCCTGAAAAAGCCTGAACTTTGCTTCTGGCACCTCTTGGCCACATGGCATCTGCTAGGAGAGAAGCTGGAGCCCAGATTGTCTGGATAAAGAGAGCTATTTGGGGCTAGGAGATTCCCCTCCTTGTGGTCTCTCCTCCTGCTCTGCAGTGTTGGGAGGGTAACTTCCCCCACCCCATTCCTCTTCCCCCTCACTGCCTTCCTTGAAGGCGAAAGGGGGACATCTGGAGAGCCCCAGATGGGGCTGAAAAAGGACTATCCTTACCTGCCAGTTGAGAAGGGCTAGATAAACATGATGAGCAGGGCTGGATTTGGTGGTGGGATTCCTAATACCACACCCTCCAGAGGCTCTCCAGAGCCCTTAGGGGGAAAGGAGCAGAGGTCCTGTCTGTGGGCTGTTGGGCACAGGAGTGGAGTGGAAAGTGAAGACATGCAGTCATACACTTGATACTTTCTGAACACCTGTGCATGCTAGGCATTGTTCTAGACACTCAGAGTACCACAGCACATGACAGACATAGTCCCCGCCCCCCTGGGGCTTATATTCTGCTATGGGGAGACACACTATAAACATGGGCTAGATAAAGAAAATAATTTCAAAGAGCGATAGCCCTGTGAAGGCAATGAAAACAGGTGACGTAGAGCGTTCCTGGGGGAGGGAGCTCGACTTCAGCTAGTGAGTGGTCAGGGAAGGCTTCTCTGAGCTGAGGCCTGAAACATCAGACAGAGGAAGCCATGGGAATATCTGGGGCAGAGTGTTCCAGCAGAGAGAACATCAAGTATAAAGCCCCCTGAGGTGGGATTTTCAAAGAGATTATAGGTAGTATGGGTTATTCACAAGCTGAGCGCCGTCCAGTGGGTCAGGAGATGGATTTAGCCTTTGGATCTTCCTGTGGCACAAGTGTTTGGGAGCAGTAAGCCCATTTTCTGTAAAATTCCTACCCTAACCCCCCAGGAGGAGTTCATTAAATAAAGTAATAAAAGTGAATGAAAAATATCCCAACCCTCCCTCCTATTCTGTTCACCCTTTCTTCTTTCCACTTTTTGGGGCAGTGAGGAGAAGAGAACGTTTGTCTCGGGTCCGAAGGGTGGAGGTTGGGCAGAAGGCATGCTGAGTCTTCAGCGACAAGTCTGGGTAGCGAGGTGAAGAGAGGCCAGGGGTGAGGAAAGCTGACCAACGGCAGAGATCCTGCCCAAGAGAGCTGAACAAAGCCAGTGCTGAAATGGTCAAGGGGGCTCCGACAGCCCTGCATGCAGGAGAAGGTGGAGGCCAGAGGAGGCAGGCCCATCAGTGAGCATGGGATACAGGTCAGAGGCTCTGTGTCAGGGCTCCCCAGTAGCTGGCCCCGTCACAGTGGACAAAACAGCCTCAGCCTCCAAGCTGCTGTCAAGATACGGGGGAGGAGGACTGGAAAGGGAAACTGAGGCAGAATCCTGGCCACTCTGGTTAGGCTGACCCAGGGAAGGGGAATAGGAAGGGAAAGCCCTGAGGTCCTCCACCCACAGCCCTGGAGGAGCCCAGGCCTAGAGCAGCGAGAGGAGTTCCAGGCCTCAGTTGCTGTAAGTTCTGCCGGATTGGAACTGGTATGGGGATGACCTCAGAGGCTCAGTGTGAGGGGACTAGAGAAGGCTGATCCCCAGCCAGAGAGCAACTGTACCCTTTGCTGCCATCTGGACCATCATGTCCAGTATGTACCTCTTCCAGACAGCGTCTTGGGGGAAGGCATGAAGCAGTTAATACTTGCTTTTTTGAAATTTTTAATCCAAATCATCACTTTGTGTTCACCTCTGAGACACTGGCCTTTGTCAAAGGCTCCTTGATCCTTGAGCGTGCAGGTGTGGATGATTTTGAGTAAGAACTGCCTTTTTCTTTTTTAATATGTATTTATTTATTTGACTGCACGAGGTCTTACTTGCGGCATGCGGAGCTTTTTTAGTTGCAGCATGCGAACTCTTAATTGTGGCATGTGGGATCTAGTTCCCTGACCAGGGATCGAACCTGGGCCACCTGCATTGAAAGTGAGGAATCTTAGTCACTAGACCACCAGGGAAGTCTCAGAACTGGTTTTTTTTTTTTTTTCCTGTAGAATACCTTTGGTCTTATACAGTTGTCCCAGAGAGATTAAGTGACCTACTCAAGGTCACACTGTAAACCCATGGAGAAAGTCAGAAAAATGAAAATACAAATACCTATCGCTCCTTTATTGAGGATTCACCACGTCCCAGGCACAGTATTATATGCTTTACCTGGTTGACCCTCACAGCCTTCATAACTTCTGATAACTCTAATTGTACAAAGAGAAAATAGGCTGAGCGAGGCGAACCACCTGCCCAGGTACATACAGCTAGCAAGTGAGCGGAAAGGGATTTGAACCCAGAGAGTCTGACAGCAGAGGCTATACCAGGAACTACTTTGATGCAGGGAATCTGGGAGTCACCTAGGTCTCAAGTAAGGAACGTCAGCTGTCTTGACCAAGCAGGGCCCTGGGGGAGAGGAAAGGAAAGCACCGTGACTCTTTTCCTCTGCAGCCCTTTTCCTTCCTCCATTTTCCATTCTTTTTCTGGAAGGTAATTGCTTGGGGCAGTGACAACCTCCTGGCGAATTACACAGCTGGTTTCCCAGTGAGATTTGTAACAACAACCCCGCCAGCCTGGCAGCCCCAGCAAGTTCCGGTTTAAGAAACTAATTGCTGGATTGTGTAGTTGGTGCTAAATTGGGTAATTTCTTGGTGACGGCATGTGTGCCACTTCTTCCAATGCCAGAAAGATGTGAGTTGCATCAGAGAGTGTGTCACACGCAGCACCCTCCTAGCCTCCTTCACCCCCCTATTTCCCAGCCAGTCACAGGCGATCGCAAGAGTGGCTGCTTCCCTGGGCCCAGAGATTCACCCCCTGGGCAGCTCGCTGTGTCCTGGGGAAGTAGGTAGATGGCTTGGTGCCATATAACGGGGGAAAGTAACACCAGCACCCAGAGTCGTCCGAGGGCTTCAAGGAGCCTCCTCTATTCTCTACTCTTCTGACCTTGGACTTGGGACAAATTCAGTACTTACCACACAGGGGAAAGGGCTAAACCACACTCTGGTTACCTCTGAAGTGTGTGGTATGTGTGAGGTTCTTAGTTTTGTGTTTCTCTTTTTAAAAAAAAAAAAAAAAATCCATTACTGCGTTCCTTCAGAATGGTGTTTAATCAGTTTGGCTTCCCTGGGCAGCAGCGTGGGAAGGAGAAAAGCTAAGGCCTTTGGGGTGAGGCTACGCTGGGTTTCACTTCTGGGTTTGCCACCGGCTATGTAGCCTTGGGACTGTCTGTCAGGCCCTCCCAGCCTCAGTGTCTTCTTCTGCAAATTGCGGGGCAGGGTAATATCTATCCCTTGGCATCTCTGTTGCTGTTCAGTCGCTCAGTCACTTCCGACTCTTTGTGACCCCATGGACTGCAGTATGCCAGGCTCCCCTGTCCTCCTCCATCTTCTGGAGTTTGCTCAAATTCGTGCCCATTGAATCGGTGATCCCGTCTAACCCATCTCATCCTCTGCCGCCCCCTTCTCCTTTTGCCTGCCGTCTTTCCCAGCATCAGGGACTTTTCCAAGGAGGCAGTTAAAATGTCATAAGTGAAGGGATCTTGTTCTTTGTAGGTCTGCATCCACTCTTCCAACGCATGCCATCCGCCAAGCATTGTTCTAGGAATGGGGGAGATAATGCAGTGAATAAGGTAGATGGAATTCCTGCACCTTCATGGAGCTTCCCTTCTAATGGGAGAGACAGACAATTTCTGAATCACACAAATTGAAAATGGTAATGATAGAAGAGCTATAGAGGTACACAGTGCCTTGAGAGCAAACAGCAGGAGGATCTGACCTAGTCAGGGAGGCCAGAGAAAGCTTCCCTGAGGAAGCAACACCTGGGCTGAGATCTGAAGGGTGTGTAGGAGTTAGCAAGGCAGAGGTAGGTGGGAAAAGCTTTCCAGATGGGAGGGAAATAGGCCCCTTGATGGGAGGGATTGTGGGACTGCAAAAGACCAGCCTGGCTGGAGCAGAGGAAGCAAGGAGGGAGCGTGTTGTGAGAGGATTTTGGAAGCCCAGGAAGGGCCAGAGCCTGCAGGCCTTGTTGGATGGGTTAAGGCATTTTATCCTAAGAACATCAATAAGCCAGTGAAGAGTTTTAAGCAGGGAAGTGACATGATCAGATTTGTGTTTCCAAATGACCATTTGGAGGGGAACTGGGTAAGAATGGAGGCAGGGAGACCATTTAGGAGGCTTATGCAGACATCCAGGCAGGAGATGCTGTTCTGAGGTAGTTGGATTAGTTAGCAGCACTTTCTGCTGCAAATACAGAAAATCTGGCCAACAGTGGTTTAAATAAAGAGGACTTTATTCCTTCCTGCGTTTAGGCCTGGAGGAAGGCAACTGTTTCTATTGGTTTCCTGGCTCAGTGACTCCAGGGCCGGCATTTCTGTGATTGTCTATGCCTCGCTCTCATGGTGGCAAGACAGCTGCCCTGGCTCCAGGCATTGTGATTGTATTCAAGCTGAAAAGAAAGGAAGAATGGTACTGGCAAGTCCTGCCCCTTGTATTATAAAGGCAAAATCTTTCCCAGAGACTCTCATCAGATTTTTGTATGTATATATTATTAGCTAAATGTGAATCATGTGACTTCTAGGTACAAGGGAGTCTGGGAAAGGGGAAAGGAGACTGAGAATGAGTTTTGGCCAGTCAGCCGACAGTGATTTGGTAGATAAGGAAATAAGTGGGCAGATCTATTTTTAGGAAACAAAATCCATAGGACATGGTGATGGATTGAATTATTAGTCCCCTCCTTGCTTGTTTTTCCTTCTTATTGATTATGTTTAGTAATGGGGAGGCAGCAAAAGGAATGTGATGGTAATCATGAGATATAGGAGGAAGTTTATATAATTAAATCTATATCAATTAAATCATCTCTTTAAGAAATCCAGAAATCGGATAGCTTCCTTTTCTCCCAGTAATCTGAATTTGATTGTATTGTGTAGTATTTGGACATTGGGGATTTTGCAAATCCAGAATGAGGGCTTCACATGGGGGACTATATTGCGTAATCTTCAGAGTTTATAGTGTGGTTTCATGTACGTTGCATCACTTGATACGAAAATCCTTGGAGATAGGTGAGCAGGTATCATTAGGCTTCGAGAGGGTGGGTCACCAGGTCTCAGGGTGGCCTGAGGGTTTGGGGTGTCAGGGTTTGTGCTTTTCTCCACTAGCAAGTACTACCCTGTAGGACAAAGGGAACACTACCCTGGGAGTGCTTTATCTGGAGAGGAGTAAACACAGGGGCACATCTCCTCTGAGACTAAAGCTGGGGGAGCATGGTGCATGCGTATGTGCTAAGTCGCTTCAGTTGTGTTCAACTCTTTGCAACCCTATGGACTAGAGCCTGCCAGGCTCCTCTGTCCATGGGATTCTCCAGCAGAAATACCGGAGTAGGTTGCCATGCCCTCCTCCGGGATCGATGCTAGAGAGACTGAGTTTGATAAGATCTTGATGAAGGCTCAGTGGCTGGCAGCAGCACCTGTGTAGTGGTGGGGGACGTGGGAAAACCTGGGGATGTCCAAACCATTGGTGTGGACATTCCCAGGCTTGATGTGGCCACAGACGAAGCAAACCGGGTGGTCTGGGTTTCTGCCAAACTGGCCTTTTGTGCTGTGAGTCTCAGACATGGGTCCTGGTTGGGGCAGGAAGAGGAGGACTGTGCCATGGATGAAAGACCAAGCTATCAAAGCATCTTTCCAAGGTGGAGAGATGCTTCTAGGTGCTTTTCCAATAACTATTTGAGAGGCCATTTTGGTCTGAAGTCCTCTCTGCTTCCCCAGAGAGGGGTAAAGGTGGAGAATAATTGTCATCTGGAGATAGGCAGTTGATATCTGTAAGGTTACCCCAGTTCTCCTCCAGGCAGGGTAACCAACAGCCTCTCCAGCTCAGGCCATAGGGTGGGCCAGAGGCTGGACAGGTCCTACCCTCCCCTCTATGGAAGATTCCCAGGAGACTTCACAATCTTCTTCATTGTCTCACATCCCTCAGGGTCAGGAAGTTCTTCTTGTGGTCTGACTGTGTCTCTTCCACTACTATTAATCATGCCCGCAAAGCTAGCTCTTCTTCCTGACATCCCTGTGTCTAATAATGGCATCATTAGTCTTCCAGTCACGGCTGCTGCAAACTTCAGAGTCGGCTTCCTTTCTGACTCTCTCTCCCCCATCTCTTCCTAGTGTTTTCCAAACCCCGAATGTCTGCTGGAACTCTCTCATCCCACCCCTCAAAACTGCTTATTTGCCCACCTCTTCTGCCTTTGTGCATGCTCTTGCCTTCGCTGGGAATTCCATCTCCCGGACACACAGCCATCTTGTTCTCCATCTCAAGCACACTCTTCTCTGGGAAGTCGTCCTCAGTTTCCCTCTATTGGATCTGCTCTTGCCCTCATCTTAACTGGCCTAACATTTTGGAACCTCTTTCCTGCACAGTCATTTATTCATCTACTTAGTGAACATTTGTTAAGTACCATCTCTGGGCAAAGCCCCGAGCTGAGTGCTGGAGATCCAGTGATAAATAGGATTTGGCTCCTACTCTGCAGAAGACCGGATTCTACTTGGGGAGACAGAAGCTGAAACAGACAATTTCAGTGCAATGCGATAGTTGCTTTCATGGGGGAACCCAGGGTATTCTAAAAACGCAATAGAGAGGCATAACCCAGAAAAGTCTTCAAAGGAAGGTGGAGCTTAATCTGAATAAGTGTTAGCCAGGGGAGTGTGTTGGGAGGTGGATGAAAGTAGATTCTAGGAGGATGGAGCAGCTTATGCAAAAATACAGGGACCTAAAATAACCCTCTCATGTGAAAGGTTGGCCCCCCTGTTAGACTATAAGCCTCTTAATGACAGGGACCACTCTAAAATCACCTCTGTTCATGTCTCACTCTGAGTCTTGGTATGGTAGCTGCTCAACAAATATTTGTGGAATGGAATCATATTTGAGGGCAATGAAAATGCAGAGGCTCAGCACCACGGACAGATCACACAGACACCTGCAGTTGGAGGTAGTCCAACCTGTAAGCTTATTTGCATGCATTTGCATAATTAAGCCAACTTCATTTCCCTGGGGGTCCAGAGGCTTTGCATCATGGGGGATCCAATCAGTCCTGGCTTGGGGGGTTGGGCAGGGAAACTGTCAAGGCCAGAGACCAGTCCTCTGAGGACTCCGGGAGAATCTCTTTTCCTCTTTGCTTACCACCCTTTTCTTTCTGTTTAGGAGCCAGTGGTCCTGAGCCTCCTGAAGTTAGGATTCTGCCTGGCGGTGGAGATCCTGACACCAAGGATGGGACACCCCAGATGGTGAGTGGTAGGAGAGTCTGGGGGATAGGGTTCTCGAATCAAAATAACCTGGGTTTGAATCTTGATGCAAGGTGACTCACCCACTTACCGGCTTTGTGACCTTACCATTTTGAGCTATTTTCTCATGGGTAGATGTGGATAACATCTACACATAGGATTTCAGGGGGATTAGAGAGCATTGAGTATGCACAGTACCCAGTACATGGCAAGTCCTCAGAGATGAACTGTGAGTGGGATCTGGAAGAAGCTTGAACCATGGTGGGTATGGGGAGGCCATGGTGGGGAGGAAGGGCGGGTGAACCTTGGAGGTGCTGCTGTCTGGAGTCTTTGAGGCTGTCATCTCCTCACAGTCAGCAGATGGCCCAGGAGCCTGGTCTGGGATGAGGGAGGGCGCCGTCTGCCAGCTCCTTGGTCCCCGTCCCTCCTGCTGGCACTCCCTCCTGCTGCAGCTCCTGTCCTGGCAGCTCTGGAGTCCTGATTGGAGGCAGTTCTTGCTGAGAGCTGACCTGTCTGTCCTGTAGCCTTGGCAAGCCTGGGATAGGGGCCAGGGCCACTGGTTCCAACGCTTTCCCTCCATCAGCTCCTTGCCCTGCCAGCCCACTGTTCCTGGGAGGAGGAACTCCTGGGTTCTAACCCCAGTTTAGGATTCAGATCCTGCCTAAATAGCCAGCATTCCTCTTTTACGTTTCTCCTCTCTTCATGACCTCTCCTCCACTGGAATGGGGGTGGCGGTAAAAGGCACGGGGGGAATTTCATCAGTGAGTATTTGGAACCCAGAAGAGGAGGGAGGAGTCATCTCAGGTTATCCCTTCCTGTCTCAGCCCTGGAGGGGAGGGAGAATGAGCCTCCAGCCAGATGGAAGGAACTGGGTGTGGAAGGAAGGGGAGGGGTTATCCTACAGAATTGTGATGGATATGTAGATTTGGATCCAACGTTCTCTTTGGTTATTGCTTCTGGGAGCTGTGACCCAGAGCCCTGGCTCTTCATAGCAGGGGAATTGGGTCGGGATGGGACACAGGTGTGGCGCTGGCTCAATTTCCCTCACACCAGCTTGTTAGAAGCTAGTTCACATAATGGCTCGTGTGTTTGACTATTGTTTTTATGTTTGTATTGGTATCTTTTTACTTTTGGTTACCTAAGATTTTTTTAAAAACCGTTTGGTTGAGGACATTTTCTCTTGGGAATAAGTATTTATCATCTTTGCAGCATTTGGTGAATGGTGATATTATTTTGTGCCTTTGTGAGTGTCTTTGTCTATATGACTTTTAAGCCCTTAAAGACAGTACAGTTAACCACAGTGAACTGATATGCATTACCTAAGCAGTTCTAAGAATACCTGATAAAAGTTTCAGGTCAAGTGGCCTGTTGTTCGACCCTAATCCCATTGCTCCCTATTTTCCCAGGAGGTTCCTGGGGCCTGGCCCCCAGCGCTATGAAGAGCCCTTGCTGAGGCCATGAGGGGTTACCATGGCGACCGAGGCAGCCATCCCCGCCCAGCCCGCTTTGCCGACCAGCAGCATATGGACGTGGGCCCTGCTGCCAGGGCCCCGTACCTGGTGGGCTCCGGGGAGGCCTTCTCCACCGAGCCCCGCTTCTGTGCCCCAAGAGCTGGCCTGGGACACCTTTCTCCTGAAGGGCCCCTGAGCCTGAGTGAGGGGCCATCCATAGGCCCCGAGGGAGGGCCAGGAGGGGCCGGGGTTGGGGGGGGTAGCAGCACCTTCCCCAGGATGTACCCCGGCCAGGGCCCCTTCGACACCTGTGAAGACTGTGTGGGCCACCCGCAGGGCAAGGGTGCCCCCCGCCTGCCTCCCACACTGCTGGACCAGTTTGAAAAGCAGCTGCCGGTTCAACAGGATGGCTTCCACACGCTGCCATACCAGCGGGGGCCGGCAGGGGCCGGGCCCGGGCCCGGGCCGGGGTCTGGCGCTGCCCCCGAGGCCCGCAGCGAGAGCCCCAGCCGCATCCGGCACCTGGTCCACTCCGTGCAGAAGCTGTTCGCCAAGTCCCACTCTCTGGAGGCTCCAGGGAAGCGGGACTACAACGGGCCCAAGGCCGAGGGAAGAGGTGGCTCCGGGGGAGACAGCTACCCAGGCCCGAGCTCTGGTGGCCCCCACGCCTCCCACCACCACCATCACCACCACCACCACCACCACCACCAGTCCCGGCATGGCAAGAGGAGTAAGAGCAAGGACCGCAAGGGGGATGGCCGGCACCAGGCCAAGGCCGCGGGCTGGTGGAGCTCCGATGACAACTTGGACAGTGACAGCGGCTTCCTGGCCGGTGGGCGGCCCCCTGGGGAGCCCGGGGGTCCCTTCTGCCTGGAGGCTCCGGATGGGTCCTACCGGGACTTGAGCTTCAAGGGGCGCTCGGGGGGGTCGGAAGGCCGCTGTCTTGCCTGCACTGGCATGTCCATGTCACTGGATGGACAATCGGTCAAGCGAAGTGCCTGGCATACCATGATGGTCAGCCAGGGCCGGGATGGATACCCAGGGGCTGGGCCCAGCAAGGGGCTCCTGGGGCCGGAGGCTAAGGCCAAAGCCAGGACTTATCACTATCTGCAGGTGAGGCTTTGGTGGGGGTGGGGAACAGGATCCTCAGCCCTCACCAGTGTTGTTGCCCCAGAGGCTGTGGAAGGGGTTGGATGGGAGCCAGCTCTTCCCATGATGACGGGTCTGGAGGCAGCAGGTTCTTCCCTGCCCCATTGTCTTGTAACACCTTGAACCCCTTGGGGAACCTCAGTTTCCCCATTTGTGCAGTAAAGGGGTCCTTCTATTTTGATGTCGTATGTCAGTGCCAGGAAGACTTTTCCTCTACCTGCTGTTTAGGACAAGCTGTGCCGGCCTCTGTCTTGTGAGGCTGGAGGCAGAATGAGGTTGAGGGTGAGCAGTGAACAGGACAGAGTGGGGCTGCCTGCTTGTGCTTCCCCAAGATTGGAGGTCAGCAGTTGGAAAGCAGCTGTCTTGCCCCCAGGCCTTCTCCAGACCTCTTTTCAGCCCAAATCTGGGTGGTCCAGATAGTGTTTGGATATGAAGGTCAGTTATTTCCAGAATGTGCCTCTGATGGTAAACCCACGAGGCTGTGGAAGAGCCAGGGAACCTGTCCTGTGGGTTTTGCTGGGCTGGGGCGCACACTGAGGTCTGAGCTCCAGACCCAGCAGCGGGCTAGGGCTTCCTGGGAGTGGATGGTGCAGCTGATAACTGACACACTGTCCCTGTCCTCTTTCACCACCTCTATGGTGTCTGCAGGTGAGGCTAGGAGCTCTGACCCCTTCTTCTTAGGGAGCCTTGGTCCATCCCTCACTGTCCCCTCTCCATCATCCTATAGAGATGGGGTTAGGGACTCTTCCTGCCATCCACCTTCCTCTTCTCTGTCTCTTGCTCCTCTCCCACGTCCCCTGATGTGTGAGCCCTCCTATAGTTGGAGGAGAAAGAGTCTAGACAAGTTCTAGAAGTCCAGTAGACTTATCCCCCAAACCCACATTTCACATAGTTAATCGACATCCATTCATTCTATGAGTGTTCCCTGGGTGCTGTGAATGCAAAGATGCAGACACAGATGCTGCCCGGAGGAGTTCACAGTTTAACAGTGGGATAGACAAGGTAGCTTCCCAGGTGGCTCAGATGGTAAAGAATCTTCCTGCAATGAAGGAGACCCGAGTTCAGTCTCTGGGTCGGGAAGATCCCCTGGAGGAGGGCATGGCAACCCACTCCAGTATTCTTGCCTGGAGAATCCCCATGAACAGAGGAGCCTAGCAGGCTACAGTCCATGGGGTGGCAAAGAGTCGGGCATGACTGAGCAACTAAGCACAGCACACACAGAAGAGAGTGCAGGGAGGCGGCGAGAGGAGAGAGCCTTGGGAACCTTGGGAGCCCAGAGGAGACACCTCACCCACTTGGGTGGTGGTGGCCAGGGGCTGCTCAGAGCAGCTTCTAGGAAGAGTGTCCCCTGAACAGAGGCACAGTGGACAAGTTGGAGTTAGTCGTGTGCAGTGTTTCCAGGACTGAGTGTTCCAGGAAGAGGCTGCACCGTGTTCAGAGGCATGGAGTATTGAGCTTGCACGTGTCCTTTGGGTATCACTGGCCTTTTTGGTAAGTTGTTCACATGTTAGGGCTCTCCTGGGTGGGGAACTTGCTAAAGCTCAAGGGCCATAGTGGAAGCAGAAAGGGGCAAGAGACAGAAGGGGAGACTGGAGACTTCTAGGATTCAGGATTGGTCTTGCACTGCCCTCTCCCTGGGTAGGAAGGTTCTCTAAACTGGGAATTGAAGGGTCCAGAAGAAAGGGCTCAGGAGAGAACACCAACCCTTCTTCTGCCATCCCTGGAGACTTGCCTCCACTCCGCTGCTCCCTGCTGCTTCTCCAGGGCTGCCCTGACCTCCCTGGGGGCTTCCTTTTTAACATGCACCTCACAGCGTCCTGCAGAGGAGCCGGCAGCTCTGCAGTGGCCATGGAGTGGGAACCCTGCAGTGTGGCAGAGCGTGCCCTGGCTGGCCTGCCACCTCCCTCTGCCTGCCTGTGGCTGCTCTCCGTAGAGTATGGGGAAGGGGAGGCCCTATCAATCAGGGGCTGGGGTTCCAGGGGATCTGAGGACTGGGAAGTCTGAGCCTGTTTGGCAGAGAACAAAGGCTGTAGAAACTCTCCAGACAACCTGTACTCCCCTGGCACAAAAGCAGGGGAAGCAGGCCGCATCAGCCCAGGTGTCTTGGTTGGTTGCCCAGCCCTTTTGTTGAGACTCTATTCTCCCACTAGACTCAGGTCTCCCGCAAACTTCTTCCAGAACCCCCCTTCTCACTTGGAGCCCTTGTTCCTTCATGGAGCCTCATCTCCTCCCTGTGTTCCCATTTGATTGAGCCCAGCCCCCCACTCAGCCCTGTCCTCCCACCGAGGGCTCCTTCATGGGGCCCGCCCATCCCTGAGTCCCTGTTCTCACACTGATCGCTGGCCTCTCATCTAGCCTCACCTAGAGTCTCTGTTCCTCTCTGGAACCCTATGCTCTCCCCGAACCCTGACCCCCACCCCCACTTAGCCTGTTCTTTCCAACAGGCATAGGCCAACCATTACAGACTCCCTCACCCACCTGCAGACTCATCAAGATCCCCAGCCCCTATCATCCCCTTCCTTCTTGGCTCAGAGATGAAACTAGGACCATGCATCCCACAGTGACCCCTCCATAGGGCTTGAGCCCATCTCCCCGGGATCCCTTCCATCCATGAACTGTCCCTGCTTCCTCGCCACATTTAAAGACTATCTTTCTCTTTACTGACTTTCCCTCATCCTGCAAACATGGCCAGATTGCTCTCATCCTAAAAAAAAAAACAAAAAACAACTTTCCTTAACCCCATACCCTCTTCCATCTCCTTCCTGTCTCCCATTCATTTCCAAGTTCTTAGAGCATAGACTCCACCATTTCCTTTCATTCTCCCCTTTACTGGACTGACTTCCACACTCCTGGCCTCTGAAACGTCCTGGCAGTGGTCACCAATGGCCTCCTGAGAGTCCTCCTTGAAAGGTATCTCTCAATGCTCACCGTTACGACAGTTAATTTCGAACACTTACTCTCTGTTGGTTCACTTATTGTTTCCACCAATGCTGTGATGCAGGCGTAATTATCATTGCCAGCTCACAGATGAGGAAACTGTGGCAGAGTTTAACCAACTTTGCTCACATTTACACAGCTAGCAAGTGATGGGGCCAGAATTTGAATATGGTTCTAACTCCCCAGCCCAAACCGCTAACCTTAGCATGCACTGTGGCATTTGACATTATCAACTCCTTCTATTCTGGAAATGTCTCCTGTTTCCGTGACAGGGCGTTCTCCTGACTTCTCTCCCACCCATCTGCCCACTCCTTTTCAGGTGACTTCATAGGCTCCTCTCCCTTTCTTCGCAGTCCCCCTTTTAAATGTCAGTGGATTCCTGCCCACCTCTCTTTCTTCTTTCCTCTGGGCTGTTTCATTCACTCCTATGGATTCAGCTGCCACCCATGACTCCCCCATGTCTGCCTCCAGCTCAGATCTCTCCACTGAACTCCAGAACCAAACACTCAACCACCTGCTCCACAGTTCTTTGCCAGCTCAAGATGCTCAACCCTGAACCTATCACCTTTCCCCCAAATCTGTTTCTCTGGGATTCTGTGGCTCAGTGAGCAATGCCACCATCCCCCAGGTCCTCAGCCGGCAGCCTCCCGGTCCTCCACGACTCCTCCCCGCCCCCTCACCCCCCATGTCTAATCAGGCTCACTGATGCTCCTGAACACCTCTCATTTCCATCTTCTCTTCCCCCTCATTGTCATTGTCTTAATTTAGGGCTCATCATCTCTTGCCTGGATAACAGCATCAGCCTCTTAATTGGTCTCCCTCTCACCACTTGAGCCCCTGCCCTGCTCCTGGCTCTCCACAATCCAACCTCTGTTTGGACTCTTGAAGTGCTCTTTCTGAAACACAAACTGATGTCACTCCTGTGGCTCTTCACAGAAGGGAGGGGGACATCAGAGGATTTGGGATGTAAGCACATTAAGAGGATGAAGGAGAAGGAGGGGTGAAAGGTGACTGATGTCAGGGGCTGCCTTACTGCTAGGGGTGAGATTGACATAGGTCACTTTGGCCTCTGAGCTGCAACCTCTTGGTACCTATCGTGGGAGCCTTAGACTCTTTAGATGGCCCTCAGTTAAGTAGCAGAAGGCCCATGGAGGATGAAGAGGCATGTCCTGTAGGGGAGACCTCACCTGAGCTGGCTTGACATATTCCTGAGCATGGTTTGCTTGAGCCAAGGCTGTGCATCTCCCACTGGCGGTGAAGAAAGAGGGTCCCGGCTTCCCGATTTAGTAGGTACTTGAGGCCCCTTGTCCCTGCAGGTGCCGCAAGATGACTGGGGGGGTTACCCCACTGGGGGCAAGGACGGAGAGATCCCCTGCCGCAGGATGCGGAGCGGCAGCTACATCAAAGCCATGGGGGACGAGGAGAGCGGAGACTCAGACGGCAGCCCCAAGACATCTCCCAAAGCGGTCGCCCGGCGCTTCACCACTCGCCGTTCCTCCAGTGTGGACCAGGCCCGGATCAAGTAAGGACAGGGAGAGCTGGGGGATGGGGAGGGGGCAGGACGCTGATGCTGGGTGCCTGCAGGAGGTGTGCATTGCGTGGGTACCAGTCAGGCTCCGTGCTTAGGGTTCAACTGGGCAGGCTTGCTCTGGCCTGTATGAAGAGGGGGTGCCTGTGAAAGCCTCTTTCTGAATGCCTCTTTAGCACAGTCCTTTTACTCAGGAGTCTCCTCCTGGAGATTCTGGGGGTTTCTGAGGAACAGAACCCACTCAGGGACCCCATTGCTCTCATTCCCCTCCCCCACCTTCTAGCAGACCCCCATTCTGAATCTGGAATTTTGACCTTTCCCAGCTGCTGTGTCCCACCCCGGCTCCACCCGCGGAGCTCCATTCCTGGCTACAGCCGTTCCCTCACCACCGGACAGGTAGGAAGCAGCCCAGCATGCCAGGGGGATGGGGTGGGGAGGAGGACTCGCTCCCATGCTCAGCCTTGGTCTTAAAAATCAGGAATCTGCCCCTGGAGAGAGCACAGGTCTGGTCCTGGGGAGCTGGGAAGCATGCCCTGGGATTCTCAGAGCTGAATCAGACTGAGGATCTCAGAGAGTCACATCCTTAAAAACCGCCAAGCATCCTCCAAGTGATGAACTTGGAAGGGCAGTGTCAGTTCTCTGAGCTTCCCGAGCCCTGTCCTGGTCTGACTGCTCCAGCTCCCCCGCCCCATGTGAAAGGCAGGACTGCCTGCACGGACTGAAGAGGGCAGAGCTTCAGTCTCAGAGATGATCAGGGCTTGAGCTCTCTCCCCTCCACTCCACCCTGGGGACCACTGGCAAGATACTTTCCTCTCAACGCCTCTGTTTCCTCATGGTGGAAATGACAATTGTAGTGATGCTTATCTCACAGGGGTTTGGGGAGTTCAGTGAGGAAATATATGCAAACACAAGGAAGCTGGCCCCAAACTGGTATTTTATAAGTGTGAGTTCTATACCTAAGTATAGACTTTCCCCTTAACTAAAGAAGGCAGTGAGTGCAGTTTAGCAATTAAATGCTTGAGGTGGGTTTGAATTCCAGCTCCACTCTTTCCCAGCTGAGTGACCTGGGGCAAGTTTCTTGACTTTTTTGAGCCCCACTCTCCCTATTTAAAAATAGGCATCATAATAGTGTTCTTGGCACAGAGCCAGCACTCGATAAAGGTTAGCTATTTTTGCTGTTTGCTGGGGAAAAAAAAGCAATGCAAAAGTCTCTCCTCCTTGGCTCTCATTGTTTGTTGCCGCTGCTGTCTCTCAGCATTTCTTTGTTACATTTCCTGAATCAGGGAATCTTGCCTGGCACAGTCATCTTTTCACATAAGACCAGCCTGTGTTGCTAAACTTACTTGTTAATACTCCTTCTTTGTTTCACTTGATCCATCAGCAACATCTAACAGCTGATGATTCTCTCCTTCCTGAAACCCTTTTCTCAGTTGGCCTTGAGGATGCCACATCTTTCAGATTCTTCTAGATTCTCTCTCTAGCTGCCTATTCTCAGTCTGTGTCACTGGGGCCCACAAACTCTTCAGGATCTAAACACCGGAGCTTTCCAGGGCTTAGTTCCTGGACTTCTTCTTACACTCACTCATTGGGTAAGCTCATCCAGGCTCATGGCTTTCAAGCATATTGAGAGCTTGATGACTTCCAAATGTTTATCATCAGCCCACATTCTCCCATAAATACCAGGCATGTATATCTAACTGTGTATTGAAATCTCGCTTGGATGCTGAGTAGACATCTCAAAATTAAAATGTCCAAAAGCAAACTGCGGGTGCCCTTTTCCTTCCTCTCCAGGTTACTTGCTCCATCCCCTGTCTCCTCCATTGACTCTTGATCTCCGCCTCCTTTCTCACGTGTGCTTGTGGCAGTATTTTAGTTTGTACTTTAGTACTTTAGCATGTACACTGTTTTAGTTGCCTCTCACTATACCTTCTTACATTTCCTTCCTTCCTTTTATTTTTCTCTATGCCATGTGGCTTGTGGGATCTTAGTTCCCTGACCAGGGGTTGAACCTGGGCTCCAGGCAGTGAGAGCACCACATCCTAACCGCTGGACCATCAGGGAATTCTCTCATTCCTTCCTTTTAAAGTAAATTCTTTAGTAATTTTTTTCAGTACATGTCAGCGGCAAATTCTGCCTTTAACCAAAAATATAGTTTAGCTTATTACAGAACATAATTTAGCTTATTACAGAATTCTAGGTCAACATTTATTTTCTCTGTGTTTTGAAGATATTCCCCGTCATCTGTTCTGTTGTTGCTGTTGAGAAGGCTGCTGTTAACCCAACTGTCTTTGTTGGTAATTTTCACTTCTCTCTGATTGCTGTCAAGATCTTGCCTTTGATTTTGGTGTCCTGCAGTTTCAC
This sequence comes from Capricornis sumatraensis, assembly GCF_032405125.1. Lineage (NCBI taxonomy): Eukaryota > Metazoa > Chordata > Mammalia > Artiodactyla > Bovidae > Capricornis > Capricornis sumatraensis. The sequence goes on from NC_091070.1 coordinate 211,431,879, forward strand.
AATGATGTGTATGTGTGCGTGCATGCTCACACACGCACGCACACACAAACACACACACACACACGTTTCCAGAATCTGAGGATTCATGTCTTTCATCAAATCTGGAACATTCTCTCATGCTTCTGTTTGCTGACATCCTTTTACTTTCAATCTGCATGCTTTTTGATCCAGTCTGACATCTCTGCCTTTTGAATGAGTGTTTTGTCTGTCCACGTTTAATGTGATTACTGATCTGGCTGGATTGTCTCATGTCATTTTTGTTCCTCTGCTCTTCCTTTATGCCTTCTTTTGTATTAAATATTTTGTGTACAGTTTTATTTTGTTAATTCCCTTTATTATTTAGTGCATTAGTGATTGCACTAAGAATTACATGTGTCACTAATTAAAACCTAGTTTATTCTGGTAAAATATGGAAGCATTGCTCTAATATATCTCCTTTTCCTCTCCCTTCTTTGTGCTATTATTGTCATATATATTTTCTATCTATGTGTTATAAGCTAAAACTTATTATAAACTGATAACAGTAATGGAATAACTACTTTGCACACTCTTCTGTCTTTTTTAACCTTTTTAAAATCTTATGTCTCTTAAAGAATTTGAGAGAAAAAGTGTGACACATATTTATATTTACTCACATATTTACCGTTTCTGGTGCTCTTCATTTCTTCATGTGGATTTGAGTTACCATTGGGTAACTTCGCTTCCTTTTAACCGGAAGACCTTGCATTAGTATTTCTTATAAGATAACTCTGCTGGCAACACTTTCTTCAGTCTGTATTTATTTGGAAACGTCTTCATTTTTCCTTCATTTTTTGAAGGATAGTTTTGCTGAATATAGAATTCCTGGTTGATAGTTTTTTTTCTTTTAGCACTTTGACTATACACTGAGTGCTACACACTTTGAACATCACTGCTTTTGGTGCTCATGATTTCTGATGAAAAGTCAATTAATAATTTTTTTGGTATGTAATGAATTGTTTTTTCTCTTGTTGTTATTAAGATTTTCTTAAAAAATATGTTCTCTTTGTCTTTAGAAAGTTGATTGTAATGTGTCTGGGTATGGATCTCTTTGTATTTAGCCTACTTTGGATTCACTGAGTTTCTTTGACCTGTGGATTACTGTTTTTAAGCAAATTTGGAAAGTTTGGGGCCATTATTTCTTCAGATATTTTTTCTTCCTCTCTCTCACCTTTTTTCTGGGACTCCCATTACATGCATACTGATATACTTGATGTTGCCCATAAGTCTCCGAGACACTGCTCATTTCTGTTCAATCTTTCACCCCATTCTATTCTTTATATTGGTTAATCTATGCTGATTATCTTAAGTTTTACTGATAACTTTTTATGCTGAGCCTTTCCAGCCAATTTTAAATTTCAGTTTTTGTACTTTTCAGGTCTAGAATTTCCATTTGATTCTTTTCTTCTTTTAAAAAATTTTTTTCTTTATTGTGATTTTCTATTAAAGCCATCACTGCTGTCATACTTTCTTTAGATATCTAAATATGATTTCCTTTAGTTCTTTGAACATTCTTATAATACCTGCCTTGTAGTCTTTGTATAGTAAATCAAACATCCAGGGACATTCACATTTTCTTGTTTATTTACATGTGTCGTAAAATTTTTGGTTGAATACTGAACCTTTTATTTAATATGTTGTAGCAACTCTGGATTCTTATTTTACCTCTTGAAGATTGCTATTGCTTTGTTTATTTGCTAATTCTTGGTCTAAATCTGTGAAATCTATCTACCTTGCCAGATGTAGCCTCTGATGTCTCCACTAACTTTTTTCTTTCTTGATTTTATTTTAAAGCCTGGTTTCCTGGGGGTTGACCCTGTCTCTGCATAGCTTAGTGTCCAGCCAGAGACTGATCAGAGGTTGTGCTCAAAAACTACAAGCCAGTAAGGCTTCCTTTCTCTCCTTTTATGGTTCTATGTGTGAGCTGAGGAATATTGCTGTTTTCAAGCCTGCTCTGGCTTTTATTTTTCACAGGCTCTCCTACATTTCTTCTGTACATATGCATAGCCTCTATTGGCCAGGGATATGTGGGTGGGCTCAAAGCCTTTCTGATTTTTGTGGTACATGCACCCAGCCTCTAGTTAACCCCGATTATGTGAAGTGCTTATCAAACTCTCTGTGGCTATCTTTCCCCTCTAGAATTCCCCATCAAGTTCCTGTCTAGTCTGCCAGTCCCATTGCTTGCTCCCAAACAGTGCTGAAACCTCAACCTGTTAGTGCCGCTGGTTATTCTTATTCTTGACACTATAATGGACAGTGCTCAAAATAAAGTGAGCCCCCTTTGTTAGTTGCAGTTAAGCAGCTGGTTTTCATAGCCTGGTCCACCCTAGTTGAACTATTGCAACTTATAGAGCTGGGAACTTGTGTTATGGGATCAACTCCAGGTGAGGACACTACAGACTCATTGTTCTTACCCAAAGTTCAGCAATTTTCATGAATGTGTTTCTTTGTTGTATAACTTTGATTGATTTTCAGAGTGATAAAATGGTTGTTTTGGAGAGCTTTGTGCAGCTTTATAGTTGTCTTAGGGCATAGGGTTTGGTATCCTCCCTCTGTTGTGTCTGAAGTCAGAAGTCTGGAAAATTCTTAATGACTAGACTATTATTATCAACCCACTCCAGTATTCTTGCCTGGAGAATCCCATGGACAGAGGAGCCTGACAGGCTACAGTCCATGGGATCGCAAGAGTTGGACATGAGTTCACAACTAAACCACCATTATTATCTCTTAAAATATCTCTTCTTTGTTTTATCTGGGCTTCCCTGGAGAGTCCACCTGCAATGCAGGAAACCCAGGTTCAATCCATGGGTCGGGAAGACCCCTGGAGAAGGGCCTGGCTACACACTCCAGTATTCTTGCCTGGAGAATTCCGTGGAAAGAGGAGCCTGGCAAGCTACAGTCCATGGGGTAACACAGAGTTGGACACGACTAAGCGACTAACACAGACATATTTTATCTAGTCCCTCCTCTAGAACTTCTATTAGTTGTATTTGGAGTATTTTTATCATTTCCTTTGTACATCTTAACCTCTCCTTCATATTTTCCATTTCCTTACCTCTCTTTGCTGCCTTCGGAGTAAGTTCCTCAGATATATTTTCTGGTTCTCTATTTTTCTCTTCTGTTGTGTTTCATTTACTACTTATTACTTGTGTTTTAATTTTCCCCTCCCCTCCCTCCACCTAGAAATCTGAATTGGTTTCTTTGGAAATCTTTCTGCTTTTTTTATTCAAAGCTTTTATTCTATCCTTAGCTTTATTTATCTTTTAAGTTTTAGAAAGTTTAAACATTGTTTAAAAGCTAATCTGCTTTAGCTAAGGTAATACTAGCTGCTATAACAGATAAACCTTGAATTCTCAATAGCTTAACTCAATAAAAGTTTAGTTCTTATTTATGTCGCTGTTTATATTCATTACCTATTGTGCTAAGTAGCTTCAGTCCTGTCTGACTCTTTCCTATCCTTTGGACTGTAGCCTGCCAGGCTCCTCTGTCCCATGGGGTTCTCCAGGCAAGAATACTGGAGTGGGTTGCCATGCCCTCCTCCAGGGGATTTTCCTGACCCAGGGATCGAACCTGTGTCTCTTATGTCTCATGCATCGGCAGGCAGGCTCTTTTCTGCTAGCATTACTTGGGAGGCCCAGTTATCTATTGCTGCATAAAAAATAACCCCAAAACATAGTGTCTTGGAACTCTCCTGATGGTCCAGTGGTTAAGAATCTGCCTTCCTGTGCAGGAGACGCAGATTTGATCCCTCGACCAGGAACTGAACCTGCACAGCACAACGAAGACCCAGTGTAGCCAAAACCAAACCAATAAAAACATGAGTCTTAAAACAAAAATTGTTTATTATTTCACAGTTTCTATAGGTCAGGAGTCTGAGCACAGTTTAGCTGGTGCCACCTGGGTCAGATGTCCTACAGGCTTTATCAAGGTGTTGGCCAAGGCTGCAGTCATCTCAAGGTTTGACTAGAGGAAGATCTCTTTCCATGCTCACCTACGGTCCGCAGGCTTCATATCCATAATGTGTGGGACTCACCGTATGGCTCACAATATAACACAGCTCACAGCGCAGCAGCTTGCTTCCCCCAGAGCAGGGGCTCTGAGAGAGTGAGAGAATGTGTCCGAGATGGAAGCCCTAGTATTTCTGTGATCTAATCTCAGAAGTGACATGCCACTGTATCTGCCATATTCTTTTCATTAGAAGTGGACAAATAAGTCTAATCTGCGCTTGAGAGGAGGGGACTGTGCGAGAGTGTAAATGCCAGGAGGTGAAGATTTAGGGGCTGCGTCAGATCACACTTTCTAATATGAGTTCATCTTCAGTGAATCTTTATTTGTGATCATCCTCATCAGCTTGGCTTCAGAGTGGGTCCCCCAGATTTTTAGATTGCTCTGTTAGACTGTTCTTGGTCTGGGACCATTTTATGTTAATTTTTAATCTGGGGAGGGATCTGGCCCATGTAGATACAAAATTCTGTGTCTGTGTGAAAGCTACCTTGTGAGTGTAAATCCTTAGGGAATTTATCTTCTGTCCCCCCTCCTCAGTGCCTAGACTGCTGACTAACTCCTTTGTCATCAGTCTGTGCCGATAATTGATTTTTTTTTCTAGTTTATCATTTTATCAAAGCTTTCTCCTTTTCTACTTGTATGCAGGTTCCCATTTCCAATTCCATGCTTCATGTGGGCCCAGAGCCTTACTCCTACATCCAAGTGGGTGTTAAAATCTAAGTCCTTTGGTTACTGAGACCAGCTCCTCCTTCCCCCTACCTCCCACCTCCACTGGGCTGTTTGCAGCATTGGCTCACACAGTTAATATTCTGATTTTCCAATCTCCTCTTTGTTTTTGTCCCCTAGGGACTTATCTCGCTTTCTTGTGAGCTCAGCTATGCATATAAAACGTTTGTTATATTTTATCCAGTGTTTTAGAATGTTTTTAAATGAGAGAGTTTTCCAAAGTTATCTAAGCCAAATGCGTATACAGGATGTTGCCTCGCCCCCAACTGGACCCACCAGCATCAGTACAGACAGTTTTCAATTAAACCCAAACAAAATATTTTCTTTTAAATATCCTACAGCCTTGGAAGTACTGATTCTGTGTCTGGATTGCAGAAAGGTTAAGCTTCTTATTTCCCAAGAGGATTTTTTGATTTTGACTCACCTGGAAGTAAGTGGGAGAGCAGGATGGAAGGCTGTATAGGGAAAATAGGAGAATTCACAGCATAATGTTACAATTTCATACTTGTAATGCAGTAAAGATCAGCTCAGATGCAATATTCCTCTGAGAGTCTATAAAAGTCTGCATTTCTCTTGGGTCCTGGTCCCTTGTTGGAACTCTAGAAGTTCCTCTTGGCTAGTAGAGATGGAAGATGTGTGGCCCTGGGGAGTTTCTCACCCCCCTTCTGTCTGCCTTAGATAGAGTTGGTCATGGAACTAACATATGGTTGGGATTTCAAGAGCTTGAGAACCTTTGGGAAGGAGGGGCCTCTGAGAAGTATTGTCATTGTGATTTAAGAACCTCTTGCTACTAATAATAGTAGCAATGTAAATTTATTTATTTTTATTATATACATAAGTATTTTAAAATTTTGGAGAAAGAAATGGCAACCCACTCCAGTAATCTTGCTTGAAAAATTCCATGGACAGAGGAGCCTGGGGTGCTACAGCCCACGGGGTTGCAAAGAGTCAGATACGCCTGAGCAACTTCAGTTTCTTTCCTTCTATTTAAAACTGTATTTATTATTTATTTTTGGCTGCACTGGGTCTTCGTTGCTGGTGCAGGCTTTCTCTAGTTGCAGCGCATGGGCTTTTCATTGTGGTAGCTTCTCTTGTTGCAGAGCATATGTTCTAGGTGCATGGGCTCAGGGGATGTGGCTTTGGGGCTTAGTTTTCCCATGGCATGTGGAATCTTCCTGGACCAGGGATTGAACCCATGTCTCCTGCATTGGCAGGTGGATTTTTAACCACTGAACCACCAGAGAAGTCTGCTAATGTTTATTAAGCATCTGCTATATGCCAGATATTATACCTAGTGCTTTACACACAGAAGTGGGCTAGAGATACAGAGATAAGCCACAGAGTGAGATTCCTTCTATCCTTGGTGTTCAGACTTGAGGCCAAAATGCTCTCTGCTGGGTTTGGGTCAGCTTTCTTGTGCTTCAGAGTGACCTTCTGGGTTGGATTGGTTCTGGTTGGGGAGTATCTTGAGCCTAGCCTAGAAATAGCAGGAGTTAGGTTATCTCTTGGAAGAAGGCAATGGCACCCCACTCCAGTACTCTTGCCTGGAAAATCCCATGGATGGAGGAGCCTGGTGGGCTGCAGTCCATGGGGTTGCTAAGAGTCGGACACGACTGAGCAACTTCACTTTCACTTTTCTCTTTCATGCATTGGAGAAGGAAATGGCAGCCCACTCCAGTGTTCCTGCCTGGAGAATCCCATGGACGAGGGAGCCTGGTGGGCTGCCGTCTATGGGGCTGCACAGAGTCGGACATGACTGAAGCGATTTAGCAGTAGCAGCAGCAGCATAGCTGATTAACGAGGACTTCCCTGGTGGCTTAGACGGTAAAGCATCTGCCTGCAATGTGGGAGACCTGGGTTCAATCCCTGGGTCGGGAAGATCTCCTGGAGAAGGAAATGGCAACCCACTCCGGTGTTCTTGCCTGGAGAATCCCAGGGATGGGGGAGCCTGGTGGGCTGCCATCTACAGGGTCGCACAGAGTCGGACACAACTGAAGTGACTTAGCAGCAGCAGCAGCAGCAGCAGCAGCAGCAGGTTATCTCTTGAGCTTTAGGAAATAGCCTGGCACCACTGGTGCTTGGTACCCCAGAGGTCAAGAGATAGGAAACTGAGAGGTAGACTCACAAGGAGCTGTGACTTGTCCACAGGCTTCCCTTGTACCTCAGATGGTAAAGAATCTGCCTGCAATGCAGGAGACCTGGGCTTGATCCCTGGGTCGGGAAGATCCCCGGGAGAAGGGAATGGCTACCCACTCCAACATTCTTATCTGGAGAATTCCACGGGCAAAGGAGCCTGATAGGCTACAGTCCATGGGGTCACAAAGAGCTGGACATGAATGAGCAACTAACACTTTTTTTTGTAATTTCTGTACACTTGTAATGAAGTTCGTTTAGAAAAAAGCTGAAAACAGTCTTCCTTTTTAATTACTGGGCCAATATTGGAATCACTGAACCTGAATCTCCAGAAAATTTGGCTCTGACCTTCAAAGCAGTCAAAACGAAGAGAGGCTTAGAGTTAGAGAACTCTGGGTTCAGATCCTTGGGGTGGTGCCCAAGTTAATGTAAGTTTAACAAGGTCTCCAGGAAATTCTGATACTCAGTCAGCCTGGCAGGAGAGTCAGGAAACAGCACTTTGGTTTTCTCACGTACATGCTGGGCACCTTTGGATAATTCATCTACCCTCTCTGAACCTTGGTTTGCCTATCGGTAGAATAGGATGGAAATTCTTGCTCAATTTGAGGTAGACTGTAGTGTTATAATATCATATATACTTTGGAGGCCGAGTTTGGAAATGTTGAGCTACATTTTACACATGGATCAAGCCACTCCTTTCTCTGTTGACTACACGTAAATCGGATGCCATGACTCTTTCCTGGGAGAACTCACAAGATGCAGCCACGGGATACTTGCTGTCATATTCATCCTCTGGTTGCTACTGAGGACCTTGTCCATGACTTCATCCAGTGGCCTCTGCATAATCACCTGTGGGGGAATTTCTCTGGGACTCAGTGACCGTTGTCATGAGTGGTGGCCTGTGTTTGCCAGGCAGGCCCTGACACCATCACATGGCACAGATGGAAGGCTTACCTGCACCAAGTGCCTCCCATGTTTTTCTTTGAGTTCCCTAAATAGTCCTACGAGTATGGTACCATTATCTTTCCTATTTGACTGGTGATTAAACTGGGGCCCCAAAACTTTAAATGACTTTCTCAGGCCACACTGCTAGGAAGTAGGAGAGCCAGCATTTGAGTCCAGCTGAGTCTTACAACATAGCCCTTGCAGACAACCCACAGCCTATACTCAAAGCGTTGGCTGTTCTGAAGCTCAGGGTCAAAGATGCAACCATCCTGTTCCCTGAGTGTTGAGTTTACCACTAACCCACCTTCTTCCATACCTTTATATTTTCTTTTTGCCAGTTTTCTCATTCAAAACAAATGAAACAACAGCCTCTGGTGTATTTAGTCTTAGTGCAGTGTTATGCAACATGGTTCCATGAACAAAATTCTTGTTTTGCTTTTTTCTTAGTTGCTTAAATTCTTTTTTAACACATCACAAAATGATTCTGCGTCACAAACTATCAAAACCAAAAACAAGAATCTTGATCCTCAATGACTGAACTTCCCTCAGAGGAGGAGGGCAGGGTAGGAACCTGCAGGCTGAACCAGGCTGAGTCCCTCCTTAGTTAGTGGGCAGAAGGTGGGGGAGGGCTTGAAACACTACAAGGTTGATAATTTTTGCTCCATTATGTACTCATTAATCTCCTTCCTTCCACATGATTATATCTCTGTAGGTTGCTTTCGATCATTTTTGTAATGCAGTAGGTCATAAATGGGCTTCTCTGGTGGCTCAGACAGTAAAGAACCTGCCTGCAATGCAGGAGAACTGAGTTCAGTCCCTGGTCGGGGAAGATCCCCTGGAGAAGGAAATGGCAACCCACTCCAGTATTCTTGCCTGGACAATTCCATGGACAGAGGAGCCTGGTGGACTGTAGTCCTTGGAGTCGCAAAGAGTTGGACAAGACTGAGCGACTTTCACTTTTTCAGGTCGTAAATAGTAACAGTTGTTCTTTCCTGCAGTACCCACCCCCCATACTTGGCTGTCAGCTCCCTTGTCCTCTCCCCCAGGGGTCAGGTGAGAGAACGTGAGGGGATGGGATCAGGTGGAGAGGAAGATGGCGCCGCCTGGGAGAGGTATAGCTGGGGCAGACGGAGTATTTAGAGGAAAGATTAGACATCAAGGTTGATCCCAAAGCAGGCCCCAGGACCGGCACAGGGCAGAGGTGCCTCCATCTTTCTCTGCATGGGCTCGGGGTTTCTTTTAGTCCAAATGCGGAAGTCTCACACTGAGACTCAGCCTCTGCAGAACTAGAGATGTTCCTAAGGCAAAGTGCCTCAGACACGCCCCCATTCGAGCACCACGGTAACTGTCCTTCTGGTCCCTGCAACCCAGCTCAGCGAAGAGCTGAACCAGCAGCTGGAGGCCATGTGCGGGTCCGTATTTGGGGAACTGGAGTCCCAGGCCGTGGACGCTTTGGATCTGCCCGGCTGTTTCCGCATGCGGAGCCACAGCTACCTCCGGGCCATCCAGGCTGGCTGCTCTCAAGACGACGACTGCCTGCCCCTCCTTGCTGCCCCTGCCTCTGTCTCAGGGAGGCCCGGCTCCTGTGAGTATGCCCTCTCTGCCCCTGGTCCAGCCCTAGGTTGGAGAGTGATCTGGGTTCCAGCTCCTGCCCTGGTCGCGGCCGTGCTGCTCGACTTCGGGCGGTTCGCTCGCCTCTCTGGGCCGGTGAAGGAATGATCCGTGGTTCTTTACGTAGCGGCACGTGGGTTAGGCGTGGGTGGGTCCTGTGCTACCGCGTGGGTGTCGGGGGTGGTCGGCCACAGACTCACCGGGACGGCGTTTCTCATCGGCTGTGTCTCTGGGTTCCCTGGCCTCAGCCTTCAACTTCAGAAAGGCCCCGCCCCCCATCCCGCCGGGAAGCCAGGCCCCGCCCCGCATCTCCATCACCGCCCAGAGCAGCACCGACTCCGCCCACGAGAGCTTCACCGCGGCGGAGGGCCCAGCCCGGCGCTGCAGCTCCGCGGACGGGCTGGACGGCCCGGCCATGGGCGCGCGCACCCTGGAGTTGGCGCCGGTGCCACCCCGGGCCAGCCCCAAGCCCCCCACACTCATCATCAAGACCATTCCTGGCCGGGAGGAGCTGCGGAGCCTGGCGCGGCAGCGGAAGTGGCGGCCGTCCATCGGGGTTCAGGTATGGCAGGAGGAGGCGCCAACGAAAGTTTGCTTTTTCTTGATTGCTTAAATTTTTAACACCATGGATTCTGTATGGCCTTGGCCATGTTGAGAATGGGTTGAGAGGGTCAGTGAGGCCTTCTGGATACACAGACCTTTTCCTTGCTTGCTCTTAGCCTGATCATCGACGGAGCGTGGGGTGGGGTTGCTGCTTCAAACAGCCGGGCCCACATCGTTGTCCCTCATCCTGGCACCATCACCCCTGGCAAGCGGAGAGCAGTGCCCAGAAGTTGTAACCTTAATGCCTCTAACCTCCTGGGTCTGCCGTCCTGTTCAGGCAGGTCATATTTGCAGGATCTGCCCTCTGGCTTGAGGCTCAGGCATCGCTTGCCCTTCTCCCTTGGCCCTCAAGCTTAAGGGCCTTGGTCTAGCCCTGCCTACTGACTCCCCAACCTTGCCACCAGGTGGAGACTATCTCGGACTCAGACACAGAGAATAGGAGTCGAAGAGAGTTCCATTCCATCGGTGTACAGGTGGAAGAAGACAAGAGGTAGGTCCCAGTGGGGATATTTCAGGCCTTGTGGGCAGGGGGAGAAGAGAAGAGAGGGCTGCATAAGGACCTCACAGGCCTGGTCTCCCTGTAACCCTTTCCTCCTGGTCCTGGCGAACAAGCCCTTTAATTGGGGAGGCGTCAGAGCAGCCACAGAGATGCCCCACCCCGGGCAGTCATCAGATCTAAAGTGAATTCTCTTAGTTCCAGTGCCTGTCCCAGGTGCTGAGCAGTGGACAGGAGACATACAGAGGTCCAGGGAAGGGGGTGGTAGGGAGCAGCAGCAGGGGGGTGCAGAGTAGGCCTCCAGCAGTTGTGCTTTACAGAGGATCACAGGATTTTTCTAGTCCCTGCTGACTTCCTGTGGTGTACAAGTAAGTGAGCTCAAAAAGAAACAAATAAACATGAAGATTGCCTCTCAGGGACCCCTGGTCGATATAACACTCCTCCTCATTCGCCTCACACAAGCATTTAACCAGTCGGGGGTACCTATTATATGCTTGAGTCTGTGTTGTACCCAAGAAATCAACAGCCACTCTCTGGCATGAGATGGCCTCAGAAAGATTGTTTTCTTAATTTCCAACTGAAAAATTAGCACTGAGAGCTCTGGAGGGAACACTGGAAGGAATCCCTCTGTTGGGTTCCTGTGAAAGATGCTTTCTTTCCCTTATGACCAGGTAGCAGTGCCACAGTGGCCCATCTGCCTTCTGGGCTGCCCTGCTCCCAGGCCAGTGGCCCTAAGTGTGGTGTCTGGGAACCTGCCTAGGGCTGGCAGTAAGAGTTTCCTGGTAATCGGTGTGGCCCAGGCCGTACCCCCTGAAGGAGTAAAGCTAGAGTGCCCGTAGCAGTCCCTAGCAGCTCTGTTTGTGGTTGCCGAAGTTGGGCTTTTAGACCTTCCCTAAATTCCCCCAGCTATTTCTGGGAACCCCTGGGAGCATCTTGTGCGTGTGTGATCAAGACTTCTTGAGGTTCCTGTGGGGATGCACCATTTCCCTCCTCTTCATGTTAGCTCCCTGCAGCTCCAAATGCTCTTAAGGCTGTGAACGTCTCTATCGAGGACAGCAAAAAGACACCCTTGTTGCCCCCATTATTCCTGAAAGCTCCTGTCCTCCAAATTCTTTTTATTTATTTACCTTCACTGGGTCTTAGTTACAGCATGTAGGATCTACTTCCTGACCAAGGATCGAACCCAGGCCCCCTGCATTGGGAGTGTGGAGTCTTTAGCCACTGGACCATCAGGAAGGTCCCCTTTGAATTCTTAATATACCATAAAGAGCTCAGAAAAGTTGTACTTCATGGCAAACCGAATCCTACAAGTCCATGACTTGAGTTCTTGAGAGGCGGGGTAGAGTCATGGCTAGGTGCAGCTCTGTGTTCAGAACCCTGCTGCCAACTCTAATGCTGAACCATGGACCATAAACCAAGCCCAGGAGGCCCCATTTGCCTCTTGATGAGGCTTCTTGGTCCCTCATCCAGATAGACCCCCATTCCTCCAAACAAACCTGAATCCTGGGAAGAGTATAGCAGGCATGCTGCTGAGACTTGAGCTAAATCAGCAAACTCTGTCATTCATTCCTGGATTGATTCATTTAGAAAATACTTATTAAGCGTCTGTTATATGACAGCTTCGGTTAAACACTCCGGGAAGCATGAAAGACATGACTTTTGCCCTCATAGGAGTTATGGCCTAGAAGGGAATCAAGGCAATGAATAAACAATCCATGAGTGGGATTTCCTTGGAGGTCTAGTGGTTAAAACTGCTTCAAATGCAGGGGGTGTGGGTTTGATCCCTGTCAGGGAACTGAGATCCCACAGGCTGTGTGGTTCAGCCAATAAATAAATACATTAAATAAAGTTGAAAAAGAAAATAATACATGAGTAAAAATATGATTACACACTATGGTATAACAAGTAATGGGATATTGTTGCACATTACAGTGGTCATGTGAAAGAAAAAAGCAGGCGCTAAGAGAGAAGGGACTTTATTCAGATTAAGCAGGTGACATTGAAGCTGAGACTTGCGGGCTGACTGGGAACACTCAGGTGATAGTGGGCGAGGGGCTGGTGGGCTTGCGGGAAGCATCCCAGAAAGAGGGGCTAGTACTGTGTGGCAGCACTGGAAGAGGAAAGAGGGACATGCCTCAGGAACTGAAGGAGGTTCATAGGGCTGGTGTGGAACAGGATGGGGTGGTTGTGAGGCAGTGGACTGGAGAATAGATGGGGCCGGGTCACGTAGAGCATGGGCATGATAAAGAACTGGAATTTAATTCTCTTTTAAAAAACCTTTTTATTTTATATTTGAGTACAGTAGCTTAGACGGTAAAGAATCCGCCTGCAATGCAGGAGACCCAGGTTCGATCCCTGGGTTGGGAAGATCCCGTGACCAGGGGAATGGCTACCCACTCCAGTATTCTTGCCTGGAGAATTCTGTGGACAGAGGGGCCTGACGGGATCGCAAAGAGTCAGACACGACTGAGTGACTAACACTTGGACACTTGGATAGCTGGATTAATAGTATTGTGATAGTTCAGGTGGATAGCAAAGGGCCTCAGCCATGCGTCTACATGTATCCATTCTTCCCTAAACTCCGCTTGGAATTTAATTCTAACTAATGTGTGGCCTTTGAAAGGCTAAAGAAGGGGCGTGGTGTGATCTAATTTATGTTTACAAAAGATCACTAGCTGCTGAGTGAAGAATTAATTTGAGGGAAGTGAGGGCAGACATGGGGAAGCTAGGAAGCAGGATTTTTTCATGATCCAGAAGGAAGGCATTGTGGACAATCTCAAGTTGGGGATCTTTTTTCCCTGTTAGATGTATCCTTGGGTACTACCAATGTATGGGAACACTATTAGGTTTTACATGTTGATTTTGTATTCAGCAACCTTGCTGCTCTGTCTTATTAAGACCCAAAGTTTGTCTGAAAATCATGATGTTTTTTTTTAGTGTAGTCAGTTCTGCAAATGAGAATATTTCTTTTAAATCTGTATTTTAAAAATTTCTTGGAATTCCCTGGCTGTCTAATGGTTAGGACTCCACATTTCCACTGCTGAGGGTGTGGGTTCAATCCGTGGTCAGGGAACTAGGATCCCACAAGCTGCATGGCACAGTCAAATAAGTATATAGATAAAAGTAAAATCTCTTTTTCTTGTAATAGTGTATCAACTAGGACTTCCAGTTCACTGTTGAGTGTAGCATTCTTGTGTCATTCCTGATATTAGTGAATATCTTCTAAGTCCCACTTAGATGTATGATGATGTTGGCTGCAGATTTTGATGGAAATTGTTTACCAGTTAAGGAAATTCCTTTCTATTTCTACCTGGCTAAGAGTTTTTATTTTTCAATAAAAAATGAGAGTAGAATTTTATTGAGTGCTTTTCCAGAATCTACTGAGATATAGTCCTAAATTTTCTCCTTTCATCTGTAATGTGCTGAATTATATCGATCGATTTTCCATGTTGACCCATTCCTTCATTCCTGGGTTAAACCTCAATGAATCCCGTTATCAATTTGGATTAAGTTTGGCTAAACAGGGCCTACTCACTCCAGTGTTCTTGGGCTTCCCTTGTGGCTCAGCTGGTAAAGAATCCGCCTGCAATGCGGGAGACCTGGGTTTGATCCCTGGGTTGGGAAGATCCCTTGGAGAAGGGAAAGGCTACCCACTCCAGTATTCTGGCCTGGAGAATTCCATGGACTATATAGTCCATGGGGTAGCAAAGAGTCAGACGTGACTGAGCGACTTTCACTTTCAGTAGACAGGGACTCAGTAGTGTCTTCAGTATATTTCTCTCTCACTAAAGCTGCAGGAAGATGCAGGTTCCATCCCTGGGTTGGAAAGATGCCTTGGAGAAGGGCATGGCAACCTACTCCAGTATTCTTACTTGGAGAATCCCATGGATAGATGAGCCTGGCAGGCTACAGTCCATGGGGTCACAAAGAGTTGGATATGACTGAAGTGACTTAGCATGCACACAAACAAATAAAAAGCCTGGATGTAGAAGTTCAGTGTCAGGACCCCAGACTCTGCTTATCTTGCTGATCTTCCACCCTTTGTATAGCACTCATATCCAAGAAGCTGATGATTAAACCCTAGCTCTCCTGTCTGCATTCTGAGCTGTATCAAGGAGGAAGAGAGGAGGCGGATGCAGTCCGTCCTTTTTAAGAGAGTTCCTAAAAGTTACAGACAGCACTTTCACACATCACATTGGCTAAAGCTTCATTCCATGGTGGCATCTGGCTGCAAGGTTGGCTGTGGAATAGTCTTTCATTGGGAAGCAAAGTGCAATGAGCAGAGCTGAAAATTAGGGTTCTTATTGCTGCAGACAAAGAGAAAATGAGTATATGGAATGAGTATATGGAAGTATGAGTATATGGAATGAGTGTATGGAACTCTAACAGTTCTTGTCACAGTCTTGTGGTATTATTTTCATAGACATTGCTGGATTTTTGAATAGCTTTTACTTTATTTAAGATTTTTATATTTATGTTCATAAATGATATTGGCCTACAATTTTGTTTTGATTGTTGTTATTTAGTTCAGGCATTAAGGTTATGCTCGACTCTGAAAACGAGCTTGGTAGTGTTCTCTGTGTTTCTGTTCTTTGAAACAATTTGTGTAAAATAAGGGTTATCGCTTCCTTCAAGTTTTGGTAAAGGCTGCCTATAAAGCTGTCTGGGCCTGATGCCTCTCTAGGATAGGAGAAACTTCAAACTACAGCTTCAGTTTCTTTAGCGGTTATTGATCTATTCTGGTTTTATTTTTCTTCTTGAGTCAATTTTGGTGACTCATGTATTTCTAAAATATGGGCCATGTAACAAAAATTTATAGTTTTCAAAATTTTTGGTATAAATATTCTGATAGTATTATAATTTTATAAAATTGTAACATATTTATAAGCTGTGCCTCATTTTTAATCCTAATACCACATATTTATACCCTACCTCTCTTTCTTGACTCATTTTGCCCAAAGTTTGTATATTTTATTATTTTTAATATATTTTTAAAAATTGTCCTTTATTAGTCTTAAAAAAAAACCCAGCTTTGGGTTTGGATAAGTGTCTCTGTTGTTTCTCTTTTACCTTTAATATTTCCTTTTGAAACTACTACTTTTGTGTTATTATTTTCTTTTTTTTACCATGTTTGTTTATTTTCAGCCTCCCAACACCTATTTCTTATTTTCTAATGTGTTTTTAAGGCTATCCATTCGCTTCTAACTACATTGCTGTATCTGTATCTCATCAGTTTTGGGACGCAGTGTTTTCATTGTTCTGCTCTAACTAGCTTGTAACTTTCATCATAATTTCTTTTTTAACTTGTAAATTATTTAGAAGAATTTTTTAAAGATTTCCAAATGTATTTGTGTGTGTGTGTGTGTGTGTGTGCAGGGCTCCTTTTCATTCTCAATTTCTAGATTTGCTACACTGTGATTACAGAATGCATTCTGTATGATATTTATTCCTTAGAATTTGTCAGGGCTTCTTCATCATATACGTATATGTAGTCAGACTTATAAATTACATTTTCAAATGTTTACCTTTGTGTTTTGGATGTTTAACAGTTATGAGACAGGTGTGTTAAAAATGTCCTGCCATAATTATGCATGTGCTGTTTCCCCTGGGAATTTCATTAATCATTTTCTTTAATTTGAAAGAACGCTATTTAGTATTGTCGACCACAAATTGGCACTTGCCTTGGGTGCTTGCCATCCCCCTCTGCGAGGATTACATCACGTGCTGTTGCTGCAACAGCGCCTCCGACACCCATGAGGGAGCTCAGGGTGGAGAGCAGAAACGAGGCATTCTGCGGGAAAGCCGGCAGGACAGATCTTCAGATAGTCAGATATTCTCAGGAGCTGTTTCTACGAGCCCAATTCTTGTATCTCATCATATCTAGAAAAGCACTAAAATCCTTCATGGTGACAATTGTTTCTCAGCAGAAACTTTCTCCAAAAGAATGTGCTTGATTGCACGTACTCCCCCTTTACCAAAATCCCGTGTATGCTATCCTTCCCCCTTACCTCTCCGGAGCAGTTTCTCAAAGCTGTTTGAGGTTGTATCTCCCAGGCTGCAGTCCTCATTTTGCCCCAAATAAAACTTAACTGGCAGTTCTTGCATTGTGCATTTTTTTAAGTCAGTAGTATTCAGGCTTATGATTATTGTATCTTCTTGATGGGCTGGCCCTTTTATCATTAACTAGGATGCTTTTCATCCTTATTGCTGGTTTTTGCCTTGAAGTAGCTTTTGCCTGGTTTAATTGCCATGTCTGCTTTCTTTTGATTAGTTTTCCACTGCATCTTTTTTCATCCTTTGTCTCCTCATGTCTCTGTATCCTCATGTTTTAGGTATGCTGCTCATAAGCAGTATGGGGCTAGAGTTTAGCAGACCTATTTAATCCATTTATATATTTTTGATTACTGATTCATTTGGCCTTATTTCTGTCATCTCTTTGAAAATTTTCTTCCGGACATGCTTTTTCTTTGTTTTTATCCTCCCCTACTTTTCTGCCATCTATTGAACTGATCAAGGTGACTTTATTTCTGCTGTTCCCTCCATCTCTCCACTGGTTTGGAAGTATATGTTTTAGTAGTGATTTCCCTCAGATTTCAAACAATATACTTAATTTCACATTTCTCTAATAGAGTATGAAATCAGTATTTCTATCTTGAAATAGGCACAAAATAAGAACCTTGAAACACTTTAATTTCCTTCTTAGTTCCCATTTTCCATGTTATGTTTTTCTAGTATTCTGATTATACCTCTTTAAAAAACCCTGCCAAATCAGTTGTTGTTATGTCTTTTATGGTTTAATAGTTTGGATTTACAAACATGTTTTAACAATTTATGTGTTCACTATTGCTTGTTACTGCCCACTGCTTCCTCCTGGGTTCAATTCCCTTTATGCCGAAGTCCTGCTTGAGCTTGGGACCAGTTTTAGAGTTAATATCTCAGCTTGAGGTTTCTGTATTTCACTGGTACTACTCATTCAGACCCCACACCCACACACAGAGCAGCCTTGATGTTCTGAT
Source organism: Capricornis sumatraensis (assembly GCF_032405125.1). Lineage (NCBI taxonomy): Eukaryota > Metazoa > Chordata > Mammalia > Artiodactyla > Bovidae > Capricornis > Capricornis sumatraensis. Next base: position 211,449,432 of record NC_091070.1, read on the forward strand.
TTTTCAGCATCCTGCTTCCAGGCCACATACCTGAATCATGACATGAGTTTTTTAGTCTGCATTTGTAAATGAAACAACCTTTTTTTTTTTTTCTGGCTGCTGGCTTTATTCATGGGGTCTCCTTCCAGGTCCCCAGGATGCACAGGCTCAGGGTGTCTCCTTTTATCCTCCCTGGGCATTACCATCTAGCCTCTAGCATATGTCTGGCCCATATTCCTGTGGCTCACTTGGCTTAGATTCCTGTTCACCACTCAGATTTTGAATCTCTTCTTTGTTTCTGATACTTGAAGTTGTCTCTTTCCTATTTTCAAGCTTGGCATTGTAGCAAAACCACCTTTGGGGCTTTGCTTGATCCAGTATTTCTGTGTGAATGGGGGTGGTTGGTTCAGTCCACTACATTGATCAGTCGTCTGGACTAGGCCATGAACAGCAGATAGAGAAGTGGACTGATTTTGGAAGCATTTGGAGTGAAGTTAGGAAGGGTGGGGACAGGTAGAGACTGAGGTCTTCCTTGTCCTCATGTAGGTGCTCAGGGAGGTTTGGAGGGGTGGGTTGGGGAGGGGAGATGGTGTTGGATCAGTGTCTAAGGAACTGAATTGCTTGGGACAGGTGATCACACTGGGAATCCAGAGGGGGTGACAGGTGGGGAGAGAAGAAATCTGGCGCATCTTTCTGGCCAGGTTCCTTGCATGTCTGCTGGAGGCATCCTTAGTTATGCGCCTGCGCCGTCCTTTCTGTCCCTTATGTCCCTGGCACTCGAAGTCTCACTTACCACACACCATGTCCCAACTGGTACGTAAAAGTGAGCCATGAGTACCAGCAGCCTTTCTAGGCATGCATCCAGGCTTAGCTCCCCCCCACCCGCTGCCACCAAATTTTCCTGGACTCTCTTATCCTTGCTCCTGTCTCACTGGTCCCAGTATTTCTCTCTTTCTCTCTCTGTACTTTGGTTTTAAAAATGGCAGGGGAGGAAAAGTTTCTCCTTTTCTGCTATGCAGGGGTTCTCTGCCAACCTGTTAGGCGAAAAATTCAGATTTATTGCCCGTAACACCTGAGAGTTGCCTGTGGGTCTTGGCTGTTGTTCATCAGCAGTGGTGGCCTGGCTTAGAGATAGACAGGAGTTGGGGTTGGTGCCCCTTCAGTTCCATCTCCACCATGCCTCCACCTAAGATTCATTTGTCCACAGGCGTTAGTTGTATCCCTGGTATCTGTGTCACGTTTTGTGCTGGGCACCAAGGACACAACGAGGGACCCAGCCAGACACAACCCTGCACTGTGAAGCTGGCTGCTGCGTTAATCTAAGAACCTCCTAAGCGATGCAGAAGTGTCACTGCAGGAGCCTCGGAGGAGAGGCACACGCACTGTGAGAGTGTGTGATACGGGGCTTGGGCCCATCGGGGGGCCAGGCATGGACTCCCCGTTGCGGAGAAGGTGACATTTGAGTGGAGACCTGAAGGATGAGCAAAAATCAACAAAAAGTGGGAGCTGAGCATTCCCGGCAGAAGGACCAGCAGGTGCTGACTCTGTGGTGGGAGAGAGGGAGGGAGCATAGTTAAGAAACAGTTACCAGCCCTGTCTCAGAGCATCCCACAGCACCTGTCTTTCCAGACCCAGCACACTCTGGGCCTTGATAAAAGAATGCATCAAATGTCCTTGCTGAATCTCAGAAGAATGTTCGTAGGGCCTTCTGAGAACATCGAAACCATGTGATTTTTACTTCCGACTCTGTCCAATCATGAGATCCCCTTGTAGCTTCCACGTCTAGATCTCTCCCACTAAGATCTTATCTTAAATCTCAAATTTAGCAAAAACAAAACAAAACAAAAAACATGAGTAGAAAACACTATACCAGCCAATTAAATTTGATTATCAGATAAGCAATGAATTATTTTTAGTAAAAGTATTTCCCAAAGAGTACTTGAGACATATACTAAAAAATTAGCTGTTATTTATTTGAAATTAAAATTTAACTGAGAGGCCTGTAGTATTTTATCTGACAACCCTGCTTAGATCCAAATGCCCACTTAGGGATACATGGAGGACTCTGTGCAAGAAGTCCACCCCTTGCTTAGCATCACCGTCATTTCTGGCACTGGGACTTGTGAAGGGCATGTGCTGAAAGAACAGGATGCATCCGTCCTCATGATGTTATATTCCAAGAGCAGTCCTGCAGAAGCAGTGAGTTGCTGACTGGCCACAAGACTGGGGGGTGGACACCACCTCTAGTCCTCTGCCGTCAGCTCCAAGATGGTCATGATTCTTCCTCAGTCTCCCATCCTAGCCCCACTTGGGTGGGGGTAGGGAGACAGCCCCCAGGCTAGGGATGGTGGACATGGGAAGCCCTGATTGATTATATGTTTAAGCTCTTGGATGCTTTGTCAGAGAGGGAGCTGGTACAATGGCTGAGCCTTGCTGAAATCTCCAGGCCCATTTTCCCTCCCACCCCTGCCAGTCTGCTGCCAAATACTCCTAGCCAAACCACTTGACAACTCCTAGAATGTTGAGCATTCCTTGGACAATGCATCTCTTGGGATAAGCCAGTTTCTTCCCAGAGCCTTTTGTTATCCCTTAGAGAATCACAGTAGAAACATCTCCCAGAAGTAACCATGATAACAACTTCCAGAAGCATCAGGAATGTGAGCATTGTCATTCGAAAGGACTTGAGGGGAGAAGGCCTCCTCAACCTTGTTAAAAGGCTTGGGGAGAAAATATTGTGAAAGGCATTGTTATGAGTTAATGGTGATTCATAACTGAAGCCAATTTCTATCCTGTGTTTGCAGCTGTTGGTGAAGACTGCAGCAAATACTGCCAGATCCAAAACTAAATAGGGGCATAAGCCCTGCACTTCAGTGCTCTGAAAATGGATCTGTTCGAGTTAGGATTAGGTTTGGCTGTGAGTTACAGAAAATCCCTAAATGACAGTGACTCAAATGTGACAGAAGTTTATTTCTCTTGTGCCTAGAAGTCCAGAGTCAGTTGAGGGCTGGCAGGTGCTACACAGTGGCAGCACCCAGTCTTCTTTTACCTTACTGCTCCTCCGTCCTCAGTCCTTGGCTTCCATCCCATGGTCCAAAATGGCTGCTTGGGGTCCGGCCATTGTGTCTGCATTCTGGGCAGCAGGGAGGAAGAAGGAACAAAGAAGGGCATACCCTTTCCCTTTAGGAACATTTTCTGAAAGTTGCACATTCTACTTCTGCTTATATCCCCTCAGCTACAACTTAACCACATGCTGCACCTGGCTGCAAGGGGGAATTGGTAAAAGAATCTTTATTTGAAGTGGCCATGTGTCTAACTTAAAACTGTGGGATTCTATAATTAAGGGAGAAGAGCAATGGATGTTGAAGGATGATTCGTAGTCTCTGCCATCCTTCCAGCCAACCAACCAACCAACCAATCTACCACTCAAGCAACGTTTATTTGAGGAACTGCCCAATTTAATAAGGGAGACAGACAAAAACGCAACTATAATGCAGTGTGATATGGAGTATAAAAGAGGTTTTATTCAGAGTGCTGTGGGAGAACAGATGGAAATGATCAAAAGCAATCATGATAATCAGTAACTACAATGGTCTTGCTGGGTTCTCAGTGCTACACTCCCATTATTTCATTTGTTCACCTCCCTTTCTTTTCAGTGCAAGCTACAAGTCTTCCTGCCTTACCATATAATAGCTAACATTTGCAATGGGCAGGCCAGGTGCGGTTAAGTTATTTAGATTTATCATAACAGTACTGTTATCACTCTCATTTACAGATAAGGAAACTGAGGCACAAACCATAGAGCTGGGCTTTGGACCCAGGCTGTCTGGCTCCAAAATAGACATGCTTAACCACTCGGCTCGCCTGCCTCCTCAAAAGCTGTTCATTCTCATTTCCTCCCCCAGCCTCCTTAGCCCCTGATCTCCAGCAGACAACTGCCCTGCTTACTTCATTATTTTTTTAATTTATATTTTATTTTTTGGCCATGCCTTGCGGCAAGTGGGATCTTAGTTCCCTGACCAGGGGTCAAACCCGTGCCATCTGTAGTTAAAGTGTGGAGTCTTCACTGGGCCACCAGTGAAGTCCCCTCCCAGCATATTTTATTGTAACAATTGAGGTCATCTGGTGGGATCTCTTTCCACTTCTGGACCAATCTCTAGCTTGCGTCTCTTCCCTTGCCTCCTCCCACAGTCTGGCCTCAGGGGTTGAGGTATCTGCCTTTCTGGTTAAAGCTGCCCTCTCCCTCAGTCCTAGGGAGGCAGTGGAGTGCCATGGTTTAAGAGTTGGCCACTGTGGACAGACTGCCCTAAATTGATACTGTCGGGTCTTAGGAAGTCACTAAGCTTCTGTAAGTCTTAGTTTTCTCACCTGTAAGTAGGGGTGATACTAATGTGATGATTGAGCATATTGATTAAAGCATATAAAGTGCTTTAGCATATGCAAACTGCTTAGAGGATGTTCGTTTTTATTTATTCCCCTCATATCTGGTCCTTGGATTACTGCCTTTCTCTCCTCTAGCTTCAGTTGACTTCTCTTTACAAATTGCATTGTTACCTGTTGCTGATAGGATATATAGTCACAAATTTAGCAGCATCTAATACTCCATATTTATGATTTTACATTTCTAGAGGTTGGAAGTCTGAACCGGGTTTCACTGGGCTAAAATCAAGGTGTTGGCAGGACTGATCCCTTCTGGAGTCTCTGGCAAGCATCTATTTTGTCACCTTTCGCAGTTTAGAGAGGCTGTCTGCATTCCTTGGCTTGTAGCCCATTTCTGGTTTCCGAGCCAACAGTGGCGGACAGAGTCCTCACATGATGCCATTCCAGCCTTGATCCTGTTGCCCCATTGCCTTCTCTGATCCTGACTTTCCTGCTCCCCTCTTTCACTGATAAGGACTCTTTTGACTAAAATGTACACAACTGGATAGTGCAGGATCTCAGGATCCTTGATGTGGTCTTTTCTGCAAAGTCTTTTTTGCTGTGGAAGGTAACATATTCACAGGTTGTGGGAATCGACTTCTTCAGGGGGCCATTATTCTGCCTGCCCCTTAGGGATATAGCATGTGAGAACCATCCTCAACAAAATGTCCCTCCTCCCAGTCCTATTGAGAGATAATTGCCAGATAATCATATTATCCCTTCCTTAAAAGTACTTTGCCTTCTCTCCTCCTCCCTTCTCTACCAGGCTCTTTGGAAGAGTTGTCTTGCCTGATGGTGGTGGTGGTGGTTTAGTCGCTAAGTCCTCTCTGACTCTTTGTGACCCCATGGATTGTAGCCCACCAGGCTCCTCTGTCCATGGGATTTCCCAGGCAAGAATACTGGAGCGGGTTACCATGTCCTTCTCCAGGGGATCTTCCCGACATGGGGATGGAACCGTGTCTTCTGAGTTGCAGATGGATTCTTTACTGCTGAGCCACCGGGGAAGCCCATTGTCTGGCCTAGTTTTCTCCACCTCCTGCCTGGGGAATCCCAGGGACAGAGGAGCCTGGCGGGCTACAGTCCATAGGGTTGCAAAGAGTCGGACGTGAGTGAGCAGTCAAGCATGCACTCTTTCTCACAGCCCCTGCCTCTGCCTCTTGCTCATACTCCATCCAACTGGCTCTTGCCCTGATCACAAGTGGCTTCCATGTTACCAAGTCAGTGGACACCTTTCATTCTCAGTTGGTTGCATTTTCCAGTTGGCTGCTTATCCCCTCGTGAGACCCTTTTTTGGGGGACTCCCCACTTTGTTTGGTCTCCTGTCTGCTTTTAGGTGACTTTCTCTTGTTTTTCTTCCTTTTCCTCTCTGGCTTAGACACATCTGGGGCTACACTGTCTCTACCAGTCCCTGCAATGTCTGTGTTCCCAGGACTTTGCATCTTTGTTCCATTGCTCTTTTCTTGGGTAATCTTATCCCACACTGCTAGTTTTATTTATTTTTAAAATCATTTATTTATTTTTGGCTGCACTGGGTCTCTGTTGCTGCGAGCAGGTTTTCTCTAGCTGCGGCACGCAGGGGCAACTCTCTGGTTGATGTGCCCGGGGTTCTCATCGCGGTGACTTCTCTTGCTTCAGAGCACAGGTCCTAGGCACCTGGGCTCAGTAGTTGTGGTGCCTGGGCTTAGTTGTCCCACGGCATGCGGAATCTTTCTGGACCGGGGATCAAACACCTGCACTGGCAGGCAAATTCTTAACCATCGGATCACCAGGGAAATCCCACACTGCTAGTTTTAAGTGCCACTTGCTCAAGGATGGCCACTTCCTGCTTGCGCTGTGCAAATCTCTGGCTCCTGGCTGGACGTGTTGGTAAAGATTGTGTTTCCAGTAATCCTATAAGCTCCTCAATTTCTTTGGTCTTCCTTCAAGTAGACACGATGAGAGAGCTCCTTGAGGTACTGACTTGAGAACCATGAAGCCTGGAGCACTCAGGCTTCTGAAGTTCCAGACTATGTGGCCTATTTCCATCAAGACACGGAGTGATCTTCTCAGGACCTCTCAGAGGAGAGTGAAAGGCACAGACCCAGTGATACCAAAGGACAGGTCCATGCTTCGTGGGGGTAACAGGAAAGCAAATAGGGGAGGCATATCTTCACTAATGTGTTTACTGGGCCAAGCCCCACCTTTCCCAGAGAGGTTTGCAATTGCTGGAGCCCTGAAGGAGCCAGAGACTAACTGGAGCTCAAAGCACAAAAATATTCAAAGGAAGCCAAAGGACATCCTAACAGTTCAGTTAGACACACGAAACTCTCACCAGAAACAGAGAAATGGAACCAAACAGCAGCCTGCATGAGTGCTCAGGCCTGTCTGACTCCTTGCCACCCCATGGACTGCAGCCCAGCAAGCTCCTCTGTCCATGGGATTCCCCAGGCATGAATACTGAACTGAGTTACCATGCCTTTCTCCAGGGCGTTTTCCTGACCCAGGGATGGAACCTGTGTCTCCTGCTCTGTAGGCGGATCCTTTGCCCACTGAGCCACCTGGGAAGTGCTAAAGAGTGGGACTGCCTCCATGAGCAAGAAGACCGCTGAGGGAGAAATGGTCTGCAGATGGTCTAGGGAAGGCTCACCGAAGAGGGCACTTGAGCAAGGAACCAACAGGCAGTGAGGAGGAGGAAGGCCCTTTCAAGTGGGGGAATAGCAAGCACAGGGGCTAAAGTCCCCGAGAATCTACTCGGGGAGCAGAGGGTGCAAGCTGGATGAGATTAGAGGGAGCTGCGTCCAGAGTAAACATCAGCACAGGAAGCCTGGACTCTATCTTGGTGGCAGTGGGGAGCAATGAAAGGGTTTTGAGCAGGGGAATGAGCTGGGCAGAGGTCAACTTCAGAAAGACCGCTCCAGGGACTTCCCTGGTGGTCCAGTGGCTAAGACTTTGCACTCCCCATGCCGGGGGCCCAGGTTCAATCCCTGGTCGGGGAACTACTGATAGATCCCACATGCTGCAACTGAGTTCTCATGCCACAACTAAAGATCCTGCACTTCAGAATAAAGATCCCTTGTGCCTTGACTAAGACCCAGCACAGCCAAATAAGTAAATAAGTATTAAAGAAAGAAAGACTATTCTAGTCCTGGGTGGATTGGTGAGGGAAAGTTGGGCCCCAGATCCTAAAATATGCATAGGTATAATTGTATATGATATAATCTTTTAAATTATAATTTTATTTTATTTAAAAATTCAGTATTTCCATACACTATATATATGTGTATGTATGTATGTGTGTATATATATATATATATATATATATATATATATATACATATTGCAGTGGTCACCACGATAAGTCTAGTTACCATCTGTCACCATATAAAGTTACTCCAGTAGTACTGACTATATTACTCATGCTGCACATTTCACCCCTGCGAGTTATTTATAATATTTTGTAGCTGGAAGTTTGTCCCTCTCAATCTCCCTTGCCAATTACACTCATCCCCCACCTGCAAAGTATAATGTTAGAGAAACGAGGTACCTTGGCAATGTACTGGTCCATTCCTATCATTTTATGTCATATATGTGTGTGTTTGTATGTAATATATATTCATATGTACCATATAATGTATTTATACACACACACACATATGTATATGTATGTACTAGATGGTCCAGGTGGAAGGTGAGTGACTTCCCAAAGGCACATGGCCTCAAGGCCAGCATTAGAGCTCAGGTCTGCCTTCTAGTTCTGTGCTCTTCTCTGCTGTACTGAGTGGAGGCAGTTGTGTCTAAAAGGAGGCTGATCCAGTAGTCACGGTGAGTGATGCAAATCTTGACCAGGGCAAGACAGGGCAGGTGGCAAGGTGAAGACCATGTGGGACGCAACGTGGTTATGTTCCTGTTTTCTCTCTCTCTGGGTGGGGGTTGGAACATAGGGCTGGTTGGAGACTGCACACGAGTGCATCTCTCTTTCCTGGGTCCTGCCGCATCCTTCCGGGCCTGGTTTCTATGGCAACAGGCTCCCAGCAGGCAGCCCGCCAGCTGGAGGGAAGCAGGCAGGCGAAGCAGGCAGGGAAAGAAGGCCTGGGCAGCAAGAGGAGGGCTGAAGTTGTGGGGGTTGTGGGAGTCTCCCAGGAAGCGGAGGAGCCCCTAAACCTAGCTCCCAACCCCCTTTTTCTTCTGACCGTGAGAGTGGAGGGAGCTTAGGACACATGGGCTTTTCTTGCCTGCTCCTTGAATTTCCAGACCGCAAACTTCTATTCATCTCTCCTTGCCACCCCCGCATCTCCTGACTCTCACTTCTTTAAGTGTTGTCTGACCCCCAACCTCATGCCCCTCGGGAGAAGTGACTTCTTCATAGAAAAGAGCCCTCACTCTGACTGAACTCAGTCAGATGGGGGGGTGGGGAGGGGAGAACAAGGCCAACTGACTCTGTTTTGCATATGATTTGCATATTATTAACTCAAAGACAAGAAATTTCCAGGCCCTGTGTCATTCCTGTCAGCAACTTAATTCAGCTCTCTTGGCACCTGCTGACTGTCTGGCCCGGCTCTGTGCTGAGCCATGGGGTCCCTAGAGGAGAAGTCCTCCCAGCTGCAGCCCAACCCCCTTCCCCCAGCTGCTCTAAGACAGTTCTTCCTGATGTTCTAGCAGCTGGTGTGGTGGGGAGTTCTTGGGCTGTGGAGCGTGGCAGCCCTGGGTCCACATTCTGGCTCTGCTGTTTCGCAGCTGGGTGACTGTGGGCCTCTCTGGGCCACAGCTGATTTGTCTCTCCATAGAAGTAAGGACATACCCATACAGCTGGTATAAATTAGCAAAGACACACTGTTAAAATGCTGAGATACTTCTGTGGTTGTGGCGAAGAGCCACCACCCTGGACCCTCCTGGGGCACTTCTGGTCCACCCCTCAACCCAGCTTCTGCAGGATGACGCCCTAGTACTTTGGCTGTGTCTTGTCTGATGGGTATATGCCAGCCTCTGCTCTGCCCATCGAGTATGCGTGGTTTAATGTTTTGACCATCACCCCTGTCCAGAACCGGTGCAGCAGTTAGGTATATTATGTGCTCACCCGTGGTGAGGACCGATCCGTTTAAAGGTGGTGGATGACTGTCCATCACTTTGTAGGCTTCCTGTCTCATTCCTTGTCCTTTTGGCCTGGGGTGCAGATGAGGGCTGGGGTGAGACTGGGCAGGGGCAGGGATGACTGCCACCTCTCTCACCAGGCGGGCGAGGTTCAAACGCTCCAACAGTGTGACAGCCGGCGTGCAGGCTGACCTGGAGCTGGAGGGCCTGGCCGGCCTGGCCGCAGTGGCCACAGAAGATAAGGCTCTGCAGTTCGGACGCTCCTTCCAGAGGCATGCCTCTGAGCCCCAGCCCGGGCCCCGGGCCCCCACCTACTCAGTCTTCCGCACGGTCCACACGCAGGGCCAGTGGGCCTACCGCGAGGGCTACCCACTGCCGTACGAGCCGCCGGCCACCGATGGGTCGCCCGGCCCTGCCCCTGCCCCTACCCCTGGCCCTGGGTCCGGGCGCCGCGACTCCTGGATGGAGCGTGGCTCACGTAGCCTCCCGGACTCAGGCCGCACGTCCCCCTGCCCACGGGATGGCGAGTGGTTCATCAAGATGCTGAGGGCGGAGGTGGAGAAGCTGGAGCACTGGTGCCAGCAGATGGAGCGCGAGGCGGAGGACTATGAGCTGCCGGAGGAGAGTGAGTGCGGGGACTCTGGGCGCCGAGGCCCGGTGCCTGGCGGTGGCTGGGGATGCGGTGGGATAGGAGAGGACCTTGGGCGCGACTGTGCCTTTCTCACAGTTTGGCGGCGTGACCCCAGGCCTTGGTGGCTCCCACTGGCAGCATGCCGGGAGCTCCTGGAAGGAAGCGCGAGCAGCTTCGGAGGCCAGAGCTAGGACTGGGGAAAGTGAGTGGGTGAAAGGGCTGGGCTTTCTAGGAGGTAGCCACCAGCCCAAGACCATGGAGATTCCAGGAGCCCCTATTCCTACCTGGGCTGGCTGGGAATCCAGGTCTGATCCAGGTGTGAGAGCAGGACTTCAGGCAGAGGGGGTGGCGGTGTGTGGGTCAGCTCTTGTCTGTGGCCTGGGAGGAGACTCAGCCAGGAAGACATGGTCCTGCCAGAGGGGCCCGCAGGTCCAGTGTGAGGGGAGACAACGGTTTACCACCGAACCCCCAAGCTGATAGGATCGTGACTAGAAGATGAGTCAGGGACGTTTGGTAATTGGGTAATTCATTCTTTGGTAATTCTCAGTGAGCCAAGGACTCACATGCTGATGGGTGACAAAGTTCTGCCAGCGAGGCGTCACTGAGCTAGTGCCTGGCTGGCTAAGGCTGTAGGGCTGGACTGGTACTGATTTCCACCTGTCCTCTGACATGGAAGGGAAGAGGACACAGGAGGATAACCAGTCAAGAAATGTAGATCATATGAGGCAAGAAACATCAGTGTCTGGGGAGTCAGTCTTCTTGGTGAAGTGGGGCAGGAATTGCTTGTTAGTATCTTGAGTATATGGGACAGGAAGGGGCCGGAGGAGACTGACAGATGTATGGTGCCAGATAACAAGAGGGGTCAGAGTCATCCCAGGCAGACTTCCTGGAGGCAGAGGAAGGAGAGGCATTATTCCCCTCCCCCATCTCCTTTTGCTCTCCAGTCCTGGAGAAAATCCGCAGTGCCGTGGGCAGCACACAACTTCTCCTGTCCCAAAAGGTTCAGCAGTTCTTCCGGCTGTGTCAGCAAAGCATGGTGAGTGCTCGTGGGTATAGAGCCCACCAGGTGTGTGTGCCTGGTAGATGACCAGAGCGTGTGGATGCCTGGAAGTGAGGACAGGTGTTTGTGCCCATGATGGAGAGGTCTGGGCTCTTTCTTGTCTCCCTGCCTCCCGGTCCCCACTCCACTCTCCCAGATTGAACTGGACAGTGAGGGTGGGGTGGGGCTTTCTCAGGCCCTGGCTGGGGCTCAGGCCTCTCTGACTGGCTGCTTCCCCTTGACTCCTTCCACTGCAGGACCCCACTGCGTTCCCTGTGCCCACCTTCCAGGACCTGGCGGGTTTCTGGGACCTCCTGCAGCTCTCTATCGAGGATGTGACCCTCAAGTTCCTGGAGCTACAGCAACTCAAGGCCAACAGCTGGAAACTCCTGGAGCCTAAGGTGGGGGGAGGTCCCTTCAAGCCAAGAGCCCAGACCCTGGGAAATGCCCTTCCCCAGAGAGTGTGGGCAGGGGAGAGGAGGGCAGGAGAAGAGACCCTGGGCAGCCAAGGCAGCCCTGGACAGGCGATGGGGACCCTCTACGACCACCCTCTGGGTCACTGCCCTCTGCTCGGTTCCAAGGCAAGAACCATCTCATCTCTGCCTGAGCTGCAAGAACCCCTTTCTTTGGTGGCTGCAGCTGTGGTTTGAGGGAGCGAGAATGGCAGACTGCCCTCAGCTTGGCTCTAGGCACAGAGGGGACCTTCAGCCCCCATCTCACTAGACCTTCATAGAGATGAGGCCCAGCAGCTTGGAATGTGGCCCGCATTGCCTCGCCCGGGTCAGGGGAGCTGCGCTCCCCCTGGGTCTGGAGGGAGAGCATCCACTCCCGAGAGGGAGCAAACCCTCTCTCTGACGCGAGAGGTGGAAAACGGCTTCACCAGGGGGCGCACGAGTCCACCTTTTTTTAAAAGATGAAAAATGTGTTTGACCTTGGCAGAAGAGGCACCCCTGGGGCGTCGGGGGGGCCCCGCACGCGCTCGCGAGAGCCTGGCTCACGATCAGAGGTGTGCGCTGTGAACCCCTCGGGGCCGAGGGGGAGCGAGGTGGGGAGTCAGCCGGGACCCCGCCTCCAAACTAAGCGCCGCGCCTCTGCCGGCAGGAGGAGAAGAAGGTCCCTCCGCCGATACCAAAGAAGCCCTCGCGGGGCCGGGGTGTGCCGGTGAAGGAGCGCTCCCTGGACTCGGTGGACCGGCAGCGGCAGGAAGCGCGCAAGCGGCTCCTGGCGGCCAAGCGCGCCGCCTCCTTCCGCCACAGCTCGGCCACCGAGAGCGCCGACAGCATCGAGATCTACATCCCCGAGGCCCAGACCAGGCTGTGACCGGCCCGGCCCGCCCAGCCCGGGCCCGGGCCCGCGGTTTTCTACCCGTACTGTACACCCAGCGTCGAGGTCACTGTGAACGCGGGCCGCCCCGTGCGCCCGCCCCGCCGGCACCGCACGCCCCGGCCCCTCCTGCCCGTCACGCGCTCGTGGGTTTTTTACCTTCCTGACCCCACGCGAAGGCGCCCGGGCTGGGCTGGGGGCCGTGCCTCTCCGCCCTGTGCCCCCACCGGGACCCCTCTTCCTCGAGGTCCGACGCTTCGTCCCCACCTCCTCCCCACGGGCACCATCTCTGCCATTACTGCCCCACCCCACCCCCCACGGGCCAGGCCGGGCCAGGTCCCCCATCTGGGCTCTGCGTCCCCCCTCTCCCCACCCCACACCCCCTCCCCCACCCCGCGGGGCTGGGCTTCGTGGGGAAATCAAGCTTCGTGGCTTTTTATGAAGAATCCCGAACCCCGCCTAGGAGCCCGCCCCACCCTCCCAGGGGCTCTCCCCTGAGCCCTCAGCCCACCGGGCCCAGGGACCACAGTGGCTGGACCAACCCAGGACCAGGGCGCCTGGGCCTCTCCCCTTTCCCCAGCTGCTGGGGAGGGGAGATGGGGGCTTCCCCTCACCACACCTGTGGCTGTTCCCACATCCCCTTGAGTATCCCAGGAAAAATAAAACGGCAGAACTGCACTTGAGCCAGCTGCTCTCTCCAGAAGAAGCCACTTCTGCGCATGCGTGCGTGCGTGGGGGAGTGGGTGGGGGGGACAGGGAGCGGGGTGGCGGGATGGGGATGCCCGAGCCAACATCTTGATCTGGGGAGAGCAGGGTTTCGTGGGCCAGCTGGGGGAAAGGGGATTTGGCCTCCTGGTGGCGACAGAAAGATCCTCCTAGAGGGGCTGGGGTTGGGGTGGAGAGGCCAGTCTTTCACCTCCTTCTAGTTAATCTGGTTTCCTTTATGCCTTCCATTTGCCTGGGCTTCCCTCCTCGCCCCGCACCCCCACCTCCACCCCGCCCCAGAGGGAAGCATGTGCTTCATAAACAGTGAGGACTGCTGTTCTTCGATATGAACAAATATTGGTGTTCTTTTCCCTAAAAAGCCAGTGTTCTCTCTGCTCCGGAAAACTGTTCAGTTCTGTGCCGTCGCATTTTCTGATGCCTCCAGTGCATGGGCACATTGATGGGAAACAAAAGAGAGAACAGAACTTTCCTGGGAAGCTAAGTGGCATCCCCAGCCTAACATTTATTGGATGCTTGCTGTGGGTCAGGCAAGATGTAAGTGCTTTACATGAATGTAGCTCAATCTTCTAACAGAGGAGAAAGCTGAAGCTCAGGAGAGGTCAAGTGTTCAGGTCAAAGTCACAGGCAGAGCTAAGAGTGTAGACCCAAGTCTGTCCAATGTCAATCCTGAGCTTTTAGCTCTACAGCCTTTTGAGCCCCGGAAAAGATGGCAGCTCCTGCTCACCATGTCTTCTTGCCAGTCCTCAGGCTGACGTGTCACCTTGAGACAGGAGGAAGAACCTTCCCAAAGGGTTGCCTGCTCTTCTGGGTCACTCTGGACTAGCCAGTTCTCATTCATTTATTCAGCAAGTATTTATCAAGAACCACGGTTGGCCCTGTCCATCACTGGGAAGATAGCCCTGAACAAGTTTCTACTCTTATGGTGCTAGCAGCTGTATGGGAAAAACAGATAAGTAAACAAGCAGCTCGGAGAAGGTGATGGCACCCCACTCTGGTACTCTTGCCTGGAAAATCCCATGGATGGTGGAGCCTGGTAGGCTGTAGTCCATGGGGCTGCGAAGAGTCGGACATGACTAGCGTCTTCACTTTCACTTTTCACTTTCATGCATTGGAGAAGGCAATGGCCACCCACTCCAGTGTTCTTGCCTGGAGAATCTCATGGACGGGGGAGCCTGGTGGGCTGCTGTCTATGGGGTCACACAGAGTCAGACAACGACTGAAGTGACTTAGCAGCAGCAGCAACAAGCAAGCAGTTACATTATAAGGGTGAGTGCTGGAGAGATGACTAGGTATTAGCCCCTGAAAGAGGGCTGTAAAGAATGTACAAGATCAGAGAACATCTGTGCAGAAGCCTGGGGGAGAAAGAGGCATTGGGAGTGCAGAGGCTTGATCATGCTGGGCTTTTGAGTCAATTTGAGGAAGGTTTGCCTGGATCCTGAGGGCCATGGGGAGCCATGAAGAGTTTTGAACAGGAGAGTGACATGAGCAGATATTTTACAGGCTAGTTTGGAAGACCACCTGAAAAGCAAGAGGTCCTCTCTCCACTGGGAGGTGAAGAGGGCTCCTGTGCAAGACAAAGTGAATAGAATCTTTGCCCTTGGCTAAGTCTTTGACAAATGAGGTGATTCTGATGCTGGCCAGGTTTGGGAACACTAAAATTGTTTGACTCTCTCAAGTTTCACCTAAAACTGCTCATAAGTCTGCTATCCCAAGACTTACCAAGAGAGACATTGGCTGAGTGACTTTATCATCCTGAGGTTCGAAAGTGGGGACCTGGGTGAAGTTTGAACTAGACAATACTCAGAGCAGTCCTATGAGGCAGGTGTTGTTATCAACTCCATTTTACAGATGAAAAAACTGAGGCTTGGAGAGGTTCAACAACTTACCCCAAATCACGAAGCCAGGAAATGGCTAAGTCTAAATTTAACCCTCTACATTATACAGCTTTTTATGAATCTGCATAACTAGGCCAGGCTTGCTGGGGCCAAGAGGTATATGGGAATGGATGGCAGAGGACAGGCAGCATCTGAGACTGTGTAGGCATCCTGCTGTAGACGTGATGTCTAAAATCTCCCAGTGGGTGGCTGATGGAGGGGCTGACGGGGGGAGTCTCCTTAGGGTGTTGTGGCCCAGGTTGTTGTGCTGAGCTCCATGGGCATGTGAAGGATTAGATCCCATCCTGAGTTGCTCCCATCTGGCTTAGCGAGTCACATAAACACAAAGTTATGGCACAAAGGGAGGCCTATTCACCCAGGCAGCTGAAGAGACCAGAGGAGGAAGCCTCTAATAGCCAGCAAGTCTGGGAAAGCTTTCTGCAAGAGAGGCCTTTTGAACTGGGTCTTGCAGGATGAATTATGGGTTTTACAGTGAGGGATGAAAAGGGAAGACATTCATTTCAGGCAAACAGACCCACCTAGGCAAGGTCATGGAACAGTACGTGTGTAGTAGATGATGGGAAGAGCAGAGACTGAGAGGTGACAGGCAGGACAGGGTAGAGAGGAAATAAAGGAGATGTGGCTGGAAGGGACCCATGAGTGTAAGCTGGAGATTTCATGGTTTTATTTAAGTGTTTGAAAGAAATGGACTGAAGGAGACAATGGAAGGCAGGGAGACCACTGAAGGAGTTGCCAAGGTGGACCAGGTAAGGGATGATGTTGAATTTGAGAGACATTGAGGAGGCCTAGGTGCTGTAAACTGGATGTGGGGACTAATGCAAAGATGAAGAGGCCTTGAAAATGTCAGTCAAGTTTTGGGCTTACTAAATAATGCCATAAATGGACATAGGACATTGAAGAAGGAGGCCTGAAGTCGAGGAATACGTAAAGTGAAAAGGAAACATAAACTGAAAGCAAAACATGGGTGACCAATTACCAAGCACTTAGGAGGAGCTGAAAGTGAAGTGTGTGAAAGTGCGAAAGTCGCTCAGTCGTGTCTGATTCTTTGTGACTCCATGGACTGTATAGTCCATGGAATTCTACAGGCCAGAGTATTGGAGTGGGTAGCCTTTCCCTTCTCCAGGGGATCTTCCCAACCCAGGGATTTTGTTTTTATTAAGTTTTTTTTTTTTGGATGTGGACCAATTTTAAAGTTTTCATTGAATTTGTTACAGTGTTGTTTCTGGTTTTTTTCCCCCCGATTTTTTGACTGAGAGCATGTGGGATCTTCGCTCCCAATCAGGAATCGAAAGTGCACATGGCACCACCCCCGCCCCCATCCCCGAAGGTGAAATCTTAACCACTTTCTTTGTCATTTTTTTTTAAACAATGGGTGAACAGATTTTCTGAGATTAGCAGGCAGCAGGGCCAGCATTTGAGTTTACAGCTCTCTGATTCCTAAGTCTGTGTCCTGGAGCCCCACTCAGTTCTCAAGCAGCAGAACTGCTCGCCAGCATTTGAGACTCAAGGTTCCTCTGGGGAATCTTCCCTGATTCTTCCTGAGGATCCTTCTCTGTGCCGCTTGTGCACACTCCTGCCATCACATTTTGCACACTCTCTCAACATTTCCTAGACACTTCTGCTTCCACATTAGACAACTCCTGAGGGAAAAGATGGTCCCAGATATTTTTGCATCTCCAGTGCCTCAGTTCAGTTCAGCTCAGTCGCTCAGTCGTGTCTGACTCTTTGCGACCCCATGAATCGCAGCACACCAGGCCTCCCTGTCCATCACCAACTCCCGGAGTTCACTCAGACCCACGTCCATCGAGTCGGTGATGCCATCCAGCCATCTCAGCCTCTGTCGTCCCCTTCTCCTCCTGCCCCCAATCCCTCCCAGCATCAAAGTCTTTTCCAATGAGTCAACTCTTCCCATGAGGTGGAAAAGTACTGGAGTTTCAGCTTTAGCATCATTCCTTCCAAAGAAATCCCAGGGCTGATCTCTTTCAGAATGGACTGGTTGGATCTCCTTGCAGTCCCAGGGACTCTCAAGAGTCTTCTCCAACACCCCAGTTCAGAAGCATCAATTCTTCAGTGCTCAGCTTTCTTCACAGTCCAGCTCTCACATCCATACATGACCACTGGAAAAACCATAGCCTTGACTAGACAGACCTTTGTTGGTGAAGTAATATCTCTGCTTTTGAATATGCTATCTAGGTTGGTCATAACATTTCTTCCAAGGAGTAAGTGTCTTTTAATTTCATGGCTGCAGTCACCATCTGCAGTGATTTTGGAGCCTCAAAAAATAAAGTCTGATACTGTTTCTACTGTTTCCCCATCTATTTCCCACGAAGTGATGGGACCAGATGCCATGATCTTCGTTTTCTGAATGTTGAGCTTTAAGCCAACTTTTTCACTCTCCACTTTCACTTTCATCAAGTGGCTTTTTAGCTCCTCTTCACTTTCTGCCATAAGGGTGGTGTCATCTGCATATCTGAGGTTATTGATATTTCTCCCAGCAATCTTGATTCCAGCTTGTGCTTCTTCCAGCCCAGCGTTTCTCATGAGGTACTCTGCATATAAGTTAAATAAGCAGGGTGACAATATACAGCCTTGATGTACTCCTTTTCCTATTTGGAACCAGTCTGTTGTTCCATGTCCAGTTCTAACTGTTGCTTCCTGACCTGCATATAGGTTTCTCAAGAGGCAGGTCAGGTGGTCTGGTATTCCCATCTCTTTCAGAATTTTCCATAGTTTATTGTGATCCACAGAGTGAAAGGCTTTGGCAATGCCTAGAAAATGTTAATTGGCTGACAGAAGGCTAGTTATTGTAGGCCATTCTGTTCTCTTCTCTGTTGTTGTTGTTCAGCGCTAATCATGTCCAGCTCTTTGCAGCCCCCTGAACTTCAGCACACCAGATTGCTCTGTCCTCCACTATCTTCCAAAGTTTGCTCAAACTCATGTCCATGGAGTCAACAGTGCCATCAAACCATCTCGTCCTCTGTCGTCCCCTTCTCCTCCTGCCCTCAGTCTTTCCCAGCATCAAGGTCTTTTCCAATGAGTCAGTTCTTCGCATCAGGTGGCCAAAGTATTGGGGGTTTCAGCTTCAGCATTAGTCCTTCCAATGAATATCAGGACTGATTTCCTTTGGGATGGACTGGTTTGATCTCCTTGCTGTCCAAGGGACTCTTAAGAGTCATTTCCACACCACAGTTCAAAAGCATCAATTCTTCAGCACTCAGCTTTCTTTATGGTCCAACTCTTAGATACATACATGACTACTGGAAAAAACCATAGCGTTGACTAGATGAACCTTTGTTGGCAAAGTGATATCTCTGCTTTTTAATATGCTGTCTAGGTTTGTCATAGCTTTCTTCTCTCTACATATTCAGTTAGTGAACACTTTCTGCTAATAGTGGTTTCCTATACATTTCTTTTTCAAAAACTTATTTACTTGGCTGTTCTAGGTCTTAGTTGCAGCACGGGATCTTTGAGCATCATTGTGGCTCCAGGGCTCTTTCAGTTGCAGCACGTGGGAGCTAGTTCCCTGACCAGGGATCAAACCTGGGCCCCCTGCATAGGGAGCACAGAGTCTTGACCACGACACTACCAGGGAAGTCCCCGGTTCCTACACCTTTCTTTATTCTTTATCAGTTCCTTTTTCTCCTCCTCCATTGTCAGAACTTAGTACTGAGATCTTTGAAACTGTACAGGAAGGGGATCTAACCTGATAATGCAATCTAGGAGGCTTCCTACCAAGATGTCCTTTAAGCTTGAAAAACAAGCCAGAGCTCCTTTGGTAAAGAAAGGTGGGAAGGGCATTCCAGGTAGATGAAAAAGTGTAAATAAAGGCGTGGAGGTGTGAAACAGTGGTCTCTATGGGGGGAAGAGGAGGGGTTTAGTATGTGTTATTGCTGCATCACACAGGTGGTGACGCAGAGCTACCTGGGGTATTATGAAGCCTACACTCTGGTGTGTTTTTTTTCTCTTCTTCTATACGCTATAAAATAGACATCTGTACAGGGTGCAATGGAGACACAGAGGAGGGAGTGACTACTTGCACCTGGGGGGCCAAGTAAGACTTAGGTGTTGCTGCTGCTGCTGCTAAGTCACTTCAGTTGTGTCCGACTCTGTGCGACCCTGTAGATGGCAGCCCACCAGGCTCCCCCGTCCATGGGATTCTCCAGGCAAGAACACTGGAGTGGGTTGCCAATTCCTTCTCCAATGCATGAAAGTGAAAAGTGAAAGTGAAGTGGCTCAGTTGTGTCTGACTCTTCGAGACCCCATGGACTGCAGCCTACCAGGCTCCTCCATCCATGGGATTTGCCAGGTAAGAGTACTGGAGTGGGGTGCCAGGCCAAGTAAGAATTAGGTGTTACTGTATTTTAATTATTTGTATGAGAGGAGAGTGAAGAAGTTGGCTTAAAGCTCAACATTCAGAAAACGAAGATCATGGCATCTGGTCCCATCACTTCATGGCAAATAGATGGGGAAACAGTGGAAACAGTGGCTGACTTTATTTTTTGGGGCTCCAAAATCACTGCAGATGGTGAGTGCAGCCATGAAATTAGAAGACACTTACTCCTTGGAAGGAAAGTTATGACCAACCTAGACAGCGTGTTAAAAAGCAGAGACATTACTTTGCCAACAAAGGTCCCTCTTGTCAAGGCTATGGTTTTTCCAGTAGTCACGTATGGATGTGAGAGTTGGACTATAAAGAAAGCTGAACGCTGGAAAATTGGTGCTTTTGAACTGTGGTGTTGGAGAAGACTCTTGAGAGTCCCTTGGACTGTAAGGAGATCCAACCAGTCCATCCTAAAAGCAGATCAGTCCTGAGTGTTCATTGGAAGGATTGATGTTGAAGCTGAAACTCCAATACTTTACTTTGGCCACCTGATGCCAAGAGCTGACTCATTTGAAAAGACCCTGATGCTGGGAGGGATTGGGGGCAGGAGGAGGAGGGGACGACAGAGGATGAGATGGCTGGATGGCATCACGGACT
Source organism: Capricornis sumatraensis (assembly GCF_032405125.1). Lineage (NCBI taxonomy): Eukaryota > Metazoa > Chordata > Mammalia > Artiodactyla > Bovidae > Capricornis > Capricornis sumatraensis. Next base: position 211,469,486 of record NC_091070.1, read on the forward strand.
CAATGGACATGAATTTGAGTAAACTCCAGGAGTTGGTGATGGACAGGGAGGCCTGGTGTGCTGTGGTCCATGGGGTCGCGAAGAGACGGACACAGCTGCGCGACCGAACTGAACTGATGCTAACAGTAGTGTCATTTATTTCCCTGCTTGCGATATGCCAGCAGAGCACTTCGCATACATTATCTCATCAACTCTCACAACATCCTGTGAAATAGGTATTATTACGTCTATGCATAAGAGGGAAAGGAGGCTCAGTCACACGGCTGAATGTCACACATTTCCCAATGTCACACGGCTAGAAAGCTAGCCCAGATCGGAATAGTTTTTAAGAGTTCTAGATTTTACTCTGCTGAGCCCTTCTTGAGGTCAAGGGTCATGTTTTTTATTTTTCTGTGTCCAGACCAAAGTCTTAGGAGCCGCCTAGTCAACATCAGTTGATTCCTTTCTCCAACCGAAAGCCCGTGGTGACGTCACTGAGAAACCTCCCAGCCGGAAGGGGACGCTGTACGCATCTCAGCTCGGCGCGGCCGGTTGCGGGCGCCTAGCTTCCCCAGTCCTTTCAGCCAATCCTTGCGCTCCGAGGGAGCCGGCGCCAGTGGGCGGGTCCCGGGGCTAGGCCCCGCGGGCCGCTGGGAGAGGTGGTGTCTGGGCTCCAGGCGCTCGGCTGGAGGGCGGGGTCCGGACTGTGGTGTGCGGACTTTCGCGCAGGTGAGCACGCGTCTCGGCAGGCGGTCTCTCTTCCGGAGCTGCTGCTGGGCCGCCCATAGTTGTGGTGACGCCTCGTGGCCTTGACCTCTGAGTTAGGGGAGGGGTAATGCCTAGCGTTGGCTCTGGCCCTGACGAGGCCTGAGAAGAGATGGCCCCTCTCTCTTCCCCGGGCTCGGTGTGAGCGTCTGAGCGAGCGCCCTGCGAACACTTAGCTGTCAAGGCTTCTCGGTCTTAGGCACGTGGGTGAGGACGGACCCGACGAGGTCAGACAGGTGGGACAGGGGCCGGGCCCAGGGAACCCAGAGAAGGGCGAAGGGCAGACCCTTGGACCCTGACCTTGCGCTCTCATCCCTGGACCGGTCTCAGTGAAGGTCAGGATTGATTTTTCCACCCAGTCTGGCCTCCTTTGCCCTTGTTAGCGGTTCTCAAATCTCCTGACTGCAGTTTCTCATCTCACTGGGCCTCCAGGACCCCCGGCACAAGGGCAGGTTTCCCCGCAACCCATTTGACCTTTTCCTGCTCAGACTTCCTCCGTGCGGGGCTGGAAATAGGCCTCACGGTATTTGCCAGACACTTTGGCCTCCCGTTTTGACCCCTTAGGGATGACTTGTTAGAGTATCTAGCTTCCTGTGATCAGCAGAGGCACCTGCTGTGTTCCTGCCACCTTTTAAGGGCGGGTGGTTGAGTGACTGCGGTGGTTTTACACAAGACACTTGCTCATTCATTCAACAAACTTTTTCAGCATTTAATGCCGGATGGGGTGGGAAGGATGGGAGATGGATAGGCCACAGTGGGAACGCACAAACATTGGCCTTGCCCTTTTGGACCGCAAAGTGTTTTGAGAAATGCACACAAATGGGGTAGGCCAGCCCAATGTGCGACACAAACAAAGTGTTTCTAAATGTTGAATGGATTAAGTGATTTGGGGATGATTAGAATGTGAACCACAGAGGGAGACCTTGGGCTGCATATGAGAGAGAAAAACACGGTGGACTCATGCTTCATATATTTTAAGACAAATTGGTGACCTGTGCAGAGAGTTGCTGTTGAGGGAAAGTGTTTACTCACAGAGGACTTGCTTACAAGATAGGAAAGAAAATGAAGACGTATTAGGTTTGAGATTCTTCAGGGCTGCCTTATCATTTCACAGATCTCTGAATGTATCACAAATCTCAGAGTTTTCAAAAAGAGAAGCTCTTTTAGGAAGTGAAGTGCCAAGTTGACAGGGAAGAATTGCAGGAAGCTCTCTTGAAGACCAGGATTTGGATAGAAGCCAGTCCATGGAGTCACAAAGAGGCGGACAGGACTTCGTGGAGTGAACTGTGTGCTCATACACACATACACCTATTTGCAGTGTGTTTTTTCCAGCTGAAGGAACAGAGGTGTTGAAGATGGAGAGGCCTGGGTTCCAATTAGTGGCTTTGTCATTTCTGGTGATCTTGGGCCAGTTAAGGTTAGGTTCCTGAGCCTTTGTGGCCTTCAACAAAAATCTGGACTAGTAATTCCTTCCTTATAGAGGCGATCTGCACCTGTGAAGGTCACGTGACGACTAGTGTGTGAATTGTCTGGTATAGTGCCTGGTGTTAAGACAGGGACTCAGAGCGCAACCTCAGAGCTGCTCTGGCAGTTTTTCCCCTGGTGATGGTCCATTATAATCTTGGGTCCACAAAATGCTGGGATTCCTCCAAAGAGAATTGGAACCAAAGAGAGAGGGAGAGAGTCATCTGATCTTTGGTGAGGTAGACCAGAGACAGCCGAGCTGGGGAAACACTTACAGGGGTACAAAAGGAATGATATTTCAGTTGAGACTTTTGGGCACGTTCCGTAACCCTCTGGTAATGCCATCTATCGCAGAGTGGACATGTGTTTTAGAGAAGATAGAATATATAGAGTGCTTACCCCAGGCTCTGGCACTTAGTGCGCAGTAAATAAACATGAATGAATATCACTGTGAGTAGTCCTTGATAATTGTTAACAATAATCATTTGAGACTGAATGGCCATTAGCGTGACCCACTTTGTGTGTTTTTACATTTTTTTGGTGTTGTCTTCAGTTCTGGAAACTCTAGGGCCATGGCTTGTGCAGTGTTGTGTTTTGTTTTATGAAAAAAAAAAAAGTGAAAGTGTTAGTCACTCAGTAGCGTCTGACTCTTTGCAACTCCATGGACTGTAGCCTGCTAGGCTCCTCTGTCCATGGACTTCTTCACGCAAGAATACTGGAGTGGGTTGCCATTTCCTTCTCCAGGGGATCTTCCTGGCCCAGGGAGCGAACCCACGTCTCCTGCATTGGCAGGCAGATTCTTTATCAACTGCTGTTTATTTGGCTGTGTGCTGCCTCAGTTGTGGCAAGCAGAATCTCTAGTTGGTGGCATTTGAACTCTTAGTTGCCACATGTGGGATCTAGTTCCCTGACCAGGAAGCGTACCCAGGCCCCATACACTGGGAGCATGGAGTCTTAACCACTGGATCACCAGGGAAGTTCTGTACAGTGTTTTTTTCTTTAAACATAGAATTTTCATTTTCAAGTTCTAGGGTGTCCAGAGAATGTATAATGGGTTGGTGATATTTTTAATTATGTAAATATGAGGATATGACTTTGGTTGAAGAGAGTGTATTTTGAAAGGGATTTGGCCAGCAGATTTGTAGAGGTTCATCTAGTCAGGAAAGTCAGGTTCAGAATAAGAAAAAACCATTATCTCTTTACCTAAAATTCAGACTGGTTGGGTAATGGATTTGGCTGCCTAAATATGCTCCTTCTTTATGTGGGGCAAAGGACAAGAGACTCACGGTGGGATTGTGTGTGGTGGGGAAGGGGTGGCCAGCTCTGCTGATGGAGAAATTGTATAGAGCAAAGGAAGGCTCTTATCGACTCTTGAAATGCTGGCAAACTGTGCAGGGAGGGCCTGGGGTCACCAGCAGGCTTGAAGCTGTATTAGGTAAGGCTCAGAGGGTCTCTTGTGGGGAACACTGCCATACATGGTTGTGTAACTGTCAAAGAGTGTAGTCCATAAGATAGACTCTCGCCCTCTTCCCTAACAGTGGGACCCTCTGACATTGCCTAGATCGTTTTGGGGACCCCACTGTTGCATAAAGCGGGGTGCCCTCTTGCATTGCTCCGCATGGGGTGGATGCTCAGTACGCCGTGCCAGGCCGCCTGGTAAGCGGAGCACCGCGGCGGGTTATCCATGCTCGGCGGGGAGGGCGCTCTTCTCCCTAATGGCCTTGTGCTCCCCTGCAGATGCCATGTGGCCTGTGCTTTGGACCGCGGTGCGCACCTATGCTCCCTATGTCACCTTTCCCGTGGCCTTCGTGGTCGGAGCTGTGGGCTACCACCTGGAATGGTTCATCAGGGGCAAGGAGCCACAGCCTGTGGAGGAGGAGAAGAGCATCTCGGAGCGCCGGGAAGACCGCAAGCTGGATGAGCTGCTAGGCAAGGACCACACGCAGGTGGTGAGCCTTAAGGACAAGCTGGAATTTGCTCCTAAAGCCGTCCTGAACAGAAACCGCCCGGAGAAGAACTAATGGAGGACCCAGGGCCTTGTGGGGCCTTCCGCGGGCCACGGCCGGGCCTGCCGCCACGTCGGCGCAGCCCCAGAACCCACGTCTGATTCGCTTCACTGCTGCTTCCGGCCCCTCCCACCCCCCACAGCCACCCACATACTGGCTGCTCTGCTATGGCCAGGCAGACGCACTGGAAGCGGAGGGGCCAGTGAGGAGGAAGGCCTGGGAGGGCTCTGGCCTGCAGGCTGCCTCAGCTGGATGGTGGCCACGACTGCTGGGGCTTCTGCGCCGCTGGGTGCACCACTGGGGGAGAGTTACCAAGTGAACACTGGCCGTCAGTCCCGGCGGGGAGGCGGTTTGGCCTCAAGGGGGAGTGGCTGGGACTGGGGTGGTGGGGTACCTCATGCCTAGTTCTGGTTTGCACTGGCAAGAGTTCATAGATCTACCTGGCTCTCTTAACTAGCTTACCCTGTCCTTTGTGCTCATTCTCCCCAAAATCCTGTCCTGGCAGCTCAGGGAGGGGATTCCCCTGGGAAGGAACGCCATTTTCTGTTCTTGGGAGCCCAGACTGTTCGCCTTGGGGCAGGTGAATTAGCTTGAAAACAATCACCGTCTTTCACCACCCCGCCCATTACTGTATAGTGCAAAACTTGATTAAAGTGGCGTCTGAAAACCATTTTGATCTAATCCTATCTTCCAGGTGATGTTTGGGGTCTCCTTAGGAGTTATGTAAGTGCAGACATCTCCAGGTAGGATAACATCGGCCTTTAACTAAGGACTTCAGGGCCCTGGAGCTTTGTTTTACTAGTGTGATTGCACTGGATCCTGGAGACGGTGAGTCCTGGAGGCGCAGGTTCCCATGGGCCTTTTTATCATGATAACAAGAGGCTTATAGACTTTCAAAGTCTAAATTAGAGTAGGGAGCTTGACAACATCAAATTTTCCAACTTCACACTCATGCACACATAAAAAGTAGAACATATACATAATATTTGGCAGGGGGTTTGAAAAATGGTTACCCACACTCTGAGGTCTCTAGTACAAATAAAAAGGTAACATTTTGGTATTTTCATTAATTCTTGGCCTAGTTGATTTTAGTTACTTATCATTACTGTACATATTTTATATTCTCTTTTTACATAGTATTTCATATCAGAATTACTTTTCCATCTCTTCACATGGTCTTCATAATCCTAATTGTTTTCAGTTGCCCATCAAGTGGGACTATAGCATAGTTTGTTTTCTAACTGTTTCCCTATCGCTGGACATTTGGGTTGTTTCTGATTGTTCACTCAGAAATACTGCCAGGAGTATCTTATATGAGGCTTTTCCTGCATTTTGGATTACAGGAAAGGGGTAGGAACAGTAAATGGCATTCTGGATGAAGTGGGATGATTAATTTAAGGGTCTTAATATATAGTAACTGAACGTCTGACCCGAAGGGCAGCTGGAGCTCATACTAAATGCTGCCACTAAAGATGTTGTCTGTGAGGTTGGAAAGGGTGAGAGCAGAGAGCAGACCTGTTGCCTCATGAATTCAGTTGACCTTCACCCCGAGTGAGCAAAGGCAAGTAGTGTGTTTGATGAAGAATGAACTACCTTAAAAGGGAGAGGACGTTTGCCCTGCTTCTTACCACAGGATCTGAGGCCTGATGGTGTTAACAGGTGGGTGAAGGTAGAGCTGAACAGGTGAGGTTCTCGCTGTGGTGTGAGAGGGGCGGGATACAAAGGATGGTAGCCAGAGAAGGAGGGGCCAGGTCAAGTCAGTGGCTTCCCCCTCAGTCGCCGAAGCCTGGCAGGAATGTTGAGATGAACTGCTGCTGTTTCTCAGGGAGTAAATTTGGTGGGGAACGTGGGGTAGCAGCATCTGCTCCTGAAATAAGGATGAGGTTTCTGGTTCTGAAAGGATGTGCTAAGGTCAGGTTGGCTACGGGCTGGGGCTGACTCAGGCCTCATCAGCAGGCCAGTGCTGCCCCCCTGTGGCAGTCCCGAGTGCCACCAAGCCTGGGATCCCTTCACGGGAGCAGCACTCAGGTCAGTTGCTTCTGCTGCTGCTAAGTCGCTTCAGTTGTGTCCGACTCTGTGCAACCCCATGGACGGCATCCCACCAGGCTCCTCCGTCCATGGGATTTTCCAGGCAAGAGTACTGGAGTGGGGTGCCATTGCCTTCTCCGATAGGGGTCAGTGAGGTGTCTTAAATGAGGCGCTGGAAAGCACGGGCCTGCCTGAAGGGGGCAGTGGCTGTGCAGCCTCTTCCAGTTTGTGCCGCTTGGCCAGAGATACCAGATTTTTATCTTTTTTTTTTTCTAAAAGATATTAGAAATTCAGATTTTTGTGGGTTTTTTTTTTTTTTTTGGCATGGAAACTTCTGATTTTTAAATGTAGACAGTTTATTAAAAAAAAAAAGTTCTAAGTATGCTCATATGACCCAGTGGCTGCCAGTTTGCCACCTGTCAAGCTGCCCCTCGCGTGCTAATGAAATCTGAGAGAGGAGCTTTATTTTTAACTGATCATCTAATAACTGTGGCAAATATGAGATCCCTCGAAACACTTTTGGGCATCCTGCACATATGCAGTTTAATATCAGCCTAAGCAAAACATCGGAGGACAGAAAACATAACAGAAATAACACCAAAAACATCTTCCCACGGACGAGGCTGTTTTTGGGTTTTCAGATGTTTCAGAATAACCCTGCCGGCCCTGCTATGCCTCCTCCCGGTGCCTGGCAGAGGAAGCCCTGTCCTTGGGAATCCAAGTTGCTCTCTTTTTCTAGTCTCACTTTGTGCCCCCTTTAAGTAATTCTGTTTTGGAGGGCTTGCTCTCACTGAGTTTCTGCCTGTAGCAAGTCTATTAATATTCCCAGCTGGCTGTTGTTTCCCACAGGCCGGCTGAGCTCTCCTGCTGCTGCGGGGCCCTGAGATAGCGCCTGCTTTCTTGCCTCTGCCCAGCCAGGTAGTGTTAGGCAGCAGGGTGTTGTTTTTTGTTTTGATGTGAACCATTTTTAAAGTCATTTTTGGAATGTGTTACAATATTACTTCTGTTTTATGTGTTGTTTTTTTTGCCCATGAGGCATGTGGGATCTTAACACCCAAACAGGGATCGAACCCACTCCTCCTGTGTTAGAAGGGGAAGTCTTAACCACTAGACTACTAGGGCAGTCCCAAGCAGCAGGCTTTCCATGGATTTGGCAAAGGTAGGCCAGACTTGCTGGGACCAACCAAGGCACAGACTGGTTTTCTTCCACACTTTCTGATTCCCTGAAACATACGAGTAAGTAGATGGCCTTGGGGTTTGCCTCCCCACCCTGGGTAATAGTGGTGGCTTTGTTGCTGTTGCGGCTCTGTGAACTGTATCCTGCCAGGCTCCTTTGTCCGTGGGATTTTTCAGGCAAGAATGTTGGGAGTGGGTAGCCATTTCCTTCTCCAGGTGGTCTTCCCAACCCAGGGATCGAACCTGCATTTCCTACAGTGGCAGGCGGATTCTTTACCGCTGAGCCACCAGGGAAGGGCAGTGCTGGCGTCAGAGCAGCGTTGCCCTGTCTGCCATGTCAGGGCTCACTTCTCTGCCCTCAGGGGCCTGGTGTCTGGGACTTTTCCACTCCCTCTCTTGCCTTTCCTGTGCCTGTTGCTGTGTTAGCGCAAGTCAGCTGGGCAGCTGCCAGGACAAGCCGGCCGGGGGCCCTCTGACCCCTGTCAGCTTGCCAGGGCCCAGGCTGATGAGGCTGTCAACTGAGTGAAACACCATGAGATTAGACTCCCCTGAGTCACTTGGGAACCAGGCAGTTCAAACAGAGAGGCTTGCTCATGTCTTATCTCACTTTTCCTTTCCCCCTCTGGCACGGGTCTCTGGGCACTTGTGGAATGGTGAGCCAGGGCTGCGTGGCACAGTGAAAATTAAGAGGATCCTCGAGTTTGGCAAATGTGTGATACTGCCTCCACTGCTAGCTGAGTGATGTAGCCTTTCTCAGCTTCAGGTGTCAGTTTTCTGGTAAACAGGAATAAGAATACCTAGTTTTGCTGGGTTGTTGCAAAGCTAAGATATACGTGAAGTTCTTAGCAGAGCCCATGGCAGTAGGTAGGTGCTCAGTAAATGCTGGCTGCTTTAGTTTTTTCTCAAGAAAAAGAGTTCTGTGTATCCTTGTGGTCCTGGTGAGCTGGGATCAGGAGGAGAGAGCAAGAAACTGTGGCTGGGAAAGTGATCCCGGACCCCCCCTCATAGGTCTGGTGGTCCAGGGCTTCTTGGGGAGTGTTTCACAGGAGGGACTGCCTTGTCCCAGAACCAGGCTGCCTAGGGGAGTGCAGGCTGTGTTGCCAAGTAGTAGTCACATCGGCGCTGACTAAAGGTCAGAGGCGAGCAGTGGGGAGCGAGGTGTGGGGAGCACCTGAGAGTGGCCCCTCAGGACGGCTGGAACAGGGAGCCTTGGGCTTGGAGGCATGAGAGCGTCGCAACCGCCACCCTGCTGGCCTCAGAAGGATGGGGATGCCGCTGTCCTCCCTGTGTGTAAACAGAGTGAGAAGCCAGCTTAGAGCTTCAGAAACATGCGCGTGCTGTTGTATGCCGGTAAAACCCCCCTTTTATCGAATCGGGACGGCAGCCAGTCTGATAATGGAATAGACATAAATGCTCCTCTGTGCTTTTCCTGAACAGTCTCTCGGAAGTCTGCTAAGGAGAAGTCCCTGGGGGAATCAGCTTTAAGAGTAAAGAGGCATTATTGATAATTAGTATGTATCATTTTGCTTCCTGTCCCACGGGTACCTTGATGTACTTCAGTCAGTTCAGTCGCTCAGTCGTGTCCGACTCTTTGCGACCCCATGGACTGCAGCACGCCAGGCCTCCCTGTCCCTCATCCACTCCCGGAGTTCACTCAAGCTCATGTCCATTGAGTCGGTGATGCCGTCCAGCCATCTCATCCTCTGTATGTACGTAAAAGCTGTTTATTCCTTTTGAGTTGAGTTTGTTAACATTAGTTATCTGTTTATCAAATCCTTTTTAGTGCGGAGATAAACCTTGGCTTTGTTTTTTGTTTAAAAATTCCAAATGGATCTTCCACATATTTTTGATATTTTTAAACATGTTTACTGGAGTCCCAGAAAGGGCAGTTCTTCTCTCTGGAAGAGTCCAAGTCCTTTGTGTCCTTACGCCTCTCTCCACTGCCCCTGTTCCACTTCCACCCCCAGCTCCACTGTCCATTTCTGTTTGGTTCCGGGCCTGCGCTGCTTAGCGCAGCAGAATTGTATGTAACCATGTGGCCTGGCAGTCTTCATGTATAGTTTCAGATGCAACCTTCAAGGTGACTTTTTTTTTTAATGAACCAGCCTCCTCAGCCCCATGGCTGCATCTCTCTTGACCCTTGCTGCTGGCTTTCTGCCTCCACCACTACAGTGCTGAAGCCAGTTTGGCTAAAAGCCTTTATGACTGCAAATCTGGTGTCCCCTCCCAGCCATACTGTCGCTTTGCAGTGTCCGGCACGCTTCGTGGAATTCTGTCTCGATATCACCGCCACCTCCGTTTCCTTTTCCAGCTGTCTCTTCTGCCATTGCCGCCTCCTGTTCTCCTAAGTATGAGTGTTCCTCCAGCTTCATCCATGTTTGTTTTCTTGCTGGACAGTTTCAGCCTCACCTGTGCCTTCAGCCACCTGCTGATCTACGTTGAAGACTCCCAGATGTCTGTCTCGAGTTGTGAATTTCACCCTCCAGCCTCCAGATCATTCTCCGAAACAGCTCACTATGTATCTCTGTGTCTTGATTTGTATGATGGTTAAAGGCGTTGACGTGGGTTTGCAGCTTAACTGTGTAATCTAGTTGTGTGGCCAGGGAAGTCACTTCAGCTTTCCTAAGCTGCGTCTGTACAGTGGGGATGACGATGGAGTGTTTGTGAAACACCAGCCCAGTGTTAGCGTAGATTCCGTCTCCTTTCTCCTGTTGCTCAGCTGGGTTCTGACCCTCCCGCCCCGCCCCCATCCCCACCCACCTGTGACGGTTTCTCTTCTTCATCTGTTTTCTGCATCTCGCTTCCCTGCCCTCATCACTTCTGGCCTAAACTTTTGGTCTCTTCCTGAAAATTTTTCCATTCCTACTAGCATTTTCTCTCTCAAACACATCTCTGATGAGGTCACTCCTTAAAGACCTCCATGGCTTCCCTCACCTGAGCCCCGGGTGCGCCACGCACGTCCTTTCGCCGTCTTGCCCCCGCCTCCCTTGCACCATCCGCGGGACAGAGTCTGGCTTGTGCCACCTCCTGACTGTGCTGCCCCCGTCCGGATCCTGAGGCCTCTGTGTGCACTGCGCAGCGGGCCTCCTGGGCTGCCTGGTGAATTCTGTTCCACTCCAGGACGGCCCAGGAGTTTGAGCAGAGACTGCCTCTCGGCCCGGGGTCCGCTCTGCTCCCGCGGCATTTACACAGGGCGTTGTGTTGGTTGTGCGACTGTTCCCCTAGACTGTGAGTTCCTTGAGGGCAGGGACGAAGCCTTGCACAGAGTCATTTCCAGTAAACACTGAATGACTTCAGAGGCCCCTGAGTGTGGGATGGAGGACGTCCTGGGGCTGAGTGTGGAGACAAGCCTCTTGGGAAGACGGAGCGAGGCTCCCAGATGTCTGTCTCTAGTTGTGAAATCCCCTCCCTCCCCGGCCCCGGGCCCCCCAGGTGTGTGCTCTGCGCTGCCTGGCAGTCTTGAGCTCACGGCAGCCGTGTTTCCTACGTGTTTCCTACGGCTTTGCCGTCCCGAGGCTGGTAATGAGCTGAAAGGAGCGAATGCGCTGGCTGAATTTTCCCGGGGGAAGTGGGGCTTGGACAGAGGGCGGGCTTTCCCCACTGGGTAGGACCTGGACCAGCCTAGCCCATGATGAATTTGACCTTGATGACTCTGTAGAGGGGAACAATGTCCTCAGGAAAGCGTTCAGGAAACCCTTCGTGTAGCAGTGATCAGAGCCGTGCAGCAGCTCAGCAGGGTGGATGGGAGCCCTCCAAGGCCCCCGCAGGGCCCTGGGTCAGAGCCTGAGGAACTGTAATGCCTTTACCAGCTGGGGCTCCTCTCAGCCTCTGTGGGCCCCTGGGTTGACTCTGAGGAGCACATGCTGGGAAGGCGTGGGAACGCCCGGGAGCCTGAGGGCAACACTGCTTCTGGAGTGTCTCTGCGCACTCTCTCTCTCTCTGTTTTCCCTTTCGTGCCTCCCCTTTGGCTGTGGCCTGGAAAGGGAGGGTGGGCTCATAGGTGAGGTGGAAGCCTTGGAAACAAGAGAAGGAACAGGCTTAGGTGTCCTCAATTTTTTTTCCTTAATTAACCATTTTATTTTTGGCCACACTGCGCACCGTGTGGAATCTTAGGTTTCTTTCTCTCTTTCTTTTTTTTTTTCTTTTACTATGTGGCACGGCTTGCAGGATCTCAGTTCCCTGACCAGGGATCGAACCCGCACCACAGGAGTGAGAGAGCCGAGTCCTAGCCACTGGACCGCCAGGGAACTCCCGGGGTATCCTCATTTTATCAAGGGGCTGGCCTGGCCTGGAACATCTGGTGTTTATCTGAAGCCCTCTTTGTTTACCCCTCCTCCCCAAGGAGCGCAAAGAGAGAGGAGAGGAGTCCTGGTTCTGCTTCTGTTCACTCGGGATCAAGGCCCAGAACGGGAAGCAGCTCACCCGAGATAACACCGGGAATTCTTGGCAGCGCCGGGCTTGCGGCCACCCCACCACCCCTCCCCTTCCCAGTTTGCTTCTTGTTATCACAGCAAACTGGGGTCCACTGGTCTGCCCACCAGCTGACCTGACCAGGGGAAACACCCTTGAGAGTGTGCTGGCACCGGGCGCAGAGCCGGCACCACCGCGGCCCCTCTGCTGCCGGCTGGCATGACTTATCTCTGCAGCCTGCTTCTCCTGCCTTTCCCTGTTTGGTTTTCCCGGCACACAGACCAAAGATAAACCTTTGGGGCAGCTCTGCCCCTTTGATGCTCTCCAAGCTGTTTTCCCCACGTGTGGGAGGGTAGGAGGTCACAGTCTTTCCCACAGATGGAGGCCTCTGTGTCTCTTGTTTGGTCAGTTGATGACAAGGTGAATTGTTCCGCTGCTGTTGTCCCTAAACCGCTGTCCTTGGCTGGCCCCTGCCTCACCGTCCTGTGCCGGGACCTTGATGGGCTCGGATCCCAGCCCGCCCCCTTTCCCCTATGAGAAACTCGGCTGTGCAGTTAGACTGCTTGGGTTCACAGCCCAGCACTGCCACTGACAGCTGCGTGGCCTTTCCCAAGCTGCTTCTCGGTGGTTCATCTCCCGCGTCAGGCGGGACAAACGTATTACTTACCTCGGGGTTACTGTGAGGATGGAGAGAAGACACCCGCAAGGCATTTGGCACAAGAAACTTACGTGTAGTTAGTACTTAGGAAAAGTTGGTTATTTTGATTAGTGGTAGTTAAAAAGTATGTGTTTATTTGGCTGTGCTGGGTCTTAGTTGTGGCACTTGGGATCTTTAGTTGCAGCACGTGGGATCTGGTTCCCTCACCAGGGATTGAACCCAGGCCCCCTGCATTGAGAGCGTGGGGTCTTAGCCACTGGAGCCCCAGGGAAGTCCCTGATTGGTGGTAATTTTCCATCCTGTGCATCTACCCACACTTCAAGACTCAGGTCTCTGGCCTGACTGGAGAGGGGAACCGAGGCCTCCGGCAGTGCCGTGGCAGAGGGCTGGGAATGATGAGGGGCCCCAGTCCTCAGCCCCGGGGGCCCCTTGGCTCTCCCATCTGATGCTGCCCTCCTGCTGTTTGCCTCCCCTGCCCCCATCCCTCAGTCTTCCATCCCTCTGTCTTCCATCCCCAGCTCTGGGGGGTCCCTGATGTCCACACAGTCCTGCCTTGGTTGGCTCACAGATAGGCCTGCAGGCAGATGGCATTTCTGAGCGGCTGAAGGGCTAGGGCTCGGCTGAAGGGGCCCTGCCTGGGTTGCCGTGGCTCTCGGAGCACCAACCGATTGTCAGGCTCGGCTGGAAGTGGACAGGAGTGCCCCCAGATCCTTCCTCACGATCCCCCGACGAGGCAGGGGAAGTGTCTTAGCTTGCTAGAGTTGCTTCAACAGAATACCAGACGAGGTGGCTCAAACAACAGAAATGTGTTCTCCTGGAGTCTAGAGACTTAAAGTCCAAGGTCACGGTGCCGGCCAGCAGGGTGGGTCTCCTCTGGGGCCTCTCTCCTTGGCTTCAGAGGCCGTGCTCTTGATGCCTCCTCACAAGGCTGTCCCTCTTGGCCCCTGACCCCTGGCGTCTGCGTCCAGATCTCCTCTTTCTCTGAAGACCCCGATCAGATCGGATTAGGGCCCACGGACGGCCTCATTGTTTCTTAATCACTTTGTGATGGGCCTTGTCTCTGGATGCAGTCACAGTCTCGGGTGCTGGGAGAAGTGGTCAGGCCTTCCATGTATGAATTTGGGGGGACACAATTCAACCCATGCCAGAAGGACAGACAGAGTAGCGACTCAGAAGAGGGGGAATCTCCGCTGGGGAGAGTGGCTGCAGCCAGAGCCTTGGACACAAGTGCCCCGCCTCCTGAGGGCAGGTCCTCGGGTGAGGCTGGGGCTGGCTCCTCTGCTCCCTCACGGAAGCTTCTGAGCCGACGATCCCTGTGATCTCTGGAGTGAAGGAGCAGTCAGCGGGCTGGGCCACAGGCACGGGTCCTATCCTTCCCTTTCTTATCGGGGCCTGGACACCCTTCTGCCTCTAGGCAGCTGTTAGAGGCCAGCCATAAGCCCCGAATCTCCCCGTAGGGGCACTTTGAAGGGAGCAGCTCCAGCCGTCTTGGTTTTAGCTGAACTCTGCAACTGGGACCTTCCATGTTGGGAGGGTAGACACAGCACTGAGAATCCAAGCATCACTCCTGTTTCTTTTTTCCCGGAAGATTTCCCTGCCCGATTGGTTTGGTTCAAGCTGATATTCTGGTGAAGACTTTCCCCTTAAGCTGTGTGTTCTCTGGTGAAAAGCTGAGCGTGGGGGGAAAGTGGCTCAGAGGTTTGCTGGGATTCTGAATTGGTCACAGATGACAAATCCAGGAGCCCACATCCTTGTCACTGTTAGGCCGCCCCACTCGGTGCACTAGAGATCACTGCAAGGGCCTCCGCTGGTGTCTTGCCCCTCCTCAGCCCTCGGTATCTCCCTCTGGGGTCAGCAGCCCTGGGTCTCACGTGGCTATGGGTTCCCGGAGGGTCCAGGAGCCAGCTTTGGAGGCAAGCATGATATGATGGTGCTTTTGGCCAGGCTGCCAGCGGCCTCCTGCCCTGCCCACTCCTCGAGTCCTGGGATGGCAGAGGTTTCCTTCTTCTTGGCAAAGGGCTGGATGTGGGGAACCACCCTCGTCGACCTTGTTAGTCTGGGGAACCTGAGGCAGAGGAAGCCCAGAAAAGTTGAGAAGGAAAAGCTGCTTGCTCCCTGAGCTCAAATGAGTGTGGGGCTGGGTGCTCCATGATATCTCATTTAATCCCTTCCAGGTAAGGACACTGAGACGCAGAGGCTAAGTCACAGGTTGAGAAGGCGGTGGGAGGTATGCCCTGGGCTGGTGGCTTTGGGTTCTGTACCGCCAGGAAAGCTCCCTTCACCCTGTGACAGTGGAGGGTGGGAAAGTTGGCGAGGGCTTCCTCCCCTCCTTCCTTCCATCTCCAGAGACCTCTTTGTTCTGCCTGATTCCTGGACTCACGGAACCTGGGGCTCCTGCCGGCTGAGCTGCTGGCTCTCAGGTCTCCAGCGGCTGAGGGCGATGAATAGGTTGTCACTTCTTGACCTCTCCCTGCTTCCCGCAGCAGCCGCCCCCTCCCACCAGCGACCACAATGGGCCGAGGCTGATTCAGTGCCCTGGTATTGAAACTGTGGAACAATGCTCACAGTGGCAGGCTGCTGGGGGCAGAGGTGCAGCCCCCTGCCCCTCTCCAGCGGTTGGGGGAGTTTCAGTGTCTGGGGGGTGGGTGGGTGTCCTAGAGCGGGTATGAGAGGAGGGGTTGAAAGGTATCCTCCCCTTTCCTCTATCTAAACCTATCTCCCGGTGCCAAGCAAGGCTGGGGAGGTCTGGCTTGGCCTCTCATTAGCTGAGTGACCCTGGGTCAGTGACTTAGCTTCTCCTTGTGCTTGTCTTTATTATTTCTTAAATTGTTTTTATCGAGTGTAGTTGATGTCCAATATTATGTTGCAGGTGCACAACAGAGTGATTCACACTTTTTAGAGATTATACCCATTTATAGTTACTGTAAAATATTCCTGCAAGGAGACCCAACCAGTCCATCCTAAAGGAAATCAGCCCTGAATGTTCACTGGAAGGACTGATGCTGAAGCTGAAACTCCAATACTTGGGCTGCCTGATGCGAAGAGCTGACTCATTGGAAAAGACCCTGATGCTGGGAAAGATTGAAGGCAGGAGGAGAGGGGGACGACAGAGGATGAGATGGTTGGATGGCACCACTGACTGGATGGACATAAGTTTGAGTAAACTCCAGGAGCTGGCAATGGACAGGGAAGCCTGGCATGCTGCAGTCCACGGGGTCTTGAAGAGTCGGAGGCGACTGAACTCAACTGATAGAATGTTAGCTATGTTCCCTGTGCTGTTCAGCATATCTTTGTAGCTTATTTATTTTATACACAGTAGTTGCTACCTCTTAATCCGCTACCCCTGTCTGGCCCCTCCCCACTTCCCTCTGCCCACTCGTTTGGGAGTGCCTATCTGTCTTCTTGTTTTTCACCAGTTTGTTTTATTTTTTAGATTCCGTATATCAGTGATAACCTACAGTATTTGTCTTCCTCCGTCTGGCTTATTTCAGTGGTTGTCTTTAACTTGAGGATTTGCTACCTCTGTCACCAGACGGTCGAGGGGGAGAGCACTAAACATTGTGCTTGACCCCATGGAAGACACTCCGGACGCTTGCCCTGCTAGTCGGCAGGCTGTCTTGATCTCTTTGGCCAGCTCCTTCTAGGGGGCACAGTGCTTGGGGAGACAAAGCCTGGGAAAGCCTTTTCCTGAGTCCCACTGGAGCTCAGTGGGGGTGGAGGCGTCCCCGCCTCCCCGGCTCTTGCTGTGCTTTGCCTTTTTTTTATTTTGGACAAGGAGGAAGCTGAAGGAATTGTGATTGTCCCCTCTGGGGAGATAAGGTGGAAGGGTGGACTTAATGAGCATTCATAGCCTATTGAAGGTTATCCTTCGGAGTCGAGTGACCTGCGGACAGGGGAAGTGTGTTTACAGTGCACCCGAGGTATGTGAGTAGCCATGGGAAGGCCTTTCCCAGCAGAAGGCCTGGGATCCTGGAATTGGGCGCAGGCGGGCAGGGTTGGGGTGGGGTGGGGGTTCCGTGGTGACTGAGGAAGGCTGCAGACTCTTTAAGAATAGGTCCTCTGTTGTGCCTGGGCTGGGGCGGGTTTTGGCCAGGAGTCAGGTGAGACTGGTGGCATGGGGGTGGGGGTGGGGAGAGGGTTGAATAGAGCCTGGGCCTGGGAGGTGGACTCTGCCCCTGCCCCCAGCCCTGCCTTGCTGTATTTTCGGAGACAGCACAGGAAGTGGGCCTTCACAATGTCAGGATACAGGAAGCTATCGGACTATTGAAGGCCACTTCCTGTGAGCTGGTCATTCACATACATTTGTCACCGGTTATCAGGCCTGTTGGGCCCTGCCATTGTCTGGAGGGGCTACAGAAGCCAGGGGGCCGCCAGCAGAGGCCCCTGGACATAGAATGCTCTATTGTGCTGAACTGGCAGCGCCCCGCGGGCTGGGGGGGAATGTGGTGGGTGAGCAGGGGACGCCTGCCTGCCTCTCATTGTCATCGGGTGCACAATGGGCTTGGGGGCTGGGGTCCGCTCTTGCTCCTGGGAACTTGAACTTCTGGGAGAAAGGATGACTGTAGCGGAAACTTGACTTCAGGTGTGGTGCCCAAGAGAGCTGGAAAGGAGTTCAGGCACTTTGTTAGCAGGTGGGTTTTCTAGATCTCTACCGAGAGCCAGTGTGAGAAAAAATGGCCTTGGAATCAGGCAGACCTGAGCTTTGAAGTCCTACTCTGCCCCCCTTGAAGGTGTGACTTTGGGCAAGTTGCTTCACCTCTCTGAGCTTCA
Source organism: Capricornis sumatraensis (assembly GCF_032405125.1). Classification (NCBI taxonomy): domain Eukaryota; kingdom Metazoa; phylum Chordata; class Mammalia; order Artiodactyla; family Bovidae; genus Capricornis; species Capricornis sumatraensis. The sequence continues at coordinate 211,486,742 of NC_091070.1, forward strand.
GTCTTAACTCCTGTAGGGCACGAATACTCATATTACTTGCGTAACTTGTTGAAGTTCTTCGCTTGGTACCTGGCAAGCTTTGGATGTCTGGGCAATGTTCGTGCCCTCTCCACCCTCATCTCCTTCCCTTCCAGGTCACTTCTGCCCCTGCTGTCTGGTTCTGCGCTGAGTGAGCGAATCACCGTGCAGAGGGGGTGAAGAGGCATTTTAATAGACCAAACAAAGCAGAGCTCTGCCTTCCTTTATGCCAAGAATATCAAATCAGCTGTTAATTATCTGCACTAATGGCAGGCGCAGAAGCAGATAATTTTTCTTTGGCCATGTGCCTTTGGCCTTATGTGTGGGTCTGGGTGTGTCTGAGTTCTAGAAATGCACTTCAGGCCAAGTAATGAGGTTGTAGCAGGACAGACCTCGCACAGGAAGAGGCTCGTTAGAGCCCTGTCTGGCTGCCCACAGCTTTGCCCTCCAAACCCTGATCCGTCAGTGCCAGGAAGGGGCACTTGTTCCTCAGCCACATGGTGAGGTGGAAAAACCGTGGACGCTGGAGTCAGACCCTTGGGTTCCAGCCTTGACTCTGGCCCTAACTAACTGTGTGACCCTAGGCAAGCTACCAGGCTTGTGTCTCAGTCTCTCTAGTGGAGAGAATCGCATTGACTTGCAGCTTTCTGTGAGGATGAAGTAAGGTAGATGTGCCTTTCCTTCTCTTCTTGCCCCTCTTGTCTCTGTCACTCCAGCCCTGCCTTGAGCAGAGAGCCCTTCCGAGCGTTGGCTGGCAGTGCTCCGCGGCCCCCACGCGTGTACGAAGCCCGACTGCCTCGACCTGGGGGAGCGACGCCCGCCATGAGACTCTTGGCCCCAAAGGCTGCTGCTCTAGACCCTCTTCCCCCTTTGTCTCCTGTCCTTGATGCGGACACTAGAACCGTTCACGTGGCCTTGCTGGCCTCCAGTATCAGCTCTGAGGCCTCTGGATCTTAGTCGTCTCACCCCAGCTGCACATTCCCAGTTGATGTCATTTTAAGACCTGCTTTGCTTCCTGACCTGCTTTGGGCTTCCCTTATGGCTCAGCTGGTGAAGAATCCACCTGTAATATGGGAGATCTGGGTTCGATCCCTGGGTTGGGAAGATCCCCTGGAGAAGGGAAAGGCTCCCCACTCCAGTATTCTGGCTGGAGAATTCCATGGACCGTATAGTCCATAGAGTCGCAAAGAGTCAGACACGACTGAGCGACTTTCCCGTTCACGTTGCTTCCTGACACCCCAACTAGCCTCGTTAATGACTGTCTCCTCATCCCCAGAGGGGCTGCGCTGGGTTTCCATATTCCTGAGCTGCGGGACTGGGGTCCTGCTCTGAATATATGCATCTCCTGAAACTCCAGTTCTGAAACCTGTCTGCCTTTAACATCAGACTGGCTGAAATCATTAGTGTTGGGCTGGATCTTGCCTGTGGAGGAGCTCACCCTCTCTGCCCATGTCCCGGCTTTCTGTCTTTTCCCAGCAGCTTGCACCAACAGTGAGGTCCAGCTTGCCTCCAGCGGAGGCCAGTGGTGTGGGCCCCTGTGCTTGCCCACCTTGGGCAGGTGCCACTGTCACAGCAGTCAGAGTTCAGAGGAGCTTGGCAGGTGCTAAGGTTAGGAGTGGGCCTGGGATCTCAGAGGAGGCCAAGTTGTCTTCAGACTCGGGAGATATCAGGGTGCTCTAACGCGAAGTATATTCTGTTCCCATTGCATGTTTCACAGCTGGGCACCCTGCAGGAAAGGAAAGAGAAAGGGCTGACTCGAGCGCCTTGAGTAGGGCTCTTCCCGGTGGCTCTGTGGTACAGAATCTGCCTGCCAGTGCGGGGGCCTCGAGAGATGCAGCCTTGATCCCTGGCTCAGGAAGATCCCCTGGAGAAGGATAATGGTAACCCACTCCAGTATTCTTGCCTGGAAAATTCCGTGGACAGAGGAGCCTGGCAGGCTGCACCCCATGGGGTGGCAAAAGAGTCGGACACAGCCTAGCAACTAAACAAGAACAACAAGCATCTAATTTACTTCTATGGGCCAGACACCTCCCAGCCCCTTCTCCACCCAAGCCCAGGGCCAGCCCCTTCCTCCCCAGCATACAACAAGGCATTCTCTTATCTCCCATCTGACCTCTCCTCTCTGTCTCCCTGCTCACGCAAAGTTAGGTCAGGGATGTGGTCCCCAGGCATCAGAAGGTTTCCAAAGATACTGGCAACTGCCCCTACCATCCGTTTCTGCCTCTGCCTGACTCACTGCCGGCGAGGGGCTGGAGGTATCTGGGGACACGTCTCGACCCAGAACAGTGTGCTGCCTATGCCATTGTTGGGAGAAGTCCCAAGGGACGGCGCCACTGGCGCTCCCCCTTCCAGCTTTTCTTTTCCCTGGCGCTGCTCCTTGTTGTCCTGCCCATCCTGCGATGGAGGGGAAAGGGCACATGGGGGCTGGGCAGGGCCTTGTGCGAGTGACCAAAACCCAACTTATGCTTTTCAGGCAAAGAAGAGCCTCATGGTTCTCAGAGCTGCTTCAGGAGCAGACCTGAGGGTCCCTAGCGCACCCGCCCTCCACTTCGTACCTGTGTCTCGCTCTTTGCACGCTCCAGCCTATTTCGTTGCAAACTGGTTTCTTCACATGGAGGAAAACAGAGCGACTGAGAGCTCCCAAGTCTGACATGCTACAGCAGCAACTTTGATCCTTTGTTTCCGAATCCAGAAATCCCAGAGAAGAGACGCACTGGTGCTTGACTAGTAGGTGGCGCCTGGGGGAAGAGAAGCGTTAGGTGAGACACGGTCGCTTCTGCAGGGCCTGCGGACGGGGCCCCGGTCTTCAGAGGAGGCTGATATTAAGGGGAAACAGGAGTGCTGATGCCTCTTGGGCAGGGCAGGGTTTGCCACGTGGGCTCAGCCCTCTCTGCTGCAGTAGTTTCTTGGTAGAAATGCACTGGCTTTAGAAATGGAACTGGGGGACTTCTCTGGTGGCCCAGTGACTAAGACTCAGTGTTCCTAACACAGAGGGCCCAAGTCCAACCCCTGGTCAAGGAGGTGGATCTGCATGCCGCAACTAAAGATCCCACGTGCTGAAATGAAGACTGAAGGTCTCGTATGCCGCAACTGAGATTTGGTGGCGCCAAATAAATACATAGTTTGAAAAGACAAAAAAGAAATGGAACTGGGGTGGGCTGACAAAGAGGATTAATGGGACCTCGGGGTTGAAGTGGGTGTGAGAGGTGACCCAGGTTGGCTGGTGCCCCGGGTGCTGTGTGGCTGTGGGACCAGAAACTTGCCCTCTCTGAGCCTGACCCCCATCTCTATCATGCCTGAGATGTGACCTTCCCTGGCCTCACCAACCTGTGGCTGCAAACAAAGTCACACTGGCCTGAATGTCGCACTCTTCCTGCCTCATAGTTCCCCATCTCTGGGACCCAGACTTCTGCCTCCTCAGGGTCCCTAGTAGATCTCGCACGTGTCCGTATTCTGTTGTCTCATGACTGGTTCTGGCCTTCCAGCCACAGGAGGGCTGTGGAGCCCCGGAAAGAGCCCCTGTTCTCTGCCTAATGCTGTCTCAGGGCCTTCAAGCTTGCAAGCTGACTGGCTACCAGGTGGTACCATACTTCTGTCAGTCCTCACAGAACTGGATCCACAGGGATTTCCATGAAGTGAGGAGAAGGTTCCTCTCCCCAAATCCAGACCGTGCACATCACTGCTGGGCCCCAGAGCAGTGTGGCCTGTGAGCTTTCTCTCATGCAATCCCTTGGGAAAGAAAGCCCCACAGCCAGCCTCTCTTCCTCTCTCCCTGAGATTCTGACCCAGTACCAGGAGCTGGGCCGGGGGAAGGTCATCGTGCTCTGGCCCCCTTCGTCCAGGAGCCTGCTTCGCATATATGCCCCCATTCTGACCCACCTCTTGTGAAGGGGTGCTGGGGAGAGGGGGCGCTGCCCATCCAATGTGTCCTGACTTAGCCTCCCCTGGAAGCCCTTCTTCAGCAGAATAGCAGTTCCCTTGGAGGGCTCATTGTGTCGAAGGGCTCATTGTGTCGAGTGCATGCTCAGTCATGTCCAACTCTTTGGGCACACCACCCCCCCCCCCCCGCCCCCATGGACTGCAGTTCACTAGGCTCCTCTGTCCGTGGTATTTTCCAGGCAAGAACACTGGAGTGGGTTGCCATTGCCCACTCCAGGGCATCTTCCTGACCCAGGGATCAAACCTGCATCTCTGTAGTCTCCTGCATTGGCATGCGGGTTCTTTACCAATTGTGTCCGTTAAAGGAGACACATGATAGGTGCTCCCCAAATTACTTCCTGTTATTTAATCCAGCAGTTCACTGGTCTCCTTTCGGGAGGCAGTGGACGATAGCACCTCTCATTTGTGCAGCTGCTGGGGAGCCAGGGCAGTGGCCCCAGGGAGGGACAGGAAGGTCTGGCCGCCCGGTCAGAAGAAGTCAGCGTGCCTCCAGGCTTGAAGCTGTTCTGTGGTCTTTTGGGGTGAGCTTCCTGGGCCCCAGTGTGGTGGAATCAAAGGTCCTGGCTGGTTGTTAGGTGTGTCAGAGTTTGAGGTGACGTGGGCTGAGATTTCAGACTTAGGAGGAGAGCTAAGGAACATAATTTTGATTGTCCTAAAAGCCCTTGTTTCACCTGGACGAGTGTGTGGGTCTACCCGGCCAAAAATGAAAGCCTGGTCAGAAATCCCCTTTGCGGCGGTCCAGCAGCTGGCCACTCAGTCTCTGCTAGGACGTTTCAGAAAGCAGACCCGTCATACAGGAAAAATGTGTGCACTAGATTCAAAGACATTGCATGTATCGGAGAGATCATCTAACAAGGAGGTGTTAGATGAACACCAGGTGTTCCCTGGTGGTGCCGTGGATGGGAATCCACCTGCTGATGCAGGGGACAAGGGTTCATTCCCGGGTCTGGGAAGATTCCACATGCTGTGGAGCACCTGGGCCTGTGCGCCACAACTACTGAGCCTGGGCTCTGCAACAAGAGAAACCACTGAAGGACAAGCCCGCGCGCTGAAGGGAAGAGTAGCCCCTACTCCCTGCAACAAGATAAAGCCTGCTCGCAGCAGTGAAGACCCAGCACGGCCAAAAATCAATCAATCAGTCTAACAGGGGGAGCGGGTAAAATAATAAACTGCATGAAAACAGGGTGGAAAGAGCTGGTTTAAAGATAGCCTCAAAAACTACCTTGGGAAATGTGGGGACAGGGACTCAGGGAGGCAGGTCGGGGGAGGGCTGGGCAGGAGGCATGGAGAAGGCCCTGGAGGATGTTAGGGATCTCCCTAAGGGGAGGCTGTCCTCCCCCATTAAATGTTCTGGGCTCTGGAGGCCAGACCTGACTGCCCCCAGCCCTCTTCCTGTTCCCTGGGAAGGGTCCTTGGGGAAGGTTCTGGCTGGATCACTCAGTCCCCAGCAGAAGTTGGGACCAGGTCACTGACCAGAGAAGGGAGCAGGCAGGATAAAGAGTCCCCTGGAAGCTGCTCTAGGAACACTGACGCTGGTGGCTTCCCAGAGGAGATGGCTTGTGTCCTCAAGAAGGTTCCAGAAGTGCCCTTTGTCCCCAGACCTAAGACTGGGAGGTGGCTGCCGTGACCTGCTGTGTGTCCACCCAGGCTTCATTTATCACAGAGACCCATGAACCCCGGGATCAGCCATGTGCACAGCGTGAGAGGCACATCACGCACACCCGGGGGCCCCTCCTGCACACACACCCCCGGCACATACGTGGACATGCTTGTTTCCCATCTTGAGCCACTCTCCTCCGAGAGACTACATCCCTTCCTCCTCTGCCCTCACTGCCCCACCCCCACCAGCCCCACCCCTGAGAAAGTGCAGCTCAGGGGTCCCCAGGGCTGCACAGGAAATGCTTTGTACACTGTGGGTCAGCCAGGCTATTTTCTGTCCCGGAGCTGGAGGGAGGTTGGGCCGGGAACAGGCAGGCGTGACACAGTCAGCTGTTTTCTGCCCCTTTCTCTGCCTCTCTACTCTGCAGTCAGTGTTGGTCTCTCAGTGGCTCTATCTTGTCTCTGTATTTCTCTTTCAGGCCTCAGGGTCTTTTTGACCCAATGCCCTTTGACACCTTCCACTATTGCCTACACACCCTTCAAATTTTGGCTCAGTTCCACCTCTTCCAGAAAGCCTTCCCTGACTCCTGTCTAATCAGGACCCTCCCACTGTGCTCCCAGAGCTCTGAGCAGATGCCCTCAGAGCACTGGGCTGATGAGTTGTCTCCACCTTCTGCTGGACTGTGAGAAACGTGAGCACAGGACCTCTGTCTTCATGAGACCTGGTTTCTTAGCATCGGCACACACAGACATCTGTCCGCACGCATTTCCATGTGCATTTTGCACACCTGCCTCATTTACTCATTTGCTCTCATACTGGGGGCCAGGATGTGCAGAAGTTAAGAGCCCAGACTGGAGTCAGACCATCTGAATTAAAATCTCAGCTGTGTGACCTTGGGCAAGTTACTAAACTCTTTGTAAGATGGGTCTGAGACCAGCACCTGCTTCAGTGAGTTGTTGAGAGGATGAAATGTGTTAACACATGTAGCACTAAAAATAGTGCCTGGCTTGTAGCAAGAGCTCCCAGATGTTAGCTAATTATTATTTTCACTTGTAAGATGGAGAAAACCAGTATATCGGCACTTCCTTCCAGGAGAATATCTCAGAATATTGTATCAATCTGGAAGGAGTGTTTTGATTAGTTGTGAGGCTGTGAGCCTGCTTGTTGAGGGATATGCCTTGTATAACAAAAGATGGTTGCTACACAGCCTTTTAAGAAGGGTGGATTTGGGCACACTGCAGGGCTTTTGTTCAGCTGGGTGAGCTGTGCAAGTTTGGGGCCGGAGTGGAATTGCTGGAGACAGGAGAGTCTGGGCATGGTAAGGGGATGCATTAGTGCCCTGTTGCTGCTGACGCAGATGACCATGAACTTGGTGGCCTAAAGCGAGAGTGCTCTAGTGGTCCTGGGAGTCAGAAGTCTGAAACTAGTTTTGCTGGGCTAAAATCAAGGCGTCCTCAGGCTGCATTCTTCTTTGGAGGTTCCAGGGGGAGAATCTGTTTCCTTGCCTTTTCCAGCTTCCAGGCGCCACCTCCATTCCTTGATACATATCTCCCTTTCTCCTTTTCCCATCTTTAAAGCCAGCTGGAATCCTTCTCATATTACATCACTTTAACCTCTCACCTGTACCATCTTTGTCTGCTTTTTATGACACCTTTGATAATTCAGGATAATCCCTCATCTTAATGTCAGCTGACTAGTAACCTTAATTCCATCTGCAAGTTAATTCCCCTTTGCTATGTAGCCTGACGTAATCACGGGTTTGGGGATTAGGACATGGATATCTTGGGAGGGGGACATCATTCTGGCTACCATCGAGGACTCCTGGTGTCGTAGGAAGGAGACTGGAAATAAGCATGTCTGACGGCTACTTGTAGGATCTTGCTGTGGGGTGTGCATGTGGTCTGTCTTCTTTACAAAATGTCCAGCCATCAGATGCTATGCGGAATGTATTTTCTTTAGGGTAAATGGGAGGGCATGTGGACTCTTGCTTCAAGGATTGGCATGAGGGAAAACCCCAGGCTTCCCACAACAGAAGGAGCTGAAAGTTGGGTTACATTCATTCACTCAGCCTGTATGTGCTGGACTAGACTCATAGCCCTCAAGTCATTCACAGTCCACTGGGGGAGACAAGCATACAGACAAGTAAGATCCCTCTAGGACAGGAGGATCAGTGATGAGAGTCTGCACACAGAAAGCACAGAGGCAGCGTCAGCTTAGGTTGGAGAGAGGAGAGGCCAGGAAGAATTTCCCTGGGGAGGTGAGCCCCTCATCCTAGGTTGGCAGGATAAATAGAAATCTCCCAGGTTAAGAGGGGAAGTTTATTCTGGGCAGCATGGACTGTCAGGGCAGAGATGGAAGGTGTGAGCCAGTGTGAAGTGTGTGTGTGTGTGTGTAACTCTGAGCCCAGTTCCTGGCACTCTAGTGGCATTCAGGAAATATTTCTCGAAAGAACACCTCATGTCAATGCTATCCTGTCTGTGTTTCTAGGTAGGCCATGGCCTTGCCTAACATAACCAAATAGGAGACACCTCCTTCTGGGGAAGCCCCCCGCCCCCACCAGAGTTGCCATGACCTACCTGCAAAGTCTTTTTCAGGGTCTCTCATTAAGAAAAAGCAGCACATTTGTTTCAACAGTACTTCATATCTGAAGAATACTTCACACTTTACTGAATCATTTTTTTTTTTTTTGGCTGTGCTTCATAGCGTGTGGGATCTAAGTTCCCAGACCAAGGGTCAAACCCACACTCCCTGCGGTGGAAGTGCAGAGTCCTAACCACTGGATGTCCAGGGAGGTCCTACGGACTCATTTGTAATTCAGCGGATTTTCTTTCAGCTGAAGACACTGAGGCTCAGAGACTTCACTAACCCTCCCAAGGTCACACAGCCATGGAGCGTTGGGGGAGGAGGTTAGGGGCCTGGACTCCGGCACACCTGCTCCTCAGCCAGGCCCTGGGCTCCTGCTAATGGCCGAGTGTCCTGCCTCCTTCCCTCTGGTGCTGAGGCGGCTGGGACCCGGTTCTGAATGGCCTTGGGCTGCCATGACTGGCCCTCCTTCCCTGGAAGGGGCTTCCTGAAGATGGAAGTGGGCCCCGAAGGCCTAGAGAGTATGCATTGTTCATCTGCACCTGGAGGTGAGCTCATGTCGGCGGGCACCAGGCCCGGGGGAGGGCCTGAGCAATTGTCTTGGCCTAGGTCGCTGCCTCTATCTTGGCCCCTTTCCTGGGAACAGATCCCTTCCCTGAGTCCTGGCTGGACAGTCAGGAGGCCGGGGACTCAGGGAGGCCAGGAAAGCCCCTCAGTTTCCCTGTCTGCAGGTTGAGTTAGATCGGAGTTTCCCTTAATGTGGTATAGGAACAGAATACCCGTCCTGCAGAATAGTCTCCAAGGAAAGGGTTGCGTGGTCAAACAAGGGGAAAGCTGATGCTGTCTTCCCCTCCGGGACCTTCACAGCACACGCTGGCATGTCAAAGGCTCTGCTGCTGCTGCTAAGTGGCTTCAGTCGTGTCCGACTCTGTGCGACCCCATAGACGGCAGCCCACCAGGCTCCCCCGCCCCTGGGATTCTCCAGGCAAGAACACTGGAGTGGGTTGCCATTTCCTTCTCCAATGCATGAAAGTGAAAAGTGAAAGTGAAGTTGCTCAGTCGTGTCCGACTTCGCGACCCCATGGACTGCAGCCCACCAGGCTCCTGCGTCCATGGGATTTTCCAGGCGAGAGCACTGGAGTGGGGTGCCGTCGCTTTCTCCATCAGAGGCCCTGAGAGGCCTGAAATGAGGGAACCGGGTTAGCCAGCGCCTCTCGCTGAGCCTTTCTCATACTCGCATCCTCAGAGAGCTCCACTGACAACACCCGAGAAACGTGGGAATCGATGCGCTCCAAGGTCAGGCTCACCTCTCCTCCCACACTGTTAGCTCCTCGAGGCAAAGACCTCGGGCTGACCTCTGCTGTGGAGTTTTGGCTGCCTGGCACCCCTCTCTTGGTTTTGAGGGAATCTCACGTGAGTCTCGGAAGGAAGCTGAGCCCCATCCCTCACTACAGAGGTGTCCCTTGGGAGCTTTCTGGGAGCTCAGGTGGGGATGTATCATTAGGCTCAGGACTTTGGGTCCAGAGAGTGGCCCAGGGATCGGGGGCCGCTACAGAGTCTGTTCAGGGGGCTGAGCCTGCAGCAGCGTCTGCCCTGCTCTTCTGTCCGCAGGGCCACCTCAGCTGGAGCCCCCGCCGCTGAGCCTCCTTGGACTCCTGGGGTGGGGTGGGGGTCTCTGAGCCTCATTTAAAAAAATGTATTAAAATGTAGTTGATTTACAATGTTGTGTTAATTTCTGATGAACTGAAGTGATTCAGTTATACACATACACACATCCTTTCTCATATTGTTTTCCATTTTGCTTTATCACAGGATGTTATAGTTTCCTATCTATACAGAAGGACCTTGTTGTTTATCCATTCTCTGTATAATAGTTTACATCTACTAATCCCAAACTCCTCATCCATCCCTCCCCCCATCTCTTGGGAACCACAAGTCTGTTCTCTATGTCTGTGAGTCTACGTCTACTTTGTAGATAAGTTCATTTGTCTCATATTTCCGAGAAGGCAATGGCACCCCACTCCAGCACTCTTGCCTGGAAAATCCCATGGACGGGGGAACCTGGTGGGCTGCAGTCCATGGGGTCGCACAGAGTCAGACACGACTGAGGGACTTCACTTTCACTTTTCACTTTCATACATTGGAGAAGGAAATGGCACCCCACTCCAGTACTCTTGCCTGGAGAATCCCAGGGGCGGGGGAGCCTGGTGGGCTGCCGTCTACGGGGTCGCACAGAGTCAGACACGACTGAAGCGACTTAGCAGCAGCAGCAGCAGTATCATATTTTAGGTTCAACATATAAGTGATATCATGTGGTACTTATCTGACTTACTTCAACTTAATATGAGAATCTCGAGGTCCATGCGTGTTGCTGCAAATGGCATTATTTAATTATATTTATGGCCAATATTCCATTGTACATATATATATAAAGAAAAGATGTTACATATATATATATATACATACACACACATCGTAAAGCAACTGCACTCCAATAAAAAATAACAAGTGAAAAAGTAAAAAGAAACCCCAAACCAAAAAATGAACAAAAAACATATTATTAACTTGGTAATAATAATGGTAAATGCTACCGAGGGCTCAATACACATCTGACAATTTAGCTCCCCATTCAACCCTTGTAACAACCTCTGAGATGGGTATTACCACTTTTGCTATTTTGTTGATGAAATGACACTAGGCTTTGGAGAGGTTAAGAATCAGACTGTTTGCTTCCAGGGTCCTAGTGCTCAGACACTCTGCTCTCCTACCGTCTGAGTTTTGGGCTACTGACAGGTTGAGCAGACGCTGGGGACAGACGCAGACGTCAGGGAACGAGAGGGGTGGTGGGAGCACAGGGAGGAGTCTGGAGGGCACAGCGGGGCTGTGGGGTGGCTGAGAGGGGCAGAGGAGCCCAAGGGCCTCGGAGGGGGAGGCTACCCCAGCGGGGTCTAAAGTGTGGGCTGAGGAAAACTCATCTGACTCAGCTGCTAGCTTCCGCATGCCTCCCGTGTCCCAGGCACTGCTCTAGGTAGTGGACGCAGCGGGGAGTAAGATGGACCAGGTTTCTGTCCTTTTGAAATTTATTTTCCAGCGGAGGGAGACAGACCCTAAACCTAAGCACAGCTATCGTCTAACTTCGGATAGTGGTCAGCGGTCAAACCCAGACCTCCCTTAAAGGGGATTTTTCAGAGGGCACATGCATGACGCAATGCGCAGGTGAAGACGTCACCGTCCAGCGCTCCCTGTGGGCCTGCGCAGTGTGAGCATCAGGAGATCACTGCCCAGAGGCAGACCGGCCGAGGTAGGCCGAGAGGTAGGCTCAGAGGAAGGCCAAGCATTTTGGGTATGAATTCTCAGGCCAGGACCCTGGGTGCGCAGCTGGACGAGAGCAGAGCAAATACAGAGCAGAGGACAATAAGGGAAGCTGCGTGAGGACTGTGAAATCAGAGAGGGGGTGGGAGTCCGGTCAGGTGTGAGCGACTGTGGTTCAGGCTAGATCCCTAGTCAGAGAACAGTCTGAGGAACTCTTCTTGGAGAAGGTCTGGGCCAGGGAGCTTAGTGCCAGGGATCAGACTGATGCCAGCTGAGAACAGGATCGCGCAGGGTAGCGTGTGGAGGAAGAGTTTTGAGGCAGCACCTCGCTTCAGTGGAAAGGAGAGGCCTGCCTGGCTCATCACGTCTGTCACTCACGGAGTGGGAGGGGCGTGGCGCTGAGCACCGGTGCCTTGAGGGCGCTGGTGGAGCTGTCCACCTTGGTGGGGGGTGCCAGCTCATCAATAACAGTCTCTAGAATTGCCACTCTGTGGCAAAAACGAAAAGCAGGCTCAGTTCTAGCCAGTTTTAGTATTTTAAAACTTGCTACAGACAATGCCCCCTTTATTGCCCACAAGTAGGGTGGACCACCTGTGAAAAGTGAAAGCCGCTCAGTTGTGTCAGACTCTTTGCAACCCCACGGATTATACAGTCCATGGGATTCTCCAGGCCAGAATACTGGAGTGGGTAGCCATTCCCTTCTCCAGGGAATCTTCCCAACCCCGGGATCACACCCAGGTCTCCCGCATTGCAGGCAGATCCTTAACCAGCTGAGCCACCAGGGAAGCCCCCCCTACCTTGGTGTACCCCTATGTAGGGGCCAATGGTGGGGCCAAAGCAGACCTCAAGTGGCGGGATGCTCACCCTGTATTTTCCAAAGACTCGGAATCAGGAGGGAGTGTCCTGGGTTAAAGTTTGCTGAATTAAAAATATATGCACATCCTAAAAGTTGAGAGCCATGTTTTAAATTTTGTGTATTTATTTAGGCTGCCCCGGGTCTTCATTGTGACACATGGGCTTCGTTGCCCCTCGGTGCACGGGATCCTAGTTCCCCAACCAGGGCTGGAACCCACGTCCCCAGCATTGCAAGGCAGATTTCTAACGACTGGACCACCAGGTAAGTCCCTGGGAGTTACGTTTTATTTGTTGGAAATTTTTACGACTTCAAGCCCAGGAGCATCACCTCAAATAATTCTGAGAGAACTATTCTGAGGAGTCAAAGGGGGAAGTCAGGATATACAGGAGTTTTGTAACAAAGGGCAGATAGTCTGATCATCAAAAGATATTGTTAATTAAAACCAAATATCTTAAGGAATCTAGTGCTTTTCTATATAAGGGAAGGTGCAAGAGTCTGGGCTCACAGAAATTATTTCTTTGATATGCACCTCAGCTATCTGGGACCAGTATCCTGTATTTTCATATCTTGAGTGTCCTCAGGGTTTACCATGGGGAGTGGCTGCAGTCTGATGGCTATTAGAAGTCAGGGATTCTTCTCTCTCCTGAGTTTCCTCAGGGCTCACCAGCTCCTGTTGGAGGGCTGCAGCTGCTGATGACTGGGACATCCTTTGTTTAACAATATGGCAGGCAATACCCCATTTCTCAAGGTAGACAAACTCCGTGACTTTCAGAGCTTTCCCTCATCTGTGCAGCAGAATGCTGGCTGCAGTCTCATGTATGTGTCTGCAACGGGCACTCTGGCATTGAGTGAGCAGCCCACCATGGGTCTTCTTTGAACAAGAGCCTGGGCATCATCAGAGAAAATGTGAGGGGTATTGGGGGACTGATTATATGGCTCCTGGACAGTAATATTAAGATCATCTCCCCCCAAAAGAGAAGAAATACTATCCCAACCTTTTGGAGGGGGAAGTTGTGGGTGGAGATGGAAGGCAGAGGTGGCAGTGGGAGGAATCAAAGGACCTGGGCTCTCTCTGGGCAGGGTCAGAATTGCTGAGGATGGTGGGACTTGAAATATCCTCATGGGGTGTAAGTCCTTTGGGGTTGGCTGCGGGGGCTGTGACCCTTGATGAGAGATCAGACTCTTAGAGCTGAAGAGGGGCCTATGGACCACAACTCTCATATGCATAGCATATGGGGATGGTTTAGCCGAAGGGGACAAGGGGTTATGTCTACAAAATGAGAGTGATGCTCCCTGTTTTACTAACTGTCACAGAGGCTGTCAGGGCCCACTCCACTCATGTCCTCTGGACCCTGACTATTCCCACACACACTGTTATGTCAGCTTGTGTTTCTCTGCCTGAGGACTTTCTCTGGTTGCAGGACCATGCTCAGCACCCTCACGGGGCAGTCTGAAGGTTTGGAGAGCTAAGGGACCAGGAGCAGCACCTTAGCTCTCAGCCAGAGCTGGGAGGAAGTGGTGGGTAAATACTGCAGTTTCCTTGTGTCTCTGGGCATGATTCCGTCCTGTGTGTGTCCCAGAGTCTCCAACAGGACTGAGACCCGACTGCCCATAGCAGTCCCAGCTTCTTGAGTCACTCTGAGTTCGTTTCCTTCTTCCCTCCCTTGTAGGAGCTTCCTGGGATCAACGCTGGAATAAACGACTTTGCATTCAAATCCTTAATGCAGGATCTGCTTTGGGGGATATAGAAACTAAGACACTAATAGCTTCCTGATAAAAATGGCAGCTTGATAGCAGCTCCCGCTGTAGCCCTAAGAAAGTAATACAGTAAACTTGTTAAGTGTCTCGTGAGCTAAAGACTCCTGTGAATAGAAAGCGCTGTAGGACTGTCTAGAGTGTGATCAGAAGGACATGAACTTTCTGGTCTGGCAAGTGTAGATTCAGATCCTAAACATGCACCAGTCACCATGTGGCCTTGGCTGTGTCACCCTGAACCTCATTCTCTTCATCTGAGAAAGGTGATGGGCAGCAGTCCTCACTTTCCATGTTCTCTGAGGAGTGAAAACGGTGATGCTGGTAATAGGCCTGGCATAGATGCTGGCCGAGAAGCAGGCACTGGTGGATGGGCATGTGTACCCACAAAGGTCAGGGTACTATGTGTCTGAAGTCAGTGATGATGCTTGTAGCCTGGCAGCCCCTGAGGTCTTCTCTTTTCAGTAAAGACAGATTTGAGGTTGGAAGCTTTATCCCTGGAGCAGCCAGGGCCTTGCTGTTTCCCTTCTGACTCTGAACCTGGCCTTTTGGCCGGAATGGTCTCCCAGGTAGGCCTGGCCCTGGCCCTACTCCTGTCTCCACCGCCCCAGCTGGCACCCTGGCAGCCAGGCCCGTCTGTGCTTATCAGCTCCCGTGTTGACTCAGGATGGGTATGAGCCTCCTGCACCCCCTCCCCCTTGAAAAACAAGAAAACATGTTTTGCCAGTGGCAGGGTGGAGTGGGGTGGCCTCTGGCTCCAGGCCGGGCCCCCAGCAAGGCCGCCAGTGGGCAGGCAGCCTGTTGTTATTGGAGTGGAGAGCTGGCTCCCCAGCGCCCGTTTCCTCCAGCTGTCCAAGCCCGGCAGGCTGGCGGGCTGGGGAGGAAGCCCCCGGTCTGCAGGCCGCAGCTGAACCCCCTGTCACAACACGGGAACAATGGCCTGGAGGGGCTGGAGGGTGCGCACCAGAGCAGCCCCGTCTGTCCCAGCCTCCCACCAGCGACAGGGACAGGTTGCTGTGAGGTCTGCTTCCCCTCCCCCGTCTTGTTTTCCACCTTGCTGGGCACATTGTCTCCCACCACGGAGCCAAGGAAAACAGTGGCCTCAGGAAACGTCTCTGGGCTGTTGCTGGGGTTCTGCAGCTCTGGGAGGTAGCAGAACGGGAGGAGGGGACCACAGAGGGACCAGCGTTGCACAGGCTCCATTCTGCTTGGGACTGTAGCTAATGAGTCAGGGGTCTCTTTCCGTGAGCACCTTGAGGACTTGGTCTCCTTGCATCTTTGTGTCTTCAGGCCCAGCCTAGGGCCTGGCTCAGAGCAGAGAGCAGAAATGATTTGTTGAATAAATCAAAGGCAGATTGAACGTATGAACAGGTCAATTTCTAGCTTTGCTACCGAATGGCTATGTGACTTTCAGCAGGTTACTTAAAATCTCTCTGAACTTTGCTTTCTTCATCGGTAGAATAAGTACCTCCTAGGCTTGCTGTGAAAATGAAATATGCTTCTAGCATCTTATTTTTCTCCTGGGGAATATATACCACAATAAATCCCATAGACTGTAACCAGCATTAGTACTTGATGGGTGCTGCTGGTGTTATTGTCAGTGTGTGATTTAAAGGAAGCCGCAATATTAGCAGTAAGAGGTCTATAGTCCTGTTTTCTTGGGTTCAGGAAGGGGGTTGAGCAGAGGCTATCCTGGCTGGGGCCAGGAGTACCTGTCCCCACCTATTCACAGACCTCTGCACTGTAGGCTGGCTTCTGGGAGCCTGGCCAGCCTTGGTAGCCCTTGGGGATGAGGCAAGTGCTTTGGGTTCACTTGAAGGACTCATGTGAGTCAGGCTGTATAGGCTCTACCATCTGTTACCTACTTTAACCTTCACAGCAATCATTTGAAAAAGATGCTGATATTCCCACCTTGCAGATGGGGACACTGAGTCTCAGAGAGAAAGAGGCACGCAACCAAGGTCATGATGCTGGCAATTTATAGAGAGATTTGGATCTAAGTCTTAGAAATGCCAAGTTATGTTCATTCTAGTGTGCCTCACTGCCCATAGATAATGGAGAAGGCGATGGCACCCCACTCCAGTACTCTTGTCTGGATAATCCCATGGATGGAGGAGCCTGGTAGGCTGCAGTCCACGGGGTCGCGAAGTCGGACACGACTGAGCAACTTCACTTTCACTTTTCACTTTCATGCATTGGAGAAGGAAATGGCAACCCACTCCAGAGTTCTTGCCGTCTATGGGGTCACACAGAGTTGGACACGACTGAAGTGACTTAGCAGCAGCAGCAGCCCATAGATAAAGTGTACTACATAGAACATTGAATTGTTGGTAGGATTTGGTCTTTCAATGACTTTGGACTAGGGACTATAAGATAAAATAAAGATGGAGGTTGAGCATAGGGCAAGGGATGGAAACTGAAGAATAGAAAGCTGAGAGCTTTTGGGGAGTGGTGTTCAGACTAGGAAGGATGAGGATGGGTATACATATATTTGATAAGTCAGGCAGACTAATGCTATAGCAATAACATCAGCAATAAGAACTCATTCAGCTCTCCATGGGGCTTCCCAGGTGGCTTAGCGGTAAAAAACCCTCCTGGCAATGCAGGAGACCTGGGTTCGATCCCTGAGTCAGGAAGATTCCCTGGAGGAGGAAACGGCAATCCACTTCAGTGTTCTTGCTGGGATATTCTCAGCAAGATGGATGGAGGAGCCTGGTGGGCTACAGTCCATGGAGTCACAAAGAGTCAGTCGTGACTAAGTGACTGAGCACACACGTGCGCGCATGCACACACACACACACAGACACACAGACACTCACAACTCTCCATGGCTTAATACAGGTAAAGTTCATTTGTTGTTTATTTTGTAGTGGGGGAAGGAGGGAGCTATTTCATGCAGTCCTTCAGCGACCCAGGCTTGTTCCAGGTTGTAGTTCCATTGTCTTCTAGGGTCTGAGTCCCCCACTGGATCCTCTCTGACCTCCAGCAAACAGAGAGACCATGGGGAAGGCAACCCACTCCTAACTGCCATGCTCATATATCACGTTCATCTACTTTTCTTCATACACATTTCATCTACATGTGGGTGAGAACTAGTTGTGTGGTCCTACCCAAATGCAAAGAGGCTAGAAATGGGGTCTAGCAGTGTGTCCAGGAAGAAGCTGACAGCATGATATGGGTGAATCCTAGCAGGCTCTGCCACCAGAATATCAGTGCTTTGAAAACCATATGCAACTAACAATCACGAGGGCCTCCCTGGTGGCTCAGATGGTAAAGAATCCACCTGCAACGTGGGAGACCTGGGTTCCATCCCTGGCTTGGGAAGATCCCCTGGAAAAGGGAATAGCTGGAGAAGGGAATGGCCACCCACTCCGGTATTCTTGCCTGGAGAAGTCCATGGACAGAGAAGCCTGGCAGGTTACAGTCCATGGGGTCTCAAAGAGTCGGACCTGACTGAGCGACTTTGACTTCACAACCATCACTGAATTCTTTCCATGTGCAAGGTCTGTGCTAAGTTCCCTAGAGAGATTATCTCATTTAATTCTTACTTAATCCTTTCAACAGCCCTGTGAGGTAGGTTCTAATAGAGATGGTGCCCTACTTACAGCCCAGGAAACTGGCAACCATCAATCTGCTTTCTCTCACTGAAGTTTTGTCATTTCCAGAATTTCATAAATGGAATTGTATAACTTATCATCTTTTGTGTTTTTTACTCAGCTTGTTTTTAAAATTCATCCGTGTTGCTGGTATGATCAATCTTTTATCCTTCCAGGTGGGTTTTGTTATGGTATTTCATTATGGTTTTAACTTGCATTTACTTACATTATCTTTTCATGTATTTCAATTATTACTTTTGATGAAATCCCATTTATCAATTTTTTTCTTGCATGGTTTGTACTTTTGTGTTCTAACAAATCTTTACTCAACCAGAGAATTTATCTTCTTTTTGCTTCTAGAAGTTTTTATTATTAGCTCTCATGTTTAGGTTTTTGACCTACTTGGAGTTAATTTTTTGTATGGTGTGAGGTAAGGGCTCAGCTTCCTTTTTCCCTACAATATCCAATTGTTCCAGGACCATTTGATGAAGAAACCATCCTTTCCTCACTTGCTTATCTTACATCTGTGTCAAAAAGCAACTGACAACGTAAGTGTCGATCTATTTCTGAATTTTCTATTCAGTTCTATTGATCTGTTGTTTATTGCTATACTAATACCACACCTTTTAAATCACAGTAAGTCCTTAAAACAGGTAGTGTATGTCCTCCAACCTAGTTCTTTTTTTTTCTTTTTTTAGGAATATTGCATTTTGAGACTCTGTTATTAGGTGCATTCATACCCATTTAAGATGGATATATCTTCTTAAATTTGTTTGCTTTTTTTGTCTACACTGTGTGGCATGTGGGATCTTAGTTCCCCAACCAGGGATTGAACGCACACCCCCTGCAATGGCAGTGTGGTGTCTTAACCTCTGGACCACCAGGGAAGTCCCTTGAATTGGTGCCTTTACATTATGAGATGCTCTCCTATCCCTGGTGGTATTCTTTGTTCTAAAGTGTATCTTGTCTGACATATATATAGCCATTCAACTATCTGTTAGTATTTGTGTGGTATATTTTTTCCATTTTTCCTTTTTAGTTAAAAGAATACAAATCATTTTTACAGAAGTTTTAGGTTTACAGCAAAATTGAACAGAAAGTACAGAGTTCCCATATACCGCCTTCCTTCTCCCCTCCCCACCTCCAGTCTCTCCCACTATCAACATCCAGAGCCAGAGTGATCCATTTGTTGCAATTAATGAAGCTACATTGACACATCATCATCACCCAGAGTCTGTAGTTTACATTAGGGTTCACTCTTCCTGCTGTATATCCTGTGGGATTTGACAACTGTATAAGGACATGTATTCACTATGAGAGTATCATACAGAATATTTTAATTGTCCTAAAATCATCATTACTCTTATTTATCCCTCTCTCCTCTCTAACCCATGGCAACCACTGATATTTTTTCATTGTTGCCATAATTTCACCTTTGCCAGAATGTCCTATAGTTGGAATCATACAGTATGTAAGCTTTTTGACTTCTTTTACTAGGTAATAAGTGTTTAAGTTTCTTTCATGTCTTTCATTGGCTTAATAGCTCATTTCTTGTTAGTGCTGTAGAATATTCCATTGTCTGAATGTACCACAGTTTATCCTCTCACCTACTGAAGGCTATCTTAGCTGTCTCCAAGTTTTGGAAATTTTTAATAAAGCTGCTATAAACATCTATGTGCAAGTTTTTGTGTGGGTGTAAAGTTTCTTTGTTTTTCATTTTGTGGACGTAAGTATTTTTTTATAGTTCTTTTTCCTCTACATGCATATACATTCTTTATTTTATATTGGAATATAGCTGGTTAACAAACAACGTTAAACCTTCCTCCCATCCAGGCTGCCACATAGCAGTGAGCAGAGTTCCATGTGCTATACAGAAGGTCCTTGTTGGTTATCCATTTACAGTAGTGTGTGCATAGACATAACTCTTTGACTCCTTTGATTGTGACATTGAGAAGGAGTGGAGAAAGGGGACATCTTTGGCTTATTCCTAATCTGAGTGGGAAAGTTTCTAGTTTCTCACCATTAGGTATGTTTCCTATAGGTGTTTTGCAGATATCCTTTGTCAAGTTGAGGTGCTCACCCTCTGTTCTGAGTTTATTTGGTTGGCTTTCTTCTTGCTTGCATAGTTTCTGAGGAGAGGCAGATGTAATTCTTATCTTTGCTCCTCCTATAGGTAAGGTGTTTTTCCCTTCTGAACTCTTTCAGGATTTTTTTTCCATCATTTTTGATTTTCTGCAATTTGAATGTGATATTTTCCTTGGCGGTTCATATGGTAAAGAATCTGCTTGCAATGCAGGAGACTTGGGTTCAACCCCTGGGTTGAGGAGGTACTCTTGAGAAGGGAATGGCAACCCACTGCAGCCTTCTTACCCGGGAAATCCCATGAATAGGGGAGCCTGGTGGGCTATAGTCCATGGGGGTCGCAGAGCTGGACACGACTGAGTGACTAACACACACTTGCCTTGTTGTTGTTCAGTCACTCAGTCGTGTCTGACTCTTTGCAGCCCCACAGACTGCAGCACACCAGGCTTCCCTGTCCTTCACCATCTCCTGGAGTTTGCTCAAACCCATGTCTGTTGAGTCAGTGATGCCACATTTGCCTGGTTTTAGTATTTTTGACATTTATCCTGCTTATTGTCCCCGAGCTTCTTAGGTCTGTGCTTTGGTATCAGACATTAATTTTGGGGAAATTGCTTCAAATAATTGCTTCAAATAATTCTGTTCTTTATCTTTTTCTTCTTCTTGTATTCCCATTATGCATATCTTATACTTTTCATAGTTATCCCTTAGTTCTTGGATATTCTGTTCTGTTGTTGGCTTCGGGTTTTTTTGTTTGTTTGTTAGCTTTGCAGTTTTGAAATGTTCTATTATGTTACCTTTAAGCTCAGAGATTCTTTCCTCAGCTGTGTGCATTCTACTTTCAAACTCCTCAAAGGCATTCTTTAATTCTATTATCCTGTTTTTTTTTTTTAATCTCTAGTAGTTCTTTTTGATTCTTTCTTAGCATTTCTGTCTCTCTGCTTACATTGACCACCTGTTCTTGCATCTTATCTCTTTTATTCACTAGAGCCCTTATCATATAATCATAGATATTTAAAATTCCCAGGCTGGTAAATGCAAAATCCCCATCGTATCTGTATCTCGTTCTGATGTTTGCTCTGTCTCCTTTGCCTTTTAGCATGTCTCATACTTTCTTCTTGCCAGCTGGCCACGATGTACTAGGTGAAGGGAACTGCTGTAAATAGGAACTGCTGTAGGGGGAGGTGTGGGGACGAGGCAAGTGTTCTGTAGGCCTGTGATTGTCTCAGTCTTTTAATGAGGTTCTGGACTGTGAGCCTCACAAGATCTTCTCATGCATTTCCTCCCTGCTTCCCTTTGGTGAGACAAGTTGGCAATAGGGGATTGGAGCGGAATATTTTCCTTCCCTCACAGGTCAGTTCAGTTCAGTTTAGTCGCTCAGTCCTGTCCGACTCTTTGCGACCCCATGAATCGCAGCACGCCAGGCCTCCCTGTCCATCACCAACTCCCGGAGTTCACTCAGACTCACGTCCATTGAGTCTGTGATGCCATCCAGCCATCTCATCCTCTGTCGTCCCCTTCTCCTCCTGCCCCCAATCCCTCCCAGCATCAGAGTCTTTTCCAATGAGTCAACTCTTCACATGAGGTGGCCAAATTACTGGAGTTTCAGCTTTAGCATCATTCCTTCCAAAGAAATCCCAGGGCTGATCTCCTTCAGAATGGACTGGTTGGATCTCCTTGCAGTCCAAGGGACTCTCAAGAGTCTTCTCCAACACCACAGTTCTAAAGCATCAATTCTTCGGCGCTCAGCTTTCTTCACAGTCCAACTCTCACATCCATACATGACCACAGGAAAAATCATAGCCTTGACTAGACGGACCTTAGTTGGCAAAGTAATGTCTCTGCTTTTGAATATACTATCTAGGTTATTAGTCTCTGATAAAACTCCAGCAAGTAATGTGTGTGCTGTGTCGCTTCAGTTGTGTCCAACTTTTTGCGACCTAAGAGGCGGTAGCCGGCCAGGATCCTCTGTCCATGGGATTCTCCAGGCAAGAATCCTGGAGTGGGCTGCCATGCCTCCTCCAGGGGATCTTTTCTGATGTCCCCTGCACTGGCAGGTGGGTTCTTTACCACTAGCGCCACCTAGGAAGCCCGCAGTAGCGTAAGCTCTGGTTAAATAGTCTGCCCTGAGGATCAGTTCAGGTCAGCCTCTCAGTCGTGTCCAACGTTTTGCAACCCCATGGACTGTAGCATGCCAGGGCTTCCCTGAGCATCACTATCTCCCAGAGCTTGCTCAAACTCATGTCCATAGAGTCGGTGATGCCATCCAACCATCTCATCCTCTGTAATCCCCTTCTCCTCCCACCTTCAATCTTTCCCAGCATCAGGGTCTTTTCTAGTGAGTCAGTTCTTTGCATCAGGTGGCCAAAATATTGGAGTTTCAGCTTCAGCATCAGTCCTTCCAATGAATATTCAGGATTGATTTCCCTTAGGATGGACTGATTGGATCTCCTTACAGTCCAAGGGACTCTCAAGAGTCTTTTTCAACACCACAGTTCAAAAGCATCAGTTCTTTGGTGCTCAGCTTTCTTTATAGTCCAACTCTCACATGACTATTGGAAAAACCATAGCTTTGACTAGACGGACCTTTGTTGGCAAGATAATGTCTCTGCTTTTTAATATGCTGTTTAGGTGAGTCATAGCTTTTCTTCCAAGGAGCAAGCATCTTTTAATTTCATGGCTGCAGTCACCATCTTCAGTGATTTTGGAGCCCAAGAAAATAAAGTCTGTCACTGTTTCCATTGTTTCCCCTTCTATTTACCATGAAGTGACGGGGCCAGATGCCATGATCTTAGTTTTTTGAAAGTTGAGTTTTAAGCCAGCTTTTTCACTCTCCTCTTTCACTTTCATCAAGAGGCTTTTTAGTTCCTTTTCACTTTCTGCCATAAGGGTGGTGTCATCTGCATATCTGAGGTTATTGATATTTCTCCCTGCAATCTTGATTCCAGCTTGTGCACCATTCAACCCAGTGCTTCTCATGATGTACTCTGCATATAAGTTAAATAAGCAGGGTGACAATATACAGCCTTGATGTACTCTTTTCCCGATTTGGAACCAGTCTGTTGTTCCATGTCCAGTTCTAACTGTTGCTTCCTGACCTGCATACAGATCTCTCAGGAGGTAGGATAGGTGGTCTGGTATTCCCATCTCTTGAAGAATTTTCCACAGTTTGTGGTGATCCATACAGTCAAAGGCTTTGGCATAGTCAATAAAGCAAAAGTAGTTGTTTCTCTGGTACTCTCTTGCATTTTTCATGATCCATCAGATGTTGGGAATTTGATCTCTGGTTCCTCTGCCTTTTCTAAATCCAGCTTGAACATCTGGACATTTGTGGTTCCTGTATTGTTGAAGCCTGGCTTGGAGAACTTTGAGCATTACTTTGCTAGCGTGTGAGTTGAGTGCAATTGTGCAGTAGTTTGAGCATTCTTTGGCATTGCCTTTCTTTGAGATTGAAATGAAAACTGACCTTTTCCAGTCCTATGGCTACTGCTGAGTTTTCCAAATTTGCTAGCATATTGAGTGCAGCACTTTGACAGCATCATCTTTCAGGATTTGAAACAGCTCAACTGGAATTCCATCACCTCCACTAGCTTTGTTTGTAGTGATGCTTCCTAAGGCCCACTTGACTTCACATTCCAGGATGTCTGGCTCCAGGTGAGTGATCACACCATCGTGATTATCTGGGTCGTGAAGATCTTTTTTTATGGCTCTTCTGTGTATTCTTTAGCAAAGAATTGTATAGAGAGAGTTACAAAAATTGTGTCATGTTTCAAATATGTCAATATTTAATGCTTTTTAGCACATATATTAAAACCCAATTGTGTATTTAACCTTATTTGGAAATAATGTCAAGATACACATTAATGTCTCTGCTGGGTTGGTAGAGCTCTTGGCCTTGGTTGTCCCTCATTATCCCTAGGTTAGGGATGTCTGGCTCTGACCACACTCTGTTGTCATCGCCTCAATCTGTGTGGAGGCCTCTTTATATCCAGTCTTGGGAAGCCATCCTGGGCTCGCTGCCTTACTGAGTTCTGTTCTCTGCAGGGACCAACTACTGTAAGGCTGAGAATCGGTCTTCCCATGGCTAAAACTTGGCTTGTGCACCTATGGTCCTAACCCAACACATCTCATGCTTCTGGGCTGTGTGCTGGGCTTTGTCTCCTGTGTCTGCCCTGCATTCCCCCTTGTGGGAATTCACCCTCCCTGCACTGAGCTTCTGTTTCTGGTTTTAGAGCTCCTCTGGGTCACAGCCAAGCCTGCCTGACCACTGTTCACTGAGCCCAGGACATGGCCTGGGTAGTCAGGTCCCCCGCACGCTCAAGTTCAAGTGGCACTTTGCTCTGCTGCCTCCCCACCTTTGGAGGGGGCAGAGCAAAGGCTATGCCTTTTATATACTTACTTTCACTTTTTAAAGTATTTATTTATTTGGGTGTGCTGGGTCTTAGTTGCCACATGAGGGATCTTCAGCTGCAGTGTGTGGAATTTATTAATAGTTCTCTCACCAGAGATGGAACCTGCGCCCCCTGCATTGGGAGTGTGGAGTCTTAGCCACTAGGCTCCTTTTAGAAACAACATTTTCCACTTAACCAAGACCCCAAACATACAGACCCTGGAATAAACATAGTTTCCACCAGGAAAGGCTATTTAATTGCATTAAACTCTCAGATTTGTCAGATGAAAAAAAAATCCAATTTATGGAAGCTAGAAGTGGCTAATACTCCAGATGACAGAATCCAGATTTGAGAGGATGGTTCTTGTCAGTTGGAGCAATGGACTGAAGTGGACATGATGGCATTTCGCTGGTGCAGATGTCAGATGTGTCATTTTTAATTCTCAGATTCACAATCACAGGAGCTCAGGCTTGGTAATAGCTTAGTGGCATGAAAAACACTTGAGGGTTTTAGCTGGAAAGCTTTCCAATTATATTTTGCCAAACTAGCATGACCCTGATTATGAAATGTCTCTCTCTACATGGCACACAAAGAAGCCTAGGAACAATTTTACTAAGGCTTTTAGTTGAAGTGTAAGTAAAGTGAGAATATATGGTCTGATGACAAAAGATTGCTCAAACAATTAAACAGGTAATTTTTGTGACAAAATATAAATTACTGAGATAGATTCATGAAGAAGAAAATTTTGAATAGGCAAATAGTCACTGAAAAAAATTTTAAAGGATGGCATAAAGATGGCGTTGAGTCTAACTGGTTTTATAGCAAGTTTGTTCAAGCCTTCAGGGAATCTGCTATTAAAACAATCACAGAGCATATAGTCTCGTTTTGTTGGTCATTGTCCCGGGTAGAGAATTTCACCTTGAAAATCACTTGACTCAGAATTTCAAAGGCTGTGATTCATTTTCTACTATTGTAGCCTCTGGTATTGTTGCAAAGTGTGATGCCGTTCTGATTCTTGAGACTGTGTTTTGTCTCTCTCTGGAAATTTGTGGGCCCATCTCTTTGTCTTCTGTGTTTTGAAAATATTCAGACAATATAGAGGACTTATACTGTCCATTGAGCATGGGCACTACTGATTGAAAATCCTCTCAATCTAGGGTTTTCTGTGATTACTTTCACTTTTTTTCCTGTTCCCCTCTTTAGAGCTCCTGTTAGTTGGTCTTCTAACTTAAAAAAGAAAAAGCTAAACTTTTGTAATGCCTATATCTTTGTCTTTTACTCTGTTTTCTGGAGTGGTTGCCTAGCTATCTTCCAAAATATTTATTGAAGTAGTAGTAGTGTGATTATGATAGTAGTAGAATTGAAAACTTCAATAAACATTTTGGAAGATAGCTAGGCAACCACCCCAGAGAATAGAGTAAAGGACAAAGATACAGATATTACGGAGATCCAACTCACTGGAAAAGACCCTGATGCTGGGAAAGAATCGAAGGCAGGAGGAGAAGGGGATGACAGAGAATGAGAAGGTTGGATGGCATCACCAACTCAATGGACTTGAATTTGAGCAAGCTCTGGGAGACAGTGAAGGACAGGGAAGCCCGGTATGCTGCAGTCCATGGGGTCACGAAGAGTCAGACGTGACTGAGTGACTGAAAAACAACAAATTTTGTTTTTTTTTTTTCTGTTTTCCAAGAATTTGATTTTGTTGTTCTCTGCCTGTTTCTTCTTTAGCATATTGTCACTTTTTTCAAGGCTGCAATACACTTTTATCTTTCTAAAGAAAGCAGTGATAGTTAAAAGAAGTTTTAGTCTCCATACATAATCTGTATCTTCTACAAAACTTTATTCTGTTTGTTTCAGACTCTTTCACATAAGATGCTTCCCTTGAGTGCCTGACGTCCTTGGCTGTGTGCTCATATTTGAGAGAGGGTCACTGGAAGGTTGCTCTGGGTGAACGAGCGGGGCTTCCTGACTGCGGCCCTCATTGCATGATCAGCCAGCTGTTTCCTTGGGGAACTCTGGTGCCCCTTTCTATAGGTCTTTTCTTTAGGATCTGTCGGATTCCACATAGAAGATTCTTTCAAACATCTGCCTGGAGAATATACACCTGGCTTCCAAGATTCTCAAGAAAAGTAAAAACAACTCTTTGTTGTTCAGTCGCTTAGTCACGTCTGACTGTCCGTTACCTCATGGACTGTAGCACGCCAGGCTTCTCTGTCCTCCACTATCTCCTGGAGTTTGCTCAGATTCATGTCCGTTGAGTCAGTGATGCTGTCTAACCATCTTATCCTCTGCCACCCCTTTCTCCTTTTACATTCAATCTTTTCCACTATGAGGGTCTTTTCCAATGAGTCGATTTTTCACATCAGGTGGCCAAAGTATTGGGGCTTCAGCTTCAGCGATAGTCCTTTCAATGAATATTCAGGTTGATTTCCTTTAGAATTGACTGGTTTGATTTCTCTGTATTCCAAGGGATTCTCAAGAAAGAAGCACCACAATTCGAAAGCATCAGTTCTTTGGTAGAATGTATTTTACCAGATATTGAGATGTGTTACAAAGCTACTCTAATGAAAAGGGTGGTAATATCATGTAAGTTGATAGGTTGATGGAACAGAATTTTAGGTAGTCCAGAAATAGGCCATTTTAGGTACAAAAATGTAATATATGGTCACGCTGATATCAAAAATTTGTGTAGTAAGGATAATTGAAAGAAAAAACTAATGCGATATCACCTCACACTGGTCAGAATGGCCATCATCAAAAAGTCTACAAACAGTAAATGCTGGAGAGAGTGTGGAGAAAAGGGAATGCTCTTGCATTGTTGGTGGGACTGTAAATTGATATAGCTACTATGGAAGATGGTATGGAGATTCCTTAAAAAATTAGGAATAAAACCACCATATGACCCAGCAATCCCACTCCTAGGCATATACCTTGAGGAAGCCAAAATTGAAAGAGACACATGTATCCCATTGTTCATTGCAGCACTATTTACAATAGCTAGAACATGGAAGCAACCTAGACATCCATCGACAGATGAGTGGATAAAGAGGTTGAGGTGCATATATACAAGGAATATTACTCAGCTGTAAAAAGAATGCATTTGAGTCAGTTCTAAAGAGGTGGATGAAACTAGAACCTATTATACAAAGTGAAGTGAGTCAGAAAGAGAAAGATAAATATTGTATACTAATGCATATATACAGAATCTCAAAAAATGGTACTGAAGAATTTATTTACAGGGCAGCAGTGGAGAAACAGACATAGAGAATAGACTTATGGACATGGGGAGAGGGGAGGAGAGGGTGAGATGTGTGGAAAGAGTAACATGGAAACTTACATTACCATGTGTAAAATAGGTAGCCAATGGGAATTTGCTGTATGGCTCAGGAAACTCAAACAGGGGCTCTGTATCAACCTAGAGGGTGGGATGGGGAGGGAGAGAGGAGGGAGGTTCAAAAGGGAGGGGATCTATGTATAACCATGGCTGATTCATGTTGAGATTTGACAGAAAACAACAAAATTCTGTAAAGCAATTACCTTTCAATAAAAATATTAATAATAAAAAAAGAAAAAACTGATGTATTTGACTAAATAGAAATTAAAAAGGACAAAATAACACACTGAGAGTGTTTTTTGACTGGGTTTCGTTGAGGTGGGAATGAAGACTGGGTCTTTCTTGCGGTGCATGGGCTCTGCACCGTGGTGGGCACGCTTTCTCTAGTTGCGGAGCGCGGGCTTTGGAATGTGTGGGCTCAGTAGCTGTGACACAGGTTTAGTCGCCCTGTGGAGAGTGGGATCTTACTTGCCCAAGCAGGGGAACCTGGACTGGAAGAGCAGATTCGCAAACACTGTACCACCAGGAAAGTCCCAAGAAATTTTTAAAATGACAAATATACCAGATAAAGAGTTGAAATTTTCTGTCTATAAAGAAGTTACACAAATTGATCAGAAAGCAGAAAACCTGAGTGAAAAATGGGCACCCCCCAAAAAAAAAAAATCACAGAAGAAACACATGTTAAAGACGTATATCTTAAAACCTTTAGGCTCACTACCAATCAAGCCTTATTCATTGAAAGATGATATATTCTTTCCTGATTAATAATTAATAAACAAAGGAATCAACAATTTAAATAGTGCTCGTGTGAGTGCTTTGAAATGGACACTTGCATACAATACTGTTGAACATATGCAACATTTTTGCCAGAAAGAAGCTTGTGTTACATCTAAAGCCGTCCTGAACGACTATATGGATCCCCTCTCTTCTCCAGCTGTTCCCTCCATGTGAGAGGTTCTTCCCCATCTCTTCCCTGGAGCCTTCCTCCTCACCTTTCAGGTGCTGAAGCGCACCTCCCCAGGGAGCCTTCCCTGCCTGGCTGTCTAGATCAGATCCTCTTCTTTGAGGCTTATCTATCAACCCGCCCTCTGGGAGCCAGCTAGGGGGAGAGGGCTGAGGGTCTCGCCACTCAGTGTGTAACTTCCGTTTCATCCCTCCGTGTTCTTCATGGCGCCCCCACCCTCTACTAGCTCCAGGGGGTAGGGGAAGGGTGGTCGCCCCGCTGCTCAGGATGGAGGAGGGGACCCAGTCTTTTTGGCTCCACTCCCTCTACACCCTCAGAGGTGGTTGACTTCTTATGGTTTAGCTGTGCTTTTCTGAATCATCCACGATGAATTACTTTCACAATCAGAAAAAAAGCCCCTAACTTTTAGAAAGTTTAAATGTCATACCTTTTGACCCAGTAATTTCACTTCTTAGAATGTCTTTCTCTTAAGGAAATAGACAACTTGGAAAACCCGTACAGAGATCCACATCACAGTACAATTTATTTGAATTTTTGAAAGTCGTTCAGTCGTGCCGACTCTTTGCGGCTCCATGGACTATACCATGAAATTCTCCAGGCCAGAATACTGGAGTGGGTAGCCTTTCCCTTCTCCAGGGGATCTTCCCAACCCAGGGATCAAACCCAGGTCTCCCACATGGCAGGCGGATTCTTTACCAGCTGAGCTACCAGGGAAGCCCAGATTTATAACAGAGGATAATTAGTTGCAAACAATCTAAAAATCCAACATTAGGGTCAAGGTTAAGTAGATAATTTTTGTTGTTCAGTTGCTAGGTTGTGTCCAGTACTTTTTGACTCCATGGACTGCAGCACGCCAGGCTTCCCTGTCCTTCACTATCTCCCGGAGTTTGCTCAAACTCATGTCCATTGGGTCAGTGAAGCCATCCAACCATCTCATCCTCTGTTGCCCCCTTCTCCTCCTGCCCACAATCTTTCCCAGCATCAGGGAAATGAGTTGGCTCTGCATCAGGTGGCCAAAGTATTGGAACTTCAGCTTCAGCATCAGTCCTTCAATGAATATTCAGGGTTGATTTCCTTTAGGATTGACTGGTTTGAGCTCCTTGCTGTCAAAGGGACTCTCAAGAATCCTCTCCAGCACCACAGTTCAAAAATATTAATTCTTCAGTGCTCATCCTTATTTATGGTCCAACTTTCATATCCGTGCATGACTACTGGAAAAACCATAGCTTTAACTATATAGATCTTTGTCAGCAAAGGGATGTCTTTGATTTTTAACATGCTGTCTAATGATAAAGCCATCTGATAAAGACATTAAGTGGTTTCCAAAGGATACTTGATAACATGAAAAGGCTTATGATTTAATGTAAACTTAATAAAAAGCAGAATACAAAATTATGGTTATACCTTTATTCAGATTTTATTTAAATATATACATGGAAGTGTCTGGAAGGAATCACTTCTGAATATTAACAGTTGTTACCCCTAGATGGTAGGATCTCATTGTCTATAATGATCATGCATTACTACCTTTATTATTTTCCCTAATGATATAGAATATTATTATATTCCATAATACTATATATAGAATCATATGTTATTCATATATGATTCTATATATGAAAAAGAGAAGAAAATAGAAAAATTAACATAAGCCTCGATTGGATTAATAGAGGTAGAGATTTTGAGACAAGAGAGGTGCTAATCTGCATTCTGACCACCTGGAGTATCTTGTCTGGCACCCAGGGGACTGTGGCACATGTTTAGAGGAAAGTAGACAAACTCCAGGTTGGCCGTAGACTTCTGAAATCCAGCCAGCTGGAGGAATAGGAGAACATGCTTAGGACCCGCCTGGTGGCTGTCAGTAGGTGGCTGTAGTGCTTGGGCGGGAAGGGCAGAGCTGTTGAGCCTTATGTGGCCCTTGAGGTCTGAGCCAGGGCTGGTGGGAGAGACCGTTAGGTGGAAAAAGAAGTTCTAACAATCCTGAGAGGAATACCTCTTCCTGGAAACATCAGTGGTCAAGCTGACATTAGCGTGAAAGGAAATGAACGACCCCCCCCCCCCCCCACCCTCGCCCCAGTGAAGTCACTGGAGGTCAGTGGTAAATTCACGAGGTCAGCAACCCAGTGGTCAGTGAGTCAGCACACTAGATTGGGAAGAAGTTTTGCCATCAGCTAGCCCACGAGCTCTCGGCTTTGTTTATGTGCAGCTCGTGATGTTCACTGCTCCCATGGGCTGCAGATAAGATGACCTTGGGTTGTGAAAAATTCCCAGTGCACTCCACATAACCCTGTCTTTTTCTTACTCAGAAAGGCAATGTGGATTCAAGTGACTGGAATTGACCTTATTATAAGAAATGAACCTAGAGTCTATTATACAGGGTGAAGTAAATCAGGAAGCTGCTGCTGCTGCTGCTAAGTCGCTTCAGTCGTGTCCGACTCTGTGCAACCCCATAGACGGCAGCCTGCCAGGCTCCCCCGTCCCTGGGACTCTCCAGGCAAGAGTACTGGAGTGGGTTGCCATTTCCTTCTCCAATGCAGGAAAGTGAAATGTGAAAGTGAAGTCGCTCAGTCGTGTCCGACTCTGTGCGACCCCATGGACTGCAGCCTGCCAGGCTCCCTCGTCCCTGGGACTCTCCAGGCAAGAGTACTGGAGTGGGTTGCCATTTCCTTCTCCAATGCAGGAAAGTGAAAAGTGAAAGTGAAGTTGCTCAGTCGTGTCTGACTCTTTGCAACCCCATGCACTGTAGCTCCTCCGTCCATGGGATTTTCTGGGCAAGAGTACTGGATTGGGTTGCCATGTCCTTCTCCAGGTAAATAACGTATACTGACGCATATATATGGAATCTAGAAAAATGGTACTGAAGAATTTATTTGCCAGGCAGTAATGGAGAAAGAGACATAGAGAACAGACTTATGGACATGGGGAGAGGGGAGGAGAGGGTGAGAGGTATGGAGACAGTAACATGGAAACTTACATCACCATATGTGAAATAGATAGCCCATGGGAATTTGCTGTAGATCTCAGGAAACTCAAACAGGGGCTCTGTATCAACCTAGAGGGGTGCAATGGGGAGGGAGATGGGAGGGAGGTTCAAGAGGGGTATATGTATACCTATGGCTGATTCATGTTGAGGTTTGACAGAAAACAACAAAATTCTGTAAAGCAATTATCCTTTAATTAAAAATAAATTTAAAAAATCTTGAATCTGTTCTGATTCATGAAAAATAACAAACCTCTTGTGAGCTGCAAATCAATGATTAGGGACGAGTTACTCCTGTGATGCTCTTCATAGCTGCCAAATACCTGTTTCTCATCCAATCCTTTCATTTCACAGTGGTGACACTAAAGACCCAGAGAGGAGAAAGGACCACAGTGAGGTGAGTGGGAGGCAGGAGTCAAGCCTCCTCCAGCTCTTTCTGTGACTGAGAGTTGCCTGTTATCAACTTAGATTTTGGTGGCGAGGGATAGGCTGGTGGGAGGAAAAAGAGTGTGATGGAAGAAATGAAATGTGAACCTGCTGTGTTCCATCCAAGCCACATCACAAAAGAGATGACTGAGTACTATATATGCTCATATTGTTCATACATATAAGTAATTTTTATTTTATATTAGAGCATATTTGATTACCACTGTTGTGTTAATTTCAGGGGTACAGCAAAGTGATTCAGTTATACATATACTTGTATCTGTTCTTTCTCAAATTCTTTGCTGGTTTAGGTTATTACAGAATATTGAGCAGAGTTCCCTGTCCTTGTTGGTTATCTGTTTTAAATACAATAGTGTTCAGTTCAGTATGTATTAACCTTCTCCTTGACCTCCTCTATCAGTCCTTGGAGGTGAGGTGGGCCCATGGAGTGGTGCTATGGGTTGAATTGTGTTCCCCCAAAAGGTATTGCTAACCCTCAGCCACTCAGAAGGTGACCTAATATGGAAATAGGGTCTTTACAGAAGTGAGCAAGTTAAAATAAAGTCATTGCATGTGTGCTCAGTTGTATCTGACTTTTTTTGCAACCCTATGGACTATAGCCTGCAAGTCTCCTCTGTCCATGGGATTTCCCAGGCAAGAATACTGAAGGGGGTTGCCATTTCCTCCTCCAGGGGATCTTCCTGACCCAGCGATCGTTGAACCTGCATCTCCTGCATTGGCAGGCAGATTCTTTACCATTGAGCCACCTGGGAAACCCGAAAATGAAGTCATAGGATGACCCTAATCCAATAGGAATGGTATCTTTATAAAAAGGAGTTTGGACCCACAACAGACAGGCATACAGGGAGAATGCCACCCAAAGATAAAGGCAAAGATGGGGGTGAGGCGTCTATAATCTGAGGAATGCCAAGGATGGCAGCGACCCACCAGAAGTCAGGAGGGAGGCATGGAACAAACTCTCCCTCACAGCCAGGAACCAGCCCTGTGGACACCTTGATCTTGGACTTCTGGCCTCCAGAACTGAGACAATACATTTCTGTCACTGGAGCCACCCAGTCTCTGGGACTTTGTTATGACAGCCCTAGGAAGTGAGTAGGGCTGGGCCGGGGCTTACAGCCACTCTTCATTGCATACGTCCTCATCACAAGGCGCCTAATCTGTGCGCTCCCTTCCCCACTGCACTATCCTCACCCTTAAATCCCCAGCCCACTTGCCCTTGTGTTTGTGCGGCCACCAGTCTGGGACTCAACACCAGCCTTGCTGAAGGCCCACATCTCTGGGCCCTGGCCTGACCGCAGCTCTGACACCATGCTCAGAGTGGGTGAGCCTTGAGGGAGGGGAAGGATTTCCTCCTCACTCACCTACACCTGTCTTCTCCCATCTTGCCAGGCCAAGACAGGCAGAGGACATCAGAAACACAGGCTCCCAGGACCCCCAGGTGGGGTTGGCTCTAAGAGACCAACCTCTGACCCCACAGCTCTGGCCTCTTGGCCTGACTGAGGGAGAATCCCCTCCCGCTACCTTTTACAATTTACAGTACTCTTTATTTTACACAGTCTTCTGTCATTTAGAGCTGTCTTTTTAAAAAAATTTTTTATTTTTATATTAGAGTATAGCTGATTATGGAGAAGGTGATGGGACCCCACTCCAGTACTCTTGCCTGGAAAATCCCATGGACGGAGGAGCCTGGTGGGCTGCAGTCCATGGAGTCGCGAAGAGTTGGACATGACTGAGCGACTTCACTTTCACTTTTCACTTTCCTGCATTGGAGAAGGAAATGGCAACCCACTCCAGTGTTCTTGCCTGGAGAATCTCAGGGGTGGGGAGCCTGGTGGGCTGCCGTCTATGGGGTCACACAGAATCAGACACGACTGAAGCGACTTAGCAGCAGCAGCAGCAGCATAGCTGATTAATGAGGACTTCCCTGGTGGTTAAAGCATCTGCCTGCAATGCAGGAGACCTGGGTTCAATCCCTGGGTCAGGAAGATCTCCTGGAGAAGGAAATGGCAATCCACTCCAGTATTCTTGCCTGGAATATTCCATGGACAGAGGAGCCTGGTAGGCTATAGTCCATGGGGCTGCAAAGAGTCAGACACGACTGAGTGATTTTACTTAACTTTTTATAGCTGATTAACAATGTTGTGATAGTTTCAGGTGGACAGCAAATGAACTCAGCCATACACGTACATGTATCCATTCTCTCCCACAGAGTTCTTTAGATCGTACAGGTGTAGCAGTTAATTGAGGTGGTAATTCTAACAATGGGGGAGGGGCTAAAAGATGCTCTGAATTCATATCTTGATAATTTAGTTATTTTGCTAATGGATATTTAGAAAATTGGAAAAATTTTAAATGTTGGACAAACATCCAGATAACAGATAAAAATGTCTAACTTATACTTGGTTTCAAGAAGGCAAGAATCCCTTGAAGGGGACTTCAGCCTCCTGGAGTTATGCCCTTCTAACACATGAATGGTGTGCTTTCTGCCCAGCCTAACTTAATTCCTCCTTTCATAGTCAAAGTGAATGCAGGTCTAGGCCCGTTGTGACTTCAGAGCATCACCCCAGCAATCTTTAGGGACTCAGTGGGGTGGAGCGTGTGTGAAATAGGCTCATACCAAGCAGCGATCCAGATTCCTGAAAGGTAGTCTCCAGCACTGGAGACTGGCTGAAGGTCAGGAAGGGCTTCCTGGAGGAGGAAGAACCAATGCTAACCTTGCTGGAGAGGGTGAACTATTATTGCATGACATTAGGAGCCAGGTGCAATCATGTACTTTCTCTTATTTTTATTTCTTATACCTGTGAGGCAGGCAATATTATCTGCATTTTATAGTTGAGAAAACTGAGACTTGGAGAAATGAAATGATTAAAACCACGTGGACTTATGTGTCTTAGAGGCCTTAAATTGAGGACTCTCTAACATCAAAGCTCATCTTACTCTTTCTTCTGCATTCAGGCTCTGCCTTTTTGGGGTACAGTTGTGTTTAAAGGACTGGTGGGGTTTGGAAGTGTTGGGGAAGAGGCACTCTAGGCTGGCAAAGGAGCAGGATGAGAACCTACCCGGTGAGTCTGGGGAATTGTGAGGAGGCTGGTCTGATTGGATCTCAGGGAATTCAGAGGGAACAAGGGGAACCAAAGTTAGAAGAGCGAGGACTGTAACTTGTCAGGCTGAGCATTCAGACTTGCTGGGTAAGCAGTGAGTGAGTGAACCCTGGGGTCAAGGATACTGAGCTGGTGCTTAGAAGACCTACCTTGGTGGGACAGGACCAAGTTGCTCCCCCGCTGTAAAGGCTCTCAAGGAGAAGCATGTGGCCACGTGAGATGGACCCCACTCCCTCCTAAAAGCCCAGCCCCATACCTCCCTGGGTATGGGAGACAAACAGCTTCCTTCAAGGGCCACTGAGTGTTCCCTCCATCTGGGTCAGCTTCCACATGGAAGGTCAACTCTGCCAACACTGGACTCATCCTCAGCTGTACCTCCCACATCCCAGAGGGCTCATCAGGCCCTGAGCACCCCCCTTAATCCTCAGTGGTTCCCCTCCTCTGTGCCTGTGCACAATTTTCTGTCTAAACAAGACGTCTTCTTCCCTTCACGGTAGACTTCTACTTTATCTGTCAAGAGCCAGTTCAATTGCTTTTTTTTCCCCCTGAAACCTTTGCGAGGCAAGATTCCATTCCTCCACTGGACCCTGACAGTCCTGTGCACCTCTCTGCACGGCCACTGTCTGTCCTGAGTTTTAGGTGCATGGGGAGGAGGCATGATGCAGGTCCTTAAGTTGCTCCTTCTGGTGGGCAGACAAGAAAGGGCCAAGGCAGCAGGGGTAAGTGGTCTAAACCTGCCTCCCCAAACACCAAGGACTGCAGGCCCACTTGAGCCAGACTCTGAAGGGCTTGGGTGGCAGTCAGCCAGGTGAAGAGTGTTGATTGCTCAGTCATGTCCGACTCTGCAAACCCCCTGTACTGTAGCCTGCCAGGCTCCTCAGTCTATGGGATTCTCCAGACAAGAATACTAGAATGGGTTGCCATTCCCTTCTCCAGGGGCTCTTCCTGACCCAGGGACTGGACCTGGGCCTCCCACATTGAAGGCAGATTCTTTACCCTCTGAGCCACCAGGGAAGCCCAGGGCAGGTGAGGAGCAGCGTCCAGTAAGGAGGCACACTGCAGTGGGGAGCATGGCCGGGGCGCTGGATGGCCAGGGGGCAGGATGAGGACAGACACTGTTTAGGCCACTGATTAACAGACAGGTTGAAGGGGCTGGGACAGTGAGGATGGAAAGAGTCTGGTGCTGAGGCAAATAATTTCAGAAGGCAGTGTTCAGGATTCAGAGCTGCTGAGAGATGATACACAGGAGTTTGAGGGTTTAAGGCGCTGGCTGGTGTTGGGATTGCAGAGGCAAGGAACTGTGGGCAAAGCAACTGTCCTCCAACCCCCCATGCCAAGGTACATCATGACAGTATCAACACACACCTCACTTGTGATCCAGTCCTGTTTATTTTAAAAGGATAAACAGTGGAAGTAGGAAGGAGTGATGAGAACAAGACCCCACTCCCCTCGACAGGGCCAGATCCAGCACAGGCTCTGTGTGTGTGTGTCTCTGTGTGTGTGATCAAGGCTGACCCAGCAGCCTCCACCAGCCTTTCCTGAGAGGACAGGGTGTACAGACAGCCTGGGTGGAGCTGAATCTGCCACGGGGGTGGGGGTGGGGTAAGTTGTCTCCGAATCCCTCTGAACCAGGTGAAAAAGACCAAAGGGCTCAAACACCCTTGGCTAAGAGCACCCCACGCTGGCTCTGTTCATGCCTGGGACAAAGCCACGTTCTGGAGGGGAAAGTGTGGTGCTGTCTGGTCATTAGGAAGGACGCAGGTGTCAAGAACAACATGCAAGGAGGCTCTCTGGCCAGCCAGCACCTGTTTCCCCCAGCCATCTCCGTGGAACCTTGCATTAAAGGCAGCAAGACTTCCCAGGCCCCGCTGCGGGGTGATGGAAGCCTCAGGCCCTTACACATACTGTTTCCTGGATGCAGAGCTACTGGGGCGACTGGGGGATTTCCGGCCAGTCTGAGGGGGTGGGTCCAGGAAGAGGGGGGCTCTGGAAGCAGCCAGCCTCTCCTCCGTAGTCAGGTTGGCCCAGTTCTGCTCACTGGACGACAGCCCGTTGTAGGTGGGGCACGGCGGGGATGAGGGCCCCTCGCCCATGGGGAGGTAGAAGAAGACCTGGTCGGTGTAAGGCTCCGAGGAGGTGCCCGGGGCTGGAGGCGCATCCTGGCGCTGCCGGGCCCTCACCCCCCGGCTGAGGCAGCGGCACAGCAGGTACGCCAGCTCCAGCAGGTTGAGCACCAGGGAGATGAGTCCGACCACCAGCATGAAGATGATGAAGATAGTCTTCTCCGTGGGGCGAGAGACGAAGCAGTCCACGAGGTAGGGGCAGGGTGAGCGCTGGCACACAAACACAGGCTCCATAGTCCAGCCATAGAGACGCCACTGGCCGTACAGGAAGCCTGCCTCCAGCACGCTCTTGCAGAGCACGCTGGCCACATAGGTGCCCATCAGTGCCCCGCGGATCCGCAGGTGACCGTCTTCCGCCACCGAGATCTTGGCCATCTGGCGCTCTATGGCTGCCAGCGCCCGCTCCACGCGTGGGTCCTTGGCTGGCAGCGCCCGGAGCTCCCCCTCCTTCTGCCGAAGGCGCTCCTCGCGCCGAGACAGGTAGATGACGTGGCCCAGGTAGACCAGGGTGGGCGTGCTGACGAAGAGGAACTGCAGCACCCAGTAGCGGATGTGGGAGATGGGGAAGGCCTGGTCGTAGCAGACATTGGTGCAGCCTGGCTGGGCCGTGTTACACTCGAAATCCGACTGCTCGTCGCCCCACACCGACTCGCCGGCCAGGCCCAGGATGAGAATGCGGAAGATGAAAAGGACCGTCAGCCAGATCTTGCCCACCACGGTCGAGTGCTCCTGGACCTGGTCTAGCAGCTTCTCAAGGAAGCCCCAGTCGCCCATGGCTCCCGGGCCTCCGTCTGCAGGGAGGCATAAGACACAGTCAGTGTCCTTCTCAGCTGTCCTAGCAACAGGCCTGCGGGAAACTGAGCTCCCGGAGGGGAAGGGACTGGCCTGGGGGCTCACACCCAGCAGGACTAAAAGCAGACCTTTGGCTGATGGCTGCTAAGCTCTGGCAAGGGTACAGCTAGGAGCCCTGCCTAGTCCCACCTGGCTCCCTCCTGACCCAGCCGAAGGAGCTCTGGATCCAGGTGAGCCTCCTGAGAACTCCTGAGCCTCCTGGGAACAGAGAATTTGAGGAACCCATCCAAGGTCACACAGCTGCGCCATGCCCCTCCCTTCAGCCCAGGACAGGCTGTCCCCAGACAGTGAGGGGGAGGTGGTGGTGATAACTCCAGCTTCCCAGGGGGCCCAAAGCCTCAGGTCCCCTCTCCCTCCCCAGCAGCTCTCGCCCATCTGGCCTCGCTCTAACCTCTGAGTTCCTGGTGAAGGCATGCTAGACACTCAAGGCAGCATCCTGCATTAGCTCCACCTGTCAGCAATAGCAACCACCTGCCGCTTAAGTACCCACTCTTGATCTCGGGTCCCCTTTCTCCACTCCCTCCCCCTGCCAAAGCTTTTGCTGCCGGATTCTAGGCTCTTGAAAGGAACTGTCATAGCAGGGTGGAGGCACAGGCCACAGAGTTCCCAGAACTTCAGGGGGAGAGTCCGGTGGGGGGAGGAAGGTGGGGGAAAGGGGATGGGGAGGTGCTTCTTTGTGGGAGCAAAGCGGTTTACAGCCGGGCTCTGGAGCCAGACCTGGGTTCAAATCCTGCCTCTCCTGCTAACGGAGACCTCGGAGAAGTGACGGCCCCTAGTACCTCAGTCTCCTCTCCTGGAAAATGTTAACGTTCCTACTTCCGAGGGTTATGAGGGTCCAGCGAGAGACGGCAGGAACCCGGCTTAGCCTCTGAGGCCAGCCCAGGTAGGCTGGGTGAGCCAGGCCCGCGGTGGGTGCCCCCCGCAGCAGCCCTCCGCCCCTGGCAGGTGGCCCCCTGTCCCTTGCCCGCTGGTCCGCTGGCAGGTGGCGCCCCAGCGCGCCCCCCAGCCCAACTCACCGCCGGCCTGCGGGCGGCCCAGGTGGCGGAGGGGACGCAAGTCGGCCGGAGCGGCGCCCGCGGGAGCCCTGCTGGACGGCGCCGGGCGGCGGGGGCGCCTTAAATAGCGCGCGGGGCGGGGTGGGGGCAGGAAGCGGCGGGCGGGCGGCGGGCGAGGTTCCGAGCTGGAGGTTGGGGGCGGGACGGGAGGCGCGGGCTCCCTGAAGCCACTCTCAAGAAAAGGGCTCGGGAGGTGGCACTGGGAGTCGGGGGCGAGGAGCGTGGGGGAGAGACTGCTTCTTTGGCTGTGCAACAGAGAGGTCTCCGGAGGGATGATGTTTTCCAGGGTGGCTGCATGCGAAAGGATTACAGCCAGAACTTTCTGACCTCAGGCAGCTGTCCTGGGAGGCTCTGAGAGATGGGCAGATGGGGGTGAGGGTATGGAGTCTCCTGGGAAGGGCAGCTCCTTGACCGTGGGGGCCTCTCGCTCTTGTTGAGAAGGGAGAAGACCCCCTCATTTGTGGGGTGGCCACTGTGTGCCCAGAGCCATACCAGGACTTGATAATGAAGCCTCCTTAGGGCATGGGAGAGAGGGGGTTATAGTCTGCCTTCCCTAGTGTCTGTGGTGAAGCTGGGGGTCTCTAGTCAGCCCCTGTTCTTGCCGAGATCTTAAACATCCCCATTCTTGGGAAGGCTGCACCATCAGAGGGCAAGCAATGCCATGGTCCACTAGAGACAGGACGAGGGGCGGGGGGTAGGGGGGACTCTCCTGACCTTTAGCTTGGACCTCATCCTCATGGCTCTAAACGTGGGGTGGGGGAAGGCATCCAAAAGAAGTGAAGAGGTGGGCAGGGCCCGCCTGTTGTTCATTCAGGCATTCTGTGAACATCCATGGGCTGCAGGCGTTGTCTGTGGAGCTGGGGAGTTGAGCATGAACCAGCCAGATGTGGTCCCTGGCCTGTGACTCTCACTGGCTAGAGGAGACAGGCAGGAACTGTGCCCGTCGGCCCTTGGGGAAGAGTAAAGATGCAAAGTTCCCCTGACTCGGGGGGCTCAGTTAGGAATGTTTCCTGGAGGAGACAGAATTAGCCAGGAGGATGGGAATAATCAGGAGTCTATAATAGGAATAGAAAAGAGTTTTATTTGAGCCAAACTGACTATTCTTGCCCAGGAAACAGCCTCTCAGATAACTAGGTGCAACTGCTCGGGAGAAGCACGATTTTTCAGCAGTTTATATCTTGGTGGAACAAAGAACGTCAAACAAGTCAGGGATACTTCAAAGTTGCGAAAAAACAAAACCAAAACCCACGAAATCACAGATCAGCAGTACACAGAGTCAGGACGGCCTTGGCACCTGGAAAAAGTCTTATCACCGAAGGAGTAGCAGCGTTGGTGTTCCAGAAGGGGGGGCGTGATGTAACCTTTATTTTTAACATGAACGTTCTTTGCTTCTGGTCAATGCACCCTTTTCTTTCATAATTAAAGCACACGTACAATGTGTGTTTGATAGGGCCACAAACAGGATGTTTTAGTTAGCATAAAATTCGGATTAACTCTTACATAAGCTGTGGCTTCCCCATACTTAGATATGTGAAACTCTTATCAGCCAGGTGGAGGGTGGGGAGAATATTCTAGGCAAAAGAACTGCAGGAACAAAGGCTGCCAGGTCCTGAGGCTGTACCTGCCTTGGTGGGAGAGGGTGTAAGGCCTAGAACTTGAGGCTGTTGTTGACCCCTGGGCCCTTAGGTAAGTTGCTTACACACTGGTGCCTCAGCGTATTCCTTTGTAGATTGGGGACATAACAGATGCTACCCGTAGGGCTGATGGGAGATCCAATCAAAGTTTACAGCATAATATTAGTACACAGAAAGTTTTCCAATGGGTGGTGGCTAAAAACGTTGTAACAAAACATTTCTGTGACCGAAAGGGTCGGTGGGTGGGTCTTGGCGGGAGCAGAAAGCGCTGAGAGGGAGGCAGCTCAGGTGGAATATTGGTGAAGGATGGGGCAGCTCAGGAAACGGGATGTGGAAGGTGGTGTCTGAGGCTGGGTGGCAGAAAGGTCCTGCGTTTCTCCACAACAGGATTCAGCCTGTGGACTCCCGGTATCCCATGATGGGTCCCCAAGGGTCCTGCCTTTGGAGGACCTCTGGGGCACCAAGTGTGGTGGGCTCAGCTCTGACCTCAGAACTTTCAGGATCGGGCTGAGCTGACTTCCCGTTCCAGGCCTGTCCCTGAGGACCATGCTGAGCTGAGCCTCCTGGACTTCCAGAGCTGACAACTGCGCCTACTAAATTCTGACCTCTGAGGGCATGAGAACTGAGGTCCCTGGAGGCGGGTTCTTGCCACGCCCCCACTGCAGCCTCTGCTCCCAGAGTTCCTCTCCTGTGGCTGGCTCTCCCAGAGCTGGATCTGATCTGATCCCATCTACTGGGAAGGAGGGAAGAGCTGCCTTCACCCTTCCCCAGGGGCTCTGGAGGTCAGAGTTCGATTGACCCCGCCCCTTCCGGGAAGGGATGAGCCGGGGTCAGCCAAGACAATCCCACACCTGGCCCTTCCACCTGGGAAACATCCTTAGATCTCCACACTCCCCACCGTTCCTACTGCCCTGACCCTGCGTAGGCCACCATCTCAGTGGCCTCCCAACTGGTCTCCTGGCTGCCCGCCCAGCCTCCACCCTTCCCCAGAAATCAGACCACACACCGCCCTGCTTAAAATGCTCCTTTGCCTCCTGGCCTCAGCCACCTCTGCAGCCTCCTCCCTCTTCCCCTTCCAGCCATACTTGACTGTTGCCTCTCTCTGTGCTGTCGCCTCTCACCTCATGCGCTCAGCCATTCGGGACTTTGCTCCAGGTCCCTTCTCCAGGTTCCCCTTGCTGGCCTCCTCTGGTTAGGCGTGCCCTCCGTGGCTCACCTACCGCCCCTGGGCACACTGTTGAGTTGTGTTAAGTTCATTCACATCGTCGTGCAGTGGATCTCCAGAGCGTTTTCAGCTTGCAAAACGGAATCTCTGGAGATGGCACACTCCCATTTCCCGATCCCACCCAGGGTGCATTGCTTACTTGTGTTTCTTACTCCTCCCCTGGTGGGTTGTGAGCCCCTTGAGGGCAGGTGACTGAGTCCTGTTTACATGCCCAGCCCGTAGCAGGGAACCAGGCTCATATATAAATTTGCGAATCCATAAATTATTTACTGAGGACTAAACACTGGAGCTCAACCAGGGAACAGCAATAACACAAATCCCCATCTTGTGAGCTTTACAGACAAAATACAGAACCAGTTAGAGGGTGACAGAGGGTGGTACCTGGTAGGTGGAGAGTAAAGCAGGAAAGGAGGATCAGGGCGTGGCGGTGGGGGTCGGGGAGGGCTTTGATTCTGAACAGGAGAGGTGCGAAATTCTTAAAAAGCAGCTGGCCTTTGTTGTGGACCCTGAAGGAAAAGAGGGAGCCCGGTGGCTCTCTAGGAGAAAGTACATTCCAGGCAGAGGGAAAGAGAGAGCAAAGGTCTCTTCCTCTCTTTCCCTGGAAAGAGAGGAAGGTGCCTGGTGTTTCCTGCTTGAGGGAACAGCAAGAAGGTCAACATGACATTGAGGTCAGCAAGGAGAGATGGGTTCGCAAAGGGAACAGGTGGGACAAATCCTGTAGGTCTCCACAGGCCTTTAGAGGTTTGGGGCAGAGGAGTGACACAGCCTGACTTAGGTTTTAGGGGACGCTCTGACCACTTTCCTGGAATTAGACTGTGGGAGTGGGTGGTGGAGGCAGACGGCCTCCCTCAACAGAGGGCTCTCTGCGCAGCTGTGCGGAGCGTGGCCAGCTGACAGCCCCCAGCTGTTGGCACTTGCAGGTCTGCTTCAGCGGCGCAGGTGGCCAGGCCCTGCTGGAGTGGCCCCGGGCAATGGCTGAGCCAAGTGTGGTCAAGGGTTGGGCCATTTCCATGCAACATGGGACTCCTCTCACCCACTGCCTTTGTGCGATGGACACAGAGCTCCCACAGACGAGTCTTATTGTTTGGTTCTGTTCCTCCCCTTCCCGCTGATGCCCTTTTGCTCTCCTAACTCTTCTGCAGCATCTACAGAGTCGGGGGGCAGGAAGCAGGGAGACTGTTGCAGTGATCCCTGAGTGATGACGGGGTGTCTCAGCCCAGGCTGCTGTAACAACACACAGACTGGGTGGTTTAAACAACAGAGCTTTACTTCCCGTGGTTCTGAGGCTGGAAGTCCAAGATCAGGGGGGCAGCCTGGTTGGGTTCCTGGTGAAGGCCCTTTTCCTGGTTTATGCTGGGCTGTCTTCTTAGTGTGTCCTCATGTGGCAGCGAGCAAGGGAGAGAGAGACCATCCCCCTCGTGTCTCTTCTCATTAGAGCACAGATCCACCCTCATGGCCCATCACTTCCCAAAGGCCCTACCTGTTAATACCACGGCACTGGAAATTAGCATTTCAACAAATGAGTTGTGGGAGGACACAAACATTTTATCCATATCAAGGGGCTTGGATCAGGGTGATGAATACAAAATAATCTGTTGGCCTTGGGCTGCCGGCTGGCTGTCACACCACGCAGCTGGTGTAAACTTGGAGTGTGCATGTGAAATCCACACCATCAACATAAGCACCGTTGAAGGAAGCGTGCAGCGAATCCACCTAGTGGGAGAAGAGGACAGAGAGGTGCGTACCCTCAGAAGAAATAGAGGAAAACAACAGAAGGGGAAAGACTAGAGATCTCTTCAAGAAAATTAGAGATACCAAGGGAACATCTCATGCAAAGATGGGCCCGATAAAGGAAAGAAATGGTATGGACCTAACAGAAGCAGAAGATATTAAGAAGAGGTGGCAAGAATACACAGAAGAACCATACAAAATAGGCTTCATGACCCAGATAACAACAACAGTGTGATCACTCACCGAGAGCCAGACATCCTGGAATGTGAAGTCAAGTGGGCCTTAGGAAGCATCACTATGAACAAAGCTAGTGGAGGTGATGGAATTCCAGTTGAGCTGTTTCAAATCCTAAAAGATGATGCTGGGAAAGTGCTGCACTCAATATGCCAGCAAATCTGGAAGACTCAGCAGTGGCCACAGGACTGGAAAGGTCAGTTTTTTATCCCAATCCCAAAGAAAGACAATGCCAGAGAATGTTCAAACTAGCACACAATTGCTCTCATCTCACATGCTAGCAAAGTAATGCTCAAAATTCTCCAAGCCAGGCTTCAACAGTACATGAACCGTGAACTTCCAGATGTTCAAGCTGGATTTAGAAAAGGCAGACGAACCAGAGATCAAATTGCCACCGTTGGATCATCGAAAAAGCAAGAGACTTCGAGAAAAACATCTACTTCTGCTTATTGACTATGCCAAAGCCTTTGACTGTGTGGATCACAACAAACTGTGGAAAATTCTGAAAGAGATGGGAATACCAGACCACCTGATTGCCTCCTGAGAAATCTGTATGCAGGTCAGGAACCAACAGTTAGAACTGGACATGGAACAACAGACTGGTTTCAAATCGGGAAAAGAGTACATCAAGGCTGTATATTGTCACCCTGCTTATTTAACTTCTATGCAGAGTACATCATGAGAAATGCTGGGGTGGATGAAGCACAAGCTGGAATCAAGGTTGCTGGGAGTAATATCAATAACCTCAGATATGCAGATGACACCACCATTATGGCAGAAAGTGAAGAGGAACTCAAAAGCCTCTTGATAAAAGTGAAAGAGGAGAGTGAAAACATTGGCTTAAAGCTCAACATTCAGAACACGAAGATCATGGCATCTGGTCCCATCACTTCATGGGAAATAGATGGGGAAACAGTGGAAACAGTGTCAGACTTTATTTTTCTGGGCTTCAAAATCACTGCAGATGGTGACTGCAGCCATGAAATTAAGAGACGCTTACTCCTTGGAAGAAAAGTTATGACCAACCTAGATAGTATATTCAAAAGCAGAGACATTACTTTGC
Source organism: Capricornis sumatraensis (assembly GCF_032405125.1). Classification (NCBI taxonomy): domain Eukaryota; kingdom Metazoa; phylum Chordata; class Mammalia; order Artiodactyla; family Bovidae; genus Capricornis; species Capricornis sumatraensis. The sequence continues at coordinate 211,531,614 of NC_091070.1, forward strand.
CGACTAAGGTCCGTCTAGTCAAGGCTATGATTTTTCCAGTGGTCATGTATGGATGTGAGAGTTGGACTGTGAAGAAGGCTGAGCGCCGAAGAATTGATGCTTTTGAACTGTGGTGTTGGAGAAGACTCTTGAGAGTGCCTTGAACTGCAAGGAGATCCACCCAGTCCATTCTGAAGGAGTTCAACCCTGGGATTTCTTTGGAAGGAATGATGCTAAAGCTGAAGCTCCAGTACTTTGGCCACCCGACGTGAATAGTTGACTCATTGGAAAAGAGTTTGATGCTGGGAGGGATTGGAAGCAGGAGAAGAAGGGGACGACAGCGGATGAGATGGCTGGATGGCATCACGGACTCAATGGACTTGAGTCTGAGTGAACTCCAGGGGATGGTGATGGACAGGGAGGCCTGGCGTGCTGTGATTCATGGGGCTGCAAAGAGTTGGACACGACTGAGCGACTGAACTGAACTGAACTGAAGATCATGGCATCCGGTCCCATCAGTCCATGGCAAATAGATGGGGAAACAGTGGAAACAGTGGCAGACTTTATTTTGGGGGGCTCTAAAATCACTGCAGATGGTGACTGCAGCCATGAAATTAAAAGATGCCTGCTCCTTGGAAGGGAAGTTATGACCAACCTAGACAGTTTATTAAAAAGCAGAGATATTACTTTGCCAACAAAGGTCCATCTAGTCAAAGCTATGGTTTTTCTAGTAGTTATGTGTGGATGTGAGAGTTGGATCATAAAGAAAGCTGAGTGCCAAAGAATTGATGCTTTTGAACTGTGGTGTTGAAGACTCTTGAGAGTCCCTTGGACTGTAAGGAGATCCAACCAATCCATCCTTAAGGAAATCAATCCTGAATATTCATTGGAAGGACTGATGCTCAAGCTGAAACTGCAATACTTTGGCCACTTGATGTGAAGAACTGACTCATTGGAAAAGACCCTGATGTTGGGGAAGATTGAAGGCGGGAGGAGAAGGGGATGACAGAGGATGAGATGGTTGGATGGCATCACCGACTCTATGGACATCAGTTTGAGTAAGCTTCGGGAATTGGTGATGGACAGGGAGGCCTGGTGTGCTGCAGTCCATGGGGTTTCAAAGAGTTGGACATGATGGAGCGACTGAACTGAATGCTCAGAAGAGAAGGCCAGGAGACTTGAGAGTCACCTTGTGATGGTGGTGTGTGCTGGGGACTCTGGATGGTGAATAGTAACTTAACACACGTTGGATGGATGGAAAGTGTGAATGGCACTGGTGGGGTCAACTCTCAGGCCCAAGGTGGGATGCTCAGGGCTGGAATATTCCCTCATCTGTGGTCCTGGCCCACAGCCTGGAGAAGCAGGGCCAGGACTGGAGGCTCAGTCCATGCTGGGATAACTGGTGGTATTCTCTGGTTGCTCTGACCTCCAAGCCACCCTTAACCAGGCCCTCCAAGGTGCTGGAATGCAAGGCAGTAAATAGGTGGAGATCACTCCTCCCTGGAACCTTTGCAACCATCCACTCCAAGCTGGGATTGACACAGGAGATGGCCTGAGTGGCAGGCAGACTTTCCTAAGCATGGGTGTGCTTGGATATCGACTGGATATGTTAGCACTGAACTAATGTACTACTGACACTGTCTCCTTTTATCTCTACAACAATCCTAGGAGTGGTTACTATTCTGAGACCGGGCTGAATATATTCCTTTTGCCCCTCAGATCTGCTCTGTGCCCTGGGAGCCTGAGTTGTACTGCCTCAATAGGCTTCCTTGGCCTTGTTTCTGGTTGTGTTGGGTCAGTGGGAGCCACTGGTTGGGTGAGCAGGAGATGGGAGAGTGAAGCCATGGTATTTGATTGCTGTGCTTCGATGCGTCCTTGCAGCTCCTAGCCCCAGAGTACCATTTGTGGGTTTCCTTAATCATGCCCATACCTTTGGGGCTTCCCAGGTGGCACTAGTGGCAAAGAATCCACCTGCCAATGCAGAGACACAGGAGACGATCCCTGGGTTGGGAAGATCCCCTGGAGGAGGGCATGGCAACCCACTCCAGTATTCTTGCCTGGAGAATCCCATGGACAGAGGCACCTGGCAGGCTATAGTCCATAGGGTCACAAAGAGTCAGATATGATTGAGCAACTAACGCTCACACACACACACACACATACACGGCCCATACCTTCAAAAACAGTCCCTCAAGGAAAACTCTTTTCAGTTCCTTGGTTTGAATGTGCTGTCTTCTTTGAGACCTTGACTAATTCCTATTTTATTGATGACCATACTGAGGTTCTGAAAGCCTGCTCAAGGTGCAGTGTGGTGAAGCTGTGGTCCTGAAGTGGTTAAGCTATGATTCAATCTGGGAGGTGGGTGTCAGCCCAACCCTGGGCCCTTTAAACTTGGCTGGCTTATCCACCCGGGTCATGGCCACACAGGAGAGCAAAGGTGAACCCCAGCCTGTTCTGTCGACGCAATGACCGGTCCCTTTCCCTGCCTGCATTAGCTGTTGGCTCCCTGCCTCCTGGATTTCTGGCTCCTGGCCTTGGCTTTGATAGTTACTAAATGTTCCTCTGGTTAGTATAACCTTGCACCCCCTTTTGCTTTCCATCCTGACCTGGCTTGGGTGTTCCTTAAATTTCAGGTCAGCACATGGTGTTGGGAGCGGGGCTGGGAACCACCTGGGCTTGGTTAATGCAGGGCATGAGAAAATCTCTGTCTCCCCGAGACTCTGAGCTCCTTGGGCTCAGATCCTACTCCCCGGCACAGTCCTTGTGTCTGCCGGGGAGCCTGGGATGGAGAAAATGCTCAGGGCAACGGAAGGAGCTGGACGGTACTTGGGTGAGGCTGGGCTGCATGCTGTTGGAGAAGCCTGTGGTGAGCACACACAGGAGTGAAAAGTATGAGTAACAGGGATTTTGTGTACATAGGGTGGGGCACCGGTTGTGGATGGCAGTGATCAGGTCACAAAGGAGGAGGGCGGTGTGGTTTGTCTTTACAACCAGAGGGCTGTGATTGTGTGTGCTCAGGGCAGAGTCTGGTTGTAAAGTAGCGGTCCTGTTGTAGAGGGAGCACAGCGCCCTCTTGTGACCACATAGGCAATCACAGCATATATATCTGTAGGATAGCACCTGGGTCAACCCAGCCCAAGCCCGGAGCTCTGTCCTCTTCAGAGCGCTACCTTCTCTGCCCTCAGGGTCTTGTGGGTGGGTTGGGTTTAGTTGGACTTCCCTGGTGGCTCAGAGGTTAAAGTGTCTGCCTGGAATGCGGGAGACCTGGGTTTGATCCCTGGATCGGGAAGATTCCCTGGAGAAGGAAATGGCAACCCACTCCAGTACTCTTGCCTGGAGAATCCCACGGAGGGAGGAGCCTGGTAGGCTACAGTCCATGGGGTCGCAAAGAGTTGGAAACGCAAAGAGTCACAACTGAGCGACTTCACTTTCATTCAGGGTGTGTTGAGCTTGCTGTGCCTGGGGTCATGCAAATAGAGCTGCTTGGTGGCCTTTGGTGGAAGATTTGGGCTGGCGATATGATCTGGGAAAGTGTTAGTTGCTCAGTCATGTCCAACTCTTTCTTTACTGTCTGAGCCACCAGGGAAGTGGGTGGGAGCATGGGAGAAAAGAGGAGAGCCGACCTGTATAAAACATAGCCTTTATTGATTTCAATGAAAATGCCTTGGGGATGTTCCTATCAGTACATCCATTTCAAGTCCCTGAAAGGCTGGCACCAGACTGAGCACAGTGTGGAAGGAAGATGGGAGCAAAGCTGCCTGAGGCTGGAGGAATGACTTGGGGGTGCGGGGACTTCCTGGAGGGCAGTGGTGACCCAGAGCCTCCTTCTCTTCCCAGGCTCTCCAGGCCTCCACCGCTGGGCGGACACTTCCTTTCCACCCCAGGAATCTGGGTGCCACTCCAGAAGGAAGATGCCCTTTGGCCGGGTGCATCCGACCCAAGGCAAGCATTTTTTTTTTTATGGCCTCTGGGCATCTGCACTTGCTTCCCCCTGCTAAGAAGCTCATCTTACCTCCCTTAAACATTCCTCCCTCGGGGAAGCCTCTCCTGATCACTCCTTCCTGGGTTAGGGGAAGCCCTGCCAAGTGTCACCTGGTAGGCAGCAGTTAACTGGCTTGTTTCAACATCTGTCTCCCAGGAGGGCTGCCACTGGGCCTGCGGTGTTACCTATACCAGATAGACAGCACAGTGCCCAGCGTTCAAAAGGAAAAAAATCTGCTAATGAAATTGCATAGTGACCCCTCCACCGGCACCATACGCCCCTGCTTCTGTCCCCACGGGCAGCCCCAGGACGGCCCCCAGCCCCGCGGTCAGATGGGGGTCATGGTGGGCGCCGAAGCACAGAGCTTGTCGTCGCGGGAGTCCGGGCTCGGGTCTCCGGCCTCCAGCAGCTTGCGGTGGCAGCGGCAGGTGGAGGCCCGGCTGGCGGAGGGGGCGTGGCCGCGGCCCCCGCGCGGGCTCTTCCTGTGAAGGCTTCGCACGATCCTGTGGAAGATGAGGTAGCAAATCTCACAGAAGGTGAGCACGATGCAGACGGCAGAGGCGCCCACCATGAAGTAGGTGAAGAGCTTCTTCTCGGTGGGCCGGGCGATGTAGCAGTCCACGGTGTTGGGGCAGGGCGCCACGTTGGCGCACTGCACCAGGCGGGGCATGCCGAAGCCGTACCAGAGCGTGTGCAGCACGTAGAGGAAGAGGAACTCGATGAGGAGCTTGAAGACGAGGCTCAGCAGGTAGGTCCACCAGAGGCCGCCGTGCTTCTTGCCCGTGTTGTCGTAGAGCTTGGTGCACTGGTCGCCGTGCTTCTGCCGGTGCCGCCGCTCGCGCTCCTCGCGGTAGGCCACGTGCAGGATGACCAGCAGCGACGGGCACGTGACGAAGATGAGCTGCAGGGCCCAGAGGCGGATGTTGGAGATGGGGAAGAACTCGTCGTAGCAGACGTTGGTGCAGCCCGGCTGCTTGGTGTTGCAGTCAAAGTCTTTCTGCTCGTCCCCCCACACGCGCTCCGCGGCCACCACGTAGACCAGCACGCGGAAGACGAACACCACGGACAGCCAGATGCGCCCGAAGGCTGTGGAGTACTTGTTGACTCCGCTCAGCAGGGCCTGGAGCGTCTTCCAGTCCATGGTGCCTGGGGCGGGGCGCCGGGGCCGTGCCCACCTGACAGAATAGGAAAACCCCGATGTGAACCAACAGGCCCCAGAGAACGTCTCCCTGGAGGAGGGCATGGCAAGCCACTCCAGTGTTCTTGCCTGGAGAATCCCCATGGACAGAGGAGCCTGGCAGGCTACACAGTCTAAAGGGCCGCAGAGTTGGACACGGCTGAAGCGACTTAGCACACACACCTAGAGCTGTTACTGAGTGCCAGATGCCATCCTAAGTTCTTTATGTGGATGGATTCGTTTGCTCATCCCAACGACTCTGAGGCATCAGGACTATTCTTACTAAGCTACAGGGAGGAAACAGGCACAGACAGGTAAAGTAACCTGCCCAAAGTAACAGAGCTAGTGTGCTGGCAGGAAGGGAACGCACACTTGCTGATAACAATAATTATTACTTATTGAACATTTACTATGAGGCCACACTTTATGGATGAAAGTGAAAGTGAAGTTGCACAGTTGTATCCGACTCTTTGCAGCCTCATGGACTGTAGCCCACCAGACTCCTCAGACCATGGAATTTTCCAGGCAAGAGTACTGGAGTGGGTTGCCATATCCTTCTCCAGGTGATCTTCCTGATCCAGGGATTGAACCCAGGTCTCCGGCATTGCAGGCAGGCGCTTTACTGCCTGAGCCACCAGGGAACTCATTTAATCCTTATAACGACCCTGTGAGGGAGGCACTATTATGCTTCTCATTGACAGATGAAGAAACTGATAATCAAATGAGAAAATGATTGCAAAGCACTCAGTACACAGTAAGTGCTCAGTAAATGCTGGCTACTCACTATGACATGATATCTAGAGTGGTCAAGTCACTCATTTAAAACTAGAACTGAATTCAGAGCTGGGCCCTCTACCAGAAGGTGTCTCTCCCCTTCTCCGATGGATGTCTGCCCCAGACCAGGTTCTCAGAACTGACTTTGTTGATGCCACACTACCATCCTGTGAACCTGGGGTCATGAACCCCATTCTTCAGAGAGGATACTGGGGCTCAGAGAGGGGAAATCAACTTCCCCAAGGTCTCACAGCCAGTGGGTTGTGAAGTTAGGAGACCAATTCATGCTGAGGGGGTGCATGGAGAGGGTGATGGTCTGGTTCCTGGCGACATCAGTTCCAGGGAAAGTCCAGGGACACCCGCTGCAGGCTGTGCTGGAGCCTGAGGGGGCCCCAGCCACCCCAGCAATGCGGGAGGCCAGGGCTTTGTGGTGGGGAGCCATGCTTTGTTTAGGTCCCTGGATCACACATTTTCCTCCCAGTCCTGGCGTGACTCAGAGGGTGTGGATGGGTGGGCCTGCCTGAGTGCACCTAGTATCTGCCTAGAGGGTGTAGGAGCCTCTCCATGTGTCCGTGTGGGCCTGTGAGCTCCTGTGTGACTGAGCCTGCACAAGGACTGCAGGACCATCCCTGTATCGCTGCTTCTCACCCCTCCACTGCCGCCACCCTGCTCCCAGCCACCATCACCCTTGCTGGTATTATTGCCACAGCCTCTTGGCTGGCCTAGAAGGCTTCTTGGGCTTCCCTTGTGGCTCAACTGGTAAAGAATCCGCCTGCACTGAGGGAGACCTGGGTTCGATCCTTGGGTTGGGAAGATCCCCTGGAGAAGGGAAAGGCTACCCACTCCAGTGTTGTGACCTAGAGAATTCCATGGACTGTATAGTCGATAGGGTTGCAAAGAGTCAGACATAACTGAGGCACTTTCACTCACTTGGCTGGCCTAAGTGTCTGCTCCTATGCCCCCCAAGTTCATTAAGTTGAATCCTGTCACTCCCTCATTTAAAACTTTCTACTATGGCTTCCTGGGTGGCTCAGTGGTAAAGAAGACGCCTGCCAATGCAGGGGACACGGGTTTGTGATCCCTGGTCCGGGAAGATCCCACATGCCGCAGAGCAACTAGGCCCATGTGCCACAACTATTGAGCTTGTGCTCTGGAGCCTGGGAAACGCAACTACCGAGCCCCAGAGCCACAGCTATTGCAGCCTGAGGGTCCTAGAGCCTGTGCTCGGCAACAAGAGAAGCTACCACAATGAGACTGTGCGCTGCAACAAGAGGAGCCCCTGGCTCGAGACAACGACCCAGCAAAGCAAACAACAACAACAGCAACAGCAACAACAGCAACAGCAACGACAGCAACGACAGCTTTCTACTAGCTTCTTATTACACTTAGAGTAAAACTCCGGAGTCTACATCCTCACCCTCCTCTCCTACACTCTAATGAGTGCCTCTGGGGCTTTGTAATTATTCCTGTTGCCTGGAGTGCTCTTCCTCCAGAACCTTGCATGACTGGACCCTTGTCATCACTGAGGCCTCCGCTAAAACATCTTCTAATTAGAGGCTTCCCTAGATACCTGGAGGCCCTGCCCTCCCAGTCATTCTTCTCCTGTCCCCTTTATTTTCTTCCTAGAATTTAATTACCATTAGGAATTAAAGTGAAAAAGTGAAGTCACTTAGTTATGTCCAACTCTTTGTGACCCCATGGACTGTAACCTATCAGGCTCCTCCAACCATGGGATTTTCCAGGCAAGAATACTGGAGTGGGTTGCCATTTCCTTCTCCAGGGGATCTTCCAGACCCAGGGAATTAGGAATGAAAGTATTTGTTTAATCCTCTACCTCTCTGAATTTTCATGAATTTCTCTTTCACAAGGGCAATTATTGTATATGCACTGGCAGTACCATACAATAAAACAGCGTATAAAAGTGTCACTCTCCCCCGCACCACCGTTCCCCCACCCCCACCCCCTCCTCCGTTCCTTCCGAGACCTTTGGGGAGGGGCAGTGGGAGGTATATGGAACCTGGAGCCACATCTGGATTTAAGCCTCAGCTCTACGCCTTCTCCTTGGGTGACTTCCCAGATAATCTCTTTGACTTTCTTGCCTTATCTCCAAAGGGAGAAAATAATTCCTATTTTATTGAGCTGTTATAAGGATCATAAAAGACCGTTCCCTCCGCAGCCTGCCACTCACCTGGTGGGAGTTCAAGAAGACGGCAGTGGAGGTTGGAACCCTGTCTGCCAGCCCGGGGAGGAGAGGGGCGCTGACAGGTGTTTCCACCTGAGCCATCCCAGACCGGCCCACCTGGGGGCTGTCCCTCCTTGGCCGCACCTTCCACCCTCCAGTCCCGTCTGCCCAGTCCTGCCTGACACGCCCTAGGAACGCGACTCACCGGCAAAGAATTTCCCTCCAAGCCGAGGCTGGGGACCGGTGGAGCCGGTTCCGGTCCCCACTGCCGTCCCCAACAGCAGCTCCCTGCGATCCGCTTTGTCCATGCCCCGGGACCTAGCCGAACCCAGCTTTCATTGCCCATTCCACAGTGCCCACCGGTCGGCCCCACTCGCCGGGGCCGAACCCCTCTCTCCCCACCCGCCACCCCCGGTTCCCGTCCGTTCCATTAAGTTTGCGCGACGTGGGAGGGGGTTGTCCAGGAACCTTCGGCAGCTGGAGCCCCCACCCCGCCCAGAACCGAGGGGGTGAGAAGGCAGCTGGGGAGTGGGGTGGGGGGAGGTCCCTTCATCTCTTCCCATGCTCTCACCTCCCAGGCTCAGCCTGGCCGGAAGGCAGGAGCAAGCCCCAGCCCCGCCCAGGGTCACCCTGGGCTCTCAGCGCGCGGTCTCAGGGTGGGGAGGCACCCCGAAGCTTACCCGCAGCGGCGCGGCCAGCGGGGGAGCCAGGACCCCGCGTCCTCAAGAGCCGAACCACCGGTGGGCACGGAGGGAGCCGCGTCTCTGCAGTCGCGGGGAGGCGCGTGGCGGCAAGCACAGCCGGGGGCGGCTTTGGGGAGGGCGAGTCGGGGGAGGAGCTCGCTAGCCGCCCGCGGCGAGGGTCGGGTTCTCGTCCCGACGCGGTGCCTGGCTCCTCCGGCGACCTTCGTCGGGGCTTGACGCTCGCTCTTCTGAGCCTCGGTTTCTTCTTCGTGTGCGAAACCGGGCCATCGGTGGCCCTGGGCAGGGCTGTGTGGCAAAGGCTCCAATGAGATTCGGGGCGTGAAGCGCTCCACACTAAGTGCCAAGTGGTCCCCGGGCCGACTGCAATCGGGACTCGCCCACGTGTGTTACCACGGCGACTGCGTCCGCGCCCTGCGGGTCACTGTCCCCGCCTGGTCCTTGGCCTCGACCCTGCGTGGGCAGCTGCCCTCCCCGAACACGTGCGTGGCTCAGGCTCCGCATCCTGGAGTGGGGGCAGGGGGACCGGAGAGCCAGGGGGGCGGGCAGGACCCCTGTGCCCGCAGCAGGAAGAGGCACTCTGCTGTGGGAAGGAGATGGAGCCGGCTGGATCCTCCGTCCAGGGGTGGGGTGGGGATGGGGGGAGGTTGTTACCTGGAGTTATTGCAAGGGGCAGATCCTGTTTATGTGTGCGGGGGGAGGTGGATGGGGGGGGGCGGGGATGGTTAAGCGGGAGGTGAGGGCGCCTCGTCTGTGCTTTAGACCCCCTGAGGAGCGGGCGGGGCCTGCGGGTTGGACTGGGCTGAGATGGGCTGGGCTCTGAAGACAAGGCCTCTTTGTCTTCTTGACTAATGTGTCATGACTAGGAACCTATGGGAGTCCCTGGGCCTCAGCCTTGTCGGGGAACCTCCAGGGTTTCCGGCCTCCTGAGGAGTCTGGATCTTAGTCACCAAAGGGCCCAAGGACCCCCTGTTTGAGATGATGTTGCTGGCAGGAGGGTGGCTATGGCTTCTCCCCAAGACTGTACTGGCTTAGGCCTGTGGCCCTGGTATAATTAACAGCACTCCCTCTTACTCTCAAAAGTACCCCCAAACTTGGGAAGATCCATTACACCACCACCCTACTTACTACTCCTTGTAGAAAATGATCACTGCCTTGGGGCTCAGAGACATCTTTGGTCCAAGCACTATTGCTCAGGCTTTACTTTATCCTCATGCTGCCGGATGAAGGTGCAATCCTTCCCACTGTTATGAAAGAGAAAATTGAGGCACAGAGAGGCTAGGTGATTTGTCCAGGGTCACAGAGACAAGAAGGAGCAGAGCCAGCTCCGGAGGCTGCAGCCATGTTGAGTTTCTGGGTTGGGCAAAACCGCAGGGCTGAGGCCATCAGAGGCCACTCTGAGAATTATTGCCGAGGCTGAACAGCACCCTGCCACCTCTGGCGCTGCGTTTCAGAGCAAGCCTCATTCTCCACTTCCTCACCTCCTAGTCCCTCTTCAATCCTTTTGAACAATGTTCCCTCCCAACTGTGTAACTAAAGACAGCCCTGTCAAGGTCAACACGGATTCCCAGGTGCTAAATCCTGCAGTCGTGTCTCTGTCCTCCTGAATCTTCAGAAGTACCTGACACAGCTGACCTCTCCTTTCCTCTCAAAACACTTTCTTCCCTTAGCTCCCTTGACTCCTAGTTTCCTTGTACCTTCTCATCCTGGTTTCAGCCTCTCCTCTCCTGGGAGAATTCATCCCGTCCCAGGCTTGCAGTACTATCTGCTGTCTGCTGAGTTCCACGTTTCTAGTGCCAGTCTTGACGTCTCCCTGGACCCCAGACTATGTACCAGGGCTGCCCACCTGACCAGTTCTAGCTATTGTTTTTTCCTTCCTGAGATTAACTGCATATTCCACTTGATAGACAGTCCTCTTTTTTTTTCATTTACCCTATGGAGGTATGCTGGGTACATAGTTTTGCACTTGGCTATTTTCATGTAACAAAATATAGGACATTTCCTCTGTCAGTAGGTATAGAGCTATCAGATCAAAAAATATTTGAATAGTATTTCATTTCCCCCTATAGTGTATGCAAAGCTATTTCTTAAAAAAACAAAAAACAAAAAACTGAATAGCATATGTGTTATATTTAATCACTACTGCATTGATGAAAATTAAGGATGTTTTCAGTCTTGTATTTCTTTCTGTTGTAAACATCATTGCAGTAAGTACAGTTAGATAAGCATCACTGAACACATTTTAAAAATTGTGTCTATAGGATATTCTTAGAAGTGGAATTTTGGAGTTCAAGTATGCTATTTAAAAAATTTTAAAAGCATTTATTGAATTTGTTACAATATTGCTTCTGTATTATGTTTTGTGTTTTTGGCTGCTGGCAAGGCATGTGGGATCATAGCTCCCTGACCAGGGGTTGAACATGTAACCCCCGTGCTAGAAAGCAGAATCTTAACCCCTGGACCATCAGGAAAGCCCCTCATTTAAAATTTTGACAGATGTTGCCAAATCTCCTTCATAGGTGTGTCAGTTTATGATACCATCAGGTGTAAGAGATGCTTGTTTCCCCATATTGTTATCAAAATAGAGCATTAGCAGACTTTATGATCTTTGCTAGTAGTATCTCATTATATTTTTATTTTGCATGTCTCTTATTATGAGTGAGAATGAGCATCTTTTCATACACTTAAGGGCCACTTGTGTTCCTTTTCCTGTGAACTGTCTTTTGCTTTTGCCTATTTTTCTGTTGGGTGGTTGTGTTTTTAAAATTATTGATTTTCTACTTGCTCTTTACATATTAAAGAAATATACCTTCTGTCTATAATGCAAATAACAAGGATTTCACCCTCCCCTCTAAGTGTGACACTTGTATTTTGTCTTTGTTTATGGGGTTTTTGCCATGCAGAATTAAACTTTTTTTTTTAATGTGGTCAAGTCGTGTCAATCTTGTCTTTTATGGCCTCTGGAAAGTGAAGTTGCTCAGTCGTGTCCAACTCTTTGCAACCCCATGGACACCAGGCTCCTCCGTCCATGGGATTTTCTAGGCAAGAGAACTGGAGTGGGTTGCCATTTCCTTCTCCAGGGAACTTCCCGACCCAGGGATCGAACCCAGGTCTCCCACATTGTAGACAGACGCTTTCTGTCTGAGCCACCAGGGGATTTGGTTATAATTAGACATGCCTTCCCCTTCTGAGAATTGAGAAAAGTTCTTCTCCCATGGTTTCTTCCAGCTAAAGTAGTGTTTTAATGCTATATATCAGATCGTATTACTCCCCTATTAAAATCTTAGAGAGACGTACCATTACTTTTATTCTGACACCCACTCTCCTGACATCGCCCTCAAAACCCCAGGTGGCCTAGCCCCGCCTCACCTGCCGTCACGTGTTTGCTGGGTCGCCGCTGCCCAGGCACACTGGCCTACTTTCCCTCTACAAGCAGCCGTGTTATTCTACCCTGCTGGCCTTTAAATGCTGCTCCTTCTGCCTGGACTGCTCTTCAGGGGGCAGCTTCCTCCTCCTTATTCAGGTCTCAGCTTCTCACAGGGGTCTTCCCTGGTCAGCCCGTCTGAGGAGACCTCACCCACTTCCTCAGCACTCGCTCTTCAGAACATCCCTTGGGATTATTTCCAGGAGAGCAGGGAGCTCCCTGGCTGTCGACGTCAGTTCTATTTGTGAAGTAAAAGGTTGTGTGTGAGGACTGTCGGTTACTCAGTGGGGTAGGGTAGCTGTGTGTCAAGGGGGCAGCTTGGAGTACAGCTGTGTAGGTTTGGGGTGTGTGTGTGTGGCTGTGACTGTGTGGAGGTGACTGGTAGGGTTTTGTGAGGTTGTGTGCATGTGTGGCTGTATGTGTGGTAGGGTTATTCTGGCCTGGTGACCAGGTGATTTGACTGCCCAGGTCCTATCACTCTGACCTTGCCGGATGCCCTTGCTGTTTCTGGAGTGAGCTGGAAGGGTCCCCATTCCAGAAGGAGGACCTCCAGGCCGTGCTGTCCACGCCAAGCTTCTGCTTCCTGCACAGGGGAGTGTGTGCGAGGCCATTTAGGCCATCCTCCTGCCTCAGGGCAGGGCTGTGTTGCACCCGGGCTTGGCAGCTGCCCCTGCCACCGCCGTTCCCCTGCGGGCTTGCACCTGCTCTCCGGGGGCGGCAGGCCAGAAGCCTTCCACTGTGGTCTTCCCGCTCAGGCTGGGCCCAGCTGCTGATGCCCCCTGAGTCTGCAGCTCTGCCGGGGCCCCGAGCGGGGGCTTCTCTCTCCTGCTGGGGTTTTCCTGTGTTTGTGGGCAGTCCTGAAGGGCCTCTCCACCCTTGAGCACAGAGATGGGGCAGACAGAACCCTCTGGAAAGCAGGTTGGCTGTGGGTAGAAAAGGGCTAGTCCCAGAGCTGGGCTCGAATGCCACTTTCCTTTCAGGACTTCCTGAGTGACCTGGGACTTCTACTGCTTAACTTGATGCTCAAACAGAGGCAATCCAGGGCTTCTCTGAGTTGGGGAAGGGTGTCCTGGGATCCCGTCCCTTCTCACCCACCCCAGGGCCTCTCACCACGCCCTCTTTCTTCTCTAGTCATCACCCTGTTGTTCCTTACCCAGTCTCTCCCATGACAATAAGCATCCTGGTATTTCTACATCCTAACAAACAAAACTCCCTTGACCACATATCTTCCACCCTCAGCCTCATTTCTTTCCTTTTCTTTTTTTTAATAGCAAAACTTCTCAGATGGGTTGTCTTAATGCCTCATCACCTTTTATTATCTCTCTGGGACTCTAATCAGGCTTTTGCTCCACATTATTCCAGCCAATGTTTCCATAGCTCAACCCCACAGTCAAGTTTCAGCGCGTATCTTTCCTTGTACTCCCAGGAGCGTTTGATGGCCAGAACATCAGTCTCCTGACTTTTCTCCTTCCTTTCTGGTCTTTCTTTCTAGGTCTCCTTTGCTGGTCCCACCCTCTCCCCACCCCCGATCTCCCTGACTTCTAAATATCGGCGTGCTTATTCCTAGGACTCCTTCTCTGTCCTTTCTCACTCCCTTGGTAATGTCATCCCTCTCAGGGTTCAAAATATCAAAATTAGGCTGACAGCTCCTAAGTACTTATCTCCAGCCCAGACCATTTCCCTGAATTTCAGATCAACCTCTCCCCTTGGACGTCTAGCAGGTATTACAAACTTATCACCTCCCAAATTCAGCTTCTTCTTAATAGAACTGCCAGGTTTAGAAACAAAGCAAAAGCAAAGCAAAAACAAAAACCCAAACGCAGGACACTCAGTTCAGTTTGAATTTCAGATAGTCCATGAAACATACTTAAAGTAAAAAAAAATTAGTTGTTTATCTGAAACTTGAAACTTCATTGGGTGTCCTGTATTCTATTTGGCAACCTATTCCTTGGATTCCTCTCCAGCCTTCTCCACTCATGGGCTCTAGGAGTAAACAGCACTTTTACTCACCTACCTGTTCAGGCCTCATGGACTCACGGTGACTCATTTTTCTCAAACCGCACATTCAATGTTGGTGAATCTTTTTTTTTTTTCCCCCTCTTCTTTCTTTCTTTTTTTTTGAGTTTGGAGCCAATGAAGGTTTATTGCAAGGGCTGAGCAAGGAGAACAGGTGGCTCACGCTCAAAAAGCCCGAACGGTTGATGTCCGTGAATTATTTTGTTGTTACTTTCAGATTATTTTCAGAATTGAGAGATTTCTCACTGACTCCATTAGTGTTATTCTGCCAGCGTTAAAGCCATGAGTTATTTCTTTCCTGCATTATTACGATAGTCTTACAGCCGGTCACCCTGTTTTATCCATTGCCCCATGTATCTACTGCTAACGCAGCTAGTAATTTTTGTTCAAAATGGTCCACTGTCTTCTTGATCACTCAGAGTGACAGCCAAAGGCTTCAGGGTGGCTTTTAGGGCCCTATGTGTGCTGATCCTATTGAGGCCTCACTGGAACCTTCTGGCCTCATTCCCCACAACTCTTGGCTCTCCTCTGCCCCTCCTCATTGATTTCCTTGCTGTCCTGGGTGCACACTGAATCTTCCCCAGCCTCAGCACCTGTGAACTCACCCTTCCTTCTAGCTGACACACTTTTCCCACAAACCTCTGCCTGGCTTGCTCCCTTGCCTTCCCTGGCCTCCCCATTCACCTTGCAACCCACGCCCTCAGCCCTGCTCCTTCCTCTCCTGCTATATTTTTCTCCTTAGCACGATAATCATGTAGCGTATTTTGTATTTTGCTTATTCTTCTTGTTAGTTGTCTCCCCATCACGACAATCTACAGTCATTTTTATCTTGTGTCCACTGGTGTATTCCCAGTGCCTGAAACAGGGTCTGGCACTTTGTAGAGCAAAGCACAATAAGCCCCAGTCCTGGGCCAGCATGCGGCCACTATTTAATGAGCCCCTTCTAGCTTACGGTCCCAACCTCTGGCCCTCCAGAAGTCTCTGACCATGCACCCTCCTCCAGGAAGCTTTTACTGACCGAGCCTTGTCTGTCTCCCTCTCTTCTTGCCACCAGGCCCAAACCCTTGGTCCTCATGGGTCAGGTGGGCCCTTTCTTGGGGGCAGGTGAAGCCAGTTGGGGTGAGACATGTGCAATATGCCTGAAGTCAGCAGTCCCCTGCAGGGTGAGAGCTTTGGGAACCTTGATCCTGGGCCAAGGAGGTGACGGGCATTGGGCACCAGGGACTAGAGCCTAGGATGGGTCTGGGTTGCAGGGCTGTGGTTCCTGAACTCACTGTTCTTGCCAACTGAGGAGGATATGAGCTAGGTGCCTAGATGGGAGGCTGGCCGTTAGCCGAGCTGGGAGCAGGAGAGGAGCAGGGCAGGTGGGGAGGGGACAGCAGCAGTGACCTTGTGCCTGGAATTTGCTGAATGGTATTTGTTTGTGATGGTATTCCGATGCATACCTTTTGATAGGGGCTGTTGGAGCGTTCTGACATGGCCGGTAGAAACCCTTTGTTATGGTGGAAGCCCATAGAAGGCAGTTTCCCCCGCATCCCCTACTCTATCCATAAACCTCACTGAACTTGCAACACTTGGCCTGTTCCGGACCCTCAGGGCTGGGGTGTGCTCAGGACTGGTTGGTTCGACACAGCCAGGCTGTCCTCAACAGCCAAATGCCCTAGCGGGTGGTCTGAGTTTCCCGGGGGACACATGTGCATGGACCTCTGGAGGCAGCCGGATGCGTGGGCCTGGGCCTCGGGAAAGAGAACACTGGGAATGCTCCTGGCTTGCTTGTGCAAATGCAAAAATGGTGCAGCCTCTGCCAAAAGCAGCGTGGTGGTCCTCAAATAGTTAAGCATAGAATTACCACTTGACCCAGCAAGTCCCCGCCCAGGTGTATACCTGAAAGATCTGGGAACAGAGACTCAGACAAATACCTGGCATGAACGTTCACAATAGCACTGTTCACAATGGCCAAGTGTTTGGAAACAAGCTGCGTGTCCATCAAAGGAAGAACAGATGGACAAAACGTGGTCCCCCATACAATAGAATATTGTTGCTGCTTAGTCACCGAGTCATGTCCAGCTCTTTGTGACCTAGTGGACTGTAGCATGCCAGGTTCCTGTGTCCTCCACTATTTTCTGGAGTTTGCTCAGATTCGTGTCTATTGAGTTGGAGATGCTGTCTAACCATCTCATCCTCTGCTGCCCCCTTCTCCTTTTGCTTTCAATCTTTCCCAGCATCAGGGTCTTTTCCAATGAGCTGGCTCTTCACATCAGGTGGCCAAAGTACTTGAGCTTCAGCTTCAGCAACAGACCTTCCAGTGAATACTCAGGGTTAATTTCCTTTAGGATTGACTGGTTTGATCTGGCAGTCTAAGGGACTCTCAAGAGTTTTCTCCAGCACCACAGTTCGAAAGCATCAATTCTTCGGCATTCAGCCTTCTCTGTAATCCAACTCTCACATCTGTACATGACAGCCGTAAAATGGAATCAAGTTCTGAGACATGCTACAACGTGGATGAATCTTGAAAACGCTATGCTAAGTGAAATACACCAGACACAGAGGACAAATATCACATGATTTCATTTATACAAAATACAAGATGAATTCATAGAGACAATAAGTTGTCAGCAGTTACCAGGGCTGGGTGGAGGGGAGCATGGGGGTTATTGTCTGGTGGGTAGAGACTTTTTGCAGAGGTGATGGAAAAGTTCTGGAAATAGAAGTGATGGTTGTATACTTTCAACACTATTGAATTTTACACTTAAAGCTGATTAAAGTGGCAATGTCATATTATATATATTTTCTCACAATAAAAAAATGAAGGTAAAAGAAAAGGGGGAAAGAAATATGGGTTTGGGAGTCAGCGCTGTCCAGATGGTCATGAAGCCCGTGGAAGAGGGCACGCCACTGAGGATTGTGGGTGGACAGCCTGGGACAGAGCCCAGAGGACCTTGCCCGTGAAGGGGGCAGGAGAAGGAGGTTGAGGGGGAGTTATTGGAGCAGCAGAAAACTGGAAGAATGATGGTGTTCTAGAAGCCTGGATGTATTAGTCAGTGCCCTGGATTGCAAATGACAGAAACCCACCTTGAGTTAGTTTGGGCACAAAGGGGAATTAATTGGTTTGCAGAAATGTGGGAAGGGCAGGGGTACCTGAGGGCCCCACAAGCACCTGGCTAGAGTCAGGTCTGTTATCTAGGACCTGGCTCCTGCCTGGATCACCCCTGCTCCTCTGGGACAGCTGCCAGCTTCCTCTCTCCTTGTATGGATGGGCTTCTTCTGCAAAAGGCTTTTGCTCATGGCCAGCAGCAGCTCTGAGTGCACACCTCCCCAGGATTTGCTGCTACACACTTCCCTTAGGAAGGATTCAAGTAACCCAAGGAAGAGCCCTGAGTGGCCCCACCTAGAGCACATATCCACCTTGAGGTAAGCAGGCCAGGATGCATGACGGGCAGTTGCCTTTCAGTACAGTTCAGTTCAGTTGCTCAGTCCTGTCTGACTCTTTGCGACCCTATGGACTGCAGCACACCAGGCCTCCCTGTCCATCACCAACTCCTGGAGCTTACTCAAACTCATATTCATTGAGTTGGTGATGCCATCCAACCATCTCATCCTCTGTCGTCCCCTTCTCCTCCTGCCTTCAATCTTTCCCAGCATCAGGGTCTTTTCCAATGAGTCAGTTCTTCCCATCAGGTGGCCAAAGTATTGGAGCTTCAGCTTCAGCATCAGTCCTTCCAATGAATATTCAGGACTGATTTCCTTTAGGAAGGACTGGTTGGATCTCTTTGCAGTCCAAGGGACTCTCAAGAGTCTTCTCCAACACCACAGTTCAAAAACATAAATTCTTCTGCGCTCAGTTTTCTTTATAGTCCAACTCTCACATCCATACATGACTACCGGAAAAACCATAGTCTTGACTAGATGGACCTTTGTTGGCAGAGTAATATCTCTGCTTTTTAATATGCTGTCTAGTCATAACTTTTCTTCCAGGGAGAAAGCATCTTTTAATTTCATGGCTGCAGTCACCATCTGCAGGGATTTTAGAGCCCCCCAAAATAAAGTTTCTCCCTGTTTTCATTGTTTCCCCATCTATTTGCCATGAAGTGATGGGACCAGATGCCACAATCTTCGTTTTCTGGTTGAGTTTTAAGCAAAATTTTTCACTCTTCTTTCAATTTCAACAAGAGGCTCTTTAGTTCTTCTTTGCTTTCTGCCATAAGGGTGGTGTCATCTGCATATCTGAGGTTATTGATACTTCTCCTGGCAATCTTGATTCCAGCTTGTGCTTCATCCAGCCCAGCATTTCTCATGATGTACTCTGCATATAAGTTAAATAAGCAGTGTGACAATATATATATCCTTGATGTATTCCTTTCCTGATTTGGAACCAGTCTTTTGTTCCATGTCCAATTCTAACTGTTGCTTCCTGACCTGCATACAGATTTCTCAGGAGGCAAGTCAGGTGGTCTGGTATCCCCATCTCTTGAAGAATTTTCCAGTTTGTTGTGATCCACACAATCAAAGGCTTTGGCATAGTCAATAAAGCAGAAGTGGATGTTTTTCTGGAACTCTCTTGCTTTTTTGATGATCCAATGGATATTGGCAATTTGATCTCTGGTTCCTCTGCCTTTTCTAAATCCAGCTTGAACCTCTGGAAGCTCACAGTTCATGTACTGTTGAAGCCTGGCTTGGAGAATTTTGAGCATTACTTTGCTAGCATGTGAGATGAGTGTAATTATGTGCTAGTTTGGGCATTCTTTGGCATTGCCTTTCTTTGGGATTGGAATGAAAACTGACCTGTGGCCACTGCTGAGTTTTCCAGATTTGCTGGCATATTGAGTGTAGCACTTTCACAGCATCATCTTTTGTGATTTGAAATAGCTCAACTGGAATTCCATCACCTCCACTAGCTTTGTTCGTACTGATGCTTCCTAAGGCCCACTCGACTTTGCATTCCAGGATGTCTGGCTCTAGGTGAGTGATCACACCATCATGATTATCTTGGTCCTGAAGATCTCTTTTGTACAGTTCTTCTATGTATTCTTGCCACCTCTTCTTAATATCTTCTGCTTCTGTTAGGTTCCCATAATTTCTGTCCTTTGTTGTATCCATCTTTGCATGAAATGTTCCCTTCAGTTCAGTTCAGTTGCTCAGTCGTGTCCGACTCTTTGTGACCCCATGAATCGCAGCACGCCAGGCCTCCCTGTTCATCACCATCTTCTGGAGTTCACTCAGACTCAAGTCCATTGAGTCCGTGATGCCATCCAGCCATCTCATCCTCGGTCGTCCCCTTCTCCTCCTGCCCACAATCCCTCCCAGCATCAGAGTTCTTTTCCAATGAGTCAACTCTTCTCATGAGGTGGCCAAAGTACTGGGGTTTCAGCTTTAGCATCATTCCTTCTAAAGACATCCCAGGGCTGATCTCCTTCAGAATGGACTGGTTGGATCTCCCTTGCAGTCCAAGGGACTCTCAAGAGTCTTCTCCAACACCACAGTTCAAAAGCATCAATTCTTTGGTGCTCAGCCTTCTGCACAGTCCAACTCTCACATCCATATATGACTACTGAAAAAACCATAGCTTTGACTAGACGGACCTTAGTCGGCAAAGTAATGTCTCTGCTTTTAAATATACTATCTAGGTTGGTCATAACTTTTCTTCCAAGGAGTAAGTGTCTTTTAATTTCATGGCTGCAATCACCATCTGCAGTGATTTTGGAGCCCCCAAAAATAAAGTGTGACACTGTTTCCACTGTTTCCCCATCTATTTCCCATGGAGTGATAGGACCGGATGCCATGATCTTCGTTTTCTGAATGTTGGGCTTTAAGCCAACTTTTTCATTCTCCTCTTTCACTTTCATCAAGAGGCTTTTTAGCTCCTCTTCACTTTCTGCCATAAGGGTGGTGTCATTCCAATGTTCCCTTGGTATCTCTAATTTTCTTGAAATGATGTCTAGTCTTTCCCATTCTATCGTGTGCCTCTATTTCCTTGCATTGATCACTGAGGAAGGCTTTCTTATCTCTCCGTGCTATTCTTTGAAACTCTGCATTCAGATGCATATATCTTTCCTTTTCTCCTTTGCCTTTCACTTCTCAACTATTTGTAAGGCCTCCTCAGAAAACCATTTTGTCTTTTTGCATTTCTTTTTCTTGGGGGTGGTCTTGATCCCTGCCTCCTGTACAGTGTCATGAACCTCCATCCATAGTTCTTCAGGCACTCCATTAGATCTAATCCCTTGAATCTATTTGTCACTTTCGCACCCCAGATTAGAGGGAGAGGAGAATCTTGAGTGGACAGGATACATTGGGGAAGAGGCTCAAGAAGGAAGGGCTGCTTAATCTCTGAAATGACTCATGGTTTAAGACAAGGCCTGGGAGCACCCACTGGGCTTACTCACAAAGGAATCTTTGGTGTGCTTGGCAAGGAAAGGTGTGAGTGGGGTGCTGGGCCAGAGACTGGCTCATAACTGGTGGGAATCAGAGGGAGGTGAGCATGTAGAGACAGTATGTGCAGACCTCTGACTCAGGAGGAACAGTTGTGCAAGGCAGTAGAGAGATGAGGAGGAAGCTGCAGGAGATAGGGGTTCAAAGAAGGATTTTGTTTTTGGTTTTTGGATGGGAGAGAGATGAACATGCTTGGATGCTGAGAGAGCCAGGAAAGGAGCAGAGGTTAAAGAAATAGGAGAGAGTGAGGAGGTTGGGGGAGGTAGGGCATTTGAGCACGGCGTAGGGGGCAGATTCGAGTGTTGGCAGGAGCAGGCTCACCCCCTTTTCTGTGCTGGGGGAAGGAGAAGGACCTGTATGGATACGGTAGGTCTGTAGGTCTGGTGACTGTGTATAGGAAAGTATTCTTCTCAGACAGCTTCTACTTTCTCCGACAGGTCGGATGAAAACACGATGGAACTGGCTAGAAGGTGCAAGCAGAGTGGAGAAAGTTGAGAAGGCTAACCAGCATGAAGGGCAGCAAATAGAGTGAAGCAGGGAGGATAAGGAGAGTCACGTGGACTGAAGAACGTGCATTCGCAGCAGCCTAGCACTGCTGGCCTGATTCTCACCAGCAGAGCCCAGCGCAGCGTATGGAGGTGGGACGGCATGGTTGGATGGATCTGGGCTGGGGGTTGGCCAAGCAGGAGGGGCAGAGGGACAATAAGGGTACTGGTGGGATGGCAGTTCATTCCAGTTTTATCTCAGCAAGTATTTCTTACCATCTGACTATACACCAGGCACGGTACGGGGCCTAAGGACACGTCAGCAAACCAGGTAGATTGTGTTGCTGCCCTCGGAGAGGCTGGCCTCTAGCGGGGGTTCAGTTCAGTTCGGTTCAGTCACTTAGTCATGTCCGACTCTTTGCAATCCCATGGACTGGGGCACGTCAGGCCTCCCTGTCCATCACCAAGTCCCAGAGTTTACCCAAACTCATGTCCATGGAGTCGGCGATGCCATCCAACCATCTCATCCTCTGTCGTCCCCTTTTCCTCCTGCCTTCAATTTTTCCCAGCATCAAGGTCTTTTCAAATGAGTAAGTTCTTTGTATCAGGTGGCCAAAGTATTGGAGTTTCAGCTTCAGCATCAGTCCTTCCAGTGAACACTCAGGACTGATCTCATTTAGGAGGGACTGGTTGGATCTCCCTGCAGTCCAAGGGACTCTCAAGAGTCTTCTCCTATACCACAGTTCAAAAGCATCCATTCTTTGGCACTCCAACTCTCACATCCATACATGACTACTGGAAAAACCATAGCCTTGACTAGATGGACCTTTGTTGGCAAAGTAATGTCTCTGCTTAGCGGGGATGAGGGGTTGGGCAAACATCTATTTAGAAGCTCCCATGTGAGATGAGGGTGATGGGAGGGATTCTGTGGAGTCTAGGCTGGATACCGATGGACAGGAATGTAGGAGGGGCTGGCAGACAGAGAGAGGGTCACAGGGTCAGGTCTGGAGGTGCCTCTGAGGTCAACACGCATGGGCAGATGTGGCGGAGAGTGAAGGCTGAGGGAAGCGCGGTTAGAGAGTGGGGTGACTCATCCCTGCCCCGCCCTTCCCTCCCTCCCTTCCTGTTAGAGTAGCTGACCTGTCCTTTTCCTGTTGAAGTTTGAGCCTCCAAGGGCTCTCCCCATCCCCTCTGACTCTCTTGGGGATGCTGACTTTCTTTCCCCTCTACTGGATTCATCTCACCCCTTCTAAATATTCCCAAGTCTCTCTCATTATGAAGGCCAAGCAAGTGGAGACAGCAAGAGAGGACAACTGGATGGAAAATGGGGACTGAAATAATAATACTATAATATATAATGTATATAATATGTATATATGCTATGCTAAGTCACTTCAGTCGTGTCCGACTCTGTGCGACCCCATAGACGGCAGCCCACCAGGCTCTGCTGTCCCTGGGATTCTCCAGGCAAGAACACTGGAGTGGGTTGACATTTCCTTCTCCAATGCATGAAAGTGAAAAGTGAAAGGAAGTCACTCAGTCGTGTCCGACTTTTCACGACCCCATGGACTGCAGCCTACTAGGCTCCGCCGCCCATGGAATTTTCCAGGCAAGAGTACTGGAGTGGGCTGCCGTCGCCTTAAATTGCTTGACTGCCCCCATTCTCTTGCAGTCAATATCCTCTCATTTTCTATTCTATTCTATTTCAGCCCCCATTTTCATTCCAGTTGTCTTCTCTTGCTGTCTCCACTTGCTTGACCTTCAAACTGTCCCCTCAGTTCAATGGAACCTGGTTTCTGCAGCCCAGTCTCTGTGGATGATACTCCTGCCACGGGCACCTATGACCATCTTTATTAATCTAATGACCACTTGGCAGTCTTTATTTGACCCATGACAGTGTTTGGCCCCAGTAGGCACCTTCTTCTTCTCTTAGAAGCTCTTCCTAGAATCTTCTCTTTGCTTCTGACATTAACTTCCTCCTCTGTGACATTGTATCCCCTGGGCTTTTATGATAACAGTTTACCCTACAGTCCCACTCCATTTGGTCTTTAAGCCTCCGTCCAAGGGCTTCTTCTTATCTCTCCCCCAAATAGCTTCTGTATAGTATTAACCAGTCTCAGAGCTTAAGCAATCACCTACCATAGTGGCCCAGATAGAAGATAAAAACCAAATTAAAAGCAATCCCCTAGATTCCTGGTGAGGAAGCTTGCCAAAAAGTTTGGGGGCTAACTTGAATATGTAAACTTTCAGTGTGGTTGAAATAATAGTATCCTTTATTAACTTAGTTCACTATACATTTTAAAAATCAGATGTTGTATAAGACATTGTAGCAAGACATTTTATTTTTTTTCTCCTCCTATTTTCTGAAGCAGTTTTATTTAAACTTTTAACATTTCTCTTTAAAACCTGGGTTAGTATCACTAAAGCTTTGTTATCATGAACCTTTTATAGAACACATAAACTTTATTTTAGCCCAAGTTATTTGTGTCATAGTGCTTTTTGAATCAGTGTATGATGCTGTAAACTCTGTTTTTTGCCATAAAAGCCTGATTGCATAATACTAGGCTGCATAAATGGAGAAGGCAATGGCACCCCACTCCTGTACTCTTGCCTGGAAAATCCCATGGATGGAGCCTGGTGGGCTGCAGTCCATGGGGTCGCTAAGAGTTGGACATGACTGAATGACTTCACTTTCACTTTTCACTTTCATGCATTGGAGAAGGAAATGGCAACCCACTCCAGTGTTCTTGCCTGGAGAATCCCAGGGGCGGGGGAGCCTGGTGGGCCACCGTCTATGGGGTCGCACAGAGTTGGACACGACTGAAGCGACTTAGCAGCAGCAGCAGCAGGCTGCATAAATAAACTAAACATCTGGTAGGTGTGTATTTGTTGTCTCCACAACATAGCCACTTTCTTTATTGTTCTTGAAGTGACTTTTTATAAGAATGGCTTGCTTAAAAAGATGAATACTTGCAATTATAAGGCCATACCTCCAGAAATAATATTTGAATCTAGTTGAAATGTCTTTGCCTCCATTATTTTCTGATTCTACCAAGTGACCCCCATACATATCCAAAACTTCATTGATTGAGGTTATTTCAGGCTAACAGGTTTTCCCCAAAGAGCATTTTGTTCTAAATGTGCTAACTGAGAGCGTGCCCTGTAATGCGGGAGGCTTTGTAAGGACTGGAATATGAGACCGATCTTTGCTACCTCAGAGATAATTTTGGAACAAAATCTTATCTCATATATTCTCTGGTAGCTCAGCTGGTAAAAAATCTGCCTGTAATGCAGGAGACCCTGGTTCGATTCCTGGGTCAGGAAGATCCCCTGGAGAAGAGATAGGCTACCCACTCTAGTATGCGTCCCTGGAGAATCCCCATGGACAGAGGAGCCTGGCGGGTGACAGTCCAAGGGGCTGCAAAGAGTCGGACACGACTGAGCATCTAAGAGCGCTCAGATGTTTTGCTGACAACTCCCAAATTGGTGTCTCCTGGCCAGGGATTTTCCCCCTTATACCCAACAGCCTACTAGACGTCTTCACCTGGGTACCACGCACTCAGTGGGTTGAAGCGTTTCTGTGTGTTAAGCACCATCCTGGGTGCGGGTGGGTAAAGGGGCGAACATGCCAGAGTCCGTGTTCTCAAGGAGTCCGGCCTAGTGGGCTGACACAGAGTAAACACGTGGGCGAATAGGGAAACGTCCTGTACTAGCGGCCACCACGAAGCACGTGACGTGCGGTTGTGTGGTAGACGGTGACTGTGTGGCCTGTGTGTTTCATGGGGGGAGGTATGGGTCAGAAAGGGCCTCCTGGAGGAAGGAGTGTTTGATCTGAGATGAGAATGCCAAGGAGACAGTCGGTGACGCTCTGGGGAAGAGGGTTGGCAGAAGTTGGTGCAAAGAGACCCCACTGTGGTCAGAATGCTGGTATATGTGGGGGTGGGGGGTTAGGGTTGGGGGGAGGGGGCTGGGGTGTGGGGGAAGGGGTGGCATTCAAGAAGGGAAGGGCTTAGGGAGATGAGTTTGGAGAGGAAGCCAGCGCCTAACCAGGTAGGGCCTTTCAGGCCATAGCAAAGATTTTATCATCATTTTTACAACCATGATGGGAAGTCATTGGGAGGGTTTCAAGGAAGGGAGTGACTTGGTTTGATTTACATGATAGAAAGATCTCTCAGGCTGCCATATCGAGGAGAAAGTGCGGAGGAGCAAGGGTTGGGGCAGGGAGCCACTTCCTTCAGGTATCCAGTGTTCAATGAGGTGGCTCTCAGAGGTGGTAGGAAGGGAATGGACTTTGAACACATTTTGGATTTTATCCAGCTTGACTCACTAATAGTGGGGACGTGATTATCAGGAAAGAGACATCTAGGTCTTTGAATTGAGCAGCTGGGTGGACGGGAATGTCATCTTCCAAGACGGGGAAGACCAGGACAGAACATAAATCTATCCTCTTTTCAGGGGTTAGGAGTTCTGTTTTGGATGATCAACAGGAAGTTAGAAACGTGAGTCTAGCACTCAGGGGAGTGGTTAGGTGTGAACTTGTAAATGTGAGAGTCATCAGTTTAGAGATGATTTTATGGATGTTTCTGGACAAGATCACAGAGTAGATAGAGGAGAAAAGAGGGTGGAGAACTGGGCCCTGGGGCATTTTGCGTTTAGAGATCAGCGAGAACAATTAGTGAAATCAAGAAAGACCCATCAGCGAGCTGGGAAGAATTCAGGAGAGGGTGCTGCCTGGGAGTCAAGGGGAGACGGTGTTTAAGGAGGAAGCTCTCAATGGCCAAGTGTTGCTGAGGGAGTTAGATGAGGATGACCAGTGGATTTGACAACAGTGTTGGCCATTTGGGATCTTGACAACAGCAGTCCTGATAGCAGTAGCTAAAGTGATGAGGAAGTGGAGCTGTCAAGTGTAGACAACTTTTAGAGGATTTTGTTTTTTTGTAAGTGGGGTAGTAGCTGGAGAAGGATATTAAAAAAAAAGAGAGAGGGAAATGTTATAAGATATATTTACAGAGAAGGACTAGTGAGGCAATAGCTGTGGAACACAGCCGGGGGTAGGGGTGGGTGATAGATGATGGGGGACAGTGCCCACGTGCAGCAGGGGCTACCAGGAGCACGATGCTTCATCCATGTTAAGGGGAGAAGGCGGACTTGGTAGACGGGGATAAGCCAGTGCTTGCCTACTGCTTCTATTGCCCATTGGCGTAGGATGCCTGGCTCTCCGCTGAAATGGGGGATTAAGAGAATGGGGGCTCGAGGTTTGGGGAAAGAGAGGTATGATAAGGTCATCTTGGAGAATAGGGTTAAAGTTTTAGGAAAATGTAGAATTTCTTAGACATGTGGAGTGCCCACTTGAACTTTGTGGCCAGAAGGTACACCTGAAACCAGCCAGTCCAGTGATATTATTCTCCAGATATTCTGGAACAGGGGCCACCTGGAGAATTTAATTGGAGTTAGGAGGGAAGGTGGAGATGTGAAGGGGGTGATGGACATTGAGATAGTGGGGTTACTGACCAGTAGATGGGGCAGAAAGATTGCTAGAGGGGGACAAGAGAGAGGAGATGGTGCAGTTCTCATTACAAATGGGGTCTAGGCTATGAGCACACATGTGGTGAGGTTGGACAGGTGGAGAAAAAAGATTGTTGGAAACGAGGAAGTCCAGATAGTGAGAGGTCAAGGTTTTGGGTGTGAACAATAATAAGTGTCTTAGCAGCGAGCCAGGGTGTAATATGGTTGATGAATGAGAGGGGGTGTCCAGGCATCTTATTTGCATTTCAAACTCAACACATCTGAAGCAGAAGTTATCAGCATCCCCTGCACAACTACTCCTCCACGCGGTAAGTGGCGCCACCACCCAGAACCAGAAACTTGGGTGTCACTTTGATTCTGCTCTCTTCTGATCCCCACACCCAACCAAGTCACCACATCGTTTCGATTCTGTCTCATAAGCATTTCTTTGATCCAGCTATTTCTTTCCATCACCGCTGTGCACACCCTGGTTGAGGCCATTGCTCTCTCTCACTTGGACTATTGTATCAGGCTTCAAACAGAGAGCCCTGCCCTGGCCCCTCCGCACTGTGACCAGACTCTGTAAATTAGATCACATGGCTTCTGTGCAAAGTCTCCCTGGTAACTTTTCATTGTTTTTAGGATAAAGTCTGAAATCATTAACAAAGACTGCTAGAGAAAGCGCTGCACGTCCAGCTTCTGTCTACTTCAGCCTGACGCCTACTATGAGCCCGCTCACCTGCCTCCAGCCCACCTGGGTTCCTTCCGATCCTTGGCATCAGGTTTGATCTCTGTGCTAGGCTTTTCATATACTCTCCCCTCTGCCTGGACTCCCTTCCTCTCTGTTTGGCAAAATCTTCCTCTTTCTCTAGGTGTCAGTTTAAGAGGTCCCAGGGAAGCTTTTCCTGGGTGCCTGAATGTTGACTCCCCTCCCTCTTCCCCAGCCACCGCTGGCCCCGCCCATACCCCCAGCTTCCCCAGCAAGTCACGAGTTCATTAGCCATCCTCTTCGTAGCACGTAAGCTCCATGAGGTCAGGGACTGTTGCCTGATTCTTCCCAGACAAATCCTGTGCTCCTGACCGAAGTGAACAGTGAGTAGTTACCAACCTGAACTGAATGGAAGATTCTAGAGGCGGAGCAGTTCTGGGGGAAGACGGGTCCGGGCTGCGGTCGTGTGAGCGGCCGGCTAAACGCAGCGGAGGGGGGGGTCCCTGGCCACGCGGCTGGCATGGAATGGAGAGGGCAGAGTGGCACATGAGTGGGCCCTGCGGCCGTGGGCCGTGAGAGAATCCCAGAAGGCCACAGTCACGTGCTCCAGTCTTCAGTGAATGAGAAGTAGGTGCAGCCGTGGGGGTAGGCAGAGGGTGGAGGAGAAAGACGGCAGGACCAAAGCGAGGGAAGAGTTTTCAGGAAGATGGCACTGGAAGGACAGAGAATGATGGCTTCTGGCTGGTCAGGTGGTGCTTCGTCTCCACTGGGCTCAGTGGCTTGGGACTTAAAGACCTCTGGGAAGAGTGCCCATGAGAAGGCCTGGTGTGGGGTTAGTCAAGGTTCTACGATGCTCTTGCCCTGTGTTGGACCTGGAAGCCCCCGGAGTGAGGAGCCTGGAGTCTCGGAGGGAGTTGTTCATGGCGGGTCTGCAGGTCAACATGCGGGAGCTGCCTTGGGCTGAGCAGCGTGGGGCGGCCATCTGGTTCTGAACTGGTTGAGACGGCCGCCCTGTTCTCTGGGGTTGGGTGGTCACGGCTCTGGTCTGGCTTGGTGGTGGGGGCCATCTTGTTTCCTGGGGTCAGGTGGCCAGTGGGTGGTTTGGGTGCCCCGCCCACACTCTCATTCCTGGGGGACGTCCACTCATGGCTTATAGCTGCTCCCAGAGAACTGACCTTGACTGAGTGGGACCCATCAACCCTTCCCCACCAGCCCTCCTGCTTGGGGAAGCCTGAAACCAATGACTGACAGCTATGGGAGTTCCACAATCTGCTGCTCTTTACTCTGGGGGGACAATTCTGTGATGGGGTTTATGATCCAAAGGCCCCCTTATGCCATGGGACTCAGGCCAAGGCTGAGTTTCCCAGAACACATACCCTGCACAGCTCCGCCCTCTCCCTATCCTGCTTCCTTTGTTCTTCTTACCCGCACACAAACTCCTGCCACTGGCCCTGCTTCCAGGGACCTTGACCTAAGACAGGGCTAACTCTCTGATCTTGTCCCATAATCAGGGGTTGGGCGTGGAGGCTCTCCAAGGGTCATGGGGGACCTAGCCCCCCACAGATTCAGCTCATCCCTTTGGACTTGGAAGTTCCCCCTCCTCTCCAGGCCAAAGTTTCCTCACCTATAAAAACCTTTAGGCTGGGGGAAGGGATAGAGGTGGGCTGAACTGGGAGTTGGCAAGTATACACTGCTGCTGCTGCTGCTACTACTAAGTCACTTCAGTCATGTCTGACTCTGTGCGACCCCATAGACGGCAGCCCACCAGGCTCCCCCACCCCTGGGATTCTCCAGGCAAGAACACTGGAATGGGTTGCCATTTCCTTCTCCAATGCATGAAAGTGAAAACTGAAAGGGAAGTCACTCAGTCATGTCCGACTCTTAGCGACCCCATGGACTGCAGCCTACCAGGCTCCTCCATCCATGGGATTTTCCAGGCAAGAGTACTGGAGTGGGGTGCCATTGCCTTCTCCAAAATATACACTACTATCTAATGAGAATCTACTGTATATCACAGGAAACTCTACTCACTGCTGTGGTGACCTAAATGGGAAGGAAATCCAGAAAGAGGGGATGTATTAATATGTATACATATAACTGATTTACTTTGCTCTACAGCAGAAACTAACACAGCATTGTAAAGCAACTATACTCCAATAAAAATTAATTAAAGAAAAAGAATATGGAACCAGTCTTCCATGGATATCAAGGGATGGCTGTATAAGCTGTACCCCTAAGGATGTCTTGAATTCTTTTAATTATGGTATCCTTATTATTTCTTTGTCCTAAATGTTCCTAGACTGCTTTTAAAATATGTTCTCAAAAAGAGTTACGCTTAAAAGCAACAACAAAAAACTTTCAGTTCAGTCCAGTCGCTCAACTGTTTTTGACTTTTTGCGACCCCATGGACTGCAGCACGCCAGGCTTCCCTGTCCACCACCAATTCCCGAAGCTTGCTCAAACTCATGTCCATGGAGTCGGTGATGCCATCCAACCATCTCATCCTCTGTCGTCCCCTTCTCCTGCCTTCCATCTTTCCCAGGATCAGGGTCTTTTCCAATGAGTCAGTTCTTCACATCAGGTGGCCAAAATATATATTGTAGGCTGGATTAATTAAAGCAACAACAACAACACACACAAACAAGGAGACACTTTGCTGAACTCCCTGGGCTAGGTGTGGTGGAGGGTTCAGATTCAGATAAATGAGACATGGTCCCTTTCGTCAAGCAGCTCATAGACCATATTTACTCATTTAACAAACATTTATTGAAGGCAGCTGGGGAGCTGGACGACTCAGCGTCCTATGTGTAAAGGGCTCACAGACTGATGGGGAGAACAGACCCCTCCAGTTTGGGGAGAGTGGCTGAGGTGCAGGTGAGGCTGGCACACGGAGGAGGTTAAGGCTGTCTCTGGGGCTTGAGGAAGCGTCCCAGAGGAGGGAGGAAGGGCATTCCAGGCAGAGGGAAGAGCATGTCTGAAGGCTGGAAGCACGACCCAGCGTGATGTGTCTGGTTGAGGACCCTCAAGCCCTTTGGTGTGTTATTGGTGGTACCAGGAGAAAGGGGGCTTCCCTGGTGGTTCAGACGGTGAAGAATCTGCCTGCTATGCTGGAGACCCGGGTTTGATCTCTGTGTCAGGAAGATCTGCTGGAGAAGGGAATCGCTACTCACTCCAGTATTCTTGCCTGGAGAATTCCATGGACAGAGGAGCCTGGCGGGCTACAGTCCATGGGGTCGCAAAGAGCTGGACACAACTGAGTGGCTACCACTTTCACTTTTCAGGAGAGAGGAGGGGGTGTTGTGAGGCTGGGGAGGTCAACAGGGCCTGGTGGAGGGCAATGGGGATGGTGGTCGTAGTGGAGGGACTTTCAAAGCCGGAGGAGTGATGTTGTTAGATTCGTACACAACCACTCTGTCCTTGTAGAGGAGGGCAGGGGGAGAGGCCCAGTGGGAGGGGTAGGCTATGGAGTGGGAGAGGAGAGGCAGACTCGGGAAACTTTCAGGGGCTGAAATCAGTGGGATTTGGTGCCACACTGAGATGTGGGCCATGAGGGCTGGGAGGTGGGGAGAGGCAGAGGATGCAAGACCCGTTCCTGGCTCGGACAACTGGGTGGGTGGCAGTGTTGTTCATGGTGGGGTGTTGGGGGGTGGGTGGGTGGTGATGCTTGAGGAGAGCATCTTTTTTGGGGAAAGATGACATGGTCAGCTTAGGGGTTGCTGAATGGGAAGGCGCCTGGGGGTCTCCCAGAGGGTTGTCCCATGAGTCAGACTGGTGTGGGTGCTGGGAGTCAAGCTAGTCCAGCTCGTTTCAGGAGCTGTTGAGGTCTGAGTGGCATGTGTAGGGTGGAAGGATTGTGTATTCAGTAAAGAATCCCTCAGCCTTAAGGATCCATGAAGAACCTGTCAGCTTGGAGGCACTCCATGGGTCCTCGCCCATGGGGATGGGCCTCTTAAACACGCAGGCAGACGCCCCATCCCGGACTCTCTCTCAGCGCTGTCCCACCCACACCAGGCCTTCCCCCTCATCCTTCGAAGGACTCACCCCTGGGTACCTGTGCTGGGCAGGGTTAGGGAGGCCTGGATGGGGGAGCCATGGGCACTTGGCTGAGGAGCACCGACTCATACTGGCACAGGGTCTCCTAGGATCTCTCTTCCTGCTTTGACCAGCTGGTTGCAGAGTCCAGAGACCACTGGATCAACCTCTGGGCTTCCCACCACCTTGTGGGGGCATGCTCTGTGGGGTGTGTGTTGGGAGTATGTGTGTGTGTGATGGGTAAACCTGGATCTGAGGTTCCAGGACTCAGATGCCCACTGAGTGGTCTTGGCCGCCTCTCCAAGGTCCATTGTGACCCCTCCCCCCACTTTCCTTCCCATCCCTCCCTGTCCCCATTCTGCAAAGTACTGAGAAAATCATATTTATTAAGGACTTGACATACCCTATCGCCATATACAAAAGTCCCCATCAGCTATCAGCCTGCCTCCCCCGGGGCTCAGGACCCAGAAACCAAACTGCTTCCTAGCATTGGTCCCTGGGTGGGCGTCTGGAGCTCCACACCTGCCTTCCCCACCTGTCCTGTGGTGGCTTTCTGGAGCAGGCAGAGACTCTGGTGGTCTCAGCTGCAGACCTCATCAGTTATGGAAACTCACCTGCATCAACCGTGGTCATTTCAGCCTTCATTAGGACAGAGTTCCCACCTTGGGGGTGCTCCCCCGGGGAAAGGGCATATGGTGGACATGCCTCCGGCAGGTGAGCCCGGCGCCGAGACCCCCGGGGCCTGGGGCCAAGGACCTCCAGGCACCTCTTGCCCACCAGGTAGGAGACCTCACTGAGGTTGAGGAGGATGCAGAGGATGGCCGTGGCCACCATGAAGTAGGTGAAGATCTTCTTCTCGGTGGGCCGGGAGATGTAGCAGTCCACGGTGTTGGGGCAGGGCGACTCGGAGCAGGCCACCACCCGGGGCATGTCGTAGTCCTTGTAGAGGCGATGGAAGACGTAGAGGAAGCCCACGTCGACGGCCGCCTTGAAGAGGAGGCTCAGCAGGTAAGTCCACCAGAGCCCGCCCCGCTTCTTGTCCGGGTTGTCATACAGGGACGGGGCGTGGGGCCCGTGCTTCCGGCGGTGCTTCCGCTCCCGCTCCTGGCGGTAGGCCACGTGCATGACCACAAAGAGCGAGGGGCACGTGACCAGGATGAGCTGCAGGGCCCAGAGGCGCACGTGGGACACGGGGAAGAACTGGTCATAGCACACATTGGGGCAGCCCGGCTGCTTGGTGTTGCAGACGAAGTCCTTCTGCTCATCGTCCCACACCTCCTCGGCCGCCACCACGTAGACCAGCACGCGGAAGATGAAGACCACGGACAGCCAGATGCGGCCCAGCGCCGTGGAGTACTTGTTGACCCCGCTCAGCACATCCCGCAGGAACGACCAATTCATGCTGACCCTGGCCTCGCTTCCCTGAGTGGATGATCTTGGCCCCTGGCTTCACAGGGCTGGAAGAACCTGGAAATGGGTACCTTCATTAAGGGTGTGATGGGCACATGATTTCACAACCATCCTGTTATCATGTCCACACTGGCCATGACTTGGTGGGGTAGGGATTGCCATCGTCCTAGATTCAGAGGGAGGGAGCTGAAGCCCAGAGAGGCACCCGCCCAAGGCGCATGGCTGGAAGTGGCAGAGCTGGTCTTGAGCTTCCATCTTCCAGTTCCAAAATCAGGACATATTTTATTCTATAAAGTAATAGGTACACGTGAAGGGTAATCATCCTGTAATGATGTGCCTACCAAGCTCGCTGACTCTAACCTTCGGCTCTACGTGTCACACAACTTCTAAAGAAACACTATAAAGTGTGGACTGGATGATCCACTGTCAGCTGCCGGGCTGGACCGGGCAGGAGGGGAGGGATGTGTATCTGTATTTTTTTTTTTTTTTTGCCACACCATATAGCATGCAGAACTTCTCCAGTCAGGGATTGAGCCCACGCCCCCTGAAGTGGAAGCCTGGAGTCTTAACCTCTGGACCACCAGGGAACTCTGAGGGACATGTATCTTTATTCTTCAACTTTCTCCAACTGAGCACTGGGCCTGAGCCAGGCCCTGTGCAGACCTCAGATAATATCTACCCTCATCTTTCTGGCTCCAGGACATCCCCCCACCTGACATTCCCTTCCAAAGCAAACAGGCTCTTTGGAATCACGGTGGCTTGGTATCATCCTGCCAACTCCTGTTTCGGCGCTGGCCCTGAGGGCTGACTGTCCTCACCCCAGTGGGTTCTCTGGAATTCTAACCATTCCAGCCTTTGGGAGGGACTGGGGAAGGGACAGGGGCAAGATTCTGGCATGGTCCTCCCCCCACCGTCTACCTTTGCTTTCAGAGACACCTTCCTTCTCCGCCGGCTTGCTGGCTGTTGGCTGCCCCTGTGGGCCATTGTGTCATTCAGGCCAGGTCCTGCGTGCTCCATCCTCCACACCCCTCAGCTGGAGTGCCATCTTGTCCTGCTCTGCCTCTGGCTCCTCCCCTGCCCTGACTCGGGAATCAACCATCTTCAGACCTGGTGCCTTTGGGACATTTTCTGAGCACCCTCCTCTATCTGTCCTGGCAGAGTGCCTCATGGGTACCTAAATGGTCTATTTACCTGTTTTCCATGCCAGACTGTCAGCTTCTGGAGGGCAGCCTCTATATCTCATTCATCTCTGATTCCCTAGGACTCAGGACCGAGCCTGGACCAGTGAACACACAGTAGGCCTTTGTGCGTTCTATGTGTGCTCAGCCCAATTGAAACCCCACTACTTCCTCATCCCACCTCTTACTTTATCTCATCCCTAGTGTCCTGTCTTCCCTCTGGCCTGGCAGGACAGTCCTTCCCCTTCCTTCGGGCTTCCCTGGAGTTTCTCCAGAGATCCTGTCTGCGCCTACATCTCCCAAAGCCCAGCCCACAGCCCTCGGTCCCCTGGGATCCTCAGCCCACCTGGTCTCTGCCTCCCAGCTCAGTCTCCTGCCCGATTTGGTCCTCACCTTGCTTGGTTCTAGCAGCCACTCTCCTGTCCCTGGGCTGGCGTGTCTGCCCGTCTGCCTGGGGACCTCCTGGAGGCAGCTTTTGCTCCTCACTCCCTTGCTGGGTGGGGCTTTCTGAACTAGTGAGCCAAACGGGAGTGACCGGGTGGGCAGGCAGGCAGGTGGGCGGACTTCCCGGGCACATGTTCAGGGCAAACACCTGTGGCTCTTTTCTGCTGGCCCACGCCTTCTTTGCAGCTCAGTGGGCATGGCTGGGTCTGGCTCGCCATGCTGACAGGTATATGGGTGAAACTCCCTTAGCAGATGGTGGAGCCTGGTATGTTCATGGTCAGGCCCAGGTTAGCACCAAATGGCATTTTTCCTGCCCCTGCCTCCCACGCCGTTGCCTAAATGTCACTGTCCTCTTGTCCCTAGGCCTCTCTCCTACCCATTTCTCTGGAAGCCTGCTGGTAAGACCCTCAGCAGCTCACATCTATGGAAAGGGGCAATCTTGATTCAGCCCAGGATTGCACTGGCCCTCCTCCTGCTCCCTGCTTCTGGCAGGATGTATCTGAGTGGTGGTGAGACGTAGGGGTGGGAGGGCCTACCCATCCACCCACCCTCTGTTCCTCTTGATAAGGCACCGCTGTCCAGGTGGAGACAAGGAATGCAGATTGCAGCATGAAATTCTCCAGCTGGCATGGGGCCAGGCATGGCCTCCCAGTCCACCCTCCACGGGCCTGGGCTTCTGGGGAAGTAAGAGCCTGACCCGGTGGGGGCTGCAGAGGGGCCTTGGGCCTGGGATAGGGAAGGTTAATGTGCAGCCAGGGAGGGGCTCCTCTGTCTCATTTCCCACAAGCAGTTATAGAGCAGTTCCTAATACCAGTGATTAACGTTTATGTGGCCTTTTACAGCCAGCTAACCTCGTCTGAAGCCGCGAGCTCATCCCACCTCGCAGCCATCCCACCAGCTCGATATTATTAACCCACTTTGGAGAGGAGCTGCAGTTGCTCTCCCAGAGTCCCAGTGGAACTTGGGTTCCAAGTCAAGTGTTATGACTAGAAGTCCATGAACTTTCCCCTGAGACACACAACTGCTTACTCACTAAGCTTCATTCTCTTTGCAGACAACCCATGGGCCTAAAACTGCAACTGGGGATAAAGGCTAGACTTGACCCAGAGCAAGGAGCATGACCCCCCAGGAGTGCTGGGGGTCCTCTTGCTGCTGCTGCTAAGTCATGTCAGTCCTTACCTGGCTGGATCAAGTGCAGCCCTGTGCAGGGGCGAAAAGTTGATGAAAGGAGTCAATAAAGCTCGCCAAGGTTGAAGGAGCAAAGGTCACCTTGAATCAGTGAATGAACTGAATTTTATTAAGCCCTGACCATGGACCCCACACTTTGGAGGCATGTGCACGAATATTCTCTTATTAAACCCCTCCTCACAGCGCCAGCCTTGTTCAGCAGGGCTTATCATCTCCATTGTATACAAAAGGAAACCGAGGTTCACACACAGCTGGTGCAGGTGGCAGGAACTTGGGGAGAAAGGATTTGAACCCAGGCCACCTGACTCTCCCTCTTGGCTGCCCCTACTCTCAGCTCAGCACTCCCACCCCCAAGGCTGCACCCTGGCTCCCAGGTCCTTCCAACCCAGGCCTGATCAGGCAGCCCCTCACAGCATGGTTTTCTTCACATGGTCTTGAGGGTGGTCTGGTAAGAGCGGAGGGGGAACATCCGAGCCCAGAAAGATGAGGTCGCCTGAGAGGAGATCACCCTGTTTGGAAGAAGAGGTGACCCAGTCCAGGCGGTGGTCCAGGCTCTCAGACCAGGCTTTCCTGGCCGCCAGGCACTCCCGGCATCTCTTGCTCACCAGGTAGGCCAGCTCCACCAGGTTGAGGACGATGCAGATGAGGGCTGTGACCACCATGAAGAGAGTGAAGATGTTCTTTTCCTCGGGCTTGGAGATGAAGCACTCCACCACGTTGGGACACGGGGCCGCGTGGCACTTGACCACGCGGGGGAGGGTGTATCTGGGGTAGATGGAGTGGAACACGTAGAGGAATGTGGCATCCACGCCGGCCTTGAACACCAGGCTGCAGATGTATGTCCACCAGAGCCCTCCCCGCTTCTTGCCGGGGTCCAGGTAGAGGCGCCCGCCGTCCTTCCCGACGGCCTCTTGGTGCTTCTTCTCCCGGGCCTGGCGGTAGGCCACATGCATGACCACGAGCAGCGAGGGGCACGTGACCAGGATGAGCTGCAGGGCCCAGAGGCGCACGTGGGACACGGGGAAGAACTCGTCGAAGCACACGTTGGAGCAGCCCGGCTGGCGAGTGTCACAGTCGAAGTCACTGTGGTCGTTGCTCCACACTCGCTCGGCTGTCACCAGGTACACCAGCACGCGGAAAATGAAGACCAGGGACAGCCAGATGCGCCCGAAGGCTGTGGAGTACTTATTGGCCCCGCTCAGGAGCCCCTCGAAGACCCCCCAGTTCATGGTGGCCCCCGGCGTCGGCGGCTACTGTGGAGAGAGGATGATGGTCATTTCCCACGTTTAGAGAGCACTCCCTCTCCCTGCTTTATAGAACTGGGTCATCAGCTTTGATCCTCATGGCCCTGGCAGAGCTGGGCTCTATCCTTGTCCCCTTTACAGACAGGGGTGCTAAGGTTCAGAGGGGTTAAAAGGAGGGTCACACCTGATCAGTTGCAGAGGTGGGCCTGGAGCACAGGTACTTCAGCCCAGAACCAACTGTCCCCCATAAAAGTGAGCGAAGCCACCTGCTCCTCCCAGGGCTTAAGGGGGTGGCTAATGCCACCTTCCCTGTCTGTCCTAACCCTGGCCCTTCCCCCTCCTCAGTGGTCCAGATTTTGGAATGCCTTTTTTTCCCCTTTTTGAGCATGGCTCTCTCCCCGCTTAGGCAGCCTCTTCCCAAGGGGAACCTGTGTGCCTTTTACTCAGCTTGGGAGATGGGGCTAAATAGAAGGTTGGAACCTTGTCCCCAGACTCCCATCTGGTCTAATGTTAGAAATATCCAGACAGTTGTCCTGCTCATGTGTGACTCATTTGAAACAAGGCCAATGGCAAACCAGCTGAAACTAGAGGAAGGGAACATTGATTCTCTTTGTATGTTAGGCTTCAAAGAGGAGCCTCGTGTTCTTGTGCTTCCCAAACTGGCATTCCATGGAACCCTGCTCAGTGGCCTGGCAATAGAAGCAAAGAGAAGGATTCCATGTTTAAGAAAGGTAGGCAAGCACTGTGCTCAGTGCAAAGTTAAACTGGTCCCTTTGCTTGACCCTGTGATTACATTCACATTATGACTAAGGGGTCAGAATAGGTAGCACTGCACCAACTCTTCTGATCACAGAATCTTTTCTTTTTGTCGTCTTGTGGGACAGCCTTGTCAAGACACCAAAATGAGAAATGCCACTCTGGTCAGCTCTACTGGTGAGTTTGTGAGCACACAGGAATCCGATTTACCTCCAATTAGGCAACGTGACTATGGTTCAGAGTGAGGAGTGCCTGTGTGTGCTCTTGGAAACTCTCTGTCTGGTTCCTGGGGGGTCCACTGATGCACGCAGCATGGTCTCACCACCCTGGGCTCCCCAGAACCTCAGGGAGCCTGTCTGCACAGCCTCCTGCTTTAAGGGGTTCCTGCTGCCATTTCCAAGTCTGCTCCAGATCGGAGGTCACCATGCTGTTCTCCCCTCCATGCGCCACACCCCCCCATATTATCTGAGCAGTTGGCATGAATCAATACAGCAACTGTACAAAAGGGTACAGGTTTTATTCCCTGTTTACAGATGTGGAAGGTGGTTAGCACAAAGAGGTTAGTTCATTTGCCCACAGTGACACAGATGGTAAGCAGCAGAGCTGGGATTTGAACCCAGGCAGGCTAGCTTCATGGCCCACACTCTGGGTCTGGGCTGCTTTCCTCAGGTTTTGGGAAGCTGCCTGATGTGCGCACTCCCTGCCCCAGCCCCACAGATCCCCAGGGAGGGAGGCTGGAGTGACTCTGCCCCCTACCCTGTCTCTCTGCTGTCCTGTCTATACCACCTACAACTTGAACGTGGGGCCCCTGCTCTGAATCTCCCGCTGGTCTCTGCTCAGTCCTGCCTGAGGTGGGCGGAACCCCTGGCAGCTTCTCAGGGAGCATCTGAGGAGGCTTCAGCCCAGGGCTCCCTGCCCAGCCCAACCCAGAGCAGGGGCGGGGTTTCGCAGGCCCAGGCAGGGATGCCCCACCTGCTCAGCTCCTGGCCCCTCTGTGAGCCCCTCTCCCACTCAGTCCTCGGCTCCTACCTCTGCTCACAGCTGAGGAGAAAGGGGGAGCACCCAGAGCAGGGGCGGGTGGGGCCCTTCCCTTCTCCACCATCAGGATGGCCATGTGCCCCGGCCACTCCCCTGACTCGCAGTCAGCGAAGTCTTCCCGCAGCTGGGTGTGCCAGGTGTGCCGAGGGCACCTCTGCACACAGATGGCCTTTGGCCTTACCTGAGCGGCTACTTCTCAGGGCTCTCTGGGCACCGGGTCCTGGCCGCCAGCACTCATGTCAGAACCAGGGAGGGTGTTTGGGAAAACCTAGGGCAGCCTGCAGATTTCGGCAGGCAGCCTGGGTGTGCCGCGGGCCAGGGGGAGGAGCAGCTGTGCCGGGAACTGCCATTGGCTGGGCCCCAGCCTCCCAGGACTGCCTCTCATGAGGCCCAGGAGACTTATGGTTGCCCTCTTTTCAGGGTGCTGAGCCTAAAAATCCTGGTATCCTCTTGGGGACAACCACAGGTTCACTCTGACCCTTGGCTTGTCTTCCCATCCCTGGCCTTGTGTGGGAGGAGCCAAGGCCTGTCCTCTCCAGAAATTCCTTCTGATTCTTCCTGGGACTCTATGGGCTGCTCCAGACTCTCCTCCCTCTCCAGTTACTCCTCAGGGCCTTTCGTTCTCACGGCTTCAGTGACCTGTGGAACTGAGTCCCAAATGCTGTCTCCAGCCCACATGCTTTTGCCTATCGATAGCCCCAACCTGGATGCCTTTCCGTCACCTTTCTCCTTGCCTGGCCTTCTTCGCAGAAGCTTTCCCTGATTGTGCAGGCTTAGGGCCTCATCTTGGGGCTTCCACGGCCCTGAGCTTTCACATTATCATCGGATGGCATTGAAATAGTTGAACTTGCTCCAGGTGGGACTCACCTGTTGAATAAGCAAATCAGTCCCCACCAATGGACATTTTTTAGGGGCTTGTCATTAGCAAGATGCAACACAGATCAGCCCCAGACCCTCAGGAACTCACCCACTTGGCCTTAATTACCAGCTGACAAGTCTAGCACCAGCTGCACAGCCTCTTACGACTGCACCGATGTCAGGGAACAGTCACTAGGCCCAGGCTCCCACTGCTGCTGGAATCTACTTCAGTCTCTGCACCCTGACACTGAGCACATAAGGGCTTACACAGAAAGTCAACCTCTCCCCTACATACACAGCCCCATCTCGCCCCAAAATATGTACAGCGAGCCCCTCCCCAGCCCCTGCACAGCTGCCTGTCCTTCACCCTCCACCCCTGGCCCGGAAGAGCTACTCTCTACCTCATTCTTTAAATTCAAGAATCATTCCTGAGATTTGGCTCTGAGCCAGGTGCTGTCTTTGGCGCTAGGTTACACGGATAAAGAGAGGATCAGGAGTGGTTGGCAGGGTCTCCCTTCTTGGGTGTGGGCTAAGTCTCTTCAGTAGTGTCTGACTCTTTGTGACCCCATGGACTGCAGCCTGCCAGGCTCTTCTGTCCATGGGACTCTCCAGGCAAGAACACTGGAGTGGGTTGCCACGCCCTCCTCCCCCAGGGGATCTTCCTGACCCAGGGACTGAACTAACATCTCTTGTGTATCCTGCATTGGCAGGTGGGTTCTTTACCACTAGCATCCCCTGGCACACAGATGGGCCCAGAGACACACAGGTATAAGGATGTCCTTGAGGGCGAGCTCCAGTAGAAGGGACTCGGGGTGGGCAAGTCCTGTCCAGAGCAGGTGCCTCCCTGTCTAATGGGGCAGGCAGGCGAGGGAGGTGCCTGACTGCAGGGACGTCTGCATCTGGGCCTCATTCCCCTACGGCTGGAGCTCAAGCACCCCTACATGTGGGTCCACGGCGCTGCATCTGCAATCTCCCAACCCTGGACTTGAATCTCACCTCTGGCACGTTCAGGTCTGTTTCTCGGGTGTACACTGAGACGTCTCATGCCCTGTGAGGACAGTGTGTGCAGTGTAGGGTGCTGGCTTTGTGGCCTGAATCCGGCCTGGCCGCTGCCTCTCCGTGCTGGGCGTCAGTTCCCTGTCTGTGCAGTGCGACCGTAGTACCACTTACCTCGGAGGGTTGGCACGAGGATTAGCCCAGCCAACAGAGGCACAGTGCCAGACAGTGCCCGGCACAGAGGAGGCCCTTCCTGCCACTGCCTCTGGCGTGTGAACTGCCTGCACACGCCTAGCATGTGGTGGGTCCCCATACGGCTACCCCCCACCCTACTCTTCACCTCCTCTCCCTGAGACGAAGGAAGGCAGAGAAAGGACGGGAGACAGATGACTCACCAGAGAAAATTTCACAGGATGGATGATAACTTTGGGATAAAAAGACAAAACCTGGGTCAGGCAGTGACTGTTGGGGAGTGGGGAGGGTAGGCAGGGCATACCCTGGAGGGTTTCTCGTTACTGCCTGGATGAAGCCTGTTGGGTCAGCTTCTAGATGTTCTTTATCAGCAGGTCACATGGGCCTGAATTCAATGGACGATGTGTCCGAGAGCCACAACAGTGCAGGTCCACAGCAAGCGTGGCATATCCCACACGCTCTTACACACAGGCCACACCGTGGGCCCAGCGCTACACACGTGTGGGGCAGTGCTGGACCCTGGATGCCTAGTATGGGGCCTGTTAGGTACCATGTTAGGCCTCCGCTTACGTTTATGGAATGATGTGTGAAGCGCATGCACTCTGCAAAGAGAGAGAGACACACAACTACCTGCCTCTGCATTCTTCCTCCAAGCTATCACCAAGTACAGGAGAGAGGAGACATGTGCATAGATTGGGCATGGCACTGTGGGCAGAGCTGTAAGAGACATGGAACAGAGAGGGGAGTGTCAAGCTCTGCCAGAGGAAGACCCAGACAAGCTGCCATTTAAGCTGGGTCTTGAAGGATGTGTAGGAATTCAAGAGGCGACAAGGAGGAAAGGCCTTTGAGGCAGAGGGCTTAGAGCCTGCAGTGAAAGATGAGGGGAAAGCTTTGGAGAGTGGGTTGGAGGAGGGAGTGGTGGGTGTGAGGCGAGTGCAGAGAAAAAGAGAGCGAGCCGGGCAGTCAGGCAAGAAAAGGAAATTTATTAGAGGGAAGAGAGAGGGTGACTGGCTCTTAAGGAGAACCAGTGCCCTCCCTTTCTGACGGAGTCCTTAGACCCCACCCATGAAAAGCTGTCTGAGATCACGTAGCCAGAGGCCTAGAATCTGGTGATCTCGCAGCTTTGAGAAGATAGGCGCCAGTGAGATAACAGGATGCCATTTGG
Organism: Capricornis sumatraensis; assembly: GCF_032405125.1. Classification (NCBI taxonomy): domain Eukaryota; kingdom Metazoa; phylum Chordata; class Mammalia; order Artiodactyla; family Bovidae; genus Capricornis; species Capricornis sumatraensis. The sequence goes on from NC_091070.1 coordinate 211,573,475, forward strand.
GCAATTTGGTCAGTCTCACAGATCACTGTTATTTATTCTTTGCTTGCTTGCTTGGGAGGTCATCTTATCAATAAGACCCCATGTGGGCCCTATCAGTGGTGGCGCTAAAAAGCAAGGATGTTCTGGACCAAGAAAGATCTGGAACACTCTGCTAAATGGTCTGGATTATCTCTTGTGCAGCGGGAGGCCTCGGGGAAGGAAGGAGGCTGCGTGATCAGATTAGTATGGCCAGTCCTCATTCTTTGTGGTAGTTAGGTTCTGTACGTCACCGCAAACACTGAATTAGCAAATCCAGAGACTTTGCCAGCAGGGGAAATATAGGGTATGGTTCCCACGAGCCTCTGACCATGACATTTTCATCAATTGAGCAATATATAACCATGTTTTGTGTGTGTTTCTCTTGAAAGATACCTTACTTATATACAGTGTTGAGTCATTAATGTTGAACTCACAGCCAACAGCACTGTAACTCACCCCTGAACAAAGCTCATCCTTCTATCCTTTTATTTTTGGCCTTGGTGTATAGGATCTTAGTTCTGCAACCAGGGATTGAACCTGTGCCCCCCTGCAGTGGAAGCACAGTGTCTTAACCACCGGAACCAAATATCCCCGAACAAAACTCATCTAACACTGGTGTTTTCTCCCCAAGTCCCATCACAACCTTCCTGTGCTTGGGAATACCAGACAACTTCAGCGCCACACTTGGGGGCCAGTTTAAACAGCAGAATCACCTCCACAAGCACAAAAATGAGAAAAAATAGCAACCACTCGATCTCCCATGGGACATTTGTTTACAGTATCAGCTGAAACTGGAAGACAAAGCATCTGCTTGTTCAACCTCAGCTGGGACCTTGCATATCAGGCGACCCAAGCGTTCCCTGCTCTGTGCCTGTCCAAGGTGACAGCGAAGACATCACGAGTATTGATTTTGGGGTTAAACAAGTAGATTTTAGTGACTCGATGAACTCATCCATATGGAATCTGTAAACAGTGATGATTGTATGTGTAGAAAGCTCTGTCTGTGCGAGAGAAGAGGCATGTGAGACCAGGTAAAAAAACCAGTTTACAGGGTGAGAGCAGGTTGTTGGAGGTGGGGAGGGGAAGATGATGGGGAGGTTCTTCCCGGATGTTCGGGAGTCAGTGGGTTCAGTGTTTCACGTGCTGGATGAGAGGGTGTGGAGGGCGGTCACTTGGACTGTTCATAGCCAGCAGCTGGCAGTAATAGCTAGGGAGGTACTTTGGGGGTTCCCAGCGCCAAGGAGGTGGTGGGCACCACTGGAGTGGGCCAGGTGGCTTTGGGAGAGTGTGTGGAGTGAGAAGAGATGATGGTCCAGGCAGGGCTCTCAGGAGCACTAACATTTTAGGAAGCAGATCAGAAAGATGCTCTTGGAGGAGAAAGCACAGTCAGGGCGGGCAGAGGAGGAAACCTAGGGTCAGAGAGGCTGGTCAGGTCCCTGGGGACTTTTGCTAGAGGGATTTCTGCAGAGTGATGGGGATGGAAGCCAGAGAGCAGTGGGTGGAAAGTGCAGACTGCATGTGTTCAGGAAGCTGGCAAGTGAGGGAGAAATGCAGGGGGCGTCAGGGCTGGAGAAGGGCTTGCTCCTTCTAGGGAGATGGGGACAGACGTCAAAGGAGCTGCTGCAGAGCCAATGCGCTGCAAATAGACCCGCCACCCTCGCCCCTCCCCACTCTGCTCTTTCTCGGCTCCCTGGCTCCTGCTCTGCCCTCTCTGTCCCCCCAGTCCTTAGCCCAGGCATTCCCGACTCTTGTCATCACCTCTGACATGTTCTTCTGGCTTGGACTGACCCCTACCTGTTCTCCCAGCTAATGGGTGTAGGGTAGGTGAGAGCAGGAGTCTTTTCCGGCGACCAGTTATTCCCCCAGGCTCCCTTCTGAATGCACAGGCACCAGGACCTGATACCCCACCACTTACCTGTTAAAATTGCTATTCCTAACAGCGAGCATACTTTGGGTCCTGGAGTAACAAGCTAGGTCAGCCTGTGGGGCCAAGGTGGTGTCTTTTCACTTCCCACTTGGGAGGTGGGGAGGTTGGGTGATAGGGTAATAATGTCAGTTTCATCACTGGATGCCTCCTCTGTGCCAGAAACTGGGCCAAGTGCTCTAAATGCATCAGGCGTGTAACACTGCCCACTCTTCCCACACCCCTCTCTAAGATGTTGCCCACTTGCTGCAGTCATCTTTGGAAAACATGGTAAAACAGCCTTAAAATGTTCCAGGTCTTTCAGAGTCTCCCCCTCATGTCTTGAAATAAAAAATAAATCTCTTATTGCTGGACTTCCCTGGTGATCCAGTGGTTACGAATCTGCCTGCCAATACAGGGGACATGGGTTTGAGCCTGGTCTGGGGAGACCACACAGGTGGTGGGGCAACCAAATCTGTGCTCTGTAACTGCTGAAGCCCAGATACTCTAGAGCCTGTGCTCTGCGAAGAGAGAAGCCACTGGAGGAGAAGCCTGTGCAGCAACGAAGCCCAACCAAAAATAAATAAAAAATCCCCTGTCGGCTAACACGGCCTGTAAAATCTTGAGCCACCTGGCCTCTGCCACTCTTTGTTCCCTTCCGTGTTTGTGCTTTAGCACCGTGGCCTTCTTTTAGTTCTTAGAATGGAGGAATCTCTTTGTTATCTCAGGGCCTTCGCACATGCCTTAATGTTCTTTCTGCGTTTTCTCTGAGGAAAAGTGCAGTGACTCACAGCAGACTGAGCCAGACCTGCCTGTGAGTGTTTGAGGGTCTCCTGTGGATGCGTGGGTCAGCTGTCGCCTGCTGCAGGGACAAAGGCGCCAGCAGCAGCAGTCTTGGGAGGCTGGCATAAGTCCTCTTGGAGGTTGCCGACAGCCCTCCCATAGAGCCTGTAGGCATGAATCTGAGCAAACTCTGGAAGATAGTGAAGGACAGGGAATCCTGGTGTGCTGCAGTCCATGGGGTCTAAACAGCAAAACGAGAGCTTGTAGCCCTGGGATTGGGTTGCCTCAGGCCAAACAACTAACAGGAAGGGAGCACAGCAGACACTGGGTTAAAAATTTACTGAGCGTGGCCCTGTGCACCACAGCAAGACCTGGTTTTCCCCTTAGTCAGTCCCTCCCATCAGGAAGCTTGCACAAGCCTCTTATCCTCATCTATCAGACAGAAGAAGCAAGAACTACAATCCACAGACTCCAGAATGAAAACTATAGTCACAGAAAGCTAACCAAAATTATCACATGGATCACAGCCTTGAGCAATCCTATGAAGCTATGAGCCATGCCATAGATGGACGGGTCATAATGGAGAGTTCTCTGGAGAAGGGATGGCAAACCACTCCAGTATTCTTGCCTTGAGAGTCCCATGAACAGTATGAAAAGGCAAAAAGATATGACACCGGAAGATGAGCACCCCAGGTTGGTAGGTGTCCAATATGCTCCTGCGGAAGAACAGAGAACTAACTCCAGAAAGAAGGAAGGGGCTGGGTCAGAGCACAAAGGATGTGCCTGGTGGTGAAAGGAAAGTCTGATGGTATAAAGAACAATACTGCACGTGTGCTAAGTCGCTTCAGTTGTGTCCGACTCTTCGCGATCTATGAACTGTAGCCCATCAGGCGCCTCTGTCCATGAGATTCTCCAGGCAAGAATACTGGAGTGGGTTTCCATGCCTTCCTCTGGGAGATCTTCCTGACCTAGGGATTGAAATTGCCTCTCCTGTGGTTCCTGCATTGGAGCCAGATTTCTTACCACTGAACCAACAGGGATGCCAAACACCTTTAGTTTCTCTGTAAGAGGAAGTCAATATTCAGTAATTAATGTTTCGGTGTCTTATTTGGGAATGACCCAGCTATTCAATAAACTTCGCTCACTTAATTTAGTGTAACTCTAGAATTTCAAGTTACAAAAATCTGGAGAGAATATTTTAGACATATTTCTAAAGCATAATCATTCTTAACAGTTTATCTAAAAGCTTTCTCATTTACATTTTGTTTCCTTAAAAGTTTCTTTATATGGAATTGGGCCACCACTCACTGGCAGGTGTGTCATTTAGCCTTCAGTTTCAGTCAGTTCAGTCTCTCAGTCATATCCCAGTCTTTGTGACCCCATTGACTGCAGCACGCCAGGCTTCCCTGTCCATCACCAACTCCCGGAGCCTACTCAAACTCATGTTCATTGAGTCAGTGATGCCATCCAACCATCTCATCCTCTGCTGTCCCCTTCTCCTCCCGCCTTCAATCTTTCCCAGCATCAGGGTCTTTTCAAATGAGTCAGTTCTTCCCATCAGGTGGCCAAAGTATTGGAGTTTCAGTTTCAGCATCAGTCCTGCCAATGAATATTCAGGATTGATTTCCTTTAGGATGGAATGGTTGGATCTCCTTTCAGTTCAAGGGACTCTCAAGAGTCTTCTCCAACACCACAGTTCAAAAACATCAATTCTTCAGTGCTCAGCTTTCTTTATAGTTCAACTCTCACATCCATACATGACTACTGGAAAAACCATAGCTCTGACTAGATGGACCTTTGTTGGCGAAGTAATGTCTCTGCTTTTTCATCTGCTGTCTAGGTTGGTCATAGCTTTTCTTCCAAGGACCAAGCGTCTTTTAATTTCATGGCTGCAGTCACCATCTGCTAGGATTTTAGAGCCCAGAAAAATCAAGTCTGTCACTGTTTCCATTGTTTCTCCATCTATTTTCCATGAAGTGATGGGACCAGATGCCATGATCTTAGTTTTCTGAATGTTGGGTTTTAAGCCAATTTTTTCTTTTTTTTTTTTTTTTAAATTTTTACTTTTTACTTTAGAATACTGTATTGGTTTTGCCATACATTGACATGAATCCACCACGGGTGTATACAAGCTCCCAATCCTGAATCCCCCTCCCACCTCCCACCCCATATCATCTCTCTGGATCATCCCCATGCACCAGCCCCAAGCATCCTGTATCCTTTATCGAACATAGACTTAAGTCAATTTTTTCACTCTCGTCTTTCAGTTTCATCAAGAGGTTCTTTAGTTCTTCTTTGCTTTCTGCCATAAGGGTGGTGTCATCTGCATATCTGAAGTTAGTGATATTTCTCCCAGCAATCCTAATTCCAGCTTGTGCTTCATCCAGCTTGGAATTTTGCATGATGTACTCTGCATATAAGTTAAATAAGCAGGGTGACAATATACAGCCTTGATGTACTCCTTTCCCTATTTGGAACAAGTCCGATGTTCCATGTCCAGTTCTAACTGTTGCTTCTTGATTTGCATACAGATTTCTCAGGAGGCAGGTTAGGTGGTCTGGTATTCCCATCTCTTTCAGAATTTTCCACAGTTTGTTGTGATCCACACAGTCAAAGCCTTTGGCATAGTCAATAAAGCAGAAGTAGATGTTTTTCTGGCATTCTCTTGCTTTTTTGATGATCCAACGGTGGCAATTTGATCTCTGGTTCCTCTGCCTTTTCTAAATCCAGCTTGAACATCTGGAAGTTCACGGTTCATGTGCTGTTGAAGCCTAGCTTGAAGAATTTTAAGCATTACTTTGCTAGCATGTGAGATGAGTGCAATTGTGCAGTAGTTTGAGCATTCCTTGGCATTGCCTTTCTTTGGGATTGGAATGAAAACTGACCTTTTCCAGTCCTGTGGCCACTGCTGAGTTTTCCAGATTTGCTGGTATATTGAGTGCAGCACTTTCACAGCATCATTTTTTTTAGGGTTTGAAATAGCTCAACTGGAATTCCATCACCTCCACTAGCTTTGTTCCTAGCGATGCTTCTTAAGGCCCACTTGACTTTGCATTCCAGCATATCTGGCTCTAGGTGAGTGATCACACCATCGTGATTGTCTGGGTCATGAAGATCTTTTTTGTACAGTTCTTCTGCGTATTCTTGCCACCTCTTCTTAATATCTTCTGCTTTCTGGTAGGTGCATACCATTTCTGTCCTTTATTGTGCCCATCTTTGCATGAAATGTTCTCTTGATATCTCTAATTTTCTCGAAGAGATCTCTAGTCTTTCCCATTCTATTGTGTGCCTCTATTTCTTTGCACTGATTGCTGAGGAAGGCTTTCTTACCTGTCCTTGCTATTCTTTGGAACTCTGCATTCAGATGGATATATCTTTCCTTTCCTCCTATGCCTTTAGCTTCTCTTCTTTTCTCAGCTATTTGTAAGGCATCTTCAGACAACCATTTTGCCTTTTTGCATTTCTTTTTCTTGGGGATGATTTTGATCACTGCCTCCTGTACAATGTCACAAACCTCTGTCCATAGTTCTTCAGGCACTCTATCAGATCTAATCACTTGAATCTATTTGTCACTTCCAGTGTATAACTGTAAGGGATTTGATTTAGGTCATATGTGAGTGGTCTAGTGGTTTTGCCTACTTTCTTCAATTTAAGTCTGAATTTGGCAATAAGGAGTTCATGTTCTGAGCCACAGTCAGCTCCAGGCCGTGTTTTTGCTGACTGTATAGAACTTCTCCATCTTTAGCTGCAAAGAATATAATCAATCTGATTATCACCATCTGGTGATGTCCATGTGTAGTCTTCTCTTGTGTTGTTGGAAGAGGGTGTTTGCTGTGAACAGTGTATTCTCTTGGCAAAACTCTGTTAGCCTTTGCCCTGCTTCATTTTGTACTCCAAGGCCAAGTTTGCCTGTTATTCCCAGTATCACTTGACTTCCTACATTTGCATTCTAGTCTCCTATAATGAAAAGGACATCTTTTTTGGGTGTTAGTTTCACTGATTCCTAAAATATCGATGTTCACTCTTGCCATCTCCTGTTTGACCACTTCCAATTTGCCTTTATTCATGGACCTAACATTCCAGGTTCCTATGCAATGTTCTTTACAGCATTGGACTTTACTTCCATCGCCAGTCACATCCACAGCTGGGTGTTGTTTTTGCTTTGGCTCTGTCTCTTCATTCTTTCTGGAGTTATTTCTCCAGTGATCTCCAATAGCATATTGGGCACCTACCGACCTGGGGAGTTCATATTTCAGTGTCCTATCTTTTTGCCTTTTCATACTGTTCATGGGGTTCTCAAGGCAAGAATACTGAAGTGGTTTGCCATTCCCTTCTCCAGTGGACCATGTTTTGTCAGAACTCTCCACCATGACCTGTCCATCTTGGGTGGCCCTATACTGCATGGCTCATAGTTTCACTGAGTTAGACAAGGCTGTGGTCCATGTGATCAGTTTGGTTAGTTTTCTGTGATTGTGGTTTTCAGTCTGTCTGTCCTCTGATGGATAAGGATAAGAGGCTTATGGAAGTTTTCTGATGGGAGAGACTGACTGAGGGGGAAATTGGGTCTTGTTCTGATGGTGGGGCCATGCTCAGTAAATCTTTAATCCAATTTTCTGTTGATGGGTGGGGGCTGTATTCCCTCCCTGTTGTTTGACCTGAGGCCAAGCTATGGTGGAGGTAATGAAGATAATGGTGACCCCCTTCAAAAACTAAGTGACCCCCTTCACTTAGCTTGCTGATGTGTTATAAAGAATGTATACTGAGGCTCAAGGACTAGTCCACATCTTGGACTGATTTGCTTCTAACTAATCCATTTCATGGCCTCAGGCTACCTCATTCCTTCAAACTTTGTGCCCTGCCCCTTCCCTCCTATTTCCTCCCCCATCCCGCACCTCCGGAGATTTTACTCCCATACTCTTATTGGAAGCAGAGGGGTGACGTCCATCTTATGTAACTGCTTCAAGGCTGAGTGGGGGTGTCAACTCTGCCTGTCAGGGAGTAAAAATCTCTGGACTGTGAGCTAGGGGCCCCAAGGGCAGGACAGTTTCTGATTTTAGTCAGTATGGGCTAGAACCTTTGCATAGCCATCACCTTGATGAGGAGCTAATGTGATTGCTTGTATGCCTTTCTATGAATCGTTCTGATAATGAAAGGCTTCTCTGGTGGCTCAGATGGTAAAGAATCTGCCCACGATGCTAGAGACCTGGGTTTGATACCTGGGTTGGGAAGATCACCTGGAGAAGGGAATGACAACCCACTCCAGTATTCTCGACTGGAGAATTCCGTGGACAGATGAGCCTGGCAAGCTACAGACCCTGAGATCACAAACAGTCAGACACGACTGAGTGATTAACACTTTCACTTTCCTTGATAATGAAACACTTTTTGTAACAGCATCAGAGTACAAAAAGGTATGGTTAAACATCTGATTAATTGATAAAGAAACTTGGTTACAGTAGCCAGAATTATGGATGATCACATTTAACATACAAAATAATTCTAGCTAAATGTTTCTCTTTAAGACAACTTGGGGGCCATCTAATGTATCCCAAAGCTAGCTGGAAACCAAAAGAACTTTAATTAAAATTTGATATTGGGAAGCTTGTCAAAAAGGTTTAAAACACTTGGTTAAGATCATCAGTCAAGACACATTCCTTAACCAAAGTAACCATGGATCTCAAAAGCAAATAATACAAATCACTTAAAGGCAAAGAACCTGATACGGTCTGTCATCAGAAACAGTGTTTCAAGAATACTTGAGAGAGAAACCAAACCCAGTCTTGTTCTAGTCCATTTCTAACAAAAAATCCATTTATCCAACTAAGCTCGGTCCAATCTCAGAGAATCCCGATCATGCATAATTCAATATCTTATTTCTTACATCTTCTACTGAAAAACACATCTTACTTTTCTTAAAAGTTTTTCTTTCTTTTTTTTTTTTTAAAGTTGAATTACTTTTCTTGTTGACAAATCTGTAAAAGATGGAATAAGGTCTTATTTGACCTCTAGTACACCTGGGTACAACAATAATATTATACTTAACCCTGATAACTCTAAGGACATTTCTATATTAATCAAACCAACAAGTTTAAGCCACCTTCAATAGCAGATATCAATTCAGTAGTGAATATTTCCCAGATCATGTGTCCTAAAATTTATCTTGGCCAATTTTTAATTTTAAGTGCTTACTTTCAAGTCAATTAAAATTGTCCATTGACAAGTTAACTTTTACATAAAGACTGAATGAGAAATCTCAATTTTTCCCTCTTGAGTTCAAAAGGCTTTTTCCCATTTCCTACTCTGTTTATTTTTTTCTCCTGAGGGTCTGGGCACAGGGAGAGAAATATCAATTGCTTCTCATGGAGGCATAGTTGAAGATCTCTTGGTCTTGTAAAAATACCCTGAAGGGGTGGTGGCTTCAAGATGGAACAAATCTTACCCATAACAAAGCTGGTCAAAGAGGGAAAATCCCAACCACTCTTTCACCACAGGCAGAGCCTGAAGCAACAGGGACGGTTTCCTGGTGTTGTCACACGTGAGCCCTGTCTTGTTACTAATATTTACCACAGTCATTCTAAGTACTGGTATATGCATCAACAAACAAACAATATCAAGTATTAATCTGATACTGAATATTTCCCAGTTCACATGAAGCTGAAATCCTCTAGCTTAATTTCTCCTGCACTTAGAATTGTTTGATTTTTAAGTGCCTACCTCCCAGTGGTAAAGAATCTGCCTGCCAATGCAGGAGACTCAAGAGATATGGGTTCGATCCCTGGGTCAGGAAGATACCCTGGAGAAGGGAATGGCAACCCACTCCAGTATTCTCCCATGGACAGAGGAGCCTGGTGGGCTGCAGCCCATGGGGTCCCATATAATTGGACACAACTGAGCACCTAACCACGCATGTACTTTTCTTGAAGCCAGTCAGATAGAGCACACTTACAAATTAATCTCAGAAGCAATAAAGAGACAAAGATACATACTGAGGTATACGTATATCCAAATAGACACAACAAGAGATCTCATAACTTTGTTTTCCAAACTTAGTCATGAATCAGGTATCATAATATAAAACAATAGTTTATAAATAACAGTTGGAATAAGAAAAAAAATTTAAGGCTTCTTTTTCTGTTTTATTTTTCTTCTTTTTTTCCTCTTCATTTTTAGGAATTAAAGATGGTTTAGATAAATGTCCCTGAGATCCATGGTCTCAAGGCACAAGGAGAGAAAACCATCTTCTCCTAGTAGGATAATTTCAGAAAAATTTTAACCAATTTTCTCTGGAGTCTAAATAATATTGTGGCAATACAGTAAAAAGAATCATCTTTTTCTGTGGTCATAGTTTCACAGCCCAAATTTAGACCAGACAGTGCTCAAATTGGCCCTGATGACTAGGGCAGACTTGTCCCAGCAGGGATTTTTCCTCAAGGGGGTGGGGTCTTGGTATGATCAGCCCAGACTGTTAATTATAGAAGAATCCTGAACCTAAGGTAACTTCAGTCTATTTTCTCATCCGGTGGCAATGAAGATCTAATTGTAAGAGAGTCATTTTTAGGCCTTTTTTTAAGGCATTGGATCATAGCTCTATGTCTACCTGTCACTCTCATGCTGGGGGTAGAACCTTAGAGGAAATGCTCCCCATTTTAGCTCAAACAATTTGTACTAGATGTCAGTGTGCTCAGACCAACCTGCAGGCTCAAACCAAAGGAACAAAACCAAGCCAACCAAACCAGAGCAAAACCTCACCAGCTGGAAGTCACACTGGAAATAAAATGGATGGCAAAGAGATGCTCAGAAATCAAAAGTCAAGTGGCACAAATGCCCCAAATGGGGCTTCCCAGTCCCTCTAGACATGCGACCTTGTCCAACGCGCACCTTACAAATGGAGTTGCCTTTCACAGGAAGAACTCCCCAAACTGGAATCAAAGTTCCCCCAACAGGCAAGGGCAAAGAGGCCCTGGTGTGCACTCCAGGAGACTTACCAAATTGCTGGCGGGTGTGTTGCGAGGTACCAAATGCCCTCTTTCTGATCCTCCAAAAGTGACGTCTTCTCGGAGTGGATGTCTGGGGCGACGCAGAGAAGGGGAAACGAAGGTGTCCTCAAGACAAAGAGAGCCCGGGCAGCTGCTAGGGCAACCTCTCTCCTATTCTCCACAGCAGCCTTGGAGCTCCTCAGCCAAGATGGTGGACAGGGTGTGATCAAGGCCCAACCCTACAGCAGGGGAACCCTGACGATCTGACCTCAGAGAGATTCTCCAACCTTCTACTCCCCGGGAGGAAGCTGGTGCAGAGCGAAATCCCCAAGCATCCAATCAAGCTGAGGGGCCCTGAGGGGCCGCCTGCCGATGATCAGATCCAGGACGAGACCCCAGGCTTGTTGCCAAAACATTGGCTCTCTGTGCATCCATGTCAAACAGAAACACAGAAGCACAATTATGGAGAAGTAAAGACTGACTTCATTACTCTGCCAGGCAAAGGGGAACAGGGCAGGCTATACCGCAAGAACCGAGCCTGATGTTGTAAAGAACAGTGTTGCATAGGAACCTGGAGAGTTAGATCCACGAATCAAGGCAAACTGCACGTGGTCAACCAGGAGATGGTAACAGTGAACACTGTCATTTTATGAATGCGGTACATTTTGCACATTTGCATTTTATGAAGCAGTGAACTAAAATGGAAGGGGAATGGGTGAATTCAATTCACATGACCATTTTATCTACTACTGTGGGCAAGAATCCCTTGGAAGAAAGAGAGTTGCCCTCATAGTTAACAAAAGAGTCTGAAATGCAGTATTTGGGTGTGATCTCAAAAACGACAGAATGATCTCTGTTTGTTTTCAAGGTAAATCATTCAATATCACAGTAATCCACATCTATGCCTCAACCACTAATGGTGAAGAAGCTGAAGTTGAATGGTTCTATGAAGACCTATAAGAACTTCTAGAACACACAAAAATGTTGTCCTTTTCATCATAGAGGACTGGAATGTAAAAATAGGAAATCAAGAGATACCTGGAGTAACAGGCAAATTTGGTTTTGGAGTACAAAATGAAGCAGGGCAAAGGATAACAGAGTTTTGCCAAGAGAACACATTGGTCATAGCAAACACCCTCTTCCAACAACACAAGAGATGACTCTACGCATGGACATCACCAGATGGTCAATACCAACATCAGATTGATTATATTCTTTGCAGCTAAAGATGGAGAAACTCTATACAGTCAGCAAAAACAAGACCTGGAGCTGACTGTGGCTCAGAACATGAACCCCTCATTGAAAAATTCAGACTTAAATTGAAGAAAGTAGGGAAAACCACTGGAGCACTCAGGCATGACCTAAATCAAATTCTCTTATGATTATACAGTGGAAGTGACCAATAGATTTAAGGGATCAGATTATACAGTGGAAGTGATTATACAGTGGAAGTGACCAATAGATTTAAGGGATCAGATTATACAGTGGAAGTGATTAGACAGTGGAAGTGACCAATAGATTTAAGGGATCAGATTATACAGTGGAAGTGATTAGACAGTGGAAGTGACCAATAGATTTAAGGGATCAGATTATACAGTGGAAGTGATTAGACAGTGGAAGTGACCAATAGATTTAAGGGATCAGATTATACAGTGGAAGTGATTATACAGTGGAAGTGACCAATAGATTTAAGGGATCAGATTATACAGTGGAAGTGATTATACAGTGGAAGTGACCAATAGATTTAAGGGGTCAGATTATACAGTGGAAGTGATTATACAGTGGAAGTGACCAATAGATTTAAGGGATCAGATTCTACAGTGGAAGTGATTATACAGTGGAAGTGACCAATAGATTTAAGGGATCAGATTCTACAGTGGAAGTGATTATACAGTGGAAGTGACCAATAGATTTAAGGGATCAGATTCTACAGTGGAAGTGATTATACAGTGGAAGTGACCAATAGATTTAAGGGATCAGATCTAGTAGGCAGAGTGCCTGAAGAACTATGGATAGAGGTTCATAACATTGTACAGGAGGTGGTGACCAAAACCATTCCAAGGGAAAAAAAATGCAAGAAGGCAAAATGATTGTCTGAGGAGACTTTAAAAAAGCTGAGAAAAGAAGAGAAGTGAAAAGCAAAGGAAAAAGACATACCCAACAGAATGCAGAGTTTCAAAGAATAGTAAGGAGAGATAAGAAAGACTTCTTAAGAGAACAATGCAAAGAAATAGAGGAAAACAATAGAATGGGAAAGACTAGAGATCTCTTCAAGAAAATTGGAGATACCAAGGGAACACTTCATGCAAAGATGGGCACAATAAAGGGGAGAAATGGCAAAGACCTAAAAAAAGCAGATGAGATTAAGATGAGGTGGTAAGAATACACAGAACAACTATACAAAACAGGTTTTAATGACCTGGATAATGATGATGGTGTGGGCACTCGACTAGAGCCAGACATCCTGGAGTGTGAAGTCAGGTGGGCCTTAAGAAGCATTACTAAGAACAAAGCTAGTGGAGGTGATGGAATGCCAGTTGACCTATTTCAAATCCTAAACGATCATGCTGTTAAAGTGCTGGACTTCAAATGTCAGCAAATTTGGAAAACTCAGCAAATTTTGGACTGGAAAATGTCAGCTTTCGTTCCAGTCCCAAAGAAAGGCAATGTCAAAGAATGTCAAACTATTGTACAATTGTGCTCATTTCACATGCTAGCAAGGTAATGCTCAAAATCCTTCGGGCTTCAGCAGTACGTGAACTGAGAATGTCCAGATGTACAAGCTGGTTTTAGGAAAGGCAAAGGAACCAGAGATCAAATTACCAACATCTGCTGAATCATAGAGAAAGCAAGAGAGTTCCAGGAAAACATCTACGTCTGCTTAATTTTGACTATGCTAAAGCCTTTGAACTGTGTGGGTCACAACATACCACACCACCTGACCTGTCTCCTGAGAGGCCTGTGTACAGGTCAAAAAGCAACAGTTAGAACCAGACATGGCACAACGGACTGGTTCAGTATTGGGAAAGGAGTTCATCAAGGCTGTATACTGTCTCCCTGCTTATTTAACTTCTATGCAGAGTACATCATGTGAAATGCTAGGCTGGACGGACCCCAAGCTGGAATCAAGATTGCTGGGAGAAATACCAACAACCTCAGATATATGAAGAAACCATTCTAACGGCAGAATGTGAAGAGGAACTAAAGAGTCGCTTGATGAAAGTGAAAGAGGGGAGTGAAAAAGCTGGCTTAAAATGCAACATTCAAAAAACGAAGATCATAGCATCCGATCCCATCACTTCCAGTCCCTGGCAAATAGATGCGGAAAATGTGGAAAGAGTTACAGATTTTTATTTTCTTGGGCTCCAGAATCACTGAGGATGGTGACTGTAGCCATGAAATTAGAAAACGCTTGCTCCTTAGAATAAAAGCCATGTCAAACCTAGACACTATCTTAAAAAGCAGAAACATCGTCAATTTGCTGACAAAGGTCTATATAGTCAAAGCTACGGTTTTTCCAGTGATCATGTTCAGATGTGAGAGTTGGACCATAAAGAAGGCTAAGCGCTGAAGAACTGATGCTTTTGAATTGTGGTGCTGGATTCTTGAGAGTCCCTAGCACAGCAAAGAGATCAAACCAGTCAATCTTAAAGGAAATGAACCCTGAATATCCATTGGAAGAACTGATACTGAAGCTGAAGCTGCAATACTTTGGCCACCTGATGTGAAGAGCCAACCTATTGGAAAAGACCCTGACGGCTGGGAAAGATGAAGGCAGGAGAGGGGATGACGTGGTTGGATGGCATCACCGACTCAATGGACATGAGTTTGAGCAAACTCTGGGAGACAATGGAGGATAGGGAAACCTGGCTTGCTGCAGTCCACGGGGTTGCAAAGAGTCAGAAACGACTGGGTGGCTGAACAAGCTAGCTAGCATCATGTTCCAGACAAATGTCACTCTCAGAAAAGCCACCCTCAACCCTTGTAACTAGGTCAGGTTCTTTGCTTTTTATTCTCTTTGCGTGTGTGTCCCTATCACAGCTGCATCCCTAGAGTTATCGGTGTGCTTGTGTGTTTCATGTCCTTTTCTCCTTTAGACTATGATCTTCACAAGGACCAGGCCCAGAGGCCGGGCCGTGGGGACCATGCTCATTGCTGCATCTCCACCACCTGGCATGGTACCTGGCACATAGTAAGTGCTTTATGGATATTTGAAGATGAATGGAGGAATGATTCTGGTTATTGAAAGCAGAAAAGCCACAGCACTGCCAAATCCTTGGGCATGAGGGTGCTGAAGTGATACAGTTTTGAGAGCTCAGGCTATGGAACTCAGCTGTCTTAATTCCCAGCCCAGCGATCCTTCTTACTTCCCGCTCTGTAGACTCTGGCTATCTGATTGGTTGGGTGGACATTCTTATTTTCCACTGGCCCCCCGTGGGCACATAGCCATGCTCTTCCCTTGGGGCCCTAGACCCGTTCGTTGCTGGTTCTTCATCTTCTTTATTAGAAACAAACAAACAAACAAACAAACAAACAAACTTTGACTTTTTGGCCACACTGCAGAGCACGGGGGATCTTAGTTCCCGGGCCAGGGATTGAACCTGCACTCCTTCCGCTGGAAGTGCAGAGTCCTAACCACTGGGCTGCCGGGAGAAGCCCCCCTCTGCCAGCCCTCCCTATGCGCCCTTTCTCAGCTAAGGGGGCTGGAGCTGGTTTTGCCCCTTGGCCTCTCTCTACTATCTCTGTGACTCTGGGGGGTCTGAATCTTGGCAGCAGTGAGACCCACAGTAGCTGAAGCTGGGGGCCCAAGGCTTCCATGGCTCCCCATCCCTCCAGCCAGGCCCACAGTGAGACTGAACTGATGGCCCCAGTCACCGGGTGTCCTGCTGTTCTGAGCAGCTTGTGTGACCTCCTTTGCAGAGGGTGGGGAGGCTGATGTACAGTTCTTGCCGTTTTGGCCACTGGTCACCACATTCTCTGGTGCTGGCATCCCAGGGCCAAGGAGCTCCCTTTGGGCTCTGGCCTGGATGCTCGGCACCTCTGCACAGTCACAGCCTACTGTGGGGACCATATGGCTTATTGCAAACAGTTGGACAGATCTGAATTTAAATTTTGTTCCATCCAGTGGTCAGTACAGGTAGTGAGTGCTGTCAGAAACCAGGCCACTTTTCGTTTACCTGCTTTGTTTTGGTGGTTGAGGGGACCTTTGTAAAGCCTGGTGATTTATAGCAGGAGGGCCCCCAGTGCCCAGTGGCCAGCACCTGCCTCTTGGCTGAGGCTCTCTTGGCTTCTGGGACCTCTCTGCCTGCGTATGGGGCAGCCTGGAAGTACCAGGGGGTTGATGCCTCCCCAGGGGCAGCTCTCACATAATGATGCATGGAAGTCAGGGTATGATTCCTCCAGCCTCCTCCTCATGGGTTGAGATAGCTATCTCAACCACATCCTAGTTTTCCCCAGACTGAGTTCAATCTCCAGCATGGCCGAGCCCAGCTGTTCACAGAAACTCACTCAATTACATACCCTTCACCAGCTTCCTTCCATTCTTGGCCTTACCCCCCATTCCCATGCCCATATTTCCTGGGATCACCTCCCCAAAAAGCAACTTGCTTGCAAATATGTATCTCGGACTTGCCTTTTAGGGGGGCTCAAACTAAGACATCTGTTGTTGAAGAAGCAGCAGCCTCATTCCTGCCCGATTCGATTCTGCCATCCTTACACTCACCAGCAAGCCCCATAAGCTGGCTCTTCCATGGACTGTTGACTGGCCCAGGGTGAAACTGACCTGAAACTGAGCTCATGAGTCACACGACCTTGCTCAGTGGGTCAGCCCAATGTGACAATGTCACCCACGCTGATCTACCAAGGGGCCTTCCCTGAGGCTTTTGAACGTGGGCAGGGAACGTGTCCATCCAAGGATGAACACTGTGAGAAGTGAGGCTCTGGACCAGCTGGCGGCCTGCTGTTTGGAAATGCTGCTTTGCTGGGTGAGACGATAATCCTGGGACAGAGAGGAAAGCAGAAACAAAAGTAGAGCAAGTGAGTGCTCGGAAGGCGCTTGTGTCCCTGGCTCCATTTGTCTTTGGGACCCAGTGTTGTTTCCTACAACATGGTTCCTTTGCCCAAGTCTGTTTAATTTAGAGTTTTGTTTTTCCAGTAGTCATGAATGGATGTGAGAACTGGACCATAAAGAAGGCTGAAGGCCAAAGAATTGATGTTTCGGATTGTGGTGCTGGAGAAGACTCTTGAGACTTTCGGACTGCAAAGAGGTCAAACCAGTCAGTCCTAAAGGAAATACTGAAGCTGAAACTCCAATACTTCGGCCACCTGATGCAAAGAGCTGACTCACTGGCAAAGACCCTGACACTGGGAAAGATTGAAGGCAAAAGGAGAAGAGGGCAGCAGATGACGAGATGATTAGATAGCATCACTGACTCAACGGACATGAATTTGAACAAACTTTGGAAGATAGTGGAGGACAGAGGAGCCTGGCATGCTGTAGTCTATAGGGGTCGCAGAGAGTTGGGCCTAACTTAGCAACTGAACAATAACAACAACATTTGCAACCAAGAGTACTCTGTGTGACCTTGGGTTTGCCATTTAACAGAGTTTGCCACCAGTTTGCCACTTATCAGGTGTTTGATAAGTGTTTGTTGACTGACGGAGACTCTCCAGAACCTATTTTCCTCATTTGCATATTGGGGTCAATAATAATTACTTTATAGATTGTTGAAAGGATAACTGAGACAATGAAAGGGAGAGGGCTTTGAAGGATCAAACCTAAGCAAAGAGCTCCCTTCTGCCCAGAAGACTGGCAGAGATGGAGTGGGGGTGGCGGGGTAGGGGTGGTGAGGGTTAGGAGGGAAGAGCTGGGGACGGGAGGCATCTTGGGTGAGGGCGCAGAGTCCTGCTGGGTCTGCAGCTGGGCAGGGCCTGCTGGCCAGTAAGAACTGCGTGGAGGTAATGACGATGGGAGCAGAGTGGGAAGAGAAGCTGGGAATGACTATTTTTTTCTTTCTTTTGAGAGAATCAATAAGCAGGGCAGGGAAGGAAATTAATGCTTATTGACTCTTACTTATGAACGTGCACTGGGTCTAACTCCTTGCACACATCAGAGAATACCAACTGGCGACCTGGAGGCAAATGTTTAGTCTGGCCTTCCTAGACCTTAAAGAAACATTTCACTAATTGCCAATGTATACAAATCTGGAGATTCCACATGAAAAGATGGTTGGGGGATGCTCTTGAAAAACTAGAAGTTTAGCAACATGGGGCCCATATTACCTGCGGCATCAATAGCTGGAGTTACGAATTCTAAACACAAGAGAAATTAACTTAAATGAATTTCAGGTTCACGTGAACTGGGAAATATTCAATACTAAAAATCTAGTATTAATGTCTGTTTGCTAATCTAATATAGACATGTCTAAGAGTCATTAACATTAAGCATAATATTTTCATTGTGCCTAGGTTTAATGTCCTGGAGGAGGGCATGGCAACCCGCTCCAGTACTCTTGCCTGGAGAATCCCATGGACAGAGGAGCCTGGTGGGCTGCAGTCCATGGGGTCCAAAGAGGCAGACACAACTGAGCGACTAAGCACAGCACAGCCCCCCTCTGACGAGGCCTCTGCTCTCCAGTTTGACCTGACCCCACCAGGCCTCTTCACTCCTGTATGGGACTTGCCTGGCTCTACAGTTATTTGAGATGGTAATTTTGGACATTTACAACTCATCTTCCCAACAGTTTTGCAAGATGGGTACCTGTTAGCCCCATTTTACGAGCAAATGGAGGTTCAGAGGTGAAACCATCTGCTCCAGATCACACAGTTTGGAAATGATGAAGCTGGGATGGTAGGTCAGTTCTTATTGACCCCAAAGTTCATTCTCCTGTCAAAACACAGGGAATGTTTGGCTGCAGCTAGAGAGGAGGAGTAGGAGGAGGCAGAGAGGTTTGGGATCAGTGACTGGGAAGAACGGGTGCCATGGATAGAGGCTGAGAGATTGGGGGAGGTGGGCGAGACGATCTAGTCAGACCTGAGCATTGCCAGTTTGAAGGGACCCCAAGCTGTCCTGACAAAGGGGTCTGTTCCCAGGGGACTTTTAGGACATGGAAGCTGGTGCTGGTGTCTGTGGTAAACAGAGAAATGGGTGGTTATTGAGGATTCGCTGAGGGGAGGGAGGTAAGAATGATGTTAGATGTGTTACTGAGAATCTGGGTGGCTGGTGCTTCAGGACTTCAGGAGGAGCAGTGTAGGGGAAGCAGGGGGAGACAGTGTGTCCAGGTCTGGAGAGTTAAGGGCCGGTGGAATGTACACACGGAGATGTTCCATGGAGAGCTGGCTGAGTGAGGCTGAACACAGGCAAGCTCCAGGCTGGAGACAATGGTCTAAAGATTAAGCTGTGATGAACAGGCAGACAAATGGCCCAGGCCGGGGGTCGGGGGGGGCAGTGGGGTGAGGTGTGGTGAAGGTTAGGGGGGACGGGGTAGGGCAGGGGGTGGAGTGGGTGGGTGGAGGGGTGAGGGACACAGGACCGTAGTCCTGGTGGAGGTGGGAGGGATGCCCCTGTTCACTTTCTCCGACCTTCTACAACCTAATGAGGACCCCGCCCTGCCCGGCCCAGTGGGCTTCTCCCGTAATCGGCTTCCCTGGGGGTGTTTGCCGGAAATGGATGAGTGTAAGGCAGGCGGGGAAGGAGGGCGGAAGAACTGGTTATCGCTTCCCCTCGGCTCCAAGTGGATAATTACACAGTTCTCTGAGCCCCAGGACTGGGCCAGGCGGCAATCCGTACAGACAGCCTCTCAGAACTAATGGGACTCCAAGGGGTTTGAGATGGGGGGGGCACCAAGGCTGGGGGTGACTGAGGGGAGATGAACTAGAGACAGGAAGCCGCTGAGTCTGAAAGAGTCCGCAAAAGTAGGGTCAGAAAGAGAGATGGAGAGAGAGGGAAGGAAAGAGCAAGGAAGTTGAAGTCCAGAGAGGTTAAGTCACCTGCTCAGAATCACACAGCAGTGAGGCAGAGCTGGGCTTTGGCCGGTCTGTCTGCTTCCAGAGCTCCTAGTCTTCAGTCGCTCTGTGGTTCAAGCCTTTGTCTTCACTGGGAAGTAACTGGGAAACGGGTCTGCAGGAACCCCCAGGCCACTACCCGGGGAAGGGCTTTTGGTTTCTGGAGATGGTGAAGAAAGAAAAGGGGGCTGGTATTACTGTCTCTCAAACCTTAGCTCAGACTGAGACCCTCGCCTGAGGGAGCTGAGGGCAAGGTGTGCTTCCTCCCACCCTTAATCAGCAACTTTTTTCCATATCCGGTCCCTGCCCTGCCCACACCTCCCCAGCCTTGAGGGCAGAGCTGGGCTGGGAACATTTCTATCCGGGCACAGAACACTCAGTAAATTTAAACACCGCATGGGAAAGAGACAGTGACGTTGGCGTCTGCATACATCTGAAGTTCGGGATACAGAACCGTGTGAATGTTAGTAGGTGGGTTTTGATAAGCATCTTACACATTGTGTAAGATGTTAACAGGAAAGAAACTAGGTGAAGGGTATACGGCAGCCTCCCCTGATGGCCTGGGGATAAAGAATCCGCCTGCAATGCAAGGGATGTGGGTTTGATCCCTGGGTCGGGGATCCCCTGGAGAAGGAAATGGCAATCCACTCCAGTATTCTTGCCTGAAAAATCCTATGGACAGAGGAGCCTGGCGGGCTGCACTCCAAACGGTCGCAAAGGGTTGGACGTGACTGAGCGTGCAAGCACAAAGGGTATACAACAGCTCTCTGAACTGCGTGTGAATTTTTACATCATCTCCAAACAAGTTTATTAAGAGAAAACAATGGGCAGATTACAGCTGTTGGGGCAGGGAAGGGAGTTGATGATGGCTGGGCAGAGGTCAGGGCCCCAGAGAGGAGCTGGGCTGTGGACAGTTGACCCAGGTGTCCCACAGCAGTGTTCTCACCCAGACGGGGCATGGGAGATGGCACCTAGGGTACCACAGTCAGGCCACACAGCTCACTTAGGGTCCCATTGGCCGAATGTCACCAGTGCCCTAGCCCAAGTCTGAACTGGGCCCACCCAGGATTCAGTTCACCAAAAGGGATCGTAGCCCACCAGGCTCCTCTGTCCATGGGATTCTGCAAGGAGGAATACTGGAGTGGGTTGCCATGCCCTCCTCCAGGTGATCTTCCCAACCCAGGGATCGAACCCGAGTCTCCCACATTGCAGACAGATTCTTTACTGTCTGAACCACCAGAGAAGACCTAAAAGGGAGTAGGTGGGGGAGAAACACCAGAAATCTCCTGAAAGTCTCTACCATTTACTTCACACCCATCGCATGCTCGCAACCTCCTAAGTTGCTCCACACACAGTATCTGAATTCTCATAATCCACCCCACGCAGTAGTCTGACACTCAGACAGTTTAGGTAACTTGCCCAAGGTCACATCGTACGTTCTGGCCAGAGCTCTTCTGAGAGCCAGGATGGGAGACTTTCCCTAGCTCGCCTCACAAAGGGGATTTCCTGCAGATGTGAGACTGTTTACCTCAGGTTGGGACTTGAATCCATGTGCTGGGACTCGAACCCAGCCAAAACTCACAGTACCTAATGAAGGACCTAATGAAGCTCAGGTTCTTGATGTCTTATTGCAGAAAAAATTCAATGAGAGACAAAGTGATAGGTAAGGAGTAGATTTATTTAGAGACACACATACTCCGCAGAGAGTGTGGGCCATTGCAGAGGGCGAGTGCGGCAGCCCCAAAACATGGGGTAGTTAGTTTTTATGGGCTAAGTAATTTCAATTTGAAAAGACCCTGATGCTGGGGAAGATTGAAGGCGGGAGGAGAAGGGGACGACAGAGGATGAGATGGCTGGATGGCATCACCGACTCAATGGACATGGGTTTGGGTGGACTCTGGGAGTTGGTGATGGACAGGGAGGCCTGGCGTGCTGCAGTTCGTGGAGTAGCAAAGAATCGGACACGACTGAGCGACTGAACTGAGCTGAAGTAATCTCCTAGGCTAATGAGTGGGAGGATTATTCCAACTGTTTTGGGGAGGTGGTGAGATTTCCAGGAATTGGGCCACTGCCTATTTTTTGGTCTTTTGAGGGTGCCTTGGAACTGCCTCTGGATGTGTCACTGAGCTTGCTGACTGGGGACCAAGGTCTGGTCGAAGTTGGCCTGTCTGCCATCTTGGACCCAGCTGATTCTAACTGGTTTATGCTGTGTCCGTGGGCTGCATCATTCTTTCAGAAGTTGTGCCGTCTCCTTCCCTCCTGTTTCAGATGCGGCAGGGTTTCTAGGTCTCTGAGTGCAGAAGCACTCGACCACCAGGCCTCCAGCAGCCTGGAACTGGGGAGCTGCAGAACTGAGTTTGTCCCAGGCTCCTCTCCCGCTGGCTCCGCATCATCCCATCCTGGCTCTTGTCTGCACTCCTGCTCTGTCCTCTCTGACACCGGGCCCCAGGGGTCATCTGTCCCCGCTGCATCCTGGAGGCTCAGCTTCTCCTGTGACCTCTGTGCCCCCTGCTGCCAGTTGAGCTAACAGAGCGACTGGTGGACTCGGCTCTTCCTCCTGTGGACTGGCCACCCTGGGCTCCAAGCAACTGAGGACTAGATGGGCGGAACATGCAGGCCGGTATGGCTCAGGCTGTGCTCTGCTGATGGGGTGCTTGGCTTTGAATTCCTACCTGACCCCTGTGTGACTTTGGGCAACTTACCTCGCCTTGCTGTACTCTCAGCTTATCATTGGAGGTGATAATGGTCCATTCCCCAGGTGGTTGCTGCGGGGGCTGAGTGCGTGTAAAGGCGCCTGGCGTAGAAGAAGCACTCTGACTACTGATTATTAGTATTGCTGTTGTTATCACCGTGATGGAATATGGTGTGTTTACTGAGCAGGGGGAGTAAGTGGGGCAAACTTCACTGACACGTCTGCCACACCCAGCCAGTCCACCATGGACAGCGCCTCCCACCTCACCTGTTTGTCATCCTGTGGGAAGGACTCGCCCTAAGCAAAGGGACAGTTCAGCCTTCTTTCTGGCTACAGGAGTGTATGTGAATATGTCTAATCTTTTTTGGTTTGTTTGCTCTTTTTTTTGTTTTTGGTTTTTATGCTATTCTGTTTTTTAAAACAAGTATTTGGCTGCACCTTTAGTTGTGGCATGTGGAATCTAGTTCCCTAACCAGGGACTGAACCCAGGTCCTCTGCATTGGGAGCGTGAGGTCTTAACCACTGGACCACCAGGGAAGTCCCTGTAAATTAACGTTGACCCGCTCTCCACCCTGCGTCTGGGACCTTGGGCTGTGGCCCTGCTTTGGCCTTTACAGTGACACAGCGGCGCAAGAGCACAGGGGTTGCGTGGGAGAACAGTGGGGTTTTAGTAGAAAGCAGGGGCTTTGCCTGAGAATCAGGAATTCTCTAGGATTGTAGGAGACTTTCGGTGGATCTGGGTAAGTTAGCAAGTGGGGTCTTCCCTGATGGCTCAGTGGTAAAGAATGTGCCTACCAATGCAGGAGACACGGGTTCGATCCCTGATCCAGGAGATCCCACAAGCTGTGGAGCAACTGAGCCCATGCACCACAACTACTGAGCCCGTGCTCTGGAGCCTGGGAGCTGATCCTGCTGAAGCCCATGGGCTGGGGCCGCGCTCTGCAGCACGAGGAGCTACTGCAGTGAGAAGCCCATGTGCCACAGCCAGAGAGTAGCCTCTGCTCACGGCAACTAGAGAAGAGCAGTCACAGCATCGGAAACCCAGCACAGCCATAAGTAAATACATGAAATTACTTTTAATAAAGTTAATAAAGAAGTGGGTAGTGGGCAAAGAAGGCGGTAATTTAAGGACTGAGCTGCAAAACTTGAACGTCTCCCATCCCCATCTGTGGAACAGCTACTTCGCCCAGCTCAAAATCCCATCTGGAAAACTTTTTGTTGGATGTGTTTGTCGGTGGAGATCAGGATGGGAGAAGGCTAGGTGAGAGGTGAGAGGATGGCTCAGGCCTTCAGATATCAAGGGCAAGCAGGAAATGAAAAGAGAAAAAGAGGCCAGGAGGAGGCTGAATAAGAACAGCAAACATAGAGTGCTTACTTTGTGCCAAATCCTGTTCATTCAATCCCCAACAACAACCTAATGGGGAGCTGTGATGATATCACCCCCATTTTACAGATGAGAAAACTGAGGCCAAAAGGGGTTAAGTAAGTCATTTTGAGCAAGATTACATCTACCCCAGGGGCCTTTATGTTTGCTCTTTCCTGTCTGCAGTGCTCTTCCTGAGGCTAGTACTTTAGTGTTCTCTTGACATGTAACAAATTACCCTCCCAATCAGTAGCCTAAAGTAGCAAATATTTGTTATCTCAAAGTTTCTGTGGTCAGGAATTCGAGGGCAGCTTCAGCACCACATTATGATGTTTGTCTTTGTTGACCGTGTCCTTCTTCAAAGTATTAAAAATTCTATTTTATGACTGTGTTGGTATAAAGACAGTTACCTTCATATTATATATTAAAACTTTTTTTGGGGGGGCCTAGAATTTCTTTCTTTCTCCTAACTTGAATGGAAATGAAAACATTTTTGTGGGTCCTAGAAAGTCCTGTGGGCCCTGGGCACCGGGCCTGTGTGTCTAGTGGTGGAATTGGCCCAGGGTGGCTTAGCCAGGTAGTTTTGGCTCAGGGTCTCTCATGTGGCAGCACAGAGGATACTGGCACTGGCTTCAGCCATCCAAAGGCTTGACTGAACCTGAAGGATACACTTCCAAGATGGTGTGCTCACACAGTTGCTGGCAGGAGGCCCCAGGTCCCAGCCATCTGGGCTTCTCCACGGGGCTCCCTGAGCATCTTCATGACTGGCTGGTCCCCTAGGATGAAAACAAGAGCAAGACAGAGTCATGTCAGGAGGAATCCACAGTGCCTTTTAATCTTGGAAGTTATACCTGGTCAACACATTCTTCTGCCATATTCTTCGTGTTAGAAATGAGTCACCAAAGAGATTCTACTTTTTGAAAGGGGTGGAAATATTCCACAGGCTTTGTGGACGTACTGTAAAACCATGACACCTGGAGTCCACATATGTGTGTCAACATATGATATTTATCTATAAAAATGGTGCAAATGAAGCTATTTGCAGGGCAGGAATAGAGAACGAACGTGTGCACCTAAGGGAGGAAGGGGAGGGTGGGACCAACCAACTGGGAGACAGGATGGACACGTATATACCACCATGCGTATGTGCATAGCTAGTGGGAACCTGCTATAACGCAGAGGAAGCTCAGCTTGGTGCTCTGTGATGACCTAACAGGGTGGGGCGGGGGATTTGAAGAGAGGTCCAAGTTGGAGGGGATATAGATTTACATACCGCTGACTCACTTTGTTGTCCAATAGAACAAACACAACATTACAAAGCAACTATACTCCCCACCCCCCCAAAAAAAAATTACACCTGTGGCTTCAGAGAGGTCTTCCCTAACCACAGTTTATCTCTTCAGCGCCACTCTCCCAGTACTCTGCCTCCGCACTCGTGTATCACCACCTGAAATTTCCTTTTTCATTTGTCTGTCTGCCCCAGCTGGAAGGTCAGCTCCATGAGAGGGGGCGCCTTGTCTGTCTGCTCACCAGGGTCATTCCAGGGTCTAGTGTGCAGTCAGGTTCCTCGGAGGCTCTCCGTATTTCATGAATGGATAAATCACAGGACCACAGGTGGTGGTGAGAGAGGCAGGAACCACTTCAGGCAGGCGGGTGGTGGTGGTGGGGTGGTGTGTGGACAGGCTGAAGCTAGACTGGAGTTAGTTGTCCTGAGACGGTTCCCCAGGATCCACGGATTTGGAGAGAAAAAGGCAGAGTGGTAAGGGCAGGAGAGGCTGGCTGAACCAGAGGGCAGGGGATTATTTTGTGAGCAGAGACCTCAAATTAGAGGGTCTAGTGAGGGAGTCAGATGTGGGAACAGTTCAGTCGCTCAGTCATGTCTGACTCTTTGAGACCCCATGGAGTGCAGCACACCAGGCTTCCCTGTCCATTATCAACCCCTGAAGCTTGCTCAAACTCATGTCCATCGAGTAGGTAATGCCATCCAACTATCTCATCCTCTGTTGTCCCCTTCTCTTCCTGACGTGGGAATAGGTAAATTACAAAGCATTACGGCAGATGCATAATAGAACTGTGCTTAGGACCCTTTTGGAGAAGGCGATGGCACCCCACTCCAGTACTCTTGCCTGGTAAGTCCCATGGACGGAGGAGCCTGGTAGGCTGCAGTCCATGGGGTCACAAAGAGTCGGACATGACTGAGCGACTTCCCTTTCACTTTTCACTTTCATGCATTGGAGAAGGAAATGGCAGCCCACTCCAGTGTTCTTGCCTGGAGACTCCCAGGGACGGGGGAGCCTGGTGGGCTGCCGTCTATGGGATCATGCAGAGTCGGACACGACTGAAGCGACTTGGCAGTAGGACCCTTTAAGCTGGATCCTGACACTGTCACCCTTGACTGAGACCATTGCTTTTGCCCTCCCCCTCCTCCCCTGCCCTCTTGATCTGACCTTGTTCACCACTGAGGAGTCCTAGGGAGAGGAGCTCCCCCCGTCTCAGGACAACTAACTCCAGTCTAGCTTCAGCCTGTCCACACACCACCCCACCACCACCACCCGCCTGCCTGAAGTGGTTCCTGCCTTTCTCACCACCACCTGTGGTCCTGTAATTTATTCATTCATGAAATACGGAGAGCCTCCTAGGAACCTGACTGCACACTAGACCCTGGAATGACCCTGGTGAGCAGACAGACAAGGCGCCCCCTCTCATGGAGCTGACCTTCCAGCTGAGGCAGACAGACAAATGAAAAAGGTTATTTCAGGTGGTGATACACTGAGTGATGATACACAGCTCACCTGCCTGTCCTGATCCGTTCAGCCTCTGGGTGGCAGCAGAGGCCCAGGTTGGCCGCCATCAGAGCCAGCAGAGGAGCCATTCTCTGCTGCCAGCTGGGTGGGTGGAGGGGCGCTCAGGCGCAAGATTTGGGACGTTCCAGCCTGTGCTCCTGCCTCTGAATGCTTTCCTACACACTCCCCTCAGCCTTCTCCTGTGTCCCCTCCTCCTTTACAAGTCTTTTTTTTTTTTTTTCTCCCTGGAAGATGGGAGAAGCCTGTGGATGCCGAATTTGCCTGAGTTTTACCAAGGAGCTTGGACTTTATCCTAAGATGATGCAAAGCTCACAGAAATGTCTGAAGCAGGGAAGTAACACTATCAGATGTGTGTTTTTAGAAAGGTCACTCTGGCTTCGGGAGGCAGGATGATGGAAACTGAAAGTCCAGACAGGAAGCTGGGCAGTAGTCCAGCTGGGAGGAGGCCAGGGTCCTGGAGGGGAACCAGCCAGGCCTCTAGGTAGCTGTGGGAATCACCCTGGGAGGAACTGGGCTCAGCTAGGGCCCCCGAAGGAACCCATCACGGCTGTGGTTTCTGGGTGCTCAGGACACAGGTCTGGCCCAGACAGGACGGGGGCAGCCCCCAATCCTACCTGGACTGGTTTGCCAGGAGGGTATCAGGGCTGCTTTCCTGATAGCTCAGTTGGTAAAGAATCCATCTGCAATGCAGGAGACCCCAGTTCAACTCCTGGGTTGGGAAGATCCACTGGAGAAGGGGTAGGCTACCCACTCCAGGATTCTCTCTGGCAAATAATCCACCTGTGGGAGACTTGGGTTCGATCCCTGGGTTGGGAAGATCCCCTGGAGAAGGGAAAGGCTACCCACTCCAGTATTCTGGCCTGGAGAATTCCGTGGACTTTGTAGTCCATGGGATCGCAAAGAGTGGGGCATGACTAAGCGACTTTCACTCATTCATCAGGGAAGCAAATCAGGACCAGGGGCCACAGGCCCACTTGGAGCATAAGGTGAGGTGCTGACTTTGGCAACAGATGGAACCTCTGACCAGACCTGGGCTCAGAGGGCAGCTGGCCCTATGGTACCTAAAGGCTGTTCACTTATATCCATGTGCCCTGAAGACACTGTTGTCAGACTTCAGAGAAGATGTGGGGAAGCCCAGAGGATTCTTTAGGGTTTGGGCCTGATCTAGAGTTGACACAGTCCTGTGCTTTGCCATCAAGGGCTTAATCCATGGGTCTCATCAGACCTCACCCCACCTGGCTCTAGGTTCTCCTTCAGGGCTGGTGTGGAGCTGGAAGCTAGCTGTGTGATCACAGGTGGCCTTGTGCCCAGAGACTGCAGCTCGATTGTGGCTGGCAGAGTGCCTGGCTGTCTCCCAGGGCTCGTGAAGGGGACCGCTCCTACTTCCAGCCTGGGAGCTCTGGCTGCAGAGGATGAAGGAGTCATCTCTGAGCCTCTTGAAAGGTTTGGGTTTATCTCTTTTTCCTTCTTCACCTGGGCTATTACCTATGTCTGTAACAGTCTCCCCCTGCTCCTTTTACCTGCCTAAATCCTGTCCATCTTTTATATGTCACTCCTTTGGAGATTAGTTTAGTTCCCCCCATTATTCTTGCTCAGGGCATCCATTGCTTTTTCTACAGTGCATTTATTATGCTATTCACTACACTTTGATTTGTGTGTGTACGTGTGTGTTGTGACATCTTGGTCCCCTGAGTGGACTGGAAGCTCCCTGGAGGCAGGGAGCATTTCTCTTTTAGGCACCATCATATCCTCAGACTTGAGCCCCCTGCCTGGGGCCCTGTAGTTACTAAGAATATTTGTTCAATGAGTCAGTAAAAGAAAGAATAAATACATTATGGGATGCCCCTGGAGACACCCCAGGTGTGTTGGGAATTCATAAAGCCACAGAGTAAATCTGGTGTCTCCCTGGATCATCAGTTTTACTTGATGGTAGAGAATTAGAAGCCTTTTATTTACTTCCTAATTGAATATTTTACATTACAAAAGTAATACACGGTGCTTGTCAGCATTCAATCAATCGGCATGATTTTTATACTGAAACAAACTGTGATGCATGATGGAGTAGAATGCAAAGTTGACAAGGCTTTAAAGAGAAAATATGAGCCCTCAAAGACATTTTGAGCTTAAGAGGGCCTGTGGTCCAACCCCCGCGCAGGTC
Organism: Capricornis sumatraensis; assembly: GCF_032405125.1. NCBI lineage: Eukaryota > Metazoa > Chordata > Mammalia > Artiodactyla > Bovidae > Capricornis > Capricornis sumatraensis. The sequence continues at coordinate 211,602,175 of NC_091070.1, forward strand.
TGGGGTCGCTCCTGTGGGTTGGGGCACTTCTGCAGGAGGTCTAAGACACCCTTGTCAGGCAACCACGCTGCTGTCAGTACTGCAGCTGCAAAGCATGGGGTGCTGGACTCCAAGAGAAAGCAAACACCAGCCTTTGATAAAGTGAAATCTTCCAGCCAGATTCTGGGGCTTGGGCCTGGGGAAGAGCGTGTACTTGGAGTAGGGATGTAGGAAGGCACTCCAGGGGTTATCAGGAAGGAAATCTCCCTGGTGGGGAAATAATAATCTTGCAAGCAGCCCAGGGAAGAGAGTTCACTTGCTGGGAGGGGTCAGCTGTTTCCGAGATGCAGAGCTGGTCGTCCAGGGCCAGGGCAGAGAACTGTGGTGGAGTGTGTGTGTGGGGGTGCCATTGTCTTGGCTGGAAAGAGAAACATACAGCCACTCTGGGAGACCAGAAGTGAGTGAGTCACAAATAATGACAGTGTTACATGCCAAATGCAAGCACAGAGTGGAATAAAGACCATGGGCCACAGCTCTGGGTTCAGACTTCAGCTATGCCACTTTCGTTACCTGGCTTTGCTCAAGCCCTTTCCCTCTGTGAGCCTCAGTCTCTCCATCTGTAAAAGGGGGATCTCTATCTCCATCTCTAAGCAGAATGTAACGAGGGTTACATTCTGACTTTGCTTTCTGCATATCAGAATCATCCAGGTAGTGCTTAAAAATGCTGATGCCCAGGCTTTCACCCGGACCAACTGTATCAGAATTTCCAACAGTCTTTCCTGGCAGCTTTATTTATTTATTTTTAAAATTTTATTTTATATTGGAGTATACCTGATTAACAATTTTGTGAAAGTTTCAGGTGGACAGCAAAGGGACTCAACCATACATATATATGGCCCCCTTCTCCACCAAACTCCCTTCCCATCCAGGCTGCCCCTTCACATTGAGCAGAATTCCCTGTGCTGTACAGGAGGACCTTGTTGGTTACTCATTTTTAAATACAGCAGTGTGTACATGTTCATCTCAGACTCCGTAACCGTCTCTTCCCCTCTGGCAACTAAGTCTGTGAGTCAGCTTCTGTTTTGTAAATAAGTTCATTTGTATCGTTTCTTCTGAGATTCCACATATAAGGGATGTCATAAGCTGCTTCTCCTTCTCTGGCGGATTTACTTCGCTCAGTATGACAGTCTCTAGGGCCGTCCATGTTGCCGCATTGGCAGCTTTTTTTAAAGCCCCAGGTGATTGAGTGCTGCAGCTGGAATAGGTGATCTGACCAGAGGCGTGTGGACCTCTCCAGCAGAAGGAGCGGTGGATGTTTCTCCCAGTTAATCCAGAGCAGACTTCCCAGGCTTTGTGGTCAGTCAACAAGCTGCTGTGCGCTTCTAACCGGGCAGCTCTCCTTTCCTTAGCTGTCTGCTCTTTGTCTGCATCTGAGCCACTGGGGACAGGGGGCAGCAAGGGAGGGATACCCTGGGGATGCAAATGCTTCCTGTCTCATGGCCTCTGATGTGACAGACACAGACCTAGAGGGACAGTGACACGGCGACAGACAAGGCCGAGAGTAAGGAGCCCTCCTCCATCCCCCACTCTGAACAGAGCCGGGAAGATTGACTTGATGCTTAAACTTATCTGACACCCCCAGCTACCCGGGGGTGGGGGTGGGGTAGCTTATAGAAACAGAGATTGCTTGGGCCCATCTCCAGTGTTCAGATTCAGTCTGTCTGGGGTGTTAAAGGCGAAAAACATTCAATGCTGCTTGTTAGAGCACAGTAAGGAAGACTTTATTTGGGGTGTGGTGTGGGGGTGATACCCAGATAGGTACCAAGGGTGCTGCCATGGGATTTTGCATCGAGGGAGAGAGACTGGGCTAGTGGGAATTTTCAGCCAAAGAGCAGAGTGGGCAGTCAGTGGATGAAAAATTGCTAAGCGGAAACATCAGGGGTGAGGGGAGATTTTGGCTAAATCAAACTTGCAGGACTCTTGCTGGTGGCAGGCCAGGGTGATCAGACATCCCGTGAGGGATGGTGGAGGATGAGGAAACTGATCAGATATCTATTGAGAGAGTAGGGGCTTCTGGTTAAATGGACTTAGCAGGATTCTCGCTAAAATCAGACGATGCAGAGATGAACGTGGAAACCACTGGAAAAGAGCTCAGTTGTACAAGCTCAAAGGAGTGTGAATAGAGTTTGGTCAAAGACAGAATCTTTGTGGGGAGGAGGGACTCAGAATATGTATTTCTATCAAATTCCCAAGAAATGCTACTGGTCTCCTGACTGAGAATCACCAGCTTAAAGAGAGGCCCAGAGAGAAGTCAGGCAGACAGACCGATGGACAGACACGCTCTGAGATGAAGAAACCCAGGTGTGTATCACCCCCATTCATACACACTCAGAAGCAGAGAGAGGGAGAGAGACTTGGAGAAACAGGCCCAGGAGCTGACAGACAGTCCAGTCAACCCACAGGCCTGCTCTGAGGCAGAGAGACTGAGGAGGTCGAGAGGCGCAGAGAGACAGGACCCACAGTACAGATCCAGGGAGGACACCCCCCACCCCGGCCCCTTGCCCCAGGTCAGAGAATGAGACCACAGACCTCAGAATAGGCAGAGCCTGACCCAGAGGAGACAGGCAGACGAAGGGGAGGAGGGGAGGAGGTGGCAGCTGAGAGTGAGTGTGTGCCACGGCCAGCGGACCAGGGCCTGGGGGAGTGCCCACCCACATCGTGACCCTTGGGGAGCCCATGGAGGGGGCTTCGTAAGCAATGGCTCCTCCTCTATGTTTTGGGTCTGCCCAGATGTGACCCTGCTCTTTCACTCAAAGTTTGGTTCCCATGCCCTCCTCCAGGAAGCCTTCCCATCCCCTCCTCCAGGAAGCCTTCCTGACTGCACCGCCCATGGGCGCCCTTATCCCTCAGGAGTCCTGCGGCTCCAGCTTCTTTGGCTCTCTGTGGATTTCTCTGGGCTTTGGCTCTTTGTTTCTGGTGAGACTTTGAGTCGAGCGTGGTTCCCTTGCTGGCCTTCAGTGTCTCCACGTGTGAAAAGTGTCTGTGGGTTGACTGAATGACTCCTAGGGCCCCTCCCATTTGAAATAATTTGTTTTACTCACCCTCTCTCCTACCTTTTTTGAATCATGTTTCCCTGTCCTTGAAACATGCTTAAATGAGGCTATATATATATACTCATTGTATATAATATACTCATTGTAACACATACAAGAAATATAAATGAAAAAGGATGAGATAAAAATATGAGGAAATTACAATATGTGGGTATTTTCCCTCCCCTGGGAGACCTCTGCTCTGGTTTGTGAGCTCCCTGAAGCCACTGGTGTTTCTTGTTACCGACAAAGGGGTTTTTTGGCCTTGGGGAGCTTTTCTGTGATTTCTTAAAAAATAGTAACAGTAATGGAATACTTGGTGCTCACCATAAGCTAGGTACCACGCTAAGTGCTTTCCACGAATTAACTCTTTTAAGCTCCTTCACAGCCCTCTGAGGTGGGTGCCATTATTATCTCTACTTCCCGGGAGGGGAGGCTGAGGCACAGAGGTGGTGAATAACTCGCCATGATCACGTAGCCAGTTAATGGTGCGGTGGGGATTTGAACTCTGGTCCCGCAACCACACTCTCTGGCTTCCAAAGGCGTTTCTGCCTCGGAGGCCTGGCCCCCGAGTCTGCATGCTTCCAGAAGGTGGAGGCCATGCCATCTGTTTTTATTAAAACCGTTACTACAGCTGCTAAATAATCTCGGCGAACTTCCTGGGGCCTGCTCCAGAAGCTGTACCCACATCATCTCATTCACACCTTCCCACACCCCTCGAGGTCAGTGTTGCTTTTCTTAAACAGCCTGAACGAAGCTGGAAGGCAGTCTCCTCCCCGGGGCCTGGCTGGGGCCCGTCAGGCCACCCCAGCTAAGCCGGAAGCTGCGATTTATCCATACACATACTAAGGTGCACCGAGTTGCCCTAGAAACTAGACTCCAGTAAGTGCCTAAAAAGTAATTATAAACTCCAGAATATCTTTCAGCCGAGCAGGTGGCTGGAAAATTAGAAATCTATTTCTGAGACACCTTCTGCTTTCCGGAAAGGCTGAGGTGACGTTTCGGGGAGGGCCGGAGCGGGTGGAGTGTGCCTGCGTCTGTGCGCGGGTGTGTGCGCACGCGGGAGGGGACGGCGTGCGGCCGTGCGGCGGCGAGGGGCGCAGGGGCGGGGGAGCCGCCAGTCTGGGGGCGTCGCGGAGGCACCCGCCCTGCCTTGGCGCTCCCTGCAGTTGCGGAGGCGGCAGAGCGTCTCCTCTCCGGTGTCACCCCTGAGAGCTGGGTTGCTAGGACACCGGAGCGGAGGAGATGCCGGCTGATTTGCCAAACAATTTTTCTCCCAATTAGGAATAATTAGACAAAGGGAGAAAGTGCGCACTTGGATGGTGGCAAACAAGCTTGGAGCTCGGGAACCTCGAGGAGCCATTGGGGCTTCGTGGCTGAAGATGCCCGGAAGTTTTGCCCTCACCCCCTCCCCGAGAAGGAGCCTCTCTCTCTGGACCCAGAGTGCCCAGCTCGCGGAGGGAGAAAAGAGAGCTTACATTTATTAAGTGTCTACCGCATATCAGGTGGTGTCATGCCGCCTGCCTTCCAAGCAGGATCCCTTTTCAAGCTCGTGACAAGCCGGGAAGAGTGATGAGCGTCTTCGGCGATGATCCCTTCATTGCACACCAGCTTTGCTAGGCTGTTCTCAAACTTCTTTGGGGTTCTGGCACCCTCCCTTTCCCCTGCCTGGGTGTTCTCGCTTCTTCTCTCTGCGTGGCCAGCTCCTTCTCATGCTTACCGTGACCATTCTCATCCATAGGAGATCCCCTTCCTGCTCTTTCCCCTCCGTTCCCTGCTAATTTCCTTCATGGTGCTCATTAGGGCTTAACTCTATTTTGTGTGTTCACCTGTTTTCCCGTCTGTCTTCCTAGCTACGTGTCAGATTCCCGAGGACAGGGGAGAGTGTATGTGTGTCGCTCGTGGCATAGCTCCTGGCATATAAAAGACTCTCAATATCTATTGCTGGAGAAGGAAAGGGCAACTCATGGGATCCTAGAGGATCCCAGGGACAGAAGAGCCTGGTGGGCTGCTGTCCATAGGGTCGCACAGGGTCAGACATGATTGAAGCGACTTAGTGTGCATGCATGCATTGGAGAAAGAAATGGCAACCCACTCCAGTGTTCTTGCCTGGAGAACCCCAGGGATGGAGGAGCCTGGTGGGCTGCTGTCTATGGGGTCGCACAGAATTGGACACGACTGAAGCGACTCAGCAACAGCAGCAGCAGCAGCAGCAATATCTATTGGCTGAATGAATGCATGAGTGAATAAATGAGGATCTCCCTGTTATTGAAAGGAAGTGGAGGCTCAGTGAATATAAGGTTTTTCGCTGTGGTTTGCAGCTAAGAGGTGGCAGTCAGACCTTGGCCCCACATTGATCTTACTCTCAAGCTGGTTCCTGTTTTTTTTTTTTAAATGGAAGTATAGTTGGTTTACAATGTTGTGTTAGTTTCAGGTACACAGCAAAGTGATTCAGTTACACACATATATCTGAGCTCTTTTTCAGATTCTTTTTCCTTAGAGGTTATTGCAAAATATTGAGTATAGCTCCTTGTGCTATGCAGCATGCCCTTGTTTATCTATTTTATATATAGGAAGTGTGTATATGTTACTCCTGTGTATACGTGTCTTCCTGAAGCATCTTGCTGTCTTGGTCCGGGCCCCTCTCCAGAAAAGTCTGTTGTATCTCCTGTGCCTCCCCCCGATAAGAGGGAAGCCATCCTTAGATCTGGGTATTCCAGATGATGGCTGCAGTATAGGGTAGTGGTCCCTGGAGTTAACCTTCCTGGGCTCAAATTCTAAATCTGCCCATTTCTAACTTTGTGACTCTGGGTCTCAGTGTTCCCATCTGGAATATGGGGACTTCTTTCACAAGGCTACTGTGAGGCTATAAGGAGGTAACACATCTGGAACGTTTAGAACGTGTGCCTGGCATGCAGGAAGTGGCTCCTCCGACCTGAGTTCTAGAAGCAGCAGGGGTGACAACTGACGACTGTGTGTCTGTGGCACACCAGGGCCACATCAGGCAGCTCCTTGGGTGCCTGGTGTAAACTATTCTGCCTGGCATTGGAAGCCCCCAATTCTTCATCACTCCACTGCTGGGAAGCTAGAGGGAGGCGAGTGGATGCGGAAGCGCCTAGCACAGTGTCTGGCTCCCAACTTGCTGGGACATCTGGGTGAGCCATATTGGAAACACCCTCTCCAGCCCCAGTTGGATCATCTCAACTGGTGCGACATGGAGCAGAGATGAGCTGTTGTCACTGAACTCTGCCAAAATTGCAAAATTGGGAGCAAATACAGGGTAGTTTTATACCACTGAGTTCTGGGGTAGTTTGTTACAGAGCGAAGGCTAACCATACAGTCTAACATGCTCTCCTCCTGGATCTGTACATGGCTGGCTCTTCATCATTCTAGCCACTTCCTATGACAGTTGTCCCTGACCACGCAATCTACAGAGCCCCTTTCTGTGACTAGTAACGTTCAGGTCACCCTTTCTTATTTTCCGTATGTACTTTATATTCATTTATTTATCTGGTCTCTTCTCACTAGAATGAGAAGCTTTGGAGGGTGACTTTGTCCACCTCCCCAGTGCCCAGAGCAGTGCCTGGCACAGGGTAGGACTTCAATAAATGTTTCTTAAATTAGTCGCCCTCCTATCGGTTATGAATTCTGTATTTAAAAAAAAATTACTTATTTGGCTGCTCTGGGTCTTAACTGCAGCATGTGGGAGCTTCAGTCTTTGCTGCGGTATGTGAACTCTTGGTTGCAACATGTGAGGTCTAGTTACCTGGCCAAGGATCGAACCTGGGCCCCCTGCATTCGGAGTGTGGAGTCTTACCACTGGACCACCAGAGAAGTCCCTGGGTTCTGTATGAATTTCCTGTCCTTGTTCTGATGAATAACCACAGACTTTGTGGCTGAAGACAGCAAATGTATGGCCTTGCAGTTCTCGAGTTCAGAAGTAGAACATGGGTGAGTGGGCTGTGTTACTTCTGTGAGGGGCAGGAATCTGTCTTCTTGCCTTCTCTAGCTTCTCCAGGCCTCCCTCATTCCTTGGCTTCTGGCCTTGCGTCACTTCAATTTCTGCCTCTGTCATCACTGTCATCTCTCTTTCCCTGACTCTGATTCTCCTGCCCCCTTCTTATAAGGATCCTGCAGAATCCTGATATAAGGATATCATTGGGCCTACAGAAAATCCAGGATAATCTGGAAAGAAGCCTTAATGGAATCACACCTGCAAGTCTCTTGCCTTGCAAGGTTACATTCACACATCCGAGGACTAAAATGTGGGCATCTTTGGGGGATGAAGTTGAAGGAGGAGAGTGAAAAAGTTGGCTTAAAGCTCAACATTCAGAAAACTAATATCATGGCATCTAGTCCCATCACTTCATGGGAAATAGATGGGGAAACAGTGGAAACAGTGTCAGACTTTATTTTTTTGGGCTCCAAAATCACTGCAGATGGTGATTGCAGCCATGAAATTAAAAGATGCTTATTCTTTGGAAGGAAAGTTATGACCAACCTAGACAGCATATTCAAAAGCAGAGACATTACTTTGCCAACAAAGGTCCATCTAGTCAAGGCGATGGTTTTTCCAGTAGTCATGTATGCATGTGAGAGTTGGACTGTGAAGAAAGCTGAGCGCTGAAGAATTGATGCTTTTGAACTGTGGTGTTGGAGAAGACTCTTGAGAGTCCCTTGGACTGCAAGGAGATCCAACTAGTCCATTCTAAAGGAGATCATCCCTGGGTGTTCTTTGGAAGGAATGATGCTAAAGCTGAAACTCCAGTACTTTGGCCACCTGATGCAAAGAGTTGACTCATTGGAAAAGTCTCTGATGCTGGGAGGGATTGGGGGCAGGAGGAGAAGGGGACAACAGAGGATGAGATGGCTGGATGGCATCACCGACTTGATGGACGTGAGTCTGAGTGGACTCCGGGAGTTGGTGATGGACAGGGAGGCCTGGCGTGCTGCGATTCATGGGGGCTGCAAAGAGTCGGACACGACTGAGTGACTGAACTGAACTTGAGGGCTCTTATGTTGCCTTCCTTAGGCCTGATGCTCATCTGTCTATTTCAATGATTTCTTCTCTTTCTCCTTTCTCTCTGACTCCCACCCGGGTCCCAGGCTTCACAACCGAGAGGCTCCCTCAGTGGACACGCCATGAATTCTCTTCCCAAGCAGCTCTTGACCATGAAATCTGAGAGTGATAAGGGGATTCTAAGACTTCTTAAAATTTAATATGCCGGTGTTCTGGTACTGTGTATTGTTGTACTGAAATGTAGGTGATTTTTGCTAATGTACCAGTGTTATTTCAGTATTTTAAAAAAGCCAAATTATGGCCATGTGAGGCCTACCCAGAGAATTATATGCTGCATTAAGATTTCCAGCTGAGCAAAGCTGCACTCATTCAGAAAGCGTTCTGAGCACTTCTCGGCCTCTGTGAGACCTTCCAGAACCCTCACTGCGGTTTTAATTCCCACTCTGGCTGACGATGAGCCTCTGTCCCCATGTTTCAATCCCCTGTATTTCCTTCAGAGCCACTTGGGGTCTGATGGAATCTGCCTAGAATTGGGGGGTGGGATGGCTGGGTGCAGAGGGCTTTGGAGAAAGTGGGAAGGAGGTTTTGTAAGGTGACATAGGAAAGAGGAGAGGGCAAAGGGGGAGGGAGATTCCCCAGACCCAGTTCTTAGCCCTCCTCCGCTCTCCTTCCCAATTTATGTAACAAACATGTACAGACCTTAATGGGTGCCAGGCTTTATTCTAAGTGTTATATAATATTAACTAATTTACTCCCCCAAAGAACCATTGAAGTAGGTACTACCATTTCCCCTGCTTACACAGACAAGGGCCTAGAGAGGAAAAATTACTTGGTCAAGGTCACCCAGCCAGTGAGCATCAGCCTGGGATTGAACCAAGGCAGTTTGGCATCAAATTCCGTGACTTTAGCACTGCACATGCTGTTTCCCTCGAGGGTTAAATTCCCTATAATCTCCCCTCCTGTATCGTCCTGAGCATCCTCATGGGGACTGCTCCTCCCTTTCTGATCATTCATTTTGGCCAGGGCCTTTTCTCCCCTCATCCTACCTGGAGAGACTCAAGCCAGGAGGACCAAGTAGGGTCAGACATGGATCCCACCCCATCTTGGGTAATACAACCTTTGAGGCCTTGCCTGGGGCTCAGAGGTACACATAGCTTGCTTTTAGCGAAATTTTGATATGAGTACTAGTTTTTTAGTATCATCTAAACGAATTACTGAGATACAGCCATCAGCTGTTTTGCTCCTGACTTGCAGCCATGGGGCTATGACCAGAGCCTTGTTAATCATTAGGCCATCTGGGCAGTGACCCGAAGCACCTATCTATCAAGAATTTCAGACATCTTTGGAATAAGTTAGGAAAAAGCTGGGGTTTTTACATAAGGCTGCATATACAGCTGGTGGGATGTAAATGAATCCTCCTTCTGCTAAGGTAGGCAACGCCCTCAAGGGAATACTGCAACACTTCTGATGTGTTCTTTTACTTTTAATAGCAGTGAAGCTTGCATTAGCACCCACATTTTACAGATGAGGAAATGGAGGCTCAAGGAGGTTTAACAAGCTCCCCAAAGTCACTGCCAGTAAGAGGCCGAGCTTGGTGTGAGCCGGGATTGCTGTGTCCAGTGCCTGTGGTTTTAATGCAGTTCTGCCGCCTCCAGAGAGATGGATGGAAGGCGGTCTTGAAGAGGATACAGCCTGGCCCATTCCTCCTCTTGTCTTATCTCATAGCCGGTGTGGGGTAAAAGTGCTTGCAGCAAACGCAGGACGGTGCCCCATAGGACCCATCTGTGACAGAGATATAAGCGTTCTGGCTGGGAGAAAGGGGAAGGGAAGGATGTTGAGACGACTTCAAGAAAGAGGTGGCATTTGAAAGGGGTCTTTGACAGGAAGAGGGACTCTCCATTTAGGGCTGTGTACACATGCGTGAATTCATCCAGTAAATATCCCTTGAGCCCCTACTATGTGCCAGACACCACGGTGATCACACAGTACATGTTGGTGAGTAGAGGAGACGTTGCCCTGCTCTCCAAGCTGCAGTCTAGAACTTTCTGTGATGATGGAAATATTCATGCTGTGCAGTGGAGTAGCCACTAGCTGCGTGTGGCTCCTGAGCACTTGAAATGTGGCTAGCTTAAGGAACTGAAATTTTGATTTTGTTTGATTTTAATGAATCAGCCACTTGTGGCTACTCTATTGGATGGCGCAGGCTCAGGGGAAAGGCAGACATGAGCATAAATTGCTTATGGTGGTAAGTGCTATGCTTGAAACCAGATGCAGTGGGTTTAAAATGATGGCGAATATGACCCTGCAATCCCCCTTCTGGGCATAAACCCAGGTAAAACTGTAATTCACAGAGATACACGCACCCCTTTGTTCATAGCAGCACTAGTTACAATAGCCAAGACATGGATACAGCCTAAATGTCCATTGACAGATGAATGGATAAAGATGTGCCACATATAAACAACGGAATACTACTCAGCCGTAAAAAAGAACAAAATAATTCCATTTGCAGCAACATGGATGCAACTCAAGCTTATCATACTTTGTGAAGTCATTCAAAAAGGGAAAGACAAATACCATATGATATCACTTTTATGTGGAATCTAAAATGTGGCACAAATGAACCTGTCTACAAAACGGAGACTCACAGCCGCAGAGAACAGACGTGTGTTTGCCAAGGACTGGGGAGAGGGATAGACTGGGAGTTTGGGGTAGGCTGATGCAAACTGTTAACCTTAGAATGGATAAACACCAAGCTCCTGCTGTATAGCACAGGGGACTGTGCTATATCCAATCTCCTGGGATAGACCATGATGGAAAAAATATTAAAAAGAATAATGTATATATGTGCAAAGCCGAGTCACTTTGCTATACAGCAGAGATTGTCACAACACTGTAAATCAACTATGCTTCAATTAAAAAGATAAAAACATGATGGGACACAGCCCCTTTAGAAAATCAAGGGAGTCCCTCTTGGAGGAGGTGACGTTTCGGTGGAGACCTAGAGGGTGTGTGTGGCCATAGGAAGAGGTGGGGTGCATCTTAGGTGGAGAGAGATGTTTATGAAAAGGTTCTGAAGGAGGAAGGGATTGGGTGCTTGAGTCTGTGAAAGGAGATCAGTGTAGTGACGGGGGTGGACGGGTAAGAGGGTATGAAATGAGGGAAGGGTGGGAGAGACAGGTCTGATCACTTGCAGGCTTGGGTAAGGAATTTGCCCACTTGGTTAGAGTGTGAGGGAAGCCACTGAAAGGTCTTGTGCTCCGTGCTGCCTTGTGGAGGAGGGATTGGAGGTGGCCACAGTGGAATTAAGAACTCTGGGGTGGGGTCTGCAGCAGTGGTGGAGATGGGGGATGGTGCCACAGAGCAGAGTGATGGCTTCAGAGATGAGAGAAGTGATTGGCTTTACAGCTGGTCTGGATGTGGAGGGCGAGGAAGATTTCAGAATCAAGGGTGATGCTCAGGCTCTTGGAAGAGTCACTGGGCAAATGGTGGCACCATTTCCAAAGAAAAGAAAGCTTAAAAAAAAAAAATCAAGAGTCCAGGCTGTTGGATGGTCACCCAGATGGCTGTTGGAGTCGGCGGGAATGCTGAATGTTTATGTAATTATGTTTCATCTTGGTGGACTGAGTTTGTATACACACTCCATGTGGGCGGGCAAGCATTCATGTTTGTGCACATCTCTGCTTTGAGTAAAGTGAATGCATACGTTTGGTGTGGGATGACTGTGTATGCATATTAATGTCCACATTTTGGATGAGTGTATGCGAATGTGTGGGCTTCCCTGGTGGCTCAGTGGTAAAGAGTCTGCCTGCCACGGCAGGAGACACAGGTTCAATCCCTGGGTTGGGAAGGTCCCCTGGAGACGGAAATGGCAACCCACTCCAGTATTCTTGCCTGGAAAATTCCATGGACAGAGGAGCCTGAGGGCTACTGTCCATGGGGTCTGAAAGACTCAGACACTTACCGACTAAACAACAGCAGCAACAAAGTGAACACATGTCTTTAGCTGTGGGTGCAATCAGTGTGTGTGAGTGTGTGCATCTGCTTATATGCAGGGTGACGATGTGTGCAGGTTGTGGGGTGATGAGTGTGCAAATTTGTGTGCATGTGTGAATGCAGCCAGTGTGAATAGACACAAGGGTGGGGCTGGATGCAGCTGTGCACCGCTTCCTATGGGCGTGTGCGTGGGGCTCTACTGGGGGCCGTGTGTGCAGATCTGTGTGTGTCTGTCCTGTGCATGCACATTGGAGCACAGGTGTGAAGGAGTGTGTTCAGGGATAGGCTTGATGGGCGTGTGTGCCCATCTGTGCTCACTGTGAGCGTGTCTGCCAGTGCCCATTGGGGTTCCCGTGCCTGCAAGTCCCAGAGGCAGCAGCTTGCAGCGCGTATTATGACATGTTTATAGGTCTCTCAACCTTAATGCATTTAAAATTTTTCCAACCCTAGGTGATCCCGGTGGACTGCAGAGCCATTTGTTTCTTGCTCTGCTTTAAAAAGAAAGTTTCCAGAGTAAGATCCCTTCTGCCTCCAGCCTGGCAGCAGTACCTGATTCTTGAGGACTCTAGATGGGAGGAAGACCCAGACCAGGGTGTTGAGATAGTGTGGACAGGGCAGGGGGCACTGAAAGGTAGCTGGGGAGGGGGCTCTCGAGTGTGAGGAGGAGGAGCAGGCTGGGGTGGCCTGCAGATGGTGAGGTGGGAAGCCCCAGGATACGGAAGCCCCAGGACGTGCAAGATCGCACTTTTGATCTCCTTGCATGCTCACTTTCTCTCCTGTCCATCTGTGAACTTGTACCTGAACCTCTGCTTCTCACACCACACACTCTCCTTGGGTAAGTGAAAGTGTTAGTCGGTCAGCCATGTCCAGCTCTTTGCGACCCCATGGACTGTAGCCCGCCAGGCTCCTCTGTTTGTGGAATTCTCCAGGCAAGAATAGTGGAGTGGGTAGCCATTCCCTTCTCCAGGAGATCTCCCCGACCCATCTTCCCAATCCAGGGAAAAAACCTGGGTCTCCTGCATTGCAGGCAGATTCTTTACCGGCTGAGCCCCCAGGGAAGCCCCTCCTTGGGTAACTTAACCCTTAACAGCTCTGAGGCAAGTCCTGATACCTTAAATCCCTTCTCAGGTTCTTCCTGGAATCCTGAGAATGCCTCAAGTGCCTTCAACAACCACCAGTGTCTGCTGTTTCCCTCCCAACCCTGTAGAAGCGCAAAGTCCCCTGGGCTGAAAGGGCTGCAACTCCTGTGTCACTGTGCTTAGGGTCCTGGGGGTGGGGTGGGGGGCTGTTGCTGACTCAGCTGCTGGCAGATACCCAGGGAGGTGGGAGAGAAACGTCCCTCAAACTCCTGCTTGTGGTTATGGGGGCATCTTGCGTCAGGTCCTAGGGCCGAGGCTGCTGGCATGTGCTGGGGAACCAGGTGACACCGTGGAGCTGTGCTCAGAATTACCTCCATCTTTGTCTTTGGACCAAGATCTGGGCTGCAATGCTCCCTTCCTTTAGGATGAGTTTTCCCTCCGATTCTCCCTTCCATCCTCACACCAGAGCTGCTGGTGTGAGGCCTCGCCCTCCTGCAGGCACGCCTGAGTCCACAGACAGACTCTGGATGGATCCCTGCATCCTTCGGTCCCACCCATCAACCCTTCTGGTGATCATCCTTTGATACCACCATCTGCTAATCTCATGGTCTAGTCACGGGGGCCTCATCTGAAACAGATATTTATCGTAACACATTTTTCTAGCCTCAGGTCAGGAGCTGCAGCTTGTGGGATGCAGGCTCCGGGGGTCCCTTTCTTGAACTTTGATCAGCCACAGACCTGAAGGACCGCACACTCTGACACAAGGGAACAAGCCTCCCGCTGGGTCTCCTTCATTTCCTGTTTGCACCACAGGGCTCCCTGAGGCAGACTGTGTGGCATCCCTCGGACTTCTCCCAGGAGGAATTCTGTCTGTACACCCAGGGGATAAAAGGGCAGGAAAATCCCCTGCAGAGACCCGTGGAGACTCTTTCTTGAAACGTAATAAATTGTTAGGACCCATTTGGTGACTTTTAAAAAAAGGCTTTAATGTTTTGGTGAATATGCTTTATGAAATTGCTGGGTAGAGGCAAGGTAGCTTAATGGATAAGGGCATGGATTGTAGAGCCTGACACCCTGGTTTGGCTCCTGTCTTTGCCGTTTACTGGCTGGGGGTGTGCTATTGGTCTCTATGTGCCTCCGTATGCGTGTCCTCTCAGATGGAGATAATAACAGTATTCACTTCATAGCATTATTGTCAGGATAAGGTGAGTTACCATAAGTAAGGGGATTACAACAGCTCACAGCCATAGTAAGTATAAGCCTCCTCATTATTAAACAGTTTAGCAATACAGAAGAAACCAAAATTCACACCAAATGCTACATTCCAGGGGACCTTCCTCCAGTTATCTCTCTTCATGCTGAAGCATATAAAGTTTTATATAAATATGATTTATGATATGTATGGTTCAAATACTTACCCCCCTCCCAACTTAACTGTGTGTCTTAGAGATTTTTCCATATCACTCCATACAGAGCTACTTCACTCTTTGAAAATTAATACTAGGCAGTTTATTTGCCTAATCTGTCACTGCCAGGGGGGCGTGGAGGTTGTTTCTAATTTTTCTCTACTATAAACAACACTGTGTATTCCTGCCCACGTAGTGCTTATGCATATGTTTTCTTGCGTTTGGGCTGTTATCTCCTTGGGCTAAATTCTAGAGGTGAGAGTGCTGGGTCAAAGAGTACCACACATTTTACATTTTGATACATATGGCCAAGCTGCCCTTTGGAAAGGTTGTACCAATTTACATCCTCCCTCTCAATGACGTCCCTTTTTGAACCTTTTTCATTTTCACTCTGGGTCGCTCAGCAGATTACCCTATGCCCCAGGTGAGGCCACCTGACCGAAGAAGAAGAAAGCTGGGTGAACACATATTTTTTTGATTAGTCCGTGAGATCATGAGCTGCCTGGGAAAGGTTGTCACTGGGGCACTTCCTGAGGGTGGCTGTTGAGGTGTGCAGGGCAGCTGCTGCAGCTCTTCCCCAAGCAGAAAGGGTGAACCACGGAGCATGAGCAAGCCTGTTAGAAAGCAACTTTGATGAATGCTGAGCTTTGTTCTCTCCAGGCTTCTCATGGAAGCAGCCTGGTTGATTTGACCCAATTTTGCATGTGAACAGGGCTTCGAAGGGCATATTGCTCATTGCAAAGATGGCGGAGACATGAGCACCCATTGCAGGAGCTTGTGCACGGACTAGGTCACCCCCCCCCCCCCCGCCCCACCCCAGGAAGTGGAGGCTGATTCCTTTCCTCTTGAATCTGGGCCAGCTCGGTGCTTTTGTCGATGGGTTCTGGTGGAAATGACGCCCTGCCTGAACTTCTGAACCACAAATTTGGGAGCAGAATAAAATGGTGACTGTTTTACATCTCTAAATTCTTGGGTGATTTGTTACACAGCCATGAAAACTGGACCGTGTGGCCACTGCTTATTGGGTGCAGTGCAGCAATTTTCAAACTTTGGGTACCTGGGAATCAACTCTCCTTGAGACTCCTTGAGAATGCAGATTCCTGGCTTTTCTGGTGGTCTAGTAGTTAGGCATCTGCCTGCCAATGCAGGGGACACAGGTTTGATTCCTGGTCTGGGAAGACTCCACGTGCTGCAGGGCGACTAAGCCTGTGTGCCACAACTGCTGATCCCATGCTCTAGAGTCCTGTGGACGGCAACTTGAGAGGAGCCCCCGCTCGCTGCAACTAGAGAAAGCCGGAGGGCAGCAACGAAAACCCAGCATAGCCAGAGAAAGAAACTAGAAAAAGAAGAATGTAGATTCCTGGGACTTCCCTGGTGGACTGGTGGCTAAGACTCCACGCTCCCATGGCAGGGGGCCCTTGTCCCAACTTTGGTCAGGGAACTAGATCCCACATGCTGCAACTAAGCGTTCTCGTGCTGCGACGAAAGATCCCACATGTTGGAAGGAGGATCAAGTGTCCCATATGCTGCAGCTAAGACCTGGCACAGCCAAATAAATAAATAAGTAGTTTTTAAAAAAGGATACAGATTCCTGAACCCCAGATTGGGGAATGTGCATTTTCAAATGAGTGATCCAGAAAATTCTGACGTAAGTGGTACCAGATCAAAAACTTGGATGAGTCATTTAAGAATGAGAGACTTGAATTTGAATTTTGAACCTGTGGCTATCATCTCCCTGTGCCTTACTTCATCTGTAAAGTGGAGGCGATCATGGTTCCTACTTCATGCTGGTGTTGAGGGGGTTAAATAGGGTTACGCCCTGTAGAGCTTAGCACCATCCTGCCATGTGAAAAACACAGAGGAAATGGTAACTCTCATCACAGCGTCATGCAGTAGAATCCTTAAGTTCTCCCTGCCCTTCGACATTAAGTGAAAAATGTTGTGTTTTGATGTATTTAAGTCGGGAGAGGGTCCATAGTTTTATTCAAATTCTCAAAGGGTCCTTTGTCTAAAGAAGGTTGAGAAAGACCAAGAGCATGTGTTGGCCCTTTGACCTGGGTCCAGCCCCAGTGATCTCAAAAAGACAGCAGTGAGCGGTCCTGAAGAGAGATCTCAGTTCCCTGCCCAGGAATTGAACCTGCGTGAAAACCAGGAATCCTAGCCAATAGACCACCACGGTATAGAGGCTAGAAGCAAAGTGGCCCTGACTTTTGCCCCTCTTTGAAAGCAAGACTGTTTCAAGGAGGCAAAACCCAGAGAGAAAGGGTATGGGTGTCCGCTCTAATGAGGAGGAGCACATTGAAGGGGAGGTATAAATCACTTATACAGGGCAGCTCTTTTGGGTCTTTGTTCACCTTTGGCCATTATCATGTTTCTTTCTTCACACCTGCCCTGCCCTAGAAGCCTCCCCAAGATGTGTGAACAACTTTTTCCTAAGGTAAATTCCACTGCAGAGGCCTGTGGGGATATGTCCACACTTATTATGGGGTGGTGCCCACTCCCTTTTCACTCCCAAGGAATATTCTTGCATTTGTGCAGTAGGGGACGTTTCCTTGACCTCGGGAGTGGTTATCATATCTCTTTACTCCAGCAGAGCTCAACTTTTGCCACTAGCTTTGTCCTTGGAATGTCTGGAGGAAAACAAAGCTTCAATTATACTCTGCTTGACAAATAACAGCTGTCCAACCCAGTGGCCCATCTATCTTCTACTTCACCAGGAGCCCTCCATCCTTCTGGCTGGAGCCTCTTGACCACACCCCATGGGTCGACTTCATTCCAGAGCGTGGAAGGATGACTTTAAAGGAGTCTTAGTCTCAGTGATGGCGGTTAGGGAAGAGAGTGGCCCAGCTGTTTAGGGAAGGGAACTCTGGATGCAGAAGCAGGCTTGTTGTGAGGAGCAACTCTGATGCTCCTGCCTGGGAGTCCTCGAAGAGCTCGTCCCAGCTGACTGCTCCGTCTGCCTTCTCCACGCAGGTGTGCGGGGCCCATGGTTTAGGCTGGAATGTTAAGGCCAGCAGTGGTGTAGCAGCGGGAAAATTAAACTCCTGGTGTGTCCTTAGGAAAGCCACCTGCGTCTCAGCCTCAGTTTTCCTGTGGATGGAATGAGGAGTTAGGACACCTGGGTGAGTTTGTGACCATTCCTACCTGACTCTTGGACGCCTGCTCTCATAGGGTGGGGATGGCAAACATGTTTTGAACCTGTGTCAGTGCTGCCCGAGTACTGGCTTTTTTTTAAAGGTATGGTTGAATTACAATGTCATAAAGCTTCAGACATACAACTTAGTGATTTGCAATTTTTTAAAGTTATACTCCACTTAAAATTATTTATATAAGCAACAGTTAGAACTGGACATGGAACAACAGACTGGTTCCAAATTGGGAAAGGAGTACATCAAGGTTGTATATTGTCACCCTGCTTATTTAACTTATATGCAGAGTACATCATGAGAAATGCTGGACTGGATGAAGCATAAGCTGGAATCAAGATTGCCAGGAGAAATATCAATAACCTCAGATACACAGATGACACCACCCTTATGGCAGAAAGCGAAGAACTAAAGAGCTTCTTGATGAAAGTGAAAGAGGAGAGTGAAAAAGTTGGCTTAAAACTCAACATTCAGAAAACTGAGATCATGGCATCTGGTCTGATCACTTCATGGGAAATAGATGGGGAAACAGTGAAACCAGTGACTGACTTTATTTTGGCGGGCTCCAGTGGCTCAGATGGTAAAGCATCTGCCTACAATGCAGGAGACCCAGGTTTGATCCCTGGGCTGGGAAGATCTCCTGGAGAAGGAAATGGCAACCCCCTCCAGTACTCTTGTCTGGAAAATCCCATGGACGGAAGAGCGTTGTAGGCTACAGTCCATGGGGTCGCAAAGAGTCAGACACGACTGAGCGACTCTACTTACTTACTTAAAATCACTGAAGATAGTGACTGCAGCCATGAAATTAAATAGACGCTTGCTCCTCAGAAGAAAATCTATGATCAACCTAGACAGCATATTAAAAAGAAGAGACATTGCTTTGCCAACAAACGTCTGTCTAGTCAAAGCTATGGTTTTTCCAGTAGTCATGTATGGATGTGAGAGTTGGACTATAAAGAAAAATGAGCACCAAAGAACTGCTGTGTTGGAGAAGACTCTTGAGAGTCCCTTGGACAGCAAGGAGATCCAACCAGTTCATCCCAAAGGAAATCAATCATGAATATTCATTGGAAGGACTGATGTTGAAGTTGAAACTGCAATGCTTTGGCCACCTGATGTGAAGAACTGACTCATAGGAAAAGACCCTGATGCTGGGAAAGATTGAAGGCGGGAGGAGAAGGGGACGACAGAGGATGAGATGGTTGGATGGCATCACTGACTCAATGGACATGAGTTCGCCGGGAGCTGGTGATGACAGGGATTCCTGGAGTGCTGCAGTCCATGGGGTCGCAAAGAGTAGGATATGACTGAGGGACTGAACTGAACTGGCTGCATTCCCTGTGTTGTACAATATATCCATGTAGATTATTTATTTATTTATTTATTTATTTATTTACTTGCACCATGTGGCATACTGGATCTAGTTCCCTGACCGGGGATCGAACCCATGCTCCCTTGCAGTGAAAGCATGGAGTCCTAACCACTGAACTGCCAGGGAATTCCCTAGCTTTTAAATTTTATGCATAGTAGTTTGTACCTCTTAATCCCCTACGCTTGGCTTGTCCCTTGCTTCCTTCTCCCCACTTGTTCCTAGAGTGCTGTGCTGAGTTGGAGTCTGACGTGAAATCTAGGATCAGTGGGAAAGGTCTCTGATGCATTAGCAATGTCTGCCTGGCTGTGTCATGGGACGTGGCCACACATCCACTCATACGGAAATCTTACTTTCATACAACATGAATTCAGTAATTCAGGTTGACACTTTTAGGATTTTTGCTGCATCTATGTGTTGCCTTTTTAAATTAAATTGATTAATAGTTTAAAAAAATTAATTTAGTTTAACATTATATTGCCTATTTAAATAAATTAATTTTTAAGAACTATTAGTCAGTTTAATAATAATGAAGATGACACATAGATGTAGCAAAGTGTCAACCTGAATTTTAAAATTATATTGCCTATATGGGGCTTCCCTGATGGCTCAGCGGGTAAATAATCCGTCTGCAGTGTTGGAGACATAGGAGACATGGGTTTGATCCCTGGGTCTGGTAGATCCCCTGGAGGAGGAAACGGCAACCCACTCCAGTATTCTTGACTGGAAAATCCCATGGACAGAGGAGCCTGGTGGGCTACAGTCCACGGGGTCACAGAGAATCAGACACGACTGAGTGACCAACACTTCCGCTTTCACTGCATTTCCTGTTTACATGATTATGAATGAAGATTGTTAAAAAATGAACAGCTTCATTGCAGAGAAGTCTAATTTCTATTCCTATTTCCTTCTTGTTCTCACCTTTCCCTCCAAAGGTAATCAATTTTATTTGCTTTGGGCTTCTCTTTCTATTGTTTCTATTTGAAAGGTATGTGATGCATTATTATGTTCCTAAACTCGGGCAGATCCCCTGGAGAAGGGAGTGGCAGCCCACTCCAGGATTCTTGCCTGGAGAATCCCATGGACAGAGGAGCCTGGCGGGCTGCAGCCCATGGAGTTGCAAAGAGTCAGACATGACTGAGCAGTTAACACAAACTTTCTTTAGATCAACAAAAGGACTGGAAAAAAATTTTTTAGCCAAATTTCTTTTTTAAAGTCATCTTTTTATTGATGTATAATGTATGTGCAGAAGAGCACACAGATCTTAAACGTACAGCATCATGCACTGAAAATCAGGAAACTCTAAAGTAAATGGATCCGTCTAATCACCTCTCAGATTAAGGAAGGGAATAATAATAATAATAAAAGAAATCATTTAATTATTAAAAAAAGAGAGAGGAGCTTTGACAGTTCTCCACAAGCACTGCTCATGTGTCTTATGTTTGTGAGATAATTGGGCTGCTTCTGTGAAGTGCCTGTTTAAATCTTTGGCTCATTTTTCAATTGTGTGGTCTGTCTTTTAATGGTTGGTTTGTAGGGCTTCATTATATCTTCTAGAAGCAAGTCTATTGTTGATTATAAATATTACAGCCATCTTCTACTCTTTGTTTTGTTTTTTCTTTCTCTCAGTGGTGTCCTTTGATAAACAGAAGTTCTGGATTTTAAAGCAGTTTGAATTTTCAGTCTTTTCCTATGTGGTTGGTAATTTTTTTATTCTGTTTCAGAAGTCGTTGCACCCCAAAGTCACCCAGAAATTCTCCCATGTTTGACATAGAAGCTTTATTTTATCTTTAAAAATTTAGGATACCTGGAATTGATTTTTGTGTCTAGCAAGGTAGGGGTCTAAATTACATTTTCTCCGTATAGCTAACCTGCAGATCTAGCACCATTTGTTGAAAAGATAATCCTTGTCCCCATGCACTGTAGGAATCCCATTTTTAAAAATCTGAGTATCCACTGAATCATGGGCTTGATGTGCTAATTTGTTTTTCTCCTGTGTTATCTTCTAAGAGTTTCGTAGTTTTACATTTCAGGTTTAGGTTTGTGATTCATTTTGAGTTAATTTTTGTGAAGGCTATAAAGTCTGTGTCTACATTTATTTGTTTTTGTATGTGGGTGTCCAGCTGTTTCAGCTCCATTTGTTGGAACTAATTTATTTTTGTCATTTACGTTAAAATAAACATATACTTATGAAAATAAGAAGTGCTTAATCTGCACTGAATCACCTAAAAGCATGTTACATCCCATGCTTTAGGAAACACTACAGTGGGATGTTGCAATCCCAGCAGAGAATAAGAGAGGGTTTTCTGTAGGAGTAAGTTAAACAGAATCTTCAAGGATTTATTATATAAGAAGTTCCTATTTGTTTTAGAAACAATAGAAGATACAGATAAATAAAAGTCATCTATAATCGTCCTACCCAGGAGTAGGCACCTTACCATTTTGGTGTATTTTTTTCCCCAGCTATTTCCCCTCAGTGTATATACATATACATATATTGTATTTTGTAAAAAAATGGTTAATGAATAGATCCTGGTTTGCACTCTATTTTTACTTATTATGTCCTTAACAGCTCTTCATGTTGCTGTTATATTTTTGAATAATCATTTTAATGGATGTTGGTGCTTGATACGCTAACTGGCTCCCATTTCCTCCCTTCTTCTAAACACAGACTCTCTCCCCTTCTTTAATCTCTGTCTTCTGGACTCCTGCTTTGTTTGTACCCACCACCATGGCTTAAGAAATAAAGCCAAAGGACTCTGTGTTTCCTTTTCTGATTCCATTTTCTTTTCTGCCCTTGAGTAACTATTATTCTAGAACCAGTACTTTTCATTTCTCATACATAAAAATATTCCCATTACAGTATGCAGATATACTATCAATAATATATAGTATTGCTTTGTAGGCTTTAAAACTTTATATATGTGGTGATATCATACTATATACATCCCTTTTCAGACTGCTTTCTTCACTCAAAATGGTGTTTCTAAATTTTTCTCACGTTGCTATATGTAACTTTCATTTATTCATTTTAACTGCTGTCTAGTATCCCATTATCAGTATACTGCAATTGACTTATCCATTTTCCTTTTGTTCCCCTTCCCTTTTGAACCTCCCTCCCACTTGGCCCCCTTCTCACCCCTCTAGGTTGTTGCAGAGCCCCGGGTGGGTTCCGTGAGTCATTCAGCAAATTCCCATTGGCTATCTATTTTACATACGGTCGTGTATATGTTTCCATGACACTCCCTCCGTTTGTCCCATCCTCTCCTTCCTCCCACCGTGTCCGTGAGTCTGTTCTCTGTGCCTGTGTCTTCACTGCTGCCCTGCAAATAGGTTCATCAGGACCATCTTTCCAGATTCCATATATATATATGCACTAATATCTGATATTTGTTTTTCTCTTTCTGACTTACCTCACTCTGTATAATGGACTCTGTTCATCCACCTCATTAAAACGGACTCAAATGCATTCCTTATTATGGCTGGATAATGTTCCATTGTATATAGGTACCACAGCTTCTTTATCCATTCATCTGTCAGTGAACATCCCTTTTCTACTGATAATAAAGATAAAGAATGATGCTATGTTCTTGTGAAATCTGTCAGAGTTTCTTTAGCATTCATATCCTGAATCAAAATTGCAGGGTTGAAGGGTGAACATTCCTTTAACTTTACTAGATATCAGCCAAATTGCTCTCTAAAACAGTTATACAAATCTATAATACTGTCAGCAATGTGTGAAATTTCCTGTTACTTTAAATCCCGAGTAACCCTTGGTACTGTTACGTTTATAAATTTCCCCTGTCTGATGGGTGTGAAATGGAATCAGTGTTAGCCAGGATCCAGTTAGGACATCAGATACCCAACAAGGTACTTCAAACAGAGGGAATTTAATACAGGCAATTGGCTGCATAGAGGTTGGGGAGCTGGTAGAACAAGAAGGAAACACAGAGATCAAAGATGATAACTGCAGGAAGCAGGTGCCACTCTGAGGTGAGGGCTAGAGGAACAAAAGAAAAGATGCGGAGAAATTAGGACTTAAGAGCTCTGAGTGAGGGTTCTGGGGCACTCAGAACTTAGAGGGTTGCCACCAGCTGCTGCTGGTATCTTGGAGGAGTCTGCAGAGGCTGGGTTTGAGAGTGCAGAAAGAAAGTGGAGACTGGAGCCAGTTGCTGCTGCCACTCTGGGGTGGTGCTGGCAGGGCAGGAAGAAATAGGAACCCAGTCCTGTCTCCCCTTGCCCTGCCTGCCAATCTTCTTTGAGTGCCTCCCATAGCTGGAACCTAACAGGAAGGCAGCTAGACTTGGAATCTGGGAAGGGGAGTATGCAGAGTATGGCCCCAGCAGCAAGAGCAGACAGCAGACGCGTGCATTCGGGCTGAGAGACATTAAGTAAATAACTTGCATAGCATCTCACTGTGTACATATTTCACCTAAGTTCTTTCCATTTTTATGAGCAGCTATTTTAAACAGTGCTCCACGCACACCTTTGCACATATGTTTTCCTTAGAATAAGTTTCTGGAGGTAGAATTACAGAGTCAAAGGGAATGCATATTTTTTGAGACTTTTGATCCAGACTGGCAAAAATCACTGGAGGAGTAGGTTTTGAAGGAAAGGGAGTCCCTCCCATGGTGTATTCCTGGAAACTGCATCATAGAGCAGATGGCGACAGAGAGGACAGTCTTTCTACACTGGAGTGCTGTGTTACCTAGGGATTGCTTTCTTTCCAAGGAAAGAATGCTAGAAATTACAGTTCTGACTATCCTACGTCACTAAAAGAGAAATACAGCCCTAAACTTCTGTATCATTTACACTAGTAATTTTGGCCTCTGAATTCTGTAAAAGAGATATAAATATCCATTATCCATAGAAAAGCCACAGTGAGTGATAAGTTGTACCTACAATTAGAGCACACCAGAATATAATTCCATAGTATCATTCATATAACTTGCCTCCACATGATACGTCCCCACACTAAATGCTCAATTTAATTACCTGAGGATTTGTTGACTTAATTGGGCTTACAGGGGCCAGGAGTGAGAATGAGGAATATGGGACATATTCCTAGAGGGGGCATAGAGAGGGAGACAGTCTGAGTTTAGGAGGGTGGAGAGTGAGGACCAGCTAGCACATGGGCGTTCTGGAGAAGTTCAGGGAAGGAGGGCAGCATGGGGATGAAGGTGGGGCAGGGCTGAAGAAGAGCCTTGCCCACATCACAGTATACCTAAGATGACTCTCCTGGCCCAGATTTCATGGCCCATGTTTCTGCTCAGTTCTGTCAAGAGCACGAATCCCTAATTAGATGATTACAATCAGGAGTAGCAGGTAATCAAGAGGCTGGAGCCCCTGTTAACTGGGGGGCAGGTACCTGTCTCCAAAGGAGCTGCTTCTTCCAGTGCTCGCCTTGGAGCGGGGCCCTGCAGAGCAAACTGGATAGTGTGGTGGCTTTGACTGGGCATTGGGAGCAATGCAGGGTCTGGGCACTGAAGAAAGCTCCTGATGATTTCTCCAGCTCTGGATGCTTTCTGAAATGCATGTCCAGGGCAGTTGGGAAAATGACCCTAAAATCTTCTCGAGCTCTGGCTCCTCTCTGAATTGCCTCCTGGATATCTCTAGCTGGATGCCCCATGGGCACCTCGGTATCATCCTGTCCCTAGTCAGGCAGGAACTGTCAGCTTGGCACACCATGAAACACTCAAAGCCCCATGCAGATACTCAAGAAATATTGATTAGATGAAAGAATACAGTTCAAAAGCAAAACCCGTCACTTTCCACCTGAAAACAGTTCTGCCTCTGGGTTGCCCTGTCCCTAATATCACCATCATCTCTGTCAAGTTGTCCCTCCGTCTTCCTCCTTCTCACACCCTGCTGGTCAGCAAGTCCTCTACATTCTGCAGTGATTTCTCCTGAACCCATTCTCCACGCGTGGCCGTCCCAGACTGCCCTAGATTAGTCTCCTTCCGTACTCTGCCACTTCTACCTCCTGATCTAAAACCTCCTGTGGTTCAGCATAAACTCAGACTTCTTTGTCTGGCCTTCAAGGTCCATCGCTGGCCACCGTCATCCTCCTGTATCATCTATTTCTCCTCTGAATGTCACCTGCTCCTGCCAAGCTGGCCTCCTGCTTATTCCTCAAACATCCTGGGTTTGCTCGCCCTTATATCTGGGCTCATATCCCTGTCCATACTCACCTCTCTTCATTGACTAATCCTGGATTTGATTCTCTCTCCCAGCACTAAGTTGGGAATCCGGTTAACTCCCACTCTAAGACCCTCTCCATGTTGTCATGCGTGTCTAATGATGATGAGAAAGCTGAGGCTCTGTTGTGCTCAGAGACGGTCAAGGCCACACAATTGGCATGAGTAAAGCCACCAACCTCCTGGCTGTCTTCCATGTTTTAGGTGTTCTTCTTGGGATTTTGCACGCTTTATTCTAATCCTCCCAATAAATTTACAATACATCATTCAAACGAAGATACAGCATTAAAGGATTCCACATCAGCTGTGTCACTGCCAGGTAGGACTGATGGAAGGGATTGGCTCAGTTATGCCTGGACGAACAGGGGCTTAGAATCCTGCTGAGGACACTATGGGTTACCTTGTGGATCTGGGTTCTTGGGGAAGGTGAGAGGAAGGAAAGGGGAGATGCAGAGGAAAATCCCCCTCTGTTTGTGTCAAATTATTTCTCTCCTGGAAGAAGTTGAGATAAATTGTGGGGTTTAATTTAATTTGATTTTTTAAATTAAAAAATTTAAATTGAAATGTAGTTGATTTACAATGTTGTGTTAACTTCTATTGTACAGCAAAATGACTCGTATGTGTATATATACATACACTCTTTTTCATGTTCTTTCCCATTATGGTTTATTAAGGATATTGAATATAGTTTCTTGTGCTATACAATAAGACCTTGTTGCTTATCCATCCTATATATAACAGCTTATATCTGCTAATCCCCAATTCCCAGTCCATCCCTTCCTCAGGTCCCCTCTCCCCTGGCAATCACAATTCTGTTCTCTGTGTCTGTGAGTCTGTTCCTGTCTCATAGAAGTTCACTCGTGTCCTATCTTAGATTTCACACAGAAGTGATAGCATACGGTATCTGACTTTCTCTTTCTGACTTAATTCACTTAGTATGATAATCTCTATCTGCATCTTGTTCCAAATGGGTTGCTTTTTAAAGTTATTAATATTAATACAGATGTAGTGTGGCTCAGGTGGGCCTGGGATTCTGCATTTCTAACAAGCTTCCAGGTGATATCTGCGCTGCTGGGCCCCACCTTCTGACTAGCAAAGGTGTAGGAAAGCTCAACCTGTAGCAGTCTGCGACTGGGTCTGGGGTGATCTGTGGCCAGGGTCCAAGATCAGTCTGCTTGGGGAACTGGGTCAGTCCATAACTGAGAAATTAGGAGTTGACCAGATTTTTGACTTTGACCAACAGGGCATCTGCCCTGCAGCCCTATAGCCATGAGTGAAGGAGGAAGAAGCGATGTCCCTGCGGTAAATGTGGGAGGTAGAGCAGATGGGGGAGGGATTCCTGAGTCATCAGAGGTAGCTGGTTCTTGAGAAATTGTCCTATCTGCTAGGAAGGGTTTGGATAAGAGAATAAGCTCCTTTCCTGTGGAGATAATTTCTCCTTCCTCTGTTGCTCTATCCCCCTTCCCATCTGCCATATGGTCCTGATAAGGACATGTGTGGGCAGTGCCACACCTAGGGGTCTTGTCCTCAGGGTTCAGTGGCCAACTTTGTATCAGTTTGGGAGGGGGACAGCATGAATAGAGAAAGGGAATAGTTGTTCTAGACTAGGAAAAAAAAAGGGAGGAAAGAAATCGACATGTATTGAGCTCCTCCTGTGTACAAGGCACAATACCATGTGTTTTTATATTAGCCAACCCTTTGATCTTCCCAATGATGTAAAAAAAATTTTTTTACCTTGTTTTACAGACAAGGAATAAAGGCCTATAGTGGCTGAAGCACATATCCACGGTCATTCGAGTTTTGCTAATACGAGATCAGGCTTGAACAGATTGTATTGGCGGGGCCCATGGAGTGGCTGGGGAAAGTGGCCAGGTGCAGTGGCAGAGGTCCTGGGATTGTCATACGAGGGGTTTCAGAGAGAGAAGAGATCATGGCAGGGCCCACTCTTACTCCTCAGGAATCAGGATCCCCAGGTTTTAGCTGGGGATACAGATTATACTTCCCAACCTCCTATGAAGCTGAGTGTGCCCATGTGTTAAGTCATGGCTAGTAAGGAGGGAGGAGAAGTGGTCCCTGAAGACCTTTACCACTTTTCACTTCTCTCTCCTTCCTGCTGGCTGGAACAAGGCTGTGAAGCTCAACCAGCTCTTTTGTGGCATGAGGCAGTAGGAATCTGAGCCCAGATGACTGCAGCCACCAAACTCATCTAGACTTCTAGAGTCCATACCTGCAAGAGACGTGAAACTCTGTCTTATCTAAGCCACCGTTCGTTTGTTTCTTCTTCTGTAAACTGAAAACAGTCTTAACAAGTAGAAAGGTCAAGGGTGTATTCTTCATCCAGGGCTGCAGTTCTCAAACCTGGATGCACTTAGAATGCTTAACTCTCTCCAATATCAACTGAATGAAATTTTCTGGAGGGGGCAGGGCTAGGCATTGGTATTTTAGGCTCCCCAGATGCTTCTGGTGTGTAGCCACTGATCATGAAAGGAGTAGCCACTCCTCTCATTGGAGGAGAACCAGGAGAGTAGCTGTGAAGCCAAAGGAGGAGAAAATTTGAGAAAGAAAACAGGTAGGTATCAATAACAAATGCCTCAATTGGAAGCTGAGAAGAAGCCATTGAATTAGGTCACCAGGGTCATTAGTGTCTTGACTGAGAGGGGTGAAGACAGGGTACTGTTTGAAATAGGCTAAGGGGGGGTTGAGTGCCCAGGAAATATAAGAAATCTGCTAGTGAAAGGAAGAAAAGAGGCACTTAGCTTGATGGGATGAAAGTGAAAGTGAAGTCGCTCAGTCTTGTCTGACTCTTTGCAACCCCATGGACTGTAGCCTACCACGCTCCTCTGTCCATGGGATTTTTCAGGCAAGAGTACTGGGGTGGGTTGCCATTTCCTTCTCCAGAGGATTTTCCCAACCCAGGGATCGAACCCGGGTCTCCCTCATTGTAGGCAGACGCTTTACCATTTGAACCACTAGGGAAGATACTTGATGGGATAGTGTTTCAGTTTTATGATAATGACTTAATAGCCTTGAGCTGTGAGAGAGCAGGCCCTGTGCTAAGCCCTTTCCAGGCATCACCACCTCATCTCACAGAACTCCTTTCTCTGAGATGGGGACTACAATTTCTGCTGTACAGATGTGGAAACTGACATGCAAATACGAAAACACTGGCTCAAGATCAAGTGACTGGTAAGTAATGGGATCTGAACTTGAATCCAAGTCCGCCTGATACAAGCTAGGACCACTCTGAGAAGGCCACCGTTAGTATCAGGAGATCTTGAGCCTTTTTTGTTGCCAGAGGGCAGAGGAGGGGTTTTGTGTATTTTTTTTTTTTTGGCATGTGGGCTCTTAGTTCCCTGACCAGGGATGGGAACCTGTGACCCCTGCAGTGCAAGTGCCGAGTCTTAAACACTGAATTGCCAGGGAAGTCCTAGGTGTAGATTTTTGAGGAAGCATGTTTCCTCTTGACTTCAGGGTTGCCCTTAGGTGGGAGGAGGAAACTTCTCTGCCTGCAAGGAGGGGGCTGTTGAGAGGAGGGAGATCAAGCTCTCCCACAGCACCCTGATCTCTTCAAGAAAGGAGGCTGGGTCACAGCAGGGCCACAGCCACAGGTAGGGACTCAGTGACCTGGAACTGCAGTGGTTTGTCTTCTGCCAGAAGAGAGGGGAGTCAGCCTGCCTCTGACATGAATTTGAAGCCATGGGGCCTGGAGACAGAACCCGATTCCAAGCTCTGATACTGCGAAGCCATGCAGAGCTGATTATTAAAATGTCCAAGGACACAGCTACTGATGGAGATGTAGGTGGGCTGCCCCCGCCTCCCATTCCCAGGACAGCCTGCCCACTGGATCCTGTTGGGGCTGCAGATGAATTTGCCACAATCCCTAGCTCTTTGATTCAAACAACCATCCCTGGAGAGGAGCCCCAAGGGAGAGCATCCAGCCTACCCACATGTTCTGTGTAAGAGATCTGGCTGACCGCTGCCTGCACCACCTTTCAAGTCTCCCCGAATTATTAAGTCAACTACTGGGTGCTCAGAATGTCTCAAGTTCAAAGACTCGCAGGCTGGAACCAGATGTCTGAGGGAACTTCAGACACATTAGTGGGAGGAATGTTAAGACATGGCAGGCCAGGTTTATCGGGAGACTGGATAGGGATCAGAAGGAATACATTTTTCTTCTGTGAGCTGCGGAGCATGGGACTCATCCTTCTGATGTCTGGGCCCTCAGTGGGTCTAACTTTTATGCAGTTTTCTTGGCTCTGGGGCTTGCATGGGAGGGGGTGAAGTGCAGAGGTTTGGGCCTGCAGAGGTCCGTGGAGCCCTGGGGTGGGGGTCAGTGGTCCATGAGGCGGGGAGGGTGAGTAGGGATCTGGAGGAAAGTGAGCAGAGAATGCTGTTCACCTGCCCCGTCTGCCACAGGGGAAGCTCTGGTTTTAATTTTTTATAAATTGAGGTTCTCAGCAATGTCATGTTTCACTTGAAAAATGGTCTTTATTGGCTTTAAAAAATCTTCAACATGGTGGCAAGTTCTTGGAGTGAGAAAAATGGGTTTGGGCCTGGATCTGGCTTTGGTCAGCTGTGTGACTTGACGCACACTAGGCACATGGCTTAGCCTCTTTGAGCTTGTTACCTGTAAAACGGAATAGTGAAGTCCTTCCCTGGTGGCTCAGTGGGTAAAGCATCTGCCTGGAATGCGGGAGACCTGGGTTCGATCCCTGGGTTGGGAAGATCCCCTGGAGAAAGAAATGGCAACCCATTCCAGTACTCTTGCCTGGAAAATCCCATGGACTGAGAAGCCTGGTAGGCTACAGTCCGTGGGGTTGCAAAGAGTCGGACACGGCTGAGCGACTTCACTTCACTTCCTAATGGGAAGATTCCAAAGACCCAGTGAGACAGTGTATATGAAGCTCCTAGAACAGGGTTGGGCATGATGCTGTTTGTGATGGAGGAAATAATTCATTTTCAAAAATGTTATGTTCAGAGAGGGAATTGCAACCAAGAACTCTAGAGCTTAATGTGGCAAGCTCTTGTGTAACTCTCAGTGTGTGATGATTCTGCCCAGTCCCTTTCATGCAGAAACAAGGCCTGGAGAGGTCATGTGACTTGCCCAAAGCCTGGCAGATGCTTCTTGCTGAAGTGGAATTCCAACAGAGAAAAAGTCGTGGGTCAGGGTCTCAGTGCTACTAACTTATTTGTTTTTCCTACAAATAGCTATTGAGCCCCTAGATATATGCCAGGAATATCCTAGATGAGAGATTCTTGTCATTGGAGGTCTGTGTCAGGAACCACTTAGCATCACACTCCAAGTCTGTCCCAGTCTGGCCCTTGCCTTTCTTTCTAGGTCTTTTTCAGCCACTGCTTGTTTCTACACTGTGATCTGGAATCAAGAAACTTCTCATTGTCCTTTGGATTCATGCATCTTTTTAAAAAAATTGTTTATTTATTTCTTTATTTTTGGCTGCATTGGGTCTTAGTTGTGGCATATGGGACCTTTTCATTGCGAGGATTTCTCTCTGGTTGTGGTATGCAAGCTCCAGCAGTTGAGACACATGGGCTTAGTTACCCTGTGGCACGTGAGAATCTTAGTTCCCCAGCTGGGAATCAAACCTGTGTCCTCTGCATTGCAAGGCAGATTCTTAAGCACTGGACCACCTGGAAAGTCCCTCATGAGCCCTTTAACTTGCTGCTCCCTCTACTGGAGATGCCCTTGTTCCCCCCTCCACCTGGAAAACTGTTCATTTGTCAAGGCTAACGCCACCTTCTCTGGGATGCCTTTCTCACTCACCTCCAGATACATTTTATTTTATTATTCGTATAATCAAATTTTCATTGCATTTCAGCATTTCTGAGTTTTTATATAACTTCCTTAAGTTCAACACAGCTAGTTGCTATCTGAATCAGGATTTGAACTTGGCCCTTTCTGACACCAAACTCATGAACCTAACCACCAGAACACATGGTTCCTTCTGTGGGTTCCCAGAGCACCCCTGCTCTGTCAGGGAACTCGTCTTATTTAACCGTATTCACTTGCGTGTGAGATTTCTAGGCAGAAGGATGGCATGGGGGTCATTGTGACTTTTCAGCAAAGAATTGCCAGGATGGATGCTTATGAGGTAATACCAAAGGTAACTAATTTGCTTGGTTCTGGGTTAACCTCTCAATTTTTATATCACTTGTTACTCATGACAATCATGACTCTCGATGATTATGATGATTATCACAATAATAATAGTGATGATGATATTTCTTTCCATTTCATATTTGGGCCAATTGAGGCTTAAAGAGTTGGAGTAACTTGTCCAAGTCCCATAGCTAGAAGAGGCAGAGTTGGGATTCAAACTCGTCTGGTTTATTCCAGAGCCCACTGTCTTAACTTCTGTATTATACTGCTGCTCCTGGACATGTTCTGTCAGACCCTGGGGTGATACTGGGGTGCAGAGACACGTGCTATACAGCTCCTTCCCTCAAGGAACTCACAGTCAAATAGGGAAGACAGACATCCCACCATAAATAGATAATCGTCACACATGCTATGATTCAGGGTAGCCCAGAAGAAGGAATGAGTAATTCATCAGACGGGGGAGTGCCAGGCAGATATTTCTTAGAAGAGGGGATACCTGAGCAGGGTTTTGAAGGCTAAATAAGAGTTTTCCAGGAGATAAATGCAGTGAAAGGATACCTGAGGCGGCGAGAGAAGCACATACAAAGACGAGAGAGAGAGAGAGAGAGAGAGAGAGAGAGATACAGAGAGAAAGACACTGAGCGGTTGGGAAATTCCAAGTGTTCTGAAACTTCACCCGGCCTGTCTCTTGTCCCCACAGCAGAGTCTGTAGGAGATGCAGAGAGCTGCAGCTGCAGACAGCTGGTTGCACCTGCCGTCCTGGAGTTCTCATTTCTTCTCACACCTGTCTGTCTAGAAAGGAGCAGGTGGGCTGTGAAGTTTGTGGGATTCTTCTCGGTGCTGGGACTGAAGAAGAAATGATGGGACAGCCACTCTGGAGATCAGAATCCAGCATCTGCTCCCCACCCTCTCAGTCACACAGCTTGGCTCCCTGCTGCCTTAGTGGGAGGAAGGGCTGGTGAGGATGTGTGACCAAGACCCTTCTAAACTAGGGTGACCGTGGGGCCCTTGGATGGGATCTGGAGGTGGAGAGCGGGTCTACCAGTTGTCTTCCTGGCAGCAATAGGAATAACCGAGTCTAGGGGTTGATTCAGAGGCTGGATGGGTCTTCCCCCAGTTTCCTCAGCTGAAAAATACTGAGGGAGCTCACAGGTCCTGCCTACCAAGCCCCTGCACCCACCTTAGCCCAGCCGGCTGTGAGTGGGGAGCCTAGCTTGGCAGTGAGGGTGGGGGCTGGTACAGTCATGCTTCCTTGGATAGAGGTGCTGAAGGTTGGGGGACCCTGGACACCCAGGGCCTATAAACCCAGTGGCTCCCCTGACTGTAGGTACCTGGGTTGCTGGTTTTACCTGCGTTTTTCCATGGGGCAAAGACCCTGATATCCAGCTTCACCTTTGGGAGGAAGCCCCCCACCCCTGCTCCCCTGGGGGGCTGTTCTTGGTTCCTGATCCCCAGTGCAATCTGGGAAGCTGCTTCACTCAGGAAGGCCCCACCTTGCTCCACCATGGTGTTTCCCACCCCGCCTTTGCACTCATGTCCAGATTAAACCCTCAGGTGCAGCTGAATTAGACTCAGTTCGGCCACCTCTCGTTGGCTCCAGCTAGTTCTGGTTTGGAATCCAAGTTGCCCCCCAACCCCGCTCAGCCACCTGCACAGCGGGGTCCATTTCCTGCCCTGGTTCTCTTTCTTCCTCAGTTTCCTATGCATGTGTCTGAGGACACGTGTCAGTCAGTGATCACACCGTCCTGGCTGGCTGGACTGTGTTGGGATGTGTGTGTGTCCACAGAGGCTCATGTGTGGTTGTCACTGTGTGCTCGCTGCAGCCTGGAGCTCAGCCCACCGTGAACGTGAACATATGTGGTGTGGCTGGTGAGGGGCATCCGGATACATGATGTTTGGATACACAGGTGTGTGTCTGTCTCTACACAAGGACAGATCTCTTAACACATGTGTGTGTCTACATACACATGTGTGTGGTTATTGGAGCGTGCGTCTGTGAGTGTCTGTCCTAGTCTGAGATGGGCCCTCTGTTCACTCTGAAAGAAAGGGGACAGGGGCCAAGCTCCCTGTCGTTCCACAAGGGCCTGGGCTGGCTTGTCACCAGGCGAGTGCAGGTGAGCGGGCTCAGAGCCTCCTGGAGTCTCTCGGCCTAACGCCCTGGATGTCTCCAGCTGTCCCCTAGTCCCATAGCCGCTGCTGTGAGTACTTTGAGATCATTGCTTGCTCTGGCCCTGCTCCCATCTCTTTCCTTTGGAAAGTGTGTAGCTGGAAAAGGTCCAATAATAAGTCTTCCTAGTTCACTCTGGACAGTGTTGCCCACCCTGTCCCCACCCGCTCCCATTGTGGAGTCACCCACTGTGGCCATGTTAGGCTTCTCCACTGCTGCCATCCATGCTCTTCCCAGGGCCCAAGGACAGGGTCCTGGTCAGGAGTGGCTGTTCCTGGGGCTGAGGAGTGCTGAAGGACTCAGGACAGCGTGGAGGCTCTCCCAAGGGCCCTGGTAGGGTTTGGTTGCCTGTCCCAACCTTCTCTTTTCCAACGAATCTCCGGATGGGCAGGAGGAACACTTATGGGGAAATTACCAATTTAAATAGGAAATGCAAGCAATTTGGATGGAACCCCAGGATGGCAGTTTGAGAGCTCATTCTCTGCCCCGTGGGGGTTTGATTACAACCAACTTGGCTGGTAACATGCGGAGAGGGCCAGAGAAATGGTTTCCAAGGAAACTCAGAGCTTTTTAAGCCCTTTCTGGCTCAGGTGGGAGCCCGAGTTAGCCAGGAAAGCAGAGGTTGTGCTCAGCGCCACTGGGCTTCCTGCTCCTTCTGAGTCCCTGCCCGAGCTCTAACCTCCCAAACCTGGCCTGCGCTTCGGCTCCTGTCCCCAGCACTTGCTTCCCCCCTTTCTCCCTTTTCTCCCCTAGTCTCCTACTTTAGCTCAACCTTTGTCTGTTTAGACTTAAACATTTGGGAAAGTTGGCAAACTGTGGGGGAAAAAAAAAAAAGCTACAAATGGCTCCTGTTTATACAGGACCTACTATGCTCCAGAAAGATCACAATATTTACTCCTATTATTTCCATCTTTACAGAAACCCTATGATGGAGAGCATACTAAGGCACGAGTGTGTGCTCAGTCATGTCCAACTCTTTGGGGCCTCTTGTACCTGTAGCCTGCCTGTCCATGGAATTTTCCAGGCAGGAATACTGGAGTGGCCATTTCCTATTCCAGGGGAATCTTCCCAACCCAGGGATCAAACCTGCCTCTCTTGCTACTCCTGCATTGGCAGGCAGATTCTTTACCACGGCGCCATCTGGGAAGCTGAGGAAAGAATACTGTGTGTCCATCAAGTCCCCTTTCCTTTTTCCTGGAACTACATGTCCCAGCACCCCTTGCTGTCAGGTCAAGTCACATGACTGAGTTCTAGGCAATGGACTGTGGGTAGGAGCGATGCATGCCACTTTCAGGGTGTCCTCTAAAAATACCACAGGCAGTCTTCTCTGTGTGCTTGCATACTCTTTTCCCTTGCGGTCTGCTGAAAACCCAGTGAAGAACATTGAGCCCCGGGGGATGGCTGAGCCACTGGACTGAATTGTTCTGTAATCTGATGTAGTAGAACCCTGGCTCCTGTTCACCTCCACTAGACTGGAACATTAGGTTTATTAAGCCACTGAGGTTTCGAGGACTGGTTATTAAGCAGTTACCTAACTTGATAATACAAAGCCTGAAAGGGGTATCCGTATCCTTGTTTTTCCAGGTGGGAAACTAACTCAGAGATGCTAAGTAACTTGCCAAGGTCACACAGCAAATAAATGGCACATCTGAGATTTGAGCCCAGGTTATAACTTTCCCACTGTACCAGGCTAACAGGGTAGTTCATTTCAGTTCAGTTCAGTCGCTCAGTTGTGTCCGACTCTTTGCAACCCTATGAATCGCAGCACGCCTGGGTAAGTGCCCTGTATAAAAGGTGCATTAGCGTTTGTCTTTTGAGGTGTCATAGAAAGAAAGGCTGGAGAAGGCAATGGCACCCCACTCCAGTACTCTTGCCTGGAAAATCCCATGGATGGAGCAGCCTCATGGGCTACAGTCCATGGGGTCGCTAAGAGTTGGACATGACTGAGCGACTTCACATTCACTTTTCACTTTCCACTTTCATGCATTGGAGAAGGAAATGGCAACCCACTCCAGTGTTCTTGCCTTGAGAATCCCAGGGACGGGGGAGCCTGATGGGCTGCCATCTATGGGGTCGCACAGAGTCGGACATAACTGAAACGACTTAGCAGCAGCAGCAGAAAGACACACACACAGCAGGATTAGGAGATGGAGAGGGAGGGAGAGGCTGGATGGCAGGTGTGCAGAATGGCACATCACAGTGGCCAAGAGAGGTAGCCTTTCAAGGAAGGGGTGGTCAGTTGTGTCTAATGAGACCCAGCCAGGTGGAGGAGGAAGAGGGTTGAGAACAGGCCATTAAATTTAATGACCTTGGTGACAGTTTCAGCTGAGTGATGGGGCAGATGCCAGGTTGGAGGGAGCTTGGGGACAAGTTGGTGGTTGGATTGGTGAAGGGAAGAAGAAAAATAAGGGATAGTTTTAAGCAGAGGCCAGGCCAAGGGAAGGAATTTTGAGGAGAGTCGGTGGTTAGAAGGAGATTAAAATTAAAAAAGGGACCCATGACCTACCTAATGTGAGGCACCTGAATGCGATGATTTTCCTTTTCTGCTTGGTTCTGGTGAGCACTCCCAGAGCTAAGCTGACAGGTCAGGAAGCAGGGAGGGAGAGGTTCAACACAGTCAGCAGGTCATGCAACATTAACTGGGCTGCAAGGCTGTCCCCTGAGTGGGCAAGCGGGTGGTGGCTGATGTGCTGTGATCGGAGAACCTGAAATTCTTCAGGCTTGTCTAAGGCTATCTATCTTTTTCTTTATATTAAATTCAAAAATTTTTCTTCATATTCCTTCCAAGTTTTTTTTTTACCTTTATTGAGGTATAATTGACAAAGCTATAATATATTTAACATATACAGTGTGATGATTTGATATAACATACTTTGTGAAAGGATTCCCACAACTCACCTAATGAACACATCCATCACCTCACATGTTTACCTTTTTATTTTTGTGAGAATGCTTAAGATCAACTGTCTTAGCAAATTTCAAGTATACAATACAGGATTGTCAACCCTAGTCTCCATGCTATATATTAGCTCCTCAGAGTTTATACGGAATAGTATCCATTTGACTAGTCTCAGGGATTGGTGCTGATAAACCTAGATGATAAATCTAAGGAAGAGAGGGGTAGTCACTTGTCTAGCTCTTACCGCATCTGCCTAGACCTCTAGCTGGAGCTTGCTAAGTCTCTCCAAATGTCCATTCTCTCCCAGCCTTCCTTGCAGCTATGTATGGACATGTACTAAGTTACTGACAAAAGCGCGTGCTCAGCTTCCCACCAGATCACACTCATATATGGAATGTTTGCCCTGAACATTGTCCATTTCCCCTTTTCTGTGGGCTGGAACTTAGAAATGTCAGTGATGAGCCAGCTGTGGTTATATGGACACAGGCAAGACCCTACACAGCTGAGCAATTGCGAGAAGAAACTTGGGCCCCTCAAGACCTTGTAGAAAACACTAGCTTAGTGTTCGGGACCAGTCTCTCCTTCTGGACTGGCGTGTGGGAGAGTCGCAAACTTCCGCTGTGAGTCTCGTGGTTGAAGCAGCTTGGCCTACCCCTTAATTAACATTCCTCCTTCGCTCTTCTCCCGGTCTCCTTCCATGGTGCCCTTCACCATTCAGCAGTTGCCCCATCCCTTCTCTGTCCTTTCCCCTTTTATTTTTTTCTCTCCCTGGTTTGGCCGTATTCTTTTAGTCTCCTCCTCACAATCAGAACATCTTTACTTATCCTTGTTTCCTCTGTTTTTATTTCTTTCTTTTAAAAATTCTTTTAAAAAGATGGATGATTTTATTAAGATAAAAATTCACATAGCATAAAATTCACCATTGTAATCATTTTAAATTGTACAATGCATGATCAATTGATTAAAATTTTTCTTTTAAATTGATGGTATTCCTTCATTGTCTTTAGAGCCCTTCCAAGCGAGCCCTCGAAATGTCAGCATTTCCTGGGGCTCTGTCCTTGACCTTGCTCTTCTTTCCTCTGCACACTCTATGTGCTGTCTTTGGTCAGCCTTATCTACTTTCTGAGTTTTTATCCCATCTGAAGACATCGGATGGGCATCTCTAGCTTGATCTCTTTCTTGAGCTTCAGACTGATGTCATTTGCCCGATGGGTTCCACTTCTTCAGCATTCCAAAGGTCACCCTGGGGATGCTGCATTGCACTCCTCCAGGGGGCTCCAGGTACTGGGTCATCTCAACTCAATGCATCCATATCAGTTAGGAGACTTGCAGGGGTACATAGCAGGAAACTCAACTCAACACGCCTCAAGCAAGAAGGAGATGTATTGGCTCACAGAGGAGGACAGGCTGAGTTTCTGGGTGGCTTGATCTAGTGGTCCGATAAGTTCATTCAAGGTCCGGGTTTTTCTCTTGATTATATTCTTTTCCTAGAATTGTCTTAGCCCAAGCCTCTGAGTTGGAGGAGTGCTGTTGGTAGTGATCAGGACTACTTGTTTCCGTCTCATCAAGGGAGAGCTCCTTGCCCAAAACTGTTGAAGAAAGATAGTTTCCTTCGGTCTGAGTGAGTCAACTTACGGTCTCAATGCCAATAAAATCACAAGCGGAATGCTGTGTGATCATTGACTTAGCCCTATGCTCCATTCCAGTCATTGGCAAGGAAGATTATTACGGGATAGGCTTATTATGATTGAGTTATATGATCATGTCCACCCTGGGTCTGGAGTGAATTCCCTAGACTGAATTTGTGTGACAGGTGGCAGATGGGTTGCGTAGATGTTGGGCAGTCAATTACAATGTCAACCCCCATATCAAAAGCTAAACTCATCACATCTACTCATTTGCCTCAACCTTGGTCTTCCTTCTGTATTTTCTATTTCAGTGACTCATCCCACCATTCACTCACCACTCTAACAGACGCCAGAGTCCTCAGCTTTCTCAGCTTTCTCTCTGTGGCCCCCACTCAATGATTTATTTAATCACCAAGATCCAGTATTTTTATTGTTTGCGCTCCTGTCTCATATCTACTATCACCAATCTATCTGACAGCTTTCTAATTGATTTCTTTTCTTTAGTTCCAAGACCCTCCACCCTACCCTTGCTGCAGCTACCAGAATAAGTTTTTTAAAATGCAAATCTGGTCTTTTTGGTTATCCCCTTTGCTTAAATCTTTCATTGACTTCATATCATTTCTAGGGGAAAATCCAACCTCTCCCTAGTGGTTGGGGGCTAGGCAGGATTTAGAGAAATATATCTTGGCTATGAAGGGACCACAGCTTGTACTGATACATAGTCTCAATAGTATCTGTTAAATAGTATCTGTTAAATTAAGCAGATTGCTCTGTGGTTGCTTGCCTGTGACTAAGGGCTAGATGAAAGGGTGAGTAACTTAGGCTGTGAGCCTGGATGAGGTAGGAAGCAATATGAGGTACATGGAAGTTTGACAAGGCCCAGAATTTATACTGCATGGTGGGTTGTTTGGCTTTTAACTGTAGTCTGGTGCTTATAGAGCTTGATTTAAAAGTTAGACAGCTGGGGCGAACTGCAAAATCGTGACCTTGCTTTTTGCCACCGTGGGCCAGCCGCTGAACCCCTAGATTCAGTACCTTCCTCTGCAACAGGG
This sequence comes from Capricornis sumatraensis, assembly GCF_032405125.1. NCBI lineage: Eukaryota > Metazoa > Chordata > Mammalia > Artiodactyla > Bovidae > Capricornis > Capricornis sumatraensis. Next base: position 211,641,323 of record NC_091070.1, read on the forward strand.
GGAATAAAATTATCCACCTCATAGGTTTGTTGTGAGAATTTGATGAGCTGATGCTCATAAAGCATTTGGAATATAGTAAATGTGTGAGAAATGTTGCTTGTTCTTGTTATCCCTTAGTTGAAATCTAATATATGTTAGTAACATTTAAAACAGATTTAAAAGTGTTTTATAGTACAAACTTATTGTATCAGTTCAGTTCAGTTGCTCAGTCAACTCCGACTCTTTTTGACCCCGTGGACTGCAGCACTCCAGGCTTCCCTGTCCATCACCAACTCCCAGAGCTTACTCAAACTCATGTCCATCGAATTGGTGATGCCATCCTGTCATCTCTTTCTCATTCCCCTTTTACTCCTGCCTTCAATCTTTCCCAGCATCAGGGTCTTTCCAAATGAGTCGGTTCTTCATATCAGATGGCCAAAGTATTGGAGCTTCAGCTTCAGCAACAGTGCTTCCAATGAATATTCAGAATTGATTTCCTTTAGGATGGAATGATTGGATCTCCTTGCAGTCCAAGGGACTCTCGAGAGCCTTCTCCAACACCACAGTTCAAAAGCATCAATTCTTCAGTGCTCAGCTTTCTTTATAGTCCAACTCTCACATCTACACATGACTACTGGAAAAACCATAGCTTTGACTAGATGGACCTTTGCTGGTAAAGTAATGTTTCTGCTTTTTAATATGCTGTCTAGGTTGGTCATAATTTTTCTTCCAAGGAGCAAGCATCTTTTAATTTCATGGATGTAATTACCATCTGCAGTGATTTTGGAGCCCAAGAAAGTAAAGTCTCTCACTGTTTCCATTGTTTCCCCATCTATTTGCTGTGAAGTGATGGGACCAGATGCCATGATCTTAGTTTTCTGAATGTTGAGTTTTAAGCCAACATTTTCACTGTCCTCTCACTTTCTTCAAGAGGCTCTTTAGTTCTTCATTTTCTGCTATAAGGGTGGCGCCATCTATGTATCTGAGGTTATTGATATTTCTCCCTGCAATCTTGATTCCAGCTTGTGCTTCATCCAGCAGCATTTCTTGTGATGTACTCTGCATATAAGTTAAATAAGCAAGGTGACAATATACAGCCTTGATGTACTCCTTTCCTAATTTGGAACCAGTCTGCTGTTCCATGTCCAGTTCTAACTGTTGCTTCCTGACCTACACACAGATTTTTCAGGAAGCAGGTCAAGTGGTCTGGTATTCCCATCTCTTGAAACATGTTCCACAGTTTATTGTGATTCACACAGTCAAAGGTTTTGGCATAGTCAATAAAGCAGAAGTAGATGTTTTTCTGGAATTTCCTTGCTTTTCAATGATCCAACAGATGTTGGCAATTTGATCTCTGGTTCCTCTGCCTTTTCTAAATCCAGCTTGAACATCTGGAAGTTCACGGTTCACATACTGTTGAAGCCTGGCTTGGAGAATTTTGAACATTACTTTGCTAGATTGTGAGATGAGTGCAATTGTGCAGTAGTTTGAGCATTCTTTGGCATTGCCTTTCTTAGGGATTGGAATGAAAATTGACCTTTTCCAGTCCTGTGGCCACTGCTGAGTTTTCCAAACTTGCTGCCATATTGAGTGCAGCACTTTCACAGCATCATCTGCCAGGATTTGAAATAGCTCAACTGGAATTCCATCACTAGCTTTGTTCCTAGTGATGCTTTCTAAGGCCCGCTTGACTTTGCATTCCAGGATGTCTGGCTCTAGGTGAGTGATCACACCATCGTGATTATCTGGGTCATGAAGATCTATTTTTGTGTAGTTCTTCTGTGTATTCTTGCCACCTCTCCTTAATATCTTCTGCTTCTGATAGGTCCGTACCATTTCTGTTCTTTATCGAGCCCATCTTTGTATGAAATGTTCCCTTGGTATCTCTAATTTTCTTGAAGAGATCTCTAGTCTTTCCCATCCTATTTTTTCCCTCTATTTCTTTGCACTGATCACCGAGGAAGGCTTTCTTACCTGTCCTTGCTATTCTTTGGAACTCTGCATTCAAATGGGTGTATCTTTCCTTTTCTCCTTTGCCTTTAGCTTCTCTTCTTCTTCTTCTTTTTTTTTTTGTATAAGGAGATGAATTAATATTTTCTCTTAAATACAAACACAAGTTTCCCTATTGATTGTCTTCAATTTGTTAAAATTTGGGGTGGGACATCTTTAAGTGTGCATTTTTCTGTATGACTAATTTAAAGAATTAAAATCCATCAAAATGAAATCAACACCAAATATTTAGGTAGTGAGGCATACTTCTACGGAACACTGGGTTCCAACTGACCATCATTTAAAAACTGTGAGTCTAGTCCTGCCCTGTATAATATGGGATCCACTGACCACGTGTGGCTATTGAGTTCCTAAAGTTGGCCAGTCCAAGCTGAGATGGACTATAAGTGTAAAATACATACATGAGACTGCAAAGACTTAGTACAAAAAAAAGATTATAAAAATCTCATGAATGAATTTTCTACTGATTACATGTTGAAATAGTATTGGGGATATATTGGGTTAAATAAATATATTATTAATATGAATTTCACCTGTTTCTTTTCACTTTTTATAATGTGGCTGCTAGAAAATCTAACAATAGACATGGCTCCCATTTATTTTACTGAGGTAGGCTGATCTAAGCTTTCTGTAGCATTCCCCCACTCTGGAAATCTTGGCCTCTCTGTCCGCTTTGCTGTGTTTGACTTGTTTCAAAGATCCCAGCCTCCACCTCTTGCTCTGCACATCTTGTGAGTGACCCTTGGCCAGAGAGCTGCAATTCTACTTTGGGGATTTGTGAGTTCTCATTCAGAACCCCCTTGATCCATGCTGCCATCTCCTGTGGGTGGAGCCCAGCACTTAAGAGCAGAGCCTGAGGTCCCTGGAGACTTCATTAGGGCCAGTCCCTGTGTGTGGAACTCAGCAGAGCCTTGGCTGAATGGGGGCAGCTGGGTGCTGGGCAAAGCACACTTTCTGTCTCCCTGGGGCATGCTGTCCCCCTCTACCCCCCAAACAAGGGTTCATGGATTTCTGCGCTAGTGTAACGGCAAGCAATGGTGAGAACACAGGTGTTGAAGTCAGAGGCTCTCATCCTAGCTCCACGTTACTAGCTGTGCTTGTTTCTTGACCTCTTTGTGCCTCAGTTTCCTCTTCTGTGAAATGGGGGTAATACCAGCTTCTGAGAATTATTGGTAGGCCTCAATGGGAACAGGCATGTAGACTGCCTAGCCAAGTACCTGGCATATGTGTAGACACTCAGAGATTTTACTTCTCCCCACCCCGTCCCCCATGCTTGAAGGGCGGGAGTCGGGGAGTAGGTCTTGGGAAAGGAGAAAGCAGAGAACAGGCAGAGAGGGTTCAGAATAGAAAGATCAAAGCCACCAGAGGAAGACGTCCCAGCTGCCCATTTTTGCCCAGGGTTAGCCCTGCAGGAGAAGACAGGGCTGGGGCTGCTCCGAGCTCCAGGTTAATGAGGACCCGGCGCCCACTCTGCTGCTGTCATCATTGATTTTTCGTTCCAGGCAGCTTGCAAGCTGCCCCAGGAGTCAATGTCGGAAGGTGAAAACAAATTTCTAAAATTAGCCCAGAATATACTGCAAAAAGAAAAAAAACTTTTTGCACGACAAATTGTAATGAAGCAAATGCCAGAGGAAGGGATCATAATGGGGAAGGCAGGGGACAGGCAGCAACCACCCCCCGCCCCCAGCTCACTGCGTCAGCGTGGGGGGAGACTCAGTCCCTGTTTGTAACCATCCCATCTACCCGGCAGTGTGCGCTATCCATCAACACGCAGACGCACACGCAGCACATTCTCGCGTCTTGTGGGTCACATTAGGCAGCCATTAAACAAGCAGGAAAAGATAGTCCTGCTGCGAGCTGACTTGGGGATGGTGGGAAGAAGGGGCACAATTTGTACCCTGTTGGTGGTCCTAGAAATCATTCCATCTTGCCGGAGGGCTCGTAAGGGCCAGGACACCATTTAGATTTTTGGCTAAGTTACTCTGCTGGGCAGGGTCAGATGTGATCATTTGCACCAGGCTGGGAATCTCGGACATGTCAGTTTTTGGCTTACTCTCCGTGACAGTGTGTCTGAGGCCCATAAACGTTACTATCTGAAATGAGCACTCTTGCTGAAGCCCAGACGCCTGTATGTCTTTCTTTTGCAGTCTTCCCACATCCCCCACTACTGACAAGCTATAAGAAGGAAGGAAACAAACAATGAATTTCAGGAGAATCATTTTGTGCGGGGAGACCGCCTCCTGGGACCCATCGCCCAGACTGTGGTGTTACATCAAAAGAGCTTCCAGAATGGGTGTGTGAAGGGGGAGGTCATTCATCGTGCCTCTTGCAACTCAAGACGTGATATAAATGAGGTGAAGAAAAACCCAGTGGATCTCCCATTCTCAGCAGGCTCTGGGATGTTCTAAGACCACTTAGCTCTGAGTTAGAAGGTTCCTGGTCTGTTGTCTGCTAGCTCTGGGATTGGGAAATCGTTACAGTGCACAGCAGCTGGAAGAGCTCATTTATGGTCCCAAATGTGCCAGAGGAACTAGTCCTTGGTTGGACAAAGACATCCAACAGTCTTCTTTTGCAAAGTAGAATCCAGGGAAATAACCAAGAAGGAAAACAAACGAACACTCATGTTTGTAGCTTTGTACATTGTAAATGTAAAATATTGTAAACAACCAAATGTGCAACTTCTGGGCATGGTGGCATCACGGGGTGCTATGTGGGGTCTCAGGGTGAAACAACTAGAGTGGGATGTGATGATCTGAAAGGAGTGCAGAATGACCTGTCCACTGGGACTGCAGCTGGGTTAAATGAGGACATGCGCACTGGAAGAAATGAGTCATGATGAAAATAATCAGGACTTTATAGACACTGATTATAAATCTCACAGGACCGTAGACATAGTTCTGGAAGGGCCCTTAGTGGTAATCTGGTCTCACACGTCATCTCACTAATTGACTAATTCAATAGATAATGTTTTTTGAGCAGCTATTATAATCCAGGTATGTGCTAAGGACCTGGGGAAATGATGCTGAGTTAACGCTCAAATCCTGAGCCTCAGAGCCTTCAAAGTGGAGGGCATAACCCCTTCTATACTGCTCTGACCATCCGTGGCCACCTAACATTCATGGGAGACCTGCCTCATCGCTGGCTAGGGGCTGAAAGCTGCCTATCTAGTTGCTTCCCCATTAAAGCTGGCACTACCCTCTGGATTCACACTGAAGAGGCCTCTTCCTCCTATAGACTAACTCGTGTTTTCAAGACTGGAGAGCAGATTTCAAAGCCCCAGTCCCAGGGTGCTTGCTTTGGTCACACCCGGGGGAAAAGACCTGCTCAGAGCTGCCTTCCCCTGTCCTGGAACCATGGGCGGCCTCTCTGTGCTGGTTTGCTCTCCAGGCCCACTGTCATGGGCTTCCCCTCACCAAGGGAGATTTTCCCCAAGGTATGGCAGACTCTTTGGCTGGTCTAACATGGGCTGGCACCCATGGAGTTGGAGATCTTTTAGGCTGTTCAGTTCTTGATGAGAAGGAGCTGAGATCGAGTCCCCTAGAGAGGCACTGGATGAGGGGGGAGGATGACTTATTAAAAAAAAATAATTTTATTTATTTATTTATGACTGAGCTAGGTCTTCATTGTCGCTTGGGCTTTTCCCAGTTGTGGCAAGTGGGGGCTACTCCCTAGTTGATGTGAATGGGCTTCCCATTGCTAGGGCTTCTCTTATTGAAGAGCACAGGCTCAGTAGTTGTGGCTCACAGGCTTAGTTGCAGCATATGGGATCTTCCTGGACCAGGGATTAAACCCGTGTCTCTTGCGTTGGCAGGCAGATTCTTATCTACTGAGCCACCAGGGAAGTCCAGATGACTAATTTTCTGACATTGCCCCGTGCTGAATTTCCTAGTCCCTGCCACCCCCAACCCAGTCTCAAGTTCTTTGATCTCCTCAAAATTGAGAGGCAAGCTTTCTTCACCTTTTGTGAGGAAAGGTTAATCCTGGAGCCTGGGGTTCTGAAATTCAGTCCCAGTGGCTCCAACATTCAGTCCCAGTGGTGCCTTCCCAATTTCTCCCAAGCAGGCCAGGGACCCTTAGTCAGTTAAAACCCCTGGCGGCCAGCCCTGACATTGAGGATTCCCAGGGTGGGTCTGGGGTTGATGCCTCCTGCTCAGCAGTATTTGCATTACTTGCAGGGAAGTTGTCTGTCTCCTTTTCCTTGCCTAATGTATCCAGTTAATCCTGGGGCTGCTGTTCACTAACTGTGTGACCTTGGGCAAGTTCTTTGGCCTCTCTGAATGTTGTCTGTAAACAGGTAGAGAAAACACTGGTACCTGTCTCATAGGGAGTACTATTGAAAGGGTTAGTTACACAGTCATGTCTGATTCGTTGTGATCCTGTGGACTGTAGTCCGCCATCTCCTCTGTCCTTGGAATTCTCCAGGAAAGAATATTGGAGCAGGTAGCTATTCCCTTCCTGACCCAGGTATCTAACTCCAGTCTCCTGCATTGCAGGCAGATTATTGTCTGAACCACCAGTGAAGCTCACTGGAACTACTAAATGAGACAACCAATTAAAATAGCTTAGCACACTTCCAGGCACACTGCAAGAACACAGAACATTTGCTGTCACTATTTATCAATAAGTTGTCCTTTGTGAAACGGAGGTACCTGGAACTTGTCCCAAGACCCCAGGCTTGATAGTGGCAAAGAACAATGGGACTTCTTTCTCTAACATCTTAGACCCTAGATTGCACATGTCTGAGGATTGCATTAGCCTTTTAAAACCTTCAAAAGTTTACACTTACTGAGATCTCACCCTATACACAAGTCATCCCAATCTACCCAAAACTGCCAGGCTCACCTTTGGTGTTATCTTTCCACAGCTCTTTTTCCCTCCAATCCTTTAAAAAATTGGCTCAAACTGCACACATTGCTTTGTAACCTGCTATTTTTCATTTAATATTTCACTATGTCATTTAGTGATCAATAAAAAGAAATAGAGGAAAATAATAGAATGGGAGAAGGCAATGGCACCCCACTCCAGTGTTCTTGCCTGGAGAATCCCAGGGATGGGGGAGCCTGGTGGACTGCCGTCTATGGGGTCGCACAGAGCCGGGCACGACTGAAGTGACTTAGCAGTAGCAGCAATAGAATGGGAAAGATTAGAGATCACTTCAAGAAAATTAGAGATACCAAGGGAACATTTCATGCAAAGATGGGCACAATAAAGGACAGAAATGGTATGGACTAACAGAAGCAGAAGATATTAAGACGAACTGGCAAGAATACACAGAAGAACTGTACAAAAAAGATCTTCATGACCCAGATAACCGTGATAGTGTGATCACTCACCTAGAGCCAATCATCCTGGAATGTGAAGTCAAGTGGACCTTAGGAAGCATCACTAGGAACAAAGCTAGTGGAAGTGATGGAATTCCAGTTGAGCTATTTCAAATCCTGGAAGATGATGCTGTGAAAGTGCTGCACTCAATACGCCAGCAAATTTGGAAAACTCATGAGTGGCCACAGGACTGGAAAAGGTCAGTTTTCATTCCAATCCCAAAGAAAGGCAATGCCAAAGATGTTCAAACTACCGCACTCATCTTACAATCTAGCAAAGTAATGCTCAAAATTCTCCAAGCCAGGCTTCAACAGTACGTGAACCATGAACTTCCAGATGTTCAAGCTGGATTTAGAAAAGGCAGAGGAACCAGAGATCAATTTACCAACATCTGTTGGATCATCAAAAAAGCAAGAGAGTTCCAGAAAAACATCTACTTCTGCTTAATTGACTACACCAAAGCCTTTGACTGCGTGGATCACAACAAACTGTGGAAAATTCTTCAAGAGATGGGAATATCAAACCACTTCACCTGCCTCCTGAGAAATCTGTATGCAGGTCAAGAAGCAACAGTTAGAACTGGACATGGAACAACAGACTGTTTCCAAATTGAGAAAAGAGTATGTCAAGGCTGTATATTGTCACCCTACTTATTTAATTTATATGCAGAGTGCATCATGAGAAATGCTGGGCTGGATGAATCACAAGTGGGAATCAAGATTACTGCAGGAAATATCAATAACCTCAGATATGCAGATGACACCACCCTTACAGCATAAAGTGAAGAACTAAAGAGCCTCTTGATGAAAGTGAAAGAAGAGAGTGAAAAATTTGGCTTAAAACAACATTCAGAAAACTAAGATCATGGCATCTGGTCCCATCAATTCATGGTAAATAGATGGGGAAACAATGGAAACATGGAGAGATTTTATTTTTGGGGCCTCCAAAATCACTGCAGATGGTGACTGCAGCCATGAATTTAAAAGACGCTTGCTTCTTGGAAGAAAAGCTATGATCAACCTAGACAGCATATTAAAAAACAGAAACATGACTTTGCCAACAAATGTCTGTTTGTCTAGGCAAAGCTATGGTTTTTCCAGTAGTCATGTATGGATGCAAGAGTTGAACTATGAAGAAAGCTGAGTGCTAAAGAATTGACACTTTTGAACTGTGGTGTTGGAGACTCTTGAGAGTCCCTTGGATGGCAAGGAGAGCCAACCAGTCCATCCTAAAGGAAATCAGTCCTGAATATTCACTGGAAGCACTGATGCTGAAGCTGAAACTCCAATACGTTGGCCACCTGATGGGAAGAACTGACTCATTGGAAAAGACCCTGATGCTGGGAAAGACTGAAGGTGGGAGGAGAAGGAGAAGACAGAGGATGAGATGGTTGGATGGCATCACCGACTCAATGGACATGAGTTTGAGTAGGCTCCGGGAGTTGGTGATGGACAGGAGACCTGGTGTGCTATAGTCCATGGGGTCACAAAGAGTCGGACACGACTGAGTGACTGAACTGAACTGATGTAATTTAGTGTATTTGTATGCCATTATTATGTTAATGGGTGTATCGTTGTCAGTTGTACAGAGGAACCATAATTACTGGGCCATGATTGTTTCCAATGTTGCGCCATAGTAACCAATGCTGTGATGAACATTTTGGATTATTCTTAGTGCCACAACCATGTTGACCATGTTGACTAAAGCTCCAAGTTCTATTAAAACCTGCCGCTGTTCAGTCCCATTTCTGTGCTGTCCACCTCGATCCTGTCCTTGAGCAGTTTTTGTCTTGAAGCCAAGTTCAGGACCTGACATTTATCTCTGTTTTATTTTATTTTATTAGATTCAGCCATCAGTCCAGACTGTCTAGAGCCATCTGGATCCTGTTGATGTTTTTGCAATCTGCCTTTTTTCTTTTTTTCCTTTAAAAAAAAAAAACAGCTATAAATTTGGTGAACAGGCCTGTTATGTTTTCAACTCAGTCATTAGTTAAAATGTTGTACAGGTCAAAGTTAAGGACATAACTCTGTGGCTGCCCACCAGAGAACTTCTTCCAGGTTTGAGCAGCACTCATGGGGCTCAGCAAGTTACAAATTTTCCTTAATTGAACCAGCATTCAGCTCACATCCTCCTGTAAGTTTATAATAAAATTCAAAAAACAAAGTTGGACCAGATGGTCTCAACATCTAGGCTCAGTCAAGGGGAACCATCCCCAGAAGCAGAAGCTCAGGTTCTGGATGGAGAAATTGGGTTCCTCTTATTTCCATCTTAACTGGGGCACTTGGCCACCTGGTCTACTACCGCTTTCTGGTGACCCAGGCTGAGGGCTCCCTAGGATTACTGTCTCCCCCATCACTCAGAGAAGGCCCTGGGGAATGGCTGACAATACCAGCTGAGTCCGAATAGGCGTGGTATCTGATACTGAAGGAGCCCAGTTGGGGAGTACCATCTCTGTGGAGCTTCAGCCCTCACTCCACGCACTGCACTGAGTGAGAGACACCAGGGGTATGAGAAACCACGAGCTCCTGGCTTTTACCATCTGCAGGAACAACTGGTCACTGAAAGAGTAATTTAGGGCCTGGCAGAAAGCACAGACTCCAGGTTAGGTATGTGTCTGCTAAGTGACTGTGGACACGTCCCTTCCTTTCCTCTGAGTTTTGGGTCCTTGTCTGTTAAATGGGGATAAACACTATTTACCTTGTAGGGTGGGGCTTCCCTGGTGGCTCAGCAATAAAGAATTTGCCTGTAATGTAGGAGACGTAAGAGACACGGGTTCAATCCCTGGGTTGGAAAGATCCCCTGGAGGAGGACATGGCAACCTTCAGTTTTCTTGCCTGGAGAATCCCGTGGACAGCAGAGCCTGGCAGGCTACAGTCCATAGGCTCACAAAGAGTTGGACATGACTGAAGAGAATGAGTACGCATGCAAGCGTGCATGCTAAGGGTCTGCCATGTAAATGTAACCAGGGAAAGAAACAGCATGCGTGGTGCGTGGAGACAGCCTGGTGGTACACGGGCTAGATTTGGCTAGCTGATGTGTTTCATTTGGCCTCATGGCATTTAAAAAATCTCTGAGTCAGTTTCCAAAACTCAGGGGATTTTGCTTACAACTCTGAATCTTAGCTTCTCTTGAAAAATTGGAAGGTCTGGTAAGGTGGTCCCCAGCAATACGGTAGACCCTAGTGACTGCTCCCCGTGGACAGCTGCCTTTTCTACATGCCATGATGTCCTCCACTCAAACACATATGCCTGAGCGCTTTTGCCCAGCCAGCTTGAGCTGCCATCCTGGCAGGCCTGGGTCCTGGCAGCAACAGAGCACATCACCCTAGTGGCCTGTGGAAAAGTGCTGGCTCAGGAATCAAATTGCTTAATCTGCGTGTGACCTCTCAGTGGCTCAAGTCCCTCTTGCATCAAACTAGCATAATAATGATGGCTACAAAGATCGTGTCTGTTGTGCTTCTTGGTGCCTCATGGAGTGGTGCAGTCTGAGTGGCCACCCTTGCTATCTTCAGCTGGGGTACTGATGGAAACCGGTGGGAGGGAAAGTGAAAGTGAAAGTTGCTTTGTGATCCCCATGGACTATACAGTCCATGGAATTCCCCAGGCCAGAATACTGGAGTTGGGGAGCCTTTCCCTTCTCCAGGGGGTCTTCCCAACCCAGGGATCGAATCCAGCTCTCCCACATTGCAGGTGGATTCTTTACCAGCTGAGCCACAAGGAAAGCCCAAGAATACTGGAGTGGGTAGCCTATCCCTTCTCCAGCGGATCTTCCCTACCCAGGAATTGAACCGGGGTCTCCTGCGTTGCTGGTGGATTGTTTACCAACTGAGCTATTAGGAAAGCTCAGTGGCGGGGGGCGGGAGGAGTCGCAAAGTTCAGGGAAGCAGCAAGCCCAGCAATCATCGTAATTATAGAAACCTCTGGAAACCATCCCGAGGAAAAAGGATGCCCTCGCGTAGACATATACACAAAGCAGCGGAAGATGCCATCTGTCACCGAGACACCCTGTAACAGTAGCCCTGTCCCTAGGCTATGGTGCCCTTCAGTCTCCTAGTTCCGCTTCTCTCCAAGGGTCCCCATGAGACCCATCACGTCTTTTTTCCACATCGGTCTCCTCCTCTCCTCGGTGTGTTAGTGGCTTGTACACGTAGATTTTCTGAAATTAGAACCACTCACTGTGAACCTCAGAGGGGCAAGGACTTCTCAGAAAAGAGAGCAGCCTCATCAGGCCACAGGTAGTGAGCAGCTGGGAAACCAGAACTTTAAAATTTTCATCCTAAAAAAACTTGCCAGAGCTACATACAGGATCGCCCAGTGCAGTGCTTTTGTGGGATAGCGAGTGGACTTAAATCATCACTTCTGCTTGTCCAGAAGTGATTTGAAAGTGCTGGGCTAGTAAGCAGCAGGCTTCTGCTTGCAAAGTTTCAGCCCAGAACTCTGGCCTGTTGTACCAGTTTATACTGACTCACTGCTGGCTGTGTGTATCAGCAGATTTCAAAGCTACCTTCCATCTCTGCACCTTGCTAGAGACCTGCCTCCTCTCGGGGACAATGTTTAATGAACCCCACTGGGCATGGATGTTAGAGACGCTAGGATTTGATGGCTTCCTGTCAGGCAAGCCTTTCCTACTTTCTTGAAGCCACCAACTCTACAGCCCTTAATTCATTCTCTTTCCCGCCTTCAGAGGGTGAAGACCATCTCAACATTTCTCTGTCAATTTACCCAACACCTTTCTTTTCCCTCCTGCTTCCCAGTTCAACAGTTCAAATCCGCATCAGTGTGCACCTACTGTGTGCCTGCACTGTGGATGGCAAAACCCAGATGATGAGGTTTCCCGTCTCCTCTTCAAGGGTATCACCCCTCCCCACCTCCTCCTGCAGGGCCAGCTGCACCCTGGGCTCTAGACTGGTGAACTATGGCCCAGGGCCAAATCCAGCTCACCATCTGTTTTTGTAAATAAAGTTTTATTGGAACGCAGCCACATATTTGTTTATGCATTGTCTTTGCATTACAACGGCATTTTGGTAGTTGTGACAGAGGCTGTATGGCTTGCAAAGCTGAAAATATTTACTCTCTGGACTTTCACAGAAAAAGTCTGTATATCCCTGGTTTAATCCGGTGTCTTCCTGCCTCCCCCTCCCCCCAGGAACTCAAGTTGTGCATGATCCCTTTGTCTTCCATGCCTTCAGTCTCTTCCTTTCCTGGAGAAGCTTCTCTCTGGTCCAGGCTCTCTGTATCTTATAAAACCTCCCTCTCTGTTCAGTGCCGGACTTCCCAGAGCAGTGATCTACCCTTGCTACCTCCACGTGTCAATCTTTTCAGGCACTGATGCACCTTCTCTGGATGGAGCCTGGGAGCTGGGGCAGGGGCCTGCAGTTACCCCCCGCTCCTTCCCCTAACCTCCCACCCATCTTGTTTCTAGTCCTGCTAAGGCTCACCAAGTATGTGGGGAGCCGGGAAGGAAGCAGGATCCCAGAGAGGAAAGCACCTAGGCTGGGGTATCAGATGAGCCTGGGGACCCTGCCACTTGCTGGATGGTGACCTCAGGTTGGTCCCTTCATCTCAGGCACCCCCTCTGTTTTCTCATCTCCACAGTGGGGTGAGATGACCTACCTCCGGATCACTGAGATGATGGAGGGTGCTCTGCGCCCTGTCTCAGTCTCCTGGGGGGAGCCTGTCCTCCTTCCATTCCCTTCCTTTCCCTCTCATTCCTACTGGCTGTGGGTGAGGCCATCCAGAATGCTGCAGCACTCAGAGACAGAGAGGGTAGTGGCCCGTGGCCTGGCCTTGCTGTGGACTCCAGATTTCCTCCATCTGTCCCTCCTCAGGCTGGTCCTTTCTCCACCTTACACGGGGCTGTAAGTGAGCATGCCCAGCCGATGGCAGGCTGCAGAAGGCAGCAGCCACAAGGCTGAGGAACTGTCAGAGGCACAGGTGCTGGGGCCTGGCAGAAGAGGCCAGGCCCGTTGCTATGGAGAGAGAAATGTTATGCAGCTAACTTGTTTGACTGGCGGCCTTGAGAAATACCCGTGTCCCTCTGGAGCCTCAGAGCCATCCATCACTCCAGAAAGGCTCCTTTCATGATGAGGGTTATCTATTTGGCTAATAAAACCGCAATCACAATCCCTTACATACAGACAGGTCTTCCCTTTTCACACATTTTATGGAGCCCTCTTTAGTTTATAAGGATCCTGAGGCTTCATTCTGTTCAGCTCTGACTCTACCACTGAGACAGGCATTTTGGGCACATGCTGGTTGCCGGGCACAGACAATGAGAGACGAACCTGCGTGGCCCTTGCCTCGCAGGGGCTCCTCATTGCAAGAAGAGAGGGAAGGGAAGGAGAAGGTTCTGAGTACAGAGCGGGTGGAGGTGGCCTTGGAAGGCTGGAGGGACAGCCCCGTTCGAGAGTGGGAGGGAGGAGACAGAGAAGAATGAAATTACAGGGTAGCATGAAGGGAGTTAAAGACAATTACACATCTGCTCTGACCCGGGCACTGGTCCAGGCGTTTGGCGTACATCGATTCATTTATCATGACAACAGAATTCTTTGGGTGCAAGTGACAAAATCACAATGCAAACTGGTTTAGACAAAAAGATGTTTATTGGCTCAGGTGTCCAAACACAGGATGGGCTGTGTTGACCGGGCGTCTGGAGTCTCATTTTCATGCTCCCAGACTCCCCCATCGTGTCTCTCTGCGGAAATTTTTGTTTTTGTTTTTTTTTGCTTTTGTCCTTGGTTATAGTTTGAAATATCCCAGGGAAAAACTCTGATAGGCTCAGATCAAGTCATGTAACTACCCTCTGACATTCACTGTGGCCGAGGGGTGGGTCATGTCAGAAGGTGGCTGGCACCTCCCATTCTGCCAAATGTTAGAACTGAGATATGAAGCTGGGCATAGTTGTTTCTCAGAGGAATAATGGTGGTGGTTTTGGTAGCAAAGAAACGGCTCAGATGGCATCTTAGTGTTTTTTCTTCTTTTCTATTACTCATTTGACAAAATTTGATGAACACCAGGCATTGTTTTGGGCTTCCCAGGTGGCATTAGCGGTAAAGGACTCTCCTGCCCGTGCAGGTTAGATGTAAGAGACGTGGGTTTGATGCCTGGGTTGGAAAGATCCCCTGGAGGAGGACACAGCAACCCATCCCAGTATTCTTGCCTGGAGAATCCCGTGGACAGAGGAGCCTGGTGGGCTGCAGTCCATGGGTCGCACAGTCGGGCCTGACTGAAGCGACTTTACAGCAGCAAGCAGGCAGGGAGGCAGGCATTGCTTCACTGCTGCAGGTGACTGTGACTGAGACACCGTCCCTGCTCTCCCGGAGCCCACACTTTTGTGAGAGACGCAGACAATAAACAAGTTAACAAAGATATAATTTCAGGCAGTGAGTGATGAGCGAAACTAAGAAAAACGAAGAGATTAGAAAACAGGGCTAGCTCCTTTGGTGTTGTCGGGGAAGGACTCTCTGAGGAGAACTGCCTGCGGCGGGGAGGAGTCATGACAAGATCTTGCAGAGGCAACAGCGTGTGCAAAGGCCCTGGTGTGGGAAGGAACGTGGTGTTCCAGGAATCACCGGAAGACCAAGTGGCTGGAGGAGCTCAGCCAGGGAGAGAGGGGCAGCAGCGGGGGTCAGAGTTGACAGGGCCAGGTCATGGAGGGCCACCTTTGCTGGCCGTGGCAAGGAGTTGGTTTTTTTTTTTTTTTTCTCCTAAGTGTGATAGAAAGCAATAAGTTTTCTCTCATGGATAAAGAAACTGAGCTGCAGGGAAGTGATGTGAACTTGCCTAAGAAGGAAGATGTTATGTGGTGCAGCTGTTGCCTGAGCCAAACTCGATTTCTTCCTTCTTCACCTCACGCCTTTCTCTAGTTAGATTTGGAAAAATTAGGAGAGCATGAGCCAAGAAGCTGGACAACATCTCGTGACCTCCCCTGTCTGTTTGAGGGAGGCCAGATGGTCTTACGAGAGTGAGGTGTAGGGAAGGGTAAGTGGGGCTGGCCGAGGATGGAGAGGCTTGGCACAGACGCTGAGCAGACCGGAAGTGGACTAGCCTGGGAGCGAACAGGAGGCTTGCCGGACAACCGAGGGCCCGCGGCCATCAGAGACCGCGGGTTTGTAGTGGGGTGGGTCAGCACAGATTTAAATTTCTCACAAGTAGGGATTTGGGATAGCAGCTTCACAGGCAGCAGAGGGTTCTGCAGGAATTACTGGGGAGTGCCCACAGGATCAATGCCCAAGCAGGGGGTGGTGTAGGCAGGAGGAATGGGCAGGTGGAGGAGTTGAACTTTTTAAAAGTTTTATTTAGTTTTGGCTGTGCTGGGTCTTTGTTGCTGCCAGGGCCCTTCTCTAGTTGCCGTGATGGGGGCTACTCCCTGTTTGCAGTGCGTGGGTTCCTCAGTGAGGTGGCTTCTCTTGCTGCAAAGCAGAGGCTCTGTGGTGTGTGGGCTCAGCAGTCGTGGTTCTCAGGCTTCAGAATTTGTGGTTCCTGGGCTCTGGAGCACACGCTCAAGAGTTGTGGCACACGGGCTTAGTTGCTTCTCAGAATGTGGCATCTTCCTGGATCAGGGATCGAATCCAGGTCTCCTGCATTGCAGGCAGACTCTTTACCACTTCCCTCATAGTTCAGATGGTAAAGAATCTGCCTGCAATGCAGAAGACCTGGGTTCAATCGCTGGGTTGGGAAGATTCCCTGGAATGGCAACCCACTCCAGTATTCTTGCCTGGAGAATCTCCACGGACAGAGGAGCCTGGCTGGCTACAGTCCATGGGGTCTCAAAGAGTCAGACACAACTGAGGGACTAACCCTACTACTACTACCAGGGAAGCCCCCAGGAATTGAATTTTGATTCATAACAAGGTCAAGTCAATATCAGGAGGAGCGATGGAGCAGGGATGGTCCTCCAGAGTTTCACCTTGAGGCAATAGGGCTGCAAGCAACAGACATTGGAGATGGGTTGCCCCCAAGATAGGGGCATGATTTTTGTCAATGTGCCTCTTAAAGGCTAACGGCAATTCCTGGGGGACTCAAGTGGGAGCTGTAGGCATACAACAATCCTGGCAGCTGGGGGGTTAAGCGTCTTAGCCCTGAAGGGGTGGGGGGCACACACCACAGCGCTCTTACCTTTCCTTCATAGCACTTGGCAGTTGCAAGTTGATATTTGTATTCTTATTTTATTAATCTTTGTTCCCCGCTAGATTTAGAACAGAGAGGAGTTCCTTGCCAATAAAAGTGATGTTCCATTGGGCATAGAGGAAAGTGATGTGATGGATTCGTATATGGATGGAGGAGAATTAATACCAGCAGAGGGAAGAGCAGGAATGTCAGGAAAATCTAGGAGGAAAGGCTTGTGTGGCTGGAAAGATTTGGTTATTATTGCAGGAAAAAAAGAGAACGGAGTGCGAAAGGAATGTTAGTATATTTGCTACCTGCTATCTGACAGGCACTTTCCTATTTAATCCTTATAATAACCCAGGGACTCAGGATTGTTGCAGCTTGAAAAGGGCTGATGAGAGGTCGGGCGTCTCTAAGAGGAAGGCCGAGTGGCTGGCTGCTAAGAGGCCTCTGAGCCTGGCATCAGCTTTGTGAATTTATCACAGAATGAATATGGCCTGCTCCTGGCTCCCTGGGCTCCCCTTTTCTCTGCTCCAGGCTAGGCGTGCTTCCTCTGCTCACACACTCTTCTACCAACTGACTTAGTGTGGTTTCTGTTTACTCCATTGCCATCACGCCTTGGTCTTGTCTCCCTGTGACCACACTCGGGCTGCCATGATTGGCATTTGGGGTCTTCCCAGACTCTGCAACCACATTTTCAGGCCACCTCTTTGGTTCATGCCAACAGATGGCGTATCTCATCCTCCTGCAGGCATCTCACTAACCTCACTCTCCAAGGCTTTTGCTTCCATATCCCACACTCACTCTCAGGTGCTGCTGACAGGTGTCATTTCTGCTTTGGAGATGAGAGGCTGAAGCTGAGAGAGGCTAAGCCACTGGGTCAGTGTCATCTGGTCAGTAGAGACAATACTTGATGCCAGGTCACCTTCTGACTCCCATGGCTGGGAAAGAAGGGATGGATAAAGGGAGGGAGGGCCATGGCTCAGAGTGGCACAATCTCAGGTTCTTTTAGAGAGTTTTGGGCAGGTGTGTTTTGTGGCCTTGTTCGTAGGGTCTTTCAGAACCTGGCGGAAACAATTGAGCTGGTTCAGCCAAGACACTGGAAGCTTTGAGCCATATCCATATTCTGCCAGAGGGGAGCCTTTGCTCCAGGGATCCCTCATAGCTGAGCCTACTGTGGTGGCCCCAGCATGAAGTTGACTAGCATTGCTGCCTGGGCTTGCGTAGGTTGAGTCTGGTGGATAAGAGGGACTGAAACCCAGCTCATGTACCACTCACCAATCTTTACAGCCTGGTTTGGGACTGCCATAGTCTGGAGGAAGGAGCACCTTCTCCCTACCACATGGGCATCATTTTGTAATTCACCCACCGGCATGGGGAGTCTTTCTTAGAATTTATATGACGGTTCCCTAGAGCTTTTTAGCTGTGACTGTCCCATGCTCCTCTGTATATGTCAGCTCATTTTCTGAGGTGAAAGTCCATACTAAGGTACTTGACCGACCCCTTATAGAATCAACAGAAGCTATTTGGGCATCTTTACTGATGCAGAAGAGTGCAGCATTGAAGCTCAGAAGTCAGCAGAGAGGGTCATGCCTGGCAGAGTGTGGGCCTTGCAGGCTCAACTTGTGCCCCAACCTTCCTTGAAAGCCCTCTAGGCAACCAGCACAAGGTCAAACACTTCTGTGCGGCAAGTCCCCACAGGGGGATTTGTTCCGGGAAGAGAATTACATTTCAATTTGATTTAATTCAATGAGAATGACACCAAATTGATCAGCTGGTAAAATGCCGTTTGATGGGCAGGTCTGCTCTTTCCAAGTCAATAGGAATCACCAGAAAAATTAGTCTTGCTTTTTCAGACAGAACTGAAAATTTTACCCATTTCCTTTGCCTTTTAAAAAGGGCTCAGATTCCCCGAAGGTGGAAAACATTTTCCTGATAGCTCTGTTGACCAGGGCAAAGAAATTAACCACCTCACCCCCAAGGAAGACAGTACATGTTTTGTGTAAGTATTATTTTTTGTTAAGCAATCACTTTGCAGCAGAACTTGTATGGCCTTGAGAGATTGTACTGATTCTTTGGGCTGCAGTTTTGCCATCTGTAAAATGGGCATATAGCCTCCCTTGGTCCACCTCTGGGTGACTCTCTTTGGTGTATAGTATGAACAATAATTATGGCACCATAATGACATTATCCCAACAACCACAATCACTAACATTACTTTTGAGCAGCTGCTACTTATTAAGTACTATCAAAAGCTTCCTATGTATTTTATGACATGTTCCTTGTAACAATTCCATCAGGTAGGCATAGTCAGTTCTGCTATAGTACTTATTTTGAAAATGTGAATTAGTTTTAATGCCTTTGACCTATTAGGGAAGGACTTGAGGGTGATGTTCACTTGGCACTTGCTTATGAGATGATGTTGGGTGTGAGACACGCTAGGTGAACTCATCACTGCAGCCAGCTGAACTGAGCCACATGGGGTAAACAAAATTCACACATGTGCACACCTCAAATGTCTACCAACTTCCCCAGTTCACTGCGTCATGCGTGTTTGTTTCCAAAATCAGGTCTAATTGCTCACCACTCTAAAGTGCATACTCAAGGGGCCCGTGCTGGTAGAAACAGAAAGGTTACTTTAATTAGAAAGCCAGCAATCTGAGGAGAAGGTGGACTTGAGTCCTTAAATCCACTCCAAAATTCTTTCTCCATACAAGATCTGCCACAAAGTGATTGCTTAACAAAAAATAATACTTACACAAAACATGTACTGTCTTCCTTGGGTATGAGGTGGTTAATTTCTGCTCAACCATAAAGTTTTTAGAGGGAAAAAGAAAAGTAAACTCAGTCACTGAGATAGGGGGTCAGATTCATTGCCATCTCCTACTGTATGCTGGCTTGTCGACTCCTTGTGATCATTCTTTAGGGGCGTGCTGTGATTCATGGGGTCGCAAAGAGTCAGGCATGACTGAGCGACTGAACTGAACTGAACTGATCTCATTTACATGGTTTGCTCAAGAGATTACTGAAGCAGCGGCTGGGGAAGAGATCTGGTCATCTGTTAATTATTTATTCTTCATTTCCATTTCTTTGATCTAAGGAAACAACAACAACAACAACAACAGGTTAGGCAATGTATTGTGTGATCAAAGGATTTGTAGAGTGTGCTTAGGCTGGAGATGAGTAGAGCATGGGGTGCCCGGTTTAAGGTTAGTTACAGTATAGCTTTGCTATAGTGACAAGACAGAAGGAGCCTCCTGCAGAGAGCTTTTTCCCCTGAAAGAGTTCTTCCCTGCCAGAAGTTGCTGCTTACCTGTTGTGAGCTGTGTGCCTGGTGCTAGAACTTTCCTTCGCATTTCTGATGACTCTCCTCTTATCACTTCACAGTGACCCCCAAACTGTAACCTGTTTGACACCCACTTCCATAAGCAAACCAAAGGTCTTTTTTCAAGGTGAAGCGCCAGTTTTTTCCTGATATTTCTGTATGTCGTAACCACTTAACATGTGTGAAACTGGGCTAATGTTTTTATTAGGTTCCTTTTTAAAAAGTGTATCCCTGATAAAGCTTTTGAATGTTGTGTCTTAACTCCATTGTTCCCATTGGCTCCATGGGTTTTACAACCTCTATTGATTCATTTTAAATAAAAAAAAGTGATTAAAATATACATAACATGAAATTTAGCATCTTAATGATTTTAAACGGTACATTCCTACTGTTGTGCTCCTACCACTACCATCCATCCACAAGACTCTTTTCATCTTGCAGACTGAAACTCTGTACTCTTGAAACACTGGCTTTCTGTTCCTCCACTCCTCCCAGCTCTTGGAGATCATCATTCTACTTTCTGTCTCTCAGTTTGATTACTCTAGTTATCTCATAGGAGCTCAGTTCAGTTCAATTGCTCAGTCATGTCCTACTCTTTGCAACCCCATGGACTGTAGCACACCAGGCTTTCCCGTCCATCACCAACTCCCAGAGCTTACTCAAACTCATGTCCATCGAGTTGGTGATGCCATCCAACCATCTCATCCTCTGCCATCCCCTTTTCCTACCGCCTTCAATCTTTCCTAGCATCAGGGTCTTTTCAAATGAGTCAGTTCTTGGCATCAGGTGGCCAAAGTGTTGGAGTTTCAGCTTCAGCATCCGTCCGTCCAATGAATATTCAGGGCTGATTTCCTTTAAGATGGACTGGTTGGATCTCCTTGCAGTCCAAGGGACTCTCAAGAGTCTTCTCCAACACCAAAGCTCAAAAGCATCAATTCCTTGGCGCTCAGTTTTCCTTATAGAAGTGTGATCATGTAGTATTTCATGACTGGCTTATTTCATTTAGCATAATGAATGGGCTCAGTGTTCATCCATTGTGTATGACTCATGTGTCACGACTTCTTTCTAAAGGCTAAATGATATTCCTTTGTCTGTACGTGCATGCAGACTAAGTCACTTCAGTCATGTCCAACTCTTTGCTACTCCGTGACTATAGCCTTCCAGGCTCCTCTGGACCTGGAATTCTCTAGGCAAGAATACTGGAGTGGGCATCTGGGTAGCCCCTCTTTTGTATGTATATACTACATTTTGTTTATCCATGGTCTGGAGTGTTTTCAAATACCTACAACCAATTCTCCCATTCTTTGGACACCAGCTGAGTATCAAACAGTTCAATTCAGTTCTTAAGGCTCTGCCCCACAAGCCTACCCCAGCTTCAGACATCAGTCACAAGTCCCAGGCTTCCCATACTTTTGACTGACTGGCTATAAATTGGAGTTTCCCATGACCCCCTTTTAAGGTTCAGTGATTTGCTAGATGGCTCACATAACTCAGGAAGTAACTTTGCTCACCCTGACTGGGTTATTATAAAGAATACAACTCAGGAATAGCCAAATGAAGAGGTGGTGTGTATAGGGAGTAGGGGCATGAAGCTTCCTTGCCTTCTCCAGGCACATCACACTCCCAAATCTTCAATGTGTCCAACAACCTGGAAGCTCAAAGGTCCAAACCTCTAATCACTTGGTCTTTCTAGTGACCAGCTCCATCCTGAAGCTCTCTAGGGGGTCCTAACATGAGTTACTTCATTAATATACACTCAGGTATGATTGAAAGGGACTTATTATAAATAATGAAAGATTTTCCTATCACTCAGGTAATTCCAAGGGTTTTAGGAGCTCTGTGCCAGGAACCGGGGACAAGGACCAAATCTATTTTTATTATACCACACATAGTATCAATATGGTGGTGCTTATGAAGGATGCATGTTACCCTACAGCAGAACTGACTGTACTATTGTTTCTCCATTTTGCACACGAAGCAGCTGAGGTACAGGGAGGGTAGGTGACTTGCCCAGAGAAAGTGAAAGTGTTAGCCACTCAATTGTCATGTCTGACTCTGTGACCCCATGGACTCTAGCCTGCCAGGTTCCTCTGTCCATGGGATTTTCCAGGCAAGAGTATTAGAGTGAGTTGCCATTTCTTTCTCCAGGGGATCTTCCCAGGTATCAAACCTGGGTCTCTTGCACTGCAGGCAGATTCTTTACCAAGCCTGTGATTCGACTACCCCAACCTTCCAGCTATAAGTGGGAGATCCAGGACTTAAACCCAAACTTTGCCAATTCCGCAACTTTTGCCTCAAATGCTGTGCTACCCTACTTCCTTTTTTTTTTCCTTTTTTCCAAGATATCATCACCAATCCAGACGATGATGACTATGAATCAGTCTGGTTATTAATTTCCTGTTGGTAATAGAAGCTTAGTGTCTGAAATATCTGTTGCACCATCTGGAATTTTTAATAAAAACTTGAGGAATTTTCAGGGGTTTTTGTGCATTGCATATGTGTAATAGCAAGGGAAAAATTGCTATTTTAAACCCCAAATGCCTACAGCCACTTTTACGCTCCAGGTGGGGGGTAAGAATGGTGCCTGGCAGAAGGAAGGCTGCTTTTTTGTTTAAGAAAATACTAAAAATAAGCTTTTTTGATTATGTAACAGAAGACTTCCTACCCCTACCTCACATAGTCTGGAAGGTGGAAGCTCTATCAAGGATTAAATTGCTCTGAAAAAGAAACTAATAAGAATCAGAGAACTGTCCACTGGCAGCACACGAAGAAGGGAGATTTGCAAGTCTCAAGGAAAAGAGGAAATTAAAGAAAGTTCATGGCAGGGAAATCAAACGTTCCCTATCAGGTTAGGCTTCCCGCGTGGCTCAGTGGTAAAGAATCCACCTGCAGTGCAGGAGATGCAGGAGACGCAGGTTTGATCCCTGGGTTGGGAAGACCCCCTGGAAGAGGAAATGGCAAGCCACTCCAGTATTACTGCCTGGAGAATCCCATGGACAGAAGAGCCTGGTGGGCTACAGTCCATGGAGTTTCAAAGAGTCAGACATGACTGAGCACACAGCAGCTGCAGCAGCCAGGGCTACAGGTCTCAGCCCCAGATGAATGATGACTGATGAGAAATTCCCTGTGTTGGGTTGACTGAGGGGCTCTGAGATCATGACTCTCCAATTTTAAATGTTTCCAGTTGTGTACTAGTTTGAAATTCCCCTCAGTAAAATCAGCTGCATGCAATAGGCTCTGTGTAGTAATGGCCTGTGATCTGAAGGCAGAGGATCTGGGTTCCTGGGAGAGGAGAGTGGTGGGCAACAGGTCAGCAGGGATAGCAAGTCTGAGGTGGGAGTGACACAGACAGAGTAAAGGGGCAAAGCAGGTAATTAGGTAATCCAACTGAAGGATTGCAAAGTTAAAAAAAAAAATGTACAGGAGAATCCTGGTAAGTTAATGGTCACTCAAGAAATCAGGCTTGCTTAACCACAGAACCAAGCAGGCTTGCTTAACAGCAAAACCATGCAACCGAAGCATGAAATATGCCCCCAAACAATAAAACAATGGTGCCATGAGGCCCACACGCTGCCCAGTGAGCTCAGTAGGTTAGTGATTCCTAGGACGTGCTCCTCTGGGCACACTAAAAACAGAATTATAGAGAAAGGACACTTAGGCTGCTTTCAAATCCTGGATAGTGTAAATAATGCTGCAATGAACATTGGGGTGCATGTATATTTTTGAATTATGGTTTTCTCTGGTTATATTCGTAGGAGTGGAATTGTTGGATCATATGGTAGTTCTAGACTTCCCAGGCGGTGCTAGTGGTTAAGAACCTGGCTGCCATGCAGGAGATAAAATAGATGTGTTTGATCCTGGGGTTGGGAAGATTCCCTGGAGGAGGGCACGGCAACCCACTCCAGTATTCTTGCCTGGAGAATCCCATAGATAGAAGAGCCTGGTGGGCTACAGTCCACAGGGTTGCAAAGAATTGAACATGACTGAAATGACTTAGCATGCACTCATGGTAGTTTTGTTTTTAGTTTTTTAAGGAGCCTTCATACTGTTCTGCATAGTGACTGTACCAATTTACATTCCTACCAACTGTGTAGGAGGATTCCGCTTTCTTCACACCCTCTCCAGCATTTATTCTTTGTAGATTTCTTGATGATGGTCATTCTGACTGATGAGAAGTAATATATCTCATTGTAGTTTTGATGTGCATTTCTCTAACAATTAGTGGTCTTTTCAATTGAGCATCTTTTCATGTGCTTTTTGGCCACTGTATTTCTTCTTTGGAGAAATGTCTGTTTAGATCTGCCCATTTTTTGATTGGGTTGTTTGTTTTGCTTTGATATCCAGCTTCATGAGTTGTTTGCATATTTTGGAGATTAATCTCTTGTCAGTTGCTTCACTTGCAACAGAGCAATGGATAAAGAAGATGTGGTACAAATATACACTGGAATACTATTCAGCCATAAAAAGACCAAAATAATGCTATTTGCAGCAACATGGATAGACCCAGAGATTGTCATACTGAGTGAAATAAGTCAGACAGAGAAAGACAAATACCATATGATATCACCTACATATGGAATCTAAAATAGGGTACAGATGAAATTATTTGCAAAACCGAAGTAGAGTCACAGATGTAGAAAACAAACTTATGGCTACCAGGGGATAAGTAGGAGAGGGATAAATTGGGAGATTGGGGTTGACATACACACACTGTATGCTGTGCTTAGTTGCTCAGTAGTGTCCGACTCCTTGCGACCCCGTGGACTATAGCCTGCCAGGCTCTTCTGTCCATGGGAATTCTCCAGGCAAGAATACTGGAGTGGGTTGCCATGCCCTCCTCCAGGGGATCTTCCCAACCCAGGGATCAAACCCAGGTCTCTGTCATTGCAGGTGGATTCCTTACCATCTGAGCCACCAGGGAAGCCCAAGAATACTGGAGTGGGTAGCCTATCCCTTCTCCAGAAAACTTCTGATCCAGAAATCTAACTGGGGTCTCCTGCATTGCAGGCGGATTCTTTACCAGCTGAGTTACCCAGGAAGCCCATATACACACTACTATATATAAAATAGATAACTAATAACCTACTGTATATCACAGGGAACTCTACTCCATACTCTAATTTCCTATATGGAAAGAAAACCTAGAAAAGGAATATATGTAAAACTGATTCACTTTGCTGTACATCTGAAACTAACCACAACATTTAAATCAACTGTACACCAATAAAAATTAAAAAAAAATAAGGAAAGGATGGCATTATGCTGAAACCTGAAATGGTTTACCATTTTTAGTATATGTTACTGACTTTTTGCTTATTTGCTTTGTGCTGTGACAGTCCCAGCTTGACCACACAGGGACAAAGAAAACTCTGCTGTCCGATGTAGAGGAGAAACTGGTGATGGAAGCTTGACGTCTACTCAACAATAAGGAAGAAGGTGATTCTCCCCCCACTCCCCACTTTTCCTCTGATTATAAAATTATAGCCCGCTAAGTTCTTGAGGTACAGCATGCTCTTGCCTACCAGCTTGTAAGCCTCAAAGCATCCTATTCTAGTAACTCACTTCTTACCTATCACTTTGCCTCATGCTGAATTCTTTCTGTACTAAGACATAAAGAACTGGAGCTCCTGAGAGCCCCTGAGATGCACTTCTGGGTTTCAGGAGGGGGTTGAGAACTGGGATGAGAGCAGGAGTTGGGAGCCAGAAGTGACCAGGAGAGAGGAAGCACCCCTTGAAAATGGTAGGAAATATTGGGAAGAAGCCTGTTCTTCCCCTGGATAGCTGGGATGGAGAATGAGATTATTTCTGTGGATAGTAGAGTAGAATGCTCCAGAAGAATCAGACATTACCTTCTGGGGAGCTGATACCAGGGGTGGTCTTGCATTCTTTTCTGCCTGGACTTCTGCACCTTAAAGATGTGAACTTCATAATAACCAACGAAGCTGCTAGAACTTAAACTCTGTTTTGCATATCTTCAGAGTGCCCATTGCATAGGTAGGTGTACTGCTCAAAGTTGTTCTAATAGATCTGAAAATTTAGACCATTTCCCCACATGGCAGTAAAGTGATGTGAGGGAGGGACTGCTTTGTCTAAAGTACCCAAAGTCATCATCTGGGCTTGTGACTTGTCTGGATGGCTTCACTTTTTTCAAGTACTTAATATGTGTCCTGTCCTCCATGCATATTAACACTTTAAATCCTCAAAACAACCCCATGAGGTTTGTTGTTCAGTCACTCAGTCGTGTCCAGCTCTTTGCGACCCCATGGACTGCAGCACGCTAGGCTTCCGTGCACCTCACTATTTCTTGGAGCTTGCTCAAACTCATGTCCATTGAGTCGATGATGCCATCCAACCATCTCACCCGCTGTCACACCTTCACCTCCTGCCCTCAATCTTTCCCAGCATCAGAGCTTTTTCCAGTGAGTTGGCTCTTTGCATCAGATGGCCCCAGTATCGGAGCTTCAGCTTCAGCCAAGGATCCAGGCTGCACAGGAACTGATTTGTCCTCCTTTCAGATTGGATTCTGGATGCTGCTCTGTCATCTTGTCCGGTTCCCCAGTCCTGTTAGGGCCTGGCTTGGTCTGTTTTCAGGGTTTTCCCTTCTTCCTTGTAGGAGCATCCACACCTTCTGTGGATTGGGCTGCATACTAACACTTCTGAGACCTGCTGGGCTGGAGGGGAAGGGAAGCAGAGCCTGGAAACTAAAAGGAAGGACACCTCTTCTCCCTCCCTCTGAGAGCTGGTGTAAAGCTTGGGGGGCTTGTGGGGTCATGCTGACTTAGGGATTCAGATGGCCTCTGCATCAGTTCAGTGCCCCCCCCCCCCACCCCGCCGCCTCGCCTTGCACAGACATCTTTCATCTGGGAGACAGACAGATTGGAATTCTAAGCAGAAAGAAAAACATCTTAATATATCAAGTGTCTTTTGGTAGTAGTTTAAAGGGCCCAAGAGACAGACTGTCAAATGCAGTCCCTGGGGACCCAGACCAATATGCCTCCACTCCTGACATCTGTCTCTTATCTCTACAGCCGGAAGGAGAGCAGAGTCATGTGATGTGTGAGTGTGTGCCTACGTGCACAAGTGGGGAGAGCTACCTTTGATAAAGGAGAAATTTAAGGATCAGGCATAGAGCACCTGCCTGTTGTAAAGCTCTGTGGAGTAGGGGTGGGGGCAGGCTCACAGGGCTCTGGGGCTGAAGGCACTGTCACAACAACGTCATGAGGTGGGGACTGTCACTGTCCTCTGCTTTACAGAATCAGAAGCACAGAGAAGTCACTTGCTTGCAGTCACTCAGTGGGTAAGGGGCAAGGATGAGATTTGGACAAACGTGTCACCAAAAAAAGGTATATGGATGGCAAATCAGCACATGGAAAGATGCTCAACATTATTAGGCATCAGGGAAATGCAAATTAAAACCATAATGGGATACTCCTGCATACCCACGAGAATGGCTAATCTGAAAAATACCTGACCATATCAACTCTCTACAGAGACATGGAGTCACTGGAACTCTCAAATGCTGCTGGGAAAAGTAGAATGGGGCAACCACTTTGGAAAACTATGTGGCAGTTTCTTAAAAAGTTAAATGTACTGCTGTCATTGGACCTGCCACTCCTCTCCCAGATATTTATCTAAGAGAAAAGAGAGCATATTCACATAGAGTCTTGGCCATGAATGTTCTCAGAAGCTACATTTGTAAGCCCCAAACTGGAAGCAACCTAAGTGTCAGTCAACAGGTGAATTGATACACAGTGGCAAACACATACAATGGAATAACACTAGGCAGTAAAAAGAAAGTAAAAAAGATGGCAGAGAGCCGAAGAATTGATGCTTTTGAACTGGGGTGCTGGAGAAGACTCTTGAGAGCTCCTTGGAAAACAAGGAGATCAAATCAGTCAATCTTAAAGGAAATCAACTCTGAATACTTTTTGGAAGGACTGATGCTGAATCTGAAGCTCCAATACTTTGGCCATCTGATGTGAACAGCCGACTCATTGCAAAAGACCTTGATACTGGAAAATATTGAAGGCAAAAGGAGAAGAGGGCAACAGAGGATGAGATGGTTGGATGGCATCACTGATTCAATAGACAGGAACTTGAGCAAACTCCAGGAGATGGTGAGGGACAGGGAAGCCTGGTGTGCTGCAGTCCGTGGGGTCGCAAAGAGTCAGACACAACTTGGCAACTGAACAAACAACAAGATGGATTGAACTATGGATATTGCAACGGTGTGAATATGTCTCTAAATGATAATGCTTAATGAAAGAAGCCAGACGTAAAAGAATGCATTCTATTTATATAAAATTCAGGAAAATGCAAGCTAATCTATAGTGACAGGAAATGGATCAGTGGTTGCCTGGATGGACATATAGGGAATGAAGAGGGCCTGGAGAGGGGATCAGAAAGGACACAAAGAAATATTTAGGGGGATGGAGATGTTCATTATCCTAATTGTGGTGATGATTTTAAGAGTGTATACATATGTCCAAACTTACCAAGTGTGTACTTTGAACGTGTACAGTTTATTGTATTAATATATCAATTATGCCTCAAAAGGCTGTTAATTAAAAAAACAAAACAAAACAAGACAAGGACTTTCCAGGCAGTCCAGTGAGCAAGACTCTGCTCTTCACTGCAGGAGGTGAAGATTCCTGGATGGGAGACTGCCGTGCGGCACAGCCAAAACAAGCAAGCAAACAACCCAGGCTGCAGTCTGTCTCCAGAGCTGCTGCACCTTTGATGCTGTGCCTCAGAGGTCAGGCTGGCTATCCTGGGTAACAGCAGCAACCTATTCAGTGGTCATCACTTCCCGTGGTTTAACCCTCCCATTTGTCAGTCCTCTTCAGGCAGGACCTATCTGACAATGCTTATTTAATGGATGTGGAGAAGTTAATGACGTACTCAAGGTCACACGGGTGGGACACGAGAGAGAGGCAGACCCATGCTCTTCACCCCCTCAGGAAGGGAGACAAAGGGGGGCAGCAAGCCCAGTGCCCGCCACAGCCTTTGGTCAGGGCCCAACAGCAGGCCAGCCAGCCTGGTAGACTTCCCCTCTGAAGGAGTTCAATAAGACCTCTAAATGTCCTTCCAGTTTTTGGTATCCAATGAGTCTATGAAATGAAAAACAAAAAGCAAAAAAACTTCCATCGCTTAAAGGGCCAGTTACTGCATGGACTCCTTTGTCTGTCTTCTATTTATTTACTTGGTTTTCAGTTCAGTTCGGTTCAGTCGCTCTGTCATGTCCAACTCTTTGCGACCCCATGAATAGCAGCACACCAGGCCTCCCTGTCCATCACCAACTCCTGGAGCTCACTCAGACCCACGTCCATTGAGTCCGTGATGCCATCCAGCCATCTCATCCTCTGTTGTCCCCTTCTCCTCCTGCCCCCAATCCCTCCCAGCATCAGAGTCTTTTCCAATGAGTCAACTCTTCCCATGAGGTGGCCAAAGTACTGGAGCTTCAGCTTCAGCATCATTCCTTCCAAAGAAATCCCAGGGCTGATCTCCTTCAGAATGGACTGGTTGGATCTCCTTACAGTCCAAGGGCCTCTCAAGAGTCTTCTCCAACACCACAGGTCAAAAGCATCAATTCTTCGGCGCTCAGCCTTCTTCACAGCCCAACTCTCACATCCATACATGACCACAGGAAAAACCATAGCCTTGACTAGACGGACCTTAGTCGGCAAAGTAATGTCTCTGCTTTTGAATATACTATCTAGGTTGGTCATAACTTTTCTTCCAAGGAGTAAGCGTCTTTTAATTTCATGGCTGCAGTCACCATCTGCAGTGATTTTGGAGCCCAAAAAAATAAAGTCTGACACTGTTTCTGCTGTTTCCCCATCTATTTCCCATGAAGTGATGGGACCGGATGCCATGATCTTCGTTTTCTGAAGGTTGAGCTTTAAGCCAACTTTTTCACTCTCCTCTTTCACTTTCATCAAGAGGCTTTTTAGCTCCTCTTCACTTTCTGCCATAAGGGTGATGTCATCTGCATATCTGAGGTTATTGATATTTCTCCCGGCAATCTTGATTCCAGCTTGTGTTTCTTCCAGTCCAGCATTTCTCATGATGTACTCTGCATATAAGTTAAATAAGCAGGGTGACAATATACAGATTTGACGCACTCCTTTTCCTATTTGGAACCAGTCTGTTGTTCCATGTCCAGTTCTAACTGTTGCTTCCTGACCTCCATACAGATTTCTCAAGAGGCAGGTCAGGTGGTCTGGTATTCCCATCTCTTTCAGAATTTTCCACAGTTTTTTGTGATCCACACAGTCAAAGGCTTTGGCATAGTCAATAAAGGAGAAATAGATGTTTTTCTGGAACTCTCTTGCTTTTTCCATGATCCAGCGGATGTTGGCAATTTGATCTCTGGTTCCTCTGCCTTTTGTAAAAGCAGCTTGAACATCAGGGAGTTCACGGTTCACGTATTGCTGAAGTCTGGCTTGGAGAGTTTTGAGCATTACTTTACTAGCATGTGAGATGAGTGCAATTGTGCTGTAGTTTGAGCATTCTTTGGCATTTCCTTTCTTTGAAATTGGAATGAAAACTGACCTTTTCCAGTCCTGTGGCCACTGCTGAGTTTTCCAAACTTGCTGGCATATGAGTGCAGCACTTTCACAGCATCATCTTTCAGGATTTGAAACAGCTCCACTGGAATTCCATCACCTCCACTAGCTTTGTTCGTAGTGATGCTTTCTAAGGCCCACTTGACTTCACATTCCAAGATGTCTGGCTCTAGATTAGTGATCACATCATCATGATTATCTGGGTCGTGAAGATCTTTTTTGGACAGTTCTTCCGTGTATTCTTGCCACCTCTTCTTAATATCTTCTGCTTCTGCTAGGTCCAGACCATTTCTGTCCTTTATCGAGCCCATCTTTGCATGAAATGTTCCCTTGGTATTTCTAATTTTCTTGAAGAGATCTCTAGTCTTTCCCATTCTGTCGTTTTCCTCTATTTCTTTGCATTGATCGCTGAAGAAGGCTTTCTTATCTCTTCTTGCTATTCTTTGGAACTCTGCATTCAGATGCTTATATCTTTGCTTTTCTCCTTTGCTTTTTGCCTCTCTTCTTTTCACAGCTATTTGTAAGGCCTCCCCAGACAGCCATTTTGCTTTTTTGCATTTCTTTTGCATGGGGATGGTCTTGATCCCTGTCTCCTGTACAATGTCATGAACCTCATTCCATAGTTCATCAGGCACTCTATCTATCAGATCTAGGCCCTTAAATCTATTTCTCACTTCCACTGTATAATCATAAGGGATTTGATTTAGGTCATACCTGAATGGTCTAGTGGTTTTCCCTACTTTCTTCAATTTAAGTCTGAATTTGGCAATAAGGAGTTCATGATCTGAGCCACAGTCAGCTCCCGGTCTTGTTTTTGTTGACTGTATAGAGCTTCTCCATCTTCGGCTGCATAGAATATAATCAATCTGATTTCGGTGTTGACCATCTGGTGATGTCCATGTGTAGAGTCTTCTCTTGTGTTGTTGGAAGAGGGTGTTTGCTATGACCAGTGCATTTTCTTGGCAAAACTCTATTAGTCTTTGCCCTGCCTCATTTTGTACTCCAAGGCCAAATTTGCCTGTTACTCCAGGTGTTTCTTGACTTCCTACTTTTGCACTCCAGTCCCCTATAATGAAAAGGACATCTTTTTTGGGTGTTAGTTCTAAAAGATCTTGTAGGTCTTCATAAAACTGTTCAACTTCAGTTTCTTCAGCATTACTGGTTGGGGCATAGACTTGGATAAGTGTGATATTGAATGGTTTGCCTTGGAGACGAACAGAGATCATTCTGTCATTTTTGAGATTGCATCCAAGTACTGCATTTTGAACTCTTCTGTTGACCATGATGGCTACTCCATTTCTTCTGAGGGATTTCTGCCCGCAGTAGTAGATGTAATGGTCATCTGAGTTAAATTCACCCATTCCAGTCCATTTTAGTTCGCTGATTCCTAGAATGTCGACATTCACCCTTGCCATCTCCTGTTTGACCACTTCCAATTTGCCTTGATTCATGGACCTGACATTCCAGGTTCCTATGCTATATTGCTCTTTACAG
Source organism: Capricornis sumatraensis (assembly GCF_032405125.1). Classification (NCBI taxonomy): domain Eukaryota; kingdom Metazoa; phylum Chordata; class Mammalia; order Artiodactyla; family Bovidae; genus Capricornis; species Capricornis sumatraensis. The sequence goes on from NC_091070.1 coordinate 211,673,128, forward strand.
CATTGGACCTTGCTTCTATCACCAGTCACATCCACAACTGGGTATTGTTTTTGCTTTGGCTCCATCCCTTCATTCTTTCTGGAGTTATTTCTCCACTGATCTCCAGTAGCATATTGGGCACCTACTGACCTGGGGAGTTCCTCTTTCAGTATCCTATCATTTTGCCTTTCATGGCTGCACTGAATCTTCACTGCTGTTCATGGGTGGTCTCTAGGTACAGTGAGTGGGGGCTACTGTCTAGCTGCAGTGCACAGGGCTTCTTGTTGTGGGGCTTCTCTTATTGTGGAGCATGGACTCTAGGGCACTTGGGCTTCAGCAGTCATGGTACATTTAAAGAAATCATGATAAAATATCCATAACAGAATTTACCATTTAAATCCTCTTTAAGTGTATGTTTCAATGTCCTTGAGTACATTCACAAAGTTGTATAACCATCACCACTGTATAGTTCCAGAACTTTTTAATCATCCCAAACAGAAACTGTCTCCATTCAACACTAGCTCCTTATCCTCCCCTTGCCCCACTCCCAGCTTCTCTCTTGGGAAAGTAACTGCTATTCTACTTCTTGCCTGTATGGATTTGCCTGTTCTTAGTACCACATATAAGTGTTGTGGTTTAGCTGCTAAGTTGTATCCAACTCTTTTGTGACCCTGTGGCCTGTAGCCCACCAGGCTTTTCTGTCCATGAGATCTCCCAGGCAAGAATACTGGAAGAATACCCAGTATTCTTCCTTCTCCAGGGGAATCTTCTCAACCCAGGGATTGAAGCCAGGTCTCCTGCATGGCAGGAGGATTCTTTACAGCCTGAGCTACCTGGGAAGCCCACCACGTATGAGTGGAATCATACCTGGCACATACAAGTGGAATACCCAAGTGTGCTCTTTAACCTTACTTGGACTCCCACTCTTTGTTTTGGTGGCAGGAGTGGGAGGAGATAGGACTTTGGACACTGTGCTATATAGGTAGTGGAGTCTCCTGTTTTCAGAGCAGAAGATGGGATGGGGAATGTCCTCTACTGGGACAGGTCCAGGGCCTCTCCCTGAGGTGGACTTGGCTTCTGCTCCTGGCCAACAGCTGTGTAGATGCATGTGGCTATTTATGTGTATGCTTTTGGCCTGGATCTCATGTTTCCAAAACATATTCAGCAGGTGCCTCAGGAGTTCTGCAAATGATTGATTTGGATGTCATTTAACTCCCTGGTGGCTTGGATGGTAAAGAATCTGCCTGAAATGTGTGAGACCCTGGTTTGATCATTGGGTCAAGAAGACCCCACTGGAGAAGGGCATGGCAACCCACTCCAGGATTTTTGCCTGGAGAGTTCCATGGACAGGGGAGCCTGGTGGGCTACAGTCCATGGGGTTGCAAACAGTCAGTCATGACTGAGTTACTAACACTTTTACTTTCCCTTTAATTATTTAAAAATGGCAATAAGCACACCCACTCAAATGTATTGCAAATAAACACACCGATTGGGCAGATTGTGTAGATCTTAGAATAGAAAGGGTCTTGATATCTTTATTTAATTAAGGAGAATCCTACATTACAAAGAAGCTTATGGGAGATGTCTATTATTTGCAATAACTCCTCTGTGTGATTAGAGGTTTCCTATAAAGCATGGACATTTATTGGCCATTGAGGTAGATGAATGCGGCAAAACGTATTTCACAAAGATGGCTATAATAACATCTCCCATCCCACATGTTCTTGTTATAATGTAAATGTTATGGATTGAATCGTGCCCCTTCCAGATTCATATATTGAAGTCCTATCTCCCAGCACCTCAGAATGTGACCTTATTTGGAAACGAAGTCATTGCAGATGTAATTAGTTAAAATGAGGTCAGGCTGGAGTACAGTGGGTGCCTTATCCAATGTGACTGGTGTCCTTATAAAAGGAGAAATTTGGATGCAGGTGGAGAACACTGTGTGGAGCTGAAGGCAGAGATCCAGGCGATGCTTCTACAAGCTGAGAAATGCCAAAGATTGCGAGGAAACCGCCACATGTTAGGAGAGAGGCATGGGACAGAGTCTTCTTTTCAGTGCTCAGAAAGGCACCGGCCCCGCCAACCTCTTGATTTTGGACTCCCAGCCTCCAGAACTGTGAAATTGTTAGGGGAAGCACACTGATGGAAAGCGCCCACCCTGGCCAGGCACCGTAGTAACCATTTGCATGAGCTGTTTTTTGACAGGAGATCCTGATAAGGAATACGGAACTAATAAGTCACCACCAACCGGAAGAGTCTGGGAAAGGTCTAAAGGAGACACCACATGTCCGTCCACATCCCAGAATCCCTCTCACTAGCATCCATCTTGGCTGAGTGATGTGTGCGCCACCAGGAAAGACTCTGAATTAGAATGATTGGCCAAAGACCACCCGGAATCTAATCCCATCACTGTAAAACCCAACATTGCAAGCCACGTGACAGAGCAGTTCTCCTGGGTTCCCTTACCCTACTGCTCTCCACCAGGTGCCCTTTCCCAATAAAATCTCTTGCTTTGTCAGCACATGTGTCTCCTCGGACAATTCATTTCCGAGTTTTAGACAAGGGCCCAGTTTCGGGTCCTGGAAGGGGTCTGCCTTCCTGCAACAAAATGATACATTTCTGTTGTTTGAGTCACTCAGGCTTGGTGACTGCCATATTTTGTTATGGCAGCCCTAGCAAGCTAACACACAACCTGTACACCCTTCTCATTTGGAAATGAGGTCTATGTCCCCTCCCTTGAAAATGGATTGCTTTTTTGATTATTTAAGACAAGTAGCATTCAACAGAAGTGATGCCCTATGACTTCTGAGGCTAGACCATAAAAAGTGATAAGGTTTCTGTCTGGCTTATTGGGCACTTGCTTTTGAAGCTTTCAGTCATCATGCGAGCCATCTGGGTCCCCAGTCTGGCTGGGTGTCCAGGCGGTGTTGAGGAGGCAAGTGGATCACTCTAGATGAGGGTGGAACTTGTAGGAGCAAGGAAATGTCCTAGGGCTGGTGGCAACACGGGGGACCCTAAAAGGCAAGAATGGGCTCTTGCACTTTGAAATCTTCTTTGGGTTGACCTACAAATTAACTAGACACAACACCACGTCCAGATACAAATTCTAGAAAGGTACCTGTAGTGTGGTGACTGGTTCTCTCTTCCCACTAGGAAATCAGGTAATTAAGGACAATCCAAACTGAAGAGGTTCAGGAATGGGAGGCCCCTTCTTACAGGGAGACATATTCTGAGAGCCATCCCCAGGCAGCGTCCCTGAGCATCTTCTCTTTCCCTCTAAGTTCCCCCTTTAGCAGTACCTTCACTGAATTGTCATCACTTACCCTCAGGATGGATGTGAGAGTTGGACTGTGAAGAAGGCTGAGCGCTGAAGAATTGATGCTTTTGAACTGTGGTGCTGGAGGAGACTCTTGAGAGTCCCTTGGACTGCAAGGAAGATCCAACCAGTCCATTCTGAAGGAGATCAGCCCTGGGATTTCTTTGGAGGGAATGATGCTAAAGCTGAAACTCCAGTCCTTTGGCCACCTCATGCGAAGGGTTGACTCATTGGAAAAGACTCTGATGCTGGGAGGGATTGGGGGCAGGAGGAGAAGGGGACAACAGAGGATGAGATGATGGCTGGATGGCATCACAGACTCAATGGACGTGAGTCTGAGTGAACTCTGGGAGTTGTTGATGGACAGGGAGGCCTGGCGTGCTGCAATTCATGGGGTTGCAAAGAGTCGGACATGACTGAGCGATTGAACTGAGTTGAACTGAACCCTCAGGATAGTTTGAGTCCCCTACTCTGTGCCAACCATTTTGTCTGCATTCTCTCATTCAATCCTTGCAATGACTCTGCAAAAGGCCTTTATTGTCCTTTTACTCTATCATTCACATCTCAGGAGAGATCAATTAACCAAATTAGTCCTATAAGGAAGTCTCAGTAGCAACATGAACATTTTCAGGCAAAAGAATAGTCTTTAACTACCTCAGAGGAAGGCCAGCCCCTTTAAGGAAGAAGTAACTGCCACCAGAGTTTAAGGGGATTGTAAAATATTGAAATCTGCTACGCTCTGGAATGGAAATTTCTTTCAATGTAGATTAGGCCTTGATTCAGGGGAATGGCTGGAGACTGGTACCTGTGGTTCCCTTGGCAACCACCTTCTGATTGGAAGGAACCAGAGTGTGGAGATGAGAATCACTGGGAACGCCTATGTGACTCACCCATAAGTAGGCAGAAAACAGTTAAAAAGCTGCCACCAGTGAAGCTATGGGGCGGGTGGGGTGGGAGGGGGAAACAGCATTCTTGTCTTTCTTTTCATCAGCTTGCCAAGGTCTTGGGAGGGACTACTGATTTCAGGGAAATAGCAGGGAATGGCTGACTTCTGAGAAGACAGTCGGTAAGAAAGTTGTTCTCTTCCATTGAAAGCACAGAAGTCTTCCAAGTTGTCTCTTTTTGCAGCACAAAGAGTGAAGGAGTCAGACAAAGGTACCCCCAAGAGTTTTCAGACAGCTGCACAGATGTAAGCCCAGAATTCTGAGCAGAGGCACAGCCCTGGCGTTTACATGAACTCCTTTCAGTGGCAGGGAGAATGCAAGGAGGGAGAGCTACAGAAACACCAGGAGTGAAGACTTCATCTGGAAGTCTAACCTTTGATCAAGTGTTGGTGGAGAGCCTGAGAATTTGCATCAGCCCCTATCTGAGGCTGTCCAGTCTGAGTAATAGGGATCAGCATGAAAGCTTATATGATGCATACTTGGCATCAAGCCCCTTTCTAAGGGCTTTGGTTATTTTAATCTGCATAACAATATACAAGGTGAATTCATTGTTAGCCCCTTTTTTGAGTGGAGAAATCAAGGCACAGAGGAAATTGGACCACGGGGACAAAGCTGGTAAGCACTGAAGTCAGAATGCAGATCCAAGTTGTTCAATGTGACCATCACGGGATGCAGAGAGTCAACTGGAGAAACAGAGCCTGGAGCAACAGAGACATGATACTGGACAGCGCTAGGCCAGAGACGTTCAAGCTACATCTCGGCCTGAGCATAGACAAGTTTTATCCCAGCAGACCACCAGCACCCAGAGGGGTCCCGCCTCATCGTGGGCCCCTGGCCTGCTCCAAAGCAAGAGAAATGCTTTTAAAACCAGGAAATCAGGGACACTGCTCTGTGAAAACATCCCTTGCCTATAGGATAAAGTTCAGATGCCCTGTTCTGTAACATGAAGCTTCCCTATCAGACCCTGTTCTACTTGCACCGGAGCTTCCCATGTGACGCAATGGTAAAGAATCCACCTGCCAATGCAGGAGCTGCCGGAGATGCAGATTCCCTCCCTGGGGTGGAAAGATCCCCTGGAGAAGGAAATGGCAACCCACTCCAGTGTTCTTGCCTGGAAAATCCCATGGACAGAGGAACATGGTGGGCTATCGTCCACAAGAGTCACAAAGAGGGGTCTCAAAGAGTTGGACACAACTGAGCCACCGAACATGCATGCACTATTTACATCACTCCTTGCTGCCTTCCTGTTATTTGAAACTCTAAATTGCCCATGTCTCCCCTTTCTCTCGGCAGAGTCAAGCGTGGCTCACCCCATCTCCCTGATGGCTGTCCTTCCCAGATGAAGCCACCACTTTGGTGAGCTGTCTCTGGAGAGAAGCATGTTTCCTCAGTGGGATCATTGGATCATCACAGATATGACCGATGCCAGAGCATAATGTAAAGCTGCAATAACCATAAACTCAACCATAATTTTAAAACATGAAAATAAGTGCTGGGTTCTAGAAAACAAAAACATGTGTGTTAATTATCCAACAGACCCTCATGTCCTGCAAAGTGTGTGTGAAGCAAAGAACTCAACTACACCATAAACTGGATATAAAATGCATATGCTGGTAGGAAGAACTGGGCTGAGAAAGTCATCCTGCCTTGGCCACTACTCCTGTATGACTTCGGGCAAATAAGCCTCTCTAAACCTCCGTCTCCTTGCGGGTCACCAGGTTTCGGCCACGGTGGTGCCGTGAGAATGAAACAAGATAGGCTAGGTCTCCAAGCAGAGTCCCTTGCTTTGCCCTTCCTGACCAGTGTTGCTGTTGCTTAGTCACTCAAGTGTGTCTGACTCTTTGTGACCCCAGGGACTGAGCCTGCCAGACTTCTCCGTCCATGGAATTCTCCAGGCAAGAATATCGGAGTGCGGTGCTATTCTGACCAGTCAGTTCAGTTCAGTTCAGTTCATTTCAGTCACTCAGTCGTGTCCGACACTTTGCGACCCCATGAATCGCAGCACGCCAGGCCTCCCTGTTCATCACCATCTCCCGGAGTTCACTCAGACTCACATCCATCGAGTCCGTGATGCCATCCAGCCATCTCATCCTCTGTTGTCCCCTTCTCCTCCTGCCCCCAATCCCTCCCAGCATCAGAGTCTTTTCCAATGAGTCAACTCTTCCCATGAGGTGGCTGAAGTACTGGAGTTTCAGCTTTAGCATCATTCCTTCCAAAGAAATCCCTGGGCTGATCTCCTTCAGAATGGACTGGTTGGATCTCCTTACAGTCCAAGGGACTCTCAAGAGTCTTCTCCAACACCGCAGGTCAAAAGCATCAATTCTTCGGCACTCAGCCTTCTTCACAGTCCAACTCTCACATCCATACAAGATAACAGGAAAAACCATAGCCTTGACTGGACGGACCTTAGTCGGCAAAGTAATATCTCTGCTTTTGAATATGCTATCTAGGTTGGTCATAACTTTTCTTCCAAGGAGTAAGCGTCTTTTAATTTCATGGCTGCAGTCACCATCTGCAGTGATTTTGGAGCCCCAAAAAATAAAGTCTGACACTGTTTCCGCTGTTTCCCCATCTATTTCCCATGAAGTGATGGGACCGGATGCCATGATCTTTGTTTTCTGAAGGTTGAGCTTTAAGCCAACTTTTTCACTCTCCTCTTTCACTTTCATCAAGAGGCTTTTTAGCTCCTCTTCACTTTCTGCCATAAGGGTGATGTCATCTGCATATCTGAGGTTATTGATATTTCTCCCGGCAATCTTGATTCCAGCTTGTGTTTCTTCCAGTCCAGCATTTCTCATGATGTACTCTGCATATAAGTTAAATAAGCAGGGTGACAATATACAGATTTGACACACTCCTTTTCCTATTTGGAACCAGTCTGTTGTTCCATGTCCAGCTCTAACTGTTGCTTCCTGACCTCCATACAGATTTCTCAAGAGGCAGGTCAGGTGGTCTGGTATTCCCATCTCTTTCAGAATTTTCCACAGTTTGTTGTGATCCACACAGTCAAAGGCTTTGGCATAGTCAATAAAGCAGAAATAGATGTTTTTCTGGAACTCTCTTGCTTTTTCCATGATCCAGCGGATGTTGGCAATTTGATCTCTGGTTCCTCTGCCTTTTGTAAAAGCAGCTTGAACATCAGGGAGTTCACGGTTCACGTATTGCTGAAGCCTGGCTTGGAGAATTTTGAGCATTAACTTACTAGCATGTGAGATGAGTGTAATTGTGCAGTAGTTTGAGCATTCTTTGGCATTTCCTTTCTTTGGAATTGGAATGAAAACCGACGTTTTCCAGTCCTGTGGCCACTGCTGAGTTTTCCAAACTTGCTGGCATATTGAGTGCAGCACTTTCACAGCATCATCTTTCAGGATTTGAAACAGCTCAACTGGAATTCCATCACCTCCACTAGCTTTGTTCGTAGTGATGCTTTCTAAGGCCCACTTGACTTCACATTCCAAGATGTCTGGCTCTAGATTAGTGATCACATCATCATGATTATCTGGGTCGTGAAGATCTTTTTTGTATAGTTCTTCCATGTATTCTTGCCACCACTTCTTAATATCTTCTGCTTCTGCTAGGTCCAGACCATTTCTGTCCTTTATTGAGCCCATCTTTGCATGAAATGTTCCCTTGGTATCTCTAATTTTCTTGAAGGGATTTCCAGTCTTTCCCATTCTGTTGTTTTACTCTATTTCTTTGCATTGATCACTGAAGAAGGCTTTCTTATCTCTTCTTGCTGTTCTTTGGAACTCTGCATTCAGATGCTTATATCTTTGCTTTTCTCCTTTGCTTTTCACCTCTCTTCTTTTCACAGCTATTTGTAAGGCCTCTCCAGACAGCCATTTTGCTTTTTTGCATTTCTTTTGCATGGGGATGGTCTTGATCCCTGTCTCCTGTACAATGTCATGAACCTCATTCCATAGTTCATCAGGCACTCTATCTATCAGATCTAGGCCCTTAAATCTATTTCTCACTTCCACTGTATAATCATAAGGGATTTGATTTAGGTCATACCTGAATGGTCTAGTGGTTTTCCCTACTTTCTTCAATTTAAGTCTGAATTTGGCAATAAGGAGTTCATGATCTGAGCCACAGTCAGCTCCCGGTCTTGTTTTTGTTGACTGTATAGAGCTTCTCCATCTTCGGCTGCATAGAATATAATCAATCTGATTTCGGTGTTGACCATCTGGTGATGTCCATGTGTAGAGTCTTCTCTTGTGTTGTTGGAAGAGGGTGTTTGCTATGACCAGTGCATTTTCTTGGCAAAACTCTATTAGTCTTTGCCCTGCCTCATTTTGTACTCCAAGGCCAAATTTGCCTGTTACTCCAGGTGTTTCTTGACTTCCTACTTTTGCACTCCAGTCCCCTATAATGAAAAGGACATCTTTTTTGGGTGTTAGTTCTAAAAGATCTTGTAGGTCTTCATAAAACCGTTCAACTTCAACGTTACTGGTTGGGGCATAGACTTGGATAAGTGTGATATTGAATGGTTTGCCTTGGAGACGAACAGAGATCATTCTGTCGTTTTTGAGATTGCATCCAAGTACTGCATTTTGAACTCTTCTGTTGACCATGATGGCTACTCCATTTCTTCTGAGGGATTTCTGCCCGCAGTAGTAGATGTAATGGTCATCTGAGTTAAATTCACCCATTCCAGTCCATTTTAGTTTGCTGATTCCTAGAATGTCGACGTTCACTCTTGCCATCTCCTGTTTGACCACTTCCAATTTGCCTTGATTCATGGACCTGACATTCCAGGTTCCTATGCTATATTGCTCTTTACAGGATCAGACCTTGCTTCTATCACCAGTCACATCCACAACTGGGTATTGTTTTTGCTTTGGCTCCATCCCTTCATTCTTTCTGGAGTTATTTCTCCAGTGATCTCCAGTAGCATATTGGGCACCTAATGACCTGGGAAGTTCCTCTTTGGTATCCTATCATTTTGCCTTTTCATACTGTTTATGGGGTTCTCAAGGCAAGAATACTGAAGTGACATGCCATTCCCTTCTCCAGTGGACCACACTCTGTCAGACCTCTCCACCATGACCCGCCTGTCTTGGGTTGCCCCGCAGGCATGGCTTGGTTTCATTTAGTTAGACAAGGCTGTGGTCCTAGTGTGATTAGATTGACTAGCTTTCTGTCAGTATGATTTCAGTGTGTCTGCCCTCTGATGCCCTCTTGCAACATTACCATCTTACTTGGGTTTCTCTTACTTGGGCGTGGGGTAACTCTTCAAGGCTGCTCCAGCAAGGCACAGCCGCTGCTCCTTACCTTGGACGAGGGGTATCTCCCTACCACCGCCCTTCCTGACCTTCAACGTGGGATAGCTCCTCTAGGCCCTCCTGCGCCTGCGCTAACACTTAATAGCAACTATCCTTACCTACAGAGCCATCTTTCTAAGTTCTCTAGGTGAGAAGCTGGATCTGAGATCATTTTCCCCTCTGTGACATAGAGATGCTTAAAAGCTTTCTAGGTGCTTAGACTGAGGATTCTCCAGGTGTGATTCTGGGCTCACTCAGGGCCTCCTGATAGGCTGCAGATTAATCTAAAAATCTAAGTTCATTGTTTTTGCTTTTTTAAAAAGATATAAATGCTGTGCAAAAGTCTACAGACTTTTGTTTTTGTATAATTTAGGGGTTACTTATTGGATGAGTTATTAAAGATCACAGAAAATCACTATTAAATCCCTTTTTAATTTATTTGTAGTAAAAACCTAAACCAACCAACCCTCCTGACACCCTCCAACCACTCCCTCCCCTCCAAAATCTAAGTGAAGAAGCCCTGTAGCCTTCTTGGTCTTTTTCCTAAAAATTAAAAGGACAAACAAACAAGAAAAACAGCTTTAGTGGGATATAATTCACATATCACAGAATTCACCCACTTAACGTATATAATCCAATAGAGCTTAATATACTCATGTATATCAACAATTATTATGTTGTCTCTTTCCAATTTGTTGAAATCACAGAGCTTCCCAAACTTACTTCCCCATCTGGAAAGTGGCAACATGTTGGGAGATAAGCCATGGATTTTTGCCTCAGCTGAGTGAGGATGATGAGATAGTTTGAGATCCTTTACTTGGAGTTGTTTGGAAAAGTAGCTTGCATTCCTGACTTGGGCCACGAGGTGTCAGGCTCAGGGACTGGCAACCTTGCCTCCCTTGGGGAACTTTTCTGCTCACTGATGCTGTGCAGGGAAATGCAATGGACAGAAGAGCAGAAGTAGAAGTTCTCGTGGAAGGATTCAGTTCAGTTCAGGCGCTCAGTCGTGTCCGACTCTTTGCGATCCCATGAATCGCAGCACGCCAGGCCTCCCTGTCCATCAACAACTCCTGGAGTTCACTCAGACTCATGTCCATGGAGTCGGTGATGCCATCCAACCATGTCATCCACAGCCGTCCCCTTTTCCTCGTGCCCTCAATCCCTCCCAGCATCAGAGACTTTTCCAATGAGTCAACTCTTCGCATGAGGTGGCCAAAGCATTTGAATTTCAGCTTTAGCATCATTCCTTCCAAAGAAATCCCAGGGCTGATCTCCTTCAGAATGGACTGGTTGGATCTCCTTGCAGTCCAAGGGACTCTCAAGAGTCTTCTCCAACACCACAGCTCAAAAGCATCAATTCTTCGGTGCTCTTTCTTCACAGTCCAACTCTCACATCCATTCATGATCACAGGAAAAATCATAGCCTTGACTAGATGGACCTTTGTTGGCAAAGTAATGTCTCTGCTTTTGAATATGCTATCTAGGTTGGTCATAACTTTCCTTCCAAGGAGTGATTAGAGCATTGAAATTTCCTATGGCTATTTGACGTGGGCTTGAAAAATTGCTTCACATTGGCTTGGGCATTTGGCAAAAATTAGAATCAGTTTTTTCTTTATCCTTTCTTCACTCTTTATGCCTTCATTTCACAATGTTTTGAGGGCTACTGCATGTTAAGAACCGTGCTGGAAATGGATGATACAGAGATGAACAAGGCAGTGTGGGTCCTTTCCCTTAAGAAGCTCATACTATAGCAAGGAGAAGAATTGTAAACAGATCAACACATCACAGATGACAAAAGTCTTGAAAGTGGAGAGCAAAGGGTGTGGTGAGGGTCAGAAAGAGGTTACAGTGTACATGTAACAACAAAAACATCAGTACCCACACTCCTGATTTGTGTGCGTGGGGGGAGTTTCCATGTTACAAATGCTTTCATCAACAGGTTTATTTATTATTTAAATCATATTGATTGAGCACTGTGCTAGGTAAGGAGGGTTCAACAGTGAAAAATTAATGTGGAAGCTATCATTTATACTTTGCATATCCCAGACACTCCGCTTGACTTTTTACATACATTATCACATTCAATCTTCCAATAAATCCTACAAGGATGGCTCTATTAGGCTCATTTTTCAGATGAGAAGCCTGAGGTACAGAAAGACTTGCTAACTTCTTTAAGATCTGAAAAAATGAGTAAATAGTAAGAGCAAGTGATAGGGTAAGAGTCATATGCAGGGAGTGTAACTTGGAAGCTGGGACTTGAACCAAAGGCCCACACAGCTACTCCTGTGTACTCTGTCTCTCTTCAGCTCAGTTCAGTTCCGTCGCTCAGTCACGTCTGACCCTTTGCGACCCCATGGGCTGCAGCACACCAGGCCTCCCTGTCCATCACCAGCTCCCAGAGTTTACTCAAACTCATGTCCATTGGGTCGGTGATGCCATCCAACCATCTCATCTTCTGTTTCTCTTAGAGAGATTTTAATGTATGATATTAGTGACATTTAATGTAGTGACTGTGACAAAATTTTATCCTCTTCCCAACCATGTGGAGTAGGAAATGTTCATACTGTCATTTTACAGATAGATGCACTAAAGATCAATTAGAGAAAGGACAATCTCTCCAACAAATGGTGTTGGAACAATTGGTCACCCACACACAAAAATAAATGTATCCATAAAAATGAAAAGAAAAAAGAAAACAAAAAAACTTTGATCCATATCTCTCACCATATAAAATATTTACTCAACTTTGGTCATAGAAGATGAAGTAAAATTTCAAACTATGGAATTCCTAGAAGAAAACAGGAGAAAAATTTTGTGATGTTTGGCATATCTGTAGAAGAACAGATTGATACACTGGAGTTCCTCAAGATTAAAGCTGTCTGCTCTTCAAAAGACACTGCTGTTGTTCAGTCTGTGAGTCATGTCTGACTTTTTGGGATCCCATGGACTGAAGCATGCCAGGCTCCTCTGTCCTTCATATCTTCTTGAGTTTGCCCAAATTCATGTCCATTAAGTGAATGAAAAGACAAGTCATAAACTGGTAGAATATATTTGCACAGCATATATCTGATAAAGAGCCTGTGTCCAGAATATATAAAGAACTCTTAAAATTCAATACTAAGAAAACAAATAGTCCAGTTAAAAAGAGGCAAAAGATTTAAACAGACACTTCAGCAAGGAAGATATATGGATGACAAACAGTTGGAATTCAACATGGAACAACAGACTGGTTCTAAATTGGGAAAGGAGTGCCTCCAGGCTGTATATTGTCACCCTCCTTATTTAACTTATATGCAGAATACATCACATGAAATGCCGAGCTGGATGAAGCACAAGCTGGAATCAAGACTGCCGGGAGAAATATCAATAACCTCAGATACGCAAATGACACCACCCTTAAGGCAGAAAGTGAAGAACAACTATAAAGCCTCTTGATCAAAGTGAAAGAGGAGAGTGAAAAAGTTGGCTTAAAACTCAACATTCAGAAAACTAAGATCAGAGCATCCAGTCCCATCACTTCATGGCAAATAGATGGGGAAACAATGGAAACAGTGAGAGACTTTATTTTCTTAGGCTCCCAAATCACTGCAGATGGTGACTGCAGCCATGAAATTAAAAGACACTTGCTCCTTGGAAGAAAAGCTATGACCAACCTAGACAGCATATTAAGAAGCAGAGACATTACTTTGCCAACAAAAGTCCATCTAGTCAAAGCTATGGTTTTTCCAGTAGTCATGTATGGATGTGAGAGTTGGACTATAAAGAAAGCTGAGCACCAAAGTATTGATGCTTTTGAACTGTGGTGTTAGAGAAGACTCTTGAGAGTCCCTTGGACTGCAAGGAGATCCAACCAGTCCATCTTAAAGGAAATAAATCCTGAATATTCATTGGAAGCACTGATGCTGAAGCTGAAACTCCAGTACTTTGGCCACCTGATGTGAGGAACCGACTCATTTGAAAAAAACCCTGTGGCTGGGAAAGATCGAAGGCAGGAGGAGAAGGGGATGACAGAGGATGAGATGGTTGGATGGCATCACCAACGCGATGGACATCAGTTTGAGTAAGCTCTGGGAGTTGGTGATGGATAGGGAAGCCTGGCGTGCTGCAGTGCATGGGGTCGCAAAGAGTCAGACATGTCTGAGCGACTGAACTGAAGTGATGAATGGCAAATAAGCATGTGAAAGGTGTACAACATCGTTAATCATTAGGAAAATGTAAATTAAAACCACAATAAGAGACCACTCCACATTTCCTAGAAAGGCTAACATGAAAAAGACCCACCACAGTGAGTGTGGCAAGGGCATAAAGGAATCAAAACTCATATAAACTTCTAGTAACAATGTAAATGGTAAACCACTTTGGAAAACAGTTTGGCAGTTTCTTAAAAATTTAATCATGCATCTACCATATGATGCATTTTGCTCCTAAGTATGTGTTCATACACATATTTGTCTATGAATATTCATACCAGTTAACAGCTTTTGTATTTAAACAATAGTCTAAAACTAGAAAAACCCAAATGTCCATCAACCAGTGAGGGGATAAGTAAATTGTGATAAATCCATACAATGGAATAAAAGGGATGAACTTCAGACACTATCTGGATGAATCTCAAAAATAATTTTGTTAAATGAAAGAAGTCAAATAAAAAGAATACCTACTATATGATTTCAGTTTTAGAAATTCTAGAAAATGCAAACTTATCATGGGTGACAGAAAGATCAATGATTTCCTGGGAACCGGGGGAAGGGAGAAGAGAAGGAGGGATTTCAAAGTAATTATGAGAAGTGATGCTTATGTTCACTATCTTTGTTTTGATGATAGTTTTATGAATGTATCAGTTCAGTTCAGTTCAGTTAAGTCACTCAGTTGTGTCTGACTCTTTTTGACCCCATGGACTGCAGCACGCCAGGCTTCCCTGCCCATCACCAACTCCCGGAGCTTGCTCAAACTCATGTCCATTGAGTTGGTGATGCCATCCAACCATCTCATCCTCTGTCATCTCCTTCTCCTCCTGCCTTCAATCTTGCCCAGCATCAGGGTCTTTTCCAAAGACTCAGTTCTTCGCATCAGGTGGCCAAAGTATTGGAGCTTCAGCTTCAGCATCAGTGCTTCTAATGAATATTTAGGACTGACTTCCTTTAGGATTGACCAGTTTGATCTCCTTGCAGTCTAAGGGACTCTCAAGAGTCTTCTCCAATACGACAGTTCAAAAGCATCAACCTGTATATACATTCATATATATGAGGTCAAAACTTTTCAAAATGAACATTTTAAATATCTTCAGTTTATTGTATGTCACTTAGACCTCAACAAAATTGCTAAAAAATCAACAGCAAGAAAACAAATAATGTATTAAAAAAAATAGGTAAAGATTTGAACAGCTGTCTCACTGTAGAAGCTGTATGAATGACATATAAACACACAAAAAAGATGCTTAAAATGATTAGCCACTATAGAAATGCAAATTAAAACCAAAATGATTACACATCTATTAGAATGGTTAAAACGAAACCAAAAATAAACAAAGCACCAAACCTGACACCAAATGCTGGTGAGTATGTGGAGTAGCTGGAGCTCTCACCCATTGTTGGTAGGAATCCAAATGGTAGAACCAACCCTGGAAATCACTTTTCAGTTTATTATAAAATTAATCATATACTTACCATGTGACCCATTTAGGGAAATAAATACTTATGTTCACCCCCAAATTTGTACATAAATTACAGCTCTATTCATAATCATCAAAAGAATGGAAGAAACTATTTTCAAATAGTTATATACTGTATGATTCTATTTATGTGTCATCCTGAAAAAAAAAAAGGCTAACAGAGTTTTGCCAAGAGAACACACTGTCATAGCAAACACCCTCTTCCAAACACACAAGAGACAATGGACATCAGCAGATGGTCAATACCAAAGTCAGATTGATTATATTCCTTGCAGCCTAAGATGGAGAAGCTCTATGCTGCTGCTGTTGCTAAGTTGCTTCAGTCGTGTCCGACTCTGTGCGACCCCATAGACGGCAGCCCACCAGGTTCCCCAGTCCTTGGGATTCTCCAGGCAAGAATACTGGAGTGGGTTGCCATTTCCTTCTCCAATGCATGAAAGTGAAAAGTGAAAGTGAAGTCGCTCAGTCGTGTCCAACTCTTTGCGACCCCATAGACTGCAGCCTTCCAGGTTCCTCCATCCATGGGATTTTCCAGGCAAGAGTACTGGAGTGGGGTGCCATTGCCTTCTCTGGGAGAAGCTCTATACAGTCAGCAAAAACCAGACCAGGAGTTGACTGTGGCTCAGATCATGAACTCCTTATTGCCAAATTCAGACTTAAATTGAAGAAAGTAGGGAAAACCACTAGACCATTCAGGTATGACCGAAATCAAATCCCTTAATGATTGTACAGTGGAAGTGACAAATAGATTCAAAGGATTAGATCTGATAGAGTGCCTGAAGAACTATGGACAGAGGTTCGTGACACTACAGGAGGCAGTGATCAAAACCATCCCTAAGAAAAAGAAATGCAAAAAGGTAAAATGGTTATTTGAGGAGGACTTACAAATAGCTGAGAAAAGAAGAGAAGCACAAGGCAAAGGAGAAAAGATATATCCATTTGAATGCAGAGTTACAAAGAATAGCAAAGAGAGATAAGAAAGACTTCCTCAGTGATCAATGCAAAGAAATAGAGGAAAACAACAGAATAGGGAAGACTAGAGATCCCTTCAAGAAAATTAGAGATACCAACATTTCATGCAAAGATGGGCTCAATAAAGGACAGAAATGGTATAGACCTAACAGAAGCAGAGGATATTAAGAAGAGGTGGGAAGAATACACAGAAGAACTGTACAAAAAACATCTTAATGACACAGATAACCACGATGGTGTGATTACTCACCTAGAGCCAGACATCATGGAATGCAAAGTCAAGTGGGCCTTAGGAAGCATCACTTCGAACTAGTGATGCTAGTGGAGGTGATGGAATTCCGGCTGAGCTATTTCAAATCCTAAAAGATGATGCTATTAAAGTGCTGTATTCAATATGTCAGAAAATTTGGAAAACTCAGCAGAGGCCATGGGACTGGAAAAGGTCAGTTTTCATTCCAATCCCAAAGAAAGGCAACGCCAAAGAATGTTCAAACTACCACACAATTGCACTCATCTCATGCTAGCAAAATAATGCTTAAAATTCTCCAACACAGGCTTCAACAGTACGTGAATTGAGAATTTCCAGATGTTCATGATGGATTCAGAAAAGGCAGAGGAACCAGAGATCAAATTGCCAACATCTGTTGGATCATATAAAAACAAGAGAATTATAGAAAACCGTATGTTTCTGCTTCATTGACTATGCTAAAGCCTTTGACTCTCTGGATCACAGCAAACAGTGGAAAATTCTTAAAGAGATAGGTGACTATCTTATCTGCCTCCTGAGATGTCTGTATGCAGGTCAAAAACCAACAGAATCAGACATGTAACAATGAACTGGTTCCAGATTGGGAAAGGAGTACATCAAGTCACCCTGCTTATTTAACTTATATGCAGAGTTCAGTTCAGTTCAGTTCAGTCACTCAGTCGTGTCCGACTCTTTGTGATCCCATGAATTGCAGCATGCCAGGCCTCCCTGTCCATCACCAACTCCCGGAGTTCACTCAGACTCATGTCCATCGAGTCAGCGATGCCATCCAACCATCTCAGCCTCTGTCGTCCCCTTCTCCTCCTGCCCCCAATCCCTCCCAGCATCAGAGTCTTTTCCAATGAGTCAACTCTTCCCATGAGGTGGCCAAAGTACTGGAGTTTCAGCTTTAGTATCATTCCTTCTAAAGAACACCCAGGGCTGATCTCCTTTAGAATGGACTGGTTGGATGTCCTTGCAGTCCAAGGGACTCTCAGGAGTCTTCTCTAACACCACAGTTTAAAAGCATCAATTCTTTGGCACTCAGCTTTCTTCACAGTCCAACTCTCACATCCATACATGACCACTGGAAAAACCATAGCCTTGACTAGATGGACCTTTGTTGGCAAAGTAATGTCTCTGCTTTTCAATATGCTATCTAGGTTGGTCTTAACTTTTCTCCCAAGGAGTAAGCGTCTTTTAATTTCATGGCTGCAGTCATCATCTGCAGTGATTTGGGAGCCCCCCAAAATAAAGTGTGACACTGTTTCCACTGTTTCCCCATCTATTTCCCATGAAGTGATGGGACCAGATGCCATGATCTTCGTTTTCTGAAGGTTGAGCTTTAAGCCAACTTTTTCACTCTCCACTTTCACTTTCATCAGGAGGGTTTTTAGTTCGTCTTCACTTTCTGCCATAAGGGTGGTGTCATCTGCATATCTGAAGTTATTGATATTTCTCCCGGCAATCTCATCCAGCCCAGCGTTTCTCATGATGTACTCTGCATAGAAGTTAAATAAGCAGGGTGACAAGATACAGCCTTGACGTACTCCTTTTCCTATTTGGAACCAGTCTGTTGTTCCATGTCCAGTTCTAACTGTTGCTCCCTGACCTACATTTAGGTTTCTCTATATGCAGAGTACATCATGCAAAATGCCATGCTGCAAGAAGCACAAGCTGGAATCAAGATTGCCTGGAGAAATATCTATAACCTCAGATATGCAGATAACATCACCCTTATGGGAGAAAGTGAAGAGGAACTAAAGAGCCTCTTGATGAAAGTGAAAGAGGAGAGTAAAAAAGCTGGCTTAAAACTCAACACTCAAAAAACGAAGATCATGGCATCTGGTCCCATCATTTCATGGCAAGTAGATGGGGAAACAATGGAAACAGTGACAGATTTAATTTTCTTGGGCTCCAAAGTCACTGCAGATAGTGACTGCAGCCATGAAATTAAAAGAAGCTTGCTCCTTGAAAGAAAAGCTATGAGCAACCTAGACAGCATATTAAAAAGCAGAGATATTACTTTGTCAACATAGGTGTGTACAGTCAATGCTATGGTTTTTCCAGTAGTCATGTATGGACGTGAGAGTTGGACTCTAAAGAAAACTGAAGAAAGTGCCAAAGAATTGATGCTTTTGAACTGTGGTGTTAGAGAAGATTCTGAGAGTCCCTTGGAGTGCAAGGAGATCAAACTGGTCAATCGTAAAGGAAAACAATCCTAAATATTCATTGGAAAGACCGACGTTGAAGCTGTAGCTCCAATACTTTGGGCACCTGATGCGAAGAACTGACTCATTGGAAAAGACCCTGATGCTGGGCAAGATTGAAGACAGGAGGAGAAGGGGACAACAGAGGATGAGATGGCTGGATGATATCACCAACTTGATGAACATGAGTTTGAGCAAGCTCCGAGAGTTGGTGATGGACAGGGAAGCCTGGCGTGCTGCAGTCCATGTGGTCGCAAAGAGTTGCACACAACTGTGGGACTGAACTGAACTGAAAAGAGAGTGAATCAGTGGTTGCTAATGGTAGAGGGAGCGTTTGGCTGCGAAGAGGCAGCCTGAGAGCATTTTGTGTGGTGACGAAACTGTCTTGCATCCTGACTGTGGTGGTAGGGACACAAATCTACACGTGTTAAAACTCATAGAACTGTACACCCAAAATAAAGTCAATTTTACTTCATTTAAATTGAAAAAGATACCTATGGGATGCAACTAGAGTGTACTCAGCTGGAACTTTTTAGTGTTAAGTGCTCTCATTAGAAAAGATGAAAGGCTGACGATTAATAAGCTAGACCAGGGTTTCTCAACCTCATTAATACTGACATTTTGGGTTGCAAATTCTCTGTTGTTGGGGGATGTTCTGTGCCTTGTAGGAAGTTTAGCAGCTACCCAGTAGATGTCAATATAATTTCCCCCCAGTTGTGACAGCAAATAATGTCTCCAAGTATTGTGAAATGTTCCCTGGGGGGCAAAATCACCTCTATTTCAGAAACCTTAGACTAAATATATGCCTTAAGAATTTTAAAATGAATAATATACGAATTATCCAAAATGTAGAAGGTAGAAAATATTAAAAACAAGAGCAAACATTTATAGAATGGAAATCAAACATACAGTAGAAAAGCCCAACTCAGCCAAAAGGTGTTTTTTCTTTTTTTGAACTAGCAAAATTGAAAAATCTCTGGTGAGATTGATCAAGGAAAAAAGAAAGAAGACAGATAACACAAGGAATGAAAAAAGGGAACATATTTATGGATGGTGCAGAGATTTAAAAGATAAGAAGGTATAATTATAAACTTTATGCTAATACTTGGGAAAAAAGATGAAAAAATTTCTAAAGAAATATAAACTACAAAAACTGATTCAAAAAGACGTGTAAGGACTTCCTTAGGGGGGTCGTGGTTACAAATCCCCCTGCCAATGCAGGGCATATCGGTTCAGTCCCTTGTCTGGGCAGATTCCACATGCTGAGGAACATCTAAACTCATGTGCTGCAATACTAAGCCAGTGTGCTGTAACTACCGAAGGCCACAAGCCTCGAGCCTGTGCTCAGCAACAAGAGATGCCACCTCAATCAAAAGCCTGTGCACTGAAAGAAAGAATAGACCCTGCTCACTGCAACTAGAGGAAGCCTAAGGAAAGTAGTGAAGACTCAGCACAGCCCAAAATAAGTAAATAATTTGAAAGAAGAAATATAAAACTTGAACTATAATTATTAAATAAACTTAATCATTAGTTAAAAAATATCCCCTAAAGAAAACAACAGAACCTCCTAAATGATTATACTTGGGAGTTCTGCCATCAGATTTCTATTGGGATAGATATTTCCAATCTTAAAACAAATTATTCCACAGTGTAGAAAAAGAGGAAACACACCCCAATCCATTTTATAAAGCTGGCACAATCTTGATACTATATTCTGACAAGGACAGTATCAGTCAGGAAAATTATAAGCTAATGTCACTCAAAAACACGGATACAAAATTCTAAACCAAGTGTTGGTAAAGAAATTTTGCCATGTATTAAGCTATATCATGACCTAGTGTACTCAAGGTATGTGAGACTGGGTAAGCATTAAAGCATACAAAATTCATGTGATTTCCTACCTTAAAAAAGAAGAAAAGTAGTGTTTTAATAGATGTGACAACTTAATAAAATTCAATATCCATTTAAGATTTTTTAAAAAGTGTCTATAAAGCAGAAATAGAATGACATGGCCTTACCTGGTAAGGGGAACCCACAGAAAACATGTGGGGCTTCATAGCGGCTCAGTAGTAAAGAATCTGCCTGCAATGCAGGAGACACAGGAAACTCAGGAGATGAGGGTTCAGTTCCTGGGTTGGGAAGATCCCCTGGAGGAGGAAATGGCAATGCACTCTAGTATTCCTGCCTGGAGAATCCCATGGACAGCAAGCCTGGGGGGTTACAGTCCCTGGAGTTGCAAAGAGTCGGTCATGACTGAAGTGACTTAGTATACACGCTTACTATTTCCACATCTCTTTGACAACATACCAAAGGCCATAGCCAATGAAATAAGGCAAATAAAGATTTAAAAGAAGAAATAATAATTAGGAAGAAAAATCAAACTGTTATTAGTTTGAGATGATCTGATTATAAACAGAAGAAATCTCCAAAGAATAAGCAGACACATTAATAGAGTTAATAAAAGAGTTTATCAAGGTTGCTGTATACAAGGTTAGTACAAAAAGTTAATTGCATTTTCTATATCACAATAAGCAGTAAAAACTGCACTTAAAAATAGATGCCATTTATAAGACTTCCAAAAGAAAAAATCCTTGGGAATAAATCTAAAATATACATGCAGGAACTTTATGCAATGAATTAGAAAACTATTGAAAGATACTTAAAAATGATTAAATAATAGTATACTAAGTTCATGGATCAGGAGACAATAAGGCACACATGTCATTTCTCTGAAATTGACCTAGATTCAGAACAATTCCAATCAAAGTTCAATAGGTTTCTTTTCCCACGGATCCTGACAAAGTGATTCTAAAGTATCTATGGAAGAATAAAGGCAAAAGGCAAAAGAAATATTGCCAAAGAAGAATAAGGTGGAGTACTAATTTTATCAGTTTTCATTATGGCACGCTAGCAATCAAGACTGAATGTCCCTTGGTTAGGAGCAGACAGAACAGTGGAAGAGACTCAGATTAGCCCTTACAAATCCCGAAGTGCTCTTGTTCGCTCATTTATCTGTCTCTCCTGATTAGAATTTAAGCTCTCTGAGGTCTGCGACTTTTGCTGACTCATTCACCTCAGCACCTAGACATAGACTGGCAGACTGAAAGGACATTTGGGCATAGGAATTAGGGGTTAAAAACAAAAGCCAATTGGAAACTGACTGCCTGAGGTTGGTTAGAGGCATTGACTTGTCCTTTGAAAGCATCATCCTAAAAGGGGGCGTTAACTTGCTTTTAAAAATCACTGAAGACACAACATGGTAAAGCAATTATACCTCAATTAAAAAAAAATTCAGGTACTAAAAAAAAAAAAAATCAGTGAAGACTTCACCTTTCTGATTGAAAGGAGAGTTGTATAGAATAACCAGGGGCCTGTTTTTGCAGGATGTGGGTAACAGCACAGAAGAGGTTTAGAAAAGCTAACCAAATTCAAGCTGAAGAAAGATTAAGTTTAAATCGAGTCATTTTCCCTGGAGATTATTGCAATTGTAAGGGTAATGCTGCTTCTCAGAATGTTAGCTTTACTTGGTCGTCATGGATGTAACAGTGTGTGGGCCCATCATTAATCAGGATAAGGAATTATAGATCTGGGTGCTATTACCCTAGGTTTGTTTGTAAAATGGATTTCTTCGCAGGAAGCACTGACCTGCGACCATGTGATGTTTGGATTACGCTTCAGAGCAGGGGATGGCTTGCCAAAGGCCCTTGCGGTTTATCACTGATTTTATTTTCTACAATTGAATTTTGAATTTTGAGGTCCAATCAATTTGAGCTCTTTCCAAGGATAATTTCGTTATACCCGCAGAATGGCTTGAATTTAGTTTCATGAGAGTAAGTCTGCATGTGGCTTAGGTTTTAAAAATTAATTCTTATTGGAAACATTTCATTATTCTGTAATGTATTTGCTTTGGTGATAGCAATCATAAGGCTAGAACTGCTTGCTCACAAATGGGGTTGTTATTGGATTTCCTTGTGCCTGGATTGATGGATGGTGGAGAAGACACACCTGATGTATGAAGCTCTTTTGGGGTGGTGATTTTCGGTACAAACTCCACAGAATCCAAAACTGTGAGACACAGAAGTAGAGAATTTAGTTCATGTCCCTGAGTGTAATTGACTTGAATACGTTCAGCCAGAATGTGTGCTTATGCGGAATTAAAGGATCAGCAATTTACAAATGCTGCCATCATAATCGGATCTGAAAAAGAAATGATAGAACCTGCTGAATGATGTGAGGCGATGGGGAATGCATCTTTTGATAGGAACCCAAATGCCTAGGGCTTTCTGTAACGTGAAATGTAATGGGTGTGCTGGGCTGAGTGGAAAGCCGTCAATTCCAAGATAAAAATTAAAAAAATAATTGTACTAACTGCCACTAACTTTGCATTAACCATGTGTCAGACCATTGACTAAGAATTCATCTGCATTATCTCATTTAATCCCTGAGAATCTTTATGGGGTAGGTCATACTGGGTTCTCAGTTGTCTGTGTGGCATCACGGCCACCTGTTGTCAGGTGTTTCTTGCACTGCAGAGGAGAAGCTGAGACCTACATTTCCCAGAACACCCAGAACGCACAAGGAAATCCAATAACAACCGCATCTGTGAGCAAGCAGTTATAGCCTTATGACTGTAAATTGCTATGGTTCCTGGTTTCAGTTGGCCAAAGAAGATACTGGTGGGAGGTTTGGAAAGTGGGGAAGACAGTCAGGTTAATACATAGACACGGGTTTAGAAGCACCTTCCAGATGAGCTTCTGAGATTCACTTGCTTCCCACTTGCAGCCTGAGAAGGGAACTAAGATTCTGCAAGCTGCCAGGCATGGCCAAAAAAAACCCAACCAAAACCCAACTTTTTACTTGGAATAGATAGAGTGGCTTCCATGTTTTTTATTGGACACTAATTCATAGATGTCATTCTTATTTCTGTTTGTCAGATGAATAAACAGGTTTAGAGAAGTCAATTGCCCAAGTATACACAGAAAAAGGCAGACTGGAATTTAAACCCCAGGCTCCTGGATCCAGATCTCTACCACTACATTCTGTCATTTCTGAGCATCGCCTGGAGAACCAGGCACTTGAACTCTACTCATGATCTCATACATGCAAAGCTGGCTCTGTTCCAGAACACTAGCCCCCTGTGTCAACTATCAGCGTGGGTATCCCTCTTAGAGGCAGAGTTTGCTGTTTGCTGACCCACTTAAACTGTGTGGGCACTAGCCAGTTCTGGCTACTCTTCCCTGTTGGAGGTGTAGAGAACTTCCAGGGATTCCTTAACTTGTGAGTGAAAACAAGGAATGTATTTTCACACCCTGCCTTGCTAGTGAAAAGTGAAAGTGAAGGTGTTGGTCGCTCAGTTGTGTCTAAATCTTTGAGACCCCATGGACTGTAGCCTGCCAGGCTTCTCTGTTCGTGCAATTCTTCAGGGAGGAATACTGGAGTGGGTAGCCATCCCTTCTCCAGGGGATCTTCCTGATCGAGGGATTGAACTCAGGTCTTCAGCATTGCAGGCGGAGTCTTTACTGTCTGAGCCACTAGGGAAGAGGGCAGATTTGTGCATTGATGATTTTCAGTTCAGTTCAGTTTAGTCACTTACTTGTGTCTGACTCTTTGCGACACTATGGACGGCAGCATGCCAGGCCTCCCTGTCCATCACCAACTCCCAGAGTTTACTCAAATTCATGTCCATTGAGTCAGTAATGCCATCCAACCATCTCATCCTCTGTCATCCCCTTCTCCTCCCGCCTTCAATCTTTCCCAGCATCAGGGTCTTTTCAAATGAGTCAGCTTTTCTCATCAGGTGGCCAAAGTATTGGAGTTTCAGCTTCAACATCAGTCCTTCCAAGGATGATTTTCAATCAATCAATTCAGTCGCTCAGTCATGTCCGACCTTGTGACCCCATGAACCGCAGCACACCAGGCCTCCCTGTCCATCACCAACTCCTGGAGTCCACCCAAACCCATGTCCATTGAGTCGGTGATGCCATCCAACCATCTCATCCTCTGTCGTCCACTTCTCCTCCTGCCCTCAATCTTTTCCAGCATCAGGATCTTTTCCAATGAGTCAGCTCTTCGCATCAGGTGGCCAAAGGATTGGAGTTTCAGCTTCAACATCAGTCCTTCCAGTGAACACCCAGGACTGATCTCCTTTAGGATGGACTGGTTAGATCTCCTTGCAGTCCAAGGGACTCTCAAGAGTCTTCTCCAACACCACAGTTCAAAAGCATCAATACTTTGGTGCTCAGCTTTCTTCACAGTCCAACTCTCACATCCATACATGACCACTGGAAAAACCATAGCCTTGACTAGATGGACCTTTGTTGGCAAAGTAATGTCTCTGCTTTTTAATATGCTGTCTAGGTTGGTCATAACTTTCCTTCCAAGGAGTAAGTGTCTTTTAATTTCATGGCTGCAATCACAATCTGCAGTGATTTTGGAGCCCCTGGAAACAGTCAGCCACTGTTTCCACTATTTCCCCATCTATTTCCCATGAAGTGATGGGACCAGATGCCATGATCTTCATTCTCTGAATGTTGAGCTTTAAGCCAACTTTTTCACTCTCCTCTTTCACTTTCATCAAGAGGTTCTTTAGTTCTTTGCTTTCTGCCTTAAGGGTGGTATCATCTGCATATCTGAGGTTATTGATATTCCTCCCAGCAATCTTGATTCCAGCTTGTGCTTCCTCCAGCCCGGCGTTTCTCATGATGTGCTCTGTATAGAAGTTAAATATGCAGGGTGACAAGATACAGCCTTGATGTACTCCTTTTCCTATTTGGAACCAGTCTGTTGTCCCATGTCCAGTTCTAACTGTTACTTCCTGACCTCCATACAGATTTCTCAGGAGGCAGGTCAGGTGGTCTGGTATTCCCATCTCTTTCAGAATTTTCCACAGTTTGTTGTGATCCACACAGTCAAAGGCTTTGGCATAGTCAAGAAAGCAGAAATAGATGTTTTTCTGGAACTCTCTTGCTTTTTCCACGATCCAGCGGATGTTGGCAATTTGATCTCTGGTTCCTCTGCCTTTTCTAAAACCAGCTTGAACATCTGGTTCAAGTATTGAATCAATATGATTCATGTATTGCTGAAGCCTGGCTTGAAGAATTTTAAGCATTACTTTACTAGCATGTGAGATGAGTGCAATTGTGCAGTAGTTTGAACGTTCTTTGGCATTGCCTTTTTTTGGGATTGGAATGAAAACTGACCTTTTCCAGTCCTGTGGCCGCTTGAGTTTAGGCACAACTCAGATTATTTATCATAAATGTCCACCTGTAGATCACATAACAGAATATTAATATTGGTTACAGCGTTGGTAGTGGAGTGGGGACTGGGAAAGCTGTAATTTATAAAGCTTTCTATTATTATTTCAGTTGTTACAACAAGCATATATCCCTTTAACAATTTGAAAACTATTCCATTAAAAACCCTGAAAATCAAAGGATAGGTCCACTTTGATATGCTGGCGTGTAGCATGATGTATGTAGGGGTGACACTAAGTTGACAACAGGCATCTGCAATGTCTCACATTTTGTATATGGTGGCAAGTGGAAGAGCAGTGGTTCAAAATTTTTTTGTTTAGTTACATGGTGGATGCTATGTTTGGTTACCTGTTCAATTTCCAACTGGAGACTAGAATATGCAGTTGAATGTATGGGTCTGAAGCTCAAGGAAGAGGGCCTGCCTGGTGATATACATACAAGAGCCATTAGCAAATGATGAAACCATGGGACTATGTGAGATATTTTAGTCAGCTTCCATTAGGCTATGCTGCAGTAACAAACAACCCCTGAATTTCAGTGGTTCATAAACAACACGTGTTTATGCTCCCCTCTTTACCTCTTATCTGGAGGTCAGATGTCTTGTCTCCATTTTGTTTTGAGCTGCATGTCTTCTTCATTCTGGCAGCTGGGCTGAAGAGGCAGCCTCCGTCTAGGGCTTGTGGTCCTTAGTGAGGAGGAAGATGGCAGAGGCAGACAGTAGTAGCACTAGAAGGTCTGTTCAGGTGTGGAGCTTGTCACTAATTGGTTTCATGAGAACAAAGGGTCGAATATTATGTGCACGCCTGTTTCTCTCCAATATTCACATCTCTACCCTAGCCACCATGTCCTCCAGTACACACCTGTCTGCGACCTTAAACAAGTGGTCCAGATACATGATGTCTGAACTGTCATGATGACTCTGGAGAGGGAGCATGTCTCCCTGTGTGGGACACATGTGACCACATCCTTCCCTCTCCTGCGTGTTAGCTGCGGGATCGTCAGGCTGCTTCCAGCCATCCTTCCTCAGGCATATGGAAGTCTTCTCCTGCCTGGATCTTGAGTTTCCTTCCCTGATTTTCTAGACAATGCCACTGCTGGAGATTCTAGGTTTGGGGAAAGGGAATGGGAAGGAGTGAGCAGGCATCCCAGATGGAGCAGATAAAGAAAACCATTTGCCCTGAATCCCTAAAGAGTAAGAAAGAAAAGACGGTCCATCTCCAGGAGAACAATAAAGAAGTAACAAGTGTGTGATTGAGAGCGCTGTGTCCTTGAGGGTGGATGGTGAGGGCCACAGCAAGGGGAGGGGGCAGTATTTTTGTGGGAGGGGAAGATGGTGGCAAGGAGAAAAGCCAGAAATGAAGCCCACAAAGTGGGCGGAGAGCCAACAGGGTCACTGAGGCACAGAGGAAGTCAGACAATGCAATGCTGACAAAGAACAGAGACAGAGGTGAGATGAGATGGAGGTGTAGAGAAATGGGAGTGTCAGAGAGAGCACAAGAAAGGCAGTTGGAGGGAGAGTCAGGGAGCTTTTCTTCCAGGGGCTTTCACTGCAGAGGCTGGAGCCCGGGCAGATGCTTTGAGGGACTGCCCCAGGTGGGTGTCAATCAGTGGGTGTTGGCAGGACAAGCCTAATCAATAGATGTGGGCACACGCCAAGGGCCAGCTGGAAGGTGCCAGTCGGTACATTGCAGTCAACGAGGGTGGGTCAGTAACTATCAGCCTTCGATTCAATTAAGCAGTTTAAGAAACAGGCTGATCAGTCCTGGGACGCAAGCACAGTGCTGGGTGTTGGGGGATGGAAAGAGTAGATGAGGCGGAGCTCAGGATTTCACAGGGGAATAAAATGCCCCACTTAGCATTTGCTGGGTCAGCATGGATTGCCTACCTGAGGCCTCCCAGCCCCCCAGGAGGTAGGTATCAGTATCCCCTTTTTCCAGAGGAAGAAACTGAGGCTCAGACAGGTGAAGTCAGTACCTGACAGAGCTGGGGTTTGCACCCAACTTCTTTGACTTTCCAAAAGTGCTGCACTGGCCCACGTGCATTGCCATGTCTCTGATCAGCAATGGGGGGTTGAACAGGGGCAGATGCATAGGTGTACTGTTTATCTGATGGGGTGTCATTGCGGGAAGTGAGAAGAACTTCCAGAAGGATTCTTCCCAGAAGAATGGGTTGGAGGGCAGCCCAGGAGAGGGGACAGCCAGGGAAAAGGCCAGGTGTGTCCCAGGCTTAGCTTGTATTTTCCCTACCCAGTTTCTGGGATGGCGTTTTGAAAGAACCCTGGTTTCTTCTGGTGGAGAGTGGTGTTTAGGAACCAAGATCGAGATGCCTGGTGTACTAGTTGCCGTGAGAATTTCTTTGCTTCTCTGCCCTCTCAGCAGACAGAGCTAGGAGATGGAGGTAAGTATCTTTATATACAAATACCTAGATGAATATTTGTATCAGTATACACACGCTTCTCTACTTCTGTATTCATAGCTATATTTATCAGTTACAAACTTTGGGTCCATCCTGATGCCTTCAGCACCTCAGGGTTCATTCCAGCCTCCCTCTTTTTCATATCCAACATTTTAGCAGGTGTGATATGAATCATCCACAGTGGCTGCACGTGCTAGGGGGAGATCAGTCCTTCCAGGATTGAGGCTGCCAGGGCATGCAGTTGGAGCTTCTAGATATGACCACGCTGTGAATGGCGTGGGGGAGCTGACACCTATCTGGGGCATCTGGTAGAAGACAGTGACATCTGCAAACTGGTTCTGAGACCTGACTTAGGGACCTGACACCTTGTTTACAGTTCAGAGAGAAGGGATCTCAGAGGACAGTCTGCTGTTGCTGGGGCCTATTAGGAAGCCCAGGGCATCTC
This sequence comes from Capricornis sumatraensis, assembly GCF_032405125.1. Lineage (NCBI taxonomy): Eukaryota > Metazoa > Chordata > Mammalia > Artiodactyla > Bovidae > Capricornis > Capricornis sumatraensis. The sequence continues at coordinate 211,701,847 of NC_091070.1, forward strand.
ACCCACATGGGGAGGACAAACATGGGGTTATTCACTATTCATCAGCAGGAAGTGGGCCAGAGAAAGCCTTCAAGCTCTCTTCTGCACAGAGCTAACTGGAGATGGCCAGCCACCTGGTCATTACCCTCAGTCTCTCCTACTACAGCCCCATGGCAGAGTCAGAACACAGGGCTGGCACTGCCACCTACCAGGAGCCTTGGCAGCATCCTGGCTGCAGCTTTGCCCCCCACCAGAAGGCAGAGAAGGATCTGCCTGGTGTCAGGAGCCCAGGAGACCATCATGTTCATGTTACGATGAAGTTCTGCTTCAGAACCACACACCCCTGCACCACCTTTATACCCTCAGGTTGAAGTTTAACTCTGAGCATTTGCAAATACTTGGGAAATGAATGAATGTCCAAGAAATACCCAAGATGTAGGAAGGAGGGGAAATCCAGATCACATTTCTATGTAGCCAGCTCTGAATCTAGTCTGATTCTTGCTGCCTTTGGAAAAAATCCCTGTTATCCTTCAGCATCTCTGCTCTGCACAGGACTGGTTCAGATGATACAGGGCACTCTTGTCACTCATCAGTTCAATTCAGTTCAGTTGCTCAGTCATGTCTGACTCTTTGAGAACCCATAGACTGCAGCACACCAGGCCTCCCTCTCTGTCACCAACTCCTGGAGTTTGTTCAAACTCATGTCCATCGAGTCAGTGATGTCACCCAACCATCTCATCCTCTGTCATCCCCTTCTCCTCCTGCCTTCAATCTTGCCCAGCATCAAGTGGCCAAAGTATTGGAGTTTCAGCTTCAGCATCAGTGCTTCCAATGAGTATTCAGGACTGATTTCCTTTGAGACTGACTGAATTGATCTCCTTGCAGTCCAAGGGACTCTCAAGAGTCTTCAAACATCACAGTTCAAAAGCATCAGTTCTTTGGTGCTCAGCTTTCTTTGGGCTTCCCTTTTGGCTCAGCTGGTAAAGAATCCGCCTGCAATGTGGGAGACCTGGGTTCAATCCCTGGGTTGGGAAGATCTCTTAGTGAAGGGGAAGGTTACCCACTCCAATATTCTGGCCTGGAGAATTCCATGGACTGTGTAGACCATGGGGTCACAAAGAGTTGGACACGACTGAGAGACTTTCACTTTCAGCTTTCTTTATGGTCCAACTCTCACATCCATACATGACTACTGGAAAAACCATAGCTTTGACTAGATGGACCTTTGTTGGCAAAGTAATGTCTCTGTTTTCTAATATGCTTTCTAGGTTGGTCATAGCTTTTCTTCCAAGGAGCAGGCTTATTTTAATTTCATGGCTGCAGTCACCATCTTTACCAAAAAGTAAAGTCTCTGACTGTGTCCATTGTTTCCCCATCTATTTGCCATGAAGTGATGGGACCAGATGCTATGATCTTAGTTTTTTGAGTGTTGAGTTTTAAGCCAGCTTTTTCACTCTCCTCTTTCACTTTCATCAAGAGGCTCTTTAGTTCCTCTTTGCTTTCTGCCATAAGGGTAGTGTCATCTGCATATTTCAGGTTATTGATATTTCTCCCCTCAGTCTTGATTCCAGTTTGTGCTTCATCCAGCCTGGCATTCTGCATGATGTCCTCTGCATATAAGTTAAATAAGCAGGGTGACAATATACAGACTTGATATATTCCTTTTCCGATTTGGAACCAGTCTGTTGTTCCATGTCTGATTCTAACTGTTGCTTTCTTGTGTGTGTGTGTGTGTGTGTGTTTGTGTGTGTGTGTTAGTCGCTCAGTTGTGTCCAACTCTTTGCAACCCTGTGAACTGTAGCTTGCCAGGCTCCTCTGTCCATGTAATTCTCCAGGCAAGAATACTAGAGTGGATTGCCATACCCTTCTCCAGAGGATTTTCCCAACCCAGGGATTAAACCCCAGTCTCCAGCATTGCAGGCAGACTCTTTACCTTCTGAGCCACCAGGGAAGCTTGTTTCTTCTTGACCTGCATACAGATTTCTCAGGAGGCAGGTAAGGTGGTCTGATATTCCCATCTCTTGAAGAATTTTCCAGTTTGTTGTGATCCACACAAAGAACTTCCCTAGTGTAGTAGTTTGAGCATTCTTTGGCATTGCCTTTCTTTGGGATTGGAATGAAAGCTGACCATTTCCAGTCCTGTGACCACTGCTGAGTTTTCCAAATTTGCTGGCATATTGAGTGCAGCACTTTAACCGCATCATCTTTTAGGATTTGAAATAGCTCAACTGGAATTCCATCACCTCCACTAGCTTTGGTCGTAGTTATGTTTCCTATGGCCCACTTGACTTCACACTCCAGGATGTCTGGGTCTAGGTGAGTAATCACACCATTGTGGTTATCTGGGTCAGGAAGATTTTTTTTGTATAATTCTTCTGTGTATTCTTGCCACCTCTTCTTAATATCTTCTGCTTCTGTTAGGTCCATACCATTTCTGTCCTTTATTGAGCCCATCTTTGCATGAAATGTTCCCTTGGTATCTCTAATTTTCTTGAAGCGATCTCTAGTCTTTCCCATTCTATTGTTTCCCTCTATTTCTTTGCATTGATCACTGAGGAAGGTTTTCTTAACTCTCTTTGCTATTCTTTGGAACTCTGCATTCAGATGGATATATATCTTTCCCTTTCTCCTTTGCCATTTGCTTCTCTGTCACTCATCAGGCAGATAGAAATAATGATGGGAGCTGAGTGATTTGGAATGAGGACTCCCAGAGGAAAGGAGAGCTCACTGGGGGTCTCAGCCTGGAAAGACTGGGCAGACTACTATCTAGATGGTTCCAGTGTTCTGCAACATAAATTAGAAATTTCCTCTCTGGGGCAAGATGGGAGTCATTGATAGAAAGGAGCATGAGGCTGGGGCAAGGGCAGGACTGGGAGGTGGGGCCCAGGGTTGGCAGGGCTGCAGGTGTGGGCCACGTGACCTCAGCTGTGATGGAGGTGGGGTGAGGTGGAGGTCCTGGGGGAGCAGGGAGCTTGAGGAGGGCACTCAGCTCTGGTGCTGTCTTGCTTGTTTCTTGCAGCCTCTTGAAGAGCTTTCTAAATCTCCTCCCTGTCAAACCATCCCTGTTTCTTCACCACCTTCTATCTTGTAAACACAACTTGACAGTTTCTTTTTAAGGGCCGTGGGCTTTATCTTCCACGTCTTCTTGGTGAGTCCTTTTCAGAGGCTGCCTTTTCTGTAGCTGAAAGCTTTTCTCTCCAGCCGAGCCCCCACTCTGTGCAGTGTGATGTCTGTCCTCTGACTTTGTTGTCCTGACCTTCCTGTGTTGACGATGGAAGCCCAGACACTGGAAAGCAGTTCTGTACTGATCCTGCCGGAGCCTCGAGTGAGCCTCTGCAAGCTGCCTGGGGCTTCAGTCCTGGGAGCCCTGATGGGGAAGGCAGCTCACAAAGGTGGCCCCAGACTCTGCCTGGTGGGGCTTCATGTTTTCCATTTTAGTAAAACACACAGATCTCTTATGTTTCTCTTCTTTCAGCTTGACATTCAAGGCCCAGAGTGACCTGATGTTGGACTAATTTTCTAGCTCCGCCTTCCATGAACTTTCCCTGCTCCATCCAATTCCATGAATGTCAAGGTCCGTATGCTTGGGATCTTCATGTTCCTTCACATTTCAGTTAATTGTATTTATTTTTCTTTTTAAACTAAAAAAAATTTCATGTGCTTACGTACTGATTGGTTACATACTCTGGCTCTTTTGCTTTCCTTTTCCCACTTTCTTCCTGTTGAAATCTTGTTCATTCCACAAATGTCACCTCTTCCGAGGAGTCTTCCCATACTTTCCGAATTACACTAGTCATCTCTTCTGGGCTCCATGGTTCTTTTTTTTTTTTTTTTTATTATTTACTTATTTTTTAATTGGAGGAAAATTGCTTGATAGTGTTGTGTGGGTTTCTGCCATACAGCAACGCACATCAGCCAAAATTAGACATGTATCAGCTCCCTCTTGAGCCTCCCTCCTCTATCTCCATGGCTCTTTTAATGGAAGTGATTACTTCCTGCCCAGGTGTCCGGTGCATGCTCATCTGTCCCACCAGGTTCTGGGCCCTTTCTGTGGACAAGTGGCTTCCCTGGTTGCTCAGTGGTAAAGAATCAGCTTGCCAATGCAGGAGATGCAGGTTCTATCCTTGGGTCAGGAAGAGCCCCTGGAGGAGGAAACGGCAACCTACTCCAGTAGTCTTGCCAGGATAATCCCATGAACAGAAGGGCCTGAGGGCTACAGTCCATGGGGTTGCAAAAGAGTCAGACACAACTGAGCATGCATGCATGTGGACAAGGAGTGTGCCATGCCTGCCTGTCTCCAGCAGGAAAAGGCCTGGGACCCAGTGGAGAACAACCCAAAAAGGATTTCATTTAATCAAGCAGAATCATTTTCTGTGGGTTTCTTTCACTTCCCAGTTTGCCCTGGGATATTAAAGCCCAATCCTTCACAACTTGTGGGCTGGTTCTTTGCTATTCAAAAAGAGATAGGAAGTGCATTAGAAATGCAAAATCTTGGACCCCACTCCAGGCTACAATCAGAATCTGCGTTTTAATGGGACCTCCAGGTGTTTCCTGTGCCCGTGGATCTAGCTTACTTTCCCTGGGCTGTGATGAGGTGGGGTGGGGATGGACTGCCACGGGCGGTTGTGCAGGTTACGCACTCCACAAAGTTGCCTGGCTGAGGAGGGCTGAAAGGCAGCCTGGGCTCCACTCACCTAGCTGTGTGCCTGACTGGTCAGTCCAGAGAGGTGCTTCTAAAAATTCAAGCCAAGGCTCTGTGTAGGTTGCAGGGGGAGCAGGGGAGGTAGGCTGTTGGGCTGCCATTTCTGCTGAGTTCATTGTGACAGTTCATCCTTTGTTGGTCCCCAACTCTTTCCCTCTGACAACAGCAATCTGGAAAAAAAAAAAAAAATGCACACTTTGTATTCCAGCCCTTCTGGCCTTCTGGCCTTCCAGTTCCTCAGAAGTGTCATGTTTCTCCCCTCCTTAGGCGCTTTAACAGGCTCTTCCTTCTGCCCTCTGTCTCCCTGTCTTTTTCCCTCTTGCTGCCGCCCTCTACCCACCATGCATCTCTCACTCCTCTTCTGATCCTCCTAGTCTCAGCTGAAATGCCACTTCCTTGGGAAAGCTTTCCCTTCCTGCCTGGATTACGCCAGATCCCCGGGTTGTTCGCTGTCAGAGCTCCCTGTACCTCTTCATGGCATTTATTACCATTTCTAATCAAAGAACTAATTGCATAATTAGCTGTTTCATGCCTGTCTCCGCCCTCTTCCTTGATGTAAAAGTCTCAACAACTGTAGCCCCAGCTCCCTGTTCAGTCGTTTGTTGAAAGATGCTCAAAGAATATTTTTGAATGAATGCATGAGTGAGTGAAGTCGCTCAGTCATATCTGACTCTTTGCGACCCCATGGACACCAGGCTCCTCCGTCCATGGGATTTTCTAGGCAAAAGTACTGGAGTGGGTTGCCTTTTCCTTCTCTAAAAACGCTAACCAGAACTTCCTAGGTCACCCTGTCTTCTTCCCTGTCATGGGGATTTCTAGCCCTACTCCTGAGCTTGGATCCTGGTTACATTGCTATGCTAAGCTGATTGCAGCTCTTCGGCACCCTGAAGCCATATGGCCTCAAAGTGAACGAAGAGATTGGCCCAAACCTGTTCCTGATATAAACCTAATACTTTGTTTCACTTTGCCCCTTCCTCTGGCACAGTCTGTGCTTCTGCACTGGTTGTTGGACCAGATAGTGAGCTGATGTGTTAAATTTCCCCACTCCCCCACCTTTTGTTTCATGTATATGTAGTTCGTGCAGTGCATAGAGGAATCCAGAACCCAACACTAGACTTGCTCTAGCCAGGGACTATGTGACTTTGGGTAAGTTCCTCCCTTTTCCATCTATAGAAAGGGAAGTTGGGCTAGATTAGAGACGGCAAAGATTCAGCACATATGCTCTCATTCCCACACCAGTGGCAGACAGTATTAATCGATCACTGAATTCTTTCTTGCTGACTTCAGACAAGCTTTAGGGCCTTAGAATTCTTCCTAAGGCAATGCTATGACAGCCACTACCAGTCGATCAGAGTTGGCACTTACATTGAGCTCCATTTGTCATCTGAGGACTAGATGTTCCCTAAGGTTTCCTCTTGCTCAGGCCTTTGAAGATTTTGTTTCCTCCAGTGTTCTCACCAGCCTTTCTAAGAAAACCTTGTCAGCACTCATCTCTCTCCAGAGTCTCTCTCTTCATACACCCTCTGTTAAGCCATGGGAAATACTCTTTGCTAAGCATTTCTGACATTCTTCCCCTCTCCCACTTGTCATGGAAGACAGCTGCCCCACCTGCTTGCAGGCCAGTCTCAGAAGTCTCCAAACTGACCAGTGTTTCGATTCAATTCATTTGAACACGCGTCAAACATTTAAAGAAAATGACAAGCCCTGTCCTTTCTTCAATGCCTTCCCCAGGCTTTCTGCAGATTCCTGGGGCAGGTTTTGTTCTCGTGTTTGCCTTTCAGTTCCGACTTTTGCTTCCTGGACTTCTCAGCCATGCACCTGTCAGCTCCCCGCTGCGCTTGTCCCTCCATGCATTATCCCTCCCCACGCTAGACAGGGCCTCGTTTCCTGTGCTTCTTCACCATCACCACAGCCCTGCTGTCACGTGACAGGCTCGATGAACCCAGGCCCACGGAAGGGGGAACAGGGAAGTGGAGGTAGGAAGAGCTTCCCAGAGGACGTTTGCCGGAAGTGAGAGATGAGGGCTATACGGGAGTTAAGAGGTAGACAGGCCAAGGACAGAAGAAGGGTAAGGCACTGCCTGTGCACAGGCATGGAGTCTGGAAAGAGCTCCATAAGGTCAAGAGCTCAGAGCTGCCCAGGGCAAGAGGTAAAGTAAGAGTTGGAGCTTGAGTGATGGGCAGTGGCAGGTCTTTGGGGACCTTGGTGGAAGCTTCTCTAGGCTGTTAATCTGGGAGTGAAGGGGCTCTTTCAGGAAGACCACTGGGCAGCCACTGCCGTGGAAGCTAGACTGGGGCAGAGAGAGAGGGTTGATGAGGAGTCCAGAGAATTATTTTCTGCTAGTCTCTGTGAGAAGAATATAAGATCTAATCAAGACCAGTGGTGGTTCTGGTGAAGGCAAGAAGACCTGAAAAGTGTTTAGGGAGGGAGTGTGGGTTGGATTGGGCCAATGAAGGTTGTTGGTGGGGATGAGGGCTTGAATGGTAGATGGGATTAATTTATTGATCAAACGTTTATTCAGCAATGTGTGTCAGGGTTTGGTCACGAGTTCTGGATGGGTCCTTTGCCCAGGAGTAGAATTCCCGCATAGCCTCTGACTTGCCCCCACTAACAACTCTGAGAAGACCCCTTGTCCACCCCCTTGGTGTACACATCTGAGGAGCTGGTAACTCCACGGTCCCACTGCCTGCTACTGGGGGCATCCAGACTGCCAGTGTGGTGGATGCCAAAATCACAAAAAGAAAAAGTGAATTTCTCTCTCATGATAGATTAATTAGAAGTTTTTCAGACCCAGATGTGTGGGAGTGACTGAATGTAAATTGTCCTGGGCATTCCAATGGAAAATTCAGAATCATGTGTTTGTTTGTTTTTTTTTTTTTTGGTAAAACCCCAAAAATACTAGTTAAAAGAAAATTTCTCATGAAATCTGAGAATTGCCATCCTCCCTAGTGGAGAATTGCCATAACGAGTCACAGAATGGGAACTGTCCTCTGGTTTGGGATTCCAGACTCTACTGGGTCTAGGACATGGATAGTAGGCTTTGAGTCTGCACAAATCATCAGCTTCACTTTCAGGACTTCCTCCCTTCCTCCTGGAAGGGGCAATAGGTCCTTCCAGAACCCACCTTCCCCACAGTCAGCCAGGAGGGTGGGATTTAGGAGATTGGAGGCTCTATAGCTTGACTTTTAACCATTCTGAGTATTTTAATTACTATTCTTTCATTGGCAAGTATCAGAGACCAACTTGGCCTAAACAAAAACAGATTTTTTTTTTTTTGGGGGGGGCAGGGATACAGAGATCATTAACCAGGAAGCCACCAAGAGACACTGCAGTCTCCCGTTTGTGTGTCTTATTTTCTCTGGAGCCAGAAGGCCTTTCATCTTGGGATTTCTCTGGGATTGTGCTTCATGTTTCAATCTCATTCTCTCTTGTCTGGTTTTATCTATCCCTTTGACAGATTAGATGGTTGCCCCACTGTTTCCAACTTTCTCAACAGCATGAATTATGGAAGCCACACTTTACTGGGAGAACCTGATTGGCTCAGCTTGAGTCATGTGCTCCCTGTCGTCCAGTCAGATGTAACCAGGAAGATGAAGTCATTTCCTACAATTAATGTTGATGTGGTCAATCATCTTGGGTATCCAGAAAGGGACTCATGGTCCTCCAAAAGACTCTAATATTTCCAACCTCAGTTTTCTCTTCTAGGAAGTGGGATGACAGTTCCTACCTATAATGAAGGGGGAAAGGAGATAAGGTATGTACACGGAAGTTCTTTGTCAGCTCTACAGCACCACATACAAATAGCTATTCTATATCCATTTCTTTTCTGGGACCAGCGGCACTTGCTTCCTCACTTTATCACCCACCAGTGAGGGAGATGTCCAGTAGCTGGAAGAAGCAGGAGGGGCTGAATGCTTATCCTAGAGTGTAGGATTGACATTAAGCTGCATTTTGACTGGGTGCCTGTGGACATATATGTGAGGTGGCTCGGCTGATCGTGGTTCTGCATGGTTACGTGTGAGCTTTGTCTCTGCTCTAAGAGCTCTGAAAGTGGGCAACAGGGTCAGCAATGAGGACACGAGTGGAGGAAGTCAGAAAGTCAAGGTCCCAAGGCGATGCCAGATTCAGGATCCATGACTGTGTCTGCATTGTGGTAACAAAGAACCGAGGAGCAAGCTCAGGAAAGTGCTGAGCGGTTTGTGTGTTGCTAAAGCCAGGTTTTACAGGAGCCTTAAAAGATTAAGGCTCTCTCTCCAAAACACATACAACATATGTGATGAAAGAATAGGTCCAAATCCATCCCTTTGGACTCTAATCACATTTCATTGTCTCCTATGTGTTATTGGGAAAGGTTTTCCCTGACTCTAGATGGTTCTTTCTGCGAAGGGAGTTCAATTAGCCTAACTCTGGGACCGTTTCCACCCATTTATTTTTCTACCCTGGGGAGATAGAATGACTCATCTTACCAACTGGTAAATTCAGGAAGGAAAACAGGCCATGCCTGTGTGGTGCCTTTTCTCTCATGGGAATGATCTGTTCCAGAAGAGAACCCAATGGCTCCACCCTGCAATGGTCTTGGCAGGCTCAGCCTCCCACACAGATGTCTGTCTTGGTCAGGATCGTCATGACACTTAAACCCAGGAGTCATTCTCCCGCCCATCTTCTGTTATTGTCACGTTTCCCAACTCAGCCTCTGTCAATAATACTGTTACTGTTTTGATCTTGCATCTATTTGTTTCATTAAAATTTTTTTTCTAGACTAAGTGAAGAAGAAGGCTGCTACTTATTGGGAATTCCCTTGGAGACCCCAACATTGCAATGGTTACTAACAACATAAATAGGATAACCAAAAGATGTAACAACAATAAGGATGATGATGGAAATAATTCCCATTTATGGAGATCTTCCTGTATGCGCACATCCTTGCATGGATTACCTGGAATCCATGACAGTCAATGTGAGGAGGTGGAAGTTGTCTTAAAGTTATCTCCACCGTACAATTCAAGAAACTTAAGCTTGGAACTTCCCTTTTGACCCAGTGGTTAAAAATCTGCCTTCCAATGCAGGGAATGTGGGTTCGGTCTCTGGGGGACCCAAGATCCCATATGCCACGGGGCAACCTCTAAGCCCTAATGCCACAATTACTGTGCCTGCATGCTTCGAGCTGGTGCAGCTCAACAAGACAAGTCCATGTGCGGCAATTAGAGAAAGCCTGGGTGCAGCAATGAAGAGTCTGTGCATTGCAAGGAAGACCCAGTGCAGTCTAAATAAAAATTAAATAAAGAAATGGCAGCTTGGAGTGATCTGAAGGGTAAGCAGTGTGCCAAGCCACACAGATAGTCCATGGTAGAACCCCACTCTAGCCAAGACCAAAGCCATGCTCTTAACCACCAGGCCATACAGCCTTCTGGAGAGCAAAGATCCATGGAGACAGTATCAGTAAGGAAGGCTTCCTGGAGGAGGGGTGAACGGAAGCCCTGAGGTACACCTTAAAGGACAGAGATAAACACTTTGAGCTGTTAATTTAGCAATTCTGTTTTGCTTTATTCATTGGCAAGTCCCAGTGGTATGTGCTCCATAACTCTTGGGTGCTTCTCCTTCGAATTTAGATATCATATCATTTGTTTAACTTGCTGAATAAAGTAATTAGTACCTGGGAGCCTGCCTGCCTGGCAGGATATATTGGTGCAGCTGACAAAGTTTATGCCTTCAGGCTGTGCGGTGGAATTTGATTTAATTTGTCCCAAGGTTAGGGAAGACGATGGGGGATTTTGGCATCTTCTCCATCTCCATCAAGGAATTAATTCATTGCGAGGGTGGAGGGAGGTGACGCTGGGCTGTTTCAGCACTAATGGGACTCCAGAAGCCTTCCCGCTGGAGTCTGACTTGCTTTATGGAGGCAGCCGAGCAGCTCCCAAGCTCCCTTCTTGGGGAGATGCTGTCTTTCAGAGTCACAGGGGCTAGATCTGTGGGAGGCAGCCCTCTCAAGCTCATATCATTGCTGTGGCCACTGCCTTGGCCTTTGCCCACAGACTGTGAGCCCCTTGGGATGGGGAGTTTCTTTATCTTTGGGTCTCTGTCCCAGAAGAGACCTGGCTGGGACTCTGTCTTCCATCCCCTCTGCCCTGTCTCTTCTGTGAGGATTATTGTCCTCAGCTTGAAGGGAGAATAAAATCAGCTTAGTCTTGGACTCTGGTTCATTCAGCTGACATCCTTCGTCCACTGCTCCTCCAGGCCCATCTCTGCTGTTCCCCAGAAGAATGGACTTTTTCTTTGTCTCCAATGTTCTGAAATTTCTGCACCCTTTTAGTCTCTGTTTTAACCTTCCTTCCTCTGGTCCTTTCTTCCCTGGACAATTCCAGATGGTATAGTGTTGGGAAGCTCTGTAGTTCGGATCTGTGGGCTCTGGAGCTAGGTGGCCTGGATTCACAGGCCAGCTGTATTTCTTCTTTCCTTCTTTCCTGGGCCAGTTACTTAACCTCTGTTTGACCTGGTTTGCTCACTTCCCAAAAGGGAACAGTTGAGGTCTAGAGAGGATGAATGAGTTAATCTGTAGATAAAGCAATAGAACAGTGGTGATACGTGGCATGTCCCCCTTAAAGGGTTAAACCATCATTAAACGTTGCTCTCTCCCTCCATCCTCTGGGTCTCCCAGGGACTCCTCACCTCCAGGATGTGCCTGGTCCTGCTGACAGCACCTCCCTGCCGAACCTGGATCCACTAGCTCCAGGTCACGGTCAAGCTGGACCTGCCCCATGAGCCTTGGCAATGGTCTGTGGATCTCAGTCAGCCTGAAATGAAGTTTGCATGGAGGGCTGGCCAGCAAGTGCCTGCTCCTGCCCTTGGCTCTCCCCAATGTCATCCCAGGTGAGTTGGGCTGATTATATCCTTCCTCTCTGCTCATGAGCGAAGCGCTCTGTGGCAGATGCTGGATTTCCCAGGTAAAGAAACCAAGGATTCTGCCCAGAGGAGGGATGAAGAGAAAGAAATGCTCAAAGGTCCTCAGCTGATGGCAGAGCATCTTGTCCTCCAAGCTCAGTGCGCTTGGGGAGCAGATGAGTGGGGAAGAGGAGTTAATCTGTAGATAAAACACATAGAACAGTGGTGGGACATGGCATGCTCCACTTAAAGGGCTAAACCCAGGGATGCCATCCTGGTCTGAGGTCCCATCGGAGCTGCAGGGGGACGGGAGTTCCGGGGTTCTTCCAGGGAAGACTTAGAACTTAGGTGGAAGGGGAGACAGGTATTTGGCTCAGTAGCAGGGTGACTATTCTAATGGCGAGAACTGCCCCAAAGGGCTTTATAAGATAATGAGTTCCCCGTCACCCGCACTGTAGAGGGTAAGTCTGGCCTTCTGTGGGGTCTGTTGTGCAGATAATGCTTCTTAAAAGCTTACTATGTGCTAAGCCCTGCATTAAGTCCTTTTTATCTCGTTCACTCCTCACTGCAATTTTGTAAGTGTAGGTACACCAGTCATGTCATACATAAGGAAATGAAAGCCCAGAGAGTTTCATAAACTCCCTGACAGACCCAAGTCAGGAAGGCCAAGGTTCAATCTTGACCTGACCACTTCTTATATGTCATAGGGCACATCACTTTGAGCTCCTCTAATCTTAGTTTCTGCAGCTGGAAACCTGTGAACTCAGAGTAAGTGCCCAGCAAGTGTGAGCTACTGTTTGAACACAGCTGATTTCAGCATTTCCTCTTAGATTAGGTCACTGTGGTCTTGGGTTGAGTCAGGCTCCTGTCCCTTTACCTTCAGTCAAATGTCTTAGCTGCCCTGGGAACATTTTCTCAAAGAGGGTCTTCTACCTGTGAAAAAGGTCTCAATCAAAGCAGTTTGGGAAGCAATGGGTTAAACAGTGCTAAATAGGTTATTTACCACAGGATTTCTCAGAGCTTTTACGATGCTAATGAGTATTGTGACGCTCTTAAAGAAGGTTAAAGTCCACAGCATCCCCACGTTTATTTAATCATGTGCATCTCTCCTCCTTTTTATTTTTGGCATCATTGCCCAGCACTGTTTGCTGACTCTCTAAGCTAATCACTTCTGGGAAAGCTCATGCCTCCCTGGCTCTTGATAAGGGGCAAGGAGAGTAATCAAGACAGGAGGCTGTCACTATAGCTAGCACCCAAGTGGACTCACAGAAGCTGCCAAGAGAATGACCTTCCTTAACTCGTGGACAGAGGTAGGCACGCAGGTGCAAGATGTGGGTTCTTGTGGGTTCTTCTCTGGGTTTATTTAGGCTGTAGCAATATGGCAGGATGAGAAATGACCGTGGGCACTGAGCCCATGACCTTGCTGAGCATTTGGGTTTTGTTTATCCTTTAGACCACTTAAGCCTGTCCCATGGGCTTTAATTCTTTATCCTGTATGCAAACATTGCCCAGTTCGATTCCAGGATCTCCTTCACAGGTTCCAAGAGCATCCAGATCATTTAATCTTTTCCTCATTGTCATTTCCAGGTCACCAAGATTCTTCCCGACTGAGATGTGTTGCTCTTGCAGACCAAGATGTTTATTAGTTCTAGTAATTCAATACATTCCTTGTCTACCAAGAAAACAGGATATACCAAGCTTGCGTTACCACATGCAGAATCTCTTACAAGGTACACTTCCCTCTCTTATTATCTAGCCTAATTATTTCTCTCTCTTATAATACATTTTCCTGCTAATCACTGGTCCATTTGGGAACAGTGTCTTGAAGACAGGAAAGAAGGGTGGGAGGCTTTGTGGGCTGCATAGCGGAGGGCTCTGTCTCCAGGCTTTAGCTCTGGAGACGCTGAGGGGCTCCTGGGGCAAGGGAGGGTCATCTTTCAGCTCAGGAAGGGTCCAGCCAGCCGGTTCTGACCCTCGTGGCCTCTAGGCCCTTGTGAAAAAGAAAAATTAGTCAGCATCAGCTCCAGTGTAGTTTGCTTCCCTTCTAATCGGTGCCAGGGCCCCAGATACCAGGTCTGTAATTACTTATGCTGTCGAGAGAAGGGAGTTCTTAAAGTGATTTATCATGGAGGTGACAGAAAATGACAATTGCTCATCACTTAAAACAATGAGCCTGCCAAATGCTGACCATGCAGGTGTGGGCATGGGGAGGCAGCGGCATTCCATCTCTATTGGACTTCACTGGCAGAGTTAATGAAAGATTAGTCCCCCAGGGAGATTTCCCTCCAGGGAGAGGCATCCCCTGGCATCTATTAGGCCTTGGTCAGGGCTGTGCCTCCCACATGGGCCCTTCTAAAAGGATTTAAAAGCATTTATTAAACTTTGACTGCATCAGGTGCTGTGCTGAGTATTTTGTGGGTATTATCTCAAGACAACTGATACGAGGCAGGTGTGATCTCTCATGTGTACTGAGAATATCTAGGAGGCAGTGGTCCCCAAAGCCAGACCACGCCAAAGGGCTGAGAGAGCCAGTTTGCCATGGCAACCAGATAGCCATGCCCATGTACCTACTCCAAGGGCAGGAGTTGATGGCCAGGCTTAAGATTCCAGAGGCAGAAGTGAGTACTGGGGCTGTCTATGGCTCACATTTGATCCCCAAATCATAGGTGTCTCCTGACTCATTGTCCTAGTGTGGCCGCTGGGATGTTATTTTATGCCTTTTCTCATAGTCTTTATTTCCCTCTGCTAGTATCTTGGGCACCAAACACCCTCTGCATCATAGCCCTCCTGCACCTCTCTATTCCTAGGAAGACCGTTCTCCAGTGCCCTCTTCCTCAAGGGCCAGAATAGTGTAGGGGTGAATAATGTGCAGGTGGAGATTGACTGTCTGCCTTCTGGTTCCGGCTCCACTTGTTAGCTGGGTGACCTTGAGCAAATTATCCAACTTCTCTGTGCCTTGGTTCTACACTTGTAAAATGGAGGTACTAAAAGTATTCATCTCAGGATTATAATACACATTTTATTAAAAGAAATTATAGATAGGTGGTGGTGACTTTGGCTTTCCAGGTGATGCAATGGTGTAGAATCTGCCTGCCAGTGCAGGAAACACAGGTTTGATCCCTGGATTGGGTAGATTCTCTGGAGTAGGAAATGGCACCTCACTCCAGGATTCTTGCTTGGGAAGTTCCATGGGCAGACGAGCCTGGTGGTCTACGGTCCGTAGGGTTGCAAAGAGTCGGATGTGACTGAGAGATTGAGCACGAACGCACACAGGGTTACTAAAAACCTTCAAGAAGTTAATGTGTGTAACGTGCTGAAAATGACTTTAATGTTAACTATTATTCCTTCATTAATATTTTGAGCACTCACAGATTGTAAAACGGTGTAGCAGCTATGGAAAATGGGGTGGGAATTCCTCAAAAAATTAAAAATTGAACCCTCATGTGATCCAGCCATCTCACATTTAGGTATATATCAAAAAGAATTGAAATCAAGATCTCAAAGAGCTATCTGCATTCTAATGTTGACTGCAGTATTATTCACAATAGCCATAATGTGGAAAAAACCTAAATGCCCTTTGGTAGATGGATGGATAAAGAAATGGAATATTACATGCCGGGGGCCAGCGTGAGGAACTCCGCCCATGGCAAAGGTCATGAGGAAGGAGGCTTGGCATATGCAAAGGTGTGATCAAGCCTCAGGAAACCCCCTGTTCCCGAGCATCTAACCCCAAAACCAGAGTCTGTTTTATGCTCTCACCTACACCTCTGACTTTACGGGGGGCTCTCCCCCATAACCGTTTCTTGCAGAGAAGGAGGAAAGGTGCAGCTCCAAGGCAATAAAAATTCCTGGGCGTGACAAGAGTGTTTCAGCTTATGGACTCCTCTGAAGGTTATCTAGCCCACCTGTATAGGTTCGTCTGGCCACATGTGATTGTTTACAGCCTCCCAATCTGAGAGGCATGAGATGTTTTAGACTTACTAAAGGCAAATTCTTTTGGGGAGTTGGAAATTATTAGTATAGTGGGTTGGTAAGGAATTATATTGGTGAAGGGTTTTTCATTTGTTGTGTCAATAATTGCTGCTAATTCCCTGCTCTGGGTGGGACAAGGATGTCTCAGGTCAAACCTCTCTGCTGACAGACTAGCTTGTGTGACAGGATTATCCATACCTCTGCCACATGATTGTTTACTACCTCTTAACCATAAACAGCACAGAGAGTTTTGGAGTATTTTGAGAGTCTTAATTAGCATAGGGCTTATTCTTCTTGTTGAGTCAATGATTGCCGCCAGGCCTCCATATCCTTAGGCACCTGGGAATATATTGATCAATGTATTTGGAATATAGAAAAGGAAATAGAGTAGTTTTTAAGGTTAGCAATACTAGACTTTTTGAGTTAATGAATTTTCTCTTTTGTAATAGATCACTGTACTTTGTTATAAATCACTGTGTCCTTGCTATGTAAAAATGTAACTTTATCACTATCTTAAGACTAAATAGATCTTAAGGGGAACATTGGTGAAAGGATTTTTATTTGTTGGGCTGATGTTTGCTGCTAAATCTCCATATTCCCTGCCCTTATAATGAATATAACTAACATATAGGAGAGATAAGTATTAACCTTTAAGCATATAGGAGAAATAAGTATTAACCTTTAAGATTAATCATGTTAACCTTGGGTAAAATACATTCCTT
The DNA here is from genome assembly GCF_032405125.1 of Capricornis sumatraensis. Lineage (NCBI taxonomy): Eukaryota > Metazoa > Chordata > Mammalia > Artiodactyla > Bovidae > Capricornis > Capricornis sumatraensis. The sequence continues at coordinate 211,718,101 of NC_091070.1, forward strand.
TCTTGATTGTAACTCACTACACCCTCACCCTATAGGAATGTAACTATATTTGGAGGGTGGTGCCTGGTTTAAGAAAAAACACCTTTGGAAGAAATAAGTTTTTTGGTTATCAGAAAGAGAGGATCATAAAATCCCTAAGACCTTTTTATGTAAAGCACCTGATTTTGATAAAGGTCAGGACTGCTGACCCCCACGTGACTCTGTATTCATCCCTATATGTAACAAAAGGTATATAAGCAAACCCCAAAATAAAGAAATCGGATCAGTTTCCGGAAAGACTGATACCCCCATGTCGTTCTTTCTTGCTCTTCGTTTTTCTGGCTGAACTCCCATCTGGAGCATGGATGCTATTCCACGTAATCCAAGTTATTCAGCCTCTTTTTCTCCACTAATCTTCCTACTACACTATCCATTTCTAATCTCTCTATATATCTGTAATTAAATATGTATTTTTCCAAAGACACCAATGCCGTCCCCACCTTCGAATTCCCTGGATCCACTGGGGCTGGACCCCGGCAATTACATACAATGGAATATTGTCTAGCCTTCAAAAAGAAGGAAATTCTGCAACATGCTACAATATGGGGGAAACTGGAGGACATTATCCTAAGTGAAATAAGCCAGTTACAGAAGGACAAATACTGCATGATCCCACTTATGTGAAGTGTCTAAACACAGTCAAATTCATGGAAGCAGAGAGTAGAAGAGTAGTTGTCAGGGCTGGAGGGAGGGGGAAGTGGGGAGCCGCTATTCAATGGCTATAAAATGTCACTTCTGCAAGGGAAATCAGTTCCAGAGATCTGCTGTACAGCATTGAGCCTATAGTTAACAAAACAAAACAGTGTTCAGTTCAGTTCAGTTGCCCAGTCATGTCCGACCCTCTGCGACCCCATGGACTGCAGCATGACAGGCTTCCCTGTCTATCACCGACTCCCGGAGTTTACTCAAACTCATGTCCATCAAGTTGGTGATGCTATCCAGCCATCTCATCCTCTATCGTCCCCTTCTCCTCCTGCCTTCAATCTTTTCCAGCATCAGGTAGCCAAAGTATTGGAGTTTCAGCTTCAGCAACCATCCTTCCAATGAATATTCAGGACTGATTTCCTTTAGGATAGCCTGGTTGGATCTCTTTGCAGTCCAAGGGACTCTCAAGGGTCTTCTCCAAAACCACAGTTCAAAAGCATCAATTCTTTGGCGCTCAGCTTTCTTCACAGTCCAACTCTCACATCCATACATGACCACTGGAAAAACCATAGCCTTGACTAGATGGACCTTTGTTGGCAAAGTATGTCTCTGTTTTTTAATATACTGTGTTATGCACTTAAAATTTTTGTTAAGATGGTAGGTAGCTCTCATATTAAGTGTTCTTGCCATGAAAACAAAAACAAAATCCTAAAAAGATAAACAAACAAACAAAAAGGCATGGGGAAACTTTTGGAGGTGATGGATATGTTCAGTAGGTTGGAGGTGATGGGTATGTTCAGTAGGGTGGAGGTGATGGGCATGTTCAGTAGGGTGGAGATGATGGGTATGTTCAGGAGGTGATGGGCATGTTCAGTAGGGTGGAGGTGATGGGCATGTTGAGTAGGTGATGGGTATGTTGAGTAGGTGATGGGTATGTTTGGTAGGGTGGAGGTGATGGGTATGTTCAGGAGGTGATGGGTATGTTCAGTAGGGTGGAAGTGGTTTTATGAGGCTGTTCATGCTTGGCCGCTCAGTTATGTCCTACTCTGTGACCCAGGGACTGTAGCCCACCAGGCTCCTCTGTCCATGGAATTCTCCAGGCAAGAATACTGGAGTGGATTGCCATTTCCTGCTCCAGGGATCTTCACAACCCGGGGGTCAAACCAGTGTCTTTTGTGTCTCCTGCCTTGAGGGCAGATCCAGGAGTGCATACATATGCCCAAACGCATCAGATTGTATACATTAAACTAATTACATGCAATTTTTGTGTATCAATTACATCTCAATAAAGCTGTTAAAAAAGAAACAAAACTCAACACTTCCCTGGAGAAGGAAATGGCAACCCACTCCAGTATTCTTGCCCGGAAAATCCCATGGACAGAGGAGACTGGTGGGCTGTAGTTCATGGGTTGCAAAGAATCATACATGACTGAGCAAGTGAGCAAAACTCAACACAAGCAAACAAGCAAGCAAACAAACAATCAGTAAAACCACTATTTTGAGCACTCACCACGTGCCATTGCTGGAACTGTTGGTGGGGATACAGCAGACACCCTCATGCACATGGCCTCTGCCTTCAATGCACTCAGCCTTCTCCAGAGAACAGTCATCAGTCAGATAATCATAGAAACAGTTATGCACATAAAGTCATGACGAATGCTGCAAAGAGGACAGACAACAGTTGGAGAGCGTGTAATAGGAGGATGTGAACTCATATGGGGGATCAGAAAGGGTTTCCTGGGATGTGGTGTTTAAACTCACACCAGAAAGATGAGTAAGGGGTAAAGAGACAAAGAGAGAAAAGAGGAGAGTGTTTCAAGTATACCTGCCCAGAAAGGCCTGTGCAAAGGTCCTGGGTGGGAAGAAGCATGCATTTTTGCAGATTCAAAAGAAAGATCAGCTTAGAGAGGGCATAGAATGGGATGAATGATGTTGGGGGATGTGATTATTTCCTACATCCAGTGTTTCCCAGCCTCTTTCTGCCTCATTTCTTCTTTTCTCCTTGAGAGGACAATTGATAATTCTGACTAGTGAGTTTGGGAGGGGTGGGTGAGTGCTCAGCTACCCTCGTGTCTCTATGGATCTTCTGCCCCTGTGAGGTGGAGCCTGCACTCCTACTGCTCCTTGTGGCTGGAGATGTGAGGCTGTTTGACGCTTAGGGAAGACTCATGAGCCCAGTGTTGCCATCTGAGTTCCCAGTGAGTGCCCATCACTCTTGATAGCACAGCTGGCACTTCACTCTCCATCTGCAGGCCTCCCTAAGTTCTGTATTCAAGCAGAATCAGAAACATGTGTCACTTACAAGACCTTATCAACCACTCCTCTTTCTTCATTGTCTGGCCCAGAGGCCACTGTTTCTCAGTTTGGACGGCTGGTCAAGTGCCAAGTAGCAGATAGTTTCCATACAACCTGTCTTTTCTTCAGAGTTGGACGGTTGGCAGTGCAGGAAAGGAGTCCAGGAACCTCTTTAATATTGAGTGGTCCAGGGATTCAGTTACACTTTTTTTCACCAGAAAGGGAACCAATTTTAATGGGATACATCAACAGTTTAGATGGCATTGCTGACTTTTCTCCATGATGAGAAATTTCGAGTCTTCTAATTTTGCCTCTGTGAACTCACACAGCTTCCGGATCTGGCCTGGAACATGAGGGTCCCCTCATTCTTTCACCTTCACTCAGGCTGAAAAATACCCATGCCTGGCCATGCCTTTGCAGTCCGTTGTGAAAGGCACACACCTTCCTTCTCATTTCATCCTCATGAGAACTCTGCAAAGAGAGGACTGTGGCCCCATTTTATAGATAAAATGTGTGAAGCTCACACAGGGGAAGTAACTGGCCCCGGCACACATAGTAAAGGGTGAACACACTAAAATTTGAATCCAAGCCTCTATGATCTCAACACCATGCCACTGTCTGCCAGGAGACTTATCGCGTTATTGTTCAGGGTTTGCTCATTACTAGCCTATGAAAGAAAGATGGAGGAGCCTCAGAAAGTAAGAGGCAGAAGCTTCAGGAGCCTCAGGCCAGGAACTAGAGCCACACCGACCATCAGGATCCTTCTTTCCTCTTATCTCTTGCTTCCTTTATCCTCACAGCAGGTGGGCTTTTCCCACTTAGTGGGAAATGGGACCACTCACAGTCCCATGTGCCCATACTGCCAGTTCTAGAACTCCTGCCCATCTTCAGCTCAAAGATCCCTTCCTCAGGGCTTCCTCCCAGATGGCCAGGTTAGGTCCCCATGTCATTCTCCTCCATCGCACTGATCACAGTTTTAAATTACACACTGCATGGTTCTCTGATTAACTGATGACTCCTCCACGAGACTCAAAGCCTCAAAAGGACAATGCCTAGCATATCCGTGGCACTCCATAGAGCTCAGTGAATAAACTCAGCAGGTGAGGAAGAGGTGGAAAGACATTTCAGGCAGACGGAATAACACATACCAAGGGCCAGAGGAGAGAAGGAATCTGACACTCTAAAAGCAGGCAGGTCAAGGGTCTGATCAGATTGGGCCAAAGGCAAGGAGTTCAGACATTGTCAACCCAGTTAAGGACTGGGGACTTTCTCCCAGGTGCTGTGAGAAACTTTTGTAAGCAGAGGAATGATGAGGTAGGATTTGTGTTTTTAGCAAGATTGTTCTGTTTATAGCAGGCGGTGAGGCTGGAGGCAGGGAGACCAGGAAGGAGGCTGTGGCACCATCCCAGGAGAGGGATGAGGGTGGCTTAGAATAGGTCAGTGGCAGTAGTGTTGGAGGGAGGTGGACACATTTGGGAGTTAGAATAGATAGGAATTGGTGTGGGGCTGAGTTGAGAAAGCGGTTGAGGAAGATGCTTATGTCTGTAGCCCCAGGCATCAAAGGGCTGAGGGTTTGAGCAGGGGGTGTGGTGGGTCTGGGCTATGGTGGGTGAAGGTTTCAGGGCTCTTGACCTCTGACACATCTCAGAGGAGTGCTCTGAGCTGTGCCCCTGATAAAGCTCATATTCAAGGGCTCAGGGGCTCCATCCTCCACAGCTAGACATCATCCCATTAGAGAGCAGTTCTGGTCCCTCTGTCTGACCACCTGACATCTCACCTGAGTCAGCTGCAGGAGCTCAGGGAATCTCTGCTGGGTTGCAATACAGGGCAAGGCACCCTTATGTGGAAACCAGAGGAACGGTGCCTTCTCAGTCTGTATCAGCTGGACCAGCTGAACCAGAGCAGGGTTTAGGAGGTCCGAACCAATCTGGGCTTGCTCAAACAATCCCAGATGAGAGTGCCAGGGGGCTCTCTTGAGTCTTGAAAGAGACTGTGTGCGATCCCATGAACTGCAGCCTGCCAATCTCCTCTGTCCATGGAATTTTCCTGGCAAGAATACTGGAGTGGGTTGCCATTGCCTTCTCCAGGGGTTCTTCCTGACCCAAGGATCAAACCCAAGTCTCCTGCATTGGCAAGTGGATTCTTTGCCACAGAGCCACCTGAGATGTCTGGGTCAAAAAAGGACAGTGGACTTCCTTAACTCTGTCTTGTATGGTTTTTAACAGACTCATGGGACCTAATCCCTAGAGGGGTAGCACAGGAGGCTGGGATGGAGTGATTGATAATCATTTATCCAACAAATAGTTGCAAGGCCATGGGAGTTGGAAGACTTGGACTTGCTACAAATCCTCCTGGCAATCTTGGACAAGCTCCTTATCCTTCCTGTGTTGATAATCATAAAAGACATGCCTTACTGAGTCATTTACCTCTCCAAGTCTCTGATTACTTTAACCACTCATAATGGTCCTTTGAGGTAAGTAAGATTTTAACCCTCCCTTTTACAGATGAGGAAGCTGAGTTTGGAGAGATGTAATAACTTGTTCAAAGCCGCATGGAAACTAGGGAGAGCTTCAGTTCAAATCCAGTGCTGGAGATTAAGGGGGAGTGCACTATCGCATGGGGCATTTTGGCAGCAGTGGCTGGGGCAGGGCCAAGGGTGGGGGGAATGGGGGTGCCCTGAAATCATTTGAAGCAGGAGGGCAACATGATTGAATTCTTTATGGAAGATGGATTGAATGAGAGAGTGACCAGATAGGAGAACTTACAGTGGTCCACGCCAGGGATGAGACCAGAGTGAGGGCAGAGTCCGCAAGCCTGGAGTGGGGCTGTGATATGAACTTCATTCAGTTCAGTTCAGTTCAGTAACTCAGTCATGTCTGACTCTTTGCGACCCCAGGGACTGCAGCATGCCAGGCCTCCCTGTCCATCACCAACTCCTGGAGTTCACGCAAACTCATGTCCATCGAGTCGGTGATGTCATTCAACCATCTCGTCTTCTGTCATCCCCTTCTCCTCCTGCCTTCAATTTTTCCAGCATCAGGGTTTTTTCCATTGAGTCAGTTCTTTGCATCAGGTGGCCAAAGTATTGGAGTTTCAGCTTCAGCATCAGACCTTTCAATGAATATTCAGGACTGATTTCCTTTAGGATGAACTGGTTGGATCTCCTTGCTATTCAAGGGACTCTCAAGACTCTTCATGGGCAAGGGTACATCCCTGGAATGTGGGGTGTGAGCGCACAGTATGGTGGAGGAGTGTTGGTCATGGGCTGGCAGGATGGTAGAGCCTTTAGCAGAGACAAGGAAGGAGGAGGAAGAAGACAGACTTCTGCAGCCTTTAAAGTGCCCAGCTGAACTGTTTGTCCCAAGCACTGATGCCTAAGAGAGGCCCTGGTCTTCTTTGGTGTGAAATCCTACCTTTCTTTAATAGGTTTCCATATATGTGCCATATCTCTCTGTTTAGTTTTTAAGAATCATTTGAAACTGTGCATGAGAGAGAGAGAGTGTATGTGTGTATGTTTATTTCTTAGCTTTTATCTCGCTAACTTGCGTTTCTTAAATACTAATTTCCTCTCGGACTCTGACAAATCTGCTCTCTTGAAACAGCCTCAGAAGGCTTCTCCTATCTGTGAAAGGCCAAGCATGTGGTTGTCTCTGTGAAGAAGGCCTCTGAATGTTGCTGATCCTGGGATAATCAGCCAGGAAGGACGAAGCTCCCGGAGCAGACAAGGTGACTCAGGGCTGGCAGCCACAGCATCTCCACAGCAGAATCTTGGTCTCTGGGCAGAAGATGCTGCAGCAAGCTGCTGGACTGAGCTGCTTCCTGCCCCCTCAGACCTAATGAGAACAGACAGGCCAACCAGTGTCTGCTGGATGGGGGTAGGAGTGTCTGTGCGGACCATGTGGATCCTTCCCTGGGCAGGCTGACAGCCCCGCAGGTCTTTTAACACTGGAGGGGAAATTCCCTGCCTCTTGCGGGGATGAAGCGTACTGCAGCACCGTCACCAGGCTCCTCACCAACTCTGCTGAGTTCAGAGCTGAGCCTTCCCCCAAGTCAGAGCACTGAGAGTTGAGGAGCAAGAGTGAGGCCTTCAGGAGAGGTAAAAGGTCAGGGCTTGTCCTGCAAGGGAGAGGGCACAGGGAGCAGATGTATGTAAGAGATGATAAGCGCCACTCACCCTCTCCTGCACCCCATACTGCATGCAGTGGGATGTAGATTAGTGGTTGAAATATGTATAGAGTGCTCCCACCGCTCTTCTGAGTGCTTGGCTGAGACTCCTGGCATAAAAGACACACTAACAAGAGAAAAAGAAACAGAAGTTTATTGACCTGCATACACAAGTCTACATGGGAGAGACCTAGAGAAAAATGAGTAACTCCAGGAGGTGGCTTGGAACTCAGGCTTAAATGCCATCTTCAGCTAAAGGCCAAAGAGAGAAAGGTGTCAGGGAGGCCAGTTCTGGGGTGATGACCAGGAAAAGCACAGCAAACAAGGATAAAATTTGGAACATGGATTTAAGTTGCTGCCTTTGTCACTAGTGAGATTCTACAGTTGTCTCTGTGGATTAACCTTTGTTCTTCCTGGTCCAGAGAGAAGGAGGGACACATTTGTAAGTTTATGTCCTGCTTTTAGGCAAACAAGGGAGGGTAGAGAGTTTTTCTTGTATCTGCTTCTTTGCAGTTGCCTTCAGCTCAAAATAATCCTTATGCCCAAGAAATGTTCTCTAGGAGTGGCATATTCTGTTTGGAGACATCTATTTGGAAATGTGTCTGAAATCTGGCAAACCTTGGTTCAAATTCTAGCTCCACTTCTTATAGGTAAGTTACTCAATGCCTATGAGTTTCAATTTAGGTAAAATGGGGATAATAACTGAGCTGATTTCCAAGAGTGGTAGCAATGACTTGATGAGATTGTATTCATTTGCTGGGGCTGCCATAGTAAAGTACCACAACTTGGGAGGCTTAAGCAGCAGAAATGTATTGTCTTGCAGTTCTGGAGGCTAGAAGCCTAAATTGAGGTGTCAGCAGAGCTGGTTCCTTCTGAGAGCTGTGAGGGAGAATCTGGGCCATGCCTTTCTCCAGACCCCGAACCTCTAACCTAACCCCTGTCTCCTCTCCTTCCTGACTTGAGGGTTCAGCTGTCATCCCTAATACAGAAAGTGTCACCTGTGCATGATATGAAGTGTTGAGATCATCAAGTGTGTGGACCACAGCCTCTGGCTGCTAGACTGATCCTAGTTCCTGACCAATAAGTAAAGTCTGCCTCCCCATCTCTGATGATCTGCACCCTGGGACCTCACTTCAGCTGCTAGAAAAGGATATGGGTAATGGTTTAGAATGTGGACCCTAAAGTCAGTTACCTCCTAGCTCAAGGACTGGCAGGCTACAGCCTGTGGGCCATATCTGTCTCACTGCCTGGTTTTGTAAATAAAGTTTTATTGGGACATATAGTGGTGGTTCAGAGGGTGAAGAATCTGTCCACAATGTGAGAGATCCAGGTTCGATCCCTGGGTTGGGAAGATCCCCTGGAGAATGGAATGACTACCCACTCCAGTCTTCTTACCTCGAGAATCTCATGGACAGAGGAGCCTGGAGAGCCTCAGTCCATGGGATTGCATAGAGTTGGACAGGACTGAACAACTAACACTCAGCCACATCCATTTATTAACATATTGCTTACGGCTGCTTTTGCTTTACAAATGCAGAGTTTCAGACTTAACAATGGAGACCACGTGGCTTGCAAAGCTAAATACTTATATACTATCTGGGTTGTTATGAGAAAAGGCAAATATCTTAACCTCTTGTGCCTCACTTTGCAATTATTACTTGGAAGTGGTAATGATACCTTCTTCTTGGTATCTTCCCCCTATTAAAATGGAGTTGGATTATTGTTTGAGCTGATATATATCATGCTGCTTAGGCTATGAATATTATTATTACATAAGTATTATTATTACACAAACTGCTGCCAAACTCCATGGACTCAGAGCCACGTGCTCTCAGCTGGAGGTGTAGCTAGGGCCCAAGGCCAGAGCACACAGCCTTGATGGGGGGCTTTAGCCTCTCTGAGCCCACAGCATCTTCCAGCCTGAGACCTTCTCTTGCTCCTTCTGACTTGCATAGATAGGCCTGGCGTCCCTCTAGTTTTCATTTCCAGGCTGCCCCAGACCTGGATGTCACACCTGCCCCTGTCCACACCATTTCACTTGACTACTATTGATCGACAACCTGTATGTGTGCAGAGACTCTTAAGCAGGGCATTCACACATCTAGAGATAAATATGACATCATCCCTGCCTTCAAATTTATCCCCTCCTTCCCTTCCTTATATAACAGGGCACCTGGTAGCTCGGACCTTACCATTTTTGAAGTAGAAAAACTTATTTTAAAAATAATGCAGTGTCTGTCTTTTAGGGTGGAACCTGTCCTTTTATTCTTGGCCAGACCTCTTGAGTGGGTCCTTGTGGTTATGCAAATGAGAAGCAAGTGCTCTCCTTGATACTTGGAGAAGACCTAAATGCGATGTTAGGTGTACTGCTTAGTAATGTAAATCAGAAGGGTATTTTAGCAGAGCCATGCCTCTGCAAATTATATTTCCTTTAGAGAAATCTTTCCTTTCTAATTCTGGGTCCAGACTGCCCCGAGCAGCCTATAAATTGTCACATTTGTATCAAGATGGTGAGAGTTTTCTTTGAGCCTTTGATGGAAGGGAAGGAGGGACTGGGGAAGTGGGGAGCACAGAGGGGTGTGGAGCTGAACCTCTGGGCACTGCAGGGGACAGACTGGGGAAAGGTCTGGACTGGCCTCAGCCAGCACAGCCTGGCTCCACCAGGGACCCAGACTTTGGGAAATGTGCCATGAGGTTCTCGAGGGGTTGTCTTATTGGGGACCTGGTGCTAGACCCCTGTGGGTGGGTGGGGTCAGTTTCAGTGGGGACCCCGTTGTCCAGCATTTGGGGATAGGATTTGAGGACTTGGGAGGCAGATCTGTGCTTGGAGGGGAAGAACTGCCCAGCATCTAAGCAGGGAACCAGTCCAGGAAGAGGTTTTGAGGTCAGGTTTGGGGCTAGCTGTTCCAAGGGTGACCGCTTCTAGGAGTAGTTCTAAATTGTGCCTTAGGCTGTACTTCCTTTTCTTTAGTCCGGAATCTTCAATAATCCTCCCTAAGGTTCTAGCTTGTTCTCAGCACTAATGTAACTAATATAGGGATTAGCAAACTTGGGGAAGAGTTGACACAGGTTCAGAAGAGCAGCCACATCCTGAGCCAGGGCATCAGAGGTGGCCGTCTGGGGGCATCAGGCGGTTCACCTGGGCTCAGCAGCCTCCTGACCTCACCCGAGGCCATGGCAGCAGCTCCTTCCAGAACACCCTGCGCTGTACCTGGGGAGACTCTCAGAAGGAGCTGGAGGACTGGTTGAGGGGTGCATTTCCAGCAGTGAGGGAGATGTTATCCCAGACAAGGCAGAAATGGCAGCCTGTCTCCCTTCACTTTTTTGCCTGCTAAACCAAACCATTGGAAATGGTCTGTGCTTCCTTTTTCCCTGGCACATTTCACTGTCACCTTTCCCCTGGTTGACATGCAGGATCTAAATACCTTTAATACCTATTTGGCCTATTGATGTTAGACATGACAGAGAGCCCTTGTGATAAATAAAACCACCTGTGACAGACTGTCTGGAGCAGCCAGACTCTTCAGCACATGTGAATAGGCGCTAAAGGTCAGGTGCCAAGAGTTCACAAGGCAGAGGGAGGAGGGGACCTCTCAAGACAAGCATCCCTGGAATACAGGCTGCAGTCGTGATGGCCGATGGCCCTCTTGCTAATTGCCATGGTGGTGAGAGGGGGTTGAAACGAAGGTGGCCGTGCAGAGTTGCAACAGGAGAGAGGGGCTTTCTCTGTCTTACTGAAGCATCTTCTGAGTGTCCTGCTGTTTGAGCTTGACAGGTAACACTTACTTTTTAAAAAATAGTTTTATTTATTTATTTATGTTCGACTGTCCTGGGTCTTTGTTGCTGCATGGGCTTTCCCCTAGTTGCGGCAAGTGGGGACTGTCCTCTGGTTGCAGTGCTTGGGTTTCTCACTGCAGTGGCTTCTTTTGTTAGGAAACACAAGCTCTAGGCACACAGGCTTCAGCAGTTTGGGCACGTGGGCTCAATAGTTCGCGTCTCCTCGGCTCTCGAGCACAGGCTCAATAGTTGTGGTGCATAGGTTATTTGCTCCACGGCATGTGGGAATCTTCCTGGGCCAGGGATTTGAAGCTATGTCTCCAGCATTGGCAGGTGGATCCCTTACCACTGAGCACTGGGGAAACCCCAACTTATTTCCTAGTTCCTATCATTCAGTAAAATCTCCGGGGCTTCCATGAGTTAGATGTCCTGACTGTGTCTGCTGGTGCTGGTATCAGGATGGTTCTCCATGGGGGAAATGGGAGCTGGGGGCTGGAACTGGCTGTGTGTAGCAAGGCAGCAGATTACAAGCAAGTTCCCTCTGAGAGGACCCACATAAGAAATGATAGCAGAGGGAAGAGCGAGAAGAAATTGTAAGGAGAAAGACATTTAGTGTATGAATCAATCTCCTTGCATACCTTTGGGGCCCTGAAGTCACAGTCTCCTTTGCAAAGGGACCGTATGGATTAAGCAGCAGTTTATTTGGAAAACTCAGGCCAACAGCTTGCTTTTGAATGGCTTGGAGCCAGATGCCTGTTGGTGTATTAGTGTAATATCTGCCAGGTCCTACCTATAGGTGATTTGCATGGGTGGTCCCTGCCCCTGGGTGGAGGGCTTGGTGCTCTTTCCATGACTCTATTTAAGAAGGTCCTCAAAACATAAAAGGAGGACAGCACAAATGGGCTGTAAGTCATGTGGTCTGGAGAGAGCCTAGTGACCTACAGTTGTGGCTCTCTCTTTCTTCCCCCATTTTCCTTACTTCATAAACACCTAGTTACAAGCTGTACAAATCAAAAAATAATATTAATGAAGGGAGAGGAGGATGTAGGGAAGATGTTTATGATGTGTCTATGGGGTCGCATAGAGTCGGACACGACTGAAGCGAGTTAGCAGCAGGAGCAGCAGCAACAGCAGCAGCAGCAGCAGCAGCAACAGCAGCGAGCACGAAGGGAGGAAGGGGTGGGAACCAGCCCTCTCCCTCCACACACAGTTCCAGACGAGGGCTATGACCCCTGCAGCAGGGGATCTGAGGAGGAGCTGGGTAGAGATCCAGGGCAGCTGAGGGATGGAAGAGACCTCTAAACCCAGAGCTCACCCCAAAACCCTTCAGTGCATGGCAGAGGGAGAACAGGGCAAGTGAGAAGGTTCCAAGATGGAGTAGCAAAATGAAAAATCAAGGTAGAGAATACAGGAGAAGTGGAATCAACATGGAAAGGAGACTAAAGAAGGAAGAAGTTGGCAAAGGGGAGTGGAAGATGGAGGCAGTGAGCCCTGTGCCTTGGAGCTGGAATGCCTGTGATTTCAGGAGAAGGAAGCTGGGCAGAGCCCATGGAGAGACTGACAGGTCTCCTCTGTCCCCAAAGCGGAGGAGTGATGTTCTGGACTGCTGTGGGGCTGAGGTCGTTTTTCTGGAAATAATGCAGACAAAGATCCGGAACCTATGACTTTTCCTTTAGGAATTGAGTTTTCCAGGGGAGGACATTTAATAAGTTTCACTCAGGAAGTCTCTGTTACCAATAAAGACTTAACAAAGTTAATTAGACTAAACAGCAATTATTGTGTCTCCTCATTGTTCAATTATCTGCTGAACTGGTGTTTCCTGATTAATTTTCTGATTAAAATGTATTCAACTAAAAAGACTTGCAAACAGGCCTTGACAGGTTCCCAAAGAAGGAGGGATGCTGCAGCTGGCTGTGCAGGGCAGTGGGCACTGGGGCCACTGGGGTTGTGTCCCACCTTCCCAGGTAGGGGGCCGGGGCAGGTGAGAGGGCAGAGGAAGGGGAGGTGGTGTCCTGCTTGCCCGCATCCCCATAGACACCACTATGTGTCCTCACGTGGAGTCTTCCCTTCCCGAAACCTGGGCTTCCTCCTGGATGGGAATGGCGTCTTGGCAGATGGCACCTACCTGTAGGTCCACAGCAAAAACCTACGAGTCACCCACCATCTCCCTCACCTGCTCCTTAGCCTGCTCAGGATGTATTATAATTATTTCCTTATAAATGTCCTTAACTGCCTTCTGAGCTAAACCTCCATCTTGGCAAGAGACCTAACCTGACTAACCCTACTCATGTGTGCATGGGGGCTAAGTCGCTTCAGTCGTGTCCGGCTCTTTCCGACACAGGCTCCTCTGTCCAAGGGATTCTCCAGGCAAGAATACTGGAGGGGGTTGCCATGCCCTCCTCCAGGGATCTTCCTGACCCAGGAATTGAACCCATGACTCCTACAGCTCCTGCGCTGCAGGTGGATTCTTTACTGCTGAGCCACAAGGGAAGCCCCAACCATACTCATTGGTCCTGCGAACATCAGCAGCTCTGAGCACTGCTACAGAAACCCTATAACCCCAGTGACTGGTCTCACTCTGAACTCATGACTGCAGACCTCAGATATGCACCAGACAGTGCCCGGCAATGCCTTGCCACCTCTTCCCCGTGTTCCCTTTCCCACTCAGAGACGGCAGTTTCTCTTTGCTCAAACCCCCAACCCTCCCCCACATTCTGTCAGCTCACGACCTTGTCTTACACTTCAATGAGATGTAGAAGCAATCAGACAAGAACTCCTGTGTCTTCCCATCACTAGATTGACAAACCTCCTATTACAATGGCAGACGTGTCCCTACTCTTAACAGCGGCCGACCCCTCCACGCTGTCCCGGATCCCATTCTTTCTCACCTTCTCAAGGACTTTGTTCCTGTAAATATCCTATCTGTTTCCTGCATCATCAGTTTCTCCCCTCTCAACTGGATCATCCCCATTAGCATACAAAATGCTGTAGTACCTCTCATCTTAAAAAAAAAGAGAAAACTCCCTTCAAACAGCACATAGATGCTGTAGTTATTCTTCTGAAGGTCGAATGCACTTTACAATCAGAGAAAGTGAAACCCAAGTTCCTTCCCTTAACCTCGCATCCTATCCCTGTATTGCAAAGTTTTCTTACAGCAAAGTTTCTCAAAGGAGTTGTTTAGAGTCATTGTCTTCACATCCAGACTCTCGTTTTTTTTTTCCTCCACATACTTGAACTTGGCTTCCTTCTTCTCTAGGCGACTGAAATTGCTCTCATCTCAGCCAAGAGTTCACATGTTTCCCAATTTAATGGCTCTTTCTCTTTCTCCTCTTACCCAGACTCTCAACAGGATCGCCCGTTTCTCCCTGAAACGCTGGACTGGTTCTCCCCCTGCCTTGCTCTCTGCTCTTTCTCAGTCTGCCTTGCTGGTTCCTCCTTGACTCCAGACTGAAACCCTAGGGATCCTATACCTTCTTTTCTCCTCCTTCTCTACCCTTTTTCGGTGATCTCATAAGACTTGGCTTCAGCACCATGGCTTTCAATGTCTCCTCTAAGCTGACTGACTCACACGTTCATATCTCCAGCCTAAATCTTTCCCTTGAGTTCCAGTGTGAATGTCCAACTTGGAATTCCACATTTCTGCTTGAATATCTAATGGACATTTCTAACTAAATCCATCCCAGAGTGAACTGCTGATCTCGCTCTGTACCTAACTCAAACCCACCCCTCTCCTGGTTCTTCACATCTCAGTAAATGCCCCCTTTGTTACCCAAGTACTCAGGCTAAAACATGGCATCTTACTTGAGTCTGCTCTGCCTCTTCCACTCACATCTAAGCAGCAAGTGTTACCTTCAAATCATATCTTGATTCGGATCACTCCCCTGCGTCTCCACTGCTACCATTCCAGGCCAAGTCATGTTCATTCCTGCCTGGACCAATGCCTCCTAACATTGGCCTCTACTCTGGTTCCTATAGTGCACTTTCCCCATAGAGCAGTGTATCAGTAACCTACTGCCGTGTAACAAGTCATCCCCTATCTTTATTTGTTTATGATTCTGTGGGTCAGCAGTTTGGGTCAGGGTCAAGCTGGGTGGTTTTTCTGCTGGTCTGACCTGGGCCATTCATTCCACTGCAGTTAGCTGACAGATTGGCTGGGGCTGGTTGGTGTAGGGCCCCTCAGCTGTGGAATCTTGTCTCTGCTCTATGTGGTTTCGTCTTCTAGTAGGCTAGTTTGGGTTTCCTCGCATGGTAGGATGGTTTGTATCTGATCCTAATCTGTAAAGTTGACTGGGTAACAACACAGAGAAGTCAATGTCATTGAAAGAATAATTTAAACTCGCCACAGTCCCATTAGAAGTGAGAAGCACAGAACTCCATGCAGGGCCCCCAATCACCAGTGTCAGTGAGGAGGCAGAAAGGAGTAAGGGGAAGGCACTGGTCACAGCCTTTATCAGAATGTGTGTGGGAAGCAAGGCAGGGCAGGGTAACCAGCTTAGAACTGGCTGGTTTGAATAATTCTAGCAGGCTCTGAGGCAGAGGAGCTATCTCTACTTGTTTGGTAGCAGGCCCTGGTTGATTTAGGGTGGGGGAAATATTGGCCTGGTGTGAGAGTTAGATAAAAGAGGTAACTGGGGTTATGGTCTGGGAACTGGTTGGTATGTATATGAAAGGTGGGCTCACTGACAAACTGTTTATTGTCTAGGAATTGGCCAGCTCTGGGAGGGGCAGTCTCTTTCCAGTCAGCAAGACACTCTAAAGATACCTAAACATCATAAAACATAGAAAATAATAAATATGATTAGCACATACGGTAAAGAATCTGCCTGAAATCCAGGAGATCTGGGTTCATGGGTTCATTCCCTGGGTTGGAAAGATGCCAGGAGAAGGGAATGGCTACCTACTCCATCTTTCCTGCCTGGAGAATTCCATGGACAGAGGAGCCTGGTGGGCTACAGTCCACAACCTCGCAAAGAGGTGGACATGACTGAGCTACTGACACGTTAATATTTCACACAAAGTAAGCACACAGGGTAGCAAGATGGTCAGTGTGGAAGGAAAGTGAAGAGTGCCTCTGTTGAGGTTTAGCTTTGGAACCGCCAAACATTTCACTGCATTGATCAAAGTAAGTCACAAGGCCAGCTCAGATACAAGCGGGGTGGGGAAACAGGCTTCTCCTCTTGGTGAGGGAATGGCAACTCTGACAGCAAAGGATATGCATGGAGGGATTGGAGGAAATTGGAGCCATATTTTGGAACCTTTTACAGGCAGCTAGAATGGTGTTGCAAAAGTAAGAATCAGAGACTATTGCTCTCCTGGGTAAAACCCTCTGATGGCCTCCTTCATGCTGCTACTGAAATAAAAACCCATGGTCCGGCAGCCCTCCATGATCTGGTCCCTGCCGACCTCTTTAGGGGTATCCCTCACCCCTACCCTTCATTCACTGTGCTCTGGTCACCCTGGGCTTCGGTCTACCTCTTGGCTGCTCCTAGCTCATTCAAGCCTCAGGAGCTTTTCTTCTGGAATGTTATTCTAAAGAACTTAACCATTTTGGCTTCTGCATCCATTTTTAAGATCTCAGGTCAAGAATGTGCATGCTGTTGCTCAGCTGTGTCCACCTCTGCGACCCCCCTGGACTGTAGCCCACCAGGCTCCTCTGTCCATGGGGTTTTCCAGGCAAGAGTATGGGGTGGGTTGCCATTCCCTTCTCCAGAGGATCATCCTGATCCAGTGAACAGTCTCGAGTCTCCTGCACTGGCAGGCAGATTCTTTACCACTGAGCCACCTGGGAAGGCCCAGCTTAAGAATAGCAGCCCGGAAAAGAATTTCTTAACCTGCCAACCAAAATAATCTTCTCTTACCTCTACCGTGAGAGTCCTTCTCTAATGTGTGGGCCTGTGTTATTTCTTATTAATTACAATGACGAACACTTACATAGTGGCTACTATGGGCCAGGCCTGTTCAGAGTCTTTTATGATATTGACTCACTGCATCCTCATAACCACCCTGTGAGGTAGATGCTATTAACATCTTCGTCTTGCAGACGAGGAAACCGAGGCACAGAAAAGTTAAGTCATTTATTCAAGCTCACACGTTTTTAGTCATGTTTGTTGTTTACTTCTTTATTTTAATTTTTTTCACCACACCGTAACCTAAGTTTCACAGGGACAAGACTTTGGCTCCCCTGTTCAGTGTTAAATTCCCAGTATCTAGAATAGTGCCTACTACATAGTAGGTGTTCCATAAATGCTTATTGAATAATTGAATCCGTCTTCCAGTCCAACTTACTGCCGAATCTATCATACATCCGAAACATTTCTTAATTTTGGGCATTTCTATCTATATTTCTACCACATGAATAAGGACAATCTCTTGCCTTGTCCCCCCCCCCTTTTTTTTTTAAGAAATTTTTATTGGAGTATAGTTGCCTTACAATGCTGTATTAGCTTCTATTGTACAGCAAAGTGAATCAGCTGTGTGTGTGTGTGTGTGTGTGTATATATATATATGCACCCTCTTTTTTGGGCTTCCCTTCCATTTAGGTCATCACAGAGCACTGAGTAGAGTTCCCTGTGCTATCCAGTAGGTTCTCACTGCTTTTCTATTTTATACATAGTATCAACAGTGTGTATATGTTAATCTCAAACTCCCAATTCATCCCACCCTCAGTTCCCCCTTATTTTTCATACATTTGGTCTCTATGTCTGTCTCTATTTCTGCTTTGCAGATAACATCATCTATACCATTTTTCTAGATTTCACATACATGCATTAATATATAATATTTATTTTTCTCTTTCTGACTTACTTCTTACCTGGTCCCTTGTATCAACCTATGTTGACTGAATTTCACTTCCTCTGACCCACTGCTGGGCTCTTCCCTGGTGGCTTAGATGGTAAAGTGTCTGCCTACAATGTGGGAGACCTGGGTTCGATCCCTGGGTTGGGAAGATCTCCTGGAGAAGGAAATGGCAACCCACTCCAGTACTCTTGCCTGGAAAATCCTATGGAAAGAGGAGCCTGGTAGGCTACCGTCCATGGGGTCACAAAGAGTCGGACACAACTGAGTGACTTCACTCACTCACTCACTGACCCACTGCAGAGTGAGCAAGCTGAAATAAAAAGTGTGGCTACAGTCTTCTGTTTAAAAACCTCTCATAGCCTCTGATTATCATCACAACAAACTGCAAAGTCCTTAGAACAGCCTACAACCGGCCTTCCTGATCAGGCTCCCTCTGCTTTTCTTCCAGAATTTCTAAAACCAAGCTCTCCATTGCTTCCCAAACTTGCAGACTTCTTCCCACACCTGTGCCCTTGTGTGGGGTGCCTGTCCTCTCTCCAGGACTCCTATTTATCTTTTAAAACCCATTTTATTTTTTAAAATTAATTAACTTTTTAATTGAAGGATAATTGTTTTGCAGAATTTTGTTGTTTTCTGTCAAACCTTTACACGAGTCAGCCATATATATGCATAGATCCCCTCCCTTTTGAACCTCCCTCCCACCTCCCTCCCCATCCCACCCCTCTAGGTTGATACAGAGCCCCTGTTTGAGCCCCTGTATAGTTTTTGTTATATAGCAAATTCTTGTTGGCTATCTATTTTACATATGGTAATGTAAGTTTCCATGTTACTCTTTCCATACATCTCACCTTCTCCCCTCCCCATGTCCAGAAGTCTGTTCTCTATGTCTGTTTCTCCACTGCTGCCCTTTAAGTAAGTTCTTCAGTACCATTTTTCTAGATTCCATATATATGCATTAGAATATGATATTTAGCTTTCTCATTCTGACTCACTTCACTCTGTATAATAGGTTCTAGGTTCATCCACCTCATTAGAACTGACTCAAATGCATTCCTTTTTATGGCTGAGTAATATTCTATTGTGTATATCTACCTCAACTTCTTTATCCATTCATCTGATGATGGACATCTAGGTTGCTTCCATGTTCTAGCTATTGTAAACAGTGCTGCAATGAACAATGGGATACATGTGTCTTTTTCAATTTTGGTTTCCTCAGGGTATATGCCTAGGAGTGGGATTTTTGGGTCATATGGTGGTTTTATTCCTAGTTTTTTAAGGAGTCTCTGTACCATCTTCCATAGTAGCTGTATCAATTTACATTCTCACCAACAGTGCAAGAGCATTCCCTTTTCTCCACACCCTATCCAGCATTTATTGTTTGTAGACTATTTGATGATGACCATTCTGACTGGTGTGAGATGATATCTCATTGTAGTTTTGATTTGCATTTCTCTAATAATGAGCATTATTCTCTAATAATGGACTGTGAAGAAAGCTGAGTGCTGAAGAATTGATGCTTTTAATTGTGGTGTTGGAGAAGACTCTTGAGAGTCCCTTGGACTGCAAGGAGATCCAACCAGTCCATCCTAAAGGAAATCAGTCCTGAATATTCATTGGAAGGACTGATGCTAAAGCTGAAACTCCAATACTTTGGCCACTTCATGTGAAGAGTTGACTCACTGGAAAAGAATCTGATGCTGGGAGGGATTGAGGGCAGGAGCAGAAGGGGATGACAGAGGATGAGATGGCTGGATGGTATCATCGACTCGATGGAGATGAGTTTGAGTGAACTCCGGGAGTTGGTGATGGACAGAGAAGCCTGGTGTGCTGCTATTCATGGGGTTGCAAAGAGTCGGACATGAGTGAGTGACTGAACTGAACTGAACTGAACTGAATAATGAGCAATGTTGAACATCTTTGCATGTGTTAGTTAGCCATCCATATGTCTTCTTTGGAGAAATGTCTGTTTAGGTCTTTTCCCCACTTTTTGATTGGGTTGTTTGTTTTTCTGATATTGAGTTGTATGAGCTGCTTGTATATTTTGGAAATTAATCCTTTGTCAGTTGTTTCACTTGCTATTATTTTCTCCCATTCCGAGGGTTGTCTTTCCACCTTGCTTAAAGTTTCCTTTGCTGTGCAAAAGCTTTTAAGTTTAATCAGGTCCCACTTGTTTACTTCTGTTTTTATTTTCATTACTCTAGGAGGTGGGTCAGAGAGGATCTTGCTTTGATTTGTGTCATTGAGTGTTCTGCCTATGTTTTCTTCTAAGAATTTTATAGTTTCTGGTCTTACATTTAGGTCTTTAATCCATTTTGAGTTTATCTTTGTGTATGGTGTTAGGAAGTGTTCTAATTTCATTCTTTTACATGTAGCTGTCCAACTTTCTCAGCACCATTTATTGAAGAGGCTATCTTTGCTGCATTGCATATTCTTGCCTCCTTTGTCAAAAATAAAGTACCCATGAAAGTGAAGAAGAACTAAAGAGCCTCTTGATGAAAGTGAAGGAGGAGAGTGAAAAAGTTGGCTTAAAGCTCAACATGCAGAAAACTAAGATCATGGCACCTGGTCCCATCACTTCATGGCAAATAGATGGGGAAACAGTGGAAACAGTGGCTGACTTTATTTTGGGGGGCTTCAAAATCACTGCAGATGTTGACTGCAGCCATGAATTAAGAGACCCTTGCTCCTTGGAAGAAAACCTAGACAGCAGATTAAAAAGCGGAGACATTACTTTGTCAACAAGGGTTCATCTCATCAAGGCTATGGTTTTTCCAGTGGTCATGTATGGATGTGAGAGTTGGACTGTGAAGAAAGCTGAGCACCAAAGTATTGATGCTTTTGAACTGTGGTGTTGGAGAAGACTCTTGAGAGTCCCTTGGACTGCAAGGACATCCAACCAGTCCATCCTAAAGGAGATCAGTCCTGAGTGTTCATTGGAAGGACTGATGTTGAAGCTGAAACTCCAATACTTTGGCCACCTGATGCGAAGAACTGACTCATTTGAAAAGACCCTGATGCTGGGAAAGACTGAAGGCAGGAGGAGAAGGGGATGACAGAGGATGAGATGGTTGGATGGCATCACTGACTCAATGGAGCTGAGTTTGAGTAGACTCTAGAAGTTGGTGATGGACAGGGAGGCCTGGCATTTGGTGGTCCATGGAGTCGCGAAGAGTTGGACATGACTGAGGGACTGTACTGAACTGAAACCCATTTTATTTACTTAACTTTTTTGGATATGGACCATTTAAAAAGTCTTTATTGAATTTTTATAATACTGCTTCTGTTTTATGTTTCAGGTTTTTGGCCATGAGGCCTGTGGGATCTTAGTTTCCCAACCAGGGATCAAACCTGCACTCCCTGCATTGGAAGACGAAGTCTTAACAACTAGACCACAGGAAAGTCCCTTGAAACCCACTTTAAATGATCCCTATTTATATTCACAGGCACATAGTTTGGTTTTCATTTCTCCATATCACACATACTCATTTATCAATGCATGCATGCATACATCCATCCATCTAGCAAATATTTACTCAACCCAATCTTTAGAAGCTCAGTCTATGGTTTAGAGAGGTGCAGTATTATTATTATTTTTTTAAATACTTAATCATTGGCATGTTTGTTTCTTCCTTTACGTTGAAAGCCTCATTTGCTTTTATGTCCTTAATGCCTAGTTTAATAAATGTTTGCTGAATAAATGACGATAATTATGAAACAAACCAGCATAGACTATTGAGAGAGAACTGGAGTAGACCTAACTCAGTGTGCAAGGATCAGGGAAGGCTTCCTGGGAGAGGTGATGTCTGAGCTGAGATTTACTTGTTTCTTGACTTTTCCCCTCAGATTGTGAGCTTCCTAAGGACAAGGATTCTGTACCATTCACATTTTTATCTGGGCCAGCATGTAACACTGTGCTTTATACATGTTAATTAACTCAATAATTCTTTTTCACTTTTTCTTATCGTAGTAAAACACACACAACATAAAATTAACCATCTTAACCATTGTGAAATGTATAGTACATTCATATTGTCACGGACCATCACCACCATCCATCTCCAGAACTCTTTTTCATACTCCAAAACAAGAAATAATTTTTGAATGGATGAACGAATATTCTTTTTCTTGCTCCCTATTCCTGCATGCTGATCCCATATCCAGTATTTAAGGCAACTCAATAATTCAATTTACCTATAACATTCCTGTCTAGAGTAAGCCTAGCCATGCTATTCAAAACCAGACAATAAGACTTGGAAATCTACCAGGAATGATCCGATTCACACTAAAATCACATACATTTTGCCTTTGAACTCTTCGTAATTCAGGAGGTTTCCTACTCCCAGACCTGGGAGGGTTTGTGTGTCTTATCAACTTTGCCGCTGAGTTGGAATTCTACCTTGGTCTCTGGCATCTGAGCCCAAGGGTTCTGATTGGAATGGGAAGGTTGATTAGTTGCACGCTCACCCCCTTCTCCTGCTTCCTCCCTCTCTGTGTTAGCTGTGTAGGCATCTGTCTCTCCTGCCAGATTACAGGCTCCTTTGAGGCCAGAGACCGTACCTTGGGCTTGTTTGTATTCCCCACAGTGCCTGCCACATTGCAGGCAGGCATCAATAAAGGGTTGTTAAATAAATAAACAAATAAATAACCTACACTGAACGATTTATCCTAATTAACACCTTGGAAGTAGTTCCCTCAGGATGGATTCAATATGTGGTTTCTCCTGTCTTCTAAAAGGTGTACACTTTATCTACCCCTACACCAAATCACGGTCACTTCAGATTCCATGTCATTGGTCTCCAGAAACAACCTGTACAGGTCTCTCCATCCTGAACTGTCATAACAGACTCTGCAACCTAAGAACCCTCCTGGACTCCCAGCTTGATGTCTGGGAGGGAGGTTTGGTCTCATTGACTCCAGAAGTGATATTGCATTGTGACTGAAATATGATAGTGTGATGGTCATAGGCTAGGAACTCAGGACAGTGCGAGGAAGGATTTTTAACCCTGGGGCTTCGGCTCCAAACCCAGTGTGGTGCGAGAGTCAGCAGCTTGGCTGTGAGGGGCCATCTCTGCCTTAGCTATGTTGACAGCAATGACCTAAAACGTTTGGTCTGGGACTTCTTTGGTGGCCCAGTGGTCCTGAGACTCCCTGCTCCCAATGCAGGGGGCCTGGGTCTGCTCTCTGGTCAGGAAACTGGATCCCACGTGCTGCAACTAAAGATCCTGCTTGCCGCAACTGAGACTCAGTGCAGCCAAAGTGAGAGGAGAAAGTTTGGTCTGCTTCTTCTTCTTCCACCCAAAGCTTGGATCCCAGTCTCAGCTCCCACCTTTTCAGGTGAGGACAGACTAGTCCAAAGCTTCAGTGTCAGTGAGTGGAACCAGAAGAAGGTTTGAGAAAGGGTTTACACTGGTGCTTAGAGCTGACCATCCACCGGGGCTTTTTCCCTGGGCTTGTTTCCTTTGTGCCCCTCTTGCCTACTCTCATAGGAGGAGAGACCCTCCATAAAATGGCCACGCCCATGTTTGCACAACTTCTTTGAAGCCCCGTTCGGTGGTACGGTGGCCCAATATGCCAGCCCTGAATTTGAGCTCTGAAGAGGGGCACCTCTCCTCCAAGAGGTGGGGGACCAGGTGGTTGGGAAGGTACACGTTCTTTGATTTCTCTCTAGATCCCAGCATCTCCCTTCCCGCTACCTCCAGGCTCTGGGCCCAATTTGGTTCTGGGGATGGGAACTTGAAGGAGCTCTCATTTAGGTTTTGGTATTAAAGGACTCAATCTAATCTTGGAGAGAAGCCCTCCGCTTAATCCTGAAACCAAAGCCCTCCTTTGTACCCCTAGTATCTGGGGCTTAATTTGCACACAGCTCACTCATCACTTTGTGTTCTGGTTTTGTACCCCAGTCCTGCTAGCACTAAGGTCTTACTTTGTTCAGACCATCTTTGTGGGATGGGATTCTGTCTCTGAGCCCAGGGCCCTAGGACCTTAACCTTCCTTACTTCATGCCAGGTTCTTTACATTGGCCTGTTCCACTCACCTTTGAAGAACTTACTTTTTTGCCTAAATCTTTTTGCAGCTGAACTTACTTGGGAAACTGTTCATCTGTTGATCACTCCTTAGCCTGTCTCTGGACCGTGGGGCACCACTGGCATGAGTTGACTTGTTTCAGTAAGTTTCAGCTGGGCTCAGCTTCTTGCCATGGCACATTCCAGTTGATCTGCTGGGTCTTCAGGCACCAGCCTCTCCTGGCTCAAACCTCTGCTCCTGAGTTTCCAGCTCCTCCACTGATCTATCTTGCATAAGACTAACTAGGTCTAGATAGAATTTCTTCACTCTTGATCATCTCAGTACTGTTTAGAGTCCCACATAACAGCTTAAAATAATGAAAAGCTTTTTTTTTCTTTTCAACATTGTTAATTTACTATCAGTCATAAGTTCCCAAAGAGAAAATATTTAAGAGTGGATGGAGATTAAATCATGGACTTCCCAGGTGGCACCAGGCTCCTCTGTCCATGGGGAGTCTCTAGGCAAGAATACTGGAGTGGGCATCCTATCCCTTCTCTAGAGGATCTTCCTGACCCAGGAATTGAATTGAGGTCTCCTGCATTGCAGGTGAATTCTTTATCAGCTGAGCTGCCAGGGAACCCCCAGTGGTAAAGAACTCTCCGGCTAATAAAGGAGTCATGAGATACAGTCAATCTTTGGCTCAGGAAGATCCCCTGGAGGAGGGCATGGCTACCCACTCTAGTATTCTTGCCTGGGGAATCCCCATGGACAGAGGAGCCTGATGGGCTACAATCCACAGGGCCACAGAGAAGGACACAACTGAAATGATTTAGCACACACCCGCATGCAGATTAAACAATAATCGGAGAAGATATAGTACTGGCAGCATATTTAATAGAATAAAATATACTTGTACTCCGTGATTTCAAGTTAATATATAAATGACATAATTGAGTTTATGATTGAGTGTTTAGATGACTTGGCTGTATCTATTCCTGCAATGGTAGTTTTGGAGGCAAACAAGTTTTCTTTTCTGAGGACTGGTCTGACGAGTATAAATAAAGTTAAGAGATGGTGATTTCGTTTATTTGTGCATTCATTCACTCATTTATTAACTCATGCATGTATGCCTTTGTCATCCTACCACATACCCCTGGAGTGCCCAGAATGTCCTGGACACTGGACCAGTTGTTGGAGATTTGGAGGTAGGGGGGCCAACCTCAAGGACCAACAGTTTCAGAAAAAGAGGCAGATTATTGCAGTGCATTGGATTATGGGAGGCAGCCTCTCTGAGGGCCCCTTATGGTTTCTGCCTCTTGTGTTTATGCCCTCACGTATAGTAAGTCACCTACAAACGTATGAATTCCATTCCAAGAGTGCATTCCTAAGTCCAATTTGTTTGTTAAGTCCAACAAATTTAGCCTAGGTAGCCAGCTAGTACTGCGGTCAGCTCTGTGGTACTTTATGTAATCGGTTTATAGTTCTTTTCACACAGGAAATGGGCTTCCCTGGTGGCTCAGCTGGTGAAGAATCTGCCTGCAACGGGGGAGACCTGCGTTTGATCCCTGGGTTGGGAAGATCCCCTGGAGGAGGAAATGGCAACCCACTCCAGTATGCTTGTCTGGAGAATTGCCATGGATGGAGGAGCCTGGCAGGTTACAGTTTTGGGGGCTGCAGAGTCAGACCTGACTGAGCACAGCACACAGATAATACATAAAAAGCAAGCAAACTCAAAAAAGTAAAGAAAATAGTGTTAATCTTACAGTACAATACCTTGAAAAGTACAGTAGTACAGTCCAACAGCTGGCATACAGGGCTGACGTTGAGCGAACAGGCAAGAAGAGTTACTGACGGGAGGAGGGAGGGGAGGAGGGGGATGGAGGAGCTGAAGGATCGTCCACAGTAGGAGACGGAGGGCAATTTCACTCACGCCTGATGTTGACACAGGTTCTGATTCCTTGCTGGATTCAATTCTATCTACCTTCCTAAAAAAACAGTCCAGTGATGTCTGGATAGAAGCTCTTCTTTTCTTGTCATAGGTGACGTGGCCCTGGATTGTCTTCTGAACGACTGGAGGCGACCTTTGTGTGCTGTTCAACTTTCAGTCCTGTGCTTTAAAAACTAACAGTGCCTCCTCAAATGAAGAAAGTCGCTTGCTTCTGGACATGCTGGGCTTGAAGTAAAGCTACGACACTACTCTATTCTGTACAGCATTGTGTGGTGAAGGACACAAAAGCACAACTGCTTGTAGAGGACGCACGCACATGACAGTGTACGCCAGACGTGAACCTGTGTGCCTGGACATGCGAATGGACGTTCGCCTCTTTGAAAATTTGCAACTTGAGCGTCCATATGTAGGGGACTTACTGCACTCTCTTCTCTCGTCTGTGGTCTGGACCCAGTGACTCACTTTAAAAAAATATATATTTTTGCAGGCTAATTACAATATTGTGGTGGCTTTTGCCATGCATTCACATGAATCAGCCATGGGTGGACATGGGTTCCCCATCCTGACCCTCCCTCCTATCTCCCTCCCCATCCCATCCCTCAGGGTCATCCCAGTGCACCAGCCCTGAGTGTCTCATGCATCGAACCTGGACTGGTGATCTGTTTCACATATGGCAATATACATGTTCCAATGCTATTCTCTCAAACCATCCCACCCTCGCCTTCTCCCACAGAGTCCAAATGTCTGTTCTTTACATCTGTGTCTCTTTTGCTGTCTTGCAGATAAGGTCATTGTTACCATCTTTCTAAATTCCATATATATGCGTTAATACACTGTGTTCGTGTTTTTCCCCTGGTGGCTCAGACGGTAAAGCGTCTGCCTACAATGCGGGAGACCCAGGTTTGATCCCTGGGTCGGGAAGATCCCCTGGAGAAGGAAATGGCAACCTGCTCCAGTAGTCTTGGCTGGAAAATCCCATGGATGGAGAAGCATGGTAGGCTATAGTCCATGGGGTTGCAAAGAGCTGGACATGACTGAGCCACTTCACTTTCCTTTCACTCTGTATAATAGGCTCCATTTTCATCCACCTCATTAGAACTGATTCAAATGCTTTCTTTTTTAATAGCTGAGTAATACTCCATTGTGTGTACCACAGCTTTCTTATCCATTCATCTGCTGATGGACATCTAGGTTGCTTCCATGTCCTAGCTATTGTAAACAGTGTTTTGATGAACATTGGGGTACACGTGTCTCTTTCAATTCTGGTTTCCTCAGTGTGTATGCCTAGCAGTGGGATTGCTGGGTCGTATGGCAGCTTTATTTTCAGTTTTTTAAGGATTGTCCACACTGTTCTCCATAGTGGCTGTACCAGTTTGCATTCCCACCAACAGTGTAAGAGGGTTCCCTTTTCTCCACACCCTCTCCAGCATTTATTGTTTGTAGACTTTTTGATAGCAGCCGTTCTGACCAGCGTGAGATGGTACCTCATTGTGGTTTTAATTTGCATTTCTCTGGTTTTAACAGCTATAGGAACAGTGATGGGATGTTGCTTCTGTGACCAGGTTCTGGCTTTTGTCTTGAGTTGCTCTCCTCTCTCTCTTGCTCTCTTGCTCTGAGGGAGGCCAGCTCTATGAACAGACTCACATGGAAGGAACTGATATCTCCAGCTAATAGCCAGTGAGAACTTGAGGCTTGCCAACAGCTACAGGAATGAGCTTGGAAGTAGATATTCTGAAATCTACTACCAGCCATGTGAGTGGACTTGGAAGTGGATCTTTCCTCTCTTGACTGAAGCGTCCCAAGGTACTTAGACAGATGCAGCAAGCTAATCCACACCCAGGTTCCTGATGCATAGACACTGAGAGAGAAAAACTGCCAAGTCTGTGGGTGATTTGTTATGCAGCAGTAGATAACGAATACAGCATGATGCTTCGCTCAAGAGATAAAGCATGCATTGTAGGGGTACAGAGGGAACAGCGATTAACTCTGCACGGAGATGCTGGGCAAGGTTCCCCTGTGGAGAGAATGATCCTCCAGCTGGAGAAGATGGGCATAGATAACTGGTGGTGGTCCATCCTCCCCGACCTCTCTCTTTTATCACTACTGCACAACCTCCCAGCTCCTCCCGAGAGTTCTCACCTGACAAAGTACCTGGGCCCTGCCATTCCATAGATCTGGACTAATGCACCTCTGGTAATGGACTAAGAAGGATACTTCTCTCCTCGCATCTCTCTTTCAGCCACAGTGGGCTGGCCCTCTCCTGGCTATCTCAGTTGGATCCCAATCCTGGCTGTTTTTGCCCCAGAAGGGGCCTCAGACATTTCATCTTTCATTTTCAAAGTCTGCTCCAGCATAGCTCCGCATATCTCCCTGTGCCCTCCTCAATTAAAAATGACACAAAAGTAAAGGAGACACATAACTCTTTGAAAAGCCTTCCAGATCCAAACTTTTTAATGAAGACAGAATATAAAGAGCCTGTCTTATCTCTCCGATGCGACTCCCATGTGCTGTAATCAAGCGGAATTAATTAAAAGCAATCAAGTGGTGAGTTGGCATGGGGGCCTGTGGCACCAGTCTTTCATCTTAGCCACATGAGTCCGGTCCCTGAGGGGTGGGGCTGCGGGCAGCAGAGAGGGGTGGGCCCAATGCTGGGAGGGAAACCAGTTCACCCAACAAGCTTGAATTGCCAGGGCATGGCCAGTGCTGATGGAAAGAGTTGGGTCCGACTCACAGAAGCATTTCTGCATTGTTCTGGGTGAAGAGTCCAGACTAGATTCTCAACCTTGCAGGCTATGGATATATTGGGTTGGATACTTCTTTGTGGTGGAGGCTGTGCTTTGTATTGTAGGGTGCTCTACCCATTAGATGCCACTTGCACCTCCCTACCTGTGAAAACCAAGAATATCTCTAAACACTATCAAAAGTCTGGAGTGGGGTGGGGAGAGCAAAACTCCCCCCTGTTGAGACCCACTGGTCCAGTTAGAGTTCCTGTCAGTAAAGGTGCATTGTGTCAGGTGAACAAGAACATTTCTCAGTCACTGGGGACCCTGGGGGCACTAGGGCAGCTAAATGATGACCTCTGGCTTGCAGTCACTTGGGAAATTCTCTTATCTGGGTGAGGTACAAGAGCCAGCTGCATGGAGGCCGGCAATGTGGATCCTTGAATCTAAAGAGGGCTGATTCCCATTAAGACTGAAATAAGATGCAGGAAATCTCTCCCACTGGCAATTATTTTGTATTTACACACTCTTCCTAATGTCAGTCATCTTCCAATACTGCGATTATTGCCCAATACTCAGCAGTGGATAGAGGGTGGTGGGGTCGTGGAGATAGAACATCAGGGGACTTTCATGCCTAATTTGCTAATGTTGGTTCTCAGTGGTCCCCTTCTGTCTCTGCTTACAAACATCTCATGGGATCTTGGGATTTTGGGCACCCATACACCTGAAAGATATGAGCTTTGCTAGACTTTTTTTTTGACACCAAGGGTATGACCTGGACAGTCCCTTCTTGGTCCAACAAGTAAATTAAGTGAATGAAATCATATCCTATGTAAGAATCACAAGGGAAGAGAAAAGCATGTTAAGGTACCAAGGGAGTGCAAGCTTTCACCCAGTGGCCTGGTTTATTAGATAAAGAAAATAGAGAATTGAAACATTGCTTAATGCAGGATGGCAAGGGCTGCAGCATTGCCTGCTCATAAAGCACAAAGGAGGAGGGGTTTTCACCTGAGCTTGTTTGGTACTGCTTATGTGGAGTCTATTATAACTCCCCACTTCGCATTGATTATCTATCTTTTTAAGCCTTTCCATCAGATTGGATGCTTGCAGGATGGGGGAGGTTTAAGACCATCTTTCTTAGAGAGGGACAGAAGGAATAGGTGACTGAGAGAGTCAATTCCTAGGTATGTTGATAAGAAGTCCAAGGTCCCCAAGGAGGAGGAAGGGGTCAAGAGCCCTTGAGGCAGAGAAAGGGGTCTGGGGTTCTCAAGGAGGAGAAAAAGACAAACTTTATTTTATTTTTTTTTTAAGCCCAGAGCTGATTGCACAACAAAACAACTCATCTTGCTCAAGGATATGTTTTCCCTTAAACTCTGTACCAATGACAACAATGCATCCTGCTTGAGGACATGTCTCTCCTTCTTGAGAACCTTCTGACTAATCCTGTCATCTTAAAATGTATGTTATGGGAGTGGGTCTGGTAAGGTCTTTCTATTGTTAGTTCTAATCCTGTTATCTTAAAATGTATATTGTGGGACTGGGTCTGGTAAGGCCGTTACCAGCTTGAGACATTCTTTTGATTTATTGTAACAACCGATTAAAAAAGTACATAGCTCCCTTGTTAAGACCAGCAAGGGGGGCACTCTCTGTCCCCCTTCTGATATCTATGTCAGAAGCTTTCCCTGTCCCTTTTTCACTTTAATAAAACTCTGCCACACAAAAGCTTTTGAGCGATCAAGCCTGGTCCCTGGTCCCGAAGCTAAATCTTCTTTGGAGATCATGAATCCGACATCGTTCACTGTAAGCTATCAGTGACCTTTGAAGGTTTTGGGGGGACAGTTGTTAGAACCCCTGTCATGTGCTGGGTACAGTGCTCAGGCTTCACGTGTTCTAACAGCCCCGAGAGGGAGCTGTCATTATCTTCTTTTATGGTAAAGGAAATGGAAGCAACTAGTGAGGCTGAACTAGGATTCAAACCCAGTCTGCTGACTCCCAAGTTTATGGTCTTCCCCTCTCTTTCATTGAAAGGACTGATGTTGAAGCTGAAACTCCAATCCTTTGGCCACCTGGTGCGAAGACTCATTGGAAAAGACCCTGATACTGGGAAAGATTGAGGGCAGGAGAAGAAGGGGATGACAGAGGATGAGATGGCTGGATGGCATCACCGACTTGATGGACATGACTTTGAGTAAAGTCCAGGAGTTGGTGATGGGCAGGGAGGCCTGGCGTGCTGTGGTTCATGGGGTCGCAAAGAATTGGACACGACTAAGCAACTGAACTGAACTGAACCCCTCTTTCAGCTCCTTTCCTATGCTTATAAGATAGGCTTTAGGATGTGGATCTCAGAGCTTTCAAGGCAGGGGCTGATGGTGTGCAGATGGTGTCATGGGATCCCAGATCCAGAGGAAGCAAGGAGAGGCTCAGGCTCCAGGCTCTGGTCTGCTTCTGGTCATTTCCAGGGTTTCTTGGGGATCAGAGTTTCAGTGCAAAACTGGGGTACATTTTAAAGGACAATTTGGCTGATACAATTGCTCTTACTGGTACTTCCATGGGTCACACTCCCATACCTCATCTGCTACGTATATTTCCAGAAGTGTCCTTGTCTTAGTCCATTTGGACTTCTTTAACAAACTACCGTAGACTGAGTGCTTCACAAACCACAGAAATGTATTTCCCACTGTCCTGGAGGCTAGAAAGTCCAAGATTAAGGTACCAGCAGATTTGGCATCTTTTTAGTGTGTTCTCACAAAGCAGAAGGGCTGAGAGAGCTCTCTGAGGTCTCTTTCATAAGGGTATGTATGTGTGCTAAGTCACTTCCGTCGTGTTCGACTCTTTGAGACCTTATGGACTGTAGCCCACCAGGCTCCTCTGTCCATGGGATTCTCTAGGCAAGAATACTGGAGTGGGTTGCCAAGCCCTCCTCCAGGGGATCCTCCCGACCCAGGGATGGAACCTGCATCTCTTACGTCTCCTGCAGGTGGGTTCTTTACTGCTAGCGCCACCTGGGAAGACCTTCATAAGGATACTAATCCCATATATGAGGGCTCTGCCCTCAGGACCTAATCCAAATTACCACCCCAAATCCAAATACTATCACACTGAGGATTCGGGTTCCGCATATGAATTTTGAGTTGACCCAGACATTCTATCTCTAGTCATTCTTCTGCTCTTCTGGCTAAGCCTTTAAATATAGGCTTCTGTTCTAATCTCCAGACCTGTGAATGTGGCCTTATTTGAAATGCGTGTCTCTGCAGATGTAAGTAAAGATCTTGAGATGAGCTCATCCTGGCCATCCCGGGTGGGCCAGGATCCAAGCACCAGAGCTTGTGTAAGAGTCAGAGAAGGGGCATGGGGGCAGTCAAGGAGAAGGTCGTGTGAAGATGGAGGCAGAGGCTGGGGCAATGCAGCCACAAGCCAAGCAATGCTGACAGCTGCCCGAGGCTGGAAGGGACAATGGCGCTTCTCCCCTCGAGCCTGTGGAGGGTCTGTGGCCGTGCCAACACCTCGCTTTTGAACTGGTGGCCTCCATAATTGTGACAGAATAAATTCAAGCCACTAAATTTGTGGTAATTTGTTACAGCAGCTCCTGGAAATGAAGAAGGGCCCCAGTAATGAAGTGTGAAGTCCCTGAAGTCACTGGGGCTCCCTCTGCCCGCCCGCATTGTCTGGGTGCCTGGTGCACGTGTGGCCTCCAGTTGCAATGACAGGGTGTAAAGGGTGCCCTGGGGACACTCAAAAGTCATTCACGGTGGGTGAGCACAGGATATAAGATTATACAGGGAGGAAGATGTGTTGTAGTAACCAAGGGAGATATGATAGAGCAGATGGAGAGAGAGCATGCTCTGAGAGGTGCTGAGGAGTTAGAATAGGCAGAACTTGGTGACTTGGGGTGTGATGGGCGAGGGTGGGAGAGGAGTCCCAGATTTCTGGCTTTGCGCTGAAGTAGATGCTGTTTCCCTCCACTCCAACAGGGAATACTGGGGAAGGTTTGAATCTTCTGTCTTTCACATTCCCGTGTGCCTCCGTCAAGCTCTGCCCTTTACCTCTAACTCCAAGGTGATCTGGGTGGGCTATTCCCAGTTGGTCAAGGGCAGTACCCCTGGCACCCCTGGGAGCCTGCCAAGCTGCTGGGGAAGTTAGGCTCCCAGTGCTGGACCTGTTGACTGTTGAAGCTCTTTAGGCACTTGAATTTTTAATGTGTCACCAAGATCTCTCTGCTAGTGGCCTATTTCTGTGAAAGTCATCACAGAAATTGCTGTTTTAGTCAGGTCAATTAAATCAAGGTTCCCTCTCCGTATCCTAGAGAGACTGGAGGTCAATGACTCCAAAAACCAGACCTGGCTAATGACTTTCAGGTCCACGGACCCTTTCAGGCTGCAGCAAGGTAATTGACTGATGTTGATGACTTTTGTTCCACTTAAGTTGACAAATGAAAAAAGAAGCAGCTTTTGGGTTCGGGGTAAGAGCAGAATCGAGTCAATACTTTAGTTTGCTTTGAGAGTAACAACAGAATTACAGGGCCAAATGGGGCTGCCCACTACCACTTCCCACCCCACCCCCTCCCCTCTGTTCTTCTGCCTGGGGTCCTTTATTTCCCCAGGCCATCTTCCAAGTTCGGTCACTTGTCACCTGTCACCCGGGTCACCCAGTCACCCTGAAGTCTCCTAAGTGGTCCTCTGTCTTTCCTTCCCTTCTGAACTATCCTGCACACCACCCCCCGGAACATTCTGTCTCAAGCCCCAGTAATTATGATTCTATCCGACATCCTATTGCCTGTGGATCCAACACTAACGTCTTTAGCCTGATGGTTTTATGAATCAATCTTCCCCTTGTCTTTTGCCCTTCTGCTTCTCTACACCTGCCAGGGCTGACACTCTGCCAGACCTTGTCCAAGACTTGTTTATTGCTATCTTTTGTCTTTGTTAGCTGTCTCTCTTTGGAATATCTTCCTATTTCCTTCCACCCAAGCTTGGAGAGACTTTGTAGTATATTTGTTAAGTGTGTAGCCCTCGAATTAAACTTGTTGGGTTCACATCCTGCCTTTGTCACTTACATGAAATAAAATATATAAAGCTGTTAGCACAGAGCTTGATGTAAAATAAGCACTTCATAATACAGTTTAGGACATTATTACTACCTATGTGCCTCAAGCCAACATGGTTCTAGAGATGAATCTTAACTATAAACTGCTCTGTGATATAGAAAAGATTAAGGCTCTAACTTCAAAGGTAACAAGAGGAACTTGCCTGGCGCCTTCCTCTTGCTCCTCTAGGCCCTCCCCTGTCTCCACCCTTTTTACCCTGGTCTCTGCCCTGGTAGGCTGACCTGGATGGACCACATCAATGAGTTCTCTTGGGACCTCCCTGGTGGTAAATTTGATAAGATGCAGGGGACATGGTTTGATCCCTGGTCTAGAAGATTCCACATGCTGCAGAGCAACTAAGCCCGGGTGCCACAGCTACTGACTCCGTATTCTAGGGCCTGTGAGCCACAGCTTCTGAGCCCGTGTGCCGCAACTCCTAGAACTGGTGCTCTGCAACAAGAGGCCACCGCAATGAGAAGCCTGTGCACAGCAACAGAGTAGTCCCTGCTGGCCGCAACTAGAGAACGATGAAGACCCAGTACAATAAAAATAATAGTAATAAAGCTAATGCCGCCTTTGAAAAAAGGGCTCTCTTGTTCTCTGCTTCTAGTGGGTTCTGCCAGAGGAAATCTCCAGCAGGAGATTAGAGAGGAGGATGAGGTTGGGATATTGAGTCTCCTGGCTTCTCTGTGCAGCGTCACCCTGGGCTGGCCGCAGCTCCTGTCCCTCTACTTCATCCTTCCGGCCGAGGGTTGTTTCTGCTCTGTCCCTGTGGTCGCCCTTTCTCTTGCTCTGTGCTTTTATAACCACTCCTCTTCATTAAACCTCCTTGAATCATCCTTCTGTGATGTGCCATTGTTTCCCGCCAGGACCCTGACGGATACAGATGGCAACAGAAAGCCTTTCCGAGGAAGTGACATTTAAGCTAGACTTGTAGGATGAGAAGGAGCCAGCCATGTGAAGAACGGGGGGCGGGAGGGGGGGTGGCGGGTAGTGAGGCTCCAGGCAGAAGGAAGTCGTGTGTGAAACTCTGAGGTGGAAAAGAGCTCGTCCTCGTGCTCAAGGAACAGAGGAAAGAGAAGGGCAGAGTGTTTAGAGCAAAACAAATGGGGGAGAAAGGCATGAGATGAGATTTAAGACTAGGCTGAGGGCACAGAGCCTGGCACTTTGCAGACTCTTTAAGAAATCTGAATTTCACCTTGACCATGCCAGACAGGTGAGGAGGTTCTTTATGTGCCTTCTGGTCACCTGTCTCCTTGTGGTGGTCCTTACTGGAGATAAAAAGAGTGAAAACGAACATTTACTGAACACTCAGTATGTTCCAGGCATTGCTCTAAGGGTTTCAAGGCATTGATTCATTTAAGCAACAACTCTATAATGAAAGGTATTTCTAGCATCCACATTACACAGGTAAAGAAACTGAGGTTCAGAGAGATGGTGTCACTTATCCAAGTGCCACAGCTAGTGAATGGAGCAGCTGGATTTGAAAGCAACCCACGTAGAGCCAGGGCTTTGCTCTTAGTCACTTGGCTATAACTGTTAAACTCACCAATGTTAAGTCCTCAGCCCCCATTGATCCCTTATCTTACATGCCTCAAATGTGTAGTGGTTTTCGGTAATAATCCATCATTTCTAGAGGTTTCCTGTATCTGTCAATTATTTAATAAGTCATGCATATTTATTCTGCCTTCTCAAATCATCATGGATACTTTAAAGACCTAGATGGAGTCTTTTAATTTCTCCACTACCCATAGAACCTTGTAAAGTGGTTCTATGAGTAGAAAAAATACTCAATAAATGTACTGAGCATGAAAAAAATTCAATAAGTGCCTTTTGGATGCTTGATTTAAATTAAACAGTGGGTGTAAAGTAATAGTGGCTGGAAAATAGAAGGTGTTTAACAGATGGAGTCTGTCACTGGCATTTATAAGTAGGAAGCATAAAGGAAGGAAGTGAATTTCCCAGGCAATTGTTAACCCCAGATCAAATAGGAGGTCGTTGGATCACCACTCTAGGTTATCTCCATGGTGCCTGCAGTGCAGAATCTTGCTTGAGTCCAGGACCCGAAAGGGAAAATTAGGAGAAAACAGGGTTGTTCTCCTAGATGTCAACTTAACATCACCCTCTTCTTTCAATAACCCAAAATATATTTGCAAGTTTGAGGAACGCTTTTATGTTCCAGCTGCATCTCCTTTTGGGAGGATGAGTTCTATAAGCTTACTCCCTGCTGCATGAGGGAGCACTTTCTTTTATTGATCCTAAATTTACCTCCTGCGAATTTCAAGTTCTAAGATTCCTCCCCTCCCCATTCCTTCATCTTCTGCTGAAATGAGAATCTGAGGATAGACGAGCAATTTCTTACATGCTACCCCTGCCTTGCATCAGCCCCCTATTGTTCAGCCTAAGGTATCTGGAGAGTTTCTCTGTGCTCAGTTTTCCTACTAATCTTTCCCTCTTTAGGATGATGGAGATAGTAGAATGGCTTTCTTAAAAGAACTTTCCTAAAAATGAAGGCAACTCGGTTAGGAAAGAAGCAGAGAGTACAGTGCTGAAGCCTCCACACACCCCGGACTGAAGCAGAGAAGCACCTCCCCAGCCTCTGGTTCCAGACACCAAAAACACTGCATTCATTTCCCAAGTAGTTGGCTTGAGGATTTCTACCCAATTTCTTGCCGTCCTTCGGCCAGGTTGTTGCCAGGGATCTTGCTGTCTCCTTGTGTTGCAAAAGCTCGTCTGCCTTCTTGTCTCCAAGCAAGACATTTTGACAGAGGTGATACCTTGTTCATCCATATTGATGTTGCTGTGTCAAAGTGGCTACATCAAAATGTAAAGAGATATCGTTATTGACTAGGTAGTATGAATTCTGGATAGCGTTGAGCCTCTCTGCCCCTGACTCTCTCCCTTCTTGAAATTGTGCTCTATTCCTGAGTCTTACTCTGAACTCTATCCCCAGATCTCTGCCTCTAGGCTAATGGTCCTTCCCCCAGAAATCAGCCTAGTGTGGGTGCAGGAAGAGGAGTAACATGGCGAAGCTTCCCCTCCCAGGAGTTGTGGGCAGGGTAGGCAATGAAGTGACTCTTGTAGAGTGAAGGGTGTAAGTTTCATATATTACTTGGTTAAAAAAAAGAAGAAGAAAGGCTATATATATATATACAGTTTTTTTTTTTTTGATCACATGAGGATGTCACTGGCTTCTAAATGATCGCATCCAAGTGCCCACATTAAAATTTCATTTACTGTGGAAGCAGTGGCATCTTCTTTTTTCTGTCTCCTGCTCCTTGCCGTCTGCCCTCAGTTCAGGTAAATCAGAATCTTAGGGCGTGGGGAGCAAGTATTATGATTTGTTGAAAGCACAGCTGGGGTACAGAACCACTGCCCTGACTGAGCGTGCAGACTCTCTTTACCCACAGGCTGTCTGTCTCAGTCTGTCTTTTTCAGAATGTCTACCGCTCCAGTGACAGTCAGTGAGTGGGGCTGAGGTCATGTTGGAGATTTGTCCAGGAGAATATCGATCCTGGGCACTGATCAATGTCTCCCATATTGTCCTGGGTTTTTGTTTTTAATTTCTTTATTGTATTTTTAGTATCCAGTTTCATTTTCTGGAACTGACTGGCTCATTGTTTCTGCTAGGCATTCATGCCTGGTTTATGCCTGACTTACAAGTCTCACTCAAATTTATTTATTAATTCACTCATTTATTGTTCACTCAACCACTCATCCTCTAATTCACTTATTCGCTCCTTCACTCATTCATTCCTCTGCCTGTGCCATCTGTTTATATCTATCCATTGATTTACTCATCGAGTCATTCATCTTATTCAGTTGCTTATTAGTTTATCCATTTATCCATCTGTTTATTCTCTTTTGGGTCATTTGCTCATTCATTCACTCTTTGTTGATTTATCCACTTTTCAGACATTTTCTGACTCTCTAGAGGTGAAGGCTCCTGAGCCTGATTCTGGAGAAACACAGATGAATGTACAGGCAGTGGGGCTGGACTTCGAGGCTGGACTTATTCAACACTCTGGGACCAGAAAATCCTGGACTTTTGCTCTCCTTTGTGATCAGATGTAATGACTTTGGGTGGTAAACTTTTCACTATCCTATATGTTTATAGTCTAGGGACCCTCCCAGGGTTGGACCAGAAGTTCTTCTTTGGACATAGGAAATGGCTCTGTAGCACTAGCTGCTGGGGAGCGATGGGTAGAGATGGGAATGACATTAAGTGCTCCTGACCTACAATAAATCAGCTGCTTAAGGCTGGGCCTTTTTGCAATTGAACTTCCTTTTAAATAGTAATAAAGCAAACAGAGAAAACATAAACGGGTGGAAAGGCTAAAAATGACACAGTACAAGGAAAATAGAGAAAGAGCAAAAGGAAACTGCTAATAGTAAACATATTAATAGTGTAGAATAACACAAATATTAGCCCCCACGAGACCAGTGGGGGCCGGTGGGTGAGTTAAGCATGACAGTCTTGGTGGCATGTCCAAGGAGGACTATCCTCTAGACGGGCAGAGATGTAACCTGGAGCTCCCGTCCACTCTCTGTGATTAGAGAGCCTGGTAGAGAGCTCTTGGGAGGAAGGTCCTACTCCTAATTCATGCCTTTGAAAAAGACATTTATTCATTCATTCAACAAAGAATTAGAGAGCATGGCATCTACTGCCTCCTTGCAGCTTACTTTATAGTGGAAGAGACAGACACTTGGACAAGTATGACACTCAGGGGTGATGAGTGCACTGAGATAGAAAGTACAGGGAGCTGTGGGACTGTCTCCTGGGAAAAACTGGTCTAGGCAGTTGGGAAAGTCTCCTGGAAAATGGAAGCCTAAGCAGTGATTTGAAGATGGATGTGTATGTAATATAGTTGGAAAAGGGTATATGAAGGCAGAGGGCAAGAGAGAGCATGTTATGAAAGCTATCCTGTGTGGTTGGTATGTAAAGGGCAAGAGAAGAGTGGGGGAAAGAGGCAGAGAAATGGAAGTGTTGTTGGTTCATCTGTTCACTCAGCAGAGCATCCCTAAGCATCTGCTCTGCATGGTCCAGAGCTGGGTGTTGGGGATGTAAAGACAAACAGGACAGGTTCTGCCTTCCAAATCATCTACTCTCCAGGGGCCTTACATGGAGACTGACAGGAAGGGTTCAGAGAACACTGCCCAGGTGGTTTCTGCCCACTCTCTGACATTGCTGATGCATGACTGCTGTGGCTGAGGGAAGCACAGCCTTGGGGTGTGTTACGCTGGTTTCTTGGAGAGCCTTATGCCTGGGTGGGAATGCCTTAAAACTGGGCTTTTTCAGCTAAAATGAAAGGGTTTCTGATAAGCCACTAACTGTGTAGTGAGTTATTCAAAGGAGGGAGAAGTAGGAGGAGGAGGACAGGGGTGGAGAGCATGACTGTTGTTGTTCCGCTCAGTCATGTCTGACTCCTTGTGACCCCATGGGCTGCAGCACACCAGGCCTCCCTGTCCTTCACCATCTCCTAGAGTTTGCTCAAACCCATGTCCATTAAGTCAGCGATGCCATCCAACCATCTCATCCTCTGTTGTCCCCTTCTCCTCCTGCCTTCAGGAGTCTTTCCCAGCCTCAGGGTCTTTTCTAATGAGTCGGCTCATTGCATCAGGTGGCCAAAGCATTGGAGCTTCAGCTTTGGCATCGTGGTTAGCTTCTCCAGAGTTGCTGCATGGGCAATGGAGCCTGGTAGGGCTGGTCTTATCAGGAGTGGACTGGCCACACGGAAACACAGAAGCAGCCAGGGATTTATACGGTGTTTGAATGTTGAAGTGTTTATGAAGCGGATGTGCCGCCAGAGAGATCTGGGTGGTCTCTTCCCCTGAGGTCTTTGTCCTTTAGAATGATTTCATTTATTTGTTTGTTTCTGACTGTGCTGTGTCTTGGTTGCTGCGTGTGCTTTTCTCTGGTTGTGGTGCTTCTCACTGTGGAGGCTCCTCTTGTTGCAGAACATGGGATCTAGGGCGCACAGGCTGCATGAATTGCGGCATGTTGGCTCCGTAGTTGTGGCTCCTGGGCCCTAGAGCACAGGCTCAATAGTGTGGTGCATGGGCTTAGTTTCAAATATAGTTTGAAAACAAGCTGCTGGTGCTTCAACCCTGCTTGTCACAGGAAGACAGTACCTGCTTTACTTTCATCTGAAACTCTCTCACCTAAGTGCACCTGATTGGTGAAACCTATTTCTTACCCAGAGTCAATCTTCATGGGAGTGCGGGAGATGTAGGTGTACCCAAGAAATCTTTTCAGCCTCTCCTGTGGAGGTGTGCCCAGTACAAGGAGGTGGGGGTGGCTGCCGAGAACCAACTGACCACTTCCATCACATCTGACACATGCGGAATTAGACTAATAGAATTTAATTATGTGATTTGAAAGCTGCGTGGTGTGAACTGACACATACTAAAGAATTAATCTCCACCTTTGCTGCCAACAAACCACCAGAAACGGAAGGATCAAGGCCATGGGACGTAGTGGCCTGGACCATGGTGCTCAGATGGATATGCCACGGTTCTCTTCCTGTTCTGTGCCTGCGGCTGACCACTTCCTATTTTGATCCACATACAGTTTCTCTAGTCACAGCATCCCTGGCAAATCTCTTACCTGACTTTGCTGAGCTCAGAAAATATTTGTAGATTTATTTGCATCATTATATTGAATAAGCGTGACTTGTGGGATGTCATCATTAAGCAGCTTTGTTTTTGTCTCCCACTGTCCCAGTTCAGATCCATTCTGTGGGACTAGCTCTCCTCTGAGCGAAAACTCAGCAGGACCCATGACAGCTGTGGTTGCTGTCAGGTAAGAAAAATCTTATGCATTCTCTATGTTTCTACTGTATTTCTAATTTAGTGGTTAAAATATGCCACCTTGCAATTTTGCCTTAAAGATGTGACTTCCTCCCTACCCCACTGAGCCCTGTTGCAGGCTGGAAGCTGTTACGGAAGGGAGATGCAAGATTGTATTTTCTCTCTTTCTTCGCCTAGTACTTCCACTCCTCTCTCATTTTGCTGGCCATGTAAGACACCTCCAGGATGGGATGGAAGTGTGCTAGAAGAAGTAAGGGGACCAGGGACCATTTCCGTGGTAGTGATCAGTTTCAACCCTCTTTGGACTGGTTAAAAGAAAACTCTTTCTCTCCTGTGTGCCCTGTGGGCCATTGGAGATGCCTCTCTCATCACTGGGGATCTTTTACTTACAGCCTCTGTTCTAGAATACATGCATATCTATTTTAGTTATTTGCTTTCTCCTGGGAACCCAACAGTGCCTGTGGTTTTTTTCTTTGACAAGACATAAGATGACCTCCAACAATGGCTCACTCTTGCTCTTGACTTAGATCAGATTCTGGTTAAGCCTTTGTCATTTCTTTGCTCGATGAACTCTGGGAGTAAGTTACTTCCCAACCTGTAGCTCTCTCCTCTGTTCTACAGGCTGCTGCAGTCAGCCTCTTGACATTTGGATATCTCCAGTGAAACTGCAGGGGTACCACTTAAGTTCTCCAAGTGGTCTCTCAAAGCCATTCTCTTGTCACCTGGGGTGTAGGAGGTAGCATCCATGTACTAATCAGACTAGGCTGGGATAACACCATCCAACCAAAGTGGCTTACTACCATACGACTTCATTTTCTGCTCTCAAGCCCTTGTAGATCCAACAACCCTTATGGCCAATTGTCCTCCAAGTGTTGATTCAGTATTTCAGGCTGCTTTGAGCTATGGCATCTCCATACTTAAAAAAAAATACTTCTACAAAAAGTTCTGAGGATGAAGGGTAGTGATGTTCACATAACAGTGTGAATGTACTCAATATCACTGAGCTGTACACTTACAAATGGTTAAAATGGTAAATATTATGTTGTATTTAAGATACAGCAATTAAAAACTGTTGCATAGAGAAAAAAGTTGTTTTCAGTGAACTTAATCTTTGCTTCATATGAGAAAATAATTTTTACCTTAACTAGATGTTAGGTATTCATTCAGATATTATCAATATTTTCTCTCTCAGCACTTGGTGTAAATTGATGGTTTGAATAACTTTAATAGAATTACATAATAAGAACAATGCTTCTACAATTACTATAATAAGGGAAGAGAAGGCTGGAAGGATGTGCAATGCCATGAAATTCATTGGCCAAGGCAAATTACATGGGCATCCTTAATTTCAAGGGTGTGTGTGTGGATGGGGTACAATATCTCTGGTGCCCAGAAGAAGAGAAAAAACACACACCAGTGAATAGTAGTAGTGACATCTCTGGTACCTCTGCCCTTTCTAAATCCAGCTTGAATATCTGGAAGTTCATGGTTCACATACTGTTGAAGTCTGGCTTGGAAAATTTTGAGCGTTTCTTTGCTAGCATCTGTTCAGTTCAGTTCAGTTGCTCAGTCGTGTCCGACTCTTTGCGACCCCATGAACCACAGCACACCAGGCCTCCCTGTCCCTCAACCAACTCCCGGAGTTTACCCA
Organism: Capricornis sumatraensis; assembly: GCF_032405125.1. Taxonomy (NCBI): domain Eukaryota; kingdom Metazoa; phylum Chordata; class Mammalia; order Artiodactyla; family Bovidae; genus Capricornis; species Capricornis sumatraensis. Next base: position 211,760,034 of record NC_091070.1, read on the forward strand.
AACTCATGTATATTGAGTCAGGGATGCCATCCACCATCTCATCCTCTGTCATCGCCTTCTTCTCCTGTCCTCAATCTTTCCCAGCATCAGGGTCTTTTCCAATGAGTCAGCTCTTCGCACCAGGTGGCCAAAATATTGGAGTTTCAGCTTCAACATCAGTCCTTCCAATGAACACCCAGGACTGATCTCCTTTAGGATGGACTGGTTGGATCTCCTTGCAGTCCAAGGGACGTTCAAGAGTCTTCTCCAACACCACAGTTCAAAAGCATCAATTCATTGGTGCTCAGCTTTCTTTATAGTCCAACTCTCACATTCATACATGACTACTGGAAAAACCATAGCTTGACAAGATGAACCTTTGTTGACAAAGTAATGTCTCTGCTTTTTAATATGCTGTCTAGGTTGGTCATAACTTTCCTTCCAAGGAGTAAGCTGCAGTCACCATTTGCAGTGATTTTGGAGCCGCCAGAAATAAAGTCAGCCACTGTTCCCACTGTTTCCCCATCTATTTGCCATGAAGTGATGGGACCAGATGCCATGATCTTAGTTTTCTGAATGTTGAGCTTTAAGCCAACTTTTTCACTCTCCTCTTTCACTTTCATCAAGAGGCGTTTTAGTTCCTCTTCACTTTCTGCTATAAGGGTGGTGTCATCTGCATATCTGAGGTTATTGATATTTCCCCTGGCAATCTTGATTCCAGCTTGTGCTTCTTCCAGCCCAGCATTTCTCATGATGTACTCTGCATAGAAGTTAAATAAGCAGGGTGACAATATACAGCCTTGACGTACTCCTTTTCCTATTTGGAACCAGTCTGTTGTTCCATGTCCAGTTCTAACTGATGTTACCTAAACTGCATACAGGTTTCTCAAGAGGTGGTCTGGTATTCCCATCTCTTTCAGAATTTCCCACAGTTTATTGCGATCCACACAGTCAAAGGCTTTGGCATAGTCAAGAAAGCAGAAATAGATGTTTTTCTGGAACTCTCTTGCTTTTTCCATGATCCAGCGGATATTGGCAATTTGATCTCTGGTTCCTCTGCCTTTTATAAATCCAGCTTGAACATCTGGAAGTTCACGGTTCATGTATTGCTGAAGCCTGGCTTGGAGAATTTTGAGCATTACTTTACTAGTGTGTGAGATGAGTCCAATTGTGCGGTAGTTTGAGCATTCTTTGGCATTGCCTTTCTTAGGGACTGGAATGAAAACTGACCTTTTCCAGTCGTGTGGCCACTGCTGAGTTTTCCAAATTTGCTGGCATATTGAGTGCAGCACTTTAACCACATCATTTTTTAGGATTTGACATACCTCAACTGGAATTCCATCACCTCCACTAGCTTTGTTTGTAGTGATGCTTTCTAAGGCCCACTTGACTTCACATTCCAGGATGTCTGGCTTTAGGTGAGTGATCACACCATCATGATTATCTGGATCATGATGATCTTCTGTGTATTGTCACCTCTTCTTAATACCTTTTGCTTCTATTAGGTCCATACCATTTGTGTCCCTTATTGTACCCAACTTTGCATGAAATGTTCCCTTGGTATCTCTACTTTTCTTGAAGAGACCTCTAGTCTTTCCCATTCTGTTGTTTTCCTCTATTTCTTTGCATTGATCACCGATGAAGGCTTTCTTATTTCTCCTTGCTATTCTTTGGAACTCTGCATTCAAATGGGTGCAGCAAATATCTTTTTTTCCTTTGCCATTTGCTTCTCTTGTTTTCTCAGCTATTTGTAATGCCCCCTCAGACAACCATTTTGCCTTTTTGCATTTCTTTTTCTTGGGGATGGTCTTGATCCCTGTCTCTTGTACAGTGTCACAAACCTCTGTCCATAGTTCTTCAGGCACTCTGTCTATCAGACCTAATCCCTTGAATCTATTTGTCACTTCCACTGTATAATCATAAAGGATTTGATTTAGGTCATACCTAAATGGTCTAGTGGTTTTCCTTACTTTCTTCAACTTAAGTCTGAATTTGGCAATAAAGAGTTTATGATCTGAGCCACAGTCAACTCCAAGTCTTGTTTTTGCTGACTGTATAGAGCTTCTCCATCTTTGACTGCAAAGAATGTAATCAATCTCATTCCAGTATTGACCATCTGGTGATGTCCATGTGTAGAGTCTTCTCTTATGTTGTTGGAAGAGGGTGTTTTTGATCACCAGTGCATTCTGTTGGGAAAACTTTGTTATCATTTGCCCTGCCTCATTTTGTACTCCAAGGCCAAATTTGCCTGTTACTCCAGGTATTTCTTGACTTCCTACTTTTGCATTCCAGTCTCCTATAATGAAAAGGACATCTTTTTTGGGTTTTAGTTCTAGAAGGTCTTGTAGGTCTTCATAGAACCATTTAACTTCAGCTTTTTCAACATTACTGGTCGGGGCACAGGCTTGGATTACTGTAATATTGAATAGTTTGCCTTGGAAATGAACAGAGATCATTCTGTCGTTTTTGAGATCGCATCCAAGTACTGGGTTTTGCACCCTTTTGTTGACCATGAGGGCTACTCCATTTCTTCTAAGGGGTTCTTTCCCACAGTAGTAGATATAATGGTGATCTGAGTTAAATTCACCCGTTCCAGTCTATTTTAGCTCACTGATTCCTAAAATGAGAATCCCTTGGACTGCAAAGAGATCAAACAAGTCAATCCTAAAGGAATTCAGTCCTGAATATTCATTGGAAGCACTGACGCTGAAGTTGAAACTCCATACATTGGCCACCTGACGGGAAGAACTGACTCATTGGAAAAGACCCTGACGCTGGGAAAAATTGAAGCCAGGAGGAGAAGGGGACAACAGAGGATGAGATGGTTGGATGGCATCACCGACTTGATGGACATGAGTTTGAGTAAGCTCTGGGAGTTGGTGATGGACAGGGAAGCCCGGTATGCTGCAGTCCACGGGGTCACAAAGAGTCGGACATGACTGAGCGACTGAACTGAGCTGAACTGAATATGGCCTTCCACTCCTACCCTAGGGAAGGAGTACGATCGACCCCCTTTTCTTATGTTGTCTTTAGCTTATCTCAAAAAATTCTTTGCTAAAGTATTTCCCTCCAATCCAACTTCTGACCTGTACATATACTTGAATGTGATACTGACTTTGACAACCTACCTCCTTTGCATATGGTTTAGCATCTCCTTTGAAATATGAGAACTATTGTCTCTTGATGCCCCGGCTAACACTTCCATTTAAGCATCCTGTTATGTATTTGTTCATTGTCTGTCTCTCCTACCTGACCGAAGGCCCTTAGGATCACAGACTGCCTTTGTCTTGTTTCTAGGAGAATGCTTCAGGCTGCCTGCCTGGCATGGTACTGGAAAAGAGGCAGATTTTCTATAGCTATTGTAGGCAGGAAGGAAGGAAGGAAGGATGGAGGCAGGGAAGAGGGGAGGGAGAAAGAAACAGGAAAAAGGTAGGATGGACTTAAATCAGGAGGTGGGGTGAGCAAAAGAGGCTCACAGGAGGAGATACAGACAGAAAATGAAATTCCAGCCTGGAGCCCAGAATTAGCCAGAGACCTGAAATACCAAGGGTGAAGGCAGATCCGCTCTCCCAAGATGAATCAACTCAGGAACAGAAATGAAATTATGATAGAATGGCCAGGGTGTGGTCGCAGTGTGGGAGATAAGGCTCAGTGTTTCTGGGAGAAGCAGTTTCACGGGAAGAGAAGAGAAATAGCATTTGTCGAGTGCCTACTCTATGCCAGGCATTGCGCCAGCTACTTCCTGTAGGCTAGCTCACTGAACCCTGTTTATAAACCTGGGAAAGTGAGCTTGCAGTAACCCTGTTTATAAATCTGGGAAACTGAAGTCAGAGAGGGGAGCCCAAGGTCACACAGCTTATCAGAGTGGTGTTGGAACTCAGATTTGGGTGTGTCCAGCCTCAGAGATGTCTTCATTCCAGACAGCCTCTTGTAGCCCATCTCTGAGGACATTCCTATATATATATATATCTCTCTTTTTTTGGAAACTCAATTCCAGATAGCCATTCTGGTAAGTGGATAGTACAAGCTGCTCCTTTCTTTGCTTCCTAACTTCTGAGATGTCAATAGCCGTTGTGAGAGGCATAAAACAGCTTTAGGCTAAACCTGCCAGCCATTTATGGCTGGTTTCAAGATTCCTGCTCTCACCCAGCCTGGCTCCCACGCAGACCCCTGAGCTTTCCATGTAGATAGTTAAAGGAGTTTTCTGCAGCTCAGTTCTATTTTAAAGAAAAATACACACATCTGTATTTGTGTATGAGTGTGTATGCAGAATTGCTCGTGGTGGGCTATCTGGGGGACCTCTGAGACGTACAAGTGTGATCACGGTGACTGTGTGCTGAGTGAGAGGTATGCATATACAAGGTTGTTCACAGCTTGGGTTCTCCACTGAGCCCTTGGGTCTAGCACTAGCCTCGATGACTGGTCAACATTCCTTTCGAGTGGAAAGCACTGACATCAGTGTTAGGACTTTGGCTCTGTTGAGTGCCCAGGGAAAATGAAATGGTGCCCAGTTCACACTGGGAGGTGGTAGCATTTTGGGTTTGCTGAACCTTGGACTACTCCTCCCGCTGTGGTGGGACAAAGGCTCACACGTGCACGCATGTGCGTTAGTGCTAAGGCCCGTGTCTGAAGTCCAGCCAGCCGGCGAGGCTGATGGCCTGGGAGTTCTGCAGGGACCAGGCATTTGTGAACCATCCCTGGGCCCATAGGGGACTATCTTTCTACCTTGACTCTGTGGTGGCAGCAAGCATTTGTAGATTCAGTCTGTGTGAAATTTGGGTTGCATCAAAATGACATTTTGAAGCTCAACTGAAGCTTGATGAAAATAACCACAGTAGCAGATATTTGACATTAAAATTTTTGCGATACTCCATCTTCTTTCGTGAGGCAGTGCTCCCTCTAGGGAGCTCCATTTTCCTGTCTCTTGACTTTAAGCTACCCTCAACCCCTCCTTAATCTGCTTTTCACCCTGTCTGTGTCCCAGGAAGTAGTCTGGCCCCTGGGGACCACCAGCAGGAGACGTGAGGCAGGGAGGAGTATAAGGTTTGAACCATTTTTTCAGCCAAGATTCATCCACATGGGGGTGTTCTCCGGGAATTCGGAGTTGAATGCTCCAGCCTGAGCACTGTGCGTGGTGTTAATAGCCTGCTCCAGGGATCAGCAAACTACACCAGTCAGCCACATCTAGTCCCCGTGTGTTTCTGTATGTGTTAATCTGTTAGTTGCTCAATCGTGTCCAGCTCTTTGGAACCCCATGGACTGTAGCCTGCCAGTCTCTTCTGTCCGTGGAATTCTCCAGGCAACAATACTGGAGTGGGTAGCCTTTCCCTTCTCCAGATGATCTTCTGAACCCAGGGACTGAACCCAGGTCTCCCACATGGCAGGCAGATTCTTTACCATCTGAACCACCAGGGAAGTGTATGACCATGATGCCGAGAATGACATTTACATTTTAAAATAGTTGAGAAATTCAAAAGAAGAATTTTTTTATATGTAAAAATTCTATGAAATTCAAATTAAGATATCCACAGGTAAAGATTCATTGAAACACAGCCATGCTTTTTTGATTGTGTTGTCTATAGCAGCTTTTACACTACCAAGGGAGAATTGAATAGTTTCAACATACAGCCTTTGGCCTTCAAAGCCTAAAGTACTTACTGTCTGGTCTTGCCCAATAGTCTTGATCAATGTGAAACTATGGCAACTCAATAAAGACATGACCACCAGGGGCTCAGATTTAAAAGGAATGAGGATTGGGTAATCCTACCAGGCAATACACCCCAACCATTCAGGGTGTTTAGAGGCCAAGGGAACATGGATTAGCTGTGGAAGTGGGCCACTGTGATTACTGACTTAGGTCTCCATCTATAAAAGCTTGGATGCTGCTGCTAAGTCACTTCAGTCGTGTTTGACTCTGTGTGACCCCATAGACGGCAACCCATCAGGCTCCCCCGTCCCTGGGATTCTCCAGGCAAGAACACTGGAGTGGGTTGCCATTTCCTTCTCCAATGCATGACAGTGAAAAGTGAAAGCGAAGTTGCTCAGTCGTGTCCAACTCTTCACGATCCCATGGACTGCAGCCTACCAGGCTCCTCCATCCATGGGATTTTCCAGGCATGAGTACTGGAGTGGGGTGCCATTGCCTTCTCCAAAAGCTTGGATGGTAGCAGCTAAATTTTATGTTAATTTCCGCCCCCGTCCACTTTTCTTCTTTCTCTTGTACTACCTTACATGAAGAACACTTGTGGCTAAATCTTAGGTTTCAGTAGAGTTTGAATGAATTGACATCAGCCTGCAACAATATAAGGGAGTTGGACTTTGGTTGTTCCCTGTATTGAATGCATGAACGAGAAGAATGACAAAAGTGAATGGTAACAGGTAAAAAGAGTGGCTCTTTCCAGATGTCTTTGCTTCTTCAGATCTTTTTGCCACCCTGCCCTTCTCTGCTCTGTGCTTCCGGAGGCTGACCTCTCTCAACTACATCAATGAGCCCGTTGCTCTCTGGGCTCTGGTTGAGTGTGCTTGGTGTTGCAGAAGGCACACGTTTGTACGCGTGGGGGAAGGAGAGAGAGATAGAGAAGAGAGTGAGGTTGGAGTATTTATTTTTCTATGCCCCTCTCTGCTGGATCACTTGGGCTGATGGACTGTGTTCCTCTCCCTAAGGTCACAGCCCCTGTAGATGGTCCTCCATTTCTCTAGGAGTCTTCTGGGCTTCAGTAACCACTCTCTTCCTTTGCCTGTTCAGGTCTATCATGGTACCATGCCATTACAAACAGAATGCTGAACCATTCCTGTGGTTTCTCTATACCCTCCCCTCCTCTTTGTAAACAGGCTCTTTACTAAATTCTTCAATCACCCAGTTCCTACCAAGACCCTTTACTGATAATATGGGCTTGGCTAGTTGGTTGCTCTGTCCAGGATTTTGAAAATGAAGCAAATTATGCAAAAAAGAGCCATGGTTGGGAACTGATTTGTTTTAGCCACGGTGGTGTCTGAAGGTGGCAGCAGTTGTGGCTAATGTCAGTGGTGTCCTGCTCTAGGGGCCACTGCATCCTGGCCAGATCCTTTCCCATGCTGGGCCCTTGGAGGAGCCCTTGGTCTTGACTTATTTTCCAACCCCAGCCTCTAGTTTCCTAATTGTGAGACTTCAATAGAGTTCTAAGAAATTCTTTTAAAACAATGAATAGAGCCAAGGATGTTTCCAGTGTTTGCAACCAAGAACCCTGACTGATACAGCCATTCAAGCCAATGTTTGCTGTCTGGTCCAAAGTTCTACTTTTTAACCAAATTGAAAGTGTGTAGAGCTCTTTCAAGGAGTGGATGGAGTTGGCATTTATCTTTTCTGCTGTTTGCCTTTGGCATTTCCTCTTCTTTTAACTTGGAATGTAGGCTGATGTTGGAGGTACAGCTGCCATTTGTAACCATGAGCTAATCACAAGGCCAAGATATTATACAGGTCTCGGCCCAGATGTCTTGAGCCTCTGAGCCAGTGCCAACAACAGCCTCTTCTAAGTTTCTTAGCAAAGAAGGAAGGAAAACCCTGCTTGCTCATTGTTTCTCAGATTACTATTAGCAGCAAAAAGTTCCTTTAGTATTATTTCATCTTCATGGGGCTTCCCTGGTGGCTCAGAGGGTAAAGCGTCTGCCTGCAATGAGGGAGACCTGGGTTCAATCCCTGGGTGAGGAAGATCCCCTGGAGAAGGAAATGGCAACCCACTCCAGTATTCTTGCCTGGAGAATCCCATGGACGGAGGAGCCTGGTGGGCTAGAGTCCACGGGGTCACAAAGAGTCGGACACCACTGAGAGACGTCACTTTCACTTTCACAGCTCCTCTACCTGAGATAGCTTCCCTGGTGGCTCAGACAGTAAAGCGTCTGCCTACAATGCAGGAGACCCAGGTTCGATCCCTGGGTCGGGAAGAGCCTCTGGAGAAGGAAATGGCTACCCACTCCAGTATTCTTGCCTGGAAAATCCCATGGACTGAGGATCCTGGTAGGCTACAGTCCATGGCGTCGCAAAGAGTCAGACACTAATGAGTGACTTCGCTTCACTACCTGAGATGGTGTTATCTGTGTTAAACAGATGAGAGAACAAGCTCAGAGTAATCACTAGTCCAAATGTATACAGCAGGTACTGAGAAGGAAAGGAAAGCTGAGGATAATTGCTCATGTATAGGTTTGGGCCCTTTTATTCAGTCATTCATTCACGCATTCATTCAGCAAACCTTTCCCCATGTTCTCATCTTGTGCCAGATGCAGGTGCAACCCTTGAGATACAGAGATGGACACAATGGAGTCCCTGATGTTGAGGCCCACCAAGCAGTCCAAGCAAGAGACGGTGGGAAGTTGGAGAAGGACGATGAAGAGGGGGGGCAGACTGAAGGAACACTTAGGAGGGAGAATCAGTAGGACTTGGAGATGGGTCCATAGGGGCTCAAGGGACAGGAAGGTACTTAGAACAGCTCTTAGGACTCCGGCTTTCTGGCTTAAGTGCCTGGGAGAGATGTGTGGTCGCTACTGGGATGGAGGATGTCCAAGGAGTGGTGGGAAGCAGGCGGGAGGCAGGTGGGAGAGAGCCAGGGGGCAGGGGACCGTGAGCAGAAGGACTTCCTAAGGCAGGCAGGGCAGTTCTGGGCAAGCATGAACAGCGGGGTGTCCTGGGGATGATGATGGAGAAGCCGCAGAGGTGAAGATCAAGACCAGTCTGGCAGCCTCATTATTAAATCTTTTTGAAATATTTTTGATTTTTTGAAAATTGAAAATTTTCTTGTTTTCCTTATTGAAAAAAATTTTTTTATTGAGTTATAATCTACATACCATACAATTCACTTCCTTTACTTGCACAATTCAATGATTTTTGGTGTATTTACAGAGTTGTGTAGCTATCATCCCAGGCATGGAGTTTTTATTTTTTATGTTTCTGGTCATGTGGCATGTGGGGCTCTTCGTTCCCTGACCAGGGATTGAACCTGTGCCCCCTGCACAGGAAGCATGGAGTCAAACACTGGCTCACCAGGAAAGTCCCTAGTATTAAGTATTGATGGCACCTTAACTCTTCAGCTCCTACAGGGCTGCTCAGTTCAGTTCAGTTCAGTTGCTCAGTCGTGTCCGACTCTTTGCGACCCCATGAACCGCAGCAGGCCAGGCCTCCCTGTCCATCACCAGCTCCCGGAGTTCACTCAGACTCACGTCCATCAAGTCAGTGATGCCATGCAGCCACCTCATCCTCTGTCATCCCCTTCTCCTCCTGCCCCCAATCCCTCCCAGCATCAGAGTCTTTTCCAATGAGTCAACTCTTCGCATGAGGTGGCCAAAGTAGTAAACAAAATCCCAGCAAAGTTGGCTGTGCTTTCACCCTAGGCCCTCACAGAGGGCACTGGTGGGGTCCCCTCCCTCTCCCAGCCATTTCCTAGGCTCAGATTCAGCATTTAGCCAATCTTCTTGTCAGGAGGAGTAGTTCTATGGGTTTGCAGGACCACTCGATACACGTAAGTCAGCCAGCCCCCGGAGTTCCTTCGGTAACGAGTACTTAAACCCACCATTAGCCGCCATTAGGGCTGTGCTTACTGCTTAATGACCGCCAGCTCCAAGGCCTGGTGAGGCTGGACAGATGGAGAGCGAGGAGGAACTTCTGCCATAAAGAGGCATTTCAGCGCCTTCTTCAGACACTCCAGGATGAAGGCTGCTCTGCCTTCAGGCACAGGCTTATCACCGCTCACTGGCTTGTCTTAGAATAAGCAGGAATCTATGTTTAATGAGTCTACCGAAGGAAGGAAAGAAATTCTTTGAGAATCTAATGTTCCTGCTTTTTTCTAATGGGCTTCCCTGGTGGCTCAGATAGTAAAGCGTCTGCCTGCAATGCGGGAGACCCGGGTTCCATCCCTGGGTAAGGAAGATCCCCTGGAGATGCAACCCACTCCAGTACTCTTGACTAGAGAATTCCATGGATGGAGGAGCCTGGTAGGCTACAGTCCATGGGGTTGCAGAGTAGGACACAACTGAACGACTTCAGTTTCATTTTTCTTTCTAATGGGTGGGACCTAAGGGTATGTGTGTGTGTGTGTGTTTAAGGGAATCTGTTCTCTGCTCTGAGGGGCCTGGGATTTAAAGTTAGATATCCCAGTTTGTATAACATAAATTTCTCCAGTCTCCATCAGCCTGTGGGTATCAATGAGGTGAGTCAGATTTCACTGTCTTGTGCTGCCTCCGCACCGCCCGCCCCCGCCCGCCCCCCGCCCTTCCCTCACCCCCTCCACCCCCACCTTAGCCTCCTGTACAAAGATCTCACTGTTTGCTGAGAATCCCCTGCTGCTTCTGGACCGGCATGTAGTTGTTTCGCCGAGTGCCATGTTCCCCTCTAGGGGGTGCTGCTGCTCCACTGGGGACGGCCAACCCCTGCAGATGCCAGAGCTGCTCTGTAGGTGCTGGAAACTTCAGGCACTGCAGCCTCTCCCTCTGTACTCCTGGGCGGTCTGTCGAGTTCTGCTGCTGGTCTGCCAGGCCCAGCAGAGGCCACCATGCACCCTCATGGCCTCACAGGGCTCTCTCATTGCTGTCATCTTTCAAGGGACACAGCCTGAGTGCCAAAGCTGAGTGCTGGACTGTAGTGAAGGTGGAGAGGAAAGGAGAAAGCCTCCTCATCCTTTCTGCTGCACTGCTTGGCAACAGCTCCAGATTCTGCAGAGTGTGATGGAGCAGTCCTTGCATCTTTACTCAGCTATCTTATCATTCAGCACATATTTATATTTTCTTCCTCCTGCCAGACCTCTATGAGAGGTGCGTACTTCCCAACCATTCATGCTGGGTGTGACCACGTCACATGCTTCGGATAATGGGATGTTAGCAGATGTACAGCATGGAAGGGCGTGAAGTGTGCTTGTTCATCTGGATTTCCTTTCTGGGCTGTTGCCATTGTTAGGAAAAGAACATGCCCTCCTACAGAGATCATTGTCGCGGAAGCATGAGAAGCATGGGAGACACAACCAGACCTGTGGCTGAGGCACCTGTGGCTCTCGGTCAGCTAGAGCCTCCCCAGTTGATCTGCGGATGCTGGGTTGAGCAGTAAATGCTTATGACTGTGTGCCCCTGAGTTCTAAGGTGATTTGTTACACGGCATTAATTAGACTATATCGGACTAAGACAAGCCCTCTTCCCCCCCAAGACATCCATGGAAATGAACTCAGGATGGGTTGGAGTTATAACCAATACCTAGTAATGACAAATTCTCTTCTGGGCACTGACTTAAACTTTCTGACTGGGTCAGGCTAATCGGGTTTGGTCCCTTCTTAGGGTGAATTCTCTCAAAGGTCTAGACAGGGTAGATAGCATACTAAAAAACAGAGACATCATTTGCCCACAAAGGTCTGTCTAGTCAAAGCTATGGTTTTCCCAGTAGTCATGTATGGATGTGAGAGTTGGACCATAAAGAAGGCTGAGCACCAAAGAATTGATGCTTTCAGACTGTGATGCTGGAGAAGACTCTTGAGAGTCTCTTGGACAGCAAGGAGATCAAACCAGTCAATCCTAAAAGAAATCAACCCTGAATACTCATTGGAAGGACTGATGCTGAAGCTGAAGCTCCAATACTTTGGCCACCTGATGCAAAGAACTGACTCATTGGAAAAGACCCTCATGACTGAGGGCACAAGGAGACGATAGAGAATGAGATGGTTGGATGGCATCACTGACTCAATCAACATGAGTTTGAGCAAACTCTGAGGGATAGTGGAGGACAGGGAAGGTTGGTGTGCTGCATTCCATCGGGTTGCAAAGAGTCTGACAAGACTGAGTGAACAACTTAAAGGCTCTCATGTAAATGAACTTCATGAAGACCATCTGCTTGAGTCATGTGTAAACTCAAGCTGTATATTCCTTCCTTGCAAACGTTAAATTGATTAATTCCCACAAGTGCTCAAGGCAGGGGCTGGCAAACTTTTTCTATAAAGATCATAAAGAATTTAGGCTTTGAGGACCTGTCACTAGCTTTCCAATTCTGCCATTGTAGCTCAGAAGCTAACAAATACAATAATAAATATCTGGGTAGAGTTGTGTTCCAATAAAACTTTATTTACAAATAAGGTTTGTTGACCCTTGCTCCACAGCAAAAGCACTTCAGCTCTTCCTGCCACCAACAGATGGCGACAGCAGTTGCACTTGCTTGTCACTTGATTTGTGAACTCCCTGATGTTCAAGCTGGTTTTAGAAAAGGCAGAGGAACCAGAGATCAAATTGCCAACATCCGCAGGATCATGGAAAAAGCAAGAGAATTCCAGAAAAACATCTGTTTCTGCTTTATTGACTATGCCAAAGCCTTTGACTGTGTGGATCGCAATAAACTGTGGAAAATTCTGAAAGAGATGGGAATACCAGACCACCTCTTGAGAAACCTGTATGCAGTTTAGGTAACATCAGTTAGAACTGGACATGGAACAACAGACTGGTTCCAAATAGGAAAAGGAGTACGTCAAGGCTGTATATTGTCACCCTGCTTATTTAACTTCTATGCAGAGTACATCATGAGAAACGCTGGACTGGAAGAAGCACAAGCTGGAATCAAGATTGCCAGGGGAAATATCAATAACCTCAGATATGCAGATGACACCACCCTTATAGCAGAAAGTGAAGAGGAACTAAAACGCCTCTTGATGAAAGTGAAAGAGGAGAGTGAAAAAGTTGGCTTAAAGCTCAACATTCAGAAAACAAAGATCATGGCATCTGGTCCCATCACTTCATGGGAAATAGATGAGGAAACAGTGGAAACAGTGTCAGACTTTATTTTTGGGGGCTCCAAAATCACTGCAGATGGTGACTGCAGCCATGAAATTAAAAGACGCTTACTCCTTGGAAGGAAAGTAATGACCAACCTAGATAGCATATTCAAAAGCAGAGACATTACTTTGCCGACTAAGGTCCATCTAGTCAAGGCTATGGTTTTTCCTGTCGTCATGTATGGATGTGAGAGTTGGACTGTGAAGAAGGCTGAGCGCCAAAGAATTGATGCTTTTGAACTGTGGTGTTGGAGAAGACTCTTGAGAGTCCCTTGGACTGCAAGGAGATCCAACCAGTCCATTCTGAAGGAGATCAGCCCTGGGATTTCTTTGGAAGGAATGATGCTAAAGCTGAAACTCCAGTACTTTGGCCACCTCATGCGAAGAGTTGACTCATTGGAAAAGACTCTGATGCTGGGAGGGATTGGGGGCAGGAGGAGAAGGGGACGACAGAGGATGAGATGGCTGGATGGCAGCACGGACTCAATGGACGTGAGTCTGAGTGAACTCCGGGAGATGGTGATGGACAGGGAGGCCTGGTGTGCTGCGATTCATGGGATCGCAAAGAGTCAGACACGACTAAGCGACTGAACTGAACTGATTTGTTAGGGCTTGTTTACTGTGTTTGTTCTTAGAATGAAGGTGTTTTACAAACGTTGCTATCATGACTGATAAGTGGAGAAGCGGTGAGTGAGAATGCATTGAAAATGTTAGTTAGTAGAGACATGGTTACGATGGAAACCAAAGTGGAATAATAATTTCAAAAATTGAAAGTGGTGAGAAAACAGATGTTGCAAGTGAAAATGGGATATATATGTTTTTGACAGTAACATGATTGTGAAGGACCAAGAGTGAATCAGGCAACTGGCAAAAAAAAAAAAGTGCTGTGCCCATGCCATTGGCAACAATCAGTAAAACATGATGAGAAGCAACTAAAAAAAATCGAAAAGGAGGAAAAGTCTTGGAGCATCTGGCTAGAGAGGAGTGGCATCAAGGGAGACTCATTAGCCTAATGTGAGTCCAGGAGATGCCTGGGAGTCTGTTGGAGAACTTGGTCCCAGTAAAAGTCCTACCACTGGTGTGAGCCACAGACGATTGCGTAGGTTCAGAGCCCCTACTGTCTCCCTAGCACCAAAAATGATGTTGATACTATAGTTGCTAAGGGCTTGTCTTGTAAAGATCTTGCAGGAGGTCTTTGCCTGCTTCAACAGATTTTCAAAGTCGGGGAACTAGGGATAATTTGGGAAAACAACACACATAGCGCAAAAGAGAAGATTGTGTGAACTGTCAACTCGCTCTTGCATTTTGTGGAAAATGTGCCTCGGGATTACAAGCTTAACCTTCCCTAGGTTCTTTGGACATGCAAACAAATGGCCTTACCAACAGCTGCTTGGAATGGGACTTATTATTGACACTCACAGACACATACTGGTACACACACACAGCCATAAAAGAGGGTAGGGAAATGAAGGACAGAATCTGTTGCTTCGCAGAACACAGTCTTAAGATTGGGAGAGGCATGGGGAGGCTCTCAGTTCAGTCCCTGCTCCTCACTCAGGGGAAGGAAGGAGGACTAAGGAGATAGTTTGCAGATGGAAAGCCACGATAGAGTGGAATGCATGGAATTTTGCAGTCTGCTAGACTTGGTTTGGTGTCTGAATGTGCCTCTTACTTACTGTGTGGTCCTGGGTGCTACTGTGAGAGAAGCTTCCCTCTCCTTAAAGGCAATTAAAGAGAAATGCATTCCTGGGGAAAAACAGAGGATGTCTGTGCTTTAGAAAGCAGAGGGAGAATCTGTGAAGAGCCTAACCCTTATTGTATTGGCTAATGATGCGAAGAACCGACTCACTGGAAAAGATCCGGATGCTGGGAAAGATTGAAGATAGGAGGAGAAGGGGACGACAGAGGATGAGATGGTTGGATGGCATCACTGATGTGATGGACATGAGTTTGAGTAAGCTCTGGGAGTTGGTGATGGACAGGGAGCCCTGGCATGCTGCAGTCCATGGAATCACAAAGAGTCAGACACAAATGAGCGACTGAAATGAACTGAAAAGAGGAGAAATCAAGTTGTTAGGGGAAACATGCTGGTTGAAACTGCACACCCTGGCCAGGCACCCTAGTAACCATTTGCGTCAATTATTTTATGACAGGAGGTCCCAGTAAGGAACATGGAACTAATAAGCCATCATCCCACTCCAGTACCCTTCCCTGGAAAATCTGATGGATGGAGGAGCCTGGTAGGCTGTAGTCCATGGGATCGCGAAGAGTCACTCGACTGAGCGACTTCACTTTGACTTTTCACTTTCGTGCATTGGAGAAGGAAATGGCAACCCACTCCAGTGTTCTTGCCTGGAGAATCCCAGGGACGGGGGAGCCTGGTGTGCTGCCATCTATGGGGTCGCACAGAGTTGGACACGACTGAAGCAACTTAGCAGCAGCAGCAGCTGGAAGAATTCAGGAAAGGAGAGGCCAAATGTCCCACCACCTCCCAGAATCCTCCTCTCTGGAATCCATCTTGACTGAACAATGCATACACTTCCAGGAAGGACCCAGAGTCAGAATGATTGGCCAGAGACAGTCTGGAAGCTAATCCCGTCACCGTAAAACCTTAGACTATGGGCTGCGTGGCAGAGCAGTTCTTCTGGTTTCCTTTACCCTCATGCTCTCTGCCTGGACGCCCCTTCCCAATGAAGTCTCTTGCTTTATCAGCACATGTATTTCCTCAGACAATTCATTTCTGAGTGTTAGATAAAAGCCCCCTTTTGGGCCCTGGAAGGAGTCCCTCTCCCTGCAACAAAGGTGTTATAGTAACATCTCAGATTCTAGGTTGAGATGGTAAAGGATAGGAAAAAATGTGAACTGAAAAAATCAAGTGAATTAAACAGCAAATCTAAAGAACTACGGTGGGCTTTCCAGGTGGCTCAGTGGTAATGAATCTGCCCGCCAATGCAGGGGACTCAGGTTCGATCCTGGGTCAGGAGGGTCCCTTGGAGAAGGGAATGGCCACCCACTATGGTGTTCTTGCCTGGGAAATCCCATGGACGGGGGAGCCTGGCGGGCTATAGCCCATGGGGTCAGAAAATAGTCAGACACGACTGAGTGACGGAACAACAACAAAGAACTATGAGGGGGGAAAGGTGTGAGGCTGGGATGATTCCCACAGCAAGAACAGGAGGTGAGGTGGGATGGGAATGGGTACCAGGACTGGGAGGTGGTGGTAATGACTTGGGGGATGGAGGGTCTACCTTTTTTATCTCAGGCTCAAGCAGCCGTATTTGTTAAGGTTCTCTTGGTTGAAAGTAAAAAACCAATACAATATTGTAAAGTAAAAAAATAAAATAAAATCTGTAAAAAAAAAAAAGAAACCAATTTGAAGTAGCTTATTGGAAATATATTCAAATGCCTCACGGAAGTCTCTTGAGAGAGGGATTTAGCAGTAAGAATTCTTGGGCTTCCTTGCCTCTAGCGCAAAGATTCTCTAACTTTTGTCAGCATCAGAATCACCTGGTACACTTGTTGGGCCCAGTGCCCGGCAAGAATTTGCATTTCTCTCCTGATCCCAGGTAATACTGCCCTCGGCCCAACAGCACCGCAGAGCTCTCAGCCTGACTCAGCTTTCCACTCCCAGCTCTGATCCTCAGTTCACATTTTTGAGTGGGAAATGGATTGGCTCATGTTGGTCACGTGTCCTTCTCTTCCAACCATTGATGGCCAGGGGGTGGAGCCACACAGCACATGGGACAGTGGCTATCTGAGGGCCATTCTAGGGCATCAGGAACAGCTCAGAGATAAGTAGGACTTGGTGGATGCAGGTATCTGTGATTCCACTCCTTTCAACTGGTACAGCCGGGCGTCTGAGTCTTGAGCTCTGGAGTGCCTTCTGTAGTGTTTGTCTTTAAGCTCCACTCTATCCCTTGGAATTCTCCCTACTAAAATTAGCTTTCAAGTGGGACAATGTCTTCCTGTCTCTTAAAGCAGATAAGTAGGGCTTTTACATTTTAAGGTTTTACTGCTAATTCCTACCAGGAACTTGGAAGAGGTTAAAAAAAAATTCTAACCAACTTTGGAGAAGTTGCACATATTCTAGAATTGTCTAAATCCTTTATGATGGTAGGGTGTGGTGGATGACTACCGGTTCTTTTTGGAGTCAGCAGCTTGGTAGCTGGTAGCTGGGCTGTCCGCTTGCTGTCCTCAGCCAGAAAGGCCTCCTACCCTAGCAGGAGGTCTGCTTTTGCTGCAGGGTGGAGTCATAGGACCCCTCTTCTCTCAGTGGAACATGACATATTTAGGGGGAGCCTAGAGTGATCCAACTGGGTATCTCCCTAGGAAGTGAAATCCTGGGGGAATGCTGAAGATTACCTGGATCCCTGCCTTTTCTGTTTACTCATGCCCTCTTTATTTATTTCTTGGAGGATAACAAGGCTTAAAAACAAAACAAAACAAAACACCGTTCCTTGGACGAAACCCTAGCTGTGTTTAGATCAGGGAGAAGAATAAGGGAAGTGTTGCCTGCCACTGGGGAGGAATCGCCCACAGAGAGAAAGCAGGCTTCTGCTGCCATTTGGCACAATCTTCTCTGCCAAAGAAATGGATCCTGAGAGTGGCAAGGGCTCACAGAACTTGAGTAGAGGAGTACATCTTAAGTAGAGAGGCTGTAAGAGACACAGAGGCATGGGCTCAGGGCTGGGGAAGACCCCTCAAACTCATGCCATTCTTCTACAACATTCCCACCCAGCGTTTGCCTTGTATCTTTCCAGTGATGGGGAGATCACTGCCTGTGAAGTCAGCATGTACTTTCTGCAGGCAGTTCTGACGCTCAGAAAGGTGTTTCATGTAGCAGTGTGTAATTTCTCCTGCTCCAGGTTGGCACCAGTCAGTTCACCAGGTCGCTTTGCAGCTGAGTCCCTGTACCAGCCTTGAGCCCAAACATACCGGAGACAGTATGAGAACCAGGCACCAAATCAGGACCACCCCATTCCGAAAGATATTTAGACTTCTTCTGAAACCCTTCATGTAAAAATCAAAAAGACTGCGCAAAGATTCAGATTCACCGGCAGTCTGATAAGGCTCCTTGTAATGAAGTCGGTGTTCACTAAAGATGGTGGAGAAGTAGGAGGAGAACCAGAAAAGGGTATTATTCTGGCCACCCTGGGTCGTGTGACGGGCCACAACCCCTCCATCTCTTATTATGTGCTTGCCCCCCCAACTCCCAGTCCATATTGCATGTACTTTTTTTTTTTTTTCTGCACCATGGGGCATGCAGGATCTTAGTTCCCTGCTTGCTTGCTAAGTCACTTCAGTCATGGCCGACTCTCTGCCATCCCGTGGACTATGTAGCCTCTCAGGCTCCTCTGACCAGGGATTGAGCCTGCATCCTGTGCAGTGGAAGCTTGAAGCCTTAACTGCTGGATCGCTAGGGAAGTCCCTTGAATGTACTTGTTTTTATTTTAATAGAGTAGTGGGCACCCTCTGCTATCAGAGAAAGCCACAGATGCTGCCTGGTCAGTGGCTTTGGGAGGAGGAGAGAGGCCAGGCCTTGACTGACAATTTCCACCCAAGCTGGGGTGGCTTTGTCTCTTACAGGAACCGTGAGCTCCCTGTACAGGTGATGACGGGGAGCTGCAGGCAGGCCTGGTCAGCAAGCTCGCACCTGCTCCTTTGGAGCTTCAAGACTCAGCACTTCCATTATGCTGTCCTGGTTTTCCAGGCGTGCAGTTTCTGAGAGGCTGAAGACACAAGGGATCAGGGATTCCTTGACTTTGGGGCCTCTTCTGGTCATATGGGCTCTTCTGACCAGACCCATCCTAGTCCTTCTTGGGGAACTCACACCTGGGCTGCCCCAGGGCCCATTTTACATGCATGGAGACTCCCGGGGCGGTGCAGTGGGGCAGCCTCTTGACTTCATTTGCAAGGTGCTGGGTGTGGAGTTTGTTTCATTTGACTGAGGCTGGGAACTTGCTTCCCCAGATGCTGCTGATGTGTAAACATCTTGTTGACCAGCTGGTGATAAGGGGCCAGGCTTTGCCTAGGTGTTACTCTTGGGGAATCTGAACTGCAGCGTCTTCTTAACCTTCTTGTTCTCCTTCAACAGACCTTTGTAATTTGGGATCTCCTCCTTTGGTTAGTGGTAGAATCAGGATTTTAATTCACCTCCAGACAACAAATCCTGCACTCTTTGTGTTCAGGTGAATCAGCTCCAATAGGGCTTCGCTGGCAGAAGTTGGGGTCCCCATAGTTAGAGAATTGTGAATATTTAAAGAACTCCAGCCATGCAAATAATACTGGCAATAGCAACAGCTGTCCTCATAGCAGTGGCTGCTGCTGCTGCTAAGTCGCTTCAGTCGTGTCCGACTCTGTGTGACCCCATAGACGGCAGCCCACCAGGCTCTTCTGTCCATGGGATTTTCCAGGGAAGAGTACTGGAGTAGTAGATATTTATGCAAAGATTTGCATTTCAGAGTGCCTTCATCCAGCCGCACAAAAGAACTGAAACATAGGAATGAT
Source organism: Capricornis sumatraensis (assembly GCF_032405125.1). Classification (NCBI taxonomy): domain Eukaryota; kingdom Metazoa; phylum Chordata; class Mammalia; order Artiodactyla; family Bovidae; genus Capricornis; species Capricornis sumatraensis. The sequence continues at coordinate 211,779,287 of NC_091070.1, forward strand.
GATGGCAAAACTCTGTCTTTTAGGAGCCCCACAGTCTAGTGAGAAGGCCAGATCCAGGAATGAGTCCACTAAGACCCATTAAAAGTCACATGGAAGATGATAAGATTCCTGTATATGTCCTGAAGGCTTGTGAGGAAAGTGGGGTTTCATGGAAGCCTTGGAGAATAAGCCAAGCTTCAGGCAAGTGAAAGAAGGAAATAGGGCAACAGGGTCAGGAAATTTGAGAGGTGAGGCTTAGAAATGGGGCTCTGTCATCCCCAAGTTGAATCCTTCAATGGCTTATATCGTCTTTCAAGATAACAGTCCAGGTATCACACAGTATCCAAGCCCCTTCATGATCTGGCCCCATCTTTCTCCTCTTGGCAGAATCATCTTCCATCACTCATGAGAGCAGACTTTCTGATCCAACATTCAGAAGGACTTGTTCCTTGTCCGTATTATGGTATTACGTGTCTTTGTACCTTTGCTCATCCAGCTCCTTTTGTTTGGGACAGCTTCACCCTCACTGATCCACCCCTCCCCTCTCCGCCCCTGCTCCCTGACCCCTACCCCCACAGCCTAACCTCTGCTGAGACGCTTTCCCTTCCCAGAAGGGGCTCCTCTGTGCTCTGGCAGCACAGAGGCCAGCTCTGCACTGTGGCCAGGGTCCCTACTCGTCATGGTGTGTGGTGCAGGGTCCTTTTCTGTCTCTATATCTGTTTTCCCCAGTTGTTCTGAGCAACTCAGGGGCAGCGGAGTCCACACCTCTGTGCTTTAGAAGGTGAAGCCAGTGCTCCTTGCTTTGTGAACCGAACTGCAGCCCATTATGCTGGCAAAGGCAGCGCCTGTGGGCCCTGCTGTTGCCTTCAGCATGGGTGACTTCTGGGCCTGGAGCGGATCCTGTGTGCTTAGCCACTGGGTGGCATCCCCTCGAAAGTCTGAAGCCTCACTGGCCGCTCGGCCCATCTGAGCGGTCCAGGTGAAGCCCCAGGCCTCCTCAGTCCTCAGGACACTGATCAGCTAGCTGATCGCCCTTTAGGTACCTGCCTTCGAACCAGCCTCCCAGTGTTGGGTGGCTCCCCACCACGGAGTCAGACTCTGGGTACCCCAGAAAGGATGGAAATTTGGCACCCCCTTCAAATCAGCACTCTTTACCTTCTGCTCATAGCCATAGGGAGGAGGCCGGGGAAGGCAGATGGTGGGACAGTTCCCTTCCCACCTCTTCTGTCCTGAGCAGTTTAGCTCCTACTCGCGTATTCCACTCAGCACAACAAAAGTTCTACAGTTCACAGACCCAGCCTCCTGAGAAGGTGCTCAGGCACTTATTAGTATAATTGCCTGGGCATGTGCCTTGAGGATCCACCCCACAACTGGGTCTTCTGTAAGCAGAGACTATTCTCCCCAAGAGGAGTTCTGGGAATATAATTTTCTCCATGTCATTGCATATCTAACAATGTGTCCAAGTCTCTAATGCATTGGGCTGGATTTGATAAGCCTGCCCCACTTTTCATTTACTCTTCTCCCTTCTTTTCTTGGATCTTGACATTGATGGAGTCTCTGGTGTTTGTTTTGGCCTCAAGCTCTGTTTTCTAGAGAACCCAGACATGCCCATTAAAAAAAACATCACCGTATTCCTAGCATCTAGCCTAGTGTCAGAAAATAACAGGTGCTCAGGGTATTCTTGTGAGTTTGATCCAGCTTTGGCATTGGGGTAGGGTGCCAGATCAATCATGCAAGACCCATTCTGAAGGTTGGAAGGAATGGAGGGAAAGCAAGCATGGGTGCCTTCTGGGAGGGAAGGGGAAGTGGAACTCAGACGCCCTGTGTATGGCGTATTTCAAAAGGGAATAATGGGGTCTTCCCTGGTGGTCCAGTGGCTAAGACTCCTTGCTCCCACGACAAGGGGTCCGGGTTCAATTCCTGGTCAGGGAACTAGATCCCACATGCTGCAACTAAAACCCAGCATAGCCAAATAAATAAATAAATAAATAAATAAATAAATATTTTAAAGGCAATGGTTACTAGGAGACCTGCCAGGAACATCCAGTGTCCCCAGCCAGCCCTGTGAAGCGGGCATAGTTAATGCACGAAGTCCCTGTTTGCCCCCCTTGCCTTAGTCTGGAGACGCCTTCCCAGAACCTGTTCATCTGAGACAACCACTCAGCTTCACAGACCTCAGCTCTCAGCCAGGGATGTTTCCCAGGTGTTGTCATGGCAATGCTGGAGGCAAGGAGTCGCTCCCCAGGACTCTGTTTTGACTGTTTAAAAGTAAACTCCTCCTTCCTTTTTCCAGAAGCATCAGGTGAAACCTTTCCTGCTGCGGGGCTAGTGTGGGGGACACACAGCTCTTGGTGCAGATGACCGGACATGAGCCACTGCTGAGCCAGCCTTCCAGGGTGCCCATGGAGAGAAAGGCCCAGAAACACCGTCCATCAGGCTTAGGAAGCCAGGGGATCACACAACTGACCAATCAGGTCCTGGCCCAAACTGGGGATAGCCCACATGATCAGTGCCGTCAGTCAAGTTCATCTCTGATGGTACAGTAACTTAGGAGCTCATAAGGTCAGCTTGCCTACTCCAAGCCAGAGAGGGTTGGCTTGGTGGCTCACTGGGAGTCTCCTGTTAACAGCCACAACATTTACTAACACCTGTATAACGCTAGATAGCAGGCACCGTTCCAGGGAACATGGTAAGGAGTTTGGATTTACTGTGGTTATACGTGTGAAATGCCTAGCACAGCAACTGGCATGTGGGACTGATCAATACTGGAACTGCTGTTGTTAATTTCAGGCTCCTCAGACACTACCACCACCCCCTGCCTCCTCCAACTGGTCTCCTTGACTGCTAATGCCATCCCAGGATGGCCAGAGATCTCCTCACCCCTTTGGATTCCAGATGTGATTATCAATCTGAAAAGCCAATTTGGATGCTACATCCCTAATTCTCCAGAGCTCTGCCCTGGCCTCAGCCACCTTTGTTCGATGTCTCGGAGAAGTTTCTGGGGGGTCAAGGTCCACAGACCCTCTGGGTTGGACCTGTATTTTAGTGGCCAGTTTTGCAAGGATTCAACTCAGAGAAATCCCCAGGTTGTATTTGTGTCTAGCCTCTAGGCTCAGCATAATGGCATTGACAGTTGAAGTAAGCAATTGGCCAATTTCCTTCAGCAACATTTGAAATAAAAAGCAGTTTGTCTGAGTGGAGGAAATTGTGAGAGCCCCAAATGGAATTGCTTAAATTTATTGCTGAAGAGTTTTTACATATTGAGCCAAAGGCATATCTTTTTGCTCTCAGTTTAGTCTTTCAGGAGTGCTGCAGTGCACCAGAGATGGAAGGATCTGGGATGCCTCCAAGGCTGGCCTACAGGATAGAAACCTCCATTCCATCCCCAGCCCTCCCACAAGAAACCTTAAGTCCGCCCCATGAGGGTGGGAAAGATTTGACCGTTGGGGTAGGAAACACTCCAGCCTTTTTCATGGGAAAGCAAAGCATGGTACCTGCTTCTCCAGACAGGATGTTGACCAAGACTTATCATCCACAGCATCAACCATGACCCTCGTCAACTGTTGGACCATCCAAAGGCTGCACGAGATGTGACTTTTCAGGTGGGGCTTCCAGCCCTTGAGTGATGAACTCAGGAGGCAGGAAATGTGGGGATTTCCAAGGAAGAGCTCTTTCAGGATTTTTTTTCTGTGTGGGATTGATACATTTTTTATCTTAAGATCGGGATGACACTGGAGACTTTTATGCAAGTCAACATCAGATATAACTTGCTTGAAGAACACCAAGGGGATCAAGTTGAAAGAGCTTGGCCAGGCTGCTGTTAGACATGAGAACTCGTCTGTCTTGGCACTAGTTTACTGTAATGATTAGCAAGCAAGTCACTTTTCTTCTCTGGGCTTCAGTTTCCCTATGTGTAAAATGGGAGTGGTAAGACAAAATAATTCTGCCTACTTCCAAAGTACTGGGATCTATGCCTCCTTATAGATCATACCCCAAACCTTCCCTCTCTTTATCCCTCTCTCCAAACATGACTTACATATTTTATACACAAAGACCCCTTATTACAATGTTGGTGTCAGTGTGTTCTGATATACTGAGAGGAGGCCTCCTGGTATAGTATAAAGAGTACAGACCCAGGAGTCAGAACAAGCCTGGGTTCGAATTCTGGTTCTGCCCTTTGCTCATTGGACCTCGGGCAAGTTACCCTTTCTGACCCTCGGTCTCTTTATCTAAACCTTTGGATAATGTTGTAAGGATGAACTCAGTGTCACAAATCTTTAAGGAACAGGCTGGACAAACGTAGGTGCATGCCCAGCATGAATTTCCTTCCTCTTCCTATGCTCAGACACTACATAAACTGCCTCCACCTACAGCGCTGCTAGGTAGAGGAGGGAGGAGCCCACCGTGATTTTATGTATGAGTTTGTATTTCTACAGAGGAAGTGTTATCTTTCATGTTATCCTCTAAGCAGCTGGAATGAAAGATTCTTGGACCTAGCAATAGATGTGTTTGGAAAAGCTGCTTTGATAAATGGCATGGGCTGGGGATTGGGTGAGACCTTTGGGATTATCCTTAAATAAAACAGATTTTAGCTAAACTGTCTTCTAAAGAGGGCAGGTCCTGTTAATTGCAGGACTTCTGTCTTGCTGAGCAGAGATTAAGAGAGGTGTGTGAGTCTGGGAGCAGAGCTGAATGACCCTGAACAGTAAGAGAAGAATGACATTCATGGGGCTATGAGGGAGGAGAAAGTCAAGTGGTGGCTCAAGAGAGAAGAGACTTTGGGGAAAATATGGAAGCACTTCAGAGGGACTTGAAAAAAGTGGTTGTGCTACTCACATAAACGTACATGCTCAGAGATGCCGTGTTATACTAGAGATGTTACCCTGAGACGTGTACAACCTCACCTTCAGGCTGGAATTATCTGGATGTATATAAGCGAATGTGTGTGTGTGTGTGTGTGTGTGTGTGTGTGTGGTGTGCATGAGACAGCTGCTCTCTAAGCCTTATGGACATGTGTGTGCTCAGTTGCTCAGTCGTGTCCGACTCTTTGCAACCCCAAGGTCTGCAGCCTGCCACGCTCCTCTGTCCATGGAATTTCTCAGGCAAGAATATTGGAGTGGATTGCCACTCCCTTCTCCAGGGGATCTTCCTGACCCAGGGATTGAACCTGTATCTCCCGTGTCTCCTGCACTGGCAGGTGGATTCTTTACCACTGGGTCACCTGGGGAGCCCTATGGACACATAATCTGTATTATCACCCCCGCCCCCCGCCTCCATACTGTGAGATTCTGATGGGATCACATTACTCGGTTTGCAGAAGTGGAGATCAGAATGCCGCGTTGACTTACCAGACTAAGCAAGATGATGGGTTACAGAGAAAAAAGTGACGTTTCTCACTCACCTGAATAAGGACGTATTTTGTCTCCTTATGAAAGTAACATGCTTGGTCCTTACCAGGTGCCAGGCTCTGTGCTAGGCACTGGGAATATAACTGTGAGCAAAGCAGGTGTGAACTCGGCCCTTCTGCCCTTGGGCACTTGATGTGCTTATGGTGTCAGCAGGAGTGAAACATGCCCGGTACATGGGATGCACGTTACAAAAGGGGACATTTGTGTGATAGAGGGAGGCGCCCAGCCCTCGAAGGACCTGAAAGAAACTCAGGGTGTTTGGAGTTGTAGAGAAGGAGGGAGAGAGTGCCAGAAGATCAGGCTGGAAATGGACACAGGCCAGATCACACAGGGCCTGAAAACAGGTTTGAGGGTTTGAACTTGATCCTGAGGGCCACAGGGGGCCATTGAAGAGTTTTTAGCTTTTGGGAGGGGCATGCTTCATTTTGCCCTTCAGAAAGATCGTTCTGGCTCCATTGTGCATGCTGAGTCCTTCCCTTAGAACCAGGGCCTGTTCAGAGCCTCTGTGGTGATGTTGAAAGGCGGCAAAGTGCAGCCAGGATCACAGGCCCGGGCAAAATGGGCTGGACTTTCCTTCCAGCCACTTTGGCTCGCTGTGAAAATGCTGAGGCTTCCTGGGGACAGCCTCAAGTCAATCGTTTTAGAATATTCAGTTTTAATTAACATTTACCAAGTGCCTAAAATTGGCCAGGCTGGATTATGTCATTTCATGCTCACAGTGACCTTATGAGGCACCCAAAAAAAAAAAAAAAGTCTCACGAGAGTTAAGTGGGGGAGAGCAAGAGGCAGACACTGACATTGTGGAGTCCCTTCTGCGTTCCAGGTGCAGGGCTTCGGGCAGTTAATCCGTCTGATCATCTAGGAGACAGGGACTGTGATTCTCATTTTACGATGAAGATGCTAACCTTGGAGGTGAAGCAGTTCTTCCAAGAACACCAAGTGAGTGATACAACTGGGATTTCCCCCCACCCCCAATTACTGGGCTGCAAGTCAAGTTTATGACGCTACGTAGTTTCAGAAAACTTCAGAGAAATTCTGCTCTTGCCAAGGAGAGTCAGCCCAGGCCCTGCATGCTGCTTGTGGATGACACTGGAGACAACAGGGGCATTTGCAGAGACCTGGGCTGGCAGACAGGGGGATGAGCCCTCCAGCTCCTGGGGTCTGCCACTGCCTCCCACACCCTTCTGGAGCTCCCACAGGGATGGACGCAGGGCTGCAGGAAGCAGGAGTCATGAGCTCTGAGGTTCACAGGCTCACAGACTTAGTCATCACATGACCTCTCTTGGGGTCAGCTTTTGGGAAGATACAGATGAACAGGGACAATTGTCAGGAAACAGCACAGTTTCATCAAAAGGGCCTGAGATTCAGAGTCAGATCTCTGGGTTTAAAGCCAGGTTCTGCTCTTTAGGAGCCACAGAGACTTTGCACTATACCAGGTCACCTGGAAGCAACTTCTTTCCCTGTGTGACCTTGGGCCAGCCTCTTTGTGTCTCCATGTCCTCGCCTATAAAATGGAGATAATTGTACTTAGCTGACAGAATTGCTATGTGGGTTAATGAAATAATACAATGCCATAGCCTGGAATTGGCATTTTCTAAATCCTCAATAGATATGCCCAGTTACTGACAACATGTCACTGATAAGCCACATCTATTCGATGAGGGTATTAATATCCTTAGTGGGAATTATTAATAAATGACAAAATGTGTACAGAGCACCCAGCCTAGTGATGACCAACAGCCTGGTACATGCAAGGAGTCCTACCCTGTGTCTGCTTCCGCTTCCCTTTCTCTGGATCTGTGTAAGAGCAGTTGCTAGATGTCTTCACCAACTGCAAATATTTGCTGAAACATTTCCAGGCTGGTCCTTTGCTTTGTCAATCCTTCAGAGATCAGCGTAGATTGTGTTTGCTGCCTCTCGCCCTCTCTCTGCCTTCACCCTGGGCTGCTAGGAGAGCCTTGAAATAATACAATTATTCCTCTCCCCAGATAGCTGTGTCTCCATATTACTTTGCTTTGTCGGTTGCACATGTCTTTTGAGCCGAGCTCCCCTGCCCTCATCACAGAGGATAATGAAGGGTGAGGCCTGCTTAGGCTGTTGTGTTGCAGAGCCCTACTCCACTGGAGAAGGGCCTGGCAACCCACTCCCATATTCTTGCCTGGAGAAACACATGGACAGAGGAACCTGGTGGGTACAGTCCACAGGGTCGCAAAGAGTCAGACACAACTGAAGTGACGGACCATGCACATCCTACTCCAAGTATTTTCAGGTCACTTCAGGAATGCTGAGGTTCTCAGAGCCCAGCTTGGAAGGAGGTGAGGGATAAGGGAACAGCCCATGGCCTTGGCATGCAGACCCCATCCATTCCCAAAGTTAATTATAGCCCTTCAGTCAGCATAGACACTGTCCAGTCAGGGAGCCTTGTATAGAAGGCAACTGATTTCTAAAGAGATCAAGCCTCAAATCAATATCTCTTTGGACATAGTTACCTTCTATTAAAGTTATGTTTGAACCTGAATTTGACCTTGATGTCTCCTTTATTTTCCATACCATAAGGGTGGAATGTGATGACTGCTTTTGGATTTCATGTGGTTCTGGATTCTTCTAGAAGCTAAATCCCTCCCCTCCCACCCCTTTCTTTCCTTAATATTTATCAGCTACCTTCAGCAAATGTCTTGCTCCTTTCTTTCCTTATAATTTTCCATTGCATTTGGCCTTGGTTTTCCATTGTACCTACTCAAGGCATCCTTTCAAATTCTTTCTTAGCCACTAACTGAAAATTTTCTTTTTTTCCTTGGGTCAAAGTCTCAAGAAAGGATTAAATTGATCCAGATTTTTTTTTTTCTTTTTAAAGCTGGGCCACACAGTCTCTGGCTAGCTTGTAGACTATGGCTGATTCATGTTGAGATTTGACAGAAAGCAACAAAATTTTGTAAAGCAATTATCCTTCAATAAAAAAAAAAAGAATAAATGCAGAGGTGGGAATGCTCAAGGCCACCAAGCACAGCTGGGATAGTGGATTGGGCTCTACAAGGCTTGGAAGGAGTGGATACTTCTGAATCTAAAGATGGCTCTGGCTTTTGGTCGTGTTTTCACTCTCTGACCCACATGAATATGACAGGTTAAGAAAATGGTCAGGTAAAATAAAACATGGAACTTGGTTAGCAGGAATATGGAGGGAATCTCTTTTGGAAGGAAGTATGGGTGGGCAAATAAGGATACTGCTAAATTCAGTAAAATATCTGAGAGTGAAACTCTGAAGACTCAACATTTGATGGACTAAGTCAGCATCTTGAGACAGTAGGGACCCATCTTGAGAGATGACAAAATATCTGAGTCCAATCAAGGGAATGAGGCAGTAATCCCAGGAAGATGTGATTATGGTGAAGTGAACTGTAGTCTGATCAATTATATTGAACCATGTTTGGAAATAGAACATTTTAGCTAGCAGGGATGAAATAGCACGTGGTCAATCAGAAAGCAAGTGACAGGTTCTCTTCTGCCCTGGCCAGGGGAGAAAGGCCAACGCACAGGATGGCATGACGTTAAGTGTGAGCCACAGAGTCTAGCCAAGTAGACAGACCTTATTTAGTTTCCCACACATACAAGCTAAATGATGCTTAAGGTAACTACAGAAGAGACTGGGGAAACCTTGGAGCTTGGGACAGTGGATTCGATCTGGACGAGGAGGTCAGAAAAAGGCTGCCTGAAGAAATGACCTTTGATTGGACATCTAAGTGCCATTTGGAGGTTTGAACAGGAACACCTGGGTCTGGGGAAAGTGTTTCAGACCCTTGCAAATGCCTTGGCATTTCTTGCTGTTCTCTAGAGGCATGTGTCCATTGCCTTTCTGCTTTAGCTCTTTGCTGTTTCTTCTGCCTAGAAAACCCTCTCTTCGGATAATCTGATGGCCCATTCTTTGCTCAAATATCACGTCTTCCACAGTGGGGGCAGGAGAGGGTGAGATGGATGGAGAGAGCAGCACTGAAACACACACACTGCCATGTGTAAGATAGCTAGCTAGTGGGGAGTTGCTATATAACACGGGGAGTTCAACCTGCTGCTCTGTGACAACCTGGAGGGGTGGGACGGGGTGGGAGGTGGGAGGTGGGAGGGAAATTCAAGAGGGAGGGAATATATATATATATATATATATATATATACACATATACCTGTGGCTGATTCATGTTGATGTATGGCAGAAGCCAACACAAAATCGTGAAGCAATTATCCTCCAATTAAAAACAAATAAATTAAAAAAAAAGTTCATCTGTACAGCAATGCCTTTCCTGGCTTTCTTACTAGTTCAGCATCCCTGGACATTTGTCATTCCCTTTCCCTGCTTTGTGTTTCTTCATTGCATTTATTTATCCCATTGTTTTTTAAAAAATTAATTAAGTAACTAATTTATCTTGGTTGCATCAGGTCTTACTTGCTATATGTGGGATCTCTTTTTGTTTGTTTAGGCGCAGAGACTCTCTAGTTATGGTGTGAGAGCTTAGATACGCTACATCACGTGGGATCTTAGTTCCCTGACCAGGGATGGAACTTGTGTCCTCTGCATTGCAAGGTGAATTTTCAACCATTGGACCACCCGGGAAACCCCTCATTCTTTAATGTTATATAGAGATTTGTCTACCACCTGTCTTCCTTCACTAGAATATGTTTTGTGAAGGCAGCAATTTTCACCTCTTCGGCTCACTACTGTATATCAACCCCAGTGTCCAATATATAGTTTTCCTCAGTGAATGTAATGATTGAATTAAAAGGAGCAAGGTACATATAGGAACAGAAGGGAGAAAAGTGTGGCTGGATTTTAAAGAGCTGGTGGATGGTAAGAGAAAAGATAAGAGGAAGGTGGAGGCCAGGACACTGTTGGATTATGTGGACTCTGTTCAAGGGTTTCATCTTCCTTCTAGGGATAATGGAAAGTCACTGAAGGTTTTGAAGAGTGGGAGTTTTGTGATGAAATTTTCATTTTAAAACAATTTTCTGGGTTTTATGGTATGAACAGCTTGTTGGGGGTAGGGGAATGCAGACTGATGTAGGCCAGATAGAAGCCTATTGTATTCCAGGCTGGAGATTAAGTGCCTTGGACTGGGCTGGTGACAGTGGAAAGAAGTAGATGAATTTAAATGATGCGTATGAGGTAGAATTGGCAGGGAATGGAAATGAATTTGAACATACAGGGTAGGAAAATGCCCTGGAGGGAGAAATGGCAACCCACTCCAGCATTCTTGCCTGGAAAATTCCAGGGACAGAGGAGCCAGGTGGGTTATAGTCCATGGGGCTGCAAAGAATCAGACATGACTGAGTACACAAGCCATAGAATGTGGGAAGGGGGAAGAGGTCAAGGAGCATTCCGAAGTTTCTGATTTTTGAAATTAATGGATGAGGGTCTTTGGAAGAAAATGGAATTTTGAGAGTACAAGTGTTCAGTTGCTCAGTTGTGTCCAACACTTTGCAGCCCCATGGACTGCAGCACGCCAGGCCTCCCTGTCCGTCACCAACTCCTGGAGCCTACTCAAACTCATGTACATCAAGTTGGTGATGCCATCCAAACATCTCATCCTGTCATCTGCCTCTCCTTCTGCCTTCAATCTTTCCCAGCATCAGGGCCTTTTCAAATGAGTACAGTTCTTCACATCAGGTGGCCAGAGTATTGGAGTTTCAGCTTCAGCATCAGTCCTTCCAATGAATATTCAGGACTGATTTCCTTTAGGATGGACTGGTTGGATCTCCTTGCAGTCCAAGGGACTCTCAAGAGTCTTCTCCAACACCACAGTTTAAAAGCATCAATTCTTTGGTGCTCAGCTTTCTTTTTAGTCCAACTTTCACATCTATACAAGACTACTGGAAAAGCCATAGCTTTGACTAGATGAACCTTTGTTGGCAAAGTAATGTCTTTGCTTTTTAGCATGCTGCCTAGGTTGGTCATAGCTTTTCTTCCAAGGAGCAAGCATCTTTTAATTTTATGGCTGCTGTGCAGTCATCATCTGCGGTGATTTTGGAATCCAAAAAAATAAAGTTGGTCACTGTTTCCATGGCTTCCCCATCTATTTGCCGTGAAGTGCTGGGATCGGATGCCATGATCTTAGTTTTTTGAATGTTGAGTTTTAAGACAACTTTTTCACTCTCCTCTTTCACTTTCATCAAGAGGCTCTTTGGTTCCTCACTTTCTGCCATAAGGGTGGTGTCATCTGCATATCTGAGGTTATTGATATTTCTCCTAGCAATCTTGATTCCAGTTTGTGCTTCATCCAGGCCAGCATTTCGCATGATGTACTCTGCATATAAATTAAATAAGCAGGGTGACATTATGCAGCCTTGATGTACTCCTTTCCTGATTTGGAAACAGTCTGTTGTTCCATGTCCAGTTCTCACTGTTGCTTCCTGACGTGCATACAGATTTCTCAAGAGGCAGGTGAGGAGGTCTGGTATTCCCATCTCTTTCAGAATTTTCCAAAGTTTGTTGTGATCCACACAATCAAAGGCTTTGGCATAGTCAGTAAAGCAGAAATAGATGTTTTTCTGGAATTCTCTTGCTTTCTCGATAATTCAGCAGCTGTTGGCAATTTGATCTCTGGTTCCTCTGCCTTTTCTAAATCCAGCTTGAACATCTGGAAGTTCATGGTTTATGTACTGTTGAAGCCTGGCTTGGAGAATTTTGAGCATTACTTTACTAGCGTGTGAGATGAGTGCAATTGTGTGATAGTTTGAGCATTCTTTGACATTGCCTTTCTTAGGGATTGGAATGAAAACTGACCTTTTCCAGTCCTGTGGCCACTGCTGAATTTTCCAAATTTGTTGGCATATTGAGTGCAGCACCTTCACAGCATCATCTTTTAAGATTTGAAATAGCTCAACTGGAATTCCATCACCTCCTCTAGCTTTGTTTGTAGTGACGCTTCCTAATGCCTGCCTGACTTCCCATTCCAGGATGTCTGGCTGTAGGTGAGTGATCACACCATCGTGATTATCTTGGTCGTGGAGCTCTTTTTTATATAATTCTTTTGTGTATTGTTCCCACCTCTTAATATCTTCTGCTTCTGTTAGGTCCCTACCATTTCTGTCCTTTATCGAGCCCATCTTTGCATGAAATGTTCCCTTGGTATCTCTAATTTTCTTGAAGAGATCTCTAGTCTTTCCCATTCTGTTGTTTTCCTCTATTTCTTTGCATTGATCGCTGAGGAAAGCTTTCTTATCTCTCCTTGCTAGTCTTTGGAACTCTTTCCTTTTCTCCTTTGCCTTTAACTTCTCTTCTTTTCACAGCTATTTGTAAGGCCTTGACAGACAATCATTTTGGTTTTTTTTTTGTATTTCTTTTTCTTGGAGATGGTCTTGATTCCTGTCTCCTGTACAATGTCATGAACCTCCATCCATAGTTCTTCAGGCACTCTGTGTATCAGATCTAACCCCTTGAATCTATTTGTAACTTCCACTGTATAATCATAAGGGATTTCATTTAGGTCATACCTGAAAGGTCTAGTGTTTTCTCCACTTTCTTCAATTTAAGTCTGAATTTGGCAATAAGGAGTTCATGATCTGAGCCACAATCAGGTCCTGGTCTTGTTTTTGCTGACTGTATAGAGCTTCTCCATCTTTGGATGCAAAGAACATAATCAGTCTGATTTCAGTATTGACCATCTGGTGATGTCCATGTGTAGAGTCTTCTCTTGTGTTGTTGGAAGAGGGTGTTTGCTATGACCAGTGCATTCTCTTGGCAAAATTCTGTTATTCTTTGCCCTGCCTCATTTTGTACAGCAAGGTGAAATTTGCCTGTTACTCTAGGTATCTCTTGACTTCCTACTTTTGCATTCCAGTCTCCTATAATGAAAAGGACATCTTTTTGGGGTGTTAATTCTAGAAGGTCTTGTAGGTCATCATAGAACCGTTCAACTTCAGCTTCTTCAACATTACTGGTTGGGGCATAGACTTGGATTACTGTAATATTGAATGGTTTGCCTTGGAAATGAAATCATTCTGTCATTTTTGAGATTGCACCCATATACTGCATTTCAGACTCTTGTGTCGACTATGAGGGCTACTCCATTTCTTCTAAGGGAATCTTGCCCACAGCAGTAGATATAATGGTGATCTGAGTTAAATTCACCCATTCCAGTCCATTTTAGTTCATTGATTCCTAAAATGTCAAGGTTCACTCTTGCCATCTCCTTTTTTTAAAATTTAATTTAATTTATTTTATTTTTTAAGTGGTCGACTATGAAGGCTACTCCATTTCTTCTAAGGGAATCTTGCCCACAGCAGTAGATATAATGGTGATCTGAGTTAAATTCACCCATTCCAGTCCATTTTAGTTCACTGATTCCTAAAATGTTGAGGTTCACTCTTGCCATCTCCTTTTTTAAAATTTAATTTAATTTATTTTATTTTTTAAGTGGGCTCCAGTTTTATTTTTATTTTTTAATATAAATTTATTTATATTAATTGGAGGCTAATTACTTTACAATATTGTATTGGTTTTGCCATACATTGACATGAATCCGCCACGGATGGACATGTGTTCCCCATCCTGAACCCCCCTCCTACCTCCCTCCCCATCCCATCCCACTGGGTCATCCCAGTGTACCAGCCCCGAGCATCCTGTAGCATGCATTGAACCTGGACTGGTGATTTGTTTCACATATGATAATATACATGTTTCAGTGCCATTCTCCCAAATCATCCCACCCTTGCCCTCTCCCACAGAGTCCAAAAGACTGTTCTATACATCTGTGTCTCTTTTGCTGTCTTGCATACAGGGTTATCATTACCATCTTTCTAAATTCCATATATATGCATTATTATACTGTATTGGTGTTTTTCTTTCTGGCTTACTTCTGAGTTCAAGCTCTACTACAAAGCCACAGTCATCAAGACAGTATGGTACTGGCACAAAGACAGAAATATAGATCAATGGAACAAATAGAAAGCCCAGAAATAAATCCATGCACCTATGGACACCTTATCTTTGACAAAGGAGGCAAAATATACAATGGAGAAAAGACAATCTTTAACAAGTGGTGCTGGGAAAACTGGTCAACCACTTGTAAAAGAATGAAACTAGATCACTTTCTAACACCGCATACAAAAATAAACTCAAAATGGATTAAAGATCTAAATGTAAGACCAGAAACTATAAAACTCCTAGAGGAGAACATAGGCAAAACACTCTCCGACATAAATCACAGCAGGATCCTCTATGACCCACTGCCCAGAATATTGGAAATAAAAGCAAAAATAAAGAAATGGGACCTAATTAAAATTAAAAGCTTCTGCACAACAGAGGAAACTCTAAGCAAGGTGAAAAGACAGCCTTCAGAATGGGAGAAAATAATAGCAAATGAAGCAACTGACAAAGAATTAATCTCAAAAATATACAAGCAACTCCTGCAGCTCAATTCCAGGAAAATAAACGACCCAATCAAAAAAATGGGCCAAAGAACTAAACAGACATTTCTCCGAAGAAGACATACAGATGGCTAACAAACACATGAAAAGATGCTCAACATCAGTCGTTATCAGAGAAATGCAAATCAAAACCACAATGAGGAACCATTTCACACCAGTCAGAATGGCTGCTAAAAGTCTACAAGCAATAAATGCTGGAGAGGGTGTGGAGAAAAGGGAACCCTCCTACACTGTTGGTGGGAATGCAAACTGGTACAGCCTCTATGGAGAACAGTGTGGAGATTCCTTAAAAAACCGGAAATAGAACTGCCATATGACCCAGCAATCCCACTGCTGGGCATACACACTGAGGAAACCAGAACTGAAAGAGACACGTGTACCCCAGTGTTCATCACAACACTGTTTATAATAGCCAGGACATGGAAACAACCTAGATGTCCATCAGCAGATGAATGGATAAGAAAGTTGTGGTACATATACACAATGGAGTATTACTCAGCCATTAAAAAGAATACATTTGAATCAGTTTTAATGAGGTGGATGAAACTGGAGCCTATTATACGGAGTGAAGGTCACAATCTCCTTTTTGACCACTTCAAATTTACCATGATTCGTGGACCCAACATTCCAGGTTTTTATGCAATATTCTTCTTTACAGCATTGGACCTTACTTCCATCACCAGTCACGTCCACAACTGGATGTTGTTTTTCCTTTGTTTTCACCTCTTCATTCTTTCTGGAGTTATTTCTCCACTGATCTCCAGTAGCATATTGGGCACCTACCGACCTGGGGAGTTCATCTTTCAGTGTCCTACCTTTTTGCCTTTTCATACTTTTCATGGTGTTCTCAAGGAAAGAATACTGAAGTGGTTTGCCATTCCCTTCTCCAGTGGACCAGGTTTTGTCAGAACTCTCCACCATGACCTGTGTGTCTTGGGCAGCCCTACACGGACTGCATGGCTCATAGTTTAATTGAGGTGGAGAAGGCAGTGGTCCATGTGATCAGTTTGATTAGTTTTCAAACTAATCAAATTAGTTCTGTGGTTTTCATTCTGTTTGCCCTCTGATGTAGAAGGATAGGAGGCTTATGGAAGCTTCCTGATGGGAGAGACTGACTGAGGGGGAAGCTGGGTCTTGTTCTGATGGGTGGGGTCAAACTCAGTAAATCTTGGATCCAATTTTCTGTTTGCCTTGAAGACGAATGAGGTTCGTGACATTGTACAGGAGACAGGGATCAAGACCATCCCCAACTTAGGCCAGACTGCTGGTTTAGTGCCCCTTACCCCACATAACTGCCCCTTACCCCTCTTCCAACAACACAGAGAAGACTCTACACATGGACATCACCGGATGGTCAACACCAAAATCAGATTGATTATATTATTTGCAGCCAAAGATGGAGAAGCTCTATACATTCAGCAAAAACAAGACGGGAGCTGACTGTGGCTCAGATCATGAACTCCTTATTGCCAAATTTAGACTGAAATTGAAGAAAGTGGGGAAAAACACTAGATCATTCAGGTATGACCTAAATCAAATCCCTTATGATTATACAGTGGAAGTGAGAAATAGATTTAAGGGACTAGATCTGATAGATAGAATGCCTGATGAACTATGGATGGAAGTTCATGACATTGTACAGGAGACAGGAATCAAGACCATCCCCATGGAAAAGAAATGCAAAAAAGCAAAATGGCTGTCTGAGGAGGCCTTACAAATAGCTGTGAAAAGAAGAGAAGTGAAAAGCAAAGGAGAAAAGGAAAGATATAAGCATCTGAATGCAGAATTCCAAAGAATAGCAAGGAGAGATAAGAAGCCTTCCTCAGCAATCAATGCAAAGAAATAGAGGAAAACAACAGAATGGGAAAGACTAGAGATCTCTTCAAGAAAATTAGAGATACCAAGGGAACATTTCAGGCAAAGATGGGCTCAATAAAGGACAGAAATGGTCTGGACCTAACAGAAGCAGAAGATATTAAGAAGAGGTGGCAAGAATACTTAGAAGAACTGTACAAAAAAGATCTTCAAGACCCAGATAATCACGATGGTGTGATCACTCACTTAGAGCCAGACATCCTGGAATGGGAAGTCCAGTGGGCTTTAGGAAGCATCACTACGAACAAAGCTAGTGGAGGTGATGGAATTCCAGTTGAGCTGTTTCAAATCCTGAAAGATGATGCTGTGAAAGTGCTGCACTCAATATACCAGCAAATTTGGAAAACCCAGCAGTGGCCACAGGACTGGAAAGGGTCAGTTTTCATTCCAATCCCTAAGAAAGGCAATGTCAAAGAATGCTCAAACTATCACACAATTGCACTCATCTCATACGCTAGTAAAGTAATGCTCAAAATTCTCCAAGCCAGGCTTCAGCAATACGTGAACTGTGAACTTCCAGATGTTCAAGCTGGATTTATAAAAGGCAGAGGAATAAGAGATCAAATTGCCAACATCCACTGGATCATAGAAAAAGCAAGAGAGTTCCAGAAAAACATCTATTTCTGCTTTATTGACTATGCCAAAGCCTTGACTGTGTGGATCACAATAAACTGGAAAATTCTGAAAGAGATGGGAATACCAGACCACCTGACTTGCCTCCTGAGAAATCTGTATGCAGGTCAGGAAGCAACAGTTAGAACTAGACATGGAACAACAGACTGGTTCCAAATAGGAAAAGGAGTACGTCAAGGCTGTATATTGTCACCCTGCTTATTTAACTTATATACAGAGTTAGTTAGTTAGTTGGTTACTTAGTTAAGTTGCTCAGTCGTGTCCGACTCTTTGCGACCCCATGGACTGTAGCCCACCAGGCTCCTTCGTCCATGGGATTCTCCAGGCAAGAATACTGGTGTGGGTTGCCATTTCCTTCTCACATCATGGGAAATGCTGGACTGGATGAAGCATAAGCTGGAATCAAGATTGCTGGGAGAAATATTAATAACTCAGATATGCAGATGACACCATCCTTATGGCAGAAAGTGAAGAAGAACTAAAAGGCTTCTTGATGAAAGTGAAAGAGGAGAAGGAAAAAGGTGGCTCAAAGCTCAACATTCAGAAAACGAAGGTCATGGCAGCCATCACTTGATGGCAAATAGATGGGGAAACAGTGGAAACAGTGGCTGACTTTATTTTTCTGGGCTCCAGAGTCACTGTAGATGGTGATTGCAGCCATGAAATTAAAAGACAGTTTCTCCTTGGAAGGAAATTTATGACCAACCTAGACAGCATATTAAAAAGCAGAGACATCACTTTGTCAACAAAGGTCCATCTAGTCAAGGCTGTGGTTTTTCCAGTGGTCATGCACGGATGTGAGAGTTGGACTGTGAAGAAAGCTGAGTGCTGAAGAATTGATGCTTTTGAACTGTGGTGTTGGAGAAGACTCTTGAGAGTCCCTTGGGCAGCAAGGAGATCCAACCAGTCCATCCTAAAGGAAATCTGTCCTGAATATTTATTGGAAGTATTGATGCTGAAGCTGAAGTTTCAATACTTTGGCCACCTGATACGAAGAACTCACTCACTGGAAAGGACCCTGATTCTGGGAAAGACTGAAGGCAGAAGGACAGAGGATGTGATGGTTGGATGGCATTACTGACTTGATGGACATGAGTTTGAGTAGGGTCCGGGAGTTGGTGATGGACAGGAAATGCTGGTGTGCTGCAGTCCATGGGGTCTCAAATGAGTTGGACATGACTGAGGGGCTGAACTGAACTGAATGTCTTGACATCTGAGGTAGATAAGTCTTTTTCACAGTCTCCATCTTTTATTCAATAAAATTATTTTTAGTACCAATTATGAAATAAAACCAGTAATAACAGCAATAACAATAGCTGGAAAAGAAACTCAGTAAAAATTACCTTGTATTGAGCTTCATATCATTATACCAGTAAAAAAGTAAAATAAGTCAAATATTACAGTACAAAAACTTTAAGAAGTAATGGATTAATGCTTTTAAATTATATTAGCATATTTTGAAAAAAAGGGGGAAATTTAGGCCTACTTATTGGCCTGTGGTAATAACAAAGGATAACATTACAATTTCTGTTTTCCAGATTCACTTTTTTTGTTTTAAAATAGGCAGCAATTTAAAAAGAATTCACTTCAGTGTTAAAATAGTGGAAACATGATCCAAATTCGATAAAGTACTTCCTGAGCTAAAATCGGTACTTTCCAAACAAAAGATAGTACCCTTGCAGTTTGCATTCTGCTTTCACTGCTTTAAAAATTTATACAGGAATAAAAATTCCATGTGGTCGTATAGAAAGACAGAACGGAAGTAACTCAAGTTCAGTTTCTTTGTTTTCCAAAGTCTATCTTTACCTTCACTGTGATATAGTTGTTTATTTAGTAGCTTCTGTTTAAACATAGGAATATGTAGTGTCGTGGGAGTTAGAGCTGTAGAGTGCTCCTGAAGTGGGTTTGACTGATTCTGAATGTTGGAACACTCTGGAAGTAAACCTGTAACTGAGGTCCCCCATGTGGAGGCCAGAGCTATGGACTGCCATCCATGAAGAATGCAATGTTCATTAAAGGATGAATAATAAAAAGATTATCTGAGTATATATTATATGTGTATTAAAGGCATATGTTAAAACTCAACAGTAACCATGGCAGTTGTTAGCATTTGACCACCAAAAGAATTTTTCAGGGAAGAGTATTTTTATCACTGCAATGTTTAGAATTGTCAGTTCCTGTTGATAATAAAAAGAGAGAGACTTGTAGTTGGCTTTATTACTATTTTGATCATCTGTACAGACAACACCGCCCTGCTCCAGGTACCCACTGGCAGGAGGAGTGAGCCCAGAGCCCGCGTGGGTGTGGGGACAAGGTTTGGGAGTGGGCAGGTGGTGTGATCCGCTGGATTTGAAGGGACACGGAGGCTGTTTAGGCTGAGAACTCTCCTCTAAGAGGTCCTACTGTGAGTCTTAGGTGGGGGGGACATTTATCCTATGTCTTCTGTGGTCTCTACAAATAAGTGAGGGCTTTCCCAAGGCAGGGACAGCTATCATTTGTTCTCTTGCTGAAGCCCTGAATTTGCTGATTTTTTTTCCTGTCTCCCTGTTTCCATCTCATTGCTTTCCCTGCATGTTCGTCTGTCCTCCCTATTTCTGTCTGGCCATCTCTCTGCTTATCGTCTTTCATGTCTCTGTGTCTCTTTCCCCTTGGCAGCCTCTTCCTGTCTCTGCCATGCTAGGTCTCAACCTCTCTGCTCTATCTCTCCCGTTTCTCTGTGTGTCTTGGCTCTCTGGGCAGGAAACGGGTCTTTAGTTTCTCTACTAGAGAGCTAAGGGGAGTGAGGGGGACTGCTGCTGCTGCTGCTGCTAAGTCGCTTCAGTCGTGTCCGACTCTGTGCGACCCCATAGATGGCAGCCCACCAGGATTCCCAGTCCCTGGGATTCTCCAGGCAAGAACACTGGAGTGGGTTGCCATTTCCTTCTCCAATGCATGAAAGTGAAAAGTGAAAGAGAAGTCGCTCAGCTGTGTCTGACTCTAGCAACCCCATGGCCTGCAGCCTACCAGGCTCCTCTGTCCATGGGATTTTCCAGACAAAAGTCTTTTTACGTCTCAGTAAAAAGAACCTCAAGCAAAAGCCATCATCCTCGACTTTTGTTGGGAAATCCTCCTCCTCTTGCCCAGCTCCATGCCTTGAGGGGGGGCATCCTTAAAAATCAGAGCGCCTGGCATCTGGAAATGTCAGCCCTCTCACCCATCTCAGGGCTGGAGTGGGGTTGGTGGCTTTTAGAAGCTGCAGCCCCTGTCGACAGGCAGGGGACAGGCCTGGAGTAGACATGGATGAAGGCAAGGTGTATCTGTAGAGTCTGGGCCTTGGTGGGAGTCTCCGAGCAGTGCTTTTGGTGGTCCTATCTTTGATGGACCATGCTCCCTCCTTCTGGCTTGGCCTGGGGAGGGGAGGAGTGCTAACTTTCCAGGTGGGACCCTCCCCAACTCTGGTTTCCTGAGTAGGGCTCCTGCCCCAGGCGAGATGACTGAAGAAGCGGACTCAGCCTCCTCCCCACTCTCTTCCCTACTCCTTCCTCCTGGCCCAGGCGTCCTGTCCAGAGGATGTGGGAATTGTCTGCCTCTCTCTCCGGAGTGCACCCCCTCACTCCCCGATCTGTCCTGCCCCTTCTTTGTGCTGCCTGCTCTGGCTTCCCAGCCAGCTGCCCCTTGGCTTTTGCTTGAGGTTCTTTTTACTGAGACATAAAAAGACTTAGATCCCAGGGGAGAGGGCAGTGGAAACCAGAATCACAGATTGTTCCGGTCCCTGGATGCCTGGGGAGGTGCATCTCACAAACAGATGAGGCTCCTGAGGGTGGTGGAGGCTGTCCATGCCCACTGCATGCTGGGAGACAGAGACTTGGCTACATGTGCTGAGCACTTGAGTTCTAAGAGGAGGGCCTGCCTAGGGTGGTGCGGGCACCCAAGACTGGGGCTGCTTGACCAAAGCCCCTGCTCTGTGAGAGCCCTGCACACAGAGGCCTGGACAGCGCATGACTGCAACTGTCATCTCTGACCCTGTCTCTGTTGCTTTCACGTGTGCCTGTGCCCCATGGAACCCACCATGAGAATGCCATCACCCTGTCACCCACACCTGCAGGTGAGACTTGGATGCCCCTGCCTGCCTCCTTTGGAATGCCAGCTCTCTGCTGGGAGACACAGGACTCTGAGGAGGTACAGCAGCTCTCTGAACTGGCCAAGAGGGGCCCCTCGCTTTGGCTGAGGGTTATCTCACCATTTGTAGAAGACTGGGCTTGCCAACCTTGAACGTTCCTGCCAATTCTCAGAACCCACTGTCCTAGGACTGTTTACCCTCTGCATTCAGCCAAAAGTTCTTCCTCCACCCCTTTTTTTGTCTCTGTTCATCTTTGAAGACTGGAAAGCAAAACGTTTAGTTCTTGTGTGCGTGGGGACAAGTTTTTCCTCCTTCAGTGTCCCTTCGTGCCTGGGAAGGCATTCCTAGTCAGCCATGGCAGCTGATTTTTTTGAATATGGGTAAATCAAAGGCAGTTTGGGTGGAAGAGAAAAGTGGACTCTGATGTGTATTCAGCCAATTAGCAAAATGCCCAGCAGTCTTTCTCAGCTTCTCTCAAACGATCTTGTACTTGTGCATCCAACAAATACTTTTGCTTGGAGATTATTTTTCATTCATTCAATATGATACATTATTGAGTGTCTACTCTACCAGCTGCTAGGCTGGCTGCTGATCACCCAGACTGCTCAAGACCAGACATAGAACCCACCCATTCGGCACTTGGTATCTAAGAAGAGACAGGCCTTCTTGTCAGTAGGAATTCCGGTCCTACCGAGAAATAGCAGGCAGCTCTCCTAGAGGAGAGAAAGATAGGTCTATGTTTCAATCTCGGATCAATAAGCACAAGAATCAGAAGTCTGTTCAAGCTAGCTTGGCCACAGAGGATGTTGGAAGGGACTCTGAAATGTGGGCTACACAGTCAGGCCCTGTGGGTCCTGGAAAATCACCAAGCAGCCATCTGGCCCTTGGATGCTCTCTACAGTTACATGATCCTGCTTCTACAAGGGCCGTCAGAACTGCCCCTGAGTTGTGACCTCAGGTCATTAAATCTTTAAGCCTTTCCAGCTTGGCTTCCTATACTGTCAAGGGTCCAGCAGGACGCAGATGGCCTGCTTGAAAGGGGTGGTCAAAGAGAGCTTAGGGCAGAGATTACCTGCCAGTGCAGGGTTCAGGGAAACTAACAAGGGACCATCAAGCACCTTGTGGCTGGCATGCTAGAAAACCATTTCCTCTGGTAGGTCAGAAGGGGGAAGGGGAGGGAGTGTGTCCCTGAGCCTGGCAAAGCCTGCGGCAGTGGGAGGAGGACTGCCTGACAAGAGCCATGGCCTTCGGTGGAGGAATTCAGCCACTGCCAAACCATAGCCTGGAAGAGAGGGAGCTGTGGAAATAAAGCCCTCTATCTTTCTCTTCATCCACTCTTCTATCTCCTGCTGGTGTTGGCCAGAGCAGGCTAGAATGCAGGAGGTCTGGGAGGCCAGTAAATGCAATGCAGACAGAGGTCAGCCTCTCAGGACACACAGCAGGGCAGAGAAGGACGGAGAGTGGATCTGGAGGGGCAAATGGACAATATCCATGGCTTAGCCAGTTCAGTTCACTCGCTCAATCATGTCTGACTCTTTGAGGCCCCATGAACTGCAGCACGCCAGGCCTCCCTGTCCATCACCAACTCCCGGAGTCCACCCAAACCCATTGAGTCGATGATGCCATCCAACCATCTCATCCTCTGTTGTCCCCTTCTCCTCCTGCCTTCAATCTTTCCCAGCATCAGGGTCTTTTCCAATGAGTCAGCTTTTTGCCTCAGGTGGCCAGAGTATTGGAGCTTCAGCTTCAGCTTCAGCATCAGCCCTTCCAGTGAATATTCAGGGCTGATTTCCTTAAGGATTGACTGGCTTGATCTCCTTGCAGTCCAAGGGACCCTCAAGAGTCTTCTCCAGCACCACAATTCGAAAGCGTCCATTCTTCGGTGCTCAGCCTTCACATCTGTACATGACTACTGGAAAAACCATAGCTTTGACTATACTATCTGTTGGCACAGCGATGTCTCTGCTGTGTTCAGAGGCCAGTGAAAACTCTGTTGTCAATGGCAAGGAACAGCGAGAGGAAGCTTCTCAGGGGTGCAGCAACCATTCTGAGGCACCGGTTGTATGGAGTGCATGCCAGCTGGGAGGAACTGGATTCCAGTCAGGTTGGTGGACTGGGTCAACATCTGAGTGGGCTGGGGTGCCTACTGTGAGGATCTAAGTGTCAGCCAGTTGTATGGACTGGAATGCCAGCTGAGTGCATTGGGGTGCCAGCCAGGTGTGGACAGGATTACCAGCCAGCTGTGTAAACATAGGTGCTCACTATGTGGACTGGGATGCCAGCCAGCTGTGTGGACCGGGGGTCAGCTGTGAGAACAGGGGTGCCAGCACAGGCCAGGTTGAGACTGGACGGTGTCTCAGCTGCTTGCTTACTGTGTGTGCTGCTGTTTATCACCCTGATGGTCTCTTTGAGCAATTTCAATAAATCAAGGTCATTGAATCAAACAGTCTTTACCCAGAGACTTTGTTGCAGAATTGGAGATGTGTTTCTCTGGTGTGAAGAAAAGAAAATGTCCTTAAGAATAATAAAACCATCGCTAGGAACGGGCCAGAACTTTTGGAGTGATATTTTAAAGGGAAAGAATATTTATGCCAAGAGGTGTATTTGTTCATATTTGTAGAATGCCTACTATGTGCTAGACATTGTATAAATAATCATACTTAAAATAGATGACCAGGGGTCAAGATAGCCTGGGGTGATTTGTGTACTTACTACCTGCTGAAGTGAATGCTCCAAGGCTAAGGCCAGAAGCGTGGGGAAGGCTCTGCCTTGACCTTTCTTCTCATGGGAAACAATCTTCACCCCTAACCCACAGGGGCCCAGACTGCAAGGCAGAAGGACCACAGTAGGTATTAATACAGTGATTTCAGACCAGAGCCAGGGGGTTCTTCGAGGTGCTGGTTGTAAGGGCTGTGGCTCCATTGGGATCACATGGAGTGGATCTCTGTGTGTGTGTGTGTGTTTGTGTGTGTGTCTGTGTCTATGTGTGTGCTCAGTCATATCTGACTCTTTGTGGCCCCATAGACTGTAGCTCACCAGGCTCTTCTGCCCTTGGAATTTTCCAGGCAAGAATACCAGAGTAGGTTGACATTTCCTACTCCAGGGAATCTCCCCAACCTAGGGATTGAACCAGTGTCTCTTGCATCTCCTGCATAGGCAATACATTCTTTACCACTAGGGCCAACTGGGAAGCCTTGAACAGTTTGCAAAAGGAGGCTGTTTTCCTACTTATCTAGCTAGTCAGCTTGATCATTTCCACACTTTATTTTTAATCATTCCTGCCCCCTCAAATTATTTTAAATTGAAATACAATTTTTTACAATATTGTATTAGTTTCAGGGGTACAGTAAAGTTAAGTCAAATATACATTGGTTCAAATCGTAAAAAAAAATCTGCCTGTAATGCAGGAGACTTGGGTTTAATCCCTGGGTCAGAAAGATCCCCTGGAGAAGGGAATGATGACTTCCTCCAGTATTCTTACATGGAGAATTCCATGGACAAAGGAGCCTGGAGGGCTGCAGTCCATGGGGTCACAAAGAGTGGAACATGACTGAGTGACTAACACACATAAATACATATATGTTCTTCTTTTACAGTCTCTTTCATTATAGGTTGTTAAAAGATGATGAGTATAGTTTCCTGTGCTACACATTAGGCCTTGTATATAGTAGTGTGTATATTTTAATGGCAATCTTCCAATTATCCCTCTCTCCACCTCCCCTTTGATAACCATAAGTTTGTTTTCTATGTCTGTGAGTCTATTTCTGCTTTGTAAATAAGTTCATAGGTATACTCTTTTTTTTTTTTAAAAAAAGATTACACATTTAAGAAATATATTTGTCTTTTTCTGGCTTACTTAGCATGATAATCTCTATGGCCATCCATGTTGCCACAAATGGCATTATTTCACCCTTTTTTACAGCTGAGAAAGCAGGGAAAACCACAAGACCATTCAGGTATGACCTAAATCAAATCCCTTATGATTATACAGTGGAAGTGAAAAATAGATTTAAGGGCCTAGATCTGATAGTGCCTGATGAACTATGGAATGAGGTTCGTGACACTGCACAGGAGATAGGGATCAAGACCATCCCCATGGACAAGAAATGCAAAAAAGCAAAATGGCTGTCTGGGGAAGCCTTACAAATAGCTGTGAAAAGAAGAGAAGTGAAAAGCAAAGGAGAAAAGGAAAGATACAAGCATCTGAATGCAGAGTTCCAAAGAATAGCAAGAGATAAGAAAGCCTTCTTCAGTGATCAGTGCAAAGATAGAGGAAAACAACAGAATGGGAAAGACTAGAGATCTCTTCAAGAAAATTAGAGATACCAAAGGAATGTTTCATTCAAAGATGGGCTCGATAAAGGACAGAAATGGTCTGGACCTAGCAGAAGCAGAAGATATTAAGAAGAGGTGGCAAGAATACACGGAAGAACTGTACAAAAAAGATCTTCATGACCCGGATAGTCATGATGGTGTGATCACTCATCTAGAGCCAGACATCCTGGAATGTGAAGTCCAGTGGGCCTTAGAAAGCATCACTACGAACAAAGCTAGTGGAGGTGATGGAATTCCAGTTGAGCTGTTTCAAATCCTGAAACATGATGCTGTGAAAGTGCTGCACTCAATATGCCAGCAAGTTTGGAAAATTCAGCAGTGGCCACAGGACTGGAAAAGGTCAGTTTTCATTCCAATCCCAAAGAAAGGCAATGCCAAAGAATGCTCAAACTACTGCACAATTGCACTCACCTCACATGCTAGGAAAGTAATGCTCAAAATTCTCCAAGCCAGACTTCAGCAATACGTGAACCGTGAACTCCCTGATGTTCAAGCTGGTTTTAGAAAAGGCAGAGGAACCAGAGATCAAATTGCCAACATCCGCAGGATCATGGAAAAAGCAAGAGAATTCCAGAAAAACATCTATTTCTGCTTTCTTGATTATGCCAAAGCCTTTGACTGTGTGGATCACAATAAACTGTGGAAAATTCTGAAAGAGATGGGAATAATGGACCACTTGACCTGCCTCTTGAGAAATCTGTATGCAGGTCAGGAAGCAACAGTTAGAACTGGACATGGAACAACAGACTGGTTCCAAATAGGAAAAGGAGTACATCAAGGCTGTATCTTGTCACCCTGCTTATTTAACTTATATGCAGAGTTCAGTTCAGTTCAGTCACTCAGTCGTGTCCAATTCTTTATGACCCCATGAACCACAACATGCCAGGCCTCCCTGTCCATCACCATCTCCTGGAGTTCACTTAGACTCATGTCCATCGAGTCTGTGATGCCATCCAGCCATCTCATCTTCGGTCGTCCCTTTCTCCTCCTGCCCCCAATCCCTCCAAGCATCAGAGTCTTTTCCAATGAGTCAACTCTTCACATGAGGTGGCAAAAGTACTGGAGTTTCAGCTTCAGCATCATTCCTTCCAAAGAAATCCCAGGGCTGATCTCCTTCAGAATGGACTGGTTGGATCTCCTTGCAGTCCAAGGGACTTTCAAGAGTCTTCTCCAACACCACAGGTCAAAAGCATCAATTCTTCAGCACTCAGCCTTCTTCACAGTCCAACTCTCACATCCATACATGATCACAGGAAAAACCATAGCCTTGACTAGACGGACCTTAGTCGGCAAAGTAATGTCTCTGCTTTTGAATATGCTACCTAGGTTGGTCATAACTTTTCTTCCAAGGAGTAAGCGTCTTTTAATTTCATGGCTGCAGTCACCATTTGCAGTGATTTTGGAGCCCCCAAAAATAAAGTCTGACACTGTTTCCACTGTTTCCTCATCTATTTCCCATGAAGTGATGGGACCAGATGCCATGATCTTTGTTTTCTGAATGTTGAGCTTTAAGCCAACTTTTTCACTCTCCTCTTTCACTTTCATCAAGAGGCTTTTTAGCTCCTCTTCACTTTCAGCCATAAGGGTGGTGTCATCTGCATATCTGAGGTTATTGATACTTCTCCCGGCAATCTTGATTCCAGCTTGTGTTTCTTCCAGTCCAGCGTTTCTCATGATGTACTCTGCATATAAGTTAAATAAGCAGGGTGACAAGATACAGCCTTGATGTACTCCTTTTCCTATTTTGAACCAGTCTGTTATTCCATGTCCAGTTCTAACTGTTGCTTCCTGACCTGCATACAGATTTCTCAAGAGGCATGTCAAGTGGTCCGGTATTCCCATCTCTTTCAGAATTTTCCACAGTTTATTGTGATCCACACAGTCAAAGGCTTTGGCACAGTCAAGAAAGCAGAAATAGATGTTTTTCTGGAATTCTCTTGCTTTTTCCATGATCCTGCGGATGTTGGCAATTTGATCTCTGGTTCCTCTGCCTTTTCTAAAACCAGCTTGAACATCAGGGAGTTCACGGTTCACGTATTGCTGAAGTCTGGCTTGGAGAATTTTGAGCATTACTTTCCTAGCATGTGAGGTGAGTGCAATTGTGCAGTAGTTTGAGCATTCTTTGGCATTGCCTTTCTTTGGGATTGGAATGAAAACTGACCTTTTCCAGTCCTGTGGCCACTGCTGAATTTTCCAAACTTGCTGGCATATTGAGTGCAGCACTTTCACAGCATCATGTTTCAGGATTTGAAACAGCTCAACTGGAATTCCATCACCTCCACTAGCTTTGTTCGTAGTGATGCTTTCTAAGGCCCACTGGACTTCACATTCCAGGATGTCTGGCTCTAGATTAGTGATCACATCATCATGACTATCCGGGTCGTGAAGATCTTTTTTGGACAGTTCTTCCGTGTATTCTTGCCACCTCTTCTTAATATCTTCTGCTTCTGCTAGGTCCAGACCATTTCTGTCCTTTATCGAGCCCATCTTTGCATGAAATGTTCCCTTGGTATCTCTAATTTTCTTGAAGAGATTTCTAGTCTTTCCCATTCTGTTCTTTTCTTCTATTTCTTTGCATTGATTGCTCAAGAAGGCTTTCTTATCTCTTCTTGCTATTCTTTGGAACTCTGCATTTAGATGCCTATACCATTCCTTTTCTCCTCTGCTTTTCACCTCTCCTCTTTTCACAGCTATTTGTAAGGCTTCCCCAGACAGCCATTTTGCTTTTTTGCATTTCTTGTCCACGGGGATGGTCTTGATCGCTATCTCCTGCACAATGTTCCGAATTTCATTTCATAGTTCATCAGGCACTCTATCTATCAGATCTAGGCCCTTAAATCTATTTTTCACTTCCACTGTATAATCATAAGGGATTTGATTTAGGTCATACCTGAATGGTCTAGCGGTTTTCCCTACTTTCTTCAGTTTAAGTCTGAATTCGGTAATAAGGAGTTCATGATCTGAGCCACAGTCAGCTCCTGGTCGTGTTTTTGTTGACTGTATAGAGCTTCTCCATCTTTGGCTGCATAGAATATAATCAAATGATTTCAGTGTTGACCATCTGGTGATGTCCATGTGTAGAGTCTTCTCTTGTGTTGTCCTTTTCATTATATGCGGAGTACATCATGAGAAATGCTGGACTGAAGAAACACAAGCTGGAATCAAGATTGCCGGGAGAAATATCAATAACCTCAGATATGCAGATGACACCACCCTTATGGCAGAATGTGAAGAGGGACTATAAAGCCTCTTGATGAAAGTAAAAGAGGAGAGTGAAAAAGTTGGCTTAAAGCTCAACCTTCAGAAAATGAAGATCATGGCATCCAGTCCCATCACTTCATGGGAAATAGATGGGGAAACAGTGGAAACAGTGTCAGACTTTATTTTTTTGGGCTCCAAAATCACTGCAGATGGTGACTGCAGCCATGAAATTAAAAGACGCTTACTCCTTGGCAGAAAAGTTATGACCAACCTAGATAGCATATTCAGAAGCAGAGACATTACTTTGCCGACTAATGTCTGTCTAGTCAAGGCTATGGTTTTTCCAGTAGTCATGTATGGATGTGAGAGTTGGACTGTGAAGAAGGCTGAGTGCTGAAGAATTGATGCTTTTGACCTGTGGTGTTGGAGAAGACTCTTGAAAGTCCCTTGGACTGCAAGGAGATCCAACCAGTTCATTCTGAAGGAGATCAGCCCTGGGATTTCTTTGGAAGGAATGATGCTAACGCTGAAACTCCAGTACTTTGGCCATCTCATGCAAAGAGTTGACTCATTGGAAAAGACTCTGATGCTGGGAGGGATTGGGGGCAGGAGGAGAAGGGGACGACCGAGGATGAGATGGCTGGATGGCATCACTGACTCAATGGATGTGAGTCTGAGTGACCTCTGGGAGTTGGTGATGAACAGGGAGGCCTGGTGTGCTGTGATTCATGGCATTGCAAAGAGTCGGACACGACTGAGCGACTGAACTGAACTGAATATTCCATTGTGTGTGTGTGTGCACACGCACACATGCATGGTAAGTCACTTCTGTCATGTCTGACTCCATGTGACCCCATGGACTGTAGCCTGCCAGGCTCCTCTCTCCAAGGGATTCTCCAGGCAAGAACACTGGAGTGAGTTGCCATGTGCTCCTCTGCCGGGGTCCAGCCCCAGTGGATCCAGGGTAATTCGAAGGGGAGACGGAGTAGGCGTCCTAGGAAAAAACAGTTAATTACAGATATATAGAGAGATTAGAAATGGATAGTGTAGTAGGAAATATTAGTGGAGAAAAAGAGGCTGAATAACTTGGTTTATGTGGGTAACCAATAAAATTTTAAGACAAGGAATTTGCACCATCTACTTTGGGCCACCGGCGCCACTTCAATATCGGAAGGTGCCCGTCCTTGGGCTCCTTCTCGCGTGGAACTTAAAAGCTGGGGCAAGTAAGTAGACACGGCAAGCACCCACACTCCAGATGGGAATTCAGCCAGAAGGGGAAAGAAAGAACAACACTGGGGAATTAGTCTTTCCAGAAACTGATCACATTTCTTTATTTTTCAGGTTTGCTTATATACTTTTTGTTATACATAGGGATGAAAACAGAGTCACGCGGGGGTCAGCAGACCTGACCCTTGTCAAAATCAGGTGCTTCATATAAATGTATACAAAGGTCTTAAAGGTTTTACATCATTTTCTGACCATGAGGCCTGCCGACATTTTATGGCCCTTTCTGATAATGGTCAGTCAACCAGAAAACTTATTTTTCCCAGGGGTGATTTTTTCTTAAACCAGGCGTCACCCTCCAAATAAAGTTGCATTCCTATAGGGTGAGGGTGTAGTGGGTTACAATAAAGAAAGGAATTTACTTAGCCTAAAGTTTAACATGATTAATCTTAAAGGTTAATACTTATTTTTCCTATACGCTAGTTATATTCATTATAAGGGCAAGGAATATGGAGATTTAGCAGCAAATATTGGCTCAACAAATGATAACCCTTTACCAATATAATTTCTAATCAATCTACTATACTATACTAATAATTTTCTAACTTCTCAAAAGAGTCTGTATTTAGAAAGTTTTAAAGCATCTCATGCCTCGCACGGTTGGGAGGCTGTAAACAATCACATGTGGCCAGACGAACCTGCTCAGGCAGGCTAGAGAACCTTCAGAGGAGTTTATAAGTTGAAACACTCTTGTCACGCCCAGGAATTTTTATTAACAGGAGCTGCAAGTTAACTCCTTCTCCGAGAGAAATGGTGGTGGGGGAGAGCCCCCTGTAAAGTCAGAGGTGTAAGTGAGAGCATAAAACAGACTCTGGTTTTGGGGGTAGATGCTCAGGAACGGGGGTTTCCTGAGGCTCGATCCTGCCTTTGCGTATGCCGAAGCCTCCTTCCTCATGACCTTTGCCATGTGCGAAGTTCCTCACGCTGGCTCCCGGCACTCCTCCAGGGGATCTTCCTGACCCAGAGATCGAATCCATTTCTCTTATGTCTCCTGCATTGGCAGGTGGGTTCTTTACCACTCCTGCCACCTGGGAAGGCTATATATATATATATATATGCCACGTCTTCTTTATCCAGTCGTCTCTTGATGGATGTTTAGGTCATTTCTGTGTCTAGGCAATTGTAAATGGTGCTGCAATGAGCACTGGGGTGCATGTGTCTTTCTGAATTATGTTTTTCTCTGGGTACGTGCCCAGGAGTGGGATTGCAGGTTTTTAAGGAATTCCTTTCAACAGTGCGGCTTCCTTGGCGGCTCAGAGAGTAAGGAGTCTGCCTTGCAATGCAGGAGACCTGGGTTTAGTCCCTGGGTTGAGAGGATCCCTGGAGAAGGGAGTGGCTACCCGCTCTAGTATTCTTGCCTGGAGAATGCCATGGACTGATGAGCCTGGCAGGCTATAGTCTATGGAATTGCGAAGAGTCAGACACGACTAAGCGACTAACACATTAACAGTGTAGGAGGGTTTACATTCCCAACAGTGAAGGAGGATTCCTTTTTCTCCACACCTTTTCCAGCATTTATTATTTGTAGACTTTTTGATGATGGCCACTCTTCCTGATAGTTCTGGTTTGCATTTCTATAAAAATTAGTGATCATGAGCCTCTTTTTATGTGCCTATGGGCCATCTTTGTGCTTCTTTGGAGAAATGTCTTTTTAGATCTTCTGCCTATTTTTTGATTTTTTTTTAAAAACTGTATAAGCTGTTTGTATACATTAGTGATTAAATCCTTGTCAGCCACATGCTTTGCATTCCTGCCGCCTTTCAGCTACATCTTAGAATTTTACCATGTGACCCTGGAGGAAGTATATTTGGTGATTGTCTTGAAAAAAATCGACAAAGTAGGACCTGTTCATATTACTTTTCATAGAGCCATTGGAAAGACACATACATATATACATACATAAACATGTACATGGGCTTCCCTGATAGCTCAGTTGGTAAAGAATCCGCCTGCAATGCAGGAGACCCCAGTTTAATTTCTGGGTCAGGAAGATCTGCTGGAGAAGGGATAGGCTACCCACTCCAGTACTCTTGGGCTTCCCTTGTGGCTCAGCTGGTTAAGAGTCTGCCTGCAATGTGGGAGATCTAGGTTTGATCCCTGGGTTGGGAAGATGCCCTGGAGAAGGGAAAGGCTACCCACTCAAGTATTCTGGCCTGGAGAATTCCATGGACTGTATAGTTCATGGAGTTGCAAAGAGTTGGGCAAGACTGAGCAAGCTTCATTTTCATATGTACATAAACCTATGGATACTCAAACACATATTACATAGTTGATTCTTATTATTTATGATGGCTGTTGTCCACAAAGCAATGTAGAGACTATTATTATCATACTAAGTAATTATATGATCATATAATATTATATTATATCATATCATATCATATTATATTTCTTATATGTGGAATCTAAAAAAAGGATACAAATGAACTTATTTACAAAGCAGAAATAGACTCACAGACATAGAAAACACACTTCTGTTATCAAAAGGGAGGCAGAGAGAGGGATAAGTTAGGAGTCTGAAGTTAAAATATATGTACTACTATATATAAAATAGATAACCAACAAGCGCCTACTGTATAGCACAGGAAATTATACTCAGTATCTTTTAATAACCTAGTAGGGTTAGGTTCTTTCAAGCCTCAGGTTGAAACATTTCTGTCAGCCAATCAATGCATAGCCTTGTTTGATGTGTTTCTCTTTAAAGAAACTTATCTAATATATATTACTGATTCACTAACATTGAACTGATGGCCGACAGCACTGAACTCACGCCTGATTGAAGCTCATCTAACTCATGTGTTTTCTCCCGAAGGCCTGTCACAACCTTCTTGGCTTGAAAGCACCAGCCAGCACTATCCTTGGGGGTCCATTTTAAATAACAAAACCACCAGAAAAAACACGAGAATGCCAAAAAAAAAT
Source organism: Capricornis sumatraensis (assembly GCF_032405125.1). NCBI lineage: Eukaryota > Metazoa > Chordata > Mammalia > Artiodactyla > Bovidae > Capricornis > Capricornis sumatraensis. Next base: position 211,812,431 of record NC_091070.1, read on the forward strand.
AAATAAATAAATAAAATAAAAATGGGGCAAGGCATTAAATAGACTTCCGATGAGACACTTGTTTATAGTCTGATAGCTGAAACCAGAGTGTGGCCTTGTTCAACCTCAGCTGGGAATGTGCACATCAGGCCACTTGACTTTTTTCTTAGCTTCTCTGAGCATGTCCATAAATGACTGTGAAAGTATTGATTTTGGTGTTACGAATAAATTTTACCAAGCAGGCAAATTCATGGACATGAATCTGTGAATAGAGAGGATCAACGGTACATATTTGTGTGTCTATAAATCACACACACACGCACACACCCCCACACCCCATGTTATTCAGAGGCCAGGGACTCAAACTAGAGGCAGAAAACACCAACTGGAAATGACTTTAAGCTTCGGAACAGAGACACGTGAAGATGAGTTCCTTCGAGGTTGTCTCATTATTACAATGGATTTCCAAGCAGCTATAAGGGACCAGGGTGGGGAGGTGCATGCTGGAGTTTCTAAATCTGCAGTTCAGCTGAGCTTGTTAGGACATGAGTCATTAAGTTGTTAGGCTAGACTCTGGGAAGACGTTAACAACTTTTCTCAAGTGAACAGAAAATGGTAACAGGGAATATGGGTGGGTGTGAATGTAATACACTTAGAAATGGATAGTAATGACACAACAGGCTCCAGGTCTTGGGGTGGCTCTTGGGGTTGGGAGTCAGCGTAAAACAACTCTGAGCAAGGTACTGTAAAGGTCCGGGTGGCTGGTCTCATTCTAGGCAACATACCGTTCACCCAGATCCACCAAGTCGAACACCTGAGAAGCACTACCTGTCCTTTCAAGACCTGTGATTCTACTTCCTTCATATCTCTTTACCCAGGTCATTCTCTGGACCATCACAAACCAGAAATGACCACAATTTTCTCTCAACATCATTGAGGTATGGCCCATGAACATTACATAGGAGGAAAGAGCTACACATTAGCCCTAGACCCTGGGTAGATGGGTGGGTGGGTGAATGGTGAAGTAAAAATTGTGCTTGGCTAAGATTTTTTTCTTATTATCCAAGTGTAACAATCAGTGATCTATCACTATCATTTCTGTTAAATGGCATCTCACTTGGTCAGAAATAATGATTTTGATAATGATAAAAAATATTAATGATAGCTAGCATGCATGTTATATATTAAATATAATATACATAATCAAGCATTGGGCCTAGTGTTTTATTTTCATCAGAGTAACAATATATCTGATTTTCCACCACACATTTTGAAAAATTTAAACAATGATGGAAAAGTTGAAAGAAAAATACAGTGAACAACTGCATCTGCTTCATCTAGTCTCATTGACTACATTTTGTCACATTTCTTTATTTTCTCATCTCTATAATCTATTATCTATCTGTCTGTATCTGTCTTTTATCTCTACCTACTTGGTGATCTACCTAACTTATTCTTTGCTGAAAATTTTAAAAGTATATTACACTGTGGTACCTTCCCTGGTGGCTCAGACAGTAAAGAATCTGCCTGCGATGCAGGAGACTTGGGTTTGATCCCTGGGTTGGGAAGAGCCCCTGGAGAAGGGAATGGCAACCCACTCCAGTCTTCTTGCCTGGAGAATCCCATGGACAGAGGAGCCTGGTGGGTTGCAGTCCATGGGGTCATAAAGAGTTGGACACGAAAGTAACACCACTTCACATGTTACATTGTGCCGTTTATACCTACATACTTCATCATGAATCTCCTAAGAGTTAAAGGAATTCTACTATATAAAAATAATACCATAATAATAACTAGGAAATTTAATGTTACTTCTGTGCTATCATCTAATATGCAGTCCATATTTAAATTTCATGTACTTGGTTTAAAAGAACAAATATCCATATAAGTCTTTGAAGGGAAGGCAGCATTTTTCCTTTCTCCTGATTTTTTTCTCCCTCAAGGCAACCATTTCCAAATCTTTTAGCTGTTTTCTTCTAGTATTAACTCCATATTTCTAAATAACATTCTTACTCTGTGTTTTAAAAATCTACTTACCAGTTATTAACTTCTTTTTGTGTAAGAAGAGGATTTATCTTTCTTATCCTCCCAAACACATTTCTTTCTATCCTCCTAATATGATTATATTATCACTTTTTGGTAGTATTAGTATTCAATGTTTATATTATGATGGTTGTATTAATCTCAACTTGAATGACATGCTGTATCACGATTGTGTTTCTTTTCCTGGATGTAGTTTGTTGTTTTCCTTGGGTTATAATTGCCTTGATTCGTCATTTACTTGGTTTTTATGTACCCGTCACTGTTTTATCCCCAAGGTCCCTGGCAGAATTATAATTTTCTCTTAAATATGTTGACACATAAAAATTATATACTAAAAATTGTATATTGGTTTAATTCTTTTCTTGGTCCTTCTGCTGCCTCTTGGTCTCTCACTCAGCTGTCATCCTGGAACTTCCTTCCCTTCATCATCAAATTGGGAATTCCCTTGACTCTCTCCTGTATTAAATTCTTTATTTTCTGGATCCTGGTCTTTCTTTTTTTTTTGATATTCTCCCTCATCTTGGTGGAGAATATCCTTCAGCAGTTTTCTTAGGAAGGTTTTAAGGGAGGCAATATTTTTGAAATCTTGTATGTGGGAGGTGATTTTCTATTGCATACTCGCACTTGATTAATAGTTTGGCAGAACATTAAGTTATAGAATGGAAAGCATCTCTCTCTGACTCAAAATTTTCAAGGTATTTCTGCATTGTTTCTAGATTGTGTGAATGCTGATATTGAGAAATTTGATGCTATCTTGTTCCTAATATTTTTGAAAATCAGTGGGTGGGTGATGTTTTTCATTCTTTGTTCTGGTACTTGGTGGCCCTTTCAATCTGGAAATTCACGTCCTGGTTAATTGCTTCAATAATTTCCCCTTTTTGTTTCTCTCTTTCTGGAGCTTCTGTTGGTCAAATATCGACTCTCCTCATTGGTGTTATAATCTTATTATACTTTATCTTATTTTCCATTTCTTTGGCATTCTGGGCTTCTCTTTGGAGTTTCCCTTAACTTTTTCTTAATACCATTCTAACGAGTTGCTCGCTTTTTATACATTTTTTAATTTTCAAGAGCTCTTTTAGTATTTCCTCTTCAACGATTATATTTTCTTGTTTGAAGGGTGCAGTGCCTTCGCCTATATCTCTAGGGATTAATTATACACAGGGGTCTTTTCTCTCTACATTGTTTCTATTCCCTCTGATTTTTTTCCCCCTGCTTGCTTATATTAGTCTCTCTTTCATGACAGAGTGGTTCCTCAAACATCTGATGAGTCTGATTGCCCTTCATATTTAAAAGAGAGGCACCAAAATGTTCAATGGAAGTTCCATGTGTATAAGTTTATGGACTGGTGACTTTTCCTAGGACGGTCAAGCAAGACACAGTTATTCAATTAAGAACCCATAAATCCAAATATCATAAAATCTCTTCTGGATCAGTCAGTTGCTGCCCTCTCCAGCTCCATGGGCAGCCATATCCTGCTCTCCTCATCCCTTCCCCCCCCTGAGCACACAGACTATTCTCCAGCCATACCAGCACTCCCCACTGGCTCTCAGAAGACAACAGTCACAGGCTTCTATGTGGAAGTGTTTGTTTGGAATGCCTTCTTGCACTCCCCGACTCCTCCAGGGGACAAACCCTTTCTTACCTAGTAGGGTCTCCTAGAGCTGCCTTTTTCATCTCTGCACTCATTTCCCGCTCCCCATTCCAGGACAGCGTTAGCCTTTCCCTGCCATCTGGCCTAATAGTTCCCGGTGGCTCACAGTGGGAATCCATTGCCCCAGTATCACGATTCCTTGTTTGTCTCCTCCACTAGCCTCAGTATATATCAGGGACAGGCACTCTCTTACTCTGTTACCTGATCCTGGTCCAGCCAGTTTCTTTAGCAAGAGTGATACGTTGGCATCTTGGGATAACATAAAGAAAACAGAGACATTTCTCAGAAACCAAGGATGTTTTATGGACCTGTTACCATCACAGACATCTAAGCTGAATTCGAAGGGCTATATTTGACTAAGACTTATAAAAGCCTTCACTTTCAAAAGCCCACAGAACCATCCAACACTTTCCTAATGTCCTCTTAGGATGGCAAGCAGTCATACTCACATCACTATTTATCTACCACACCTCACAGCCATAGTGGACATATCTGGAGAAACAGAATAATGTCCGTCATGAGGACTTTTGACCTCTCTCAGAAGGTTCTGTCTGTAGAGGTGTCACTCAGTTGTGAACATGAAGTCCCAGATGGAGTTGCATTCTCCTAAAGTCTTTACACCTAGACTTCTTGCAGATCCAATTTCAGCAGATCGGGAAAGTGTCAACATCATATGAGTTTACATTAACCAGGGTGGAGACAGCAATTGCATTTCATCTCCAGTATGATCTGATGAATAGAGGCTGCCTGAAGTGCTTGTTAAGGATTCTGAGGTCTTAACCTGGTTTGGTATGAAAGAGTCTTGTGATCAATTAGTGATGTCTGCCATGGGCAGTTACTTACCAGCCCAGAACCAGGGGACAGATGAAAGCAAAATGTTCTGAGACAGTGTTTCCCAAAGTTGGTTGATGAGAAGAATTACCTGGAGGTGCTTGTTAAAAATAGATTCCAGACTCTTCCCCGGGAGGTTGGGATTCAAGTGGTCTGGAGTGAGGACTGGGGATCTGTACTTACTAAACATTCATGGGACTAATACCATCAGCCTAGTCTGGAGACACTGTTCTAAGGGAGGGTGGTTTCTGGGAATTCCTGCTTAACAGAGGAGGAAATGCAGGATGCTAGAGTAACAGACCCCTGTCCTAGAGGGAGCCCAGGCCGACACGACTACAGACCCTTACATTTAGATGAGGGATCTGCATGAATCTTCAAATCCCAGCCCAAATCCCTTAACTTATGTGGTATTGAACCCCACAGACTAACAGAGCGTCTGTCTTGCACTTCAATAAATTGTATCTTATCAGTGGGAGATCAGTTCCTGAAACCAGTCCTCTGCCTCAGGGAAAAAGGAAAAAAAGGGAAGAACTCCTATAACAGGCATAGATGTTGTAAACCTATAGCTCCTTTCCAATATCCCAACATCAGCAGAGTGTGTTCATGCTGAAGTGAGAAGAGGTTAGGTCTTGACTGCACCTCCAGTGAGGAATCCATACATATGCAACCCAAACAGATAGCTAACACTTACTGAGCACTTATTATGCACCACAAGCTATTTTAAGCCTTTTCTGTATTAACTTATGTTATTCTCTCTAGACACAATGAGAAGATAACCTTATTTTATAGCTATGAAACTGAGGCACAGAAATTGTTATTTGTCCCAGATCACGAGTAAAATGCCCATATTAGTTATCTTTTGCTGCATAACAAATTACCAATAGTAACCCCTTATTTGCAGTTTCACCTTCTGTGGCTTCGGGTACCCATGGCCAACCGTGGTCCAAAAATGCTAAATGGAAAGTTCTAGAAACAAGCAAATCATAAGTCATAAGTTACCTGTCTTTCTTAGTGGGGTAATGAAATCTGTCACTGTTCTGTCTGTCCTGCCTAGGGTGTGAATTGTCTGTCTGTTCAGCATACAGTAAGATATTTAGATAGAGAGAGAGAGAGAGGAGGGAGAGAGAAAGGCCACATTCACAAAACTTTCATTACAGCATAATTGTTCTATTTTATTATTTATTTCAGTTCACTCACTCAGTCGTGTCCGACTCTTTGCGACCCCATGAATTGCAGCACGCCAGGCCTCCCTGTCCATCACCAACTCCCAGAGTTCACTCAAACTCATGTCCATCAAGTTGGTGATGCCCTCCAGCATTCTTTTCTTACTGTGCTTAATTTATATATTAAATTTTATCATAGGTATTGTATACAGGAAAAGACATAGTATAGATAGGGTTTGGTGCCATTCATGGTTTCAGGCAATCACTGATGGTCTTAGCATGTATCCCCTGTGGATAAGGGGAGACTACTGCAATCCCAAATCTAGCCGATTAAGACAACAAAATTATTTCACAGTTTCTGTGGGTCAGAAATCTAGGCGTTGCTTTGCTGGGTCCTCTTGCTCAGGGTTCCTCAGAAGTCTCCACTCACATTGTCCACTGGGGATGCCAGCCATCTGAAGGCTCAACTAGAGGAGGATCTGTTCCCAAGCTCACTCGTGTGGCGGTTGGCAAGATTCAGGTCCTTGGGCTTGAGGACTGAGGGTGTATGAGACTTAGCATAGCACAAGCTCAAAACATGGCACTTGGCTTCTATCAGGGCCAGCAAGAGAAAAAGCAGGACAGAGCGTACAGGATGCCTGCTAGAATCTTTCTGTAATCCAGTGTTGGAAATGGCATCTCATCATGGTTGCCATAGTCTCCTTAGAATAGAATCTAGGCTTTAAGTCCAGTCCTTGCTCAAGGGAAGGAAATTACACAAAGGAGTAAATATGCCAGCTGGCTGGAATCACTGGCAGTCATTTTAGAAGCTGCCTATCACCATGGCAGAAATCTAGGCAATGAAGTTCCTGGGCTGCCAGCCTAACTCCAAGCTGTTTCACAAGATGCTGAAGAATGGTAAACACAGAACTCAGGAAAAGCATTACTCCTTTTGATGCAAGAAAGGAGACAGGATAAGGAGGAACATGGAGGTGGATGTAGCAATACTGATGATATTCTAGTATTTAGGTAAGTGTTTATGCTATATGGCTCACCCATAGATTACCCAGAGTATTAAAAATATTAAGTGACAAATTATTCAGATCAATTCAGTCCAGTCACTCAGTCGTGTCTGACTCTTTGTGACCCCACAGACTGCAGCACGCCAGGCTTCCCTGTCCATCACCAATTCCCAGACCTTGCTCAAACTCATGTCCATCGAGTCAGTGATGCCATCCAACCACCTCATCCTCTGTCGTCCCCTTCTCCTCCTGCCTTCAATTCTTCCCAGCATCAGGGTCTTTTCTAATGAGTCAACCCTTCACGGCAGGTGGCCAAAGTATTGGAGCTTCAGCTTCAGTCCTTCCAGTGAACATTAAGGACTCATTTCCTTTAGAATGGACTGATTTCTTGCTGTCCAAGGGACTCTCAAAAGTCTTCTTCAACACCACAGTTCAAAAACATCAGTTCTTCAGCACTCAGCTTTCTTTATGGTCCAAATCTCACATCCACACATTACCACTGGAAAAACCATAGCTTTGACTAGAGGGACCTTTGTCAGCAAAGTAATGTCTCTGCTTTTTGAATATGCTGTCTAGGTTGGTCATAGCTTTTCTTCCAAGGAGCAAGCATCTTTTAATTTCATGGCTGCAGTCACCATGGGCAGTGATCTTGGAGCCCAGAAAAATAAAGTCTGACACTGTTTCCAATGTTTCCCCATCTATTTGCCATGAAGTGATGGGACCAGATGCCATGATCTCAGTTTTCTGAATGTTGAGTTTTAAGCCAACTTTTTCACTCTCTTCTTTCACTTTCTTCAAGAGATTCTTTAGTTCCTCTTCACTTTCTGCCTTAAGGGTGGTGTCATCTGCATATCTGAGGTTATTGATATTTCTCCCGCCAATCTTGATTCCAGCTTGTGTTTCAACCAGCCTGGCATTTCACATGATGTACTCTACATATAAGTTAAATAAGCAGGGTGACAATATACAGACTTGATGTACTCCTTTCCCAATTTTGGACCAGTCCATTGTTCCATGTCTGGTTCTAACTGTTGCTTCTTGACCTGCAGACAGATTTCTTAGGAGGCAGGTCAGGTGGTCTGGTATTCCCATCTGGTTAAGAACTTCCCACAATTTGTTATGATCCACACAGGTAAAGGCTTTAGTATAGTTGATAAAGTAGAAAAAGATGTTTTTCTGGAATTCTCATCCTTTTTCTATGATCCAATGGATGTTGGCAATTTGATCTCTGGTTCAAATTATTATTATTATTTTATGCTTTATTTACTTGTGTCTTTGTGGAAAGAGATAAGAACAAGAACTTAATCTGAAAAATCAGGCATTTGTGTATACTTGATTGGTAACATACGATGTGGATATCCAGTTGTCCCAGCTCCACTTGTTTAGTGTTCTTTCTCTATTGAACTGTCTTGTCAGTCTTGTTGAAAAGCAACTGATTAAAAATGTAAAAGTTTATTTCTAGATTCTCAATTTAATTCTGTCGATCTATCCTTTTACCAGTACACAGTGTCTTGATTGCAGTTCAATTTTGCAGCAATTTTTGAAGTTGAGGAGCATGAGTTTTCCAACTTTTCTTTTTCTTTTCACAAGATTCTTATGGCATTCTGGATCCCTTTAATGTCCTTATGAATTTGAAGATCAGCTCTTCTATTTCTGTCAAAAAAAGTAAGTTATGATTCTGATAGAGGTTGCATTAAATCTGTAGATTAATTTTGTGGGTATTCCTCTTTTAATACGAATCCTTCTGATCTATGAACATGGAATGCCTTCACATTCATTTAGATCTTCTTTAATTTCTTTCAACCATGTTTTGTAGTTTTAAGTGTACAAGTCTTGTACTTTTTTTCTAATTTTTTTTCATGTTATTATAGTATGAAATAGCAGTGCTATTGTAAATGAAATTGATTTGTTAAATGTTTCATAGTATTTATTGCCAATGTATATATATAAAGCATTTTTATAAATTAATCATCTGTGTTGCAATTTGGCTGAGCTTAATTATTATTTTCATGTTATTTTTAGTGGGTTCTTGGGACTTCTTATATATAAAACCATGTCATTCAAAAAAGAGATATTTTAACATCTTCCTCTCCAATATGGATGCTTTTATTTCTCTTTCTTGTCTAATAATACTGGCTGAAATCTCAGGAACTCCCTCTTCCCCCATGCAATACTGAATAGAACTGGCAAGAGTAGACATCCTGATGTTAGGAGAAAAGCACTCAGACTTTTACTATTATGTATAATGCTGAGGATTCTTTTAGATCCTTTTAGCAAGTTGAAAAATTTTCCTTCTATTTGGGGTATCTTGAGTTTTTATTATTTTATTATGAAAAGGTATTCAGTTCAGTTCAGTTCAGTTGCTCAGTCGTGTCTGACTCTTTGTGACCCCAGGGACTGCAGCACACCAGGCTCCCCTGTCCATCACCAACTCCCGGAGCCTACTCAAGCTCATGTCCAGCGAGTCTGTGATTCCATCCAACCTTATCCTCTGTCATCCCTTCTCTTCCTGCCTTCAATCCTTCCCAGCATCAGGGTCTTTTCAAATGAGTCAGTTCTTTGCATCAGGTGGCCAAAATATTAGAGCTTCAGCTTTAGCATCAGTCCTCCCAATGAACATTCAGGACTGATTTCCTTCAGGATGGACTGGTTGGATCTCCTTGTGGTCCAAAGGACTCTCAAGAGTCTTCTCTAATACCACAATTCAAAAGCATCAATTCTTCGGTGCTCAGCTTTTCTTTAGAGTCCAACTCTCACATTCATACTTGACTACTGGAAAAATGATAGCTTTGACTAGACGGACCTTTGTTGGCAAAGTAATGTCTCTGCTTTTGAATATGCTATTTAGGTTGGTCATAACTTTTCTTCCAAGGAGTAAGCGTCTTTTAATTTCATGGCTGCAATCACCATCTGGAGTGATTTTGGAGCCCAGAAAATTAAAGTCTGTCACTGTTTCCATTGTTTCCCCATCTATTCGCCATGAAGTGATGGGACCAGATGCCATGATGTTAGTTTTCTGAATGTTGAGCTTTAAGCCAGCTTTTTCACTCTCCTCTTTCACTTTCATCAAGAGGCTCTTTAGTTCTTTTTTACTTTCTGCTGTAAGGGTAGTGTCATCCACATATCTGAGGTTATTGATATTTCTCCCTGCAATCTTGATTCCAGCTTATCCAACCCAGCATTTCTCATGATGTACTCTGCATATAAGTCAGATAAGCAGGGTGACAATATACAGCCCCGATGTACTCATTTCCCGATTTGGAACCAGTCTATTGTTCCATGTCCAGTTCTAACTGTTGCTTCTTGACCTGCAGACAGATTTCTTAGGAGGCAGGTCAGGTGGTCTGGTATTCCCATCTCTTGAAGAATTTTCCAAAGTTTGTTGTGATCCACAGAGTCAAAGGCTTTGGCATAGTCAATAAAGCAGAAGTAGATTCATTTCTGGAACTCTCTTACTTTTTCAATGATCCAACGGATGTTGGTAATTTGATCTCTGGTTCCTCTGCTTTTTCTAAAACCAGCTTGAATATCTGGAAGTTCATGGTTCACATATTGTTGAAGCCTGGCTTGGAGAATTTTGAGCATTACTTTGCTAGCAGTGACATGAGTGCAATTGTACAGTAGTTTCAATACCTTATTGAAAAAGTATTGGATTCTGTCAAATGATTTTTCTGCATCTTTTAAAATTATCTTTTTTTTCATTTATTCTATTAATGTGGTACATTACTCAAATCATTATGAATGGATTTTCAGATATTAAACCAATTTGCTTTCCTGGGATAAATCTCATTTGTTTATTACACACAATACCCTTCACATGTTGTTGTAATCAGTTTGTTAGTATTTTGTTACCTATTTGTCCAAATATGTTGTTTAAATTATATTGGTATATAGTTTTCTATTGGAGTTTTTGTTTTGTTTTGATATCAGAGTAGTAATGACCTCATAGAACGAATTGAAAAGTGTTCTTCTATTTTTTGGAAGATTTTATAAAGGATTGGTATTGATTCTTTGAGTTTTGGTAGAATTTACTAGTGCATTATTTGGGCCTGGGCTTTTGCTTGTGGGAAGTTTTAAAATTACTAATTCAATTTCTTTACTTGTTGCAAGTATATTCAGATTTTCTATGTCTTCTTGGATCACTTTTGGTCATTTGTGTTTTTCTAAGAAGTTCCTATTTCATCTATTTTATCTGATATGTTAGTATACAGTTATTCATAGTTTTCCTTTATAATTCTTTCTATTTCTATAAGGTCAGTAGTGATGCTGTCATTTTAGTATTAAGTATCCTCTCCTTTTTTCTTGGTCACTCTAGCTAAAGGTTTGGCAATTTTGTTAGTCTTTTTAAAGAACCAAATTTTGGTTTTTATTTTCTACACTGTTTTTCTATTCTTTTTTTCATTTTTCCCCCTGCTCTAATCTTTATTATTTCTTTCCTTCTGCTTTTAAAAAGGGATTTAGCTTACTCTTATTTTCCTAGTTGAAAGGCTAGGTTATTGACTTACATTCTTTCTTATTTTTTTAAAAATATGTGTTTATAGCTGTAAATTTCCCTCAGAGCACTATTTTCATACATTCCATAAGTTTTGATATGTTGTGTATTTGTTTTCATTCATCTCAAAGTATTTTCTAATTTTCCTTATACTTTCTTCTTTGCCCCATTGGTTAAAGAGTGGCATTTTGTTTAATCTCCACATATTTGTAAAGTTCCCATGTTTCCTTCTGATATTGATTTCTAATTTGATTCCTTATTTAGGCTTGTTTTGTTCATAGAATAAGGCCTATCCTAGAGAAAGTTCCATGTGTTTGTAAGTAGAATGTGTATTCTGCTGCCATTAGGTTGAAAGGTTTATAGATGTCTCTTAGTCCTAGTTGGTTTATAGCATTGTCCGAGTCTTCTGTTTTCTTCTTCTATTTTTGTGACCTGTCCTCTCTGCAGAATCAACCAGAATAGAATTTCTGCAACCTGGGGCTGGGGAGAGGGATGAGAAAAACCAGTAGTCTGCCCCTGCGAAGATGAAACAGAAGTTCCACTGGCAGCTGGAAGGAGAGAGAAGCTTCTTCTTGGCCACAGTGACGTGGGGCAGAGCTTCTGTAATGTGCGGCTGGGGGTAGGGAGCAGTGGAGTGAGGTGCGGCTCAAATGCCACAGCCTCCCATTGTTCCTACTGAGGTGTAGTAGATTTCCTGGGATGAATGTTTCTCCCATTGCTGTACACCCTTAGGACAATTTCTAGAGACTTTAAATACTTTTTAATAAATAATTTTCACCAATTAAATAGTTATTTTGCTGGACAGAGAATCTGCCAAGCTCCTTCCGCACATTTCAGGAAATCTTGCCCCTCCATGTAAATCTTTAAAATAATAAATAGGACCAGGCATAGCTTGCTTGGGTTGAAACCCGACCCAGCAGTTCTCAACTATTGAGGTTGCCATGACCAGAAAGGAAGAAAAACAAGACACAGTCCTTGGCAGCACCAGATTATAAAGAAATAGAAGTTGGCTGCTGAGTGGCCACATATTTGCCTTTCACTTCTCTGAGAAATCAATCTCATTACTCAGCAACTCGAAATTATGGCAGCAATAAAAGTGCAATTGCATTTGTGCTAAGGCCTAACCTAGCCCAGCGCTTTGGATTGCTTTATAAGCTTAGTGGGCAAATGCCAAGGCAGGAGGTTGATTAGCAAGAAGCCATTGATTTAAGAAAAAGAAAATTGAATTATGTAGTTAAAAGGGAAAGTGGAAGTTGGTAGAAATGAAGAAGTGACATTCCCAAACTGACTGACTCTAGTCGGAAGAAGACCTAGTTATTGGTGGGCTGATAAAGACCAAGGAGATCTCAGTTCCAGAGACCCATTATGTTCACTGGGCAAGGGGATTCGCTTGATGGTGGTATGATCAGAAGCTCAAGGGTGTCACTCCAGCCAGGCAAGGATGTGCCAGGTAGAGTAGTCTCAGCAGGTGTTTTGCTTTAGGAAGATCTGGTTGCTAGACACCCCGTGCACCTCCATTCCTTGTACTCGGGAAAATTGATGCTGAGGCATAGGAAAGATCCCCAGTGTCCATAGGGCACAAGATCAGAATGGAGCCAAACACCAAGACTGACAAGATGAATCTTCAACAGCAGGCTATGGGCTACTTAAATTCTCCTAAGTACCAAATGGCTGGCTTCTGAGCCTGGGGTGTAGCTAAATCTGCTGTAGAACCTGATTGGCTATAGCTGCCTATTGGCTATAGGCATTTGAGACTCTTGGAGATAGAGAATTATGTAGGAGAATACAGCTCTCCTTTCTTGGCAATTCAGGTAATAATAATAATCCTAGAAATAATGGTAGCCGTGACAGGACCAGCACCTCATATCACTTATAATGTGCCAGGCTTTCCTTCTAAGCATAAATTTAATCTTTAGGAAAACCTCAGGAAGTAAGCAATATTATTACCCCCATTTTAGAGATGAGAAATCTAGAGTCATAGAACATTTAAGTAATTGGGCCTGCGTTACACTCTTAGCACATATTGGAGTCAGGATTCAAACCCAAGCATCTGCTCTGTGGTCCATGTCTTCCTGTTGCGTCTATTACATCAGATCATCTCTTAACCTTTTTCCGTTCAGTCGCTCAGTCGTGTCTGACTCTTTGTGATCCTATAGACAGCAGCACACCAGCTTTCCTTGCCCATCACCAATTCATCAACTTAACCTTTTTATTCATCCCTAAACGGAAAGAACAATAGACACCTCATCAGAATGTAAGGATGATTAAATACCTGTGGGAGTACATGTAAACCAGAAATTATGGCCCCTATGTTCATTATTTGTGATTGCAGCAATTCCCAGGCTGCCTTCAAATGCAACCCTTCTGCCTGCTTCTTTTAATAACTGAAAATGAGCTGAAGGTAGAAGGCATTATCTCTGTAGCCATGTTTTATTGCTTAAGCTGGATAGGGCACACAGGTATTCATTGCATTGTTCTTTATACCTTTTGCCTACCTTAAATATAGGCTAAAAAATAAAATAAGTGTCTGTCTGGTGGGCTGAGAGAGTGGACATCAAAATAAGTAACTCTAGAGTGGTCTTAAGATAAACTTTGTTGACTTGGACAATATGGCTTTTGGACCATTGCAGCTTTCTAGACGGGACTTCCCTGGTGGCCTAGAAGTAAAGAATCCTCCTGAAATGCAGGAGATGTGGGTTTGATCCATGCATCGGGAAGATCCCCTGGAGGAGGGCATGGCAACCCACTCCAGTATTCTTGCCCGGAGAATCCCATGGATGGAGGAGCCTGAGGGGCTACATTCCATAGGGTTGTGCAGAGCTGGACACGACTAAAGTGACTTAGCATGCGCAGCTTTCTGGACCCTGTCTGGACACATAGGAGAGCAAATGTTCCAGGAAGGGAAATTTCTATATTGAGAAAAGGGAAGCCAGAAGGAAAAGACAGAAACATAGGAAGAAAATTAACCAGAGTACCATGTGTTAGAAAAAATAAGTAAGGAGGCTGGGGGAAGCAGCATGGGACTAACCCTGTTAATGACAATAAAGAGGCTGAGAAGGGTGATGAGACTCTGTGCTGATCTTCCAAGGGGCAGCTTCAGAACTTGTTCATAATTGATGTGCTGCCTCACTCTACAAAAAATCTGAGACACTTGTCTACAACATACATATTCAATTGTTTTTTAGGGAAGGATGGATACCAAGAAAATCGGGGACCAAGCATAAAGTCTGAGCAAACTCCAGGAGACAGTGAAGCACAGAGAAGCCTGGCATGCTGCAGTCCACGGGGTCGCAAAGAGTCAGACACGACTTAGTGACTGAAAAACAGCAAAACATGATAGCCACAAAGTTTGCCTCAGCGTATTGTGATTTATAATAAGAGATATTTATTTTGTCTTTGTCCCCATTGCTGGCACAGAGCTCCTAAAACCTTTGGAATTTCCTAAGTGCTGCGAGAGACAAAAGTGCTCTTTTGTTATGTTAATGAGGTGAATTGGACTACATCGAAGGATAGGATTCATTGGTTGATTAGATAATCAACAAGCTGATCAGAATGTTGGAAGTTTTAGCCCCAATCACCTGACCTCTGGAAGGAGAGAGGGGCTGGAGGTGGAATCAATCACCAGTGGCCAATGATTTAATCAATCATGCTTCTGTAATGCAAAGGGCAGGTCTGGAGAGCTTCCAGGTTGGTGAATTGTGTTGATGTTCTGAGAGTGGTGTGCTCAGAGAGGCCATGGAAACTCTGTGCCCCTTCCCATGTACTTTGCCCTGTGGATCTCTTCCATCCGGCTGTTCCTGAGGAGCAGCCTTTTATAATAAATCAGTAACCTGGTAAGTGAAATGTTTCTCTGAGTTCTGTGAGCCACTCTAGCAAATTGATTGAACCCCGTGAGGGAGGTCGGCTTTCCCAGGTGGTGCTGGTGGTAAGAACCTGCCTGCCAGTACAGGAGATGCAAGAGACTCGGGTTCAATCCTTGGGTTGGGAAGATCCCTTGGATGAGGGCATGGCAAACCCACTCCAGTATTCTTGCCCTGAGAATCCTCCCATGGACAGAAGAACCTGGCGGGCTACAGTCCATAGGGTCATAAAGAGTTGGACACGATTGAAGGAACTTAGCACGCATGCAACGAGGGGTTGTTGAAACCTCCAGCCTATAACTCATCAGTTGGAAGCAGAGGTAACAACCTGGACTCGTGATAGGCATCAGGGCTGGGGGCAGTTTTGTAAGACTGAGTCCTTAACCTGGGGAATCTGCTGCTGCCACTTGGTAGATAGTGTCAAAACTCAGTGGCATTGTAGGACAGACCACTGTATTCCAGAATGGCTTGGTGGTGTGGGAAAAACCCACACCCTGGAATTGGGAGCAGAACCATACTTAGCTTCCCAGAAGTCTGGGCAAAAAGTCAAATGTGAAAGGTACAAAGCTCAGATATCAGGAAGGAGGCCATAGTCCAGCTCCTTAGGAGAAGAATGTTTTTTTCCCCTCCTCTGCTAGCTTTAGTCTTTGATACCTTGGTATACTTGGAAGTAGAAAAGGGCTACTTTAAATTGGCTTTAAAGATGGGACAAACATTTCACAGTTAATATTTATAACAGAACTTTGTTGCACTGCTCCTTAAAAAGTGAAAGCAAAAATAATTAAAAACAAGTTTATTTTATTGCACACTTAACAAAATTGGATTTGCACATGCAACTATCAGCCTGCTCGATGAACGAACACAGTAAAGCAAGGACTGACTTTTTGGGTGGAATTTTCCCAACAAAAGTATACGGTAGAATGAAACGGCCTTCTCAAATTCATGTTTGACTTTTGCAGCATGATCATAAAAGTGTTATTTTTTTGCAACAACTCTTTGAGGACTTTATCAGTTTTCTAGAGAGCCTCTCTTATTCCTTTGATATTCAAACTGATCTTTTCAAAGTCTTCATGGTATCATCGTCCTGGCTGTTTTCCTCTCTTCAGCTGTTAACTGCTCTAACGCTTCCCAATATGCATTCCCCAAACCCTTTGCACATGAAGCCAGCAGCTCCTCAGCCTCACTCTCGCAGACTTTATGAAATCCTGCCTCCTTTCTCTATAATATTTGCAATTATACTTTGCAATCACTTTCCATTGTGTCCCTAGGATATTGATCCTCTGTCAACCAGGGAAAGGTTGAACAACAAAAATGTTGATAGAAAAGGAAGGGATGGACCCTTGTGTGAATGGGGGATGAATATTAAAGAGAGAGGACGAATATTATAAGTGGAGATTTTTGCTTCTCTAGGCAAACTCGTAACTGCAGGAGTTCCGATAATGAATACATAAATGAAGGAAAATCCTGTTTTAAAGTATTTCTCACATGCCCGTTACAAAGAGCACCACAAAGTTAATGAAGCAGGAAACGATATGCTTAATGACAGGTGTGCTGCAAAACTGGTGGCGCATTCTCCATGGCTGTTTCTTATAACCTCTTCTGATGAAATTTGGGAAAGAACATCCAAACCCAGCTCAGTGGAGGTGATTCTGTGAGTGTGAGGGGCTGACTTGATCTGACCCGGCATGTGCTTTCCCTACCTTCAGTATCTGTTGCTGTGGATCAAGTGACCCCAAACTTATCAGTTTGAAAACAACAAGCATTTATTGTCTCATGATTTCTGTGGGTCAGAAATCCAGGAGCAGCTTAGCTGTGGGTCAGCCAGGGTTTCAGTCATCTGAAGATCGCCTGGGTCTGGGGGAGGGTGTCTGTTTCTGAGCTCACTCATGTATATGTTGGCAGGAAGCTTCAGTTCCTTGTTAGTGGATCTTACTGCAAGATTTCTTATGACATGGCTTCCTCCAGAGTGAGAGATACAAGAGAGCAAGAGAGAGAAAATGATCAAGGCTGAAGCCACTGTGTCTTTATAAGCTGATCTTGGAAGTGGCGTGCCATCATTTCTGTAGCATTCTATCAAACACCCTGGTGCAACGTGGGAGGTGGCTGTGCAAGGGTGTGAACACCAGGATGGGGTTGTAATTGGGGGAGATCTGGGCAACAGGTTACAGTGCGGTCCCTTGGCTGATTGATTTTGAGGGAAAAGCAGCTTTAATGTAACAGAGGACTAAGAAGGGACAAGAAGTTGAGAAGAGGGGAAAGGAGAAACAGATAGAAATAACTTATGGAGTCAGGGGTATGAATGCTGTGGCATGGCTGCCCAGTACAGTTACACTGGTTGTGCACTGCACAATTTTAGGAGGTTCTATTGACATAGATCATCCAGATCCCTGAATGGAGGTGAGCACAGCCTTTTTCCTGCAGACGTTTGACATGGAAAGGACTTCATTATATGATGTCTTCATCGTGCAGAAATGACCTAAATGTGTCTGGAAGCTAGGTTTGTGGAAACACATTCTGTGTGTCCCCTTCATGGGCCATAGCCTCGTCATGGCGAAGGGGCTTGCATAACTCAGTGAAGCTATGAAGTGACAGTCCCATCACTTCATGGCAAATAAAAGGGGAAAAAGTGGAAGCAGTGACAGATTTTATTTTCTTGAGCTCTCAAACCACTGCGGACAGTGACTGCAGGCATGAAGTGAAAAGATGCTTGCTCCTTGGAAGGAGAGCTATGACAAACCTAGAAAGCATGTTAAAAAGCAGAGACATCACTTTGCCAACAAAAGTCTGTATAGTCAAAAATATGGTTTTTCCAGTAGTCATGTGCAGATGTGAGAGTTGGACCCCAAAGAAGGTTGAGTGCCGAAGAATGGATGCTTTCGAACTGTGGTGCTGGAGAAGACTCTTGAGAGCCCCTTGGACAGCAAGGAGATCAAACCAGTCAATCCTAAGGGGAATCAACGCTGAATATTCATTGGAAGGATTGATACTGAAGCTCCAACACTGTGGCCATGTGTTGTGAAGGGCCGACTTATTGGAAAAAAGACCCTGATGCTGGGAAAGAGTGAAGACAAAGGAGAAGGGGGTAGCAGAAGATGAGATGGCTAGACAGCATCACTGACTCAATGGACATGAATCTGAGCAAACTCCAGGAGATAGCAAAGGACAGGGAAGCCTGGTGTGCTGCAGTTTCATGGGGTTGCAAAGAGTTGGACGTGACTTGGTGACTGAGCAACAAAAACAAATGCTTTGTGTAGATCAGGTGGGAGGTGAGTGCTCAGTGGAGGGGAGCAGATGTCTAACAGGCATCTGTGAGCTCTTGGCTCTGGAATGACATTCTCTTCTGCTGAAGGAACCGGCGGAGGTGGGTATTATGTGGGTGTCACAGGAGATCCTGGCTCCGTTTAGGGGTGGCAGCATGACTTGCTAAGCAGAAACAGCAGTGAGGCAGAACTGCTTTTTCTTCTTCTTCTTCTTAGTGTCTGCAATTCCATTTACACCTCTGTCAAAAACGAGGGTTGACAGGGACACGATGGCTTGGAATAAGCCCCAGAGCTTCATAGAAAGGAAGTCAGCAAATATCAAGTTCTATTTCTGGCATCATCAATGACTTTCTATGTTGCTCTGTGTGATGGGCTGACTTGTGTTCCCCCTCTTGAAATCCATATGTTGAAGTCCCAACTCCCCAGGACCTGAGAATGTGACTGTATTTGGAGATAGTCTTTAAAGGAGTGAATCAGTTAAAATGAGGTCATTAGGGTGGGCCCAAATACATACGACTGGTGTCCTTATAAGAAGAGGAGACGAAGACACAGACATGTGCAGAAGCAAGGCCATATGAAGGCCCAGGGAGAAGACGGTCATACACAGGCTCATGAGAGAACCTCTGAAGGGACTAACCCTGTGGACACCATGATCCTGGACTTGCAGCCTCTAGAACTGTGAGGAAATAAATGCTGTCGAAGCCACCCTATCTGTGACTCTTTGTTATGGCGGCCACAGGAAACTCTGGACAAGTCTTTCTTCTCTCTGTGTCCTGTTCTTATGATGCTTAGATTGATAACTCCGGGTCGCTGGTGCTTGTGCATAGTTCATATTGCACAGATGAATGCTGCTGATCACATGGTGCTTTTGTGCAGATTAATAAAAGAGGCCTCTTCTTGCCAGATGCAGCCCTCCATGGGGGTGCTTGGAGTGGTGAGGGGAGTGTGGGTGAGATTTCAGTGCTCTGTCAACCCTAGGCTGGGTGTGCTTGCACTGGGTTCAACCTCCCTCTGCACACGGTGAGCCCGCCCATGCAAGAAGCTCTGGGTCCTCAGGATGCAGGGAAGGATGGAGGCTCTGGCTGCGGAAGCCGAGCATACAGCTCTTCTCAAGGGGAAAGGTTGAGATGGCATTGTTTTCTCGTCACTGCCCCTTTTTTTTTTAAAAAGCAAACTCAGTGGAAAACTTCTGCAAATGATGCATTAAACTTTTAAATTTACAAGATACTTTGCAAGTCTACTGTACCTTAATAACATAACACACCAAAAGGTTGGAAAGAGCTCCTTTAAAATATTTTTATGAATTCATGGCTCTGCACTCACTGTCTCATTCTCAACCACAGAAACTTACAAACCCAGGAATTTACATATTCATATATAGAGAAATGCCACTTAGCTCTCTATATAAATACATTTTTATATCACTTTGAGGAAATTTGTAGGCCTGGCTACCTTGTCACAGTTTATTGAATATTTGGTTAGATGAAACTGGCTCTTCCTTGACAAATTTTTTTCATCCTGAGCCAAAACCTCAGGAGAGGTCATAATTCTCTTTCCTTACATGGTTCTCTCAAGGAAGCTCAGGAGAGCTGGAGGAGTTGAGGAAATGGAGACAAGCGGACTGAATTTGGGCCTAGCATGGCCACTGGGGTCTGGCACATGGAGCTAAGACGCGTGTACAGTATCTGCAGCACTGGTCCTGGGGCTTTCTTTAGAAATAGGAGGCCACACTGCGTGTGCTGGGGAAGCAACAACCCTGGGAGCAGCCTTCCCCCAATGATGAATATGGATTCCTCTGTAAAAAATCCCCAGTTACTTTGTTGGGGGTGTGAGGATCAATCCGAGGCATGTGTTTCACAGCATTCCCCGGAGTTTCCTCACAGGATTAAGCTGTGGTCCCCCACTGCGGGAGCGGGCTTATTAATGCAGACATTTTGGCTGCCTTCCTCTCTCTGGATCATTTCCCATTTCCATAAAGCATTCCTGGTGCCCCCAGATAAGCTATTAGCACTTGAATCCTGTCTCAGGGTCTGCTTCTAGGGGAGCCTAAACCATATCCCCCTCCATACTATAAAAGACTCTGCTTCAGACTTTGGGCAGAGCCAGCTAATTGCTCAAAGAACTTGGCCAGAGGGGTTCCTGCTACTAGCTGCTGTCATAGCTACATGTAAGTTTCACCTCCTGAAACACATCCAGTACGTTTTGCAACAATCCTGTGGAGGAGATATTTTCATTCCACATACAAATTCTTGAGGTAGGAAGAGCAGTCAAGTCCAGGAAGTGGAGGGATGGAAAGGGAATTGGAAGCTATTGCATGCCTATTACATTCTAGACTCTTTAAATACGTTTTACAAATGTTTAATTTCAAGTGAACAGAAAAGTCGCAAAGATAAAACATTCTCTTAAGTTTACTACCTCATTTTCTTCTTGCAGAGCCATGATATAGATTGACACAGAAGTATCAATGTGCATATATGCATGGGTTGGTGCACATACATATATTTCCTAGCTCTGATAAGAGGGCCTGTAAACAAAGACACTTCAGTGACAGTAAGCACAGGTAATGCTCAGATCTTGGTCTCTAAACACCTCTCCCCATTAAAAGGAACTAGGGGTCCTAGAAGAAGTGGTTGATTCCAGAAGTGAGGAATGGAAAATACAGGATGAGCTTAGAACATTTGGAGGCTTGTTGAAAGAAGACAGGAGCCAACCTGATGAAGATCCCAGTGGCTAAAGCTGGAACAATCTGAGCAATGAAAAATAATGCTGGTATTTTAATTGAAAGAAAAACAACAACTGTGTAATATGGGTATAATTATCTCCAGTTTATAAAGTTAATAGGTACTGGAAAAGTAGAGCTTCAAGTTCAGGTTCATATAACACCACAACTCCATTCTCCACACCTTTCCCACTGTGGCAAGGCAAACAGAATCTCTCATTGCACTCACTCCTGCTTTGAGTTGAACACCACTAACTTTCACCCAAATGAGAGTATGTTCTACTTTCTTTCTCCATCTTCCCACCTTTCCATCAAAACTTGAAGTCCTACAGACCTCACACCAACCTTCTCCCTGAGTCAGTTTTGGTTTTTCTGTTAGCTTAAATCAGAGGTCACCTGGCGTAAGCATTAACGACAACCTCCCTTTTCAAAAGTCCACTGATGCTTCAGGTGCTTTAGAACAACTCTTACTTTCCAGTGCACAACTCAGATAAAGTCTCAGGTCCTTCCTGGGGAATTCTGGGGCATGGGAGGGAGTTAAAATAAGAACAAGAGAGGGCAAAGGGGCGGGCACTTGACATTCCATTCTTAATTACCCCTCTGTGCTTTGATGCCTTCCTTGATAGCATGGGTTCCAGATTCGTCATTTGTTCACATTTCCTGGGGGGCAGAGGAGAGAGCCGAGCACTCCGCACTGCTATAAAAATAATGAAGGTGATAAATGGCCTGTAACAGCAAGGAAGGGAAGAAAAGGCATTTCTTTGCCTCTTTGCCTTGGCTGTAGATAAATTGCATCTGTCGTGGCTAGGGCTGTGGAGCCTTAACTGATGTAGTTGGGGTGGCTATCTGCCAGACCCTCCCTCCCTCTATAGCAAGGAAACTGACCCAGCTGGCTAATTTTAAAAGGAAAGAAAAACGAAGTAGGGGGATCAGTGTGTCTATCAGTTAAGAGCTCTGACGCTCCAGGTTCTCAGGACCTACACCTCCACATGGGAGCAGCTTCCTTCTCGAGAGCAGAACCCACCTGTGCGCTCACAGAGCATCTGTCCATCATCGCACTCACGGCTGACTGTTCAGATGGGTTGAATGCAGGTGGGTCCAGAGGCAGAGGCATGGATGAAATGACCTCGGACAGGCTCGCTACTCCTTCAAGGTTTTAAAAAAGGACTTCTATTTATTTATTTAACTGATGGCTGCACTAGGTCTGCGTGCTTGCTCCTGGGCTCTTGTCGCTGTGCACAGGTTTCTCTAGCTGCAGGCAGCAAGGGCGGCCCTCCAGTTCCAGGGCGCGTTCTTCTCGTTGCAGTGGCTTCTGCTGTTGCAGAGCACAGGCTCTAGAGCCAGTGGGCTCAGAAGCTGTGGCTCATGGTCTAGTTGCCCTGCATGTGGGATCTTCTTGGACCAGGGATTGAACTCATGTCTCCTGAACTGGCAGGTGGATTCTTAACCACTGGACCACCAGGGAAGTTCCTCAAATATTTTTTTTAAACAACTTTATTGAAGTATAATTGACATACAAAAATTTGCATGTATTTAATGTAACAAGTCTATTTCTGCTTTATTGACTATGCCAAAGCCTTTGACTGTGTGGATCACAACAAACTGTGGAAAATTCTGAAAGAGATGGGAATACCAGACCACCTGACCTGCCTCTTGAGAAATCTGTATGCAGGTCAGGAAGCAACAGTTAGAACTGGACATGGAACAACAGACTAGTTCCAAACAGGAAAAGGAGTATGTCTGTATATTGTCACCCTGCTTATTTAACTATATGCAGAGTACATCATGAGAAATGCTGGGCTGGAAGAAGCACAAGCTGGAATCAAGATTGCCGGGGGAAATTCAATCACCTCAGATATGCAGATGACACCACCCTTATGGCAGAAAGTGAAGAGGAGCTAAAAAGCCTCTTGATGAAAGTGAAAGAGGAGAGTGGAAAAGTTGGCTTAAAGCTCAACATTCAGAAAACGAAGATCATGGCATCTGGTCCCATCACTTCATGGGAAATAGATGGGGAAACAGTGGAAACAGTGTCAGACTTTATTTTTGGGGGCTCCAAAATCACTGCAGATGGTGACTGCAGCCATGAAATTAAAAGACACTTACTCCTTGGAAGAAAAGTTATGACCAACCTAGATAGTATATTTAAAAGCAGAGACATTACTTTGCTGACTAAGGTCCGTCTAGTCAAGGCTATGGTTTTTCCAGTAATCATGTGTGGATGTGAGAGTTGGACTGTGAAGAAAGCTGAGCGCCAAAGAATTGATGCGTTTGAACTGTGGTGTTGGAGAAGACTCTTGAGAGCCCCTTGGACTGCAAACAGATCCAACCAGTCCATTCTGAAGGAGATCAACCCTGGGATTTCTTTGGAAGGAATAATGCTAAAGCTGAAACTCCAGTACTTTGGCCACCTCATGCGAAGAATTGACTCATTGGAAAAGACTCTGATGCTGGGAGGGATTGGGGGCAGGAGGAGAAGGGGACGACAGAGGATGAGATGGCTGGATGGCATCACTGACTTGATGGACATGAGTCTGAGTGAACTCCGGGAGATGGTGATGGACAGGGAGGCCTGGAGTGCCGCGATTCATGGGGTCGCAAAGAGTCGGACACAACTGAGCGACTGAACTAACTAACTAACATGACTTGATAAATTTGGACATATGCCTATACCTATGATACCAAAATCACAATCAAATCACACCCATTACCTCCAAAAGCTTCCTTGTGCCCCTTTGCTTTTTTTGTGATAAGAACAGTTCACATGAGATCTATCCTTTTTACTTTTTAAATATACAGTACCTGTTAGCTACGGGCTCTACATTATACAGCAGACCTCTACAACTTCTTCGTCTTCTCTATCTGAAACTCTATACTCAATGAGCAACTTTCCATTTTTCCCTCCTCCCCTCCCCACTCTGTCAACCACCAATCTATTTTCTGCTTCTGTAAGTCTGGCTACTTTAAGCTCCCCATGCATGTGAAACTGGCTTATAATAGTTCCTTTCTATGATTGATTTATTCCACTTAGCACAGTGTCTGCAAGGTCCATTAATGTTATCACAAGTGGTACCATTTGCCTTTTTTTAAGGTTAAGTAATATCCCACTGGATGTATCTTTTCTTTAGCTCTTTGTCTGGTGATGGACACTGGGTTGTTTCCATGCCTTGGTTACTGTGTAGAAAGCTGCATTGAACACAAGAGTGCAAAGAAATCATTCAAATGAACTACAGGTACATGAAAAGGTGCTGAACATCGGTAATCATCAGAGAAATGTAACTGAAAACCACAATGAGATATCACTCACACATGTTAGGATCGCTATTATTTAAAAAATCAAAATATAACGAGTGTTGGCAAGGCTGTGGAGAAATTGGAACACTTGTACACTGTTGGTGGGCATGCAAAATAGTACAGCAGCTATGAAAAGAGTATGGAGGTTTCTTCCAACTGAAAATAGAACTACCGTATGATCCAGCAATCTCAGTTCTTAGTACATATCCAAAAGGACTGCAGTCAGAATCTTGGTTTTTGATTTCTGGCTCCAAATCGGGCTGTGATAAAGCTCTGCTGTGTCAGATTGTAAAGGCAGTGGTCATGTCTGCTCCTTCTGCTGGTCATGATTTTAGCTAGGTCAAAACCTGGGAGTCACTCTAGCCTCCTCCCTCTATACTGTTCCCTATCTCCAACAGGATCCCTATCTGGATGCTTCTCTCTCCTAACAACTCCTGCCTGGGCCTCTTCTTTCCTCCCAGGGCTCCTGCCTTAGGGCAGCCGCCTTCTCCCTGCCCTAATCTAAGACAAGGCCTTCCTGGTGGCCCCTGGGCCTCTACTCTCATCCTTTCCAATGCGTCCTCTAGACTGCGGCACACATCTCGGTACAAATCTCCTCCAATTAAAACCTTTCCATAGCCGCCAGTGTCATGAAGATAAAACCCACATTCTGCCACATAGCATTCACAGTCTTGCATGATCTGGCCCCTACTTATCTCTCCAGCCTGGTCTCTCCCTGATTGCTTTGCAACCAGGAAACCCCCAACCCTCCTTATGAGTCCTTAAATATGACTTAGTTTTTCTCACCTACAATGAGAAGCTCAAACATGCTTCCATCTTCTTCTCTTGAGTCAATCCTACTTGTTGTCAGTGCCTCCGCTTCAGCATCACCTCCTCTGGGAAGCCCTCCTAAAGTTAGATTAAGAAGACTTCCTCTGCCATCACATGGAAACCTCATTCTGTTACCCATCTCGCAGTCTCACCAGATTCCTTGATTATAAGGCTCATGTTACCTACCAGACACTGTTTTAGCACAGGAGCTGAATAGTCAAATCATCACACCCACCCACTGTTTAGCACTTTAATTTTACAGATGATGATGCTGAGGCGCAAAACAGGTAAGCAACTTTACCGAGATTATAGGCGACAAAGCCAGGCTTGAAGCTAGCCCATGGTTTTGACCATTAGGCTGTACCATGTATATTTAAGTGAATAGCAGGGAATCTTCCTTTCTGGTAATTTTGCAATTTTCCTTTGAGCAACTGGGCTGAGCCCCTGTGGCTGTAATCAGAATTTTGTGAGTTGCACCTGGACTGGGAGGACAAAGGGAGGGAGGGGCCAGTTATGCCTTGAAGGCAGGCTGCCTGTTTTTGTAAATAAAGTTTTGTTAGGACACAGCCACACCCCTTCATTTACATATTGTCTCTAGCAGCTCTGGTTCTACAATGGCAGAACTTGTGAGCTGTTGTGAGAGACCTCATGGCTTGCAAACCCTAAAATATTGCTAGTACCATCAGGCTCTTTAAGAAAAGGCTGGCAGACCCCCATCAGAGAAGCCCATACAGCTATTAAGAGGCAGAGCTGGCTGGGAGATGAAAACCTTTTAGACTCCAAAGCTTGTGCTTGGACATTTCCAAGGCATGTCTCCTGCAACCAAGTGCTGGGATAGATAACCACAGAGGCAACCTGCACTGAGAGGCAAGGGCCCAGGCGGAGTGCCGTCAGCAGCATTGCACCTTCTTCATTCCCCCCTTCTCTGTGTTTTCTCCTCCCTGCCTGGTGTCTGGTCTTAGCTGAGGATGTGGGCTATAGAGCTCATGGCTTCAGCATCAGAATTTCCATCCCCTTCTCAAGCTCCTTCTGCAAGAACCAGTCTGCCGCCTTTTGCCTGGTGCCAGCTCGCTCCCTCTAGGCAGGTGCCAAGAATGAAAGTTCACATTTCCTCCATCCGGCTTCCTGGTTTCCTCTCCCAGGGGCCCATCACTCCAGACTGGTCTCAGTGCCACAGATGGAGTTGGTTATAAAAGTGCATCACTAAATGGAATTGGGGAAAAATAAAATCCCCATCATGGAGCAGAGCAGTGTATGTGTGTGTTTGTGTGTGTGTGTAGACGGGGTGCTGGAGCATGGGACTGAGAAGTGGGCTTTTCAGAGAGAGAGAGAGAGAGGACAAAGGCCCCAGGGAGGGAGGGTTTCATGGGGCTGTCAGCAGCAAGAAGGGTGATTTAAAATCAATTTCCTGGCCAAGAAGAATCACTCTTGCCAGGGTGAAATATAACGTGGAACAGGAAAGAAAGGCAAGCTCGGGCCCTGCCATGATGTGCCTCAGGCCCTCCTGCTTATGAAGCAAATAAATAACCTTCTCCACAGGCCGCCAGGCCCGCTCCGTTATCAGAGCTGGGACAGATGCTAGGCATGACCAGCTCTAGTTGCCAGGCTGGGACATCAGACTCAAGAGGGACAAGTGGCCCCCGAGGGCTGCCCTGGCTCTGTATGTGAATGACTTTAGCTTCAAGCATCTTGGGTACCAGACTCACTGTGAACTTGCCCTTTGGTCTCTAGTCATGAGATGAGAATTCTTCTGGTAGAAAATGACAGAAACCCAATTTGATTTAGTCTAGAATCCAACGGGCTGTATTGACTCAAGTTATCACATGTCAGGCCAAGCAAACGGGCAGAGTTGAGTGTCAGGCACTCACACGCCGCAGGACAAGACTGTTTCAGTGCCACCTGAATTCTCCCGCGTGGGCTTTCGCCACCAGGGACCACTGCAGGGACCGTTGGCCACTCTCGGACTCACAAACCCAGGTTGCAACACTGAGAGGAAAAGCCTCTGTTCCCTTGGTTCTAACTTGAGAAACCCCAGAGGAAGGCTCTGATTGGCTGAGCAGAGACTCTGGGCTCAAGAAGAGGGTACGTGGTTCCCGGAAGAAAGAAGAGTCTGAACACATAAGCTGTGATGTGTGCCACAGTGTCTGAGCTCTTGCCTGGGTCCCTGGCTGCCTCTGCTCCCAGCAACCATGTGCTGCCTTGGAGCTTGGAGGTGTTGTCTACACCCCTTGCCTCTGTGTCTTTACTCCTCATTTTTCTCCTCTGCACCTTGCAGTCCCACGCTGGTGCTTCCACATCATGGAAAATCTCCCTTGATGGTTATGATGAGATAATCGTTAGCCAAAGTCCACAATCTCATCCCATTCTCTTGACTTCCCGACAGGATCTATGTGGTTATTTGCCACCTGCAGCTTTAGGACATTCTCCCATCTTGTATCTGAGAAAGTGTACTCTCCACCCACCTTCTGACTGCTCCCTTTCAGTTCTTTCTCCAACCCTTCTTCGTAAGCCAATCCCATAATGAGGCGTTTTCTCCAAGAACTGCTCTTTTATTTTCTTCATCTCATCAGTCTCCTTTGATAATTTCAATTAGTCTCAGAGGAACATTAAAACAAGCCTACTGAATAGAGAAAGGAAGGTGATATTCCTGTAGACCCCTGGAGGAGGGCATGGCAACCCACTCCAGCGTTCTTGCCCGGAGAATCCTGAGTGGAGGAGCCTGGCGGGCTACAGTCCACAGGGTCACAAAGAGTCGGACACGACTGAGCGACTGAGCATGTGTGCACAGAAATATTTAATCTGCACAGAAGAAACACATTAGGACTCAAGAGGGCTCTTCAAGAGAGCTGTCCATTTCATCATCGGGTGGGAGAGCAAGCCAGAGCAAGCCCAGAAGGGACAGGTTGACTGATTTCATCTCTGAGCACCCAGGGCTAGCCCAGGTTTTAGCACTGGGCTTAGGACTTCCCTGGTGGCTCAGACGATAAAGCATCTGCCTGCAATGTGGGAGATCCGGGTTCAATCCCTGGGTTGCGAAGATCTCCTGGAGAAGAAAATGGCAACCCACTCCAGTATTCTTGCCTGGAAAATCCCATGGACGGAGGAACCTGGTAGGGTGCAGTCCATGGGATCGCAAAGAGTTGGACACAACTGAGCGACTTCACTTTCATTCTTTCTTAGGACCTTAAGCAGACGAGTGGGAGGTTCTGTGTGAGGGGGAATCTCCCCATCCTGCAGACATGAGAGAGGAGACTGGGCAGCTGTGAATCGGGACACACTGGTGGGTGTTAGGCTGGAGTGGGGGAGTGGGGGAGTTCCTTCCAATTTCTAAATCACTGTGGCTCTTGGGCTCAGAAATGAGATTTTGAAAGAGGCTTGGGTCCTCTCGTGCCAAAGGGTAAAGTCAGTGAGTCCTTCTTCTTCCTCCAGTTCACCTGGGTTCATTCTATGGCCCTGGGGAGAGGCAAGTGCTTAATCCCTTCCTCCGGCAAACCTCAGGGGGCCTTCCTCCTCTGTTTATTCCAGTTTTCAAGTAGTACTTCTTCAGGGCCTGCTATAGGGCAGGCCGTGTTCTAGGTGTAGAGACAGGTGGATGTACTATTATGACTACTACTAGCAACTAAAGCATCATCAGTGGCTCAGTCATGTCCCATTCTTTGCGACCCCACGGACTGTAGCCCACCAGGCTCCTCTCTCTGTAGAATTCTCCTGGCAGGAATACTAGAGTGGATAGCCATTCCCTTCTCCAGGGGATCTTCCCAACCCAGGGATCAAACCCAGGTCTCCTGCGTTGCAGGAAGATTCTTTATAGTCTGAGTCTTTTGGGACGTCCAACAACACTTAATAGTGCCTATGACATGCCAAGAACATCAAGTCTAAACAAATCAAACAAGGTCTCTGCCCTTATGGAGCTTAAACTCTAGCAGAAGAGACAGGCAGCAGCAGCAAGTCAAGATTGTTATGAGGATAAAGGCTATGATGAGAATAATATTGGGTAATGGGAGGAGCTGGATTGGGGGTTAGAGGATACAGAGGGCGAATCATTAGGAACTGTCTCCAGGGAAGTCACCCCCTGCCTGGAGACGGTCTCTGCCTCTTCAGCCCCCACTCCCAGCCTGACAGCTGCTTTTCTCACCTCCAGCAGCTGGAAGAACTCATCCTGCTTTAGGAAGGGACCAGACTCCCCATGCTGCTGCTGCTGCTGCTAAGTCACTTCAGTCATGTCCGACTCTGTGCAACCCCAGAGATGGCAGCCCACCAGGCTCCCCTGTCCCTGGGATTTTCTAGGCAAGAACACTGGAGGACAATAAATAGGAAATTAGTTGAAAACGTCTGTACACACAGAAAATGCACAAAGACATAATATCCAGAGGGCAAGATGGTTTTTATTTGACTTTTTTTTTTTTTCGGTATGCACAAAGACATAATATTCAGAGGGCAAGATGGTTTTTATTTGACTTTTTTTTTTTTTTTTTTGGTACCAGAAGGAGGTTTACCTAGATCTGTGTATATTGGTTGGGGGAGGGGACTGAGGAAACCACTGCAAGCTCATCCTAGTTCTTTCCAATTTGTTATCCTTCCCACTCACCTACTGAGGGTCTCTTCTGAGCTCAGAGGGACTCTCTCTGGAGGAGAATCGTGCACATTGCCATGGGTGCAAAAGGGATGTGGGAGACGGCACCCAGAGAATTATTAGTATCATCTTTCCACAGTTAAAATTCGAGTTTATGGGCTTTGTCTCTTTAGCCCGCGGTTTTCTCGTTGTGGAGCTTACATTTTTATTGGTGGGAATAAAAGTCAGTGGCAGCTGATGTGGCCTCTGGAGTTGGAGGCAATAACCATTGTGGGCAATGCAGCCTGGAAAATAATCATAATAATAAGCAGCAAAAAGGGAGACAGCTCTCTTTGAAGGTGGTTGATGAATGGCTATAGACTCACTAACACCTCTCCACCCTCCTCACCACCATCACCAACACCCAGCTTCTTGCAACCCTGCAAGAATCTAAATAGAAAATGCAGCACTTGGAGAGATGGGCACAAAGGAAGGAAGCTGAGGACGTTTGTCCCAGGGGTCTCGCAACTGGAAGGTTAAAGGCTGCTGGGATGAGCAGGAGTCCCTGGAACAAGGAGGGAAGGGAAATGAGGTTTTCAGAGCCATCTGATGCGTAATCGGGTGAGTGGTTTATGTGTAAACCACATGTAAAGCATCTAATATGGAGCCTGGAACATATAGACTGTTAATAAATAATAGTTCCACATCCACCCATCCCAAGGCTGAAGATGGAACCAGTGATGTTTTTTCAAGAGAGGAAGGAGAAATCTAAGGAGAAGCCCTTGGGTTAGATCTGGCCACTTGAACATGCCAACTGAAAAGAATTTGAAAGTGCCACCAGAGGCTGAGGGGGTCCCTCCTTTCAAGCATCTTCTCCTCCAATAGATTTTGGGTTTTCACCGTCAGTGTCCCTTTTGTTCACCTTGCTATATTCTTTCTCCTGTGTTCTACACCCTCTGCCCTGCTGTATGTGGGGTCTTATTCCCTATGATATGACTGGACATGCCATTTCTTTCTTTCAAGGTGAGAGGACCTAAAAGTGTTTCTAAGGCTGGTGCCATGTGCCAGATACTGTGTAAGTTGTATTCCATCATTATTTTTTTTCTAATCCATACAACCACCCTGGGAGGCAGGCATTGAGGTTTTCATCTTACAGAGGAGAGAACTTGAGTTCTGAAAGGTTGAGTGATTTTTGTTGTGAGCCAGGGAGCAAGGGGTCTGGAATCCAGGCTGGTCAGACCTCAGAGCCCATGTTCTGTTTATGATATTAGGTTGCCTCCAAAGGGGGTAGAGAGACCTGAGTTCAAATGGGCCTTCAATTAATAGGTGAGCTAGCTCACCTGTCCCAGTAAGATTCTGGGCACCCTTCCCACCAAGCGCCCAGACTCTGGGAGCCCATTGTTGGGAAAACTCTGTAGAGAGTGTTTGATGGACTCTGCCCATCTGCCTCCTATGTTGAATCTGCTTGAATGTTTGCAAAGATGGGGAACTCACTCCTCCCAGTGGGCAGCATGCTGTAGCGTGATACTTCTCAAAGTACTGAACGTGCAACTTTGTATGGCAGCTTCAGCATCACCTGGGGATCTGTTAGACGTGCAAATTCTCAGGCACCACCCCAGCATCAGAGACTTTGGGGGCAGGCCCCAAAACCATGTCTTCTGAGGGATTCTGATGATACTCAAGTTTGAAGCCCACTAGCTTAGTGGACTTGAGATCAGAGCGATCTGGGCTACCACCCTGGTGACTTTGGGCAAGGTAGCTGGAAGGACTTTGTCTTAATTGCTCACATTTCCTGAGTATTGGGGTAGACTGAATAATGCCCCTTTCATCATCAAAGATGTCCAGTTGCCAATCTGCAGAATCAGTGAATATGCTACCTTATCACAGCAAAAGGGATTTGGTAGATGTGAATAATTTAAGGATCTTGAGTGGGGAGATTATTTGGGTGGGCACAATTTACTCATGAAAATCTTTATAAGAAGCAGGCAGGAGCATCCAAGAGAGAAAAGGTTATGTAACAACAGAAATAGAAACTGGAGTGATGAGGCATGAGGCAAGAAATGTAAGCAGCTTCTAGAAACTGGTGAGGAAGGCATGGATTCTTCCCTGGAGCCTCCAGAGTGAAGAAGTACAGGCAACACCTTAATCTTAGCCTTGTAAGACTCGTTTCATACTTCAGACCTCTGGAACAGTGAAAGAGAATAAATTTCTGTTGTTTTAAACCACTAAGTGTGACCATTTGTTACAGAAGCAATGGGAAACTAAATATCAGCACTTGCTAGATGCCAGGCTCTGTTCAAAGAGCCTTACCTGTAGAAAGTTATCCATTATTTCTTATCACTTATTTAATCCTTATAACAACCCTATTCTGAGTGCACTGTTATTAAGTCCTTTTTACAAATGAGAACATGCAGGCACAGAGAGGTTAAGTCACTTGCCTAAGATCATACAGCGAGAGAGGGGCAGAGCCTGGATTTGCCTTCTGGCTCTAAGCTTTATCTCACAGGGCTGGACTCACTCTTTATCCTAGGAGGATTGCCTTTGCACATTTCACCTCTCTGCCCCGTCTGTATTCTCAGCAAAGCTTCTGTGCTTCCTTGTTCCTGTTTTATTCTATCAGCAAAGCTCTGCCTGTTGCTGGGGCCAAATGGCCCAAGCCAAAGCCTTGCACATTCTGTGCTCCATTCTAATCATCTCTTCTCTGACCTGGAGGAAACTTAGCTTTGGGGCCTTTCCCAGAGGTGGGGGCTCAGGCCCCAGTGGTCCCAGCTGAGTCCTTCCTGCCTGTAGAAGAAGGAACTCCACTCTGCCTGGATGCCGGACCTCCTGTCAGGCAAAGCAGAGAGGACAGCCTCAGGGGGGTTCCTGAAGCTATGCCTAACCAGAATGCCCTTCCTGGCCACGTGCCAGGGCTCTCTCTGAGGTTCCAACCATCCCACAGCGAGAACTACCTTCTGGCTCTTGCTGCAATGTATACACATGTGTGGGTTGCATTTCATTCATGCCAGAATCTGACACATGGGCAGAATTTTTGTAGCTAGCATATGGCTGGGAACCCTCAGATAACATGCTCAGTGGGGACCCATTCTGAACCAAGATTTCGATTGAAAACATAAGTCAGCAAAGAACTAAGGACTGGGATAGGCACAGAAGAGCCCTCAGTCTCCAAATGTAGAATTTCTAGTGCATGTGTGTCTAAGTGTGTGCAACGCATACTTGACTGTATGTGTTGGAATATGTCTGTGTGACCACAGGTGAATTGTATGACTACTTGTGTATTGTGAGGTGGGTGAACTCTGAGGCTTATTGTGAACCTCTGAGTAGGCAAATGGTTTTGTGAGTGCGTCCATGGGTGTGTTTGAGTGTGTGATGAGGATGCTTTCATGAGGGCAGGTGAGTGTATATCATGTGTGACTAGTGGGGTAGAGTAAAAATGCATGCTTCTGGGAGTGAGAGCACATGTGTGTGCAGTGAAAGGGTTTATGGGACCGTGCATGCCCAGGTGTGAGCTTATGTGTGTGTGCAATGGTGGGAGTGAGCAGGGGAGTGCTCTGCATCTCCATGCTCCTGGTTAAACAGACTCAAGGTTGTCTCTCCAGCTCCTGTTTGCAGAGCCTGGTGTTTTACGACCAAGCCTCCCGGGCACAATTTCAATGATGCCCAAACAACAAGGCCTTTCAGCAAAAGATTCTGACAGATGGGCCACAAGTTTCTTAAATCCCAGCCCCATGGTTGTGCAACTGAATTTCGGCCCTTAACTTGACCAGAGTGCTCTCAGAAGCCCTCTGCCAGGGCTCTCATCCTGGGAAGCCGCTATGCACAGCACATCTAGGAAGGATGCCCATCTCACATCTCAGCTGGTACTCTCAGCGAACAAGGCAGCATGGTCTATGTAGATTCCTTCTGAATCTGGTCACCAGAGGCTGAGCCTGGGGGCCTGTCCCTCCATTACCACTCTCTTGCTCTGCAACTTTTGGCAACGTACTAAAGCGTTTTAGTACGTTGCAAACAGGCTGGGCACAGCAAACAAACCAAGTGTTTTCCAAAGAGGGGCATTTTCTCCATTCTATAGATCCGATAGAGCATTGGAGATCAAATCTGAGGCGACTTTGAGAAATCCCAGACGGAAAGTCTGGAGAGGAGGAAAATGATGAAATGAGATGCATGGTATGTGCCCAGAGGAGCAGCTGGGCAGCAATTGTTCCTCAAGCTGTAGTTGTAGCTTATAAAGTGATTTTATACACATCATCAAATTT
Organism: Capricornis sumatraensis; assembly: GCF_032405125.1. Classification (NCBI taxonomy): domain Eukaryota; kingdom Metazoa; phylum Chordata; class Mammalia; order Artiodactyla; family Bovidae; genus Capricornis; species Capricornis sumatraensis. The sequence goes on from NC_091070.1 coordinate 211,846,342, forward strand.
CAGTCTCACAACAATCCTTGGAAGCAGCATTGTTCACTTTTTTTCTTTTTCTTTTTTTTTGAATTATTTTTTGGCTGTATTGCATGGCAAGTGGGATCTTAGTTCTCTGACCAGGGATCAAACCCGTGTGCTCTGCATTGGAAGTGCAGAGTCTTAACTGGACCGGCAGGGAAGTCCCTATTCACATTTTATGGGTGACAAATCTGAGACTCAGAGAGGTTAAGTGACTTGTTCAAGGCCACACAGCTTTGAACTACTGGAGCGGGGTGTCAATCTGGAGGAATAAGACTAATTTGCATTAGGCAGGTGAAGTTGGAGGATGGTCTCAGCCTTAGGTAGTTTGTAAAAGGTCATTAGTAACTGGCACTGCAGTGCTCTTCCTCCACAGACACATCCACAGTCAAGTCCTGGTCTTTCCTTCTATCATATGTATCCCTTGGGAATCTCTCCTTAGCCATGGTGCTTTTGACTCCAACTGAGGGCAAACAAATCAAGACAAAAAGTCAAGTCAGGAGTTATTGATGGCATGGCTGCTGTGGGCCTGCTCTGTGCCAGGTATTGCGGTGTGATATAAAAGAAACAAAAGTGTAGCCTTTGTTTACGATCTGCTGCAGGAGGCAAGTCTCAAACACCTGTCACTTTCTTGCTGGGTGACAGTGGGTAAGTCATTTGTTCATTTACTCACTCTCTGACAGGACCATCTGTTACTTTGGCTCTCCAGCAGCTACCTTTCCTTCGTTTCGACACCCCAGATTTCCTTGGAAACTCAGTCGTCCCTCTCCATATGGCACTCTCTGTGGTGCTTTATCCCCTGACACTTTAGAAAGAGGGTTTGACTCACACCTGGCTAACCGTACTGTGTTCACTGACCATAGAGACTGGCCTAGGGATGGTCATGTGACCCATGCAGAGCCAATGAGACGTAAGGAGGCTTGGATGGCCCTCTCAGAAGGAGGTACTGGATTTATGAGCCATGAGGGAGTGGGAATCTGGGGCTGTGTGAGCAGTTTGCCTCCAGATGGATCCTGAGAACAGAGCCGATGCATGGGGAAGGCCAGAGTCAGGCTGGAGACAGAGCTCAAGTTCTGGCATTGTGGAGCCTCTGAAACCAGCTATACTGAACCTGAGCTGGCATATTCATTAGAATGCAAGCTAAGGTGCTATAATAAAGAGGCCGACTTATGCAATGGTGTCAACAAAATACACTCCCTTCTCAGGTCATAGCTGAGAGATAAGTGACCCAGGGATGACAGGACGGCTCTGCCATCCTCAATTCCTGGATTCTCTCCCTAGGCCCAAGGCAGCTGCTCCAGTATTTGTCTTCTCCCTGGTTGGAAAGGGAAAAGGGGCAGCAGCTGCTGCTAAGTCACTTCAGTCGTGTCTGACTCTGTGCGACCCCATAGACGGCAGCCCACCAGGCTCCCCCATCCCTGGGATTCTCCAGGCAAGAACACTAGAGTGGGTTGCCATTTCCTTCTCCAATGCATGAAAGTGAAAAGTGAAAGGGAAGTTGCTCAGTCGTGTCCGACTCTTAGTGACCCCATGGACTGCAGCCTACCAGGCTCTTCCATCCATGGGATTTTCCAGGCAAGAGTACTGGAGTGGGGTGCCATTGCCTTCTCCAGAAAAGGGGCAGGGTAACGTCTCAAAATGTTTCAGTTCAGTTCAGTTGCTCAGTCATGTCCGATTCTTTGCAACCCCATGGACTGCAGCATGCCAGGCTTCCCTGTCTATCATCAACTCCCAGAGCTTGCTCAAACTCATGTCCATTGAGTCGGTGATGCCATCCAACCATCGCATCTTCTATCATCCCCTTCTCATCCTGTCTTCAACTTACACCCAGTACAACTAACCTGCTTTAAGTGTACAAATCTAAGATGACAGATGTACACTGTCATGTAACCACCATTACAATCAAGATATAGAACATTTCCGTTCTTTACAGTCAATCTCATTCCCCAACCCCAGTCCTGAGTAACAACAACCTAATTCTCTGTTCCATGGATGGAGGAGCCTGGCAGGCTAAGGTCTATGGGGTTGCAAAAAAGTCAGACACGACTTAGTGACTAAACAAAAACATTCTTTATAATTTTGAGTTTTCCAAAATTTCATATAAATGGAATCACCTGATATGTATTCTTTTTGTTTGGCTTCTTTGATTTAGCAGAATGCTTTTGGGACTCAGCCATATTATTGCATGTATCATTCATTGTTTGTCTTTTTTTATTGCTGAGCAATAGTCCATTGTAAACACTTACTGCAAGTTATTTTTCCTTTTACCAGTTGATAATCATCTGGGCCATTTCCAGTTTCTGTCTGTTATTAACAAAGCTGCTGTGAACACTTGAGTAGAAGTCTGTGGTCCATAGTTTGAATATTCATTGTTAATTTGAGAAGAATGTGTATGTAGCTGTTCGAGTATTCTATAAACATCAACTAAGTAAAATTGTTGATGGTGAGGTTTAAATCTTTATGCTTTTTATGTGGTCTTATTCTTTCAATGACTCAGCTTGGTGTGCTGCAATTTCTGACTATAACTATGGATTTGTTTTTTTTTTCTCCTTTCAGTTTTATCTGTTTGCATCATGTATTTTGAAGCACAACAAATTGGTGCATGAACATTCAATATTATATTGTATTAATGAATTGGTCCCTCTCTTACTGTGAATTGTCACATTTTGTCCCTGGAGTATTCATTGCTCTGAATTATTTTTATCTTCTATTAATATAGCCACCCAAGCTTTCCGCTGATTAGTTTTCAAGTCTAATTTTTTCCATTTTTAATTTCCAACCTATCTTTGTCTTTACAATTAAAGTGAGTTTGTCTTAGGTAGCATTTTATTGGGTCTTACTTTCCTACTTAAGCTGACAATCTCTGCTTAGGACATTTAAATTTAATATAATTGTCAATATAGTTGGATTTAGACCTGCCATTTTGCTATTTGCTTTCTGTATATCCCATCTAGTTTTTGCTCTCCATTATTCTTTTCCTGCTTGCTTTTAAATAAAATATTTTTATAATTCTATTTTATTTCTAATTTTGACTTATTAGTATATGTCTGTGTTTTATTTTGTTTTACTGATTGCTTCAACAGTGTATATATTTGCCTATCACAAGTGAACAAGAACTACAGAGCCTCTTAATGAAAGTGAAAGAAGAAAATCAAAAAGCTGGCTTAAAGCTCAACATTCAGAAAACAAAGATCATGGCATCTGGTCCCATCACTTCATGGCAGATAGATGGGGAAACAGTGGAAATAGTGGCAGACTTTATCTTTTTGGGCTCCAAAATCATTGCAGATGGTGACTGCAGCCATGAAATTAAAAGACACTTGATACTTGGAAAAAAAGTTATGACCAACCTAGACAGCAGGTTAAAAAGCAGAGACATTACTTTGCCAACAAAGATCCATCTAGTCAAAGCTATGGTTTTTCCAGTAGTCATGTACGGACGTGAGAGTTGGACTATAAAGAAAGCTGACTGCCGAAAAATTGATGCTTTTGAACTGTGGTATCTGAGAAGACTCTTGAAAGTCACTTGGAGAGTAAGGAGATCCAACCAGCCCTTCCTAAAGGAAATCAGTCCTGAATATTCATTGGAAGGACTGATGCTGAAGCTGAAACTCCAACACTTTGGCCATCTGATGTGACTAGCTGACTCATTTGACAAGACCTTGATGCTGGGAAAGATTGAATGCTGGAGGAGAAGGGGATGACAGAGGATGAGATTGTTGGATGGCATCACTGATTCAATGGACATGAGTTTGAGTAGGCTCCGGGAGTTGGTGATGGACAGGGAGGCCTGGTGTGCTACAGTCCATGGGGTTGCAAAGAGTCGGTCACGACTGAGTAATTGAACTGAACTGATCACAAGGTAATTTATGATATTACGTCACTTCACATATAGTATAGGAACTCTTGGCTTTTGTGCCACAGTTGATATATATTCTATGTGTGCTATGAACCAGAAACTCATTTTTATTTTTTGCTTTAAACAGTTATCTTTTAAAGTGACTAAAAAGTAAAAATAATAAGTATTAAATAATAAAATAAGTATTTTATATTTAGCTGCATATTTTCCATTTCTGGGCTCTCCATTCCTTTGTGTCGATCCAGATTTACTTCTGATACTTTCCTTCTGTCTGAAGCACTTTCTGTAGTTTTTTTTGTAGTGCTCATATGCTGATGAATTTTTATGCTGTGTTTGCCTGCAAAGGCTTCCCTGATGGCTCAGTGATAAACAGTCTGCCTGCAATGCAGGAGATGCAGGTTTGATCCATGGGTCAGGAAGATCCTCTGGAGAAGGAAACAGGAACCTACTCCAGTATTGCCTGAGAAATCTCTGAAAAGAGGAGACCGGTGGGCTACAGTCCATGCGGTCACAAAACAGTTGGGTGTGACTTAGTGACTGAACAATAACAACATGCCTGCAAAAACACTTGTTTTACCTTCATTTTTGGAAGCTGTTTTCACTGGGTTCAGTGATGTATTGATTCAGTATGTTGAAGATGTTGTTCCACTGTCTTGCTGCTTGTATCTTTCTGTTGAGAAGTCGGTTGTTATTCTTATCTCTGGTCCTATACACATAGTATCTTTTTTCCTCCTGTAGCTGAGTTTAAGATTTTCTCTTTCTCATGTAAGTAATTTGATTATTATGTATTTTGGTACTATTTTCTTCATAATTCTTGATGTTCACTAACCTTCTTTATCTATAGAATTTTTTGTCAAATGGAAAAAAAAAGGCTATAATTTCCTTTTATATTTTTTGTCCCTCCTCTCTCTTTTTTTTCTTTTTTTTACTGAGTCTAGAATGTTAGGCTGTTTGCTGCTGTTTCAGGCTACTCACCTAAGGGTTTTTAAGGCTTTTATTTTTTCTTTCTTTGCTTCTTTTGAGGTAGTTTTTTACTGGTATCTTCAAGTTCACTGATTTTTTTCTTTTGCAGTCTAATTTGCTTTTAATCCTATTTATTTTATATTTTAATTTCAAATGCTAAATTTTTCATCTGTGGAAGTTCTGTTTGGATTTATTGTATATCTTCTATTTCTCCTTTTGTGTGCATTTCCCCCTTTGCATCTCTGAGCACATGCTATTATAAGCTTTATGATTTATAATAATTGTTATGAGTTATACTTATTTGTTATTTACATGCCTGGTAATTCTTGACTGCATTCTGGATGTTGGCTATACTACTCTTGAGTGCTAGATTTTGCTGTTTTCCTTTAAAAGCTTTTAGATTTTTTTCTGAAGCAAATTTAAGTTATTGAGGACCTGTTTGATTTTTTTTTTGAGGTCTGCCTTTAAGCTTCATTGTTGAAAGCCCAGAATAGGTTTACTCTAGCACTAATTCAATCTCACAGTGAAGACCTGACACTTTTGAGGATGCTATCCATGGTTTTTCCTGTCTGGCTTTTGGAAATGTAAACTATTCCCAAGCCTGTGTGAGTTCTGACCATTTGTTGGCATGTTGATTACTAGTGGTTCTTTTCCTAGTCTCGATTAGTCTTGATCCATAGATTCTCAGATTAGTGTTCAAACCCAAACTGAAAAGGACACTTTTACCAATGTCTGGAGCTCTGAGTGAAGCTTACTTCTTTTTGGATGTTGCTGTTGTTAAGTCGCTAAGTTGTGCCTGACTCCTTTGTGACTCCATGGACTGCAGCCTGCCAAGCGCCCCTGTCCTTGGGATTTCTCAGGTAAGAATACTGGAATGGGCTGTCATTTCCTTCTTCAGGGAGTCTTCCTGACCCCAGGATAGAACCTGCCTCTTCTGCATTGCAGGCGGATTCTTTACTGTTGAGCCACCAGGGAAACCCAACCTCCTTTCTGGTACTGTGCCTTAAAAGTTTTGGCTGATTCAGCTTTCCCAGTCTCTGCTCTATCTTCTCAGCTCAGCAGGACCACTGGGCTCATTCTGATTCTTCTTCCCTGTGCGATATCCTAGCAAATGCTTCCAGGCAGTAAGTAAATGCCACTATTATGCTAACCTTGCTTATCTCCCGTCTCTCAGAGATCACAATCCTGTGGTGTCTGTTGTCAAATGTCTTATAAAAATTGTCTTATGAATTTTGTCTGTTTTTCTAGTTGTTGATGTTGAGAAGGCAATTTTTATATAAAAGAAGCATAAGTACTCCAGGGAAAAAACTTTCATGGGCAGAACTCAGAAGCTGCCTATCTGTTAACTTCTGTTAACATTTGATTGTCAGAACTTAGTCACACAATAACATCTAGTTAGAAAGAGAGTTGAACATGTGTCCAGCTAAAATTACTTATGATGGAGGAAGGGGAAACTTTATGTTATTATTCTTGGTCTTTTTCAGTTATGTTCATTACTTTCAGTTTTCATCCCTTGTAATTTAGATTCCTGGCTGATAGATTTAGCCAATAGACAAAGGGAAACATACATTCAAAAATAAAAAAAGAGTTGATTTTTTTACCTGACCTCTTTGAAACTTAGATTTCTTGTCCATAAAAATGGGCTATGTTATTGTTAATCTCTCCATTATTTATTCTTAGGTTTAATAATTTCATGAGAGAGGCAATCCCTTGTAAGCTAATACTACACAGCCATAAATTATTTTAATCAAAAAATTTAAACAAAAGTTTAGTTTGTTTTTTACCTATTATATTGTTTTAAAATATCTGGTTCTTGTTCCTCTAGTTTCTCTCAATTATAATAAATATTTATTTGCACAATTATTTGTTTCCATGTTGTATTCCCTATTAGAATGAAAGATGTGCTGGATGCTCAGAATTGCTATTTTTTCTTGCTCACAGCCATATTCCCAGCCCACTGCACACTGACTGGCATTTATTAGCACCTAAGGTGTATTTACGTGAAGGAGCAGCAACTATATAAGATGGCACATCATCGTCTGACCTCTAAAGGAGAACTCAAGGCTTTTCTATAGTTCTTGTACCTCAACCAAAGAAAAGCTAGGATATTTAGTGGAATAGGAAACTCGGGAACCTATAGGAGGGGTACACATGGGTAGCTATTCATAAGAGTAGATAAAGTTTAAAAACAATTGCATCTATAGCACATACCAAATGGGTATATCACCTCCCTTTGGCTTGCCTTAGAGTATTTATCCTGTGGAGATGGTACACTAAGATAGACTTGGAGGTGCCTCCTGTTTAAAAATGTGTGCCCATACTGGGAAATTTCTTTCAAAAATTTTTATTTATTTATTTTTGGTTGCACTGGGTCTTCGTTGCTGCATGGCTTTTCTCTACTAGCGAGCAGGGATTGCTTTCTAGCTGTAGTGCACGGGCTTCTTATTCCCATGGCTTCTCTTGTGGAGCACAGGCTCTAGGGTGAGTGGGCTTCAGCAGCTGCAGCACATGGGTTAAGAAGTTTCGGCTCCCAGGCTCTAGAGTGCAGGCTCAGTAGTTGTGGCATGGGTCTCAGTTCCTTCAAGGCATGTGGGATCTTCCCAGTTCAGTTCAGTTCAGTGGCTCATTCGTGTCTGACTTTGCGACCCCATGAATCGCAGCACGCCAGGCCTTCCTGTCCATCATCAACTCCCGGAGTTCACTCAAACTCACGTCCATCAAGTCAGTGATGCCATCCAGCCACCTCATCCTCTGTCGTCCCCTCCTCCTCCTGCCCCCAATCCCTCCCAGCACCAGAGTCTTTTCCAATGAGTCAACTCTTCGCATGAGGTGGCCAAAGTATTGGAGTTTCAGCTTTAGCATCATTCCTTCCAAAGAACACCCAGGACTGATCTCCTTTAGAATGGACTGGTTGGATCTCCTTGCAGTCCAAGGGACTCTCAAGAGTCTTCTCCAACACCACAGTTCAAAAGCATCAATTCTTCAGCACTCAGCTTTCTTCACAGTCCAACTCTCACATCCACACATGACTACTGGAAAAACCATAGCCTTGACTAGATGGACCTTTGTTGGCAAAGTAATGTCTCTGCTTTTCAATATGCTATCTAGGTTGGTCATAACTTTCCTTCCAAGGAGTAAGTGTCTTTTAATTTCATGGCTGCAGTCACCATCTGCAGTGATTTTGGAGCCCAGAAAATAGTCTGACACTGTTCCCACTCTTTCCCCATCTATTTCCCATGAAGTGATGGGACCAGATGCCATGATCTTCATTTTCTGAATGTTGAGTTTTAAGCCAACTTTTTCACTCTCCTCTTCACTTTCATCAAGAGACTCTTTAGTTCCTCTTCACTTTCTGCCATAAGGGTGGTGTCATCTGCATATCTGACGTTATTGATATTTCTCCTGGCAATCTTGATTCCAGCTTGTCCCTTTTCCAGCCTGGCGTTTCTCATGATGTACTCTGCATATAAGTTAAATAAGCAGGGTGACAATATACAGCCTTGACATACTCCTTTTCCTATTTGGAACCAGTCTGTTGTTCCATGTCCAGTTCTATATGTTGCTTCCTGACCTGCATACAGGTTTCTCAAGAGGCAGGTCAGGTGGTCCGGTATTCCCATCTCTTTCAGAGTTTTCCACAGTTTATTGTGATCCACACAGTCAAAGGCTTTGTTATAGTTAATAAAGCAGAAATAGATGGTTTTTTTTTTTCTGGAACTCTCTTGCTTTTTCCTCGATCCAGCAGATGTTGCCAATTTGATCTCTGGCTTCTCTGCCTTTTCTAAAACCAGCTTGAACATCTGGAAGTTCATGGTTCATTTATTGTTGAAGTCTGGCTTGGAGAATTTTGAGCATTACTTTACTAGCATGTGAGATGAGTGCAACTGTGTGGTAGTTTGAGCATTCTTTGACATTGCCTTTCTTTGGGATTGGAATAAAAGCTGACCTTTTCCAGTCCTGTGGCCACTGCTGAATTTTCCAAAGTTGCTGGCATATTGAGTGCAGCACTTTCACAGCATCATTTTTCAGGATTTGAAATAGCTCAACTGGAATTCCATCACCTCCACTAGCTTTGTTTGTAGTGATGCTTTCTAAGGCCCACTTGACTTCACATTCCAGGATGTCTGGCTCCAGGTGAGTAATCACACCATTGTGATTATCTTGGTCATGAAGATCTTTTTTGTACAGTTCTGTGTATTCTTCTGTCTATTCTTGTATTCTCTTCTTAATAACTTCTGCTTCTGTTAGGTCCATATCATTTCTGTCCTTTGTCGAGCCGATCTTTGCATGAAATGTTCCCTTGGTATCTCGAATTTTCTTGAAGAGATCTCTAGTCTTTTCCATTCTGTTCTTTTCCTCTATTTCTTTGCATTGATCACTGAAGAAGGCTTTCTTATCTCTCCTTGCTATTTTTTGGAACTCTGCATTCAAATGTGTATATCTTTCCTTTTCTCCTTTGCTTTTCACTTCTCTTCTTTTCTCAGTTATTTGTAAGGCCTCCCCAGACAGCCATTTTGAATTTTTGCATTTCTTTTCCATGGGGATGGTCTTGATCCCTGTCTCTTGTACAATGTCACGAACCTCTGTCCATAGTTCCGTCATCAGGCACTCTATCTATCAGATCTAGTCCCTTAAATCTATTTCTCACTTCCGCTGTATAGTCATAAGGGATTAGAGTTAGGTCATACCTGAACGGTCTAGTGGTTTTCCATACTTTCTTCAACTTAAGTCTGAATTTGGCAATAAGGAGCTCATGATCTGAGCCACAGTCAGCTCCCAGTCTTGTTTTTGTTGACACCATCTTTGGCTGCAAAGAATATAATCAATCTGGTTTCAGTGTTGATCATCTGGTGATATCCATGTGTAGAGTCTTCTCTTGTGTTGTTGGAAGAGGGTGTTTGCTATGACCAGTGCGTTCTCTTGGCAAAACTCTATTAGTCTTTGCCCTGCTTCATTCTGTATTCCAAGGCCAAATTTGCCTGTTACTCCAGGTGTTTCTTGACTTCCTACTTTTGCATTCCAGTCTGCTATAAGGAAAAGGACATCTTTTTTGGCTGTTAGTTCTAAAAGGTCTTGTAGGTCTTCATAGAACCGTTCAACTTCAGCTTCTTCAGTGTTGTTGGTTGGGGCATAGACTTGGATTATTGTGATATTGAATGGTTTGTCTTGGAAACGAACAGAGATCATTCTGTCGTTTTTGAGATTGCACCCAAATACTGCATTTCGGACTCTTTTGTTGCCCATAATGGCTACTCCATTTCTTCTAAGGGATTCCTGCCCACAGTCGTAGATATAATGGTCATCTGAGTTAAATTCACCCATTCCAGTCCATTTTAGTTCGCTGATTCCTAGAATGTCAACGTTCACTCTTGCCATCTCCTGTTTGACCGCTTCCAATTTGCCTTGTTTCATGGACCTGACATTCCAGGTTCCTATGCAATATTGCTCTTTACAGCATCGGACCTTGCTTCTATCACCAGTCACATCCACAACTGGGTATTGTTTTTGCTTTGGCTCCATCCCTTCATTCTTTCTGGAGTTATTTCTCCACTGATCTCCAGTAGCATATTGGGCACCTACTGACCTGGGGAGTTCCTCTTTCAGTATCCTATCATTTTGCCTTTTCATACTGTTCATGGGATTCTCAAGGCAAGAATACTGAAGTGGTTTGCCATTCTTTTCTCCAGTGGACCACATTCTGTCAGACCTTTCCACCATGCCCGCCCATCTTGGGTGGCCCCACATGGCATGGCTTAGTTTCATTGAGTTAGACAAGGCTGTGGTCCTAGTGTGATTAGATTGGCTAGTTTTCTGTGAGTATGGTTTCAGTGTGTCTGCCCTCTGATGCCCTCTCACAACACCTACTGTCTTACTTGGGTTTCTCTTACCTTGGATGTGGGGTATATCTTCACTGCTGCTCCAGCAAAGCACAGCCACTGCTCCTCACCTTGGACGAAGTGTATCTAACTTCTCACTGCTGCCCCTCTTGACCTTGAACATGGAGTGGCTCCTCTCCACCCTCCTGCACCCGCACAGCCACCCCTCCTTGGATCAGGGTTCAAACCTGTGTCTCCTGTATTGGCAGATGGATTATTTACCACTGAGCCACCAAGAAAGACCAAGAAAGCTTTCTTTTCCATGAGCCTATCTAAGTCGTTAGACTGTGCAGAACACAGTCAAGATTAGGATTTAAATATAGGATGAGATGTAACATTCAGAGTATTTTCCTCTCTTTGAGTAGATTTTTCTCCCTCTCCATCTCATCTGTTATTTACAAAACCATCATTTGACCTCGGTCTCTCCCAACTATACTCCATTTATCTGCTTCCTTTTACAGAAAGCTTCTTGAAGGAGCTGATTATGACCACCGCCTCCATTCCTTATTTTCTCTTCCTTTCTACCTGCACCTCCCAGCATTCTGCCTCCACCTCTCAACTGCAGTGGTGCTTGAAAAAGTCATCAGTAAAATTCAGTGGTCATTATTTGTTCTTTTTATCTTTTCCTCTAAGCAACATTTAACACAATTGATCCTCTCTCTTCCTTGAATCAGTTCCTTTTGCTGCCTTCCATGATACCTTGATTTCCTTGATTAGTTCTTCATTCTGCTTTTTAATGTTGGAACATCAGAGACATATGCTTCTTCATTTTTATATTTACACACTCTCTCTAGGTGAGCCCATTCAGTTCTAAGGTTTAAATTTTACCTAAATGCTGATGGCCTGTAAATCTTGGAGTGCTGTACTTTTGCTAGAACTCCAAATTCCTGTATCCAACTGCCTACCTATCCAAATAGCTGTCTAATAAAGACATTTCAAACTAAACTTGCTCAGATAGAACTCTTGTTATTCTCCTAAAACTTTTTCTCTTCTTTCTTATATCAGAAAATGGCAGCATGTCTCTCAGTTGTTCATGTCCCAAATTGAAGTGTTATTCTTAAGTCCTTTCTTTTATCCCTGAATCCAACTACTAAACAAGTTCTGCAGACTTTACCTTCCACCTGTTTCTCTACATTTCCGTTATCTCCCACTGTTCCAAGCCTCTGTCATTTCTTCCCTGGATTCTGCAAGGATCTCATAACTAGTCTCCATGGTAGTCAGACTTAAAATTTTAAAGCACACGTTTGATCATGTCTGTCCTTCTTTTAAAAATTCTATGTCTTCCCATGGCATGAGAACAACATTTGACATTTTGGTTTCAAAATTTTCATGTGACTTGAACTCTGTTTATCTTTCTGAGTGACTTGCCTCTCTCCTTTTCCATTGTGCTTTCTCCATACTGGTCTGATTTCTCTTCCTCAAGCTTGACAAACTGGTTCCCACTTAAGGGCATTTGTATTAGCTCTTCCCTCTGCCTGGAATAATTTCACCTGTCTTATCATGACAAGTTCCATCTTCCATTCTGACTTTAGTCTAAATGTCAACAACTTAGAGAGATCCATTAAATATAAATTAGGTATCTGTTTTCTAGCTCATCATTCTATTTTACCTTTCCACATAGCATCTTTTTTTACTATCTGATATAGATCATGCTATTGTTTTCCTGACTATCTTCCTTCTACTAGATTGTAAGTTTGAGAGTGAGGCTATTATCTCTCATGTTCACTGCTATACCTTCAGTACTTGGAATCACTCATGGCCCAGTAAGTGCCTGCTGAGTCTATTAGTGAAATCAGACCATTCATTTATTTTAGTACAGGTGCCCAAAGGCTGCTCCTATGTAAGAAAAATGGCTTCTTATATCAGCCCTTGGTCCAACTGAAATTATCAGAAGGTCAAAATGAGGTCCAGAGTCATTAACAAAGACCATGATTTTGGTGATTTCTAACCTTTGTTTGCTTCCCTCACCAACCTACGGCAGCATTAGGTACCTGTTGGAGGATTTGGAGCTTCATCTTAATAAACATCTGGCAGAGTCAGGAAGGTTTAGAGATCCTGGTTTCTCATCATCACAGTCTCTCAGAGTACTCCTGTTAGAGCTGACTACATTAATAGTGTTGGAAGAGCAGTGGATAATCAGAGAGGGGAAATGCTAGCCTTGCTTGCAGTTTTCGCAGACTGTGTAGCTGGGCCATGGCAGGATTAGGATAGATAGATGCAAGAGGGAAGAGTGCTGACAAATGTGTGGTAATGGGAAAAGTAGGGCATTTCTGTGGGAGAGTGAGAATACTCCTGAAATAGTTGCAAACACTGAATCAGATTTTAAAAGTTTTGAGTGTGGGATTTAGAAAAGTGTGATATTAGTGAGCTATGTGCAATACTTGATTTCTTTTAAGCTTTCAAAAATCTGAAGCAACTTTTTCTCCTTCATATTATTATTATTATTTACTTAAGGCATCCATGAAACTGAATGGTGCCTTCTAAAATACTGAATGATCGAGAACTCACTCTCACACGAGGAAGGCCATTTAAATTTTAGAAGACTGATTACGAGAAACATATTCCTTATTCTGAGTACAAATTGCCTCGAACTGGTTATTTAATGGGCCTTGTTTTGCTCCCTGGAACATCCCAGAGTGAGCCTAAAATTCTTTCCCAGCTAACAGTCAGTAACGAACTGAATAATGTCCCCTTCCCAAATTCATAGGTTGAAATCCTAACACCAACATGAGTACACTTGGCGATAGGGTCTTTAAGGAGGTTCTTAATATTAAATAAGATCAAAAAGGTAAGACCTTAGATAGAAGTTGTCTCCTTATAAAAACAGGAAGAGAAACTGGGAGTGCATATGCACAGACAAAAAGCCCGCGTGAGAAGACAGCAAGGAGGTGGCCATCCACAAACCAGGGAGTGGAGATACCACACCTGCTGGTACCTTGACCCTGGATTTCTAGACTCCAGAGCTGTGAGAAAATAGATGCGCATTGTTTAAGCCACACAGCCTGTGTTTTTTGTTTTTGTTTTTGTTTTTAATGGCAGCTGAGCTGATTAAGACACGGTCTTTGTACTCCTCAGGTAAGAGTGAGAGCGCTTTCTAGTCTTCTCTTATTCAAGTCAGTGGCTCTAGTTTCTTCAACTGCTCTTCACTGGAGCAGAAATGCCCATTAGATGAAGTGTACTGACTAGAACAGAATATAACATCACAGTGAAGCATGGTGGGCACTGGACTCAGCAGTGGGACAGTTGCCTCACTTGCTACATTGACACTATTTTCATAATATTACAACGGAAGACTAATCTTTGGCAGCTCTTGACTTAGATTAACTTCTAAGATAACTTAACCCACTTTCTCATAACTTTGGATGCTAGCCCATTGGCTTTGCATGTTAAGTGCCTGACTTAACCGTGATCTGGTTAGATTTCATCATGTAGGGTGATGTGCCTCATTTTTTCAAGCCGCCCAAATACACTCGTTGTCTGTCCCAATGACTTATTGTCAGAAAATCAATGCAATTCTTCAGACATTTCATAAAGCTGTTGAGTGGGAAGAAGTTAAGAATGCAACTCGATATTGTGAATGATAATAATAACTTACATCTATATAAAATTTACAGGTTTTATAGAGCTTCAGCCAGTTTATAGATCCTGGTGAAATAGGAAATGAGTTTCATCTTTCATGACTTCTTTATGAGTGGCTCAGTATGATGAAAAGAGACAGGATTCAGGAGCCCTCAATTTCAGTTTGAAGTCACATTACCTCTTTCAGCTTTGATGCCTACCTATGGGTGAATGAAAAAACTTAGTGATCTCTGAGGTCACCACAGCTTTAATACTTTCTCCCCTAGGTAGATCCACTCCAGTGTTCTTGCCTGGAGAATCCCAGGGGTGGAAGAACCTGGTGGGCTTCTGTCTATGGGGTCGCACAGAGTCGGACACGACTGAAGCAACTTAGCAGCAGCAGCCCTAGGTAGACACACGGCATAAAGTTTGTCTTCATATGACAGATCAACAGGTATAGAAGAACCACCTTAGATACAAAGTCTCTTTCAAGCCAAACATCGCTGGTTCTTATGTTTAGTAAATCCACAATGATTCCCAGGCTTTTTACTATATCTCCAAAATACTCATAAAACTGCTCACTAGTGGGTTGTTTGAAGAATTCACCTTTTCTTCCTTTTCTAAATCAACTGCCTTTCTCCATCTGCAGTCATCGGCATCTCGCCTATTCTCCTTGATATCTCATAGAAAATGAACAGCGGTTTAGTGACTGCATCTGCAGGTCTTCCCAGGACTATGGAGTGCCGTTGCTCCAGCTGAATCTTTTTTGGCTTTGCAAGAGCAGCCAGGTGCTCTCTTTCTCCCTGTGCACCCATTGTGAGTGCTCTTCTCAGCTTTTTCATCTGCGCACTTGATATTCATATCTGCCATGTCTTTATTCAAGGTGCCAATAAAAATGCATTATGTATGACTTGGTCTGCTCAGAAAATGATCATGTTTTGTATATTTAGGGATGTAAGAGCTTATAAAGGAGTAAAAAAAATTGGGAGGAAATGTGTTATTTCTTGACAAACAAAAATCCTTCAGAAAAATAATATTTTGCTTTCACTTCTCTCTGTCAACCCCTCCCCACCCAAATATTTACATCTCAATCTAGAGAACACAGTACCTGAAGGGAAGGAGAAAGGGTTAAAGCTAGATAGATGGTATACAGCCAGGCAAAATTGCTTGGAAAACCAGGCCAAAGCATTCAGGTTAAATACAGTGGGACATGGCTAACCATGTGTGGTTTTCAAGCAGAAATGTAATGCAATGATAGTATGCTTTCCATTTGTCTTCAGATGGCTCTAATCAGACAAAGCAACTAATTTCTTGAACTTCCACAGCTAAAACATATGTACACATTCACACTTACCATTTGTTTTTTGAAAAGCAGTTTAAAAGCAGACTTTTTTTCAGATGTGTGTGTGTGCGTGTGTGTGTGTGGTCTGTTAAAATACAGATTAAAGGGATCTACCCCAAGAGTTTTTGGTCCAGTAAGTCTGAAGGGGGCCTGGAAATTTACATAGTTAACAAATTCCCAGGTTATGCTGAACCAGGGACACTTGAAGGGCTATTGCTTTAAAGAATCATAAATGCCTTGAAATTTCTTCATTATTGAGATTCAAACAGCAGCGTGGGTTCATGAGGAGTCCCTGAGAAAAACCATATCTTCTTCACTCACAAAGGGACTCAGAGATTCACCTTAACATAGAGCTAGACATTTCCTTTTCCTAGGGAGGCCTGCCTTCAATGAATGAGGTTTTATAGCCCAAACCAGTGGAATTTAATGTTTTGATCAGCCTGTAGTAGACTGAGGTTTCCCTTCTCAACTGAATTGACCAGTTCATAGATTCATGTATATATATAATGCTCATTGGATCATTTCCATCTTCCTGGGATATTGAAATTATCCTGGGAAGGATTTAGATTAGGTACCAAGAAGAATCTACTGAATAATAAAAACTGTAGAATGTACTCAGGGAACAAAAGGGAAATTATGGCTGGGCAAAAACTGGAAACAAGTTATATGTTCCTCAGTGTAGACTAAGTTTGGGATTTGGAATCAGAGAACATAGGGTTTGAATAATGTCTGTGCCTCTCTTTTAGATAATTTGACTTGGATAACTCACCTAACCTCTTTGAGTTTTTGGTACTATATACATAAAATAGAGATTATCAGGGCTTTTGTAAATTTTAAGCATGATAAAAGGTACAAAATCCTTAGCACCTTGTCTTGATAATGGTAGATACGCCAATGTTAATAATCTCCCTTCTAGAAACAGACATAGAGAATAGACTTATGGACATGGGGAGAGGGGAGGAGAGGGTGAGATGTGTGGGAAGAGTAACATGGAAACTTACATTACCATATGTAAAATAGATAGCCAACGGGAATTTGCTGTATGGCTCAGGAAACTCAAGCAGGGGCTCTGTATCAATCTAGAGGGGTGAGAAGGGGTGGGAGATGGGACAGAGGTTCAAAAGGGAGGGGGTACATGTATAACTATGGCTGATTCATGTTGAGGTTTGACAGAAAACAACAAAATTCTGTAAAGCAATTATCCTTCAGTTAAAAAAATAAATTTAAAAAATCTCCCTTCTAAAATATTCTACTCCTTGTAATAGAGTCAGCTTTTATCTTTGGACACTATGATTATTTTGAGATGTATTTGAAAGGAAAACGAGGCTTGCAGGAGAGAATCATTTTCAGAGTCAGCATCATTGCTGCTAGTTTAGAGATTAAACTTCCTTGGTGGCTTGAGAACATCAGTGTGGTAAGGGATTTACCTACAGACTGCAGAGAGAAATTGACTCTGCAGGAGGCTTGCTGGTTCTGTGCTGGGTACTCCTGGGAATCTGCTCCCCACAGACAAGAGAAGAGCCAGCAATAAACATGGTGGACTTCAGCACCTTGGACAGGGCACCAGGGGACCAGTTTTGTCAGCTGGGCACTCACTAGGCTGGGTAATGATCCGTAGCAGTCTTGTTAATGGCCTTAGGGCTTCACATATTTCTGTAATTATTCCATCATTTGGAAGTTTTGAGTTTCTAATTATTAGGCCTGAATTAAAATATTCTTTGTAATTCAGTTCCCTCTAGGCTGAGAGCTCATGATTTCAGGTTCCTGTCAGGTTATCCTTCTTGTGAATAGTGGGTAGTGGTAGTTACAGTCACCTTTCTCATCATGTCTCTATGTATTTTTTCCTCCAGGACTTCCTCTTTGCCATCAGGTATCTAAATCATCACACCCATGTGCTCAGTGATAAAAAAATAGATGCTCCTCTCCCCAGCCCAGCCATTAGTCCAGGGTAAGACTGTTAGTCCTGGCTGCATACTTAAATCACCTCAGGAACTCTTAAAATGCCTATGCAAGTCCCACCCCCAGAGAACACAATTTAATTGGTCTTGAGTGAGGTGTTTATTTTTAAAAATTTAAACTAATTTTTAAATTTTTTTAGTTGAAATGTAGTTGACTTACAATGTTGTGCTCTTTCTTGGTGTACAGCAAAGTGATTCATATATATATATATTACATATATTAATATATAATATATATATGTGTGTGTTCTTTTTCATATTCTTTTCCATCATGGTTTATTACAGGATATTGAATATAATAGTTTCCTGTGCTATCCAGTAGGACCTTGTTGTTTATCAGTTTTATATATTCTGCTAATCCCAAACTCCTAATTTATCCCTCCACCACCTTATTTCTCCTTTGGTAACTATAAGTTTGTTTTCTATGTCTGTGAGTCTCTGTTTTGTAAGTAAGCAATTATAGAATCTTTTAGATTCCACATATTAGTGATATCATATGCCACTTGTCTTTTTCTTTCTGATTTGCTTCACTTAGTATGATGTTCTCTAGGCCCATCTAGTTGCTGCAAGTGACATTATTTTATCTTTCTTTTTTATGGCTGAGTAATAGACCACCGTGTGTGTGTGTGTGTGTCTGTGTGTGTGTGTGTGTGTGTGTGTATGCCACATCTTTATCCATTCATCTGTTGTTGGACATTTAAGTTGCTTCCATGTCTTGGCTGTTGTGAGCATTCAGTTCAGTCACTCAGTCATGTCCGACTCTTTGCGATCTCATGAATCGCAGCACACCAGGCCTCCCTGTCCATCACCATCTCCCGGAGTTCACTCAGACTTGCATCCATCGAGTCAGTGATGCCATCCAGACATCTCATCCTCAGTCGTCCCCTTCTCCTCCTGCCCCCAGTCCCTCCCAGCATAGAGTCTTTTCCAATGAGTCAACTCTTTGCATGAGGTAGCCAAAGTACTGGAGCTTCAGCTTTAGCATCATTCCTTCCAAAGAAATCCCAGGGCTGATCTCCTTCAGAATGGACTGGTTGGATCTCCTTGCAGTCCAAGGGACTCTCAAGAGTCTTCTCCAACACCACAGTTCAAAAGCATCAATTTTTTGGTGCTCAGCCTTCTTCACAATCCAACTCTCACATCCATACGTGACTACTGGAAAAACCATAGCCTTGACTATAGACGGACCTTAGTCGGCAAAGTAATGTCTCTGCTTTTGAATATGCTATCTAGATTGGTCATAACTTTTCTTCCAAGGAGTAAGTGTCTTTTAATTTGATGGCTGCAGTCACCATCTGCAGTGATTTTGGAGCCCCCCAAAATAAAGTCTGACACTGTTTCCACTGTTTCTCCATCTATTCCCCATGAAGTGATGGGACCGGATGCCATGATCTTCATTTTCTGAATGTTGAGCTTTAAGCCAACTTTTTCACTCTCCTCTTTTACTTTCATCAAGAGGCTTTTTAGTTCCTCTTCACTTTCTGCCATAAGGGTGGTGTCATCTGCATATCTGAGGTTATTGATATTTCTCCTGGCAATCTTGATTCCAGCTTGTGTTTCTTCCAGTCCAGCATTTCTCTGGACTGAAGTACTCTGCATATAAGTTAAATAAGCAGGGTGACAATATACAGCTTTAATGTACAACTTAGAGTTGCGAACACTGGTCTGGAGATGGACCTTTCTACCTCCTAATATCCCTCAATCCCCAGAGTTGATCTCAGCTTCCTACTCATGATTATGTTGGGACATAGACTGAACTGAATTTCTAGCTTATTGATTTCTAATATAAACATCACTAAGCCCAGCATTGCAGCCTCATTTCCCCCAAATATAGTTGCCCTATCTATCTATCTCAAAGTATATCACAAAAACTTAAGAAAAATAATGTAAATATTAAGAATTGTATACGAAGATACTTAGCATTAGTATATGATTGGAAGAGAAACAAAAAAAAAAGGATTTCAATTCTGGTGCAGCTGTTCTAGTTCCAGAGTTGTTTTAACAGAGTTAAATGTGTATATGCCCTATGACGTGGCAATCTCATTTTTGTATATATATCTGAAAAACTTCAGGTACAGGTTCATCTTGGAACATGGACAAAGATTTTCATAGTGATATGGTTGGTGGTGGCAGGGAGTTTTAGGTAATTAAGATACTCATCACTAAAAAAATTAATAAACAGAAGATGCATTTTTGGAATACAGCTTAGAAGTTAGAACAATAAAATGGGTATATACACAGCAACATGAGTAGAACTGTAAACCAGAGTGAAGAAAGAAAAAAAGAAACAGCATAAATACACTTAAATTAATTCATGAAGCACTATTACAGATTTTTCATGGATACATTTATCACCAAGGGCATTTACCAAACACAGTACAGTAAGTGGTTGTGGGACATGGAATTGATGAAAGAGGTTAAAGGGGAAAAGTGATGAAACAAAATTTAGCAACAACAGAACCTGAAACAGGCAGATGCTGGTGGTATGTGCTGTGAACTGAGAAATATGATGAGCTTAGCTCTCTGCTCTTTCCAAAGGTGAAGCAAGAGAGCAAAAGGAGAGGGAGGGGGAGTGAGACCTGACTGGTTTACAGTAGAAGCAGGTGAAGCTGGACCGAAAAATGAGAACTTGGGAACCAGGAACCTGTCCTGGGCTGGAGAGCAAAATCAGGCTTGGTTGCTCCCTAGAAAGGATTTCAGGAGGAAATGAAAAGCCTTGCTAGTTTGGAAATAAAGGCATTTACAAAATTCCTGAAATAAAGTGGGAATGATTTCAAAACTGGAACTGAAAATTGCCCTTCTAGATCTGGAAGGGAGTTTTATGCTGCAGACTCAGGAATGTCACTTCTAAACCAGGTGAGGGATGGGCTGTTCATCCTAACACTCTGAGTTTCAGAACAAAGGAGTTTCCAGAGAGAAACGATATTCCCCCATTAGAAACTGACTCTGTCTCCCTTTCAGATGGCTCCAGATAGTGATCTAATCATTGAATCATCCAATGAAGAGCTGTGCAATGATTCTCTACCATGTGCTGGGCAGTGAGTGTGCAGAGAAGAGTGAGGCCAATCCCTGGCTTAAGAAGTGGCCCCTCTAGATGCTGAAAACATCTTTAACTTTGCTCTAAACACTGAGCTGGGGCTGTGCAGAATTTCTTTTCTCCCTGACAGCAGGGGATCATCTGTTTATAGAATTAGAAACCCCAGTGGTGCATTCACTGTCAATATGAGAAACACATGCCTTAACAGGAAGCCTCTCCATCTGTGCTGCTGATAAAGAATAATGAATATATTAATTAATACATTAAGGAACCATGTTTTGAGTTTTTCTACTGGGAGCCTAAGAAGAACAATACAAATACCATCAGGTTATACTTGGGAACAACTTGTACATCAGATCAGACTGTGTGACTGTTAGATTGGGTCCTGATGTAGGTGGGTTTGATTTTACGGTTGTGGGAACTGTGGAGCTGTGAAATCCAATTTGGACCCCAAAGGTAAGGCAGAAAGCCAGTGCTTGGGGGAGCCACCCTTGCTGGCCCCTGAAAGTCACACTGGAGTGGCTTTGAGAGCAATTATCCTGGTAGAGCAGCTCTTACTTTGCATTTAAGATTGTCCTCCTGAAAAGGTCATGTGTAAATCAAATTTAATAAATCAAATTCTACGCTTCATACCTTGGGGAGGCTCTCCCTTCAAAAGAAGCTGTGAGTGAGTCCCTTTTTAATAGAAGTAATCAGCTCTTCATTTATCTGATTTGTAAGGTGAGATTTTTATATATCAGATTTTCTTAAAGTGAGCAGCAGTGTTTTTCTTTCGTTCGTGATAGAAAACCTAACACAGTATGGTGTAAGTGGAATACAACAGCAAGTAAATAACAGATGTGTGTAATGAAAAGTTTAGGGGAATAGTGGCTTTAGACATGGCTGAATTCAGGACCCAAACAATGACGATAGAATTTTGTTTTTCTCTGTTTCTCGCATCTGCCTCCTCTTGGCATTATTCTCAGGCTCTACCTGGGTTAAGCAGCTGCAGCATCTTACCTGCCAGGTTCAAGGCCACTGACGAATATTACTTGCTTTTTTTTCCAGCAGATGCGGAATTGGCTCTGATTGGGTCACCTGCCTATCCCTGAATGAATAGGGAGTGAGGAACTGATTAGCGAAGGCCTGGTCACACGGGGCTCCACGCAAACCACATGGGTAGAGAGTGGGGAAATGGCACTTACCAGAAGACAGTCAGGCAGTTAGGAGAAGTGGGGAACAACATTAGGAAAGGGTGACATAAATGCAACTCTTCCCTTTCCGTCACCCTCATATCCAATCCATCACCATGCTTGCTACAGGTAGCTCACATCTGCACATTCTTGCATCAGAATCTCCTGGGATTCTTGTTAAAATGCAGGTTTCAGGGTCCTACTCCAGATAAAAGGAATTCTATTGTCTTGGGGGTGGTCTCAGAATCTGTAATTTTAGATCGTTTCCCAGGCAATTAAAAAAAACAAACCCTGCCATTTAAGTACCATTTCCCAAAGCTTGTCCATCCTTCTGTCTCCACGGTAGCTACCTTAGTGCCTTGGTTCAGGACTTACTATTAGTCACCTGGACTCTGGCTTCCTTACTGGTCCTCCCTCTTTCATCTCTCCTCTACCAGCCACCGTCCCCTCCCCCACCGCCTCCCCTTATGCCAAATCACCACGATTTAGCATACTTCGGGGAGGCTCTCTCTTCAAAAGAAGCTGTGAGTGAATCCTTTTTTAATAGAAGCAATCAAACTATTCCTCTGTTTAGCTGTCCCACCTCCTGCATATGAGACTTCCTCACTTACCTTGGATCTAAGCCATCTTCATGCCCAACCTTATCCCTTCTCCAACATTCCAATTCCTTTAGCCATGTTCAGATTGACTGCGCGTTATGTTCCCTCTCTCTTTAATGCCATTTCCTTTTTCTGCGCCTGGAAAACTCAAACCCCAGCATTAAGTCCAGATCAGCGGCTCCCTCCTCTGTGAAGCCCCTCTGTCCCTTCCCTCCAATCTCCCCTCGTTCTCCCTCAGAACCCTCTTTATGTCTGCTCTACAGGAGTTACACACACTCTCTGGAACATACGAGTTTACATGTTTGTTGTTCCTGCTGGCCCTACAAGGGGGCTCAATAATATTTCTTAAGTGTTAAAAGCAAGTCATTAGAAAAACACAAACTGGGTTCCCATCCAGTTTAATTTACAAGATGTGTGACTTTGGGCAAGTCACCTTACTTTCCTGAGCCTTAGTTTCCTAATTAGTAAATGGGGATATTCCTACTTCCTGCATAGATATGCTGATGGGCTCAATCGAGATAATGAACAGAAATCTCTTTAACACAGTGCCTGGCATCATAATTAGTGCCAATGAGTGCTAAATTAAAAAAAAATTAACCTTCAAGTCAAGGAAGCAAAAGCCCTCAGTGGTACACTTAAATTCATATTTACGTAATGCTAAGCAACTGTTTCTTAAAACTATATTTCTTGAACTAATTCCGTGGTGTTATGTGGGTCAAATCTGGAATGGTACAGGTGGACTCCGTCCTTATAGACCATTTTCCCGTGTCCCCGAGACCTTCACATTCCTCTTTATCTTCTCCTGGGCATTAAGCAGCTTTAAGTCCATCCCTCTGAAATAATCACTTTCAGTCCGTGGAATGCTGACAGGAGAGGAATGCAGCTCCCCACAGTGTGATTTCTCTGGACCCTGGGAATGTTTTGCCTCCATAAGAATGAGGAAGGCTAAGGGTGCCTGGTGGTGGACAGCCAGTTTAGAAGTGGCAGGCTTGAGCTCGCATAAATGAAAGCCACTAAAGCTCCCTGAAGTGAAAGATTGGTCCAGGAATCCGAGTGAACTGATGATAAGTGTGGAAGAGATAAACATTTCATTTATGTGAGCAGCAGATTGAATTTCAAGAAATTTAGCCCCTCTTCTGGTGACTACTGCCTGCTTGTTTTATAATCTGCCTGAAATTCTCACTCTCCTTTATGACCAGGCATCTTGTACTTGGCATGCAAGAGGATATGTAAAAGGGATCACAAACAGAAGTTGGGAAAAGCATAGGCAGTTCAAGAAAAACTGCTTGCAAATTCCTAGCTAATCTGCAATGCCCACTGCAGGGGAATATTTACGTGCTGCATATTTGATGCATAAAAGTACCTAGCACAGTGGCTGGATAGCTGGTGCTTTTTTGTAGCCACTTACTAATGTTGGTTTTGTTCTTTCCTTCCACCCATGGAAGTTAGTGGGCATATGTGTGTGTGTGTGTTTCTGTGGACTTGCAAGATGATGTAAGAAAACGACTTCCATGTCTTTGTGGGTTGTTTAAAATTTAGAATATAGATCACAGCACTAACTTGATTGTATTTGTCTAGCCAACATGTTAGATACTATTCTAAATGTAGCCCTGCTGTAGGTTCAGTGAATATCAAGTTTAACAAGAAAACAGAGGACAAAATCCTTGCCTTCAGGGAACTCATGATTAGAACACAAAAATAGACAAGTAATCAAACAAAACATAAGGTTAGTCTCCCTTGAAGCCAGAAATTAAGTCTTACCCATCTTTGTTTCCTAGCACCTAGGAGTTCTTTCCTGATCTTCATAGGTTTAAGATACTGTTAGTTTTAGAGGTCTGTTTTGTTTAAAATCGAATATATTATGCCACTGCCACATTCAATATAATTTTTTATAACCATGTAACAGTTGTGTTGAAAGGCAGTTGACAGGTTGACATAAGGCTATACTTTGTAGACTTTCAAGTAGATGCTTGTTGATTTAATTTTTCACTCTTTGTATTATTTAGATGATATTAATTATTTTCAGCTCTCAAATATTTCCACAAATGCTTGAAAAGCTCATGGGTCTTGGAAACTGCTCTGATAGCGTCTAATAGATTATACAGACCTAGAAATGCCACACCATGTCTGGCACATGATGGGTTCTTCATGAATATTTGATGAATGAATTAATAAATTAAGGAAATCAAATAATGAATAAATATCATGTGTTACAGAGTCCAGTTCCATGAAGCAAGCAGCTTGTCTGATGGTTGTGGGTTCCATTCTGGGTACTAGTTCTGATCTTTTTGAAAGTGGAGGTCTTTGATTGCTAATGGATTGTGATGATTGGGAGCAAGTATCTCTTGTCCATTGGAAAACTAAAAAAGCATGATCCTAATAGGCTTTTAGCAAAAGGCATGGGATGATCCAACAGGCACAGAGTAAAGTTAACATTATGAAAGTAAGTAGGTACTTTCATGCAAAACTGACAGAGGCAATAGTGTGATGCTAAGTCAGAGAGCCTGAGGCACACAGAGACAGTTGTGAAGAGCATGAGCTTGGAGTTAAGACTCCCTCAGTGTAGATCCTGACTTCAGTGCTCCTGGTTGTGTGCCCTTGAAAATGATGTAACTCCTCTTGAGTTATTATTATTGTTATTGTCATCAGCTGAGAAAATAGAGTTTGTTCCCCAGTCAGGGAACTAGACCCCACATGCCACAACAAAAGATCCTGTGTGCCACCACTAAGACCTGGGGCATCCAAATAAATAAATGAAAGAAAGGAGGTAATATAAAACCCATTCCACAGAGTTGTGGCGAGTATTGACTGTATTGTGCAAAACAGTGATCACAGTGGCTGACATGTGGTAGGCATGCCCCAATTTTACCCTTTACTTTTATTTGTTCCAGCACTGTCAGAAGTTCGCAGGATGATCTTGGACAAATCTCTCAACTATTTAGAGCCTCTGGTTTCCTTTCTTTAGTACAGGCTGAGAAAAACCTGTTCTAATGAATCAGAGCCAGGTAGTCAAGAGTGGATGAGGTCACTAGAGGTGGTAGAGCATGGGGTGTTATGGGAGCTAAGAACTGGGAGCAGCTTTTCTGCTTGTGTGGGTATAGATGGCGTGGCTGGTGGGAGATAACGAAAAGAAGTTTTGGAGATTTCAGGGTAGGCCAGGTGTGTCCGTCAGAGCTCTTCATTGCAAACAACAAAAACCAATCCTGGCCAGTTATACATGAAAGAAATCCAAGAGAGGATGTTAGAAAGCTTGGAGAACTTCCAGGGGGTGGCTACATTCAAAAGCAACACTCAAAATAACACTGCAGAGCTAGTTCAGTAGTGACATCATGGGGGCCTGTCTTGGCATGGACTGGGCAGCCCAAGACCAACTCTGCTGATGCAAGGCATTGGACGCGACCATGAGACTCTTTGCTGTTGACCTCTTTGGAAACCAGATGTTACTGCTGACACTAGATTCCACCTAACCCTGTTCTACAAGTCACAAGTTTCTTACTCAACGCATAGTGAAGGTGAGTCTGATAGGTGAAACCAACGTCATATACTTGTGTCCTAGCCGCAAGGAAGGCTGAGAAAAATATGGCTTCTATTAGGGGATTTGGAAAATGAATAACTCTCCAGCATAAAAAAAAAGATGTTCAGTGACCTGCTGCTGCTGCTGCTGCTGCTGCTAAATCACTTCAGTCATGTCTGACTCTGTGCGACCCCGTGGACTGCAGCCCACCAGGCTCCTCCGCCCATGGGATTTTCCAGGCAAGAGTACTGGAGTGACAGTGCCCTAGTCAGCCCAAATAATGACACACCTCTATTGTAGTATGACCCTGTGACTGAGTTTTGCAGGAAGTTTAGAAGTGTGTCAGACTTTTAAGGTTTTGATATGGTAAACACAGAATGTAGCATATTCAAAGGCCTGGCGAGCTTGGGGAGGCAGGTGCGGATAAGCAATTTCAAATATTTCAGTTTGGCTGTGCGGAAGTCCTGTGAGTGCATGCATAAATGTGTGTGTGTGTGTGTGTGTGTGTGTGTGTGTGTGTGTGTGTCTTTTCCCTGGCTGCTCTAATGATTCTTTTTTCTTTTTGGTTTGTGATATATTTAGGTATACATATGTGCTTTTAAAAATAGTTCTTCTATTTGGAGTTTGTTGAGATTTTTGGATCTTTGGGCTGACTTCTTTAAACCAAATCTGAAAGAAAATGTAGTTATTGTGTATTTACATATTTATTTTATCTCTTTTCACTTCTCCTTCTGGGACTCCGTTTATATGTATGTTGGATCATTTTATATTAGTCCATGGGTGACTGATGTTCAATTCATTCTTTTTCTCTCTGTGTTTCCATTTGGGTAATTTCTGTGGACTTGATTTTATATCTCTAAAATTTTTTTGAAAAGATTGGAATATAGTTGATGTATAATACTATATGTTACAGATTACAACATAGAGATTCACAATTTTAAAGGTTATATCTATTTATAGTTATTATAAAATATTAGCTATATATATATTTGAAAGTAATTAATTTATTTTAATTGGAGGCTAATTACTTTTCAGCATTTTGGCTAAGATCAAGTGTAGTATCTGTTCTTATAGCTTATTTTATACACAGCAGTTTGTACCTTTTTATCCCCTCCCCCTATGTTGCCTATACCTGCTTTCCCTCTTCCCACTGGTAACCATTAGTTTATTCTCTATAACTATGACTTTGCTTCTTTTTTTGTTATGTTTGCTATTTGTGGTATTTTTTTAAATACTGACTTGATGCTAAATTTACTATTTCTTTCTTCCTTTGTACCCCATCTGCTGTTAAACCCATCAGGTTAACTTTTAATTTCAAATAAATAAAATTTCAGGTCTATACTTTCTATTGGGTTCTTTTTAAAATTCTAGAATTTCAATTTCTTTTTGATTTTCTGCTTCTCTTCATGCACTGTGTTTATTTTACTCCCTGAACATTCTTTCACATATTTATAACAGTTATTTAAACTCCATGATTACCAATTCCAACATATTGGTCTTCTACGAGTCTGCTTCTATTGACAGTTTTTCTCTTGATTATTTATCATATTTTCCTCCTTTTTTCATGTCTTGTAATTTTTAAAATTTTGTGCCAAATATTACACACAAAAACAGAGATATTAAGTACAATTTTTATATGTATGTATATGTGCAAGTATTGTATGTATGGTAGAGCGTGCAAGTTTTTCTCCTCTGTCAATAAAATTCTGATTTAGCCAAGAATGGAATTGAGCTTGGGCTGGGATACAACTTTAATTAGATTGAGTTCACTTTTTAAAAATGTGTTTATTTTTTAATTGAAGGATAATTGCTTTACAGAATTTTGTTTTTTTCTGTCAAACCTCAACATGAGTCAGCCATAGATTGTTTCAAATTTTGACCATGTTTTTATGCCTTTCATTTGCCTCCTTGACCTCCCAAGAGGCTGATCTATTTGATGTTTCAGAATTTCACTGGAGAGGTAGCTGGGATTCAAGTTCAAACAAATTTGAGTCACTTTTTGATTAAACTCCAAGTCTTCAAAGTTTAAGAACCACAAGACTACAAAGGCTTCTCTACTTTCCAGCTGTGTTTCTTGCGCTGGCTACTCAGCAAAATTCCCAAGTGGGACCAAGTAATTTATCTTTATGTTTAGGGGTCTCTCCCTAGGTTCCAATATTTTCTGCTTTGCCACTCTTGGCTGACCTTTGGTCATCCCTGAAAATTCTCTCTGTCTCTGGACAACTTGACTCTATCCACTCACACTAAGACAAGGTCCATGCCTTCAGGTATGGAAACCAGCATTACTTTCTGCTTACCTGTGACAGGCTCATTCCTCTCTGGAATTCAGTGCATCAAGACTTCTTTGCATTTACTGCTCTTGATAGTTTCATAGTTTATTTTTTGTTCATTTTTTCCCTTGTTACCATGGAGCTATAGATCTTTTACATACATTTACATACTAACCAGAAATAAGAATGACCTCCCTCATTCTAGAGTGCTGTTTCTCCTTGGTACGACACTCTTTGGGTTTCTGCTTTGAAACGGAAAGGAGGCCTATGACCTTGGACACCTAGAGATCATTTCCTTCCCATCTGTCAGTCACCCAGGAAAACCCTACTCCCCTCTCCAGGTCTTCCTGCAGTGGCTGCTGCTACCGTGGTGCTAGGTGCTATGAAATTAGCTTGGGAAGATCCCTAATCTCTCCATGATTTCAGAACATCCACTTTGTACCCTTTCAGACACTTCCCCTTTATACCCAACAGATACATTTACATAAATTTATAATCCTGTCTTTTGTGATTGAGTTAATTGTTGAATGCCCTGTGGGAGTTTTCTATTTAAAGGAAGCTTGTAGCTAATCCTTTTATAATATGAGTAATGAGAGTAACAAGTCACCCCTGGCTCCTACACCCAAATCCATTCCAACCGATGACTCTAACGCTGGAGTCAGATAGGTCTGTAATCAAACCCTCTGCCAACCAGTTCATATGTGTGTGACCTCAATTTCTGTTTGCCTGTTTCATCATTTATTCAAGTTGTTTTTTTTTTTAATTTTACTTTATTTTACTTTACAATACTGTATTGGTTTTGCCATACACCAATTTCTTATTGCTCTAAATATTTTTCCTTTCCATCTTCCATAGTTAGACTCTACTCCTCCTTCTGATCTCAAATGAAATGTCGCTTCTTCAAGGATGACTTCCTTGACTAGCTCAAATATGCCTATTTTACATTCTTAGAGCCCAGGTACTTCTCACCTGTAGCACTTGCCACAGCCATAACCTTATATTTATCTGTGTGATTATTTGTTTAGCATTTTCTTGCAGTCTAGAATACACATTCCATGAGGGCAGGGACCATGTACTCCTAGCGCCTAGCATAGTCTTTGGCAAAGAGGAATGGATTCTAGTACTGTGAGCAATGATGCTTACCTCTAGGCAGTTGTTGTGAGGGCTGAATTAGCCAATACAAGGGTGTCTTAGTTTGAACCTCTCCAAAACAAGGATTTAGACACAATAAATGTATTTGGTCGTTGATCCGAATTATTAATAAAACAGTGAAGGAGTTGGGAGAGCGGAACAGTGGAGTGAGTAAAACCAGAGAAAGGTGAGTTACCCTGAGTGGGTCACCACTGTAAATAGCTTAAGCTCAGTAGAACATAACAGAATTTTCCAACTGAGGGCTGAAGAAGTTGGATTATTTATTCACTAACTGCCTCATTGTTTGAAGGTCACTTCTGGAACGTCACCTCTCAAGCACTCACTTTCTAGTCTCCAGAGAACATCCTTAGGCAGAAGGGGGTAGGCAGTTTTGCATAAAGGAACTATCTGCACCACGGTGGGGGGGACTCCTTCAGTGACCGCTACTGAGAGAAGGCTCTTGGTGAAGTGTCAATGCAGAGAAAAGCTACTTCCACAAACTCTGTCCCCTCTCCACCTCCCATGGTTTAATTAGCCTGGCAGAACTTGGCACAGTTTCAGAGCTTATGCCAAGGCTTCAGAGTATGCCTGCTTTTACTGTTGACCAAAGGCCTCAATACAGATGGGCAGATATAAAGGTGCCCTGAGTCCAAGCTCCACCGTACTCTGGGAAAGCTCACCACTCAGGCTGACCTTGGGGACAGTTGAGGGCCATAGCAACATTACCTTGGTGTGAATTATCTGGAAGCACTGGGATATTGATCCAACTCTTATGTGCAATACAATTATTAATACATAGCTTATAGCCAAGGCAAGACTTACTATTTACCCAGGGCATTGGTTCTGCCCTTATTAGGCACATAACTAATGCCTGTTGGGCAAACACTGGGGCCCTACCAGAAGCAGGACCATCAGAGTCAAAATACACCAATATTTTAAAGGGTTAGCGACTATAGGGATGACTTTTGACAATGTAAAAAACCTATTTCTTTGAGAGATGAGATGGGATGATCCTAATTCCCAGAATATGAAATTAAGGTTTCTTTATTTTTTTCACAATGATATGAGGAGTTCTAGAACATTTGTGCTGCCAAATTTTAGCTCTGATTTAAAACACCTTTGTCACAAATTATAGCTGAGTGTAGCCTTTTTGGAACGTGGAGAGCTGATTCAGCCCTCCCTCCCTCAGAGGAGTAGATAAGTGAGAGAAAAGGAGCGAGACAGAGGCAGAGAGATACACACAAAGCGAGACCAAGAGACAGAGAGAGAGAAAGAGTGGGGGAGAGAGAGAAGAGGAGGAAGGAGGGAGGGAGGGAGGGAGAAAAAGGGAGAGAGAGAGGTTTCTCTTCTGCTAGCTTTTGAAAAGCAGTGTGTTTTCATAACTGCATGTCACACGTATGTTACGGAGCACGTGTGCTTCTCTTTTGATGAGAAGGAAAGGCAGATTTCTCCTCCGACTTGCTCGCTTTTCTTTGGTGTCTGCTGGCCCCTGCTTGTCTCTTTTGGGTGCTTTTTCGTCACAGGCTGTTTACCTGCCTGCCGCCCCTTTTCCGCGCCTCTTTCCCTGGCATTGTGTTTCTCTCTTGTCACGTCTTTTGACATCTGTCTTTCTGTTTCCTTCTGTGGTTTGTGTCTCTACTTCTGTTTATCCTCCTCTCCTTTCTTTTCCCTTTCTCCTCTCCTCTCTCCTCTCTCTCAATCACACACACACACACACACACACATTTCTTGAAACAAACACAAATATTTTAAATTTTATCAGAATGGAAGTGAAATACCCTTAATCTGCCCCCTCTTAAAAATCAAAAGAGGGGAAGAATCCCCGCTTCTTCTTTCTGTGGTCCTGGGTGAGGCCCTTCGAGGGCTGGGAGACCTCTGGTCTGGCCTTGTTTGACAACTTCGGTGCCTGCTCTTTGGAGAATCTCACTCTACTCCAGGCTCTGGACCAAGCTGTCGGAGCTCCCAAAGGAGCCTCCCAGTGACCGGGTCGTGCCAGTATGTCCTAAGAATTTTCTCATGTGGATGAGATGCCTTAAGTCTCGGATCTAACATTTCTTACCTCTACTCTGTTCTGTACAGTCACAGCACAAATTAGAAGTTGGTTTGGGGCAAACACGCTGAGTTAAATAGGTTGTTTCAAATTAGTTGTGTTACTTCCACCTGCCATTCTGCATTTAAGTCCAAGTTCTGACAATGATTAGCAAGTGGCAGGTGAATTCCTTTACCCTTTGGTGCCTTGGTTTTCTCAACTGTAAAATGTGCATGATACTTTGAAGGGCTGTTTTTAGAATTCGATGAGGTGATAGCTGTAAGGCACTTTGCACACGGCTTACAGAGAAACAGCAGGTACAATAAGGGACATAGTACCGCCCTGTCTACTGAACACAGTCGTTTCAAGTGTTAGATGAAGTGAAAACGGAGATGGTGCTATGAAACAAGGACTGGGGGTTACATAATGCTTGCTCTTGTTATTAAGAAGATCATTTTAATAGCTAGCATTCATTGAGCCTTTACAGTAATACATTTAAAAAAGCCCTCTGAGGTGGGTATGGTCTCTAGTTTATGGATGAGGAAGTGAAGGTGCAGAGATGTTGAATGATGACCGAGTCACACACTAAAATAATAAAAACTTAGTTATTAAATGCCTACCACATGCCAGGCACCATCTTGAGGCTGTTACTTAGTTTTCACAAATTTGCAAGGCAGCCATTATTTCCAATTATTTTTTAAGATGCCAAGACTGAAATTTAGAGAAATTAGTAAATAATTTGCCCAAGCTCAAGTGGCCAAAGGCAGGGCCTTTGAGGTGCTGAAACTTGTTGTGGAAACCTCTCACTGTCCCACCTCACAACTTTTGGAGGGAAAAACTGGGCTCAAGTCCAGGCCTTTGCAGCTGTGTTCTGTCCATTGACACCACGTCCTATGAGATGAGCAGGGTGTGTGTGTGTGTGCGTGTGGTGGGTGGGGGGTTCCTGGTGTCCGAGGTGGCAGGCAGCCGTGCCTCCAGGGCATAAAGCAGCGAATGCCGTGCCAGCAGTCTTGGTCTTTCTCTCATTCTTTCTGCCTCCTCATCCCTCCTCGTCCTCCCGCCGCTTCCTTCCTTCTCTTCCTCTCTGGATGCCTCCTCTGACTTGTCCTTTCCTCTCCTCTTCTGTCCCCTCTCCCCTCCTCGTGCCCCCATGATCTCTCCCTACCCCCCTTCCTATTCTTTCATCACCTCTTTCATCTCCTGCTCCTTCTCCACCTCCTCCTCCACCAACTCGAAGCCTAAAGAGCAGAGCTGCCTGCTGTTGCCATGGGAACCCTCAGCCTTGCTGCAGCCTTTTCCTGGCTCTCGGCTGGCCTAGGACCAACAAGAGAGGATGATGGGGTGGCTCCAGGATTTCCTTTGTCTCCTCCTCACAGAGACCCTGGAACCCCCCTGCATCCTCAAAGGCCCCAATCAGCTGTCCCTAGAAAGGCTGAGGGCAGGAAAACAAAGGGTTATCAAGAGCTCAAGGGCAGGCTTGAGAGTGGGACGGGGCAGTGGTCACCTTCACCACCACCGCAACCCCACCCTCCAGTCTACTGAACAAATTCAGGTACAATACAGAAAAAAAAAAAAAAAAAGCCCAAAAAACAAAACGTTACCCCCAGCACCCAACTGTGCACAGAAATCTCCATAAACCTGACTTTGGCTAGCCCCCAGCTAAGGCCCAAGTTGTGATCAAAATCTTTCTTTGCTGAACACTTTGTCTCGCTGAAAGAGGTCCCAGCCAGAATTTAGGAGATCAATGGTTGTTCCCAGTCTTGCTGGGTAACCAGGAGCTTCACTCCATACATGTCACATGGAGAGTCCTGTTTCCCCCATAAGCTTCTAGGACACCGTGGAAGCCACAGGGCTGTGCAGGCTCTTCTGGCTCCTCCTCCAACCTCCCTGCAGGAAAGCCCTTTCTGTGGACCCACTTTCCTCCAGGGCTTGTTCTCTGCATCTGTTGGAGCCACCACTGTCTTTTCCCGTGGGAAATTCAAAAGACCTTGGTCACTTTCTCCTTCCTCCCTCATGTCCTGAGTCCTCTGTGACTTCCTTATTTTGATCTTAATTTGAAGAACATATTTAAATCACCAGTTATGGGCAAAAACACAACTGGCTGGTATAAAGCCCCTCTTTATAACCAAGTGGATTAATATTTTGTAAAGCAGGGAGCTTGGAATTTCCTCTCCTTTGCTTATTCCATCAGAATGGAGCTTGCTTGGTCTATCTTCCTGCCCTGGGGACTGTCTGAATTAGCCAGTTCTTGCTGTGGCAACAGCCTTCACTCCCTCTTGCCAAATTTCAGTGGCTTATACGAGCAAACATTCACTCCCCGCTCACAGTATATGAGTGCTGCTGGTCACCAGAAGCTGTGCTGGACGCTCTGGGGCTCCACCGGGCTTGGCTCAGCTCTGTGTGTGTGCACAGATGCTCAGTCGTGTCCAGCTCTTTGTGACCCCACGGACTGTAGCCCACCAGGCTCTTCTGTCCATGGAATTTTCCAGGCAAGAATATTGGAGTTGGTGGCCCTTTCCTACTCCAGGGGGTCTTCTCGACCCAGGGACTGAACCCATGTTTCTTGTGTCTCCTGCATTGGCAGGCCAGTTCTTTACTTACCACTGCACCACCTGTGAGACTCTCCGTTCCATGGGTCTTCTCTTACTCTGGGACCTTGCCTGAAGGGGTAGCCCCCACCTGCAGCATGATGCTGTCACAGCCCAGGGCAGAAGCTCAAGGGAGGAAGAGGTGAACCAGCAAGCCCATGGAAAGGTTCTGCTCCAAGGTGGGATAAGTCAGATCTGCTGGTACATTAGTGGGCAAAGCAAGTCATGTGACTCAGTCTAACGTCAAAGAAGAAGTAAGCCTGCCTACAGGGAAGCTCGACAAGGACAGAGAGGAAACAGACAATTATAAACAAAGACTAGAGACTTCCTGGTGGTCCAGTGGTTAAGATTCCGCCTTTCAAAACAGAGCAGGTGGGTTCAATTCCTGGTGGGGGAGCTTAGATACCACATGCCTTGGGGCCAAAAAACCAAGATGCAGAACAGAAGCAATATTGTAACAAATTCAATAACCCCTTTAAAAATGGTCTACATCAAAAAATCTTAAAAAAAAAAAAAAGAATAGAAGCTACTACAATGTTGAAACAATCTCAGACTCCAGTTAGCTTTTTGCTTGTACCCTCCTCGTATTATATTGAACTATTACCTGAAAGAACAAAAGTAGGTGCCAGTTCAGAGTCAGCCAGACAGGAACTGAAACCTGAATTCCTTGTCTTACTGCTGTGTGACCTCAGGCCAGTTGATTAATCTCCCGGAGCCTCAGTTTCTACAGCTGTCAAATGAGGATAATAACGTGGATTTTGAATGGTTGTTATGGGGATTAAATGGGATTACACAGCACTTGGCAGATGGTAGGCATTCAGCAGAACACAGGTACTACTATTATCAGTACAGAGAAGTGAATAAATTATTTTTCATCAAAATAGATAACTTAGATATACCCAAATGTCTCCTGCTTTTTCCTAGTTACCCAATCTGGGTCTTAGTCCTTGGCCAGAGGATGTTAGGGAACTATAGTAATAGCTAATGCTAACAGTTGTGTGACACTTACTGCATGTAAGGTACTGTTTAAAAGATGATAGAATTTAAGCAAATGGAAACACAGGAAAGGAAGCTAGACAGGTGTCTTGTCTGTAGCCACATATGTGGCAGAGCTAGGATCTGAACCCAGGCAGCTCAGCTGAAAATATCTGTGCTCCTAACCATTGTACTATTCTGCCTGTCAGCTTAGTTGGTAGCCAATAATTGGCCAGAGTAGTGGTGGGGTTGAAAGCTATGTGCCTATGGATGTTAAGCCACGTCTAGTTTATTAGACTGAAAGAAAATTTGGAGAATGATCTGGATTTATTATCAATTTTGATATAAAATAAAGAAGTTGTGGGGGAGGGGTTGGGCAAGAGTAAGATGCAGAATCTGTGGGATTCAGCCTCTAGTCATTTCAAGTGGAGTGTGAACCCAGGTGGGAAGTAAGGTAGATGTTCTGGAATGGAGGGTGTCTGTTTCTCTTCCATTCAGAAGCCCCAGCCTTTGCTTTCCAGGTAGATCAGCTGCCTTTTGGAAGGCAGGTCTCTGAGATTCCACTCTTTGCTGGGAAAGATTGTGGTTATTTTGTTCGTGTCAGCACACAAGGTAGCAAGATGAAAAATTTTCTGGGAAGTATCTCACTCCCCTTTCCCAGGACAGGTGACAACATTGTCATCCCAGCAGGCCCCAGTTGGCTTTGACATCTGCAACAGAAGGGGAGAGCTGGTCACACTGCCGGAGGTACTTCAGCCAGTGAAGCTCTTCATCACCCTCTGTTATACCAAGAGTTGACCATCCACTTGGAGCCCCCGCAACTGATGATAAGCATGACAGCAAACTTCTGACCAGTCCATCCTGAAGGAAATCAACCCTAAATATTCACTGGAAGGACTGATGCTGAAGCTCCAATACTTTGGCCAGCTGATGTGATGAACCTACTCATTGGAAGAGACTCGGATGCTGGGAAAGATTGAAATCAAAAGGAGAAGGGAGCAGGAGAGGATGAGATGGTTAAATAGCATCATCGACTCAATGCACATGAATTTGAGCAAATTCTGGGAGATAATGGGCGACACAGGAACCTGGTGTGCTGTAGTTCACAAGATCACAGAGAGTCACACAAGACTTAGTGACTGAACAACGACAACAGAGACTTCTCACTGACCCTGAGCCTGTAACTGAGGCCAGCCCACACTCTCATGCCCCCTGGGACCTTTAACAGGGTGCCCTGGTCATCCTGGTCTTGCTGAAAGCAAGCATTCTTAACCCACTGCTGTCAACTCACCAATTATTTCCTGCTTCGTGTTCTGCATCTTTGTTTACTCAGCTCCTGACCTTTTGATTTCAATTCCCAAACCCTACATTCAGTCCTTATATGTAAGAAATGCTTGGGCTTAATTTGATTTGATTCATGGATGTGGTTTGGGAGTCACCTTCTGGATTCAACATGAAGCATCAACAAGCTTGGTGTGCGCCCCTGGGGCTGACCTGGTTGCGGCAGGCCAAATACTGCTCCACTCTGGTGCCCTTGCTGGTTTTCATTGAGGCTTCCCCTGATCGTTGATAATCTGGGGAACACAGCCTGGACTTCATGACTATCCATGTGGGAATAACATTAGCTCAATTTCATTCCCTTCAGAATCTGGATTCCTTATCTTTGATTCGTGCAGAGAGCACTGTTGTGCCCACCGTCAATTCCCACCTCCAGACTAGAGAAGGACTTGACTAGGAGGAGTGACCTGCATATTTTGGGGGAAGTTCTGTCCTTGCTCTTCGCTTAGTAAATCCAGTTCCCAAGAGTGGAGTCCAAACCTGCTTCTCCTCCCCCACTTCCTTAACTTTTGAGTCAGTGAGGACTCAGCCTAGAAGGCATTCAGGTGACCTTTACTCAGTAGTCAGTAGGGCTTTAAATCATGCTGCCCTTACAACTGTGCACCCGTTGCACAGGGGTGTTTAGCTCTCTGGGTGCCCAGCATAGCATCAGACTACAGCTTCACTAGCCTGCACCTTGAATCCAACTTTCCCCTGTCCAGTTCCCTGGTTCCTGATTTTACCTTGGATCTGGCTGTTCAAGCCCTTATGGCTGTGTCTTACACATTCTATATCCACCATCTCTCTGATCTGTGTGATACTTCTGTGAGCCTTCACACTTACTCAGATGGCCCTTTCAGATCGATAACTTGGATTATGGTCATATGTCACAAAATGTTGCCACCTAGGAAATCAACCCAGACCCCTTGGGTGATATTACATGAGCCAGACGACATCTGACTATGTCTCCTGGATTTGGGCTGATAGCCTCTTCCTTAAGGGAACAAACTGTCTTGTCTTGGGTGGTTTCTCCAAGAAAATTCTCAGCTCCCCCCTGCCCAACCCCCCGCCCAACCCCCACACCCGTATGGGCTTTTAGAACTCCTCATGGCCCCACCAAGATGGATAGTCATCTCATCTCCTCAGATAGAGCCTTTCTTGGACTATTAAGTTGTCAGATTTAACAAGGACAAGTTTTACTCATCAGATTGGCAAAAATGAACATGATTGACAATGCTCAGAAATGGTGTAGGGAAACAGATGCTTTTAGAAAGCATTTGTGGAAGGGAATATTAACACAACTCTACCGTTCTTGGAGGGCAGCTTGAAAATATGTATTGGAACTTTGACCTCAACAATATTCTTTCTAGGAATTTATCAGGGAGTTCATTGGGCAAATTTTCAAACACATACATGTAAGAGAATGCTCCTTTCAATGATGTTACTGATAGCAGAAAAAGACATGGGATTTGTTAAATAATTTATGTGGCATCTATACAAAGGAATGCATGGCAACCATTAAAGAGCTTGTCACAAAGCAACACGAATTGATATAGAAAGATGTCCACGCCACATTGCTGA
Organism: Capricornis sumatraensis; assembly: GCF_032405125.1. Lineage (NCBI taxonomy): Eukaryota > Metazoa > Chordata > Mammalia > Artiodactyla > Bovidae > Capricornis > Capricornis sumatraensis. The sequence continues at coordinate 211,884,123 of NC_091070.1, forward strand.
GTAAAGAAGCAATTTACACCATAGGTTGTCTAAGATAATCCCAGTAATGGACTTCAGATATATATACACTTATTCAGGAAGCTCCCCGTCCAGGGGGGATGGTAGACAGAAATACCCGCCTGCCCCAATATGGGATTTCACGGTCTATAAGTCATTAGAGAAATGTAGGAAAGAGCATCTAAGGGGCCCAGGGAAGCCTTCCTAAACAGTGACGGTTAAGCTGGGAGCTGAAGGGTGCAGAGGAAGATGCAGAGACCCAACTAGAGGCGTCTGATAAACGGTTGGGTCCTTGGGCTTCCCTGGCAGATGGTAAAGAATTCACCTACAAGGCAGAAGACCTGGGTTCAATTCCTGGGTCAGGAAGACTCCCTGGAGAAGTAAATGGCCACCTACTCCAATATCCTTGCCTGGAGAATCGCATGGGCAGGGGAACCTGGCAGGCTATAGCACATGGGATTGCAAAGTCAGAGACGACTGAGTGACTAACACTTTCACACATGGGCCTCGAAACATAGCCACGACCTAGATCTTCTTCTCTAAACACCGGGTCACAGGCCACTAGCCACAGTGGATGCGGAAAACATCATTGAAATGAGGCCCATAGATGGGCCATTGGACAACAGGTAGGCTCGGATGGGAGCATTGAACTTTGGCCTAAGGCCTATTGTCTGAGGCAGAGGGAAGCTCCACCTTCTTTAAGTGACCGTCTAAGTCCTTCTCTCACCTGCCCTGCTGTGCCCTACAGCAAAATGACACTTAGTCACATTCTATTCTATAGTTAAACTTGCACTTTATGAAAATTGCTCTGAATAACTCTGGGGGGAAAATTGTATCCGTCTCCATTCATCTTCAATGGCTTTTACACCTCACTCGACACAACTGTCTCCTTTGATTAAATCTCCATTAAGGCTCTGTTCCATATTCAGAAGCTCTGTAAGCCAATTAGCCCACTGCTCCATAGGTTAGGGTGGAGAGCAGTGCTTCTCAGAGAGAGAGAGAGAAGAGAGGAAGGGAGGGAGGGAGAGAGAGAAAGGAAAGAGAAACGTGTCTCCCCTGCTAGAGCTACAGTTAATCAGTGTTTATCAGTGTGCTCTCATTTCTCCACATTTAATCAAAGGAAATGGTAGGGACGTTGCCAGAAAGATGCAATGTCAGGGCTGGGGAGTCCAAGTTCAGCTGGTGCATTATGCCAGACTCCGTAGAGGGGATGTCGGTGTCCTGAATGGAGTGGTGCTTAAGAGTGTTCAGGCACCTCTCAATCTCATCCTCTCCTTGCTCGTTCAGAATCCCCAGGAGTGCTCACCCCCAGCCTCAGTTCCCTAAGACCCTGCCCACGTCTGCACATTGAGAGCCTAGTCTCATGGCCCTAGACCTTGGGTCTAGGAGGCAGGGGGTTGGAGGTAGGGGGGTTGGTTATCTCTGAACCGCCAAGTTACTGCCTGCCCATGAACTGCCCCTCTTCATCCCTGGCTTCCATCTGGAGACTTGGCTAGTGCCCTAAGCCTGTTGAAGGCTGGGGCTCCTATCAGCCTCTGATTTCCAGAGTGGGTTCAGGGGCCCTGTCTGGCTCTCTGTCTGGCTCTCTTTCTTTCCCTGGAGGATAGAACTTGTCCTCTGTTCCTGGCCATGGGATGCAGGTCTGCCCTGAAAAGACAGCATCTGCCCACATTTTGGTATTGCCTGAAGGTGGTGAATCCAGCTGTTTCTCAGTGTCCCACTGACTGCATGAACATGACTTATTTGGGACCTTAAATGCCTCCACAGCCTGGATCCATGGCTAGGCTGAATGAAGTGACTTTGAACAAAAGTTCATGTCAGTTCTTGCACTGAGGTCAAATGCTCATGCTTAAGATAAAAAGATTCAGAATCAAAAGACAAAGGTAGGATTGGAAGTCAACCCAAGGCCAGGATGCAAGAACAAGCTGATTCAGACCTGAGTCTGTCCAGGTGCTTGGAATGGATCGACCAGCTCCAGACTCTACCTACCTCACATCAAGGAAAATGGGAGAAGGATTCACCTAGCAGATTGCCCAAAGCTCTCTGTCCTCTAGCCCAAGTGGCCTTGAGAAGACGCTTTCGGCTATTTTGGTGTAGAAATGCGGTTATAATGGAGTCAAGGGCCTAAGAACTTGTGGGGGCATCTGACTGCATCTCCCTGGGCCTTCCCAAAGGGACTGGGTGGAGGAGGCTGGCATGAGCACCTGGAGTCCATCAGCCTAGTCCTCTGACCCCAGGGTGGAAGCCGAACTGTTGTTCTGTTCCAGACTCAGCAGTGTTGGTCTGTTCTTCCAGGGTTTCCCAACTTTTCCCCAGACCTCCCTTAACTCATGCAGATTTGCTGTAGAGGCAGGGGTCTGCTTCTTGCCTCTGGTCTCCTCTGACTTGCCCCAGGTTCTGCTCCTCTGCCTCCATGCTCTTTGACACTGAACTTGTTCAACTGCAGTTGAAGATTTGTGCATGGCCCTTTTCTTGGGGCTTGGAGTTTTGGTCCCTTCACTGGGACAGCACAGAAGAACCCTTCTTTCATTTCAGTGTTGGCTCTCTCCTCCCCTTGTAGACCTGATGGGTTCTAGATATCATAGGCTGGATCCCATGTGTCAGGTCAGCATCCTCTTGGGACCATTCTGTCTGCTGAGGCTGCCCATGAAGCTAGTGTGTTGAGAAGTAACGTTAGTACAGCTTCTGGAATGAAGGAGGTACTTCTCTCCATGCTGAACCTCCGTGACGATGGGCTTTGCTGGAACATGTACCTAATTTTCTGCCTTGGCTCAATATAAACTTCATATCTATAACCATACTAGTAAGAAATATTTACAACAAATATAACAGAATAAAAAAGGAGAAAAGTAATAGATGAATATTTTTATGATGTTGGTGTAGCATTTGAGAAAGGGAAAACAAATATCTACCATGTTGCAGTAACAAATAATAACATTATGGTTTTATCTTCCTGATTAATTTTTTAGTTCAAAAACAATTAGCAATTAAAAGAAAAAGATGAATCTCAATTTTAAAGATGTTATTCAAACGCAATACAGATGATGTAAAAATTATACATACCAAACAAAAATTATTGCACCTTGCAATTTTCACTGTTTTAAATTTTAAATGCAAATAAAACTTCAAGTGGTCATATAGAATGTTAGAATTGAAGTAATGCCATTTTTTTCCTTTTCCATTTCCATGCTTATTTCTAAAAATTTACCATTTAAATACAGGGATATGAGATACCTCAGGGCTTGGAGACAGGAAATGTGCTTGAAGAAAGCAGGGATGAGTTCAAATCCTAAGAATTTACTCCTGAAATGAACACATGGAGCCAAACTTGTTTGCATTGGGGGCCATTTGTATAATCAGAGCTTCTCTAAATTAGTGCCATGTAGAACACAATGTTTATTAAAGTATGTGTAATAAAAATGTGCTAAATGGAAGCTTATTGCATATATATCATTATTATTAAAGCTCAACTGTAGCATAACAATTGTTCAGAACCTGACCAATAACGAGTTTGTCAAAGGGGCATATTTTACCACTTACATTGTTTAGACTTGCTAGTGAGTGGTGATAATAAAATGCAGACCAACTTTTAGTCAATTTTATTATTATTTTTTTTACTGTTTATTACTGGATTTTGTTGTTTTTACTGTTTTTTGTTTGTTTTCTTCCTATAGGCAATGTTCCCTCTACTGTCTGCACCTGGGGCAAACTGCCCCCCAACACTGCCCCTGAGATACTCTGATTAGAGTGGGGCCCCCGATGGAAAGAAGCGCTCACTTTGGGCTCAGGGTAAGGAAGCACGTTCCAACTGTCAGAGCTCTCCAAGATGGAGTGGGCTGCCTCAGGAAGCAGTAAATCTCCTGTCACGAAAGGTGCTCAAGCATAAGATGACCTTTAAGGTCTTTCCAACTTGGGGACTCAGTGACTCCTTGAATCAGAATGGCGCAGCCTCCTTCCGTCCTTGGGTGTGTTGGGGACTTAGCTGTGTCTGAGGCATGGGTTCCAGCTGAGCTCATTCAAAGAGACACAACCCCAAATTCTAGCGTCACTCCATGCCCATTTCCACTCACAACCTTCGCTGCTGTCAGTAACTGGCTGCACTGCCCATGGGCAGAGGCAGACAATTTCTGACTCCTGGTCAGAGCAAAGTGGGGCGAGCCCAAGCCCCTGCAGAACTGTCCTAAAGAAAATGGTGAGTCAAATGCCTGGACAGGGCTTCCTTGCTGACTTGAGTCCTTTTCTCTTTCTGGAGCTCCTCCTCCCAGCCTCAGCCATGGGAGGGCAATGTGTACCCTGCTGTTTGCAGCTCGGGGAATAAAGCAATTGTAAAGAAGGGGTATCGATCCTAAATTCCTGTCCCTCTTGAATTCCCCAGTGGGAGACTCCCATTATCTCTCTAGTACAAGGTACATTATTAATGGATTATGCTTTTAGCCAGTAAAGGTCATTTTTTAATACTTTTAATGATTCCGACCTGGATTTTCTTTCCAGAGACAGTATTTTCAAGACTCTGGCTGTGAGTATCAGCAGACAGAGAATGGATCACAACCGGGGTGGCACCTGAAGGTGCCTACCTCATCCTGGGGAAACACACTCATCTGCGTCTTCACTGGGCAAGAGTTTGCTGACATTGCTTTGGGTCACATGCAGTGCTGGCCACCAGAAGTCCAGAGACATGGGAGCTGCCTGTACCCTCAAGACAACTGCAGGCTGCCCAGGACAGTCAGACCTGCATATAAACAAAGACCACGGTATAGATAAATGCGTGTACTGGTGGAGGTGTGGGAAAACACTATGAGAGCTCAGTGGATTCACTAAGGTGGCTTTATTCATTGAAAGAAATGAAACAGATGCTGGGTGGAGTCCGTGAAAGATACAGGGGTATCTTTTGGAAATCAAGGAGAAACTTGATCATCAAGCTCATAGGGAAGAATGGCTCTGGGGAACTCAACAAAGGGAGTTTAAGAACTCCTCTTTAGGGATTTCCCTGGTGGTCCAGTTGTGAAGACTTTGCCTTCCAATGCAGGGGGCGCAGGATCGATCCCTGGTTGGGAGCTTAGATCCCATATGCCTTGCAACCGAAAAGCCCAAACATAAAACAGAAGCAATTTTTATAACACAGTCAATAAAGACTTAAAATAGTCCACGTCAAAAAAAAAAAAATCTAAAAAAAAAAACACACTTTTTTCTAGAGAGCTGCAACGTCTGTATTCTCTTCCAATGACTCCTCCCTCCTCCAAACCCCACATCACTCCATTAAATTTTCAAATCCCAGGAGAAGAAATCTGATTGATCTAGTTTGACTCAGGGTTTGTCCCCTTTATACTGGAGCAGTTTCCAGAGGAAGAGCCATCGTGGTAAGGCAGCCATCACAAGTGAAGAGAGGCAGTAACTACTGTTCTCTGCAGGATCAGAGAAGGCTGTTGGAAATTCTTCCATTAGCATTAAACTTTGCAAGACTGGTCCAGGCAAAACAAATAGTACGTGCAAAATCCTGGAAGAATCATAGATCATGGCAGATGTGTAGAGTTCTGCATACCTCTGTATTACAGGAGCTACCACAACCCAGTGCTGTATAAACTCTGCACCCTAACTTTAACTGTCTGGGTTTGGATCTTGTCTCAGCTACTTGCTAACTTTGGAACCTGGGGTTCTTGTTCAACCCTTTATGCCTCAACATTGATAGGATTTGTCCCATAGAATGGCGGTGGAGAGGGAATGAATTAATCCATGTCAAGGATATGAATTAGTGCCTGGCCCACAGCCAGCATTCATCATGTTAGTTATTATTATCACAGATGGAGCATTGAGTAGGGCAGTAAGTGAGGAAGGTCACTAACAGTTAGGACCACATCCTTGTAGGCTGCTGCTGCTGCTGCTGCTAAGTCGCTTCAGTCGTGTCTGACTCTCTGTGACCCCATAGATGGCAGCCCACCAGGCTCCCCCGTCCCTGGGAGTCTCCAGGCAAGTACACTGGAATGGGTTGCCATTTCCTTCTCCAATGCATGAAAGTGAAAAGTGAAAGTGAAGTCGCTCAGTCAACCCCATGGACTGCAGCCCACCAGGCTCCTCCGGCCATGGGATTTTCCAGGCAAGAGTACTGGAGTGGGGTGCCATTGCCTTCTCCCCTTGTAGGCTAGTCATCTCCAAAGCACCAGATGTTCCCTGGAGAGTGTGAAGAAAATAGCAGAACCATGCTGTGCTTTGTTTTATGTTTCATTTTGAAAATGACAACGAAACTAAGCTTCACTAGAGTTTAATAAATGGAGTGACATCATTTTTCTCCCTTATCCACTCATCAAATAGTTGTTTGGCTCCTGGGGTGCATGAGGTCTCCTGAGGAAGGAGTGGGAGTTTCTCCATGCTGAAGGCTGCGAAGGCAGCCCCCTTATCACTTTCAGCTTGATGATCCATAGAGCAGTTGACGTGGGCTGGCAGAGTGTAATATCTTAAGTGGTAGAATCTTTCAGTATTCTGCAAGGAGAAAGAGCGCAATCTTGTGCCACCTAGAGGGTCTCCCGCTGGCTCACTGAATTTAACGATGAGAGATATTATTTTCTTTTATGAAAAAACAAGTTTTCCAAATTTGCTGACCTTTTCAGTGATGACAGGTAGCGATTGCTATTAGATATGTTCAAAAAGTAAACATCTGTAATCCGCCCTTTTAAGACAAAAGCAACATTTTTAACAATAAGTGAGAAAAGAACTGTTTTTTGAAAAATGTTTCCACAAAAGAACATGTAAAAGTGGATGTTTGAAGTGTTTCCACCATTATGTGATCTTATTGCCTAAAATATTGACAGTGTGTCACTTACAAAAAACTGTCATATCTGCATTTTATAAAAACTTAGAATTTTCTAAAATGTTAAAAAAAATCTTCCAGATAAAGAATTCTAGAGGGTTATGAACACATTTGTTCAAAATGTAAAAATGCCACACCTTCTGATTTGTTTGCAGAAGCAACTGATTTCTATGTGGAAAATGGAAATCTACCAGCCAAATGCCTAAGAGAGCCTCTGTATAATTGGTAGGTGAGACTGGAAAATGAAGCGGATATGTAGAAAGTGCAGGCAATAATATACTTCTTCCGTTTTGATTGCCAGGTCTATAGGGTGCTTGTCTTTCAGTTTGTCAAGTCACTAAAACCACATACAAAAATAAACATATTTTCAACTTAAATGAGTATATTAAAAAGTGCTAAACAAAGATTTTAAAAAGCACCAAAGCATTTACAATGAACAATTACATTGCTCTAATTGTTCTATTTTGTGGTCCAAGATTTTTACATGTAAAATATATTTTATAGTTTTCCACTTCACATATTTCATCCTTGAAAATGTTCTTCTTGTGCAAAATTTCCATAATACATTAACATACTACAAGTACATAACTTGTAGATAAATGAATAAATATATTTATACTGCAAATGCATCCTCAACAACTTTTTATTGATGGGGTATTGATCATGAAATTTGGAGACTTCCATAGGAATGGGACATCTTAAGAAGAATAACATATGAGGGTGACATGAACATGTTTATATTTTAGACAGTTGCCTTTGGCAGCATGGTGAAGGATGATCAGCCTTACCGGCCTAAGTCAAACATATTCCATTAATCAAATCTTAGTTCCTATTAACTGCCCCAAGAAACCTTCCCTGATTTTACCAAACTGGCTTGGGTACCTCTCTTCTTGGTAAGCTAAGTCACTTCAGTCGTGTCCGACTCTGTGCGACCCCGTAGACGGCAGCCCACCAGGCTCCCCTGTCCCTGGGATTCTCCAGGCAAGAACACTGGAGTGGGTTGCCATTTCCTTCTCCAATGCATAAAAGTGAAAAGTGAAAGTGAAGTTGTTCAGTAGTGTCTGACTCGTAGCGACCCCATGGACTGCAGCCTACCAGGCTCCTCCGTCCATGGGGTTTGCCAGGCAAGAATGGCAACCCACTCCAGTACTCTTGCCTGACTACTATAGAAGGCAGAGAACTGGTGTTTGACTTTTGTTTCTGACTTGTAGAAAGTACTCTATCAACACTTTTGAATAAACCATGTAGAATTTGACAGGGGTGATTGGAAGCAGAGTTTGGAAATACCTGAGATCAAATCCTTCAAAACAGAGAGATTTACCCTGGGCCCACGGATGCTTCTTCTTTGCTTTCATAATGTTTCCAAAATTTTTAATTAGCTGCTAACTTCAAACATTTGGAGTTCTGTGGAAATGTCTGGATTTTCAATTTCTTTTGAAAAATCAGAAAAGCAGGCAACTGGATCCATATTCCTCTAGGGCAGCATCAGCTGGAGCTGTCAAGCTTTTGCTTCCTGTAGCTGGGGCATGCAGGCTCCAGGTCAACCCAGCACTCTTGAGTTACTTGCCTGAACCCATCAGGCATTTGAGTTGGTGATGTTTGCTTTAGAGAGGTGTGCATTTAAAAAGGGGGAGTGCTTAATCTAAGAAAGAGAACTACTGTATGGGGCATTTCAGGCACCAGTGGTTTGTGCATGCCTAGTTGCCAAGTCGTGTCTGACTCTGTGACCCCAAGGACCATAGCCTGCCAGGCCCCTCTGTCCATGGAATTTCTCAGGCAAGAACACTGGAGTGGGTTGCCACTCCCTTCTCCAGAGGATCTTCCCGACCCGGGGATCGAAGCCACATCTCCCGCATTGCAGGTGAATTCTTTACCATCTGAGCCAGGAGGGAAACCCTTCAGACACCAGTAGAAAAGGGAAACTTCTGGTCCCTAAAATCGCATTATAGAGATGACTGCTTGCGGATCAAACAAACCAGCTGACGTGTACTCCTTGTTGTTTGTAACTATCTCCACCTCTCATGGAACCTCCAAAGGAAAAGTGGCTTCCTCCTTCCTAAAAAGAGTTCAGTTCAGTTCAGTCACTCAGTTGTGTCCGACTCTTTGCGACCCCATGAATTGCAGCACACCAGGCCTCCCTGTCCATCACCAACTTCCAGAGTTCACTCAGACTCACGTCCATCGAGTCCGTGATGCCATCCAGCCATCTAATCCTCTGTTGTCCCCTTCTCCTCCTGCCCCCAATCCCTCCCAGCATCAGAATCTTTTCCATTGAGTCAACTCTTCGCATGAGGTGGCCAAAGTACTGGAGTTTCAGCTTTACCATCATTCCTTCCAAAGAAATCCCAGGGCTGATCTTCAGAATGGACTGGTTGGATCTCCTTGCAGTCCAAAGGACACTCAGGAGTCTTCTCCAACACCACAGTTCAAAAGCATCAATTCTTTGGTGCTCAGCTTTCTTCACAGTCCAATTCTCACATCCATACATGACCACTGGAAAAACCATAGCCTTGACTAGACGGACCTTAGTCCGCAAAGTAATGTCTCTGCTTTTGAATATATATCTAGGTTGGTCATAACTTTCCTTCCAAGGAGTAAGTGTCTTTTAATTTCATGGCTGCAGTCACCATCTGCAGTGATTTTGGAGCCCAAAAAGATAAAGTCTGACACTGTTTCCACTGTTTCCCCATCTATTTCCCATGAAGTGATGGGACCAGATGCCATGATCTTCGTTTTCTGAATGTTGAGCTTTAAGCCAACTTTTTCACTCTCCTCTTTCAGTTTCATCAAGAGGCTTTTTAGTTCCTCTTCACTTTCTGCCATAAGGGTGGTGTCATCTGCATATCTGAGGTTATTGATATTTCTCCCGGCAATCTTGATTCCAGCTTGTGCTTCTTCCAGCCCAGCATTTCTCATGATGTACTCTGCATGTAAGTTAAATGAGCAGGGTGACAATATACAGTCTTGACGTACACCTTTTCCTATTTACCTTTAACTAAATTCTTTATCTCTGTTAGAGTGAGCTGGTTACTCTTTGAATCTTGTAGTGGTATTGGATCTCCCAACTTTAGGATTCCTTTGTTTCTCTCCCCAAATCAAAGAAACAAGGTCACAGAAGAGGAAACAGTTCTCTTTCATCATTCTCTATCCCAGAGAAGTCAGTGACCCTGTCTGGTTTTTCCAGAGTTAGACCTTGGTATATGGATTTATGTATATCTGTATTTTCTTCCTTCCTTCCTTCCTTCCTTTCAGCTTTATTGGAAGTGTAATTGACATACAATTTGTGTAAGTTTAAGTTTTACAGCATAATGATTCAGCTTAAATACATCATGAAATGATTACCACATATGTTTAGTGAACACCCATCATATCACATAAATACAAAATTAAAGAAATTGAAAAAATTCTTTTCCTTGTGATGAGAAGTCTTCGGATTTATTCTGTTAACAATTTTCATATGTAACATACAGCCGTGTTAATTATGTTTCTCATTTTGTACATTGCATCCCCAGTCCTTATTTTATCTTAGAAATGTAATTTTGTACATTTGTTTTTATGGTATAGATTTTGGCAGTGGTGGTGTTAGACTAAAGCCAACAATGCTGGTAGCAAATTCCTGATCATAATAGTGGCCACAGTTCTTTTGGTTGCTCAGTTCTGTTGAGTGTTAGAGATCATTTTCAAAAGCTCAGTCACAGTCTGTTACTTCAGTCTTTCCAACAATTTTGTGACTTCTTAATAAACCATTTTGGAGAATGAGGTGGCATCCCACTCCAGTATTATTGCCTGAGAAATCCCATGGACAGAGGAGCCTGTCGCAAAGAGTTGGACATGACTGAGTGACTGAACAACAGCAATAAGCCATTTTCAGAGTATAATAGCTAGAGTGTATTTGTTTAATTAAAATTAAGAACCTGACCATAACTTTTACTTAGACTGGAGTCCTGGTGAATGATTAGAAATCTCTTTCATGCTTAATGCATTATCCAAGCATTCTATTTCTTTTCAGTCCAATTTTTTTCCTGAAAATATTTTTTTCACTTAGAATTTTTACTATTGTTGTATAATTTATTGCTTTTGTTATTTTTAAATCTCTATTATTTCTGTCAGTTCAGTTCAGTTCAGTTGCTCAGTCGTGTCCGACTCTTTGCGACCCCATGAATCACAGCACGCCAGGCCTCCCTGTCCATCACCAACTACCGGAGTTCACTCAGACTCACGTCCATCGAGTCAGTGATGCCATCCAGCCATCTCATCCTCGGTCGTCCCCTTCTCCTCCTGCCCCCAATCCCTCCCAGCATCAGAGTCTTTTCCAATGAGTCAACTCTTCGCATGAGGTGGCCAAAGTACTGGAGTTTCAGCTTTAGCATCATTCCTTCCAGAGAAATCCCAGGGCTGATCTCCTTCAGAATGTACTGGTTGGATCTTGCAGTCCAAGGGACTCTCAAGAGTCTTCTCCAACACCACAGTTCAAAAGCATCAATTCTTTGGCGCTCAGCTTTCTTCACAGTCCAACTCTCACATCCATACATGACCCCTGGAAAAACCATAGCCTTGACTAGATGGACCTTTGTTGGCAAAGTAATGTCTCTGCTTTTGAATATGCTATCTAGGTTGGTCATAACTTTCCTTCCAATGAGTAAGTGTCTTTTAATTTCATGGCTGCAGTCACCATCTGCAGTGAGTTATAGTTAATGCTCTCTGGGCAGGTTAAAATTTAATTTATAGTCTCTTATTTGGTTGATCAACTTTATCAGATATTTGTGCTTTATCTCTTCAAAGAGATGAAGTTTTGATCATTAATCATCTCTATTGATTTCTTTCTTGATTAATTTTCCTATTTGTATTGTTCCTTTCTTGCTTCTATATGTGTATTCTATTATTTTTCTTTTAAAATTTTTATTAGAGTTGCTTTACAATGTTGTGTTAGTTTCTACTATACAGAAAAGTGAATCGGTTCTATGTATACATATATCCCTTCTCTTTCAGATTTCCTTCCCACTTAGGTCATCACAGAGCACTGGGTAGAGATCCCTGGGCTATGCAGCAGGTTCTCATTAGTTATCTATTTTATACATCGTGTTCAATTGTCAATCTCGATCTCCCAATTCATTCCACCCTCCCACTGGTTTCCATAGGTTTGTTCTCTATGTCTGTCTTTATTTCTGCTTTGCAAATAGGTTCATCTGTACCATTCTTCTAGGTTCCACATATATGCATTAGCATATGACATTTGTTTTTCTCTTCCTGACTTCCTGTACTCTGTAGGAAGTCTACTCTCTAGGTCTATCCCTGTCTCTGCAAATGGCAGTATTTTGTTTCCTCTTGTGGCTAAGGGATATTCCATATGAGTATTCCACTTACCACCAGCATGAGGATCATTATTGCCATGTGACTGATGAGTGATCCAGCCCTAACATCCCGACCTGAGGGTCCATCTTCCGGGCCACTGTGGGAGACAATCACCTTAGCCTGGGATCCTTGAAGGCAGAACCCAAGACAAAGACTTATGTACAAGTACTTGATGGGGAATATGATCCCAGGGTGCAGAAGTAGAAGGACAATGAAGTCTAAGGAAGCGGAACAGGGTAGGAGAGGAGGCATTATCTTGGCTACTGCCATGAGCAACTGGCTGCTTATCCCAGAAAACCATACGTAAAGCCCTCTGAAATGTGGCCAGACAGTGTTCTGAGGGGTGGTAGGGAGAAATTTATTTATGGTTTCTGACACCCATTGGTCAAAAGTTCGCCTCAAGGGGTATTAACTTCCCTGCATCTCAAGCTTGTGCATGTGAATGTTGCTGAGCATATTCCCCACTGTATCCCAGGCCAGCGTGTCCTAGAGAAGCTCAAGGGAGGCAGGTGAGAGGGGCACGGTGTGGTCTGATCTGTCATTGCTGCTGCTGCTAAGTCGCTTCAGTCGTGTCCGACTCTGTGCGACCCCATAGACGGCAGCCCACCAGGCTCCCTCGTCCCTGGGATTCTCCAGGCAAGAACACTGGAGTGGGTTGCCATTTCTTTCTCCACTGATATGTCATTAGGTATCTGCATAAAGCTGGCCAAAGCCTGTACCAGCTGATTGCAGGAGCAGAGGCTGGAATCAGAGACAAGCAAGGCCAGGAAGATCTAAAGTGGTACATGGAGGGGTCTATTATAATCAGTTTGGCAGAGACTCACGTAATTAAGCATCAGGTAGGACTGATGGTGGTGCATCAGGCTAGAAGTGTTGTCTATCAGGCAGTGAGAATCATCTTGGAAGGAAACAGAAACATGCAGGAAATCTGTAGGGTGTGTGTGTGTGTTTATATGTGTGTGTGAGCACACGTATATGTAGCTGAGAGGTTAGGGCAGTTGCAGACATCTTTTAAGGCATATTTGCCATGTGCCTGAAAGCCCAACTAGAAAGATACCTACAGAGGGGTGATCATTTTGAGAGTCTCATCTCTCGGTAATAGAATCACCCAGTTGAAGCCATTTAACAGCACAGAGAACCATTCTTGTCTGCTGTTGTTTAGCAGTTTTACTCCTGCCCAAAGCAGTTAATGATAGTTGAAAAGAGAACCTGGCTGAAGAGAGCGGACAAGAGGTGGTCAGAAGTTGATCCTGAATTCTTGGAAATGCGTTTCCTGGAAGGGTCTTGGTGAGTCATAAAATCTGCCTCCCTACCTCTAATGTACAGGTACTCGGCAAGGGCAGTAGACCTCTGTTATGTGTCAGATACAATGCTGGGCTCGTGGTGGGGAGAATATGGATGAAGGTCATCAGACACAACCTGATGGGAGGGGTAAGCCCTGGACTGAACATCAAAAGCATGTCTTGAGCTAGTATATACTCTTGTTCTGGCTCAACCACCCATTCATTGTGGGGACTTAGATAGACTGTTCTCCAACTTGAGCTGGAGTTTTCTCATCAATAAAATGAGGGCATTGGGCTGTGTTGATGGCTTTCTATTCTTTCTTCCCAGTGGCACGTGTGACACTAATCTTCAATACTCACGTAATAATAGTCAGAGGTCTACCCCTTGTTGAGTGCTTCCTTTGTTCGAGGTGACATTAATAACAGAGCATTACTCATTTAATAACACAGCAACCTTCAGAGAGAGAATCCGTCATCATCTCCACTTTAACATGAGAATCCTGAGACTTCAGCAAATTAAATAGCCCAAGATCAGTGTCTAAGTCAGTTCAGGCTGCTATAACCGTAGCCTGGGTGGCTTAAATAATACGCATTTATTTCTCTCAGTTCTGGAGGTCAGAAGTCCAAGATGAAGGCATCAGCAGATTCAGTGTCTGGTGGGGACTCACTTCCTGGTGTTCAGGCTGCCTGTCTTCTCATTTATTCTCGTGTGGTGGAGAGGGATCATCTCTCTCAGGTATCTCTCCCATTCATGAGGGCTCCACCTCATGACCTAATCACTTCCCAAAGGCCCACTTCTGAATACTATCACACTGGGGATTAGGCTTCAACATACAAATTTGGAGAGATTCAAACCTTCAGTTCATAGCAGTCAGATGGTGGTAAGTAACAAATAGAATTCTTCAATCTCAAGTTTGTTCTCAGAGGCGAAAATGCTTTGACACTATGCCAGATTGATGGGTCAAATCTTTGGGAGGTTATTTCTTGGACCAAAAGGAAGGATGAAAGTGAAAGTGTTAGTCACTGAGTCCTGTCCAACTCTTTGAGGCCCTGTAGACTGTAGCCTGCCCGGCTCTTCTACCCGTGGAATTCTCAGGGCAAGAATACTGGAGTGGGTAGCCTTTTCCTTCTCCAAGGGATTTTCCTGACCCAGGGATTGAACCTGGGTCTCCTACATTACAGGCAGATTCTTTACCATCTGAGACACAGGGAATTTCATGAAAGAAAGAAGGCTGAGGGCCGAAGAATTGATGCTTTCAAATTGTGGTGCTGGAGAAGACTCTTGAGAGTCCCTTGGATTGTAAGGAGATCAAACCAGTGAATATCAACCCCGAATATTCATTAGAAGGACTGATGCTGAATCTGAAGCTCCAGATATTTTGGCCACTTGATGCAAAGAGCCAGCTCATTAGAATAGACCCTGATGCTGGAAAAGACTGAGGGCAGGAGGAGAAGGGGGCGACAGAATGAGATGGTTGGATAGCATCACCAACTCAATGGACGTGAGTTTGAGCACACTCTTGGAGATAGTGAAGGACAGGGAAGCCTGGCATGCTGCAGTCCATGGGGTTGCAGAGTCAGACACGACTTAGAGACTAAACAACAACACCATGATGAAGGAGGGCCGCGATTCTCAGTCTTTAAAAACCCACTGCCCCTTTTTGTTAGATATGCAAATCACTCACTGCCCGGAGGGGTTCTTGCATATCTTCCTAAAGTGGAGTGCTGACTTTGTGAGAACCTCTGGGCCAAATCATCTCTCCAGGCCATTGTAAAGCTAATAATCCAATGAGAGCTCACATAAAGCACACAATCCTTGGCACACGGTAGGCCCTTAATATCTGGCCTTTGTGGCTGCCTCCCCAGCATCTATTTCTTCCTCCCTTCTTCTTAAAAGGACCCCACCTCTCCCATTTGTCCATTTGGGGTGGACAAACTCCCAGCTGGAGGAGTGGGATCTGGTTGGCTGAAACTAATACCATGATCTCATTTACATCGGCACATCCCATTCTTTAAGATAGTCGTTCAAAAATGGATATGTGACCCAAACTGGTCTAACCCGAGAAAATCTCATATTTATAATAGTAGTGAATATTATTTATCACCAGGTACATCACAAAATCTCTGAAGGAATGATCTGGAAAACACTGATGGCATTATTTTACTCAAATGGATGGCAATGAATCCATGAGGAAATAATACGTGTCTTGTAAACCAAGTAGGAAAGATTCAAAGGGGGGAGGTCGTTTTCCTTCTCCTCTGTGTGTCTGCGTCTGCCTCTGTCCTCGCCGCCAACAGCCGAGCCCACTGGTCCCCTCTCCTGAGGATGCGATCCCCACCTCTCCCGAGGATGCAATCCCCACCTCTCCCAAAGGGTCCAGGCCAGTCCAAACTGAAGCACAAAATATTTAAGAAGACTCAGCTCCTCCTCTGGCACCCCACTCCAGTACTCTTGCCTGGAAAATCCCATGGGCAGAGGAGCCTGGTAGGCTGGCGTCTATGGGGTCGCCAAGAGTCGGACACGACTGAGCGACTTCCCTTTCACTTTTCACTTTTATGCATTGGAGAAGGAAATGGCAACCCACTCCAGTGTTCTTGCCTGGAGAATCCCAGGGACGGGGGAGCCTGGTGGGCTGCTGTCTGTGGGGTCGCACAGAGTCAGACACGACTGAAGTGACTTAGCAGCAGCAGCAGCAGCAGCAGCAGCTCCTCCTCACTCCCTGGGTGAGGGGCTAGGGTAGGAGGCAGGGATCACTTTTACTGCTCTCAAGTCACTTTCTAGTTTGACTCACAGTGTTCATCCAGAGCCCTTGGAATGGTCCAGAGTCACAGGTCACTTGCTCTGGAGACCCCACGTCCTCGCCCATAGTTAACATGGCCCTCTATCACTCTCATGTCCAAGCAGGCTTCAGTTTGATGCCCCCACGAACTAAGTTTCCAGGGGTTTCCCAGTTCCCCAGGCTGAGAGGACAGGGGCTGGGCCTGACCTGAGACCCTGAACCTGAACTGTGCATATGATTGCTACGCAGGGACTGAGCCCCCTGACGGGGGTGCCTGTGTGGGTGTCTCCAGACCCCTGCCCGATGCTCCTGGACACACTGAACCATGGCTAGATATTGCTGCGCCCTGAGATGTTGCGTTTTCTCCCCTTCCGCATCTCCGCACACCCCCAAGGCCCGTGGTTCCGGACTCCTCCTCCCCCACCCCCACCCCGCCCCCACACCCCAACCTCAGGCCCTGTAGGATTTCACTATGGATGAACACACATTCTTCCTCGTGGTGCTGATGATGGCGACAGGCATAACCTGCCTAGGATGCTGAGGTGGGCGTGAGGTCTAGGCGCCGGAGGCAGGCACAGGGGGCGGGCACTGGAACGAGAAAGGGCTTTGAAAAGAAGTGATAGACACTGGTTTGTGGGGGTGGGGTGGGCGGCTGGGAGTGGATCTGAGCTGATAGCAATTTTTCCTGTTTCCTTGACTTCCAGATGACATTCTTGAAACACGGCCTGACACTGGCTGGTCAGCTTGAGTGGTTTTTTTTTTTTTTTTTTAAATTCCTAACCAAGAATTGTACTGCTTTTATTAGCGATCGGTACTGCGATAGGAGTGCTGACGGCAAGAAGCCTGGAGGTGAGTTTGGAGGGGCTGGCTCTCAGACAGCAAGGGGGCAGAGGGGAGGAGGAGGAAGGGCAGCGGATAAGAAGCATCTTTTCACCTCAGGGGTAAAGAGAGCCGAGGCCTGCAGAGCTGCTAGGTTGGGAAGCTGGCCATGGGCCTGGGGAGTGGGGTGGGGTCCGAAGGACAGGCAAAGCATTCACCCACTTCCTAGGTCCCCGAGAATCAGGCCATCGTGGCCTCAGTGGGGACTCCATTCCCCCAAGTTTCTTCACGGGATGATGATTCTAAAATGACTCCTGTTCTCTTTCCTAGGATGGATAAAGGAAAACAGACACATTTTGATGAGAGATAATGAAATCTCATTCAGGTATTTGAAATGGACAAGAGAGAGGTCGAAAGGGACATACCCCGCTTCGGGAGCTTGGGGTTCGTATTGTGACCTAAATCCTCCATAGGTCTGTGAACTTTATTTTGTGATTATAAAAGGATCCTTAACTTGTTACAGCTGAGAACTGGGGTGTGAGCAGAAATTCAAATTCTTATTTTGCTATAGAGCAGTTAAAAGGATGAACTTGGGATCAGGCCCACTTGGCCTGAATCCTGGCTCTCCCCCTCACTAGCTGAGTGGCCTTGCCCAAACAATGTAAACTTTCTGACCCTGAGGTTCTTTATTAGAAAAATGGGAGATAAAATGAGGCTAAGGAGGCAAGTTTCCAGAAGGGCCTGGTGTATTGGTGCTCCAAAACCTGGCAGAGTTCCCCCACTCCTGCTGTTTATTAGTGGTGTGACCTTGGGAAAGTCATCGAGTCACTTACTCTCTAAGATTTCAGTTTGCTCATCTGTAAAATGGGGTTGAAAAGAGTTGTACCTCTCTCCTAGGGTCCTTGTGGGCTTAAACGTCTGCAAAGCACTTAGCATAGAGGCTGGTGCCTAGCAAACTCTGAGTTTAGCCAAGTTAGTCATCTCCTAACATGCCTGGTGCAGCGGGATAGATGGCAGGTGTAACAGCAGCTATGAATCATTGTCTTAGATGCTATTATCTAGGCTTGGCATCAGGAAGGGAGAGGCCAGATGTCCTCATTATAATGTTCTAGAGGCAAAAACAAAAACAAAAAAGTTTACTGCCCTTATCTAGAGCCTTATATAAGTGGCTATTAGAAATGGGGAGCTTTTAGAAATGCGGGTTCTCAGGCTCCACTCCAGACTTACAAAATCAAAATCTGCATTTTAGTAAGATCCCTGGGTGCTGGAGCAGACCTTAGCTCTTGCTCAGCACTGAACTGGACACACTCAGAGGGAAGGATTGGACACGCTAGTTTCTGGCACACACTATGAGAGTTCATGGGGTTCGTGGGGTTCTCACGGCAAGAATACTGGAGTGGCTTGCCATTCCTTCCTCCAGTGGACCACATTCTGTCAGAACTCTCCGCTACGACCTGTCTGTCTTGGGCGGCCCTGCACAGCAAGGCTCATCTCATCGCTTCATTGAGTTATGTAAGTCCCTTTGTCAACGACAAGGTTGTGATCCATGAAGGGGATCCAAGAAGGCAAAAGGAGAAGGGGACGGCAGAGGATGAGATGGTTGCATAGCGTTACCAACTCAGTGGACACGAACCTGAACAAACTCCAGGAGACAGCAAAGCACAGGGACCCTTGGAGTGCTGCAGTTCATGGGGTTGCAAAGAGTCAGAGACGGTTTAGAGAATGAACAGCAACTAGATGGTACCCTCCTGTGAACTCCCACAGCACCTTCCACGCTGCATTTATTCCCCTCTGTTAGCCTGTTTACCCGATTGTCCCTACGATGAGCCTGTGGGCAATTTAGGAGCACACTCTGTCTCAATCACACTGAGAGATGGTAGAGGGCAGTGGTTAAGTGCCTCAGCTTCGGAGTCAGACTGCAGGGGCCCCATCGAGGCTCTGCCACTTATTAGATGGGTGAATTGGGTGAGTGATTTTGCTTCTCTATGCCTCTGTTTCTTTATGCATAAAAATCAAGAAAGAATAGTCTCTGCCTCAAGGGCTGTGGTGAGGATGGAAGGATTAATGAGTACCAGGCATGTGGTTAGCATGCACAAGAGTTAGCTCCTCCTGCTGCTGCTGTCAGTGTCCCTGGGACTGAGCCCAGGGCCAGGCACAGAGTAGATGCTCAATAAACAGTTACTGAATAACCGTGTGATCTCCGCCAGATGCACCTTAATGTGTTTCCTGCCCTTGACACTGGCAAAGCTCGTTCAGATATCGGACACTGAACTTCGCTTCTGCTGTGTGACTTGAATTTCCTGGGGAAGATGAGCGATTGGGAGCAGGCTCTTGGTGTCCTCTGAAAAATAACCTGCTGAATGTGCGGGATCACGTTGGCTCCTGTCTTCGGGGCCAGGTCAAGGGAAGAATAGCACTTGAGAAAATAGGGTGGTTCTGGTGTAAGGAGGCAGCCCTTCAGAGCCAAGCAAGTATGATCCAGGAAAAACAAATTCTGCGCATCTCTATTTAAGGAGAAAGCAGGGGACAATGTTTTGACTCAGCTTGGAAGTGTCCTCTTGTTCTTGAACGAGATATTGTGCTTTCACTATTACCCAGGATCAGCACCTGGAGGGGAAATGAGAAGATCTCCATATTAAGTCCTTGGCATCTCTTTCTACTTCCTCTTCTTGAAGTGGCTGGAAACACGGATTCCTGAGCTTGTGCCCTGCTGGGCAGCTCAGCCTCCAGGGACATAGCACACAGGGTGTTACAAACGCTGGAGGGTGCTTGAGTCACATCCTTTCCGACAAAACATTGGCTGCAGAGGGACAATGAGAGTGTCTCAGTGCATAGGTATCTATGCCTCTGAATTGTCCTTGCAAGCTTGGGCTCCTCTATTCCTCCAAACCTGAGACAACGGCAAGCCTGGGCCCAGTTTTCCCAAGAACTCTGAGTTGCAGTTTCCTCTCTGTATCCTCTACCTGACTGGGAGAGCTTTAAGGATAATTATCCTATCTCATCCAGCGCTGTGTTCCCAGAACCTCAGACAGAGCCTAACACATAGTAGGTACCAGTAAATGTTGATGTGAACTGAATTTAGCAAGGATCTGAGGAGAGGGGACTCTTCTTGGAAATCATGTGGGTGATACTGAGGGGCAGGGACAGGAAGATAGATTTCCAGAGTAACAGTAATAATAGCACTGCTTTATAGGAGCCTGTATGTGCCAGCTTCTCAGCCAGGCCCATAACATGTACCTCTTCTCACCCCCACTTTACAGATGAAGAAACTGAGGCCTCAGAGAAGTTAAGTAATTCGTTGGATATCAAACTCAATACATGATGGAGTCAAAGGAATGCATTTTTCTGCCCCGTTTTTCTCATTGACTCTGCTCATGATAACACAACTGTAGACTAGAAATTCAAATTGAGACAATCTGATTGGAGAGGCAGAATCCTTGCATTTGAATGCTTGAGAGTTGGTGTGCGTGGAAGGAAGAATCTTTTTGCCTGTTTGTTTGTTTTTGGTTCAGTTGTTTGTTTGTTTTCACAGATATTTAGTAAATGGGAGGAAACATGAGCCAGTGGACGTTAACTCATTGTGAGAACTTTCCAACAATAAAAGCAGGTCCATGACAGAATCAGTGGATGTTAGTGATAAATTTTTAAAAAATTGTGTCCCAGGAAATGCTAGACTTATAATATATCTGAAAAAAAAGTACGGGGTGGAGAATTCCACTATCAAATGGTTCTAGAAGCTGGATGCATTTTTCCATCTTGACGATTCATGCGTTAGCTAGTTAACCACTGAGAGTTAAGTTCTGCAGAAGAAATGAGTGTTTGACTTTCGTAATTCCAGTGTTTCCCATGTTTATTTGACTATTGAGCTTTTTTTTTTTTTTAAAGTAACACTTCTAAACATTTTACGGAACAGTAAACTGTTCCACTAGACACGTGGGGGAAACTTCAGTAGAATTCACCCTCTGTGTTTCTTCTTGCCCTGTGGTTGAATGACTATGCCAGTCAAGTTCAGTGGCAGAAAAGCCACTTTGCCAGCTTGCAATGATTTCCTAAATTGGGCAAATAACCTCAGTCGAGTGGCCAAGGTGATAAGCTCACTGGAGGAGAGGACACTGGAGGAAGCATTGTGTGCTCGATGGCACGTGGGTGCCATGTCCCTTTCCAGCAAGGCGTGCTGATAGCAATGTTTTCTTCCAGTGTTTGAATCTGTCAATTATGTCTCAAGCTACAGATAATATTCACATCCACATTTCACTCAAGATAAACCAATAATTAATAATAATACAAAATATTAATTGTTGGGTGAAAAACTGAAAAAAAAATGGCCTAGGCTTAAACAGAATTCAACACTTGAGACTTGCAAAAGGGGATTTCTCTTGGACTGCACTCCACGCTGTCCTGGAGATATGTGTGCAGTACACTTTAGCACATTTGTGTCTGCATGTGTGTGCTACAACACGCTGTCACTGACATACCCACACATGTGACTAACAGAAGTCCACTTTCAAAGCTCCTAACCTCTAAGTCTATCCTGGAATTTGGGACTCAGGGCAGTCTTATCCTGCTGAAGTCTCCCATGACCACTTAGGCATCAGTAACTTTTCTATGATCATCTTGGGGAGTGTATCAGTTAGCTCTTGTCACAATCATGCTGCATAACAACTCTCCCCCTACCCCAGGAAAAACCCTCAATGGCAAATAACAATAAGCATTATAACCTGCAGCACCTCATTCCTTCAGGTCAGCTGGTGTCTGGCCAATGTATGCTGAGCTTTGCTGTTAGATCTATTCCAGATTGGCTTCAGGTCTCTCTTCTGGTGCCAGGAGCTACCTCGGGCAAGTTCTTTAGGATAGGCCCTCCTTAAGGCTTAAACTTTGAATCATACACAGTTACATCCACCCGTGTTCCATTGAGCAAAACAAGTTTCATGACAAAGCCCAAGGTCTGTGGAGTGGGAAAGTGCATTTCTCCTATGAAGGCGGAGAGGAAGAGAGCCAGTGTTTGAGGAACCACATGTGATAGCAGAGAGGGTTTGTGGTCATATCCCTAATTTAGGCACTGGGTTGCTGCTGCTTCTGCTAAGTCACTTCAGTTGTGTCCAACTTTGTGCAACTGGGTTAGGTACCTCCAAACCCTTAGGAATTGTGTCTTTTGTGTCTATCAGAGGCAATAACAATGGAGCTGAGTCTTGAAGAACTAAACTTTCCTTTGACATCTCTGGGTGCCTTATGTTCCTCAGAAGAGCCCTGAAGGAAGGATATAGTAACATGAGAAGCACCTGGACAGCTTGGTAGACATAGCCATGAATCCTGGCTCTGCTGTGTGCAAGATAGGTGATTTAGCAAGTCCTTTATTGCCTCTTAGTGTTGGAGTTCAT
Source organism: Capricornis sumatraensis (assembly GCF_032405125.1). Taxonomy (NCBI): domain Eukaryota; kingdom Metazoa; phylum Chordata; class Mammalia; order Artiodactyla; family Bovidae; genus Capricornis; species Capricornis sumatraensis. The sequence continues at coordinate 211,906,534 of NC_091070.1, forward strand.
AAGAGCCATAATTAATCACATATCTCTCTCCTGAACGTTTTGGACCAACTTAGAATTATACATGGAGGTTTGACTGGGATGGAAATATTGACTTTATAACTGGCAGAACTGAATTTGAAGACAGCTTGGCCTTGAAGCTGGCTTACTTGACACCTCCCTCTATATTTGAACTCTGGAGCCCACCTGAGGGCAATTCTGGGTCTTCCTAGCCAACATTAAGCTAAATGAATGGGGAATTATGGTCAGGAGAGAGGCCACATCTAGGAGGTATGCTTACATATTAGAGAAACATGGATTAATGGGTATAGGCTTCTTGCCATCTTAAAAGTCATGCCAATCTCTCCTCCACCCACATGAAGGAAGGAGTCAAGGGTGAAAGGAAAGGTGGTGTCATCCCTCTTGTTCCCCACTTCCTCTGAGAGAGAAGCTGCTTCTGTTGCTGGGATCAGCAGGAGGTGGGGAGGAAGGAAGATTGGCTCTAACGACCCATAAAGTGGGACTGGTACTACCTAGAAGGGGCCGTCCTTGAGTCAGAAGGCACAGGCCTCTCTATGCCACTTGCTACAGATGGAGCATCAGGCTATTTCTAGCATGCCTGGAACAGCTCTCTTGCTGCTAAGTCCAGACGGGCAACATCTTATCCCCATCCCAGACGCTAACCCCAGCCTTCACCAATTTCCAACAGAACAAAGTCACCTGTGTTTGGCTGAGTTCATCTGCGTGTGCTCACCACCTTCTTAGATGGAGCTTGTACCGTCAGGAGACTTGAATTCATTGTGCAAAACCAGCTGCTCTCTTACACTTCCCTCTCTCATCTTGGATCCTCTGTTCATCCTGCAGCCAATCAGAAGTTAGAAATAAAACGTGGTGACCAATCGGAAATGAGAGAGGGTGTGGCTAGTCTGAGAGTAAACTTCCCCAGCCTATGAAAAGCTGCACTTGCCTGGGAGCTTACGCTCTTTCCTCCAGGACAAGACGCCGAGTGAGGTAGAACTAGAGGAAGACACTGGAGAAAGGAGCTTGTATTCACACGGACCACGGTGTCATTATTTACAGCAGCACATTTGATCCTGCCAACAACCTCAGGTTTAGTGGTTAAGAGCGCAGACTCTGGAGGCAGCTTCCAGGCTGCTTCATATGACAGTTGTATGGCCTTGGGGAAGTCTCTGTGTCTCAGTTTCCTGATCTGTAGACTGGTGATAAAGGAGGATATTAATGGTACTTCCACATAGTGTTGCTGTGAAGGTAAAGGGACAGCACACATGGTGAGCAGCTTCTTAGATGTGGGCTGGACTAGTGACTTGCTTCTAGTTAGAGAATATGGCAAAACTGGTAGGGTGTCACTTTGAGATTAGGGTCCAAGAGACTATGACTGCCATCTTGCTTACCTTCTCTCACTTTTTTGCTTGTTCTGATGGAAGCCAATTGCACATGTGAGCTGCCCAAAGAAGCTCTCTTGGGAAGGAATAGCCAGCTAAGAATGAGGTCCTCAGTCCAACAGCCCCTGAGAAACTATATCCTACCAACAGCCACCTGAGTGAGCTTGGAAGCAGATCCTCCACCAATTGAGATGACACCTCTGAAAACCCATCTGACTACTGCAGCCCTGCCTGACACCTTAATTGTGGCCTCTGTGATACCTTAAAGTGAAGACCAGCTAATTCATGCTCCTATTCCTAACCTGCAGAGACTATGAGATAATATTGTGGTTTTAAGCCACTAAGTTTTAGAGTAATTTGTTAGATAGAAATAGGTAGCTAATAAAATACATGTATAATTCTTAGAACAGTATCTACTGCCTAGTGAGCCTTCAATAGATATTAACTGTCTTTCTTATTAATACCTCCATTTTACAGATGAAAAGAATGAGGCTCAGAGAGTGGCAAATTGCCCAGAATTACACAGTTAATATGTAGTGGAATAGGGCCTCCACGATTGTTCTGACTCCAGAGTCAGTGCTCTGAAAGTACCCCTATTTGGAAAACCTAGCTCCTGGGGGTTCCTAAAGGAGCTATCAAAGAAGAGAAATCAGGTTTCCATGGGAACCTTGAGAGAACAATAACCCCCTAAAGATACAGAGGGTCTAGCGTCTGGGAGACTGGGAGACTGGTCTAGACTGGGAGAGCCAGGGCCAGCCCTTCAGGGGACTCTGCTTGGGGTATAACGACTAATTCCTGCACCCAAACTTAGCTAGGGGCCAGGCTCATGGGAGAACCAACATGTGGCTGACTCTGTCCCCAGGGTTTACGACACCCTGTGGGTTGAGGGATGGAACTCCAGTTTCTCCTTGCCTTCTCTCGTTCCCTTCAGGAGCTCATGAACCAGGTGCATGAGATAAGCATCATCCATACAAGTCCATCTGGGCAAAGAGCAATCTCATTGCCATTTTTGTGTGTTACTGACAGGAATGATGACTAATCCGAGCTGGTTAGAAGACGGTCATCACCGCTTGGGACAGCATGTTCTCGGAGCACAGTGACTGCTGGGAACATCGGAGAGAGTGCTTGGGATCCATGAGAAGCACACATGGGGATCCATTAGGGAGCCAGGTGGGGCAGCTGAGAGTTGAGGGGGTGAGCGACGGGAAGGGTGCAGACTCAGGCTTCGCCACACAAAGAATCAGACAGATACACGCAGGCACACAGACTGTTTTGATACAAATACACTCCCACAGATGTAGCCGCATTCACGGACAAACTTCACAGATATACAGAGAGAAAGACTAAAATGCTTGGATAAATGCCCAGGTGTTAGGGAGGAACATTTATATCCTACGATTCTTGTTTCCACGGAGGGGAGGACATTTCTGTTGCACCATCCAGGAGGGAAGAGCGTGGAAGGAGCTCTTCTTGCTTTTGTCCTCGCCCTCACCTATTTCTCCCCAGAGGAGAAGGGATTTTTCAGATCGGAGAGCCTGGGAGAAGAGCGGAACATCCTCAACTCGGCCCCTTCTAGAGCTTCCCCGTCTGACTTGCCTGCCTTCAGAAGGGAAACCTTGCCAGTTCTCTGGGACTGGATAGCCTCCTAGGGTTGACTTTGCCTCTCTAGAAAGCTGTCTGTTATGATCAGGGCCGATTGAATATCTGTCTAATGCAACGGTGAAGGAATGCAAACCCATTTGGTTATAGATCTAAAGCAGCATTCTCCGCTTGACTTTACTTTGTAGAGTTGACATTCTGATGGCCACCTTCTGTGTTGTTTCTCAGTTGGTTCAAAAATCAGCTTTCCCTAGTCCCAGTACCCAACATTCCCACTGATAGAAAACAGAGACATGTTCAAAGGTACAAACATGGGGACATGAATGACATGGCACATTTGCTCTCCTGAGTGAAGGTGGAATGTTTAGAAGAGCACTTCTTTTTAAAAAATATTTCTTTGGCTGTGTCAAATAAGCCACAAGCCTTAGTTGCGGTGTGTAGAAGGTCTTCATTGCATCATGTGGGATCTTTTGCTGTGGCTTGAGGGATTCAGAGCACTTGGGCTTCAGTAGATGTGGCACCAGGGCTCAACAGTTGTGGCGCACAGGCTTAGCGGCTCAGCGGCCTGTGAAATCTCAGTTCTCCCACCAGAGATCGAACCCACCTCCCCTGCATTGCAGGGTGGTTTCTTAACCACTGGACCATGAGGAAAGTCCCCAGAAGAGCATTTCTTAACCCCCACTGGGCATAAGAATCACCTGGGAAGATTTACAAACACTGCTGCCTGGGCCCTAGAAATTGAATCAGAATCCACCAGGGTAGGTCACCACAATGGTAATTTTTAAAGCTCTACAGTAATTTACAAGCAGCTGCCCCACCTCCCAAAAAAGTCTCACATATTCTTTTGCCTCCATGGGGAGCCTTAGTGGTTCCCATGTCCCAGTCTGTCTGCCAACAGACCCCTCTCTGACATCATTTGTTCCCAGGTGCAGCTCCAAATTTCTCTCCCATAGACATTCTGGAGATTCTGGAAGCAGCTGAGGGCTGTTTATTAAGCAGGTGGTTGCAAATTGCCTGTGGCTGCTGCTTTTCCAACCCTTGTAACTCCTCTGCTGGACCACGAGGGCTTTCTCACCACCTTCAAATGGAGGTCTCTCCACCTCTGCCCTGGTGTCCCCGTACACAGATGCTCAGGCAAACTTGGTCCCATGGTATTCTGCCTTTTGCTTCTGCTTTGCCTCTCACCATATTCCCCTGCCTCCCTGGCCTTGGGCAGTGCAGGTGCACGGGATGCTGAGCAGGGAGAAGCCCCAGTGACAGTGTTTGAGCAAACACTGCTCTTCCCGCAGCCAATGGCACTTTTCTTGCAATGGATGGAGACCAGACTTCACCTCCAGCCACAGAGAGGGCAAGGCCAGGCTGGTGGCTGCAAAGTGGGGAGCTTTGCTGGCACCGGGCCTAGAGCTGCCCACATTCCTTCTCTGCCTTTCTCTATGCATCAGAACAAGCGATTGGCATTCCAACTGGGAATCTGGCCTTCTCCATCTGCTCCGTGCTTCTAGGTCCAGAATGCTCAAATTCGTGTGCATCAGAATCACCTTGAAGGCTCATTAAAATACAGATTTCTGGATTCTACCTCCAGAGTTTCTGGTTTCGTAGATTTGAGGTGGTCCTGGGAATGTGCATTGCTGATAAGTTCCCAGGTGATGCTGAAGCTGCTGGTCCAGGGCCCTGCTCTAGGCTGCTTCTCCTCCCATTCTTGAGCCAACTTGATGATTTTTTTCTCCTGTCACCAGGGGATCCAGAGTCCAAGAGGAAAGCACTTAGTAACTTCAACTAAAATGATGCTCATGATCAAGCTTCTCTTACTGACCCCTTGTTATAAGCCAGACACAGTACTGAATGCTTTACAGGACTTGTCTTCCCAAATCCTTCCAATGACTATATAGAAGGCACTATAACTTCCCATTTTACAGGCAGGGGAACTGAGGTTGGGTAACCGGCCCAAGGAAACATAATGTAGAATTACTAAGTATCTGAGCTGGGACTGGAACCCAAGCCAAGCAAGGCCTCAAAATAGTCTTTCATTCATTCATGTATACATGCATACATACATAACATACATTTAACAAAAATACAGTAAATACCTTTCATGTTACTGGCACTGTTCTAAGTCCTAATGACATAGCAATGAACAAGACAGAGCAGGGGGCTGCTCACAAGGAGTTGAAGTTCAAGATGGAGAGAGACAATAGCTGGTAAATTTAAAAAAGAATGCATGTGATTTTTGGCTGGCACTATGGGTTTGAGGAGGGGCTTCCGGTTGGGGAGCAGGTAGGCTTCAATTCACCCTTGATGTTCCCAGCTGAGCTCAGTGGACAGGAACCCCTGAGCAGAACCCAGGTACAGTGGATAGGGGCTTTGGGATTAGCAAACACAACCCCCAACACAAGTCCCTCCAGACTAAGGGGTATGCATGTTGTCCTTTAGTCAGCTGCAATCTGGGTCATGGGAGTCTGGCTGGGTCTGGGCAAGGCTCATCGGATATTCCCTGCATAAAAAGAAATGGCTTAGTGAGCTATGTCACTGAACTCATTCACAGGTGTAGCAGGTAAGGGGGCCTGACTTGGTGGCTTATTTTAGAAAGCAGCCATCAGCCTGATCTGTATACAACTCATATCGAATAACCATGCAGATGGCTTGCTAAACTGTCTCCTATTGGTTACACACACCATCATCACCACTGCCGTCTGCCTCTCCCCATCATTCATCGATAAATGCCCTCAAGCTTATGGCACATTGTCAATTTAACTCAGTGTCAGGAGTCTGCTGCTCAGGGGCTCCATGATGGCACTGAATGGATCTTAAAAATCTTAATTTCTGTAGCACCCAGCAGAGCGCCTGACATTTAGATTTCAGTAAATGTTGGATGGTTGGATGGGTGGATGAATGAGAGTGTGGGTGAGTGAATGAATGAGATACTCCCTGCCCTCCTGCCTGACTGTGCTGGCCCCAGGCCTGCTCAGCTGCAGAAACACGCAGGTTCATCCTCCTGACTTAACCAGGCTGTGTGCAAGGAGCCCAGTCACACCTGCAGTGGAATCCAGGGTGAGCTCTGCTGCTCCCAGTGGGTTGTCTGGAGGGGGAAGCAGTGAATGGTCTGGAGTCCCCATGGATCCTGAACTGCAGCCCCTCTCCTTATCCATTCTACATGCTTCCTCCAGCCAAGCCTTTTCTGTATGACTTCATGCCTGCCTCAGTTTCCTGAATGTCTGCCAGTCCCCTGCATGGACTGGGGCTTGCCTTGAATCCCTGCCTGCATTTTTAGGATCTTCACCCCTCCTGGCTCCCCCTAGCTCCCTCTTTCAAGGACTGAACCCTCTCCTCCATTATTCCAGCTGCTGGCTGAGCCCTCTGGAACCACCTTGCCCCTGCCCTCTAGGCAGCATGTCAGATCTATCAGACATAAACACTTCCAGCCCAAGTCTACCATATTCCTGCAGGTCTCGGCACTGGGATTGATGGTCACCCTCTGCCTGCCAAGTTGGGCACCCAAGATACTAGCCTCCTCCCCTGTTTGGAGTCCAGGGGAGTGGAGGTCCAGCCACTTCCCTTTTGTCAGCGACTCACTGAGGCATCAGCCCACCTAGGTATGGAGCCTGCATAGCTCAGGGCATCCCCTTTTCATCGTTAGTCTCCTTCCTGAGCCTTCCTCTGAGCCTGGCAGGGTCTGATATCCTTCCTTCTTCTGCTCAGTCTGGGGCAAGCCTGCTGCCCACTTCCTTGGCCCTCTAGCATCCTGGGACCATAAACCATCCTCACCATCCATTTCCCCTCCTCCTCACAGCAGCTTTGGACCAGACCTCTCTGCACCATTAGCCATTTCAGACAAGAATCTGATCTGCCAACATCTAATGTATTCAACTAATCTGCTCACAGGTGCTTTTGGCAAGCCCAGTGAGAAAACTTGCTTTAAATATTTTAAGGAGCAGCTAATGTGTTAGTTATCAGCTCACCTTCTGGTGTCAGGTGCTAGGGTTCAAATCCTGCCTCTGCCTTTTTCTAGCTGTCATTACCTTTCTAGGGGAAGATAATACACCTCTCTGGGGACTGGTTTCGACATCTATAAAACAGGGACGATAATGGTGGCTGCTCTTAGGGTTTCTGTGAGAAAAAAGTGAGTCAATATACGTAAAATGTTACAAAGAAGATCTAATGCACAGTAAGTACTCCATCAGTGTTTGCTATTATATTGTATACACAGATTATGGGCAAAGAACTGTTTAATCATTCACTTATTCAGTTCAGTTCAGTTCAGTCACTCAGTCATGTCTGACTCTTTGCGACCCCATAAACCACAGCATGCCAGGCCTCCCTGTCCATCACCAACTCTCAGAGTTCACTCAAACTCATGTCAATTGAGTCAGTGATGCCATCTAAGCATCTCATCCTCTGGTCCCCTTCTCCTCCTGCCCTCAATCTTTCCCAGCATCAGGGTCTTTTCAAATGAGTCAGCTCTTCGCATCAGGTGGCCAAAGGACTGGAGTTTCAGTGACAGCATCAGTCGTTCCAATGAATACCCAGGGCTGATCTCCTTTAGGATGGACTGGGTGGATCTCCTCATAGTCTCCTCATAGTCCAAGACTCTCAAGAGTCTTCTCCAACACCACAGTTCAAAAGCATCAATTCTTCAGTGCTCAGCTTTCTTTATAGTCCAACTCTCACATCCATACATGACCACAGGAAAAACCATACCCTTGACTAGATGGACTTTTGTTGACAAAGTAATATCTCTGTTTTTTAATATGCTGTCTAGGTTGGTCATAACTTTCCTTCCAAGGAGTAAGCGTCTTTTAATTTCATGGCTGCATTCCCCATCTGCAGTGATTTTGGAGCCCCCCCAAATAAAATCAGCCACTGTTTCCACTGGTTTTAAGAACCTACTATGTGTAGGGCCCTATGAAACAGTCAAAGATGAATGAGAAACTTCTGGAGCTCCCAGTATGAAGGCAAGCAGACTCAGACCATTCAAAGGGGTGAGTGTGGGTGTCTATAAGCTGGGTGAATGGAGGCAAGTGTACCAGCCCACCCGGAGTGTTGCACAAGGGGCTGTTGCATGGATTGTGATGGGAAATCTAAGTTATGTCCTGTCCTCCAGGCATCTTTGAAGGTAGTGGGTTCCCTGAGTCTGTGACAGGAGGTTGGGCTGGATAGGGAAGCAACTCTCAGCTGTGTACACATGAAACAGTGTCCGCAGGGCTCCAGGCCCCTCCTCAGCCCCTGTCAGCATGTCATGGTACCTCAAGCAACATGGCATCCTTCCTGGCAGGGGCCAGAGAGGATAATCTCCCAAAGATGTTGGTGTCACTCATGGGGGTTTAGAGATGGAGCCTCCTGGGCTAGTGCCCACCTGGTGTGGGGGTCTCTGCTAGCCCAGTATGGAGCTCCTCTCTTCGTCAAGATTTTCTTCTGAGGGATACAAACAGGTGCTTCTCCATCTTTGCTCTCACTCAGTCCCAACCCTGAAAAGGGCTTCCTTTATCTGCTACTCATCATCTCTGTTGAAGCTTCAGGTCTTAGAGATTGTTTGTGTTTTTATTCTCAGAAGTTTGGGGAACACTATGACTACTGTTTGCCCCTCCATTCTATTCCTGGTTTAAATCTGGCCCATTTCCAGAGTTTGCCTTTCCCTGGCCATTTTTTTCTGTCTTGAGTCAGTTCACTTCTCTTTCACCTCCCACAACCCCCCCATCCTGAGATACCATTCATGGTCTGGTTGACTTTCAAGAAGGCATCCAAAAGAGCCTTAGAAAGTTGACCCACCCTTAGAGCTGATTTCAGTCACCAAGCAAAGTGGCCTTAACTACCAGTGCTAAATTGCTACCTCCATTTATGGGGAAAATATGGGATGTTAGATCACCCACATAAGCAGACAGAAAAAAGATGTCTCCAGAGAGCTCACAAACACTCAAGTGTTTCCTTATCCTGAGATCTCCCTGAGAGATATGACATCTGGTAGCGAACAGTGAAAGCCTGCAATCACCCCACTGTCAGCACAAGAAGCCTGTGCTCAAGGGAGTGTGTGCATGTCAAGTTGCTTCAGTCACATCCAGCTCTTTGTGACCCCGTGGACTGTACCCCTTCAGGCTCCTCTGTCCAGTATTCTCCAGGCAAGGATACCAGAGTGGGTTGCCATGCTTTCCTCCAGGGGATCTTCCCAACTCAGAGATCAAATGCTCATCTCTTACGTCTCCTGCATTGGCAGGTGCGTTCTTGATCACTAGAGCCACCTGGGAAGCCTCAAGGTCAAGGGTAGACCACCCTTTCCAGAAGTTCCTTAGTGGGAGGAGGAGGAGAGGAAGGTGATGTTTTAATAAATAAATTTAAAGAAGGTTTTCTTTGTTTGGGGAGATTTGAGCCTGTCTAGAGACTGAGGGCCAGCATACAGGGGAGAGGGAAGATGCGTGGGTGGGGCTGGGGGTGATCAAGGCATGAGCTTCCTCATGGTGGGGGATGGGACCCAGGGTGCATGTGCTTAAGGCCCGCTCTGCAGAGGGGAAGGGAAGGCAAGCCTTCCCTGCTAATAAAAAGCCCTATTTATGTAGAACTCACTGGGCCCCAGACACCATGCTGGGAACTTCACACAGACTGTGCCCTTTCATGCCTCAGATGGGCCCTGTCATGTCCTCATTTTCCAAGTGAAAAAATCAAATGTCAAGGAGGTTAAGTGACTCTCCTCAAGGCCCCAGAGCTAAAAAGTGACACAGCCGGTAGCTTCAGAGTCTGTGTTCCCAACACTGCTTTACACTTGTTTACGTGTTGTGCTTCTTACCCAAAAGTGATCGTCGTGGCTTACATTCTCCAGTACATACACTGTGCTAGACTCTGTTCTGTGTGTGCTAACTGCTCATGCGCTGCTCAGTTGCCCTATAAGGTGGAGGATACTATTGCTACCCCATTTTGCAATGACTTGAATCACCCAAGGTCACATAGCTGGTAAGAGGCAGAACCTGCTCTTGACTTTGGTGGACAGAACCCAGAGCCCAACACTGACCCATGATTCACTCACTGCCCTTTATTTTCAAAAGGAGAGCGTAGTGTGAAGATGGGAGCAGAGGTGGGGTGCTCCTATCTAGTGGCCTTGCTGTTGCCTTGAAGATGAAGGTGAGATAATCTGTTGGAGATATGGGCTTGGGGAGATAAGCTAAGGGGGAATGGAGCTGGTAAGAATTCAACAGCATGAATGAGACATAGAGAACCCACTGTAGGAAGTTGAGTAGGGCTAAGGGACAAAACAAAGGAAGACCCAATTGAAATTTCCCTGACAACTATCACAGCGTGAGGTTCCCTTCAAGCTCAGCCAAGATGATGGACCTGAGTTGGAGCTCATGCGGTCCTGAGTCTCAGACAGTGAGAGCTGGTGAGCCTCCTGGAGGCCCCAACATAGGGTTGAGAGCATCTGATGGGTAAAAGGGGCTCCACACCAAGAAGAGACTGCTATGGACTGAATGTTTGTGCACCTCCATCCTGTTCATATGTTGAAGTCTTAATTCCCAATGTGATGGTATCTGGAGGCGGGGCCTCTGGGAGGTAATTAGGTCACGAGGATGCACCCCTTGTGAATGGAGTTAGTGCCCATATAAGAAGATGACCCTAGAGGGACAATCTTTCCCACAACCAGAAATGAGTAGTCTGCAGACAGGAGGAGGGCACTCACCAGAACCCTGACATGCTGGCACCCTCATCTTGGACTCTCAGGCTGCAGAACTGTAAGAAAAAACTAATTATCATTTAAGTCACTCAGTCTGTGGTATTTGTTATAGCAGCCCAGGTTGACTAAGACAAGACCCTGTGGAATACAGGAGGCTAGTAGTTCAGGAAGGAAGCCCCCTTCAGGAGCATTAACAGCAGAGCCACTGAGGGGATGTTTATGTTGGCACGAATGACCATTTGTCACCTCCAACCTCAGGGAAACACCTGGGCAGATTTCTCAGTGAAAAGAGTCCTGGCACTCTGAAACTGAATGCTCAGTGTGACACGTTCATAATCTTTAAACTCTTAGGAGCAAAAACTGACACGTCAGGAAAGGCCCAGGAAGTCAGAGGACTGTGGCCCCTCCCTCTGTGTCCCAGTCCAGTCTGTCTTGGCTCTTTTTGCAGGGACTGCCACTGGCTCCTGGCCTTGATTGGTACCCCTCTTGGTATTGCTCTCTCTCCAGTGATTTCTTCTCTTTGGCCTTGGTGGCTCTGTGGCTCCTGTTTCTGTTTTCATAAACTGAATCTGGTTCAGAATTGGCCACTTCTCATGTGGGCGTGGTTCACCCACGCTGTGGCTCTGCACACGTTTTGCACTGGTCATTGCCCTTGAAACTCACTCCCATTGGTGTCCAGTGTCCAAAGAGAAACAAGGCAGTGAGGGTGCCACGGGCGCCTTGGGCAAAGTTTGAGCTGATAAGACGCAGCCTGTGGACATGCTCTGTGGACAGACGTGGACATATGTGAGGACAGCGATCTTTTATTCATAGCTGTCCCCTCAGGTGAGAGCCTCGGGGGTCTTGCCAGTTGGAAGGAGAGCAGAGCTCAGCTACATTCTTGACAGGCACCTCAGATGTAATAGCCAGAGGAAGCCATGCTCAGGGATGCATCCGGAGAGCCCAGGGGACTCATTAGAACATCATCTTGCTCTGATAAATTGCTAGTTAAAAGTTCACCTGGAGGGACTTGTATTGCACCCCACTGAGAATCCCTACCTCCTGCTAGAAGTGCACACAGGGAAGGAAGGATTGAATAGATGTATAAATGGCTGAACCTTCTAAGTGTTAATTCAAGCCTCACATAATTGTGCTTCTTGGACCTATGGAAGCCCAACCCCATGCTGACTGAGTAGCACTCATAAGAATCACATCTGGGCAGAATAAGGGGACAAACAAACATTGTCATGAAAGTTGTTGTTTAGTTGCTAAGTCATGTCTGACTCTTTTGTGACCCCAGGGGCTGTAGCCTGCCAGGCTCCTCTGTCCATGGAATTTCCCAGGCAAGAATACTGGAGTGGGTTGCCTTTTCTTTCTCCAGGGGATCTTTTTGACCCAAGGATTGAAACTTCATCTGCTGCTTTGCAGGCATATTCTTTACTGCTAAGTCACCAGAGAGACCCATTGTCATGAATAACAATAGTAATAAGTATAGTAGCAGTAATTTATGGAGCTTCTGTTTGCCAGGCTCTGTGTTGAGCACCTGTGCAGGCTGACTCACTGTTCTAAGACAGCCAGGTCCTAATCCCTGGAACCTGTGAACGTCAACTTATGTGGAAAAGCAACTTTGCAGATGTGACAAAATTATGAATCTTGAAATGGGGAGATTATCTTGGATTGTCTGGGTAAGCCCTAAGTGCAGTCACAAGTTTAGGAAGGCAGAGAGAGGTTTGGCACAGAAGGGAAGGAAGTGGGACAAGCAGAGATTGAAGTGATGTGGCCACAAGCCAAGGAATGGTAACAACCACCAGAAGCCACAAGAGGAAAGGCTAGATTATCCTCTGCAGCTCCCAGAAAGAACCAACTTTGATGACCCCCTTGACTCAGCTCTGAGAGATTTGCTTCAGGCTTCTGGCCTCCGGCACTGTAAGAGAATGAATTTCTGTTGTTGTAAGGCACTAATTTGGGGGCAATTAGTTATAGTAGCAATGGGAAGTGAATGAAGTACCTTATACACCTTAGCTCATTTAATCCTCATCCATCCTATGAAGTAGGTGCCATTATGATCTCTATTTATGGATGAGGAAACCATGGCTCAGAGGGACAGCTGGCTTGCACAAGGGCACAGAGCCAGCAAGTAGCGGGAAATCAAACGCAAGTCTTATCTCTTGAGCTCATGTTCTTCACCAGAGTCTCTATGATTTGCAGCTGCAACTCAACATCAGCCATGGCAAAGGTAGGAAGGAACAGGAAAGCTTCTGCAAGGCTGGACTAAAATCATGGAGTCGTGACTGAGGCTACTTAGTGGAGGGTCCTGGGGAATGGCCACTGTCACGAGAGAACTCACTAGAAGGGAGGGAGGAGGAGCAGCTATGGGTGTCATAATCGGGATGTTGCAAGGGGGTGGGGAGACGTGCATGGGAGTTAGTTAGGTTCTCGGGTACACGTGGTAGGAGCTCAGCCATGGGGAAGCAGAGGCAGTTGGAGGGGCGTGCAGGCAGAGTGAGGCCACACGTAGAAGTGCTGATCTGGAGTTTGGTACGCCTTATAGAGGTGCCAAATATAAAGATCTCAGTGGCATCTCAGTTATGATTGAGCTAGTGATAAAGATGTTATTCCCTGGGAGAGTCCATCATGAGATGGGATGGGCATACGTGTGACTGTAGCCTTCCAAGTCAGACAGGCAGAGAGCTCCTCCTCCAGAGGGGGCATTACCCGGCCCCTGCCTGAAGGGTGAAGGAGGTCAGATGCCAGATCCAAGCACTTGGTAAGGGAGCGAGCAGGCAAGGGCTGGGTGAGGTGTCAGGGCCTCAGCCATGTTTGTGGGGCTGGGAACAGGGCTCTGGTGGCAAGGAAACCAGCGCTGATCAGCAAACCAAGGCTAAACCCAGGTACTTGGACCAAATTCCCTCTGCAGGGCCTGGGGAGGCTGTGACTCAGCTGGCAAGGCAGATGCATGGGGCTTTTCTCACCCCACCAGACTCCTCGAGTACCCAGCCAAGTTCAGCAGCAAGCTCAGCCTGCAAGGAAGGGGCAGAAGCTGAGGTTTCTCATGGGTTCCTCGCTGTGCTCAAGACCAACTCAGAAGAGTCTGCTGCAAACAAGTAGCCAGGGAGAGGGTGGGCAGGTACCAGGCTGGCAACAGAGTCCCCTCAGTGGGAACTCCTGGGTGTGACCATTCAGGAAGGTCCAGGGTGCTGCTCCTCAAAGTGTGCTCCCCAGATGGGCAGTCTCAACACCACCTGGAAATTTGTTAACAAATGTAAATCCTCAGGCTCCATCCACACTTACTGGATCAGACACTCTGGAGCAGCAGCCCAGCAATCTGTGGTTTAACACACCCTCCAGATGACGCTGATCCATGCAGAAGTTTACCAACAACTGGCCTAGGCCACCAACTGGGACATCATTGGTTCTCCTAGGAAGACTGGGGTCATAACCCAATCCTATGCATTTTCTTCTCTTCCCACCCCCATCTCATGCTGCACAAGTGGCAGATTTTCCAAAGATGTTCACAGCTGTATCCAAAGCAATCCTCTGAGTGAAAGGAGCCTTTTTCCCCTCCTTTCTGGGATGTGAGTTCCTATCAGCAGATGAGTATCTCCTTTCACTGGGGCTTTTGAATTATACAGACTGTGGGAGGAGTTCAGGGGATCAGATATTAACTAGACCTTGAAATATATTTTTTCCAAGTGAATGTGTAGTCTTTATTTAAATAGAAAGCATTTCTGGCTAAATTTGGTGGCTCATTTGTAGGAAAACCAGCAAAAAATCTGACTTCTGGGAGTCTTGATGATTTAAGCCATGTTAATATTAGCAACAGTTTGAATCACAGGGAGAAAATCGACAGATTCATTCTCTTGGGGGCAGGGAGGAGAGGGAGCTCCCAGCTGAGCCAAGAATCTGCAAGCGCATGTCTGGCTGATTAATGGCATCAGACCTTGGCACCCTTTCTAGCAGTCCAGCCAGTGGCCTCAGGGAGCCCTGCAGCACTGGGTTTGTGTGAAGCAGCTCCAGAGGGTTGGGGACAGGATGTAGTGGGGTGGGGGAATCAGAGAGGAGAGCGAGGTGAAAAACCACCCCCGTGTTCCCTCCCCAGCCCAGCAGCTAGCGTGCAGCTCTGTGCCATGAAAAAATGATGACTTGACTTCATTATAGCCTTGTCATCTTTCCCCTACCGACAGCTTGAAAAGAGTGCCTTGCCTGAGCAGAATGGGATTCCAGAGCCCACTGTTTCTGAAAGTTTCAGAAAGAAAAATCTTTCTGCTCTTGTTAAGCAAATGCTGATTATGAAAATGAAGGGGCAGCTGAAAATTTCCTCCGAGTTTAGGCAGTTCTGTGGTCCATATAACAGCTACAGTGGGCTTACGTAGGTCCAGCCCAAGGGAATGCCTTGCCGTCAGGCCCCTCCTCTGCCCTAGACAATCAGTGGAGGGTCCCTGGGCATGGTCACTGTCGTAACGCCCAAGAACCCTCCACTATGTCATAACCAGTAGATGCTCGACCTCTGGCTATCTTGGCATCTCAGCTTTCTGAAACCCGACCCTGTCCAGCCTGTTTTGATCTGATTTCCCTCCAGTCCATGTGGTTCAAGCCATTGATATCCAATGAGCACCTAAAAGACCCCAGGGTGGGCACACTCCACATGTGATCCCTTGATGCCCTGTTTGAAGATGGTATCACTAGCTCTGTTTTGCAGAAGCAGGGGCGGGGAGAGGAGGAAGTGAGGTCATTTGTTTAAGGTGACCCACTGATGGGGCTGGGGGTAGAGTCCAGACAAGAGTCCCATGGGCCTGTAGGTCATTGAGACAGGAAAGCTTAGAGAGTTCTGCCTTGAACTTAACCCTAGAGAGATCTGGTGCCTTGCTGATGACCAGTTGGTGATTAGCAGGGGAGCTGAAACAGAACCCAAATCTCCATGTGCATAACCTGGTAATCTTCCCATTCATTCATTCATTTAAAAATACTTATCTCAATTTCTAAAAAAGTTAATAATATATGTATGTGGTTAAAAACAATCAAATAGTAACAAAAGGCTTATAAAGAATAAGAGAAGTCCTTGACCTACCCCACGATCTCCCTAAAGGAGATAATTTTAAGCTATTTTAGGTTTTTCTTCTTTTGGTATTGACTTTAATTCTGTACCTCTACATATATGTCTATACTCTATTTCTTGATTTGTTTCTTGATTTGTGAAATGGGAGAATGTAGCTTTCTTACAACAGCCCTCCCCATCTGGCTGCACCTTACCCCATCATCCCATTTAGTCCTATTCTCATTTTTACTTCAATATGTAACTATACTGAAGTAAAAATATACTTTAATATATTAAAATATATTTTATATTTAATATAAAATATTTTATATTATTTATAAAAATATAATTAATAAAATTATAATTAATTTTATATTAATTTACTTTTAATATACTAAAATATACTTCAAATATAATTGCATTTCCCTTCTTGAACAGACTTTGTTTTTCCTTAGAGTTAACACATGCCTAGTTATTTCACTTACATATTTTTCTGCATACATGTCTTTGAAGTTTTTCTTGAATCAAGTAGATCTATCATTATTCTAACATTAGTTTTGCAAAAACTCCATCATATCTTATATTTTATCATTTTCCCCTCTTTTTGCTCCGGGAGACCTCCAGTGCGAGTTCTTTCCTCTCACTTCTGATTTTTCGGTTAATCTATGGACTTCCTGAACAGCTCTTTGCAGGGACTTTTTTGCCCCAGTCCTGAAGTGGATCCACTGCTTCTTGATCCTTTGTCATCCTCTCTCTTGGATTACTCTCTAGTTTTGCTGGAGCACATTTTCTAGTAGCTTTTGAAAGAAGAATACAGAGAAGTCATTTTTTCTGAGTTCTTCTGTTTGAAAATATTTTAATTTTATCCCCGTACAATTTCCATTTTGGCTGAATATAAATTTCAAGGCTGTAAATAAGATTTTATTTCAAAATGTCACAGCACTCATTGCTTCATTGTCATCTAGCTTCCAGTTCTGTTCCTGGGAAGTTAAATGCCATTCTGATTACTTTTCTTTTGCACATAACATTATTTTTCTCCTTGGAATCTTTTAAGATCGCTTCTTTATCCCTGATGTTCTGAAAGCTTATACAAGTTCTGAAGTAGAAGATGAAGTCTTATTCAAGAAAATATCCTTAAATCTGTTCTCTGACTTTCCTTCCTCTCTTTTCTGCTGTGTTATTTTTTTTTTTTTTCCTGTTTGTTGGACTTTGGATTTCTCAGTGGGTTATCTAAGATTGTGGGATTTTCTTCCATATTTTCCACCTCTAGCTTTTTGTCTGCTTCCTAGGTCACTTTTCACTTTCGTGCATTGGAGAAGGAAATGGCAACCCACTCCAGTGTTCTTGCCTGGAGAATCCCAGGGATGGGGGAGCCTGGTGGGCTGCCATCTATGGGGTCGCACAGAGTCGGACACGACTGAAGTGACTTAGCAGCAGCGGCAGCAGCAGCAGCAGCAGCAGATTTCATTATCTTCATCCTCTAAATATTTTATTCTATTCTTTTATTTTTTCTCTCTTATTCTTACTTTCTAATATTCCTTGTTTTCTTATTTTCTGATGAAGCATTCTTTGTTAATGGAAGCATTACCTTCTCTTACAACTTTGAGTGGATTCATTCAATGTTATTTTCAGGTTTTCTTCTTAATCCTGTGTTATCCTTTATTTTTTTTTAGTTCTTGTTCTTCCTGTTTTGATATCGGTATTTTATTTTGTTTATTTTATTCTTTCTACGTTATGTTTGAGTTTTTTTTTTTTTTTCTCAAAATCTAGTGACCCTTTGTTGCCCATTCACGAAGTAGGCACTAGTAGGTGATTGAAATTCCTGTATTGGAGGCTGGGGCAGTAGGTTTTGCTTTCAGGTGATCAGATACCAAATGGACTATTTCATTTGAAGGGTTTCAAGTAACAATGTGTGACATCTTCTCTTTGGGGCCATTCTGTTCACCCAGAAAAGAACTTATCAATCTCTTGCCTGGCTGGCATAATCCTGGCTTCTAAAAAGTTGAACACTGGGCATGGGAGGGAGCCAGGGACTATCACCTTTCCATAGGCAGCTTTAAAAACTATTTCCTATTAGAGGTATAATTTATGCATAGTAAAATGTAAAAGAATTTTAGATTAAGTGAATTTTTATATTTCCACCACCTTGAAAATTTCTTCAAGCCTCATTCTTATGCAGACAGTTAATTCCTATTTCTGGTCTTCTATTTGGCTCCCAGCTTCTCCTGTACCTGATGGTCCTGAATCCTGATCCTCTACCATTTTCCTTCTCCAAAGGATAATCCTTGTGCTCTCCAGCGGATAGCTGTAATTGACAGAGCCTTGAATTTTAGTGGTTTAAGTTGATGCTTTTGAACTGTATTGTTGGAGAAGACTCTTGATTGAGAGTCCCTTGGACTGCAAGAGGATCCAACCAGTTCATCCTAAAGGAGATCAGTCCTGGGTGTTCATTGGAAGGAATGATGCTGAAGTTGAGACTCCAATAGTTTGGCCACCTCATGTGAAGAGTTGACTCACTGGAAAAGACCCTGATGCTGGGAGGGATTGAGGGCAGGAGGAGAAGGGGATGACAGAGGATGAGATGGCTGGATGGCATCACCAACTCGATGGACATGAGTTTGGGTAAACTTGGGAGTTGGTGATGGACAGGGAGGCCTGGCGTGCTGTGATTCATGCGGTCACAAAGAGTTGGACACGACTGAGCGACTGAACTGAACTGAACTAAACTGAAGCAACAATATGAACCCAACTCTTTGGTTTATAAAGAGTTCAGAGACTCTTTGCTCTGCTCTTTTCATCACATAATTCAAATAAACTGGTTTTCTTCACAACCACAGAATTATGCCAATAGGAATGAAGCTACACCTTTACTACTCAAAGGGTGGTCCTTGGACCAGCAGCATCAGTGTCACCTAAAAGCTTGTCATAAATGCAGAATCCCAAGCCCTATCCCGGACCTACTGATTAGAATCTGCATTTTAATCAGAGCCCCCTCCCAAGAGAGTCACATGCACATGAAAATTTGAAGAGCACCAGGTTACATACACTTCCAGATCCATATTCAGCTGAGAAAAGAGAGAAAATCCCTCTTGTATTTTTCTTCTCCCTGATTGGATCAACTTGGGCCATGAGCCCCTTAGTCTAGAGTCCACATGAACTTTTGCATACTTGCTTGATCTGGGGTCTTCCCCTAAGCACATATGATGTAGAGGAGGGGTTCACACTCTAATAAGACAGTGTTCTTCTAGGACAGAGGGAGATGGACAGTCTGCACAATCCACTAGAGAGCTTGGTCACCCAGTTTATCGACCTGAATCTCGGCAGTCCTGAGCTGCATTCCTGCATGCCACAGAATATAGTGCCTTCTGGTTCTGAACGCTCAAGGGGCTCTGAAGCTTAGAAAGTCTTTCTTCTCCCTCATCTCATCAGTATCCCTTCTGGAAGGTGTAATATTCTCCTTCTTGATAAAATACTTACCACACTTCCCCTTCTGCTTTGCATCTTCTGAAAACTGTTGAAAATTCTTGTCTGTGACTGTTTTTCTCCCTGTTTTCTTTGTCCTTGAAAAAAAAAAAGCCTCCTTATTCTTATTTGAGTGGAGCCAGGGGAAGTAGAAGAGATACACTTGGTGGTCAAGTCACTGTCTTCAGCTGAAAGAATTCAACATGCATGTTGTTGAAAGAGATGCCATGATACACCACATTTTCCTCATTAAACTAAAACAAGGGAGAATGTGTGTATATTGGAGGTGGGGGGGTGAGGATAGGGTGGAGAAAGCATGGAAAGAGACAGAGAAAGAAAGAGAAAGAGAGAACCAGGAGAACAGGAGAAGGTCTGAAGCTTACTTTTCAGGAAGTATGGAGTATTCCATGAGCAGAAGAGATGATATCCTTAAAGCTGGCAAACAGTCAGGGATGTCAGGTGTAGCTGGCATGTGCTGATCTCCCCACTGTAAGAAGAAACCAGGCAGAGTTTGGCATACTACCTAGCCATAGACCAGCAGATCAGAATCAGAGTGAGGAAGGGGCTTGGTTGCAAGTGGGGACCTGAGTACCCGGGCAGGACTCTGTTCAGTTCAGTTCAGTCACTTGGTCATGTCCAACTCTGTGCGACCCCATGAACTGCAGCACGCCAGACTTCCCTGTCCATCATGAAATCCCATAGTTCACTCAAACTTGTGTCCATTGAGTCAGTAATGCCATCCAACCATCTCATCCTCTGTCGTCCCCTTCTCTTCCCGCCTTCTATCTTTCCCAGCATCAGGGTCTTTTCAAATGAGTCAGTTCTTCGCATCAGGTGGCCAAAGTATTGGGGTTTCAGCTTCAGCATCAGTACTCCCAATGAATATTCAGGACTAATTTCCTTTAGGATGGACTGGTTGGATCTCTTTGCAGTCCAAGGGACTCTCAAGAGTCTTCTCCAACACCACAGTTCAAAAGCATCAATTCTTCAGTGTTCAGTTTTCTTTAGGGACCAACTCTCACATCCATACATGACTGCTGGAAAAACCATAGCTTTGACTAGACAGATATTTGTTGGCAAAGTAATGTCTCTGCTTTTTAATATGCTGCCTAAGTTGGTCATAACTTTTCTTCCGAGAAACAAGCGTCTTTTAATTTCATGGCTGTAGTCACCAACTGCAGTGATTTTGGACCCCCCAAAATAAAGTCTCTCAATGTTTCCATTGTTTCCCGATCTATTTGCCATGAAGTGATGGGACTGGATGCCATGATCTTAGTTTCCTGAATGTTGAGTTTTAAGTCAACTTTTTCACTCTACTCTTTCACTTTTAAGAAGTTCTTTAGCTCTTCTTTGCTTTCTGCCATAAGGGTGGTGTCATCTGCATCAGTTCAGTTCAGTTCAGTCACTCAGTCATGTCCAACTCTTTGCGACCCCATGACTTGCAGCACGCCAGGCCTCCCTGTCCATCACCAACTCCCGGAATTCACTCAGACTCACGTCCATCGTGCCTGTGATGCCATCCAGCCATCTCATCCTCTGTCGTCCCCTTCTCCTCCTGCCCCCAATCCCTCCCAGCATCAGGGTCTTTTCCAATGAGTCACCTCTTCGCATGAGGTGGCCAAAGTGCCATGATCTTCATTTTCTGAATGTTGAGCTTTAAGCCAACTTTTTCACTCTCCTCTTTCACTTTCATCAAGAAGGTTTTAGCTCCTCTTCACTTTCCACCATAAGGGTGGTGTTATCTGCATATCTGAGGTTATTGATATTTCTCCCGGCAATCTTAATTCCAGCTTGTGTTTCTTCCCATCCAGCATTTCTCATGATGTACTCTGCATAGAAGTTAAATAAGCAGGGTGACAAGATACAGCCTTGACGTATTCCTTTTCCTGTTTGGAACTAGTCTGTTGTTCCATGTCCAGTTCTAACTGTTGCTTCTTGACCTGCATACAGATTTCTCAAGAGGCAGGTCAGGGTGGTCTGGTATTCCCATCTCTTTCAGAATTTTCCACAGTTTATTGTGATCCACACAGTCAAAGGCTTTGGCATAGTCAATAAAGCAGAAATAGGTGTTTTTCTGGAACTCTCTTGCTTTTTCCATGATCCAGCAGATGTTGGCAATTTGATCTCTGGTTCCTCTGCCTTTTCTAAAACCAGCTTGAACATCAGGGAGTTCACGGTTCACGTATTGCTGAAGTCTGGCTTGGAGAGTTTTGAGCATTACTTTACTAGCATGTGAGATGAGTGCAATTGTGCAGTAGTTTAAAGCATTCTTTGGCATTGCCTTTCTTTGGAATTGGAATGAAAACTGACCTTTTCCAGTCTTGTGGCCACTGCTGAGTTTTCCAAACTTGCTGGCATATTGAGTGCAGCACTTTCACAGCATCATCTTTCAGGATTTGAAACAGCTCAACTGGAATTCCATCACCTCCACTAGCTTTGTTTGTAGTGATGCTTTCTAAGGCCCACTTGACTTCACATTCCAAGATGTCTGGCTCTAGATTAGTGATCACATCATCATGATTATCTGGGTCGTGAAGATCTTTTTTGGACAGTGCTTCCATATATTCTTGCCACCTCTTCTTAATATCTTCAGCTTCTGTTAGGTCCAGACCATTTCTGTCCTTTATCGAGCCCATCTTTGCATGAAATGTTCCCTTGGTATCTCGAATTTTCATGAGAGATCTCTAGTCTTTCCCATTCTGTTGTTTTCCTCTATTTCTTTGCATTGATCGCTGAAGAAGGCTTTCTTATCTCTTCTTGCTATTCTTTGGAACTCTGCATTCAGATGCTTATATCTTTGCTTTTCTCCTTTGCTTTTCGCCTCTCTTCTTTTCACAGCTATTTGTAAGGCCTCCCCAGACAGCCATTTTGCTTTTTTGCATTTCTTTGGCATGGGGATGGTCTTGATCCCTGTCTCCTGTACAATGTCACGAACCTCATTCCATAGTTCATCAGGCACTCTATCTATCAGATCTAGACCCTTAAACCTATCTCTCACTTCCACTGTATAATCATAAGGGATTTGATTTAGGTCATACCTGAATGGTCTAGTGGTTTTCCCTACTTTCTTCAATTTAAGTCTGAATTTGGCAATAAGGAGTTCATGATCTGAGCCACAGTCAGCTCCCGGTCTTGTTTTTGTTGACTGTGTGGAGCTTCTCCATCTTTTGCTGCATAGAATATAATCAATCTGATTTTGGTGTTGACCATCTGGTGATGTCTATGTGTAGAGTCTTCTCTTGTGTTGTTGGAAGAGGGTGTTTGCTATGACCAGTGCATTTTCTTGGCAAAACTCTATTAGTCTTTGCCCTGCTTCAGCCGTCTGCATATCTGAGGTTATTGATATTTCTCCCGGCAATCTTGATTCCAGCTTGTGCTTCTTCCAGCCCAGCGTTTCTCGTGAAGTACTCTGCATATAAGTTAAATAAGCAGGGTGACAATATACAGCCTTGATGTACTCCTTTCCTATTTGGAACCAGTCTGTTGTTTCATGTCCAGTTCTAACTGTTGCTTCTTGACCAGCACACAGATTTCTCAGGAGGCAGGTCAGGTGGTCTGGTATTCCCCTCTTGAAGAATTTTCCACAGTTTGTTTTGATCCACACAGTCAAAGGCTTTGGTGTAGTCAGTAAAACAGAAGTAGATGTTTTTCTGGAACTCTCTTGCTCTTTTGATGATCCATCAATGTTGACAATTTGATCTCTGGTTCCTCTGCCTTTTCTAGATCCAGCTTGAACATCTGGAAGTTCATGGTTCACATACTGCTGAAGCCTGGCTTGGAGAATTTTGGGCATTACTTTGCTAGTGTGTGAGATGAGTACAATTGTGTGGTAGTTTGAACATTTTTTGGCATTGCCTTCTTTTGGGATTGGAATGAAAACTGACCTTTTCCAGTCCTGTGGCCACTGCTGAGTTCTCCAAATTTGCTGGCATATTGAGTGTAGCACTTTCACAGCATCATCTTTTAGGATTTGAAATAGCCAAGCTGGAATCCATCACCTCCACTAGCTTTGTTCATAGTGATGCTTCCTAAGGCCCACTTGAGTCTGCATTCCAGGACGTCTGGCTCTAGGTGAGTGATCACACCATCGTGGTTATCTGGGTCATGAAGATCTTTTTTGTACAGTTCTTCTGTGTGTTCTTGCCACCTCTTCCTAATATCTTAATATTGTCTGCTTCTGTTAGGTCCATACCATTTCTGTCCTTTATTGTGTCTCTGAGACCAAGCCAAATGGGCGCTGACCAGGAGCCCTAAAATTACTGCATTTCAAGGCTGTGGCTCACCTTTCTCCACCTCGCTTATCACAAAACCACTCTCCTTTCGAGTTGAGTCACCAAAAGGGAATGTATAAATAAATTGTTATACTGTGTGAAGAGGAATGTGTTTCATCTATTTAAGTGACAGTGTCCATCTCTACTGATATAGAAAGAGACACACAATATATTATTGAGGTAGTGATGGGGAAGCAGACTTCAAAACGGCAGATGGAGCACATTTCTACTTTTATCAAATGTCTATTTGTAACCAGGATATCTCAGATGTCACCAGCCTGTGAGAACATATTTCAATGAATATCATAAATTACAAAGGCTCTGTATCTTGGTGCTGCTTGAGTATAGGAACAAAGCCTCTCTCAGAGGGTAGTCTGGTCATTTCTGAGAGTCCTCCAGGGCACTGTCTGCTCTGATTGTCCTGCTTCCACTCCCAAGCAAATGTCAGGATACAGACTCTGCGGCCCATGATGCTCCAGAACCAGTGACCTTCTGCCAGCTGGAACGGGCACCTCCAGGTTAGCTTTAACGCTCTCCTCTTCACCATCCTAATTTAAACGCCAAAGAGGATCTTCACTTGGGTACTTGGGTACTAGTACTGCCTTGTCACTAGATTTGAGGACAAATGAAGGAAAGTACCACCTAGAGCAAAACTGACAAATCCCACCTGAAAGGACTGCTTTTGGAGTCTCCAATCCCAGGCCCAGTCCAGGGGCTCACCTGGGGACCCTCATTACCTTGACGGCATCTCTATTGAGCTGGAGGCCAACTTTTCACCAGAAATCTTCAGAGATGTCTGGGCCTCTGAGGTCTGATCCAGATGCCACAGGACTTGGTGAGTGACAGGAATTTCTTTTCCCTCCCTCAGGCTCCTCTGCCCTGGCCTTGCTTGCTTTCCTGGGATCATCCTTTTTTCCCAGCCATGGGCAACAGCATGCATGAACTGGGGGTGGGGGTGGGGGGCCTACCTAAAGGCTTCCAAGTGGACAACAGCACCTAGAACAGTTGTTCAATATCCCCCCAGAGCTGCAGAAGGGACATATTTGCTTAACGGTTTGTAACAAAAAGTCCATTCAAAGAGTTTTCACAAAATAAACAATCTATTCCTAAGGTCGATGCTTGTCTCTGTCATTCTCAGGGCAAAATTCTTTACATCAGAGCTTTAACCATCCAGGTTAAAAAAAAGAAAAACAACCCTTAGGTCCAGAGTTTTGGCTAGACATTTATTTATATCTGTTTGTCTAGATATAAAAAGTTGACATAAAAATGTTAAAAAGAGTGATTATTTCAGAATGGGATGGAGAGTAATTTTTCTTAATTTTCCCTTGACCTGTCTGCTTTGTCTCTAATAAACATGCATTATTTGTGAAATTTTAAAAAAGGTTTTAAAAAGATGATGAACCACACTGCTCACATTCCTTCAACCAGATCCTTAATAAAGACGCTAAACGCAGGTGGCATGGGTTGGCCATGTGCCCCTAGGAGAATCCATCACCTTTACATCTCCCCAGCAGCCAACTTTGCAGCTAATTTCAGTCCATTATCATGTTCCAGCAAATGTGAATGTGTTTGCAGAGAAGACTGGCGTCAGCAGGCATGGATTCATGAGTAGGAGAAGGACTGCTAAAATGGAAGCAGTACTCTGTAACAGTGCCCCAGGTTTGCCCCCCTGCCTCCCTGCCGCCATGGTCCTGGGAAGAGCTGCTTTGGGTGGCCCAAGTCCTAAGGAGAGGATCAACCCCAGGGAAGCCCAACTCAGGTAGGCTCAGGGCTGTGATAACTTGGCAGGTGAAATAGAGGGGACTTATATGCCAGGAATAAAGTTGGACTTTGTCAAGTGTGACTCACTCACAGGAGGACGTGGCCGGTGCTGCAGAATGACTCACGGGACCCAAGGCATCACAGATAAAGCCCAGGTGGACTTCGTGTAGTTGGGGGTTTTAGTCATGGGATCAGAGGACGAAGCTGGTGCTCAGAGGCTCATGCTGGGCCCCCCTCTCCCAGCTCTTTGGGGTGGGCATCCCAGGAAGGCATATCCTGGCCTTGCCACTGGTGCCTCAGGACCTTGACCCCTTGAGGTCTCACCTCTGCAAGGAGGACAGCTTCCTAAGGCTCAGTGCTGACGTCCAGAGAGCTGTGAATGATTTCCGCCTGACAGGCTGCCCCAGCTACCCTGGGCCCTATGAGGTGGGCAGAGCTGGGTGACATGGGATTGGCTTAGGACTGGGTCAGCCAGCATCCTCACCATGGGCTTTCCACACCATCCAGGCCTGTTTTTGCCAAGTCATAGATCATTGCTTATCTCTCTCCCATCCTGCTTGTGTGCTCGAGGTTTGGGGCTGAAGTATAAAACTAGTGAATCCATGTTAATCATTCTTGCACTAAATTCAGTTAATCTATGTTCATCTATTCCTTTTGGATCTCCTGAAAGTGGGACCAGGGTGGGGTGATATGAACAAATGAGATGGCCACTACTGCATGATACTGAATGTCGATGGGTGTGATCTCCTTGGAGCAGGATTCAGGGTCCACCTTGCAGCGGACGGGCTGGCAGAGCTCAGGGTTCTGTCAGTTGGGTTGTGGGGAGGACTGCAGGGCAAGGCCCTGGCCTCAGGGGAAAGGTATAAACTCTGGGAAGGACAGCAAGCTGGAAGCTGATCCTGAAGCCTGCCCACCAGAGTGGTGTTAAGGGAGGGAAAGTGATCAGGAGATGTTCAGTAGGTGAGGCCCTTTCAAAGGCTTGACATTTGTCCAGCTCAGCGAGGCAGGAGTCTCCAGGGATTCTTGTGATCCAGGGTCAAGCGGTTAAGGGTGATTCCAGTCTTGACATCATGGGTGGGGATGGGCTTCTGATATATTCTCAACCTTGGCACAGACAGAGCTGAATTTATTGAACACTATTATGTGCCAGCCAGTGTTCTAAGTGTTTTCACGTATACTGACTCATGGAATCCCACACCAGCCTCATAGCATGTCTAATTCTCTTACTATTATTTAACAAATGAGAAATGTGTTCAGAGATGGTGAACTTCCTGCCCAAAGGGACAGATAGTTCTACCTTGGTCTTCATAGTACCCCACTCTCTCTTCACTTCCCCAGACCTGGCACTAATGAGGCTGGAATGGAACACGCTGGGTAGCAGACACAGCTGAAGCCCTATCTCATCCCCTGGCAGTCACCATTTTCTTTCGTGATAAAGGCAGTGTCTTCCATTGTAAGCCCCTGCTCGCTCCATCCAAAGGTGTTCTCTAGTTGGAGGATGCTTAGCCAGAGGGCAGGACTGCCCAGGAGTTACCACCCCTCCTTCAACCAGCCCTCAACCAGCCACTGGAAAGGATTGGCAGATACATCCTCAGCTCTTTGTCCTTAGGTGTGACAACTCAGAGCCTTCTTCTACACAGTCTCCTAGGGGTCCCCTGCAGGGTGGAGGCCTGGTTGCTCACGAGGGAAAGCACATTGCCTCCTTTCCCATTCCTGTGTGATTCCCTGCTCTTCTGTCTGCAATAAGCTCTCGTGCAAACTCCTTGCTCTCAAATTCTTGTCTCAGGGTCTGGTTCTGGAGGAACCCAGCCCCATCCATCTGTGCTTATTCAGGCTGCCCATCAGGACTTCTCAGGTCACCCACTGGGGTTGGCCTTTTTCTCTCCTGGCAAATTCTTGGGAATGCGGAAGGATGGAGGACCTGTCAGCTCCATTCCTGGGTTGAAAGGGACCATGGGACATTGTGCTGTCGGAGAGGGAAGCCACTTTACCCCGCAAAGGACAGATGCAAACGTGCTCCCCGTTACCCTTGTCTCAGAAATTCTAGTTCACATCTGATTGAGGTGGTCCGTGAAAGATGTGCAAAGATGAGGGTGAAAGACTTTGAGCAGTTTGAGAACACTGTGCCAGCCTCCCCTGTACTTCTTCCCGACCCAGGGATCAAACCCAGGTCTCCCGCATTGCAGGTGGATTCTTTACCAGCTGAGCCACCAGGGAAGCCCCCACTGTACTTAGTGTCAACTTTGAAAGCATATTCATAACCTAAAAGTTGAGAATTATGTTTTATTTGGAAATTGTTAGGGCTTAAGCCTGGGAGGCAACATCTCAACTGGCTCTGAGAGAGCTACTCAAAGGAAGTGAGGGGAGGAATCAGGGGATATAGACATTTTGCAACAAAGAGCATCAGAAGATTCCTGTTAATTAAAGAAAACCAGATATCCTATGTTAAGGAATTTAGCTCTTTTTATGTATGGAAAGATGCAGGAGTCTGTTCTCACTGAAATCATTCCTTTCATATGCACCCCAGCTATCTGGGGGCCAGTATCCTGTGTTTTTCACATCCTGAGCCTCCTTGGGGCTCTCCACAGGGAGTGGCCGCAGTCTGACGGCTACTAGATGGCAGGTATTCTTTTCCTTCCTGGGTGTCCTTATAGCTCACCAGCTCACATTGGAGAGCTGCAATCACTGATGACTGTGACAGCCTTCTTTATTGATATAGCAGGAAGTATTCCAATTCTCATTAGTTTAGGAGGTCAGAATGACAGAGCCCGTGGGAACTGGGGTCAGTCTTCCTCTTCTGATTTTAATGGGAGCTCTGGAGCCATAGATCAGGAGTTGGGACAGAAATCAGATTTGCTCAGTTACTCCAAGCCTGTTTTCTCATCCTAAACATGGGATAATGGCCCTCGGTAGAACCTGAAGTCTTGTATAAATCAAAGCCCCCTTCCTTTATGGTGTCCTTACACCCTGCCCAACCCTTTATAAACTCTCCTCACTCACCCAGGTGGAGCGTGGCACCTATTACCTGCTGGGACCCCAACTGGTATACAGAATCCAGATATTTTGACTGATTGACAGTCTCAGTCATGGGACACAATCTTGAGTCCCAGGGAGGACACTGTTTCTTCCAGAAGATTCTTTATAAAAAGGTCACTGCTCCTGTGCCTCCAGTGGCTGAGATTGTAAGAAAATTTGACCCTGACTACAGCACCAGGTGGCTCAGTGGTAAAGAATCCACCTATCAGTGCAGAAGATGCAGGAGATGCTGGTTCAATCCCTGGGTTGGGAAGATCCCTGGAGGAGGAAATGGCAACCTGCCCCAGCCTGGAAAACTCTATGGACAGAGGAACCTGGTGGGCTACAATCCATGGGGTCACAAGAGTCAGACATGACTGAGCACACACGCACACAGCATCCATGTGGTTACATCTTTGTCATTTCAAGATCATTCAGTTCATAATCAATGTTCATCATTTTTTTTGTTTATTTGTGCTTTTCTCTTTATAAATGTCAGTTTTCTGAGAAGCGAATGTCCTAAGCCCTAGAACCTAGGAATAAGGATGAACTTTTGGGCATTTTTATAACACTTAACAAGATTAATGACTCTCTGTTAGTATTTTCCATTGATTTTATTTACTTTCTTGTATGTCTGTATGAAAAGCCTCTTCTTTCAAGATTTTTCTTCTTTTTTTAAACCAGAATTGCTGTGAGCTATCCCAAGGGCCCAGAATCTGGCTGGAGATTGCTTGTGAAATTGATATTTTTCTTTTTTAAATGTAACTTTTTAAAAATCAATAAGCCCATTGTGGTACCTTTCCTAGAGATTAGATCAGTTTTCCCTTAATAAATATTATCTTTTATCTCAGGATACCTCAGAGTGATATTTCAACCTTGTGAGGGACTTGGGCCTTGACGTACCTTGTTCTGAAGGTCTCAAAGAGTGCTGTTGGGTTTCTTGCTTTGTGGATGGACTGACTTAGAGCAGTGGGTCCTCAGTGCCCTCTGTAGATCCTTGTGGGGCTGGAATGACGTCTCCATGGCAGCAGTAGGTGAGTTACACTTTTCTGATACACTCCTGACTGTTCTGGATTGGCTGATCTGGGCTCCAAGAGACGCTTCTCTGAGTGTAAACTGGGAGAGCCCCTTCCTGCAGCCCTCATGAGACCATATGCAGCAGCCTCCATCTCCTCCAAGGAGAAGGCAGGAGACTCAGTTTCCCCATTTCCATGTCAGGGCTCATATTTTCACTTCACAGATTGTATTTTAAAGAGATAGATTTTGAAAATTTCCAAGCATGTCAGTCCTTAGTTAATACTCATGAAATATTTTCTATCATTACTCTTGTCCCTGTGTTTTGAATGTAGAGCCTCAAGCAGACACATTCCTAACAAGAAAAAAAAAATTGCCTTGTGATATCATAAAACAAAATCCTACATTGTCATTTTTCAAAAGCATTGAAAGCCCAATTTTGAGGGGGGGTGGTGAGGAATATGTTAATCTAAATTTGCCAGCTGTTTGTTCTTACAAAAAACTGTATTTACTCCGATAATATCTCCTCCTAGTTTTGCTGTTAAAATGCCCTTTTTACAGTTTTACCCGTCAACAGCCCCGGGGTGATGGGAATGATACCTTCATTCTCAGTGTGGGAAAACTGGCGCTGAGAGAGACTGAGTCACCAGGAGCTCTGGGTTAGTGCCCGGCTCTGTCTCCAAAGCTCCTTCTTCCCAAGGAGCTGGGTGCCTCCCAGTGGTCACCGCTAGGGGCGCACTCTGCCTTCTGGACGCATTTCCCTGGTGAGTATGGACAGGTTGGCCTAAGGAGCTGAACGGCATTAGGTACTTTTTACTCTAAAGCTGTTGCATCAGCAGAAGCCATAGGCCTTAATAAGAAGCATATATTCCATCCTTTAAACCAGTCTCAGGAAGCACAATGAGAATGATGGAAAAACTCCTGGCTCCAACCACAGATCTGTCACAGACAGCTGGATGACCTTGAGGCCGTCACTTACCCTCCTCATCTTTACTCTGGCCATAATATTACTCCCTGGCAGAGCTTTTACAACTGTCCATAAAATGACGTATGTGGAAGCACTGAGCTCATTGCCTGGCAAATATAGTTGCTCAATAAATGTTAGCTGAATTGCGATCTGAAATTTTGAGGCAGAGGCAGTGAGCCTAATTCCTGAGCCTGGAGACCTCATTTGGCTCATTGATTTGCCTTTAAGCGATTGATTTCATATGCCAGGGCACACGTCAGGATAGTGGAGGGAACCCAATTTAGCAAGCTGCTTTTAACTGTTGCAGATGTGATCTGTGACTGAAATAAGGAGTGTTTCCACATTTGAAAACTCTGTGAATGGATGGCTCAGAGTTCACACCTGTGGACTGTGTATATCTCAGTGCCATCTTCAGTGGTCCTTGAGTGTCACGTGCCCCTCCCCCCCTTCCTTGGAGAATCAAGCACCTTCTCATCTCTGCTGCCTCCGTCAGGTTTAAGATGACAGTTTGATGCCGTTGCTGAACAGGGAGCTCAGTCAGTACCTCCAAAGACATTCTTATTTGGGTCAAGGAGCAGAAGCAGCTCCCTCCCCCAGAGATTTTCTTTGATGTCAGTGAGGATGATGGTGGTCAATCTGTGGGACTCCCAGCCAAGGCAGTGGACTTCATTGTCTTGATGCAAAAAATAGATGGGATTATCACTTATCAGGCTTATTAAGGAGTGGGTCAAGGGATAATTTCTTTGAAAAAAAGGCTGTGCTCTTTCCCAACGAGGAAGTAGAGAGAAAACAGACCCAGTCATACAGTCCTTCAGGCCAAGGTGAGGAGGAGCTTTGGAGCTGGGGATAAGTGCCAGGAAGGTGTCCCTGAAAGAAAGGGCCAAGGTTAGAGACGGATGTCCACATGAGTCAGCAGGCAAGTGTGCTGAAGGTGGCTGTCAAGAGCAGAGGTGAGAAATGGAGTATTTCTTGCCAGATCAGTAAACAAGGATTTCACAGTCATTAGTGATTCTGGCCCTTCATATGTGAATTCCTGAGGCCCAAGGGCACTCAGGAAGAAGAAGAGTACAGGGGCATCCATCAGGCTGTAGCCCCTCCTTATGGTGAGCATGGAGGAACTCAGAGGGTGAAAAATGCAGGACACTGGCCCCAGATAGCAGAGATGCATATGAAAGGAATGATTTCAGTGAGCCCAGACTCTTGCAGCTTCCCATACATAGAAAAGTGCTAAATTCCCTAACTTGGGATATCTAGTTTTCTTTAATTCATAAAATACTTTAGATGTTCAGACCACCTGGCCTTTGTTGCAAAACTTCTGTATAATCTGACTCCTCCCCCCAGCTCCTTGGGTTACTTGAGATGCTGTCTCCCAGGCTTGAAGTCCTAAAAATTCCCACCGAATAAAACATAACTCTTAACTTTTAGGTGGTGACTATTTTTTAAGTCAACAGAGGGAAGGAGCTGAAATAAGAAAGAGTGGGTGAGGGTACCAGAGGGGCGGCTTGAGGGCTCTGCACCCAAGCGTGGGCCTCATGCGACGTGTGCGTTCCCAGCTCTTGCAGATGGCGCCCAGCTGCTCGGGCACCAGGCAAGGCAAAGGCCTGGCCACCGATCTGGACGCAGGTCAGAGAGGGCATGATGGGGACCCAGGCTGGAGGGGAGGCCCCTGATCTCCTGGGCCAAGGCCCCTCGACTCCTCCTGACGGAAATCAGGGTGCTGTGTGGAGGTCAGGCTTCTCACGGGGCCCTAGCCAAGGGGATGGCAGGGAGGTTAAGATCTGACAGGTCAACATGCACAGCACGGGCTGAGGTCCCGAGAGTCATGGGCCTGGTGCAGACATGGTGATGTAAAGAAGCTCAGAAAAAGCAAGAGAATTCCAGAAAAACATCTACTTCTGCTTCACTGACTACACTAAAGCCTTTGACTGTGTGGATCACAACAAACTGTGGACAATTCTTAACGAGATGGGAATACCAGACCACCTGAGCTGCCTCCTGAGAAACCTGTATGCAAGTCAAGAAGCAACAGTTAGAACTGGACATGGAACAATGGACTGGTTCCAAATTGGGAAAGGAGTATGTCAAGGCTGTATATTGTCACCCTGCTTATTTAACTTATATGCAGAGTACATCATGTGAAATGCTGGGGTGGATGAAGCACAAGCTGGAATCAAGATTGCTGGGAGAAATATCAATAACTTCGGATATGCAGACAACATCACCATTATGGCATAAAGCAAAGAGGGACTAAAGAGCCTCTTGATGAGGGTGAAAGAGGAGAGTGAAAAAGCTGGCTTAAAACTCAACATTCAAAAAACTAAGATCATGGCATCTGGTCCCATCACTTCATGGCAAATTAGATGGGGAAATAATAGAAACAGTGACAGATTTTATTTTCTTGGACTCCAAAATCACTGCAGATGGTGGCTGCAGCCTTAAAATTAAAAGATGCTTGCTCCTTGGAAGAAAAGCTATGACCAACCTAGACTGCATATTAAAAAGCAGAGACAGTACTTTGCTGACAAGGGTCCACATAGTCAAAGCTATGGCTTTTCCAGTAGTCATGCATAGATGTGAGAATTGGACCCTAAAGAAGGCTGAATGCTGAAGAACTGATGCTTTTGAACTGTGGTGTTGGAGAAGACACTTGAGAGTCCCTTGGACTGCAAGGAGATCCAACCAGTCAATCCTGAAGGAAATGAGTCCTGAATATTCACTGGAAAAACTGATGCTGAAGCTGAAACTCCAATACTTTGGCCACCTGATGCAAAGAGCCAACTTATTGGAAAAGACCCTGATGCTGGGAAAGATCGAAGGCACAAAGAGAAGGGGACAACAGAGAATGAGAAGGTTGGATGGCATCACCGACTCAATAGACATGAGTCTGAGCAAGCTCCAGGAGATGGTGAAGGACAGGGAAGACTGGTGTGCTGCAGTCAATGGGGTCACAGAGTCAGACTCAACTGAAAGACTGAACAACAACAAGGAATCTCAGCACTCACTCTCTGGGCCTGGCTGGCAGCCATGGGTTCACGTTCCCGGGTGGCCTCATCCTCAGCACACCTCTCACCTTCCGGTCTCAACTCATGAACCCAAATGCTTGAATCTCATGCTGGCTGGCAACCGGCAGTGTGTCTGGATAGACTCTGACTCCGACACGGCAGTTTGCAGAAAGTCTAAGGCAAGAAACGTGGAAGACTCATTCTCTGTTTGTTGATTGCAGTGTGACAAGATCAGATCCCCTCCCCTGGAGAACCCAGCAGGAGGCCCCCTCCTCACCCAGCCTGGAGCAATTACCCAGATTATTCAGGCAAAAATCCTGCAATACAGCTACTGAAGTGGAGAAAATGCACTGTTCCATGAAAAATTCTACCTTCTCCATTTCAGTTGCCTTAAAAAAACAAACACCAAACCTATTGTGTTAAAGTTACTCTTGATGTTGAATCAGTTGGGATCTCACTGTGCTCCCCTCAGGATTCCAGCCTTCCTGCCCCTCCCAGGATGATTGCAGCATTGAGTGGAAATTGAACAGATTAGTAAATAGATTCACATCTTTGTGGTACACAGTAAACACAGGAAACAATTACTGGATAAAAAACCTAACCAATCCTATCAGAGAGGAAGGAGTTGCCAGCATGACAAGTGTCAGCAACCAACTGGGAGAGAGGAGTGACTGGAGCCACTGAAGTCCCGACTGGGAGCTGTTGGTCACCCTTCCACGAGCAGAGATTCCTGTTGGTTCCTGCTCCTCGCTTTTCTGACCAGCAGCAGACTCTGATGACCTGTTCCCAGCAATGTGCACACTGACTTTGAGCCCATGCTGACCCATCCTGATTCTGAATCCCACAGAAACTGAGCAGGACCCTGTGGGGCTCCTGGGTACGCGTGCCTCTTGGTGCATTTCATTTCATGTTTGTGGGGAACAAATTCCAGTCTCCATGACCTTCCCTGAGTTCCGAAGGGGGTTCTGGGATTCTAAATCCACCCTAGGCACTGAGGGTCCTTGGGCTGATGGCAGAGTGACTAGCCGTGGATCCACCTGCTTGTGGGGTTTTTACCCAGGCTGGGTTGGGTCAGGGTGGGCTCTGCTGAGGGCCTGAATGGGCCTGCAGGATTCTGAGTCAAAGATAAGATGGCGGGCAGGAGGGGCCAGACCAGAGGCAGCAGACCCGCCTGCTGATGACTCCAGTGTGACCCTGTGGGTTTAGCAGGCGTCAGCAACCCCTCCCATCCTGGCCTGTGCCAACACTTACCTCATGTCGTATCCTCATGACACGAGAGAGTCATCCCAGACTCCTTCCTGCTTAGAACTCGACAGACTGCGTTGGTTGAATTTATTCCCAGTCATCTTTTTGTCTTCTAATTCTGGAGGTGTCCATTTTCTGGTACAAAAATACAAATCCTTTTACTAGTGTGATCAAATTTAACTCAATATGACAATCAGCAGCCCAGTGCAAGCATTTCATCTCTCTAACACACAAGGTCTCATAAGTCATTGATGTGAAAGTGTGTCCTGTCTTTGGAGTCAGATGCTCAGCTGGAGCACGTCCACTGAACTCCCAGGAGACTCCCCCCCAACAGGCATGGTGGGCAGTGGACAAACAGGGAGGAGGATGCCTTGTCGGTGGCAACAAGGGGACCCTGGGCCGGCAGGAGCCCCTCCCCTGGTGCCCTCAGACTTGTGATCACAGATCCCGGCCCCTGGCTGCCAGCACTCACACCTGTTTGAGCCCTGAAGTTGGTGGCTCCTCCCATCTCCCTCTTTGTGTTTCAGAATTCAGCTTTTGCTTTGTTCAACCGCTTTGCACAGTCTTTCAGTTTTAACCTTATTATTATTATTATTTTTAATTTGTTTAGTAGCACGGGATCTTACTTGTGGTACATGGCACTTCTGTGCCGCTACAGTAGCAGAAAGAGCCTAGATCTGGGAGCTGAATGAGCTTGACCCTGAAGCAAGGCTATGCCTCCTTACTGCCTTAGGGACCAGGCACAGCACTCTGCCTCCTGTGGGTACTTGAGGAATGCCATGCCTATATGATAACCCCACTGTTTTGCTGTCCAGCACTCACCTCAGTGGGCAATAGGACTGAGAAGGATGGATCCTTGGCTTTCTTTACCTGACATAATGGAATCCACTGTGTTTGGCTACTTAGCATTCCTTTCCTTCTTTTGATAACCAAATCTTCTTCTTTTCACTTATTAATTGCTGTATAACAAATCCTTCCCAAACTTGGTGGCTTCACATTTCCATTTTATATTATTGCTCATGATTCTATGGATTGACTGGGTTCCACTAAATCGTTCTTCTATTCATCTTGGTATTAGCTGGCTGTGGTCATCTGAGGCTTGATTAGGCTGCTGTGTCCAAGTGCTTACTCGTATGGTGGTTGGTTCTGGCCAGCTCTTGGGACTCACTGGAGCTGTTGAACTGAGCACCTCTGTTTTCCTCCACAGGCCTGTCTTGTGTGGTTTAGGTTTTTCCCAGTAGGGTGGCTGGGTTCTAGGAGTGAGCATTCCAAGCACATGAAAACAGAAATTATAGCTTTCTTAAGTCCCTTGATAGTAAAATAGCACCACACTGGCTATATTCTATTAGTCCAAGAAAGTCACCAACCAGCCCAGATTCAAGGGGAGAAGACATACTCTTTGCCTTTCAGTGGGAGGTATGCCAAAGGAGTTTTGATCCTTTGAGTCTATCATACCTTCCTTTGGAAAGAAAGTGGGGCTGCCAATTGGAGCACTATCCCCCTAGCCACAGAGATGGACAACTGACCCAGGCGTGGACAAAGTTCCTTTTTAATACTGGCATACCCACCTGCACTGCCATGGCAGTTGGCCCAAGACAGGGAGTCACCTAGACTCCTTCCTTGGGATCTGGTGCACGGGAAACAGAAGAGACAAGTTTCCCCTTTCCTGTGGAGTGGGGTAGCTGGGATGGTGTAAGCCTAAGACTGCTTACAACCAGAGTGAGGCTGCAAGCCACCATCACGGAGACTCATCTGCCTAAGACAATAGTGAAGCAAGTGTTCAGAAAGTAGCAGCAGCAGAGAGAGAGAGAGGCAGGGAGGCGGGAGAGAATGAGGATGATAAAGGCAGAGAATGGCACTGATGATGACAATGCCATTTGCTGGGACCTGGAGTTTCCAGACTTCCAGTCACATGAAGCCAACACATTCTCTCTTATGTTAAAGCTAGTTTGAATTAGTTTCTATCACCTTTGATCAAACAAAAGGGTCCTGACTAGCAGGAAGTCATTCATTAAGTCTGGTTTGATGGGCTTCCCAAGTGGTGCTAGTGGTAAAGAACCAACCTGCCAATGCAGGAGACATTAGGAGATGCGGGTTCAATCCCTGGGCCAAGAAGATCTCCTGCAGGAGGGCGTGTAAACCCACTCCAGTATTCCTGCCTGGAGACTCTCATGGACAGAGGAGCCTGGTGGGCTACGTCCATAAGGTCACAAAGAGTTGGACACAACTGAAGCAACTTAGC
Organism: Capricornis sumatraensis; assembly: GCF_032405125.1. Lineage (NCBI taxonomy): Eukaryota > Metazoa > Chordata > Mammalia > Artiodactyla > Bovidae > Capricornis > Capricornis sumatraensis. The sequence continues at coordinate 211,943,156 of NC_091070.1, forward strand.
TCGCAAGTGTGTAGCTAGAATACACTGAGCTCCTGTTCCCTGGTGGCTCAGACGGTAAAGCGTCTGCCTGCAATGCAGGAAACCTGGGTTCGATCCCCAGGTCAGTAAGATCCCCTGGAGAAGGAAATGGCAATCCACTCCACTCTTGCCTGGAAAATTCCATGGACGGAGGAGCCTTGTGGGCTACAGTCCAGGGGGTCGCAAAGAATCAGACACAACTGAGGGACTTCATTTTCTTTTCTTTCTTTCTTCCTATTACAGACCAGGCAGCTCCGATTACAGAGTGTGTGTGTCACATACTTGTCTTCATTTAACTCCCACAGGAAACTCGGAGGGTCTCTTTGAAGTGAGTGCCATTGTACTCATTTTACTGAGAAGGGCATGAAGCTTAGAGTGGTCCGGTCTCATTTAACCAGGAAATGGTGTAGCCACGCTTCTGGTTGTTTAGAACAACCAAACCTGTTTATCCTTCACCCACTACCCTGCACTGCCCAGGTGTGGTATGCAGACCAGCCAGAGAAGGCCTGGTTAAAGGTAGGTTGGCATGACTTTTAAATGAGTGTGCTAACAATACAAGGCCATTATGAGAAAAGGGGGTCCCTGAGTCCCTCTATGTTCTCCTTCTTTGGGATATCTTCCTGGAATCACCAACTCATGGTCAACAGCAAGCAGAATCAAATCATAGGTAATTCTTTTCTTTTTTAAAAAAGAAAAGAATTTATTTATTTACATGTGGCTGCATTAGGTTTTACTTTTGGGGTGCAGGATCTTTCACTGTGGCAAGAGGGCTTAGTTGCCCCAAGGCATGTGGGATCTTAGTTCCCTGACGAGGGGTCGAACCCACATGCCCTGCACTGGAAGGCAGATTATCAACCACTGGACTACCAGGGAAGTCCCAGGCCATGTGTAATTCTAACGTCAGGGGAAAGGAGTGTGTATTTCCCAAAGACATCTCTGTTAGAGCTTCTGGTCTTAACATACTCCAGTTCTAAGGAAGAGGAGAGGAAATCAGTGGAGTGTGAGGTCCCCTTCCCTGACTACAGGGGCCACTCCCAAGGTTCTGTCCGAACCCCCTGCATCTCCTGCTCTGCATTCTCAGCCTTCCTACGAGAGTTAGTTCCCATCTGTTGTTTACACGTCACTCGATGGTAGTCAACCTGATGGGTGTCTAACAAGGAAACAGTCATAGCACAGCAGATTAGGGCAGTTTGGGGATTGGACTGTTTGTCACATGTTAAAACAACTTCTTCATCTCCATCCTAAGCACTTCTTTCAATACCCGTTATCCAGAGGGTCGGCTCAAGGCCAAGATGCCGGAGCTGGCAGATGTCTGGGTGAGAGGGAGAGTCATGCACTTTGCTGATATTTGCTGAAAACCTGCAAAGCACCAAACCTGACCAAGAGTGCACCTTCGATGCCACTTCTGGTGTCAGGGATTTATTCAAAACCTCCTCCCTAGGCTGCCTGCATCTCTGGCCCTAGGTAAGAATTCTGCAGAATTCCATTTGCTTCCTGATAGAAATGGACTTGCCCTAGTGAAATGACGAGATCAGCACACATCGAAGCATGGAACCTACCTTCTCCTGGCACTCTCTGTTCTGCCTGGGCCACCAAAGGCCGCAAGAACTGAGGTGCCTTTTAAAATGACATGTGCCCATTCTGAGATCTGTAAAACCTCACTGGCAAGGCAAGCTCTGGGCACTGGGAATGATGGTCTTTCCATAAATATTGCACCCGCCATCCCGCATTTTATAGCCTGGGTCTGCCTATAAAGTCACTGCCCTTCAGCATTGAGTTTGAGCTCCATCCACTGGAACTTGGGAAAACTCTTATATGCCAAGACGTCAAAATCTTGTTCACATGATTCATCAGAAGTAACTGACCACGTGTCCTCTCCCCTTTCATGCAATAAGAGTGGGGATTGGTCTTCTCTTAAGGGCAGACAGAGGAAAAGGCCCCCAAGGGGCAATTTGGGAAAGGAGTTTTCAGACCTCCTCTGCCCACATATCTAGGGGCTATGGATGACCATGCTGCTGCCCAGCCCCTGCTGCCTGCCAGAGCCAGACACAGTCCTGTTCAGCCCACCCAAGAGGGTAGCTGAGGCTTCGTTCCCTCTAGCAAGCAAGCTCTGGAATATCCAAGTGCCTGTGGTTGGGCCCATTTGCTGTTAAGTCTTAGCCCCTTAGAGTAGTTATGAGATGCCCATTGGGCCTTCCACCTCCCATAGGAATGGGCCCCTGCACTCCCCTGTTCCCTGTCTTACCCAATGCAAACTGGGATGCTCGCCATCTTCCAGATCCTGGTGGCCCCTCTGTTGGAGCTGGAATCTGCTTTCAGGACTTTCCAGTATCTCCCAGGACACACTTAGCAAAGTGGAGGCGGCCTCCTACCCTACAGTGAGCCCAAGCTTTGCTCAGAACTCTAGAGGCCACTCAACATCCCTTTTCATCTCATGCCCCTTGGACCAGAATTCTTAAAGCCAAGGCTGAACTTGAGCTTGCTCCATGTCATGAACATGTGATTAGAAGGAGCTCAGCCATCTTCACCCTACTGACTCAGAAGGTTTCCCTGAGCCTGGAGCAGCTGTGTAAGACCCCTCTCTATTCCTAAGCCACTCCACACCCCTCACCCAACCCACACCTACTCTAACCCAGGGCTGGGTCACCTGTGCTAGTTATTGTTGTTCAGTCACTAAGTCATGTTTGACTCTTTGCAGTCCCATGAACTGCAGAATGCCAGGCTTCCCTGTCTTTCCCTATCTCCCTCAGCGTGCTCAAACTCATGTCCATTGAGTCAGGGATGCCATCCAACCATCTCATCCTCTGTCATCCCCTTCTCCTCTTGTCCTCAGTCTTTCCCAATATTAGGGTCTTTTCCAATGAGTTGGCTCTTCGCATCAGGTGGCCAAAGTATTGGAGCTTCACCTTCAGCACCAGTCCTTCCAATGAGTATTCAGGATTGACCTCCTTTAGGATTGACTGGTTTGATCTCCTTGCACTCCAAGGAGCTCTCAAGAGTCTTCTCCAGCACCACAATTTGAAAGCATTAATTCTTTGGCTATCAGCCATCTTTACGGCCAACTCTCAAATCCATACTAGATTACTGGAAAAACCATAACTTTGGTTATACTAACCTTTTTGGCAAAGTGATGTCTCTGCTTTTTAATACACACTCTAGGTTTGAAGGTGCATCAAACCTCAGGAGCATTGTTTCCTATCTGCCGAATCATCTCTGGCACTTCCACGCGGAAGCCCCTGCACTACTGCGGTGGAGAGAGAGACAGGCCGGGAACTGAGGACATGAAGGTAAGGGGGGAAGAGCCTGGAGTAGGCGGAGAGGATGTGCCAAATGAACTCTCATTGTGGGTTTCTTGAGCCCAGGAGGGAAGAAGGTCAAGCAGAGGTTGAGAGCAGCTATGGTGGGGCCACATGCTGAGTTGGGGCGGCTTCCTGTGGTGAGGGCAGCAGCCGTGGAGGAGAGGTGCAGCAGGGAGCTGAGCGGGGCTTGCTCTGGTCTGGATATTGGGCAGCTTTCTCAAGCAAACAGCCATGCCGGGGTGCAGGGCCCTGGGGAGTGTTAATGCTGAAACACAGCCCTGCTCGCAAGTCTCTTGACCTAAGTTCTCACAAGTACCAGGGGGAGACACCCCTATAGGCTTACGAGAGGGTTTTTTTTTTCTCCTGCATCCAGGACCACCAGTGTGTAGCTGTCCTGAGATGTCCCCTCCATGGCCCTGCCCTCCTACTGGCCTGCTTCAGCCCTGTATGGGTCCAGAACTCCCTGGAGAACCGTGAGGCCTTTCCTGACCTGCCTGCTGCCTCCCATCCCCTCCCTGTTTTGTCACCTGAGCTTTCTCTCCACTCTGCTGTTTCATTCATTCTTCATTCACTCAACAAATGCAGCATATAGATTCTAACTACCTACTGGGGCTATAATAGGTCAAATAAGGTCCCTGCCTTTATGTGGCTTATTACTGGTTTGCAGCAGACAAGTAAACCAGTAAAAACATAAAGTGTATATACTCTGATGAGAAAGTGAAGGGTGCTCTGGGAGTACCTAGCTGGGTCTGCTTTCATTTCCTGGGGCTGCTGTAACACATAACCACAATTTGGTGGGTTAAAACAACAGAAGTTTATTCTCTTGTAGTTTTGGAGGCCAGAAGTCCAAAATCAAGGTGATGGCAGGGTCATGCTCCCTGGCAAGGCTCTAAGGGAGGATCCTTCCTTGTGTTTTGGTCCATGCTAGTTGCTGGGGATCCCTGGTGTTCCTTGCATCTCTCCGTCCATGGTCACACGGCATCCTCCCTGTATGTCTGCGTCCAAATCTCCCCCTTCTGATGACCGTATCCTGCTTTGGGTTAGAAGTCATGACTTCTTCTCAACTTGTTAACATCTACAAAGACTGTATTTCCAAATAAGATCGCATTCAGGACTTCCCTGGTGGTCCAGTGGTTAAGAATCCACCTGCCAATGCAGGGGACACAGGTTCGATCCCTGGTCCAGGAAGATCCCACAGGCCACTGACTGACTCGGCCTTGGGCCACAACTGTTGAGCCAGCACCGTAGATCCTGTACTCTGCAGCAAGAGAAGCTACCACAGTGAGACGCCCGCACACAGCAACCGAGAGTAGCCCGCACTCACCACAACTAGAGAAAGCCTCTGCGTAGCAGTGAAGATCCAGCCCAGCCAAAAATAAAGAAGAAAAAGATTGCATTCATAGATACTGGGAATTTTAGGACATATCTTTTTGGGGGATACAATTCAACTCAACAAGACCATTAACATGGACTTGGATCATCAGGGCAGGTTTCTCGGAGGAAAGGAAATTAACTTTTGAAAGCAAGTAGGAATTGGTCAGGAAGAGAAGGAGGAGGGACCAATATGTATGAGGTCTGGGCAGAGGAGAGAGCTAGAAACATCTCAGGCAGTAAAGGTCGTGCAGTCTGGCTGGCACATTGATTAACATTAGGAGTGACATGATGGAATTGGATGGGGGCTGGATGGTGCAGAGCCCTGCGTTACCTGTTAAGGGTTTGGTTCTGTTCTCAGGGTAATGGGAAGACGCTGAAAACCTTTCTGGAAGAGACTGACATAGCTGTGTTTATATTATAGAAACATCATTCTTGCTACGTGGAGAACTGATGGGACAGCAGCCGCCTGAGGCCCAGGAGAGGAGAGAGGCAGCTGTTGTCATGGTCCAAGGTAAGGATGTTGACTTAGGAAATGGAGAGAGGTGTGTAGAATGAGGAGATATTTATGAATTGGAATGATGCAGCTGTATGATAGAAGGGATATGGGGATGAAGGAGAGGGGCAAACAAAGATTTAAGGCAGGCCTTTGACCCATGAGATTTCCAGAGAGGATAGACCATGCCTCCCAGGGGAGCTTATGCCAAGAAGGAGGGTCTCCCACACAAGGAATGTACAAAGGTGTTTCAGGCTTTGATGTAAAACGCACAGAGCATTTACACGGTGTGGAGTGAAATGCCCAGCAGGCAAGGGTTCTGTCTTTCTTCAAAGAAAACTGTAGTCGGGTTTTCCTGCAACATGGGGGAAAAAAAACACAAATTGTGACATTATTTGAAAGAAAGTGAAAGTGAAGTCGCTCAGTCATGTCTGACTCTTTGCGACCCCATAGACTGTAGCCTACCAGGCTCCTCTGTCCACGGGATTTTCCAGGCAATAGTACTGGAGTGGATTGCCGTTTCCTTCTGCATTATTTGAAAGAAGGAAGCTTAAAAGGGAGGTAGCCCAGTGCAGGTGCCTTTAAGACTGGGGCTAGGGGCCTCTGCATGAGCAGGTAGAGATGGAGAGGGCTGTGGCAAGGGATAAGAAGAAGGGGCTCTGGGTCTCCATCTCACCTGATCTTCCTTGGCGCTCTTGAGCATATGACATCTTCCCATCCCCCAACCCCAACCCCCTCCTTGCCAGTGCTCTGGTGGGTGTTCTCTGTGCCCTTGTCCCCAGTTGACCTCACCTGTCTGCTTCTGGACAGAAGCTTCCAGATCTGGACAGAGCCTCCAGCTCCTGGGATGCTTCCACCAGGCCCCCCAACCTGGTCATGGGCATTCCTTCCCATCCCACTAGAGACCCTGGGAGCTGTTGGTCCAGCAGGCCCCCCAGCTGAAAGCAGTTGGACCAGAGATATGGGAATGAAGTCACATTTTAGATTCTGAGAGGTAGTGGGATTTGGGGACCTTGGGTGAAACACCTAAGAGAATAAGAGTTGCTATTTATGAAGCCAGGTGCTGTGCTAAGAACCTTGAAAGTATCATCTTGTTTGATTTCCACCATCCGGGTATCATTATCTCCGTTTTACAGATGAGGTGGTTTGGGGAATCAAGTGGCCTGTTGATCAAGGTTGCACAAGTAGTGTGTGACAAAGTCAAGATTGAGACCCAGGTCTGTCTGATGTAAAAGCCTGTGCTGAAGACCCCTCCATTCCCTGCCCTCACACACTTGAGTGTGACTATCTCCCCCAGAGATCTTCATGGCACCTTGTCCCCTTATGACCCCCATGGTCAGAGATAAGATGGTCCTACTTCCAATCAGTGCCACAGCAGGCTCACTTGAAATGAAATAAAAATGAAACAACCAGATCTCAGAAACAGAAATCATGTTAATCAGAGTCTTCATGTCATACTCATTACCTGTCTGCTGAAGGCTTTCCATTGTTTTATGGGCTTTTCCCCACTGAATCCTGCATCCTCAGTCTTCACTTCTGCTCCATTCTTCCTCTAGCTATTTGCTTCAGTGTGTTTGATATATGGCCTCACATACTCATGGATCCTTATTAAAATCTGATGTTGCTTTGTGGTGTGTATGTGTTTTTAATTTACACTAATGGTATTGTGCTATAAATCTTGTTCTGTTTCTTACCTTTTTTTTTTTTTTTTTCCACCCTGCACTCTGTTTTTAAGATCTATTCCTGCTGGTCTTTACATAGCTAGCTCATTGCTGAAGATGCATCCGCTGCCTTTTTGTTATCCATTCCACCAGGCTTCAGCTAACCAGAAAGAGCACCAGAGTGATCATTCTGGTACACGGGCCTCTTGAATCTGTTCAGGAGTGTTTCAGGCTCTACACCCAGTGAAGGCTTGTGGATTGCTAGGTTATAGGTTTTAACAAACTGAGTTTCATTAAATATTTCCATTACATGTTGCAAAATGCCTCTACCAATTAGAAGGGGTTCCCATCTCTCTCTACTTTTTTCTCCAACACTTCGTTCCTTCCATTGTTTAATGGTGGAGCTCTCTTGAAATGGCTTGCCATCCAAGGGAGGGAATTACAAGACCACAGGGCTGAGCCAGTCTCCTACTTCAGGATGGCAGCTCCTCCTTTGCTGCTGGCCTTAAGACATAGCCACGCTCTGGCCTTGCCCCTCCCTTCCCTGTGGCATCTGTGAATTTCCCCCATTCTCTGTTTGTCTTGACTTATCTAGCCTTGATTGAGCGAACTCATCCATCAGCACTGAGTAGGGCCCAGAGGGAGGGGTGCTGTTCTTGTGTTGGCTGACGTGCCCGCCATATCAGTCTTGGCCCTCTCTAAGTTTCCTCCAAATGTAGCTCCTGCCTTCTTTACAGTGTTGTCCCTCAGGGCCAGAGCTACAGTGGTCTCATCTTCCCTAGTTCTCTTCATTCCAGCTGCTACCCCATTCCACCCCCACATCAGCCTACTAAGGTAGCAGTCCCAGCATGCTCCCCTCCCTACAACAGACAATTATTTCCATGAATAGCAGAGTAACCTGTTGAGAACTTGCTTTGGGTTTTTCACTGCTGTACAAGACATTTCCTTAAATTTCCCCAGGGGTGAGGTGGACTCATAGGAAGAGACAGCGCTCCCTCACTCTCCAGCCTATTCCCTGGCAAGCATGGACCATGCCTTTATGTTTCTGAGGTTGTCTTTCTTCCTGATGGGCCATCAAGCTCCACCATGAAGTAAAGAGGTGGAATAAGTCCTCCGTGTCTCAGAATCTGAAAAGGATGGTCTGATGTTGATAGCAGATTCTTGAGAAGCAGTGATGAGGGAACCAATGATGAGAGGAAGAGAAAGTGAAAACGCTGATCTTTAGGGGGAAAAAAATAGAAGAAGCAGAAGAGCAGAGGAAAGCAAAGGTGAGAGAACATGAGGAATCTGAAAGCAGAAACAGAGGTGGGGAGAACCACCGCTCAGCAGCTGGACTATTGGCTCAAATTGCTACCAAATCTCAGTGTCAGATGACAAGTATTCATTTCGCCTGCGACTCTTTTGATCAGTGGGGATCGGCTGATCTACGCTGGGTGGTGGCTCAGTTCTACTTGGCTCTCGTTTTCCTCCAGGGACACATGGGCAACCCAGACATGTTTTCTCATGGCGATGGGGAAGCACAAGACAAGCCCAGTGCAAAGCTGTGAGCACAAGATGTTTGTTGTCATTTCATGGGTCAAAGCAAGTCAGATGGCAAAGGGCCTGGAAATGAAGGCGCAGTGAAGACTTGGGGTGGTGAATGCGCTCTACCGCTGAAAGTCCCCGTTTTTCTGAGACTCAGTTGTCCTCCCTTTACTCTCTTTATTTTAGTTCATTTAAATAGGTTTTCCTCCCCTTGTGATGAAATGATTCCTGCCAAGATAAGACTTTAAAATACAGGTTTGGTGACTAACAGAACTTCTTCTTTGCATCTTCTTTCTTGTGGCAGAAAACCTGGGGCCAGAAGACAGCCTAGACTCTTTTTATTTTATTTTATTTTATTTTTTTTGACTCTTTTCATTTTAAAAAATTATTATTTTTTTTTACTTAATTTTTTCAAACTTTAAGCTCTTTGTTTTGTTTTGGGGTATAGTCGGTTAACAATGTTGTAGTAGTTTCAGATGAATGGAGAAGGAACTCAGCCGTATATATGTGTGTGTGTGTGTGTGTGTGTGTGTGTGTGTGTCCATTCTCCCCACCCCGCCCCCCGCAACCCCACTCCCATCCAGCCTGGCCCATAACGTTGAGTAGAGTTCCATATGGTGTATAGTAGGACCTTGTTGCTTATCCATTTTGAATATAACAGTTGTGTACATGACCTTCCCAAACTCCCTACCTCCCCACCCCCCCCCACTCTGGCAACCCTAATTTTATTTTCTAAGTCTGTGAGTCTGCTTCTGTTTTATAAGTAAGTTGATTTGTATCATTTCTTTTTAGATTCCACATGTAAGGGATGCCATATGATATTTCTCCTTCTCAAGACAGCCTAGACTCTTGATAAGGAGAAAGTGATTCATTTGGCCAAGGAAGGGGGGATTGTCCCTGGCAACTTGTCCGAATCACCACATTCAAGGGAATCTGCAGACTCTCTACCTCTCCCATCTAGAGCTGCCTTCAGTGAGGTTGTCTGCAGAGCTGGGGTATGGTGGGCACAGCATTAGGGCTTCTGGGTGTGGTACTTCTCAGCATCAGTTACATTGCCAGACCAGGAGTCTGTAGGGGCCAATGTGAAGGATGCGGAAAGGGTCTTTGTCTCAAGGAAGGAGGAGGGACTGTTGTGAAGCAGACCAGGAGTCGAATCCAGCAGATCAAATTGGGGGCCAGCTTCAGGCCCCAGTACAACAGACAGCTGGCACGGGAGCTAAGCACCAGGTCCGTGCCAAAGGGCAGTCACAGCAGCGGAAGTAGTAGCAGGAGAGGCTCTAGTTCCAAGCCCCTGTAAGGATCTGATGCTTTGCCCACCCAGGCTTAAGAAATGGGACAGGGCATGATTCCCAGTCCTGGAGCAGCCCCTGATTTCCTTCCAGACCTTGCTCCCACTGGCCCAGGACCCTGGGGTGGAGCTTACATGTGTGTGTTTATTTTGATCATCATGCTTTAGTGAGCCTAGGACGGGTAGGTATTGCAAAAGCAAGCATCAGGAGGTCTGGATATCCAGGAGAGAGCTTTTTCTTACTTCCTCCCCTCCTCCCACGTCCTAGGAGGATGGAAGCAGGCTGGGCTGCCTCTGCTGCCTGCTAATGCTGCTTCAGAGTTATTGGTGGTCCCAAGGGTCCTATCCCTCACTTACAACAACTGCTCAGAAGCCAGATCCTTGGGACTTTTATGGATGATGAGGATGTATGAACCAGAACAAGTTTGACTCCCTGACCCCCCATTGAACTGGCAACAGGAGAAGTGAAATCAATTCTGGTAACCTGAGCAGCAGGAGAAAGCCAGCAAGAGTAACGAGAAACTGTCAAGGTCATTTTCTCACCTGCACAACAGGGAAGAGAAGAAAAAAACGAGCCAATAACAACACAATGATTGTGTATTGATGCCTGCTACGTGGCAGGCTCTGGGCTGCATAATGGGATGTGAAAGCACGTGAGATGTGGCTTCTGAATGAGTCCTGGTCTAGTTGAGGTTGAAAGGGCACATGGAAGCATATAAACAAAATACACAATGATGAGTGCTGTTGGAATCTAGAGAGGTGAGACCAACCAGCGTGGTCAGGGAGTGCGTGTCTGCTAGCACTAGTTAGGTTATGCAGCAGCAGCAAGCAACCCCTCTCTCTATGTATTTTTAATTACCGAAGTATAGTTGATTTATAATGTGCTAATTTCTGCTGTATAGCAAAGAGATTCAGTGATGCATCTGTGTCTTCTTTTTCATATTCTTTTCCATTATGGTTTATCTCAGGATATTGAACTTAGTTCTCTGTGCTATACAGTAAGACCTTGGTGTTTATCCGTCCTATACATAATAGTTTACATCTGCTAATCCTGACTCCCAATACTTCCTCCCCTCCTTGACCCTCCTCCTCCTTGGCAACCACAAAACTGTTCTCTATGTGAGTCTGCTGCTGTTTCATATATAAGTTCTTTTGTGTAATATTTTAGATTCCACACGTGAGTGCTGGTATTTGTCTTTGGTCTATCATGTGGTATTCGTCTTTTTCTTTCTTACGTTGCTTAGTAGGATAGTCTCTAGGTTCATCCATGTTTGTGCAAATGGCATTATTTCATTATTTTTGATGGCTGAGTAGTATTCCATTGTACATATACACCACATCTTCTTTACCAATTCATCTGCTCATGGACGTTTAGTTTGTTCCCATGTCTGGGCTACTGTGAATAGTGCTGCTATGAACATAGGGATGCATGAATCTTTTCAAATTATAGCTTTGTCTGGATGTATGCCCAGGAGTGGGGTTGCTGGATCATATGGCAGCTCTATTTTTTGTTTTTAAGAAACCTCCATACTGTTTTCTGCAGTGACTGCCCCACTTTACATTCCCACCGACAATATAGGAAGGTTCCCTTTTCTCCACACCCTCTCCAGCATTTGTTATTTGTAGACATTTTAATGATCACCATTCTGATCGGTTTGAGGTAGTACCTCACGGTAGTTTTGATTTGCATTTCTCTAATAATTAGTGATCATGAGCATCTTTTCATATGCCTATTGGCCATCTGTATGTTAGATAAATGTCTATTTCAGTCACCTGCTCATTTTTCAATTGGGTAAGCAACTCCTATGTCATAGTGGTTTAAAACTAAGGTTTCCTTCTCCATTGTAGGTTAGCAGGACTGTAATTAACATTCTTATTCTGGGATCCAGGTTATCAGGGCAGCTGCCATCTGATATGATGCTGGTTGCCATGCCACAGAGAGAGGAAGATGCAGGATGGCCTCACATGGTGGGCAGATGCTCAGGCCAGGATGGACACGTGTCATACCTAGTTATGACCCCTTGGCCAGAACTAGTCACATGGCCTCAAATAAAAGAGGTCCTGAAATGAGACCCTATCGTGTGCCCTGAGTGTGGAAAAATGAAACATCTGATGAATAGCACTCATGACTGCCACAGAATGTTGGAAATACTTTACAGAGGAGGAAAATTTTGAGATGGGACTTGAAGAAAAAGTAAGCAATGAGGCAGAGAAGAGAGAAGGCTGCTCCAGGCTCACTGGCTTCCTGGAGACCTATAGATGTCAGGCACGCTCTAGGAACCCCTGAGTCGGAGCCCAGGATGGTGAATGGCAGAGGGAGCCGAGAGCGAGGTGGCCGCCCTGGGAAGCTTCTTGTGAGGCTTGCCTGGAAATTAGGAGTTTATCCTACAGCATTGTGCAGGCAGCCGGCCTCTCTCAGCCGCACAGCACCGGGGATGCTCAAAACGGAAATCCTTGGGGGGATTTGGGGAGAGCTATATTGGGCACTCGGCTTCCCAGGCAAAGGCCTGCCGTCAGCTGGCCTCAGCCCTCGTTATCTTTGTTTCCCTCGATAATGCTTTTTATAACTCTGTAATACCCAGGCCTGGATTTATTTTAAAGATTAAAAAAACCTGCTGTTGTGACGGGGGTGCAGTTAGACAGTCTGAGCTGGGATTCTTAAGGTGAATGAAACCGTGATTTTGTCGGACTTTGGGGGCCACGTATATGAATGATACCGTTGATGCCAAGAGTTTGGGGGATCCAAATGGATTGGAGGTCGTTCTCAGGGCCCCTATTAGGGTTGTAATCACAAGTCACGACAGGGTGATGTGACTTGACAATGAAACTTCTAAGGACAGATGTCTCTGAAAAAAAAAGCATGTACAACTGCGTTTTCAAGTTGCCGTCTCCCAACTCCCTAGATAATTCCTGTCAACATAACAGGAGGACGCTGGATGGGTGGGAACTGTGAGAGACTGCAGAGTTTGGAAGCGTTCCACCTGCGGCACCTTTGTCCCTAGGAGTTTGCACTGGACGAAGGTGTGTTCACAGATGGCAGCCCCTACCGGGGGAGCCTTAATCAGCCTGCCTGTGTTCTGCTCCCACTGAGGAGCGAGGGCCTTAATTCCTGGATCCCAAGCTGGGTGAGTGTCGGAGCAAGCACTCACTCTCGGTTTCCCTTTGCCCCACATCACCGTGCCCCCTCTGGGAACTGTGTCCTTTCTGTCTGTGACTTTGACACCTGCTGGCCATGCTGACCAGGGAGCAGGGCCGCTGCCTCACACAGCAGTGCTGATCTCGCTCTCATCCCATAATGTTACACACTCACGGCCTGCCCCAAAGAGAAGTGTGAAGAACCAGGGCCTCCTCTGTTCCTCCTACATGCTGTCAGCTCAGCACAGCAGGTCTATCCCTCAAGGAATGCCATTTCCCTTCTGGAGCCAGGGGAAGAAGTCAGATGGGTTCTACGATGGGGACCTGGGGACCTGGCTATTTTCAACTCACAGGTTGCAGAGCTGCCTGTTCCATTGTGACCTCAGGTCCAAGCCATCTTCTTCAATGCCATTGCTATCAGAAAGCCCCAGATAAAGCTGACGATTGGTTCTCTGTTTGGCAATTTGTGTCCCTTTCCTAGAATTTAGAGGGAGGAAGGTGAGCGAACAGTGGTTTTAATCACCAGCAACCCACTCCAGTGTTCTTGCCTGGAGAATCCCAGGGACGGGGGAGCCTGGTGGGCTGCTGTCTATGGGGTCATAGAGTCGGACGTGACTGGAGTGACTTAGCAGCAGCAGCATGCAGCTTAACAAGTTTCCTGAGGCCTGTAAGCCACAGGATTCAGTCTTTTCTACATGGACCCTGGTGACCCTGATCATGACTATGGTAAGAGGGTCTCAGGATTGAACACAAGAAGCATCAGATCTGTGTTTTAGAATGGGCCCCCTGGAAGGGTGTGAAGGATGCAAGTCTGAAAGCTGCTGAGCTGAGGGCAGGGAAGAACCGGCTAAGCTTGCAGGCCCAGGGTGAAGCCGCTGCCCTCAGGTAGATTTTCTTCTTCCTCAGGGAAGCCTTGCCTGCTCTTAAGGCCTTTCACTGAGTGAGCCAGGCTCACCCAGATTATCTGGGGTAATCTTTTTGCTCTTGTTGTTCAGTCACTAAGTCGCATCTGAGTCTTCATGACCCCTGGACTGCAGCACGCCAGGCTTCCCTGTCCGTCACGTCCCAGAGCTTGCTCAAACTCATGTCTGTTGAGTTGATGATGCCATCCAACCATCTCATCTTCTGTCGCCCCCGTCTCCTCCTGCCCTCAATCTTTCCCAGCATCAGGATCTTTTCCAATGAGTCAGCTCTTCACATCAGGTGGCCAGAGTAATGGAGTTTCAGCTTCAGCACCAGTCCTTCCAGTGAATATTCAAGGTTGATCTCTTACTTCTAGTCAACTGATTATGGGCTTGAGTGACATCTATGAAATATCTTCACAGCAACACCTTGGGTGTTTGATGGAATAACTGGAGACTGTAGCCTAGTTAAATTGACATGTAAAACTGGCCATCCCAAAGGGCTTTTTCTATTTGCTTATTCCAGAGACTCTGATATTTCAGAAGACTCGCTAGAGAACAGAGCTTGCAGAAGCCTTTGGCTTTGCCTTGTTTGCGGCCACAATACGGAACAAGCTCCAGAACTGGCTTTTTATCAACTGCCACCTGAGTTAAGGAAGAGCCCAACTGAGGAAGCACAGATGGTTGCTACGAATCTTCCCAGAAGTTTCAATAGAAGGATTTATGTAGCCTCCAGGCAGAAGCCCCAAAGAACTGAGCTCTGCGGTGCCTCCGGTGTAACATGGGGATCCTAATACTTAACTTCAGAGGGTGTTTTTGAGGATTAAATGAGCTGGCAATGACCTGTAAGCTGTAATGCTCTGTACAGATGTATCGGAGTTTTTTTTCTCATAAAGATTATGAATCAGTTTATAAGCACCAGCCTCCAGTTCTAAATGTCTTCACTGATAAGACTGGTGCTCCTCACATATTACCAGTCATCTGTAGTTGTGTTAAGATGACAGATTCTACTAAAAAGAAATGATACAGATGAACGTATTTACAAAACAGAAACAGACTCACTGACTTAGAGAAGGAACTTATGGTTGCCAGGTGGGAAGGAAGGGGGAAGGAACAGTTAGGGAGTTTAGGATCCACATGTATACACTGCTGTATTTAAAATGGACAACCCACAAGGACCTGCTGTATAACACAGAGAACTCCGCTCAATGTTATACGGCAGGCTGGATGGGACGGGGATTTGGGGGAGAATGGGTCCCTGCATATTTATGGCTGAGTCCCTTCACGATCCACCTGAAACCATCACAACATTGTTGATCGGCTATACTCCAATATAAAATTAAAAGTTCAAGCAACATGATAACAGATCTCAACTTTGAAAGGGATAACACAGCATGTTAGAAAGATAGGTGAAACTACTTTAAGAAATGCGGGAGAAGTGACATTGATGTGAATTGTTTTCTACATAATTTTGGAAAACACCAACTTATCTTCTCTCATCTAAATGAAATGTCACCTCCTGGGTGAGGGCTGCTCTGATCTCCCTGGGCCTGATTTTGTGTTTCATCTGAGGATGACCACTGATGAGTGATGTTCAAACACGGGCATTTGCTGCCTGCCTCGGCCTCCCCTCACCTACCCTTCCCTGCCAGCCTTCAGGCTCATCAGACATCACACACCTGCTTGTCTGGAGCCCCACACTCTCCAGTGAAGGGGTTTAGGAAACCTGTTCCCATCGTGCCTCCTGTCTGTTGTCCCTGAGGAACCGAGCTCCTGATATCCACAACAGCACCAAGCTGCGCCTCCGTCCCCACTATGGGTGGCCTTCCTTGCTGTAGGTCCTGTGCTGAGTGCTTGGCATAGATTATTTCAGTTAATTTTTAATACAATTCTAATAGCAACTGATGTGCTATTTACCTATGACCTTTTATTTTTCAGGCACTTTCTAAAAAATTTGGCATATATTAATTTATGCTATCCTTATGAAAAGTCTAAGAATAAAAAAGTGAATGAAACAAACAAACAAAAAACGTCTAAGAAGAGGCACTAGTATCATCACCACGCTATAGATGGGAAAATTGAGTTTAAAGGACTTGTCGAAAGTCATACAAATTGGTGAGTCACGGTTAAGTTCATCTAACTCCACAGCTGGTGCCCTTTACCACTGCCCTGTATTAACTCCACGAAAACAGCCTACAAGTTCTTCTTTCTCTTTCTATTCTTTGCCACCTCCATTTCCCCAAACACACACACACACACACACACACACACACACACACACACACAATACCAGACACACATTCAGATCCTTGTGTGTGTGCATGCTAAGTTACTTCGGTCGTGTCCAACTCTTTGCGACCCTATAGCCTGTAGCTCTCCAGGCCCTTCCAGGCTCCTCTGTCCCTGGGACTCTCCAGGCAAGAATACTGGAGTGGGTTGCCATGCCCTACTCCAGAGGATCTTCCTGGGCCAGAGATTGAACCCGAATCTTACGTCTCCTGCATTGGCAGGTGAATTCCTGACCTCTAGCGCCACCTTGGAAGCCCCTTCAGATCCCTAATATATAGTTATTACTGTTAGTTTGGAGTTTGTGGTAACTCTAAGTTTGCAACTGGGCTCCGGAGCCTCTCAACTAACCTGGCAACCTCCTTATCCTCTGCTGCCATCCTAGTTCCCCTCCCCACCCCATCAGAGCCCCCAGGAACCACAGAATCCCAGTGACTCCCACAGCCAAGTCCACAGGCCCGGCAACAAGCCATCCAGGCTTCTTTCACTCCTTTATTCTACTGCACGGTCTTTATCTGATTGTGTCTCTGTCTCTTCCTGGGTCTGTGAACTCCTCTAGGGCAGAGATTGCATCTTATACAACTTCCTCTCCTCAGATCCTGATTCAAAGGGAGTAATGAAAAAGTGCGGGGATCTGTCACCTTTGTTGGAAAACCCCTTCTTTGGATCAGGGTGGAAATAGAATTAGAGGGGGGGCTGGAAGAGCCCCCATATGGACTGAACAGGGAGCAGCAGTTGAGTTTCCACTGAAAGCCAGAGGTACTTAAGGGACTGAAGAGTCATATTAGGACTCTGGCTTTGCCCGGAGCCAGGGGAGTGATGAAATAGCTCTGCCTGGCCCACCCCCTGCTTCTGTCCAAGTATTACTGTCCAGATTTCGCTACCATTTGCATTTATTGAAATTCACTGTTCTTTCCAAGGAAAGAATGACAAAAATACAAACAGCACCACTTGAAATAAGTTGGAGGAAGAAAGCGAGGGAAGGAGAATGAAAGGGAGGAGGGAGAGGGGCAAGAGGAAAGGCAGAAGAAGGTAGGGAAGCAGCTCACCAGGGAGGAGATGATATTTCTGGGCTGAATGTCCATGGTGCAGCCCTTCAAACCAACAATCACAGGAGACTGGGTTCTAATCCTGTCTCCACCATCTGCTTCCAGAGTCTCAGTTTTGCCTTCTGTAAAATGGGCAGCAGCAAACTCTTCCCCAACCCTCTCTCTGCACTTCCCCATGAAGGACTTAGGTATAATCGGAAGAATGTGATCATTCCACAAGACCTCCTTTCCTTCCCAAGAATGTCATGGATCTTGTCGAGTTGCCAGATTGAAGACCTTTGCACTGAGGTTGAGAAACCCCCCTGCACTTCCAGTGGGCTGTGGAAGGCAGATCAGCCTCACGCTGCTCTTGGTTTGGGAGGTAACTGGAACAGAGCTCTCTTGACCCCATCTCCCCAGAGGCTGCGTGGAAGGGTGAAGGCCTCTTGGCAGGAATAGCAGCTTTGAAAGAAAGCAGGGCTTGAAGGGAAACCCCAGAGCATTTTGGTCTCTTGAAAATTACTGTGGAGCCCAAAGAACCTTTGTCTACGTGAGTTAGATTTATTGATATTGACTATGTCAGAAATTCAAAGTTAGAACATTTTAAGACACCGGAAGACACAAGCACACCCTCCATCAACCCTCAGAAGGGTGACATCATCAGACATTATGTAGCTGCTGGAGAACTTTTCTGTACACTGCAGACGGAGTGTCAGGGGAAGGCAAATGACGTCCTAGTGTGGTTATACCCTGAAAGGACTTCAGAAATCCCACGGGTCCCTAGACCACACTTGAAGAACCTCTGAACGAGGGACATAGAATGTAGTTCGCAATGGAATTCCTGAAGTATCTCCTCAGGCCCTCAGACAAGGCCTTGAACGATGCAATCACAACTGTGATCCAGTTTCTTGAGACACGTGCATCACTTGGTGTGCAGACAAGTCATAATGGTTCACCTGGCTGGAGGAGCAAAACCAGACGAACCTAGGAAGAAGCATGGTCGAGAAATTGCAGAAATTACAGGAAGGGCCCTGAGTCCATATATAAGCTGTGAAATTTGAAGGTTTGGATCCTCTTTGTGTAAATCTGCCAGAAGTAGTAAGGCTCCGTATATCATCTGGGTTCAAGAATTTAACTTCAGTCAAAGACCCTGAATCCTAAGGCAGCACCTGTGTCCCCTGCTGTGAGGTCAGAGTCTGCCCTCAATTGTCCACCACCTCCACTTTCCCAGTGCTCCAGGAGACAGGAAGTTGCAGCAACCAAAATGAAATATCCAATTTTTTTTTTTTTAACCCAAGGAATTGCTGTAATTTGCAAGAAGAAGACAGAATGCAATGAGCATATAGTTGTCAGGGCAAGAGAAGATTTTGTGAGCCCTGTGTTGCTTCAGTTTTAATACTGGGCTGATTTGTGCAATTCCATTGGCTTTCTGTCCCATCAAGGGCCAAACCAGTACAATAAACAGTAAGTCAGTGGAGAGCATTTGTGAGCAGCATGGCCCGGCCCTTGAGCATCTGTGTCCATCGAGGGAGAGAGGAGAATTGAATGTCTGCATGCCTTTTTCCTCAGAACAAGGTAACTGAGTGTCCCATCCCAGGATCCCTCAGTCCCCTGGCCTAGCAGCACTTGATGAAAGCTCTGTTTTCACGGGTCACAGTGCTTTGTGACAGAAGCAAGACAATCAGGACAGATGGCAAATAATAACGGAGTTGGCTTTGTCGTCTAGTGGAAGTCCTGGGGGGAGAAGGGAGATTATAGTTCCATGGAGGTTCCAGAATGGCCTTTAAAGTGTTTCTGCTGGGACTGCTGTTCTTGGTGACGTGACATTTTTCTGCCCCTGCCCAGCCTTGGGGTTGCCATTAGGGGCTGCCCCTAAACCCACTGCTTCTCTGGTTCCTGCTGCGGCCTCTTCCCAGGGGCTCTGCAGATCCTTGGGTCAGGCCACATTCTCTGGCAGGGGCTGGGGGCAGGGACTGTCTGCCTCCCAGGGCCTCATGTACGTCCACAGTCCTTCCAGATCCCCCTTCCTGGGCTCCATTAAGAGACATGGGAATGGTGTATTGAGCGAGCAAGACCCATGGATATGACTGAAGTATAGTTTTATTTTTGCTCCCATTCGCCCTTTAAAATTTATTCAGTGAGGGCCGTTCCTCCCTTGCCTGAGGATGAAATCTCTGTCTCAGGCAGGCCCCATAATTTTCTCCTGGCTTTTCGGTAATAAAAAGATCTCTGGTCACTTTACACTACAAATGCAGTCTCAATGCAGTAATTAAAGTGGTCTAGTCCTAGATAATAAAAATTCTCTGAACTGGTTTCACTGTCAGCTTCCTCTTCCTCTATGTCACAACTTGTCCTGAGAAAGAGGCCCTCTGCCTCTGGAGAAGGGGTGGGGTCTTTGTCCAGTGTCTGACCCAGAATTCTCCTCCTCTTCCACCTGAACTAGAAATTTCTGAGGTTTCCAATCCCTTTGGCTCAAGGGGGTGGTGGGATTGAGGGGAGGGAATGGTTTTTCAGGGTGAGGGGAGTTTGCCCAGCCTCATGTAGAACCCCTAGCCTCTGGTTTTGTGACCATATAGCATCAGCTCATTGGGGCCCCTTTGCTTGGGTCTAGATGGTCCCTTGGCAGTATCTGGACAGCTCCAGGCCAGCATGCTCTGCTTGAGGAATGGGGCATGGACATTTGGGGAAGTCAACCTACTTCTGAATATTCATTGGAAGGACTGATGCTGAAGCTCCAATACTTTGGTCACCTGACACGAAGAGCCAACTCATTGGAAAAGACCCTGATGCTGGGAATGATTGAGAGCAGGAAGAGAAGGGAGTGACAGAGAATTAGATGGTTGGATGGCATCACTGACTCACTGAACATGAGTTTGCACAAACTCAGGGAGGTAGTGAAGGACAGGGAAGCCTAGCATGCTGCAGTCCCTGGGGTCGCAAAGAGCTGGACATGACTTAGTGGCCGAACCACAATCCTACCTCTCTCCTTAGTCATGTGTCTTGACTTCATTCCAGCTCCATGGTAGATCCTCTGGGCTTCACTTTATCAGCCTCTTCTGTCCTTTTCACCACAGGGACTGGCTCAGCTACAGACACATAAACAATCAGAGCAGGGAGGGGAGAGGAGACACACACTGCTTATCCTGCTCTGAGAAATGTGGTCTCTGTTCTGTGATAATGGCCAGAGAAACCACCTTTCTCCATCTGTACAGTGGGGTATGAGGCTGAAAGGGCTGGAGCTAAGGCAGCCATTTTGCTACCATAAGATGATGGTGTAAGTCTGCTGGGGACCATAACGTGAGCCATGAGGATGAAGCTGAGACTAGAGAAAGTATGTGCCTTGATCATGAGAGACCAGGTCTGGTGATATCATTTGAGTCACAAGGTCAGCTTTCTCTAAAGCAGTCGTTCTCAATGAGGAGGTGAGGGTGGCAATCCCCACCCCACCCAGGGGATATTTGGCTGTGTCTGGAGGCATTTTTAGTTGTCACCGTTTGGAATTTACTACTAGCATCTGGGGTAGAGGCCAGGGGTGCTGATAAACATCCTGCCGGGCACAGGACAGCCCTTCACAGCAAGGAATTACTTGGCTCAAAAGCTCAGTAGTGCTTGTAGATAATCAGCTGAAAACCCAACTATATCCGAGCTTTTCGATTACTTGAGCCTATGTATTTCTTTTATTTTTTTGAATCAGTTTGAGCTGGGTTTCTTGTGATTTGAGATGGAAAGAATCTTGACTGATAGTTTTCAAAAGCAGTGCCACCCCTTCTTTCCTCTCCCAAGCCCTCCTCAGCCTAGCAGATTTCCTCTTCGGTATATTGACAAACCTACTCTTCTGCCTCCTTCTAGCACTTTTTAGAAATAGTGTCTTGCCCATTCCTGCACCCCTGTCAAGAATCCCTTCTCAAGTGTTACAGGTACTTGGATGAAATTGTTTATGATTTTGCTTAAAAATTTCAAGATCATCGTTTACAATTTTTATTACGAAATACTTCAGACCTACAAAATGAGTGATCTAATGAGCATCTTCACATACATTCCACTTAATAAATAGGTCTCTTCCCCAAACAGAATCTTCCTCTCTTCCCCAAGAGAAACTAGTACCCTCAACTTACCTTCTTATGCATCGTTTTTCATAGTGTCACCCAAATATGTATTCCTAAGTAATATGTTGGCAAAGTAATGTGTCTGCTTTTCAATATGTGATCTAGGTTGGTCATAACTTTTCTTCCAAGGAGTAAGCGTCTTTTAATTTCATGGCTGCAATCACCATCTGCAGTGATCTTGGAGCCCCCAAAAATAAAGTCTGACACTGTTTCCCCATCTATTTCCCATGAAGTGATGGGACCAGATGACATGATCTTGGTTTTCTGAATGTTGAGCCTTAAGCCAACTTTTTCACTCTCCTCTTCCACTTTCATCAAGAGGCTTTTTAGTTCCTCTTCACTTTCTGCTATAAGAGTGGTGTCATCTGCATATCTGACGTTATTGATATTTCTCCCGGCAATCTTGATTCCAGTTTGTGCTTAGGAATGATGCTACAGCTGAAACTCCAGTACTCTGGCCACCTCATGTGAAGAGTTGACTCATTGGAAAAGACTCTGATGTTGGGAGGGATTGGGGGCAGGAGGAGAAGGGGACAGCAGAGGATGAGATGGCTGGATGGCATCACGGACTCGATGGACGTGAGTCTGAGTGAACTCCGGGAGTTGGTGATGGACAGGGAGGCCTGGAGTGCTGCGATTCACGGGGTCACAAAGAGTCGGACATGACTGAGCGACTGAACTGAACTGAAGTAATATGTAATTTTTTGCATTTTATGTGTACGTGTAGATGATATTGTATGTTTTCTCTTGTGACTTGCTTTCTTTGTTATGTATCTCAGAATCCTCCAGGCTCTGTTAGGTAGCTTTGGATCTTTCGGCTCCGTGTGGTGTTCCATTGTGGGAATTTCTAAGTTTATTTTCATGGAGAAACACACTGTAATTTTCCACAAGTAGAAAGAATGCTCCTCTGAAGATCAATGGGCCAGTGTCCCAGAGCACAAAACTTCTGGTGGATTCCCCTAGGAGTGTGGAATGGAGTTGTAGGGTGTGTTCACCCTCAATTCTGCTAGCTGTTGGTCTCAAAGTTGGATTTTACCTATGCTGAATACATCGTGTAAATGTCTTGGAGGACACAAATATTGTTCTTGGCATTTATCCACCTTGATTACTCCCGAGATTCATGGATTTTTTTGTGTATAAAGACTAGATAAATAAGTGTGGTAGAAAGATTAATAACCCCTCTAAGACATCCACTTCCTAATTTCTGGAACCTGTGAATATGTTACCTTACTCGACAAAAGGGACTTTGCAGATGTGATTAATGATTCTGAGATGCAAACATTATCTGGAATTACCTGGGTGGGCCTAATGTAATCACAAAGGTCCTTATAAGAAAGAGGCAGAAGGGCCAGAGTCAGAGAAGACAGCTGGAGTGAGGGAAGGGCTATTAGCTAGAGAATGCAGGAGGCCTGTAAAAGTTGAAGAAGGCAAAGAAACCTTCTTCCCTAGAGCTTTCAGAGGGAACAGAGCCCTGCTGTTTTAGACTTTGGATCTTCAGAACTGTGAGATAATAATAATGGTGTTTTAAGTCACCAAGTTTGTGTTAATTTGTTATAGCAGCAATAAGAACTAACAAACAAAACCAAATTAGAAAAAATTGAGAGGGCAAAGCTCCAGTGACCCCACATACTTGAGACAGTGCCTGATTTATAGTAGACATTTTTTTTTAATTTTTGATTTTTTAATTTAATTTTTAATTGGGGTGTAGTTGCTTTACAGTGTTCTGTTAGTGTCTGCTGTACAGTGAGATGGTTATATGTATACATACATGCCCTCTTCTTCAGATTTCCTTCCCATGCAGGTCGCTACAGAGCATTAAGTAGAGTTCTCTGGGCTATAGAGCAGGTTTTCATTAGTTAGTATGTCTGTGTGTGTGTGTGGTGGGGGGTGGCTTTGGACTTCCCAGGTGGCCCTAGTGGTAAAGAACCCGCCTGCCAATGCAAGAGACATAAGAGGTGTGGGTTCGATCCCTGGGTCAGGAAGATCCCCTGGAGGAGGGCATGGAAACCCACTCCAGTATTGTTGCCTGGAGAATCCGTATGGACAGAGGAGCCTGGCGGGCTACAGTCCACAGGGTCGCAAAGAGTCAGACATGACTGAAGTGACTAAGCATGCATGCATAGAGCTTCACTGGTGGCTCAGTGGTAAAGAATCCGCCTGCTAATGCAGGAGATGCAGGTTCAACGCCTGGGTCAGGACGATCCTCTGGAGAGGGAAATGGCAACCCACTCCAGTATCCTTGACTGGGAAATCTTACGGACAGAGAAGACTGGGGGGCCACAGCACACAGGGTCACAAAAAAGAGCCTGACATGACTTAACTAAACAAACGGGTGTATACATGTCAATTCCAGTTTCCCAGTTCATCCCACCGTCCCTTTCCCCTCTTAGAGTCCACACGTTTAGACATTTAACAAATGTCTTTACTCTTCCCTGTCTCACCATTTTCAGCCTATCCCCTGCTGACCCCTCGGTTTTTTCTTTAGGTTCTATCAAAGGAGAAACTTCCTAATATAGGTTCTAATGTGAGAAAGTCTAATAGATCCCTTAGGCTCCCTAGCCACAGAAAATAATATTTATAACATGTTAGGCACTGCCTAAGGTGCTTTCACATGGTAACTCATTTAAGCTTCCCACCGCAGAGGGAAGTAATAATAATAACTACTTATTATTATTGAGATATTATTTTTGGTTCTAGACTCCATTCAAAGAATTGGTTTAACCATATACCCAGGTATGGTTGTCTTCTTTTTTGCTGAGGAGGAAATTGAGAAAGGCTAAATGATTTGTCTTGGAGCAACGGTTTCTATCCCAGAACCATGTGATCTGAAAAAAAAAATAATCTCTGCTTCTTTTATGACAACTTCCTGAGAACATGGCCACAAAGTGTTTCCTTTCATAGCACTCATCTCTATTCCTTCTCCTCACTCCAGTCAGTGCCACATGCCCCCATGAATCCTATCCCCTCATATCCAAGACATACCTGGGTTCTGTTTATCTGCTGTCATTGCTGAAAGAGGAACATGCACTTGGTGTTATTGATGCATATTGATAGGATATTCCCAGGCAAACACAGTTGTGCCTGAAGAAGATGGAAGACCTCTTCCCCAATTCCATCTGCTGCTGCTGACTTTCTGGCGTGCTTCCTCTCCTATGAGGGGGCAACTCTCAGAGGGTCCCTATAAGCAAATTCTGAGGGCTTGCGATCAGCATGTTCCTAAATACTTGTGTCTGGTGTACATGTGTGGTATGAGTGTGCTAGTGCATGCACAGATGTGAGTGCTTGATTCCTTTGTGAGCCCACATCTGGTGGCTGAGTTTGACCTAAAGTGTCAAGCATGGAGCTCTCTGAAGGTCTTTGGTCTATTGATGAAGCTGAGGGATAGGAGTAGGGCTGTGTATGAATGAAGAGACTTTAGTGGGTATTAAACTTTCCTGGCAATGGCAGCTTTGAGGGCCAGGAAAATATCCCATTCCTGATCAGGAAGGAAATGATCTTAAATGGCAACTTAGGTTCCCCCAAAGATGTGGATTATTAGCTGTATCCCCTAAATCTATTGTCCGCTCCCTGAAAACTTCATTGCCCCTCCCCCAAATTCATTCACTCCTTCCTGAACACAAATGCACTCAGAGACTAGCTTCCCAACCTCTTCTGCAGGAAGGTATGACCACATGGCCAAGTATAGGGCAGTGGAATGTGAGCAGAAGTGATATGTGTAGCTCCTGGGTCATCTCCAGCCGAAGGCAAGCTGCCTTTCCTGGCTGTGGCTCTGTATTTCCCCTCCAGAAACCTGGAATGCTGGTGTTCCAGGGAGCCTGGCTTCAACAGTACAAATCAGGGGAACATCCAAGGAAATAGGAGAGCAACAAGATGGAAAGGGCATGGGCTCCTGACTGACTTAATGGAGCAGAGCTGCCCATCAGGCTAGACTGTCTGGACTGTTATGAGAGTGGGAAATAAGTTTCTTCATTACTTAAGCCACTCTGTCTCCAGGTGTTTTTACTGAGGAAGTTGCATAGTTTTACCTTAATGAATACAACTATGCTCACAACAAGAGGGTGATTACTCAGTTTTATGCTTGCAAAAGGATTAATGTTATTTCAGAGAATGACTCTTGATTTTTAACTGCATGGATTACAAACTGGATTATTCTCCCATCTCTGTTTCACTCTTGATTATAGAGTGAAATTGCATCTTAAGTTGGGGTTAATTTCTTAGGTTAGGTATAAGGTAAAAATGGTTAATATTCAGAACACATTTTAATACTCTCAATAAGTCCAATGCAGTAGTGTTTCCTTTCAGCATTGAACATTGACTGCGTCTCTGGTTGAACTCTTGGTGAGAACTGATATTTAATAACTTTATTTTGAAAAGCATGTTTTGATATATGCTTAATTTTTCCTCTCCCACTCCAACATTTTGTTTCTGGTAACTTGTGGATAGAATTGAATTCACCCAAGTTTAACGTGTGTATGAAGCAATTTAGTATACACCGTGATGGCCAATAGTGTGGCTGCCAGGAAGGAAGTGAATTTTGAACGCTGGAGGCCAGAGAACTCCCAATCCATCTGGTCTGCTTCAGGTGCAGTCTTGCCTTGGGTTAGGGAGCTGGACACAGTGCTTTAATGAGATTGCTTTGAGCAAAGACAGACAACCCCCAGAGTAACAGAGGAAGCAATTGCTTGCATTGGTAACTTTTTGCATCTCTCTCCACCCTCTCCAACATCTATACTTGAAATTCCACAATTAAACATCCCCTTATGCTGACTTATTGCTTTAATAGACGCTTCAACACAAATCCTTACAGTATTTTTTAGTTTCATCATTTACATACCATTTTTTTGCAGTCCCAGAGTATTTATTAAATATTCACTGTGGGCAATTGGTAAAGAAAAAATATTACCATATTCCCATCACTTTGCCCCAACACCTACCTTCATTTTAGTGCAGTCCCTTTTAGTCTTGGCCCAAATGGATACATTTTCCCTTATTTGTAACTGTACCAAGTATACTATTTGATATCTGGCCTTTTAATTTAAAATTTATTTTCAAAATCTTTCTATATAGTTATATCTTTGCAATCATAATTTTAAGAGATTCACAAAAGCCTATTGAGTTTATAAGCTATATTTTACTTCACAGCTGTCACAACCCATAATGGAAAGAATATCCACTTCTCAGAGTTGTTAGGAGAATTATATGTACCTGGGGTGCTTAGCCCAGTGTCTAGCATATCACAGGACTGGTGGAGAGCGTTATTTTTGGATTCAGACTTCTTGCCTTGGCATCCCATTTTAGATATTTAACCCTTGAGAAGTTACACCCTCTGTGCTACCTATAAAACGGGGATGATAGTAATCTTAGCTCATAGGTTTGTCATGAGAATTAAATAAGTACTACATGTGTTAGCGGTCTATGTTTTATTATCATCTTAATTCTTCTGCAGTACACTTTATCTTGACCAAACTCTGAGAATAAATCTTTTCATGTAATTCAATTTCACGTGTTATTGCTTTATCTAAAACTCCCACAACAATGACAAGTGATTAAAAGAGTATCTGGCAAAATTGTTTCGTTGCTTATCTTAAAGTTGTATTTTTAGAATTATCATTAAATGTTCAGTTGGGTTTTATATACAATGAATATTAATTTTATACAAAAGTGTATGTTTCTGTCCTTTTCTTTAACGTTTTTAACATCAAATGTTTTGTACACCAATTGTATGCACCAACTGTATCACCCATTGAAATGACTGTGTTGTTTCTTGCTTAACTTCTGAAGTGTTAAGCATTTGTTCTTACTAAGATCTGTTAGGTTAAGCTTCCTTATCTTACCATTTAATTGTTATTCTCTTCCTTTGGGTTTTTATTCTTGTCATTTCCTATCTCTACCTGTAGCCTCCATACATACATTAAAGGGTGGGAAAGTTTAGATGACGTTCCTCTGGGTACTCCAACCAGTGAATGAACAAGGGCCAAGTGATGATTTGAAATCACTCTTACTAGTTTTAAAACATTGACATGGACAGACTGACAACAGATGAGTATTTAAAAGAATTTAATGTATTTGAATGTTTCCTTACATAATATTTGAAAATTAATTATCTGCTGGATCATTGAAAAAGCAAGAGAGTTCCAGAAACAAACAAACAAATATCTATTTCTGCTTTATTGACTATGCCAAAGCCTTTGACTGTGTGGATCACAATCAACTGTGGAAAATTCTGAAAGAGATGGGAATACCAGACCACCTGACCTGCCTCTTGAGAAACCTATATGCAGGTCAGGAAGCAACAGTTAGAACTGGACATGGAACAACAGACTGGTTCCAAATAGGAAAAGGAGTGAGTCAAGTCTGTATATTGTCACCCTGCTCATTTAACTTATATGCAGAGTACATCATGAGAAATGCCAGGCTGGAAGAAGCACAAGCTGGAATCAAGATTGCTGGGAGAAATATCAATAATCTCAGATATGCAGATGACACCACCCTTATGGCAGAAAGTGAAGAGGAGCTAAAAAGCCTCTTGATGAGAGTGAAAGAGGAGAGTGAGAAAGTTGACTTAAAGCTCAACATTCAGAAAATGAAGATTATGGCATCTGGTCCCATCACTTCATGGGAAATAGATGGGGAAACAGTGGAAACAGTGTCAGACTTTATTTTTTTGGTCTCCAAAATCACTGCAGATGGTGATTGTAGCCATGAAATTAAAAGACACTTACTCCTTGGAAGGAAAATTATGACCAACTTAGACAGCATATTAAAAAGCAGAGACATTACTTTGTCAACAAAGTTTCGTCTA
This sequence comes from Capricornis sumatraensis, assembly GCF_032405125.1. Classification (NCBI taxonomy): domain Eukaryota; kingdom Metazoa; phylum Chordata; class Mammalia; order Artiodactyla; family Bovidae; genus Capricornis; species Capricornis sumatraensis. Next base: position 211,971,072 of record NC_091070.1, read on the forward strand.
AGTCAAGGCTATGGTTTTTCCAGTGGTCATGTATGGATGTGAGAATTGGACTGTGAAGAAAGCTGAGCACCAAAGAATTGATGCTTTTGAAGTGTGGTGTAGGAGAAGACTCTTGAGAGTCCCTTGGACTGCAAGGAGATCCCACCAGTCCATCCTAAAGGAGATCAGTCATGGGTATTCATTGGAAGGACTGATGTTGAAGCTGAAACTCCAGCACTTTGGCCACCTCATAAGAAGAGCTGACTCATTGGAAAAGACCCTGATGCTGGGAGGGATTGGAGGCAGGAGGAGAAGGGGATGACCGAGGATGAGATGGTTGGATGCATCATGACTCGATGGACATGAGTTTGGGTAAACTCCGGGAGTTGGTGATGGACAGGGAGGCCTGACATGCTGGGATTCATGGGGTCGCAAAGAGCTGGACACAACTGAGCAACTGAACTGTACTGAAAATTAATTTAGCACTTCAGTAAGGTGTAATGTTAAATATTTCACCTATTTTAAATTAAAAGACGCTTACTCCTTGGAAGAAAAGTTATGACCAACCTAGATAGTATATTCAAAAGCAGAGATATTACTTTGCTGACTAAGGTCCATCTAGTCAAGGCTATGGTTTTTCCTGTGGTCATGTATGGATGTGAGAGTTGGACTGTGAAGAAGGCTGAGCGCTGAAGAATTGATGCTATTGAACTCTGGTGTTGGAGAAGACTCTTGAGAGTCCCTTGGACTGCAAGGAGATCCAACCAGTCCATTCTGAAGCAGATCAACCCTGGGAATTCTTTGGAAGGAATGATGCTAAAGCTGAAGCTCCAGTACTTTGGCCACCTCATGCGAAGAGTTGACTCATTGGAAAAGACCCTGATGCTGGGAGGGATTGGGGGCAGGCAGAGAAGGGGACGACCCAGGATGAGATGGCTGGATGGCATCACGGACTTGATGGATGTGAGTCTGAGTGAACTCCAGGAGATGGTGATGGACAGGGAGGCCTGGCGTGCTGCGATTCATGGGGTCGCAAAGAGTCAGACATGACTGAGAAACTGAACTGAACTGAACTGAACTGAAACTTAAAAGGATTTCTTGTGTGTGGTTCTGTGCCTGTTACAAGGACAGACTTTTGACAGAATCACCTTGTAGTGTTGGAAACCTGTGTTTAGTCACAGGCGACACTGCATGACTCTCTGGAGAGGTTTCTCCGGGACTCATGAAATGTATATAATATGGCTTCCCAGGTGGCACTAATGGTAAAGAAACCAGCTGCCGATGCAGGAGATATGAGAGACACAGGTTCAATCCCTGGGTCAGGAAGATCCCCTGGAGAAGGAAATGGCAACCCACTCTAGTATTCTTGTCTAGAGAACTCCATAGACAGAGGAGCCTGGCAGGCAGATACGACTGAAGTAACGGAGCATGCATGCACTAGAAATATGGTTGTTAATTGCATTTACAATATAATATGTGCATAATTAATAAAAAGCAACATTTTCTTAATTGGAGTATAGCTGTTTTACAATGCTGTGATAGTTTCTGCTGTACAACAAAGTAAATCTGCTATATATATATATATATATATGTACATATATACATATACCCTTTCTCTCTTGGACCTCCTTCCCACCATGCTCCCCCGACTGCACCCATCTAGATCATCACAGAGTACCAAGCTGGGCTCCCTGCACTATACTGCAGGATCTCACTGGATTACACATGGTAGTTATAAATCTCAATCTCATTCTCCCAATTCATCTTGCCCCTTCCCCTCACCATGTCTACACATTTGTTCTTTGCATCTGAGTCTATTCTTTCATTGCAAATAGGTTCATCTGTATCATTTTTCTAGATTCCACATATAAGCGTTAATATATAATATTTGGTTTTCTCTTTCTGACTTACCTTCACTCTGTATGACAGTCTCTAGGTCCATTCACATCTCTACAAATGACCCAATTTTGTCCCTTTTTAAGGCTGAGTATATTAAGGAATATACATATATTCCATTACATATATGTACCAGAAAGTGAAAAGTGAAGGTGAATTCACTCAGTTGTGTCCGACTCTTTGCGACCCCATGGACTGTAGTCCACCAAGTTCCTCCATCCTTGGGATTTTCCAGGCAAAAATACTGGAGTGGGTTGCCATTTCCTTCTCCAGGAAATCTTCCCAACCCAGGGATTGAACCCAGGTTTCCTGCACGGTAGGCAGATGCTTTACCGTCTGAGCCACCATATATGTACCGGCACTATTTACAGTAACCAGAATATGGAAGCCAAGCTAAATGTTCTTTGACAGATGAATGGATAAAATAGACAATATTAATAACTACTAAGATCTTCTAAATCAGCACATGTTATGCCAAGTATGGTTGATACGAATACATTTCCTCATTTTGGTGGAATAAATCAGACATGATTATCTGCAGTTTTTTCCTTGTTTATTCCTTCTTGTTTTCTTTAAACAATGAGAGGGCATTATTTTATAATCAGGTAAATGCAATCATATGATACTAAAAAATAAAGAATTAATTTTTTCTCAGTCTGACTGTGTACTAGAGAGGTTTTTATATATAGTGTTTTTATTTTTATTTTCTGCATTTATTATTAGTTGATCTAAAGGCCGTTTTGGGAAGGATCTGTTCATTTATAAGCTTTAAAAATGTTTTGACTGTTTTAACTTATATTATTGAAAGAGCATTATTTACCTGACCACCAGATCTGGAGGAAATTGGATCATTAACACTTGTTACCACCAACTCTGCATCTGCTCTCTTTACTGGTTCTGACTTGTCTTTCCCTGGCACTGGTAGTATATACACGGTTGATGTAGATACATTTGTTCATTCATTGTTTTCAACCATTATTTATGTGGGGCTTACAGCATGCCTGGCAATGGGTCTGAGGATTCAGAAATGGATAAGACACATAAAACCCATTTTCATGGAGCGTATTCTAATGGGGGAGACAAGCACATAAACCTGAGTCTAACATACAAAAATAAGAGCACCCAGAAAAAAATTGCTTAACTGGAATATAACAGAGCTTGGGTTTTCAGGAAGGTAACTTCCTAGTGACCATATTTATAATAAGGTCTGAAAATATAGGGAAATCACCCCAGGCAGCAAGGGCACTGGTGTGAAGATTCTAATGCAGAATGAGCTCAGACATTTGAATAAGATAAAGGTCAGCTTGGCTGAATGGGCAAGAACAGCGGTAAAAGATGAGTCCAGAGAAGTGGACATGAGACAGTTCAGGAAGGTGCAAACCAGTGAAAAAAGTGTGGATTTTGGCTTATGTTGGATGTGAAACCACTGGAACATTTTAAGCAAGAGAGTGACATGATTTGTTTGATGTATTAAAAAGAGCTCCAGGACTTCTGCTCTGGGCAGATGGAGTGCGTATACTTTTCCAATTCTTTCCACCAAGTACAACTAAAAACTCTAGACATTACATATAAAACAAGTGTAAGAAAACTCTAAAATGTGAAGAGGAGTGAGGCTGGCTAGGGAAGGCTCAGGACCTGAGAGATGACACAATGCTGAGTTCATTGTCTTTAATTTTCTAAAGTTTTGGCTCATAGATCCCCGAATTGGAGCTGAAGTTGACAAGCAACTCATAAATAGGTTCTGGCAAAAGACCGTGAGAAGGTCATGCTAGCAAGACTTTTAAACAATATCCACTATATTCTTGTCAAACGCCACAGAAAAAGGGGTGGTCCCAACCAGCATGTAACAGCAAAGACCTATGAGATGTCTAGACTTTTCCACCTTTTTCTGGCTGTAACAGGCACTCCTACCCTTCTTGGTCAGGAAGGTATTAGCCAGGTGGAGAGCCAAGACGCCAACCCCTCCTGGCAACAATGAAGAACATATCTCTCAGGTGTTAACAGAGGCCCAGTTTGGAATCTGGACTTTTATCCTTACCTGATGATAGTGAGTTTGCCCCATCCCCCTTCCTCTGGAAGAACAGTTTCAGAAGACGCCAGCTAAAACAGAAAATTTAAATAAGATCCATCATGTAAAACCCAGAATGTACAGGTTTCTATAGAAAATTACTTGTCATACCAAGAACCAGGAAAAGCTCAAACTAAATGAAAAAAGACAATCAATAGATGATCACACTGACAGAGATTAGAATCATCTGACGAAAACTGTAAAGCAACTATCAAAAAAAAATGCTTCAATGTGAAATTATGAACACACTTCAAACAAGTGAAAAACAGAAAATTTCAGCAAAGAGATAGGCGATATATCAAATGGAAACTTTAGAACCATAAAATACAGTAACCAAAATTAAAAACTCATGATGGGCTCAACAGAAAAATGGAAGTGACAGAGGAAAGTGTCAGTGACACGAAAGATAAAACATTGGAAATTACCCAGTCTCAACAACAGAGAAAAAGTAAGCTGAAAATGAGTGAGTGGAGCCGTAAGGACCTGTGGGATTATAGTATTCATGTCAGCAAAGTCCTGGAAGAAGTAGAGCAAGAGGGCAGTACTAAAATATCACCCAAAGAAACAATGGCTGAAATCTTCCCAAATGTGACAGAAGACATAAACATAAGGAGTCAATCAAATCCCAGACAAGATATATCCAAGACATCAGAGTTAAAGTTCTAGAAAGTAAGAAAAAATTGAAAACACTGAGAAATAAACATTCTCTTATATATAAGGGGAAAAATTCAAATGACATTGGATTTCTCAGTAGAAACCAGGGAGCCAAAAAAGAAGTGGCATGGCATTTTTTCAGGTGCTGAAGAAAAGAAGCATTAACCCAGAATATCCAGTGAAACTATCTTTCAGAAATGAATGAGAAATCAAGACATACTCAAATGAAGGAAAAATATGAGGGTTTGTTATGAGCAGATATACCCTAAAAAACGTCTAAAGGAGGTTTTTGAAATAGAAAATTAATAAAAGAAGGAGCTCTGAAATATCTAGAAGAAAAAAAATCAGCAAAATATATGGGTAAATACAATAGGCTTTCTTCTCCTCTTGAATTTCCAAAATAATATTTGACAGTTGGAGGAAAAAATTTAAACATTTCTTATATGATTCAAAATTTATATAGAGGAAATACTTATGATACTTTGTTTTATACATTAGAGAAAGTAAAGGGATATAGAGAGTGGTAAGACTTCAATACCTCATTTGAACTGGTAAAATGATACCAGTAGAATATATTATGTAAATACAATGTAATGTCTATAACAACAACTAAAAAGTCTATACAAAGGCATACACTTGAAAAAGTATAAATAAATGAAGACAGAATCCTAGAAAAATGTCCAAATAATCAACAGAAGATAGAAAAAATAAAAATAGATTAATAAAAAGAATAGAGGTAAACGCAAAACAAAACAAAAAACAATAAAATGGCAGATCTAAGCCCTAGAAGATCAATAATTATATTAAATGTAAATAGTCTAAATGTGATAATTAAAAAGGAGATATTGGCATGATGTATTAAAAAGTATGACCCAGTTACATGCTTCTATAAGAAACTTTGGACTTCCTTGGTGGCTCAGAGGGTTCGATCCCTTGGTTCAGGAAGATCCTCTGGAGAAGGAAATGGCAACCTACTCCAGTACTCTTGCCTAGAAAATCCCATGGACGGAGGAACCTTGTGTCGATGGGGTCACAAAGAGTCGGACGCGACTGAGCGACTTCACTCACTCACTCACTCACTCACTCATAAGAAACTTCAAATATAATAACATAGGAAAGTTAGAAGTAAAAGAGTATATATCTTGCAAATTAACTAAAGGAAAATAGAAGTAGCTATCTTTATATCAGATGAAATATATTTAGAACAAAGAAAATTACCCGAGACAAAGAAGGACCTTATATAATGATGAAACAAGTCTTGATCCACTAAGAAGACACAACCAATTTGTAATGTGTATGCACAGAACAACAGAACCATAAACTATGTGAAGCAAAAATGAATATAACTGGGAGGAGAAATAGACAAATCCACAATTATAGCTGGCTTTTAACATTCCTCTCTCAATAACTGATACAATAACTAGACAGAAAGCCAGCAAGAATATAGAACTCAGCAATACTACCAAATACTAATTAACATTAATGGAACAATCATCCAACAAGTACAGAATATCCATTCTTTTCAAGTGCCCACAGAACCACACCAAGATAGCCCATATCCTGGCCCATAAAACAAACCTCAAAATTTTAAAATAATTGAAATCGTGCATAGTGTATTCTCTGACCACAACTGAATTAAACTAGAAATCATTAACAGAAAGACAGAAGGAAGATCTGCAAACACTGGAAACTTTAAACAATTCATGAATCAAAGAGAAAAGCTCAAGAAGAAATTTTTAAAATACTAACCTAAATGAAAATACAGCATACCAAAATTTGCGTGGTCACAAAGCAATGGGAGAGGAAAATTTATAACATTAAATGTACATGTTAGAAAAAGAGGAAACTTTCAAATTCATAATCTAAACTTTTTTCCCACCAAATGGATAAAAGGAGCAAAGCTAACCCAAATTAAACAGAACAAAGGAAGTAATAAAGAACAGAAATCAATTAAATAGAAAAGAAAAAGAATGGTGAAAATAATGGAAGAAAAAAGCTACTTCTTTGAAAATGTCAATAAAATTGACAAATCTCTAGCAAGACTGACAAATTTAAACACAGCAAAGACACACAGTCCTAATATCAGGAAAGAAACAGAGGATATCACTACAGACCCAACAGACATCAGAGGATATCACTACAGACCCAATAGACATCAGAGGATATCACTACAGACCCAATAGACATCAGAGGATATCACTACAGACCCAATAGACCCAAGAGGATATCACTACAGACCCAATAGACCCAAGAGGATATCACTACAGACCCAATAGACATCAAGAGGATAATAAAAGAATACTTATGAACACATCAAGAGGATATCACTACAGACCCAATAGACATCAGAGGATATCACTACAGACCCAATAGACATCAAGAGGATAATAAAAGAATACTTATGAACACTTCTGTGAATACTATGAACAAAATTTTGACTATTTCTATGAAATGGACAAATTCCTTTAGAAACAGAAACTACCACTACTCACCCAAAATGAAAAATAACTTGAATAGGCCTATTGCTTCCAAGGAAATTGACTTCTTAATTTTAAAACTTCCCCCCAAAGAGATCTTCAGGCCCAGACAATTTCACTGGAGGCTCCTACCAAGCATTTAAAGAATAGCTAACAGTCCTAACAATCTCTTCCAAAAAACGGAAGAAGGAAGGACACGTCTCATCTCCTTTATGAAGCTAGCTGATAACCAGAGAAAAACAGCATTAAACAAATAGGCCAATATCCCTTGTGAATAGAAGCACAAATAACTTTGCCAAAAGATTAGGAAATAGAATTTAGCAATGTGTAGAGAGAACTATACACTATGGAGAACTATACACTATGACAAGGTGAAGTTTACGATACAAAGCTAACCCAGGATTCAAAAATAAATCAAAGTGATCTACCCATGCAATAGCATCAAATACACAACATATCTGTAACGAGAGTCCCAGAAGATGCGGAGAGAGAGAAAAGGGCGTTATGTGAAGAAATAGTGGTTCAAAAAAAAAAAAACAAACACACCATGTGTAACATCAATAACAACAAGAACACAACATATTAATCTACAAAGTTAGGAGCTCAACAAATCCCAGGTAGAATTTATCAATATATCAATATAAATACAAAGACATAATATAATATATAAAATATGTCAAAAGGTAAATACAAAGAAATCCACAACAAATCTCTTTTTTTTTTCAAGATTTTTTGAGAGCAGTAAGAGAAAAATGATTCATCACGTCCAGCGGAATAACAGTAAGATTAACAACTGGATTCTTATCTGAAACAATGAAGACCAGAAGGTAGTAGAATGATATATTCAAAGTTCTGAAAGAAAAAAAAAATCATCAGTCAAGAATTCTATATCCCACAAAACCGTTCTTCCAAAATGAAAGTGAAATAAAGATATTCCTATATAAGCAAAGAATGAGAGCAGTATTATAAAATATAGTAAAGAAAAGCCTTCAGGCTGAAAGAAAATGACTGCAGATGGCAAAACACAAAGATTTGGAGAGCGCCGGAAATGAGAGATATGTAATTGAACATATAAAGTCTATAAATATGTTCTCATTACACTTAATTTCTTAAAATAAATGACTGTAAAAAGAAATAATTATAACATGGGATTGTGGGGTTATGTCATCAGTTCAGTTCAGTCACTCAGTCGTGTCCGACTCTTCGTGACCCCATGAATCGCAGCACGCCAGGCCTCCCTGTCCATCACCAACTCCCGGAGTTCACTCAGACTCACGTCCATCAAGTCAGTGATGTCATCCAGCCATCTCATCCTGGGTCGTCCCTTTCTCCTCCTGCCCCCAATCCCTCCCAGCATCAGAGTCTTTTCCAATGAGTCAACTCTTTGCATGAGGTGGCCAAAGTACTGGAGTTTTAGCTTTAGCATCATTCCCTCCAAAGAAATCCCAGGGCTGATCTCCTTCAGAATGGACTGGCTGGATCTTCTTGCAGTCCATGGGACTCTCAAGAGTCTTCTCCAACACCACAGTTCAAAAGCATCAATTCTTTGGCGCTCAGCCTTCTTCACAGTCTGACTCTCATATCCACACATGACCACAGGAAAAACCATAGCCTTGACTAGACGGACCTTAGTCGGCAAAGTAATGTCTCTGCTTTTGAATATGCTATCTAGGTTGGTCATAACTTTTCTTCCAAGGAGTAAGCGTCTTTTAATTTCATGGCTGCAGTCACCATCTGCAGTGATTTTGGAGCCCCCAAAATACACATGCAATATGTGTGGCAATGACGGCACAAAGAAAGGGGCCGAGAATGGAGCCTTATTGGAGCAAAGTTTCTATATTATACCTGAATTAGACTGATATTAATCTGAAATAGACTATGATAAATTAAAATGTTGCTGAGTTTTAAGAATTCTTTGTATATTCTGAATAATGGTCCTTTATCAGGGTCATGTTTTGTAAATGTTTTACCCCAGTCTATGATTTATCTTTTCAGAGCAAAAGTTTTAAATTTTAATGAAGTTTAGTTTATCAAATTTTTTTTCATGGGTTGTGCTTTTGGTGTTGTATCTAAAAACCCATTTCCAAGCCCAAGACCACCTAGATTTTCTCTTGTGTTATCTTTTAAAAGGTTTTATTGTTTTGTGTTTTACATTTAGGCCTATGATTCATTTTAAACTAATTTTTATGAAAGGTGTAATATGTCTATATTCTTTTTTTTTTCATTTAGATGCCTAGTTGTTCCAGAAACATATTTTTTGAAATTCATTTATTTTTAATTGAAGGGTAATAGCTTTACAGAATTTTTCTGTTTTGTGTCAAACCTTAACATGGATCAGCCATAGGTATACATATATCCCCTCCCCTTTGAACCTCTCTTCCATCTCCCTCCCCATCCCATCCCTCTAGGTTGATACAGAGCCCCTCTTTGAATTTCCTGAGACATACGGTAAATTCCCATTGGCTATCTATTTTACATATTGTAGTGTAAGTTTCCATGTTACTCTCTCCCTGCATCTCACCCTCTCCTCCCCTCTTCCCACGTCCAAAGTCTATTTATGTCTGTTTGTCCATTGCTGCCCTATAAATTCCAGAAACACATTTTAAAATTCTTATTCTTTTCTCTACTGTCAGAGATGAGTTACATATATTTGTGTGAGCTCTCTTTTGAGCTCTCTATTCTGTTAAATTGATCTATTAGTCTATTTTTTTCCCAATACCACACTATCTACTTTTACTTAACTTATATGCAGAGTTGAACTTAGAAGCTGAAGTTGAACAGTTCTATGAAAACCTACAAGACCTTCTGGAACTAACACCCAAAAAACGTGTCCTTTTCATCATAGGGGACTGGAATTCAAAAGTAGGAAGTCAAGAGATACTAGGAGTAACAGGAAAATTTGGCTTTGGAGTACAAAATGAAGCAGGGCAGAGGATAACAGAGTTTTGCCAAGAGAACGGACTGGTCATACCAAACACGCTCTTCCGACAACACAAGAGACGACTCTACACATAGACATCACCAGATGGCCAATACTGAAATCAGATCGATTATATTCTTTGCAGCCAAAGATGGAGAAGCTCTATACAGTCAGCAAAATCAAGACTGGGAGCAGACAGTGACTCAGATCATGAACTTCTTATTGCCAAATTCAGACTTAGATTGAAGAAAGTAGGGAAAACCACTAGACCACTCAGGTATGACCTAAATCAAATCCCTTATGATTATACAATGAAAGTAACAAATAGATTCAAGGGATTAGATCTGATAGAGTACCTGAAGAACTATGGACAGAAGTTTGTGACATTGTACAGGAGGTGGTTATCAAAATCGTCCTTAATAAAAAGAAATGCAAAAAGGCAAAAGAGTTGTCTGAGGAGGCCTTACAAATAGCTCAGAAAAGAAAAGATGTGAAAGGCAAGGAGAAAAGGAAAGATATACCCATTTGAATGCAGAGTTCCAAATAATAACCAGGAGAGATAAGAAAGCCTTTCTCAGTGATCAATGCAAAGAAATAGAGGAAAACAATAGAATAGGAAAGACTAGAGATGTCTTCAAGAAAATTAGAGATAACACAGGAACATTTCACGCAGAGATGGGCACAATAAAGAACAGAAATGGTATGGACCTAACAGAAGCAGACAATATTAAGAAGAGGTGACAAGAATACACAGAACTATACAACTATACAAAAAAAACCTTAATGATCTGGATAAACATCATGGTGTCATCATTCTCCTAGAGCTAGACATCCTGAAGTCGAAATCAAGTGGGCCTTAGGAAGCATCGTCACAAACAAATCTAGTGGAGGTGATGGAATTCCAGCTGAGGTATTCAAATCCTAAAAGATGATGCTGTGAAAGTGCTGCACTCAAAGTGCAGCAAATTTGGAAAACTCAGCAGTGGCCACAGGAATGGAAAAAGTCAGTTTTCATTCCAGTCCCAAAGAAAGGCAATGCCAAAGAATGCTCAAACTACCGCACAATTGCACTCATCTCACATCCTAACAATGTCATGCTCAAAATTCTCCAAGCCAGGCTTCAACAGTTTGTGAACCATGGACTTCCATATGTTCATGCTGAATTTAGGAAAGGCAGAGGAACCAGAGCTCAAATTGCCAACATCTGTTGAATCATTGAGAAAGCAAGAGAGTTCTAGAAAAAAAATCTACTTCTGCTTTATTGACTACACCAAAGCCTTTGACTGTGTGGATCACAAAAAACTGTGGAAAATTCTTCAAGAGATGGGAATACCAGACCACCTGACCTGCTTCCTGAGAAATCTGTATGCAGGTCAAGAAGCAACAGTTAGAACTGGACATGGAACCACAGACTGGTTCCAAATCAGGAAAGGAGTACATCAAGGCTGTATATTGTCACCCTGTTTATCTAACTTATATGCAGAGTATATCATGAGAAATGCTGGGCTGGATGAAGCACAAGCTGGAATCAAGATTGCCGGGAGAAATATCAATAACCTCAGATCTGCAGATGACACCACACTTATGGCAGAAAGTGAAGAAGAACTAAAGGGCCTCTTGATGAAAGTGAAAGTGGAGAGTGAAAAAGTTGGCTTAAAACTCAACATTCAGAAAACTAAGATCATGGCATCCAGTCCCATCACTTCATGGCAAATAGATGGGGAAACAATGGAAACAATGACAGACTATATTTTTGGGGGGCTCCAAAATCACTGCAGATGGTGACTGCAGCCATGAAATTAAAAGATGCTTACTCCTTGGAAGAAATATTATGACCAACCTAGACAGCATATTAAAAAGCAGAGACATTACTTTGCCAACAAAGGTCCATCTAGTCAAAGCTATGGTCTTTCCAGTAGTCATGTATGGATGCGAGAGTTTGACGATAAAGAAAGCTGAGCACTGAGGAACTGATGCTTTTTTTTAATTTTATTTTTTATTTTTTTAAATTTATTTATTTATTTATTTATTTTTTTAATTTTAAAATCTTTAATTCTTACATATGTTCCCAGACATGAACCCCCCTCCCTCCTCCCTCCCCATAACATCTCTGTGGGTCATCCCCATGCACCAGCCCCAAGCATGCTGTATCCTGCATCAGACATAGACTGGCGATTCGATTCTTACATGATAGTATACATGATAGAATGCCATTCTCCCAAATCATCCCACCCTCTCCCTCTCCCTCTGAGTCCAAAAGTCCGTTATACACAGCTGTGTCTTTTTTCCTGTCTTGCATACAGGGTCGTCATTGCCATCTTTCTAAATTCCGTATATATGTGTTAGTATACTGTATTGGTGTTTTTCTTTCTGGCTTACTTCACTCTGTATAATCGGCTCCAGTTTCATCCATCTCATCAGAACTGATTCAAATGAATTCTTTTTAACGGCTGAGTAATACTCCACTGTGTATATGTACCACAGCTTTCTTATCCATTCCTCTGCTGATGGACATCTAGGTTGTTTCCATGTCCTGGCTATTATAAACAGTGCTGCGATGAACATTGGGGTACATGTGTCTCTTTCAATTCTGGTTTCCTCGGTGTGTATGCCCAGCAGTGGGATTGCTGGGTCATAAGATAGTTCTATGGAACTGATGCTTTTGAACTGTGATGTTGGACAAAACTCTTGAGAGTCCCTTGGACTGCAAAGAGATCCAACCAGTCCATCCTAAAGGAAATCAGTTCTGAATATTCATTGGAAGGACTGATGCTAAAGCTAAAACTCCAACACTTTGGTGACCTGATGGGAATAACTGACTCATTTGAAAAGACCCTGATCCTGGAAAAGATTGAAGGTGGGAGGAGAAGGGGATGACAGGGGTTGAGATGGTGGGATTCCATCACTGACTCAATGGACATGAGTTTGAGTAGGCTCCGGGAGTTGGTGATGGACAGGGAAGCCTGTTGTGCTGCAGTCCATGGGGTCACAAAGAGTCGGACATGACTGAGCAACTGAACTAAACTGAACTGTACTGATATGCAGAGTACATTATGCTAAATGCCTGGCTGGATGAAGCACAAGCTGGAATCAAGGTTGCTGAGAAAAATATCAGCGACCTCAGATATGCAGATGATACCTCTCTAATGGCAGAAAGTGAAGAGGAACTAAAGAGCCTCTTGTTGAGAGTCAAAGAGGAAAGTGAAAAAGTGGGTTTGAAACTCAACTTTAAAAAAACTAAATTCATGGCATCTGGTCTTATCACTTCATGGAAAATAAAAGGGGAAAAGGGGAAGCAGTGTCAGACTTTATTTTGGGGGGCTCCAAAATCACTGCAGATAGTGATTGCAGCTATGAAATTAAAAGAAACTTGCTCCTTGGAAGGAAAACTATGAAAAACCTAGACAGCATATTAAAAAGCAGAGACATCACTTTGCCAACAAAGGTCCATACAGTCAAAGCTATGGTTTTTCCAGTAGTCACACAGATGGGAGAGTAGGACCATAAAGAAGGCTGAGCCATGAGGAATTGATGCTTTCGAATTGTGCTGGAAAAAGACTGTTTAGAGTCACTTGGATGGCAAGGAGATCAAGCCAGTCAATCCTAAAGGAAGTCAACCCTAAATATTTATTGGAAGGATTGTTGTTGAGGCTGAAGCTCCAATACTTTAACCACCTGGTGCAAACAGTCAACTCACTGGAAAAGACCCCATGCTGGAAAAGATTAAAGGCAAAAGGAGAAGGGGGTGGCATAGGATGAGACAGTTAGATAGCATCACCAACTCGATGGACGTGAATTTGAGTGAACTCTGGGAGATAGTGTAGGACAGAGGAGCTTGGTGTGTTGCAATCTGTGGGGTCACAAAGACTTGGACACGACTTAGTGGCTGAACAACATTTCATTTTGGGAAGGTACTGATGTAAGTTGTATTTATTGCATTTTAAATGTCAAATTCTAGTTGTTCATTGCTTACATACATGAAAGCTGTTGACTTAGGTATGTTAGCCTTGTATTCTTGAGGCTTTTCTATAATTACTTGTTAGCTCTAGTTCTCGTTGAGTCTTTGGGATTTTCTACATAGGCAATCATGTCATCTATAAACAATGGAGATATTATTTCTTCTTTCTCAATCTGTATACATTTTTACTTCCTTTTATTCCCTTAGTTCATATTTATTGCTTGTAATTCCTAGCTAATGACACTGAATAGCAGTAGTGATAGGCAGAAGGTGAAGAGGAGCTAAGGAGCCTCTGGATCAAAGTGAAAGAGGAGAGTGAAAAAGTTGGCTTAAAGCTCAACATTCAGGAAACGAAGATCATGGCATCTGGTCCCATCACTTCATGGGAGATAGATGGGGAAACAGTGTTAAACTTTATTTTTTGGGGCTCCAAAATCACTGCAGATGGTGACTGCAGCCATGAAATTAAAAGATGCTTACTCCTTGGAAGGAAAGTTATGACCAACCTAGATAGCATATTCAAAAGCAGAAACATTACTTTGCCAACAAAGGTCCATCTAGTCAAGGGTATGGTTTTTCCAGTGGTCATGTTTGGATGTGAGAGTTGGACTGTGGAGAAAGCTGAGTGCAGAAGAATTGATGCTTTTGAACTGTGGTGTGGAGAAGACTCTTGAGTGTCCCTTGGACTGCAAGGAGATCCAATCAGTCCATTCTGAAGGTGATCAGCCCTGGGATTTCTTTGGAGGGAATGATGCTAAAGCTGAAACTCTCAGTACTTTGGCCACCTCATGTGAAGAGTTGACTTATTGGAAAAGACTCTGATGCTGGGAGGGATCAGGGGCAGGAGGAGAAGGGGACGACAGAGGATGAGATGGCTGGATGGCATCACGGACTCGATGGACGTGAGTCTGGTTGAGCTCTGGGAACTGGTGATGGACAGGGAGGCCTGGCGTGCTGTGATTCATGGGGTCGCAAAGAGTCGGACACGACTGAGCGACTGAACTGAACTGAACTGAAGGTTTATGTTGTTACTCTAGTTTTCTAGAGTGAAAACTTAGATGATTGATTTTAGATATTTATTATTGGATAATGTGCATACAATGCTTTAAATATCTAAGCATGAATTTTGCTGTATTCCACAAATTATGGTGCTATATTTTCAGTTTAATTCATTCATATTAAACTTTTTCTTTTTTATATAAACAACCCAATGACTTACGAATTCACCATGTTTTCACCTGATCAAATTGTCACAGTTAATAAATCTAACAATGTCGCTTAAAAGAAGGGAAAGATACAATAACTAAAGAAAAGTTGTCACAGTGTTCCCGTCCAATTAAGTAGAAAGAAATGAAGTGTCTCATCTAAATAAAATCAACTCAGTATCAATTCAGTTCAGTTGCTCATTCATATCTGACTCTTTGCCACCCCCATGGACTGCAGCACACCAGACCTCCCTGTCCATCACCAACTCTTGGGGCTTACTCAAATTTATGTCCATCGAGTTGGTGATGCCATCCAACCATCTGTGATCCCTTCTCCTCCTGTCCTCAATCTTTCCCACCATCAGGGTCTTTCCCAATGAATCAGTTTTTTGCATCAGGTGGCCAAAATATTGGAGTTTCAGCATCAGTCCTTCCAATGAATATTCAGGACTCAATGGGAAATTACTCTCATCTTCGTGTATACCTGTGGCAGATTCATGTTGATGTATGGCAAAACCAATACAATATTGTAAAGTAATTAACCTCCAATTAAAATAAATAAATTTATATTAAAGAAACAAATCAGTTTCTGAACACCATTAAATTTAATGAAAATCATTCCTAAAATCCTTGAATTTTAAGGTAATAAAAGCAATAATTCGTGAATGTCAGACAAATGCGACATGAACTAGATTTTTCATAATTAACAGGGATTTGCATGAGGAGCAGTTTTTCTCTTGAGCTTTCTTTTCTGATCCATATGTTATTTAAAATTGTATTGCTTCGTATCCAAATACTTTGGAATTTTCCAGCTATCTTTCTGGTATATATTTTGCTTTGGGAGCATACTTTGTATGATTTGTGTTATTTTAAATTTGTTGAGATAGGTTTTATGGACCAGAATGTTGTCTATCCTGATGAGTATTCACGTGAGTTTGAGAAGAATATGTGTTCTGGTGTTGTTTGATGAAATATTCTATAAATATTAATTAAAGATAGTTGATTGATAGTTCTATTCAGTTCAGCTATTTTTAACTGATTTTTCTCCCTGCAAGATCTGTCAATTGCTGTTAGAGGTAGGTTGAAGTCTCCAACTAGAATAGTGTCTTTGTCTATTTCTTTTTGCACTCACATCAGTTTCTGCCTTATGCATTTGATACTCTGTTGTTAGGGCATGCACATTAAATATTGTTGTGTCTTCGTTGAGAATTAACCTCTTTGTCATTAAGTAATGTCACCTTCTTTATCCCTGATAATTTTCCTTGTTCTCAAGTCTTCTTGCCTGAAATTAACGTAGCTTTTTTGACTTTCACTTTTGATTAACATGGCATATCTTTCTCTATCACTTTACATTTTCCCCTTGGCTTCTTTCAAGATTTTCACTTTGCCTTTGTTTTTTTTTTTCAGTTTGAATATGATATGCCTGTGTGTGTGTGTGTGTGTGTGTGTGTGTTATATTTGGTGTTTACCCTATATGGTATTCTCTGAGCTTCCTGGATCTGTGGTTTGATGCCTGTCATTAATCTTGGAAAATTCTCAGTTATTGCTTCAAACATTTCTTCTGTTCCTTTCTCTCTTTCTTCTCCTTCTTAGATTTACATCACCTATATATTTCACCTATTGTTATTGTCCCACAGTTATTAGTATTCTGTTAAATCTATTTCATTCTTTTTCTTCTTTACATTTCAGTCTTGGGAGTTTATATTACCCTCTCTTAAAGTTTACCAATTCTTTTCTCAGGTATGTCTTATCTATTGCTGAGACAATTAAAAGCATTTAAAAATTTCTTGTAATAGAAACGCTGTAATGTGTTTTTTATTTTTGGCATTACTTTTTGATTCTTAGAATTTCTGTTTACCTTCTAATATTAACCATCTGTTCTTACATAATATACACTTTTCCCATAAGAGTCTTTAGCATGTTAATCTTAGTTATTTAAAATTCCTGGTCTGATGATTCAAAAATCTCCATCATACCTGATTCTAATTTTGATGCTTGCTTTATTCTCTTTGGACTGTTTGTTTCCCCTTGTCTTTTATTTTTATTTCATGCTTTCTGAGAGAACAAGTTATTTATTTATTTTAAAATAATTTTAAAATTTATTTATTTTTGGCTGTGCTGGGTCTTTGTTGCTGTGCAGACTTTTCTCTAGGCACAAAGAGTGGGGGCTCCTCTCTAGTCGCAGGGCACAGGCTTCTTATTGCAGTGGTTTCCCCTGTTGTGGAGCGCGGGCTTAGGGCATGCAGGCATGCGGTCACACATGGCATATGTGACTCAGTACTTGTGGCTCCCCAGCTCTGCAGTGCAGGCTTAGTAGGTGTGGCACGTGGGCTTAGTTGCTCTGTGACATATTGTATCTCCCTGGATCAGGGATCAAATCCACGTCTCCGGCATTGGCAGGTGGATTCTTCACCACCGAGCCACCACAGAAACCCCTTTTTCTTGCCTTTTACCATGACTTAATTTTTTGCTGAAAGCTGGTCATACCCATACAGGTGGGTAACAGGAACGGAGGTAAATAAACTTCTAGTGTGGGAGTTTATTTTATCAAGTTGTACTGTGTTTAATATTTGCTGTAATTGTGGGAGTTAAGCCTTCAGTTTCTCTAGTCCTTGCTTTTGTCTCCACCGTTGTCTTTGTGTTTTAAATAGGGTTTGAAGCTTGCAGTGTTTCTTCTGTAATCCTCTATTGTTATACAAGAACTCTATCGTGGTGATGATGTGCAGGGGAAAGAGAAGCATAATCCTATGATTAGGTCACAGTGCCTTAGGGGCCTGTGTCCCAGGGCTGTGACCTTCACAAGTGCTTCTCCATACCCTCTCCACTCTTACGCAAGACAAAGAGTGTACAGTGGCTGAAGGTGGGTGTTTGCCTTCCTCCAGGTAACCATGGTTGTTTGTTGTCCAGTCACTCAGTCGTGTCTGACTCTTTTCAACGCCCATGGACTGCAGCACACCAGGCTTCCCTGTCCTTCACTATCTCCCAGAGTTTGCTCAGACTCATGTCCATGGAGTCAACAATGCCATCCAACCATCTTATCCTTTTCAACCCCTTCTCCTCCTGCCCTCAATTTTTCCCAGGAACAAGGTCTTTTCCAATGAGTTGGCTCTTCATTTGAGACGGTTACAAGGCAGCTGAGGCTCTATTAAGGTAGTTTCCCTTGAGGGCAGGTGAAAAAAAAATTCTAGGCATATTTCAAAATAATTACTTCCCCTCCCACCTGCTAGAAGCAGAGGGAATTTTTTCTATGATCTTCAGAATGAAAACCTGGTGGGGCTCCTGGATTGAAAACACAAATGTGTGGGAGCTCCATAAGACTGGGCTCCCAGGAGTTTTAACTCTCAGACTAGACCCCACTAAGCTTTACTTTGCCAACAAAGGTCGGTTTAGTCAAGGCTATGGTTTTTCCAGTAGTCATGTATGGATGTGAGAGTTGGACTGTGAAGAAAGCTGAGCACTGAAGAATTGATGCTTTTGAACTGTGGTGTTGGAGAAGACTCTTGAGAGTCCCTTGGACTGCAAGGAGATCCAACCAGTCCATTCTGAAGGAGATCAGCCCTGGGATTTCTTTGGAAGGAATGATGCTAAAGCTGAAACTCCAATACTTTGGCCACCTCATGTGAAGAGCTGATTCATTGGAAAAGACCCTGATGCTGGGAGGGATTGGAGGCAGGAAGAGAAGGGCACGACAGAGGATGAAATGGCTGGATGGCATCACTGACTCGATGGACGTGAGTCTGAGCGAACTCCGGGAGTTGGTGATGGACAAGGAAGGGCTGGTGTGCTACGATTCATGGGGTCGCAAACAGTCGGACACAACTGAGTGACTGAACTGAACTGAACTGAAGCTTCAAGCAGTGTATCCATCACAGAATTGTTTTTCCCCTACTTTTCCTTGGCTCCCACAGTTTCCACTTCCAGTAAGCTGTGATTCTTTTATTCCCTTGTCTCTCCAGATTTGAAGGGGGATCATTTTGCTTGTGATCATAATTTTTTGATCTAAGAAGAGTTGTTGACTTCAGTTTTGTTAGCTTTTTTCTTATTGTGAGATGAGTGCAACCTCCAAGCTCTTAATGTGTTGGAGTGGAAAACAGAAGTCCCTGAGCTGGTTTTTAACATTATGCTTAAATGATTAAAAAGTATATAGTATACAATGTTTAAACGTATATAGTCCATGAAAATCAAAAGAAAAAAAATTTAAATAGTTAAAAATAGTTCTGGTTCATTCATTTAGTCAACAAGTATTTACTGAGTGTCTACTAGGTTCCAGACAATTCTAGGTACTGGTGTGAGTGCTCAGCTGTCCATGGGATTTTTCAGGCAAGAATATTGGAGTGGGTTGCCATTTCTTCCTCCAGGGGATCTTTCTGATCCAGGGATCAAACCCATGTCTCCTGCGTTGTAGGCAGAGTCTTTACTGCTGAGCCACCAGAGAAGCCCAGGTACTGGTGAGACAATGATAAATTAAAAATCACTTTTATCCTCAAGGAACTAACATTTAAATGGGAGAGGTGCATGATGAACCAAAGTATATTTATTTAAATTATGATTCCAGATGTTGCTAAGTGCCCTAAAGCAGGATAAGATGAAACAGAGAGAGAGAGAGGGTGGGTGGGTGCTAAGTCACTTCAGTCATGTCTGACTCTGTGCAACCCTATGGACCATAGCCCGCCAGGTTCCTCTGTCCATGGGATTCTCCAGACAAGGATACTGGAGTGTGTTGCCATGCCCTCCTCCAGGGATCTTCCGGATCTGCGATTGAACCCCCATCTCTTTTGTCTCCTACATTTGCAGGCAGGTGGGCTTTCCTTGTGGCTGAGCTGGTAAAGAATCTTCCTGCAATGCTGGAGACCTGGGTTTGATCCCTGGGTTGGGAAGAGCCCCTGGAGAAGGGAAAGGCCACCCACTCCAGTATTACAGTCCTTGGGGTTGCAAAGAGTCAGACATGACTGAGAGACTTTCACTTTCACTTTCCTTTACCGCTAGGGCCACCTGGGGAGCCTGTCAGGGCTGGCGGTCAGGAGTCGGTGATGAGGAGCAAAGATGATAGTATCTTGATTTCTTCCTCTTGCGTTGTTTCAAAGACAGTCACAAACTGGCGTAGTAATTGAGTCCGGCGGTTTGGTGGCTCTGCGGCCTGCTTTCTGATAGGTAACTACAAGGGGAAGGGTGTTGTAAGCATAATCGCCAGAGAGGGGATAGCCTGGAGTCAAAGGAAAAATGTGTGTTATAGCTCCCGCAGAGTTAGGAGACAGAATAGCAAACTTAGTCACAGACAAGCGGAGTTAAGAGAGGTTAATCTGCCTCACTGTCGGTAGATTCAGTTTGGGGGCTTCCCAGGTGGCGCTAGTGGTAAAGAACCTGTCTGCCAATGCAAGAGACGTAGGAGATGTGAGTTTGATCCCTGGGTTGAGAAGATCCCCTGGAGGAGGAAATGGCAACCCACTCCAGTATTCTTGCCTGGAGAATCCCATGGACAGAGGAGCCTGGAGGGCTACAGTCCATAGTGTAGCAAAGAGTGGGACGTGACTGAAGGGACTTAGCACTCAAAGTGAAAAAAACTAGGGAACTTCAGACCTGCTCTCTATTCTCTTCATCCTCCTCATTCTTAGGAAAGGAAAAGAGAAACACTCATTCCTTTTTTTTTTTTTTTTCTCTTCACTGCAATCTTTGGAAACCTGAGCCAATTGGAAAAATACAAAAGAAGAAAAAAATTTAACTCAGGGAACTCAAACTGGGGCTTTGTAACAACCTAGAGGGTGGAATGGCACCCCGCTCCAGTACTCTTGCCTGAAAAATTCCATGGATGGAGGAGCCTGGTAGGCTGCAGTCCATGGAGTTGCTAAGTCAGGCACTACTGAGCGACTTCCCTTTCACTTTTCACTTTCATGCATTGGAGAGGAAAATGGCAACCCACTCCAGTACTCTTGCCTGGAGAATCCCAGGGATGGGGGAGCCTGGCGGGCTGCCGTCTATGGGGTCGCACAGAGTCGGACACGACTGAAGCGACTTAGCAGAGGGTTGAAAAAGGTGGGAGGTGGGAGGGAGGTTCAAGAGGGAGGGGACACATGTACACCTGTGGCTGATTCATATTGATGTATAGCAGAAACCAAACCAAAATTGTAAAGCAACCATCTTTCAATTAAAAATAAATAAATTTAAAAACAAGAAGAAAAATTTTAAATACTTCTAATCTCTTCCTCCGGAAGGTCTATCTTGGTTTTTTATATGTGTTTTAGTATTTTATTTGCTACTTTATTCTATATTAAAAATATTTTCTCCAAAATAAATTCTATTGTAAAACAGAATTTTAATAAATACATAATTTTGGTTATGGAATGCATTGGAATTACTTCTCCCATTCTTTATTGTTAGACTTTTAAATTATTTTCCATTTTTCACTGTTTTAGAAACACCTACTGTATATGTTTATTCTGTTAGCCAAGCACACACTTTCTTATTTCTTTACCATACTTTCCTAGATTCAGGTAAAGGGTTTGCATGTTCTAAAGGATTTTAATATGCGCTTATGAATCATTCTCCAAATTACCCTCCCTCCAGCAGTTTATGAATACCCTTTCCACAGCACTCTTATTAAACATTATCTATCTACTTACCATGGAGCATTCTCTTTGCATTTAATCTTTGCCAGGTTTCCAGGCAAACAGTGTTATCTCATTGTTTTAATTGGCTATTCTTTGATGATAAGTGAGGTTGAACATTTCCTTGACTGCATTGAGTGACTCTTCCCAAGTCATTACTGTGGCCACAGTTCACCTGTGCTGGCATGAAGGCTATACTAGTCAGGGTGTGGGGCATTTATATTGCAAGAGACGAACAACCCATCTCGCATAATTGAAAAGTCCAGGGGAAGAAAAGTCATATTCGGGTGTAATTGGATTCAAGGCCCAAAGGATGTTTTCTGGGCTTCGTGTCTCACTGTCATCCTTAAGTCCGCTTCGTCCTGGGTTGTGTGTTTGATCTCAAGCTCTTATTGATACCTTCGTAGCGGCAGCCACTCCAGAGCTCACTCCTCTCAGTGTCAGATGCAGCTGACAAATACACCCTGCCCTGCCCAGAAATCACACCAGAAGCCCATTGGTTCTGTGATCTGAGCCAGGCCTCAGGAGTGTAGGGCTCTTGTTGGCCTGACTTTGAGTCACACATTCTGTCCCTGGGACTAGGGCTAGGGTCAGCCTCTTTTGAAATGAACTGAGGAGAAGGAAAGCAGGGAGCTTCAGCTGAACATTGAGATACCATTGTCACACTGGCGCAAAAACAGGAAATTTCCACTGCTGCTGCTAAGTCACTTCCAGTCGTGTCCGACTCTGTGCGACCCCATAGACGGCAGCCCACCAGGCTCCCCCATCCCTGGGATTCTCCAGGCAAGAACACTGGAGTGGGTTGCCATTTCCTTCTCCAATGCATGAAAGTGAAAAGTGAAAGGGAAGTCGCTCAGTCATGTCCGACTCTTAGCGACCCCATGGACTGCAGCCTACCAGGCTGTTCCATCCATGGGATTTTCCAGGCAAAAGTACTGGAGTAGGGTGCCATTGCCTTCTCTGAAACTTCCACCACTAAAGAAATAAATAAATAACCCTTCTTTCTCTCACCCTCTCTGGTTCACTGAATTCATCAAGGACTCTTTTTCTAATACCCATGGTCCTTGGCTGGGCAGAGCAGAGAGTGGCTAGCCAGCCTCATTTCCATGTAACACCATGTGGTACATATTTATTGATTATATACATTAGACAAAGAAAGAGCAATGGTGCTCGAGAGGAAAGGGAAGCCATCAAGAGGTTTTAGATGTGGTCTCACCCTTGAGTGAGTTTTCACTGAAAGAGACAGAAACAAACAACCATAATTGAAAGCAAAACTGAAGCCAGGGCTAAATGCAGGTGAAATGACCTGAGGAGAGCAAGTAAACTGGAGTGGAGGAGTGCACGCTAGGGAGGCTCTGCAGACCCGGCACTTGAGCTGAGCCCTCGAGACTGGGCTGATTTTCCACAGGTAGAGAGAATGATGGGGATGCCCCAGAGCCCGCAGCATACACTGTATGATTTCCACCCCTTTCTTGCAGAGCTCTGTGCAAATGACGACTTGTAAATTACAGGGAATTAATTGCATCATTTATATTCCCTACAGATCCAAGGCAGATCTGGTCTCAGCCTCTTTAAAGCAAACAGGAGCGGCCACATCTCTCCCTTACGGCAGATGCTGCTTCCTTCAATTATTTAAGCTCATTTGGACCCAATGATGAGGTCCAGCTGCCCAGACAGGTACTCAGGCCCATGCCTCAGGTCACCAGGGGCGACGGGAAGGCGGGTCAGGCAGCACCAGGCTGGCCCCAGCTGTGTTCAGTCTGATTCTTATTGGGAAAGACTTGTTAGTAAACAACCTTCCTAAAAGTTACCATTTTTAATTTTATTGGCAGGAGAAGGCCCCGTGGAAGAAAAATGAACCTTGAGAAATTATTCACTGACACAAGGTGCAGTCATGCTCACAGCCAAGCCAAGTTGCTTGAGCAAGGGCTGCTCTATCCGTTCCCTCTCCCAAATTCCCATCAATAACCCGCTAACAATAACAAATTGCTACATGACACCCTCACTGTGCTGTTGGGACTAAGCACCTGATGAGGTGTTTGCAATAAATTCTGCTCTTCTCCTTTCCTTTCCTGCTCATAATTCAGAGTCCACAAATATTTATGGAGTGTCCACCTTGTGCCAGGTATACAGTGAACGAGACTGGGAGGGGCCCTCTCTATGTGACACTCATATTCTGTGGAGGGACACAGACACAAACAAAGGAAAACAAATTTACCATTTCAGACAATGGGAAGTGCTGTGAAGGAAACAAAGTGGGCTCGTGGGATAGAAGGTGATGGGGGCAGGAGATTATATCCTACTGAGCAGTCAAGCATGGCCTCTCTGGGGAGGTGACTTTTGAGTCATAACTTGAATGATGAACAGGAAACAGCTATATGAAAAAATCAGGGAAAGAACATTCCAGAAAGAAGTGACAAGCCAAGATTGTGGAGGATGAAAGGAGGCTTGTGGGGTTAGGTTGTCATGAGCTGGGGGAAGGATGGAAGCACCTAAAAACATGTGTCTCCCTCTCTGCTCTGTCCTTCTCTCTACGCCCCTCCTTCTCCCTGACCCCTCCCCGTCAGCTCAGTTTCTGTTAGCTCCTCGGTCTATACCTTCCAAACTCACAGACTTCTGGGAGTCCAGGATATTGTGTTTTTTTTGAAAGTTTGGCTCTTGGCAAAGAGCCAGTTCTATTTCCATCTTGTGTGGAAAATATAGAATTACCGTGAATTATATTGAAAAATTAGATTCATTCACTGCTGTGATAATTTATCTCCCAATCTGTCTCAGAGAGTTAGCAGCTGGTGAGAAAATAAAATGTAATTTAGGCAAAAAAAAAAAATCACTTTTAATCTATGTCTGGCAGGGAGAGAGCCTATTAAGTGAGTTTACTCTTTGCCAATCAGGTGGTTTTCTTTAGCGCACCCCCAAATGAAATGTTGTGATGGAGATTAATGGGCAGCTTGCACTCCTTGGATGGGCCCTGCTAAACTGTGGGTGAGAAGTCAGACCCCACTTAAAATTCAAAGCTTCCTAACCCCGGGCTCCTCCCAGGGCACCTCTCCCTCAGAGGCCCTGGGACATATTCCTGCTAAAAGAAGGATAGGCTTTACAGCCCTGGGGTTTTCCATGACAGTTTCTGCCTTGAGAAAGGAGGAGAAACAGCCCCCAATTTTAAGCCTTATCGATTTAAGGTGTTTGAAATATTCCTCCCCGACTGGTAATGATGGCCATTTTTCTTCTCCAGAGAGCCTGATTATGTGCCCTGGAATTGTCCTGACATCATTGCATGAGTCAGAACTGAGCTAATCGCACTCTGCCCAGAGTCAAGTCCAGAGCTCCCCGCCTCTGTGAGTCAGCCCCTCACATCAGCAGACCCGGGCGAGGCTTTAGGCTACACCTGTTTCGATGCTGACCAATGCCCTCCCTCCGGCCTTCCGCAGTGTCCTAGCAGGCTTCTCCCTTCTTGCAAAGGGACCTGGCCTCCCTGAGCAGAGGAGGACAGAGTTAGCGCAGCCTGTCTGCTTCCTGGGGGATGAACTCTGGGATGGCAAGTCTGGAGGTACGCGGTCACAGACACTTGCTGCTTTCCATTCTCCCTAGCTTGGAATCCTGCACCTTTGGGGAAACTGAGGCACAGGGGAGTGAGAATGTTCTGGATTGCAATCAGGAAACTAGGGATGAAGTGGGAGTTCTGCCAGTTGCTTATCATATGAGCCTGGGAGCAAATGTCTTCCTTTTTTTGGCTGGAACTGCCTCATCTATAAAGTGAGGAGTCTAGGTAAGATGGTTGATGGTTATGTTTCCTCCAGCTCAGAGTTTATTAATCTACGAACTTGGGATACAGCTTTCATCCACGCATGCCCAGCTCTGCTCTGTGCATGCTGGGCAGAGCAGAGACCTTGCATCTGTACTCAGGCCTCCCTGGAGTCCTTGTTCAGAAAATGGTATGTCAGGTTTCTCCAGGTAGGGAGGGTACTGAGTAGGGGGGTGCATCAACTTCTCACTGATGGCTCCAACAACAGGAACATCCAAAGGGATGCCGTGCCGTGCAATGAGAGTTGATTTCCTCAAAGTGACCCGGAGACTCTCTGCAGCAGCTGATGGAACCCTCCTTGCTGGGAACAGTGGTAGGGAGCCCGGGTGTGAAGGCCCCTCCAAGAAGTCACCTGGTCCACTAGGTGTCGGTCCAGGCAGAACTGTGCCTCATCCAGTTCCCCAAAGATCTCACTGACTTCTTGAACATGACCTCTGAGGTCAGGCAAAGAGGGAGAGGATTTGATTTAGATTCAGTTTGAACTTGCAGGAAAGCCAGAGCTCTCGTTGGAGATTCCACCTACCCCCACCTCCCTCCTTCCACCCCTGGTCAGGTTAAAATCGCCAGTGGAATATAAACATAGGAAGAGCATGCACTGGCCCTGCAAAGCAGGCAGCAAGATGGGGATGTAAGGGGATATTTGAGAGAGAGAAGGCAGACTGGCCCAGATGGAAGAAGAGCTGCCTCTTCCTGCAAAGCAATGGCTTACAATCCATTTATGCATTTTAAAAGTGCCAAGCATCACTCTAGGTATTGGGAACATGGAGGAGAGAACCTGAAAGGCACACTCCTTGTTCTCACGGGAGGCTGAAACCTAATAAACATAGATAGAAACCAGGTATTTCAGAATAAGAACCACTGTGAGATGCCATGGAGGGTGTCCATGTGTGGGTGGGGGCAGCAAGTTATCTCCACAGGGGTCAGGAAAGCTTTTCAGGGGAGGCAAGCTCAGAGCTAAGACCTGAATGATAAGAAGGAGCCAGCTGTGGGAGGGCTCACAAGGAGATTTCCACCAGGTTCTGGAGTGGAAGCAGCCTGGCATGCTGGAAGAACAGGAAGGAGGGCAGAGTGGCTGGGGTGTGCACAGAGAGTGCTGGAATAGTGTGAAAGGAGGCCAGGAAGGCAAAAAGGGCAAATCATGAAGGCCCTGCAGGCTATGGGAAGGAGTCTGGATTTTACGTGATGAGTGGTGGGGACATATTGAAGGGTTCATGCAAAATAACATGAACTGGTTTATGTTATCATTGTTCAGTCACTAAGTCATGTCCGATTCTTTGTGATTCCATAGACTGAAGCATGCTGGTCTTCCCTGTCCTTCACTATCTCCCAGAGTTTGCTCAAACTTCATGTCCATTGAATCAGTGATGCTATCTAAACATCCCATCCTCTGTCACCCTCTTCTGCCTCCTGCCCTCAGTCTTTCCCAGCATCACAGTTTTTTTCCAATTAGATGGCCCTTCACCAATTTGGCTCTTTTATCAGGTGACCAAAGTATTGGAGCTTCAGCAACAGTCCTTCCAATAAATATTTAGGGTTGATTTCCTTTAGGATTGGCTGGTTTTGATCTCTCAGTCCAAGGGACTCTCAAGAGTCTTATCCAGCACCATAGTTCAAAAGCATCAGTTCTTCAGTGCTCAGCCTTCTTTACGGACCAAGCTGGTTTACACTTTTATGAAATACCCAGTCTCTGAAGAATGGACTTCAGGGCCCTCCTAAGCTAAGAAAGAGATCCTAGCAGAGCTCCATTCTTATCAGCTCCTTCCCCTCATCTCAAACGGAAGGCCTGGTGGTGAGCATGGACTATGGGCATTTCAGGGGCATGTATGAATTCAACCAGGGCTTGGAGAAGCATGCCAGGGACACGGGTTTCATCAGTGACATCAGATTGGGCCAGGGAAACTAGAGCCAGTGTCCCACTGCTTCAGGGCCCCCCCACCAGAAAGAGCCGGGTTACCTCTTTGTGTTTAGGCCCAACGTCCTGAAGCTCCTGACTCCCTCTCTCCATCCTCCCCTCAAAGTGCTTGATCTCTGATCATATGGCATATTTATAATAAACCTGATCATTCTTCTCCCTTTTGTTGAACCTGACAGATAAGAATAGGGGCCCATCCTGACCATCTCAGCCAGAACTAATTTCAACTTTCAATACTGAGTGAACCAACCTTGGCCCTGGGAGGATGAAGGGACAGAAAATCACAAGACACTGGAAAAAAAGTTAAAGTTCAAAAGAAGAGGTCCATCTTTGACATTGGAGAATATGTCTTCCTAAATAGGAAAATTATGGGAAGGAGCAGGAGATAATTTTAGACAACTTTTAATATTCCTCTCGATGAGATTCAAAATGTCATTGCATCTATGAATCTAAATCAGAAAGGCAGCCCTGAAAATATGAAGGGAGGACAAATTAGGACAAACTAGACTGGAAGAGTACAAGGGTGAGGACGAGAAGACTTGGCTAAATATTGGCTCCACACTTGCTGGTACTGCGGTCCTGGGCAAATTCTAGAGCTCATCAATCTCTTATAAAAGGGGAATTTAAAAGAGTGCTTCTTCCAAGAAGGTTGCACGGCTTAAACAAGATACCAGTGTATGATCGATACTTAGCATGATGCCAGGCACTCAAGAAGTACCCAATATACATTGTTCGTCTTGAGAAAGTGCGTGAAAATGGACTGTGACTGCCTAATTTAAAGATTGCAATGAAAGCAACGAACAGCAGGTTAGATTCTTCAGGAAATGCGAGAGACAGTGGAAATCAAGTTGGGGAAAGTCTCCTTGATTTCAAAAGAAAAGAAATAAGAAGTGAAAATAACAAGGCTTTAAAAAATAGAGAGGCGTATATTACCGGGGCAATACATTCAAGGCAGGAAGTGAAGAAGGTGAAATTAGAGCAAATGTGATTGGATTAATTATTTTTTAAAACATAGGAAGTCATTTTCTAGTTTTTCTGCAAATCAGAAGGACAGACTGAGCTACGGAAAAGGAAAACAGACCACCAACAACTAGAAACAGCTTCGTGAGAATTTCGAATCACAGGGATAAGGAAAATGATTTGACAGATGCAAGAGAAAACAAAAGTGCATTCCAAAGGAAGAACGCCAGGTTAGCATTGGATCTTTCCATGAAACCAACACCAGCCGAGAAGGAGCAGTAGGACAGGGAAAGCATGATGGCAAATTCTGATTGTCATTCTCGACTATTTATCATTGCTTTCAGGGCAGCAGAAAGGCTTTCTTTTACACCAAAGGGCTCAGAAGTACACTTCCCATGGGGCCATGAGGGTGATGAAAAAAAAATCACTTGAAGATACGGCCTACTGCTTAAGAAATGAGTGAAGTTCAGATTTAGAGAACTGAAGATGAAGATGAGATGAGATGAAGATGAGAACTTTAAGAGGAAGCTAAAGCCAAATGATTATCTTTAATGAAGTTTTACAATGTGCAAAAATAAAAAAAAACACCTTGAAGGAAGTTAATACAAACCCAGATCCAATAACCTGCATTTCTTTTTAAAAAATATTTTTATTGAAGTATGAGTGACATGTAATATTAAATTAGTTTCAAGTGTACAAAATAATGGTTTGATATTTGTATACATTAGGAAATAATCACAATGAGTCTAGTTAACATCTGTCACCAGATATAATCACAAAATTTTTTTCTTGTGATGAGAATTTTTAAGACCTGTTTTCTTGGCAGCTTTCAAATATACGGTACAGTATTATTAACTTGAGTCCTTATGTTGTACGTACCCTTCCCATGACTAATTTACTTTGTAACTGAAACTCTGTACCTTTTGATCCCCTTCACCTGCTTCTCCTACTCCCAATCAACCCCACCTTCATGACTACCAATCATTTCTCCATATCTATGAGCTTGTGTGTGTATTTTTTTCCCTTAGATTCCACATATAAGTGAGGTCCTGAGTCTTTCTCTGTCTGACTTCCTTCACATAGCATAATGCCTTTGAGGTCTATTCATGTTGTCACAAATGACAATATTTCATTCTTATTTATGGCTAAATTTAATATATATACATATATATATTACACACATTTTCTTTATCCATTCTTCCGCTAATGGACATTTAGGTTGCTTCCAAGTCTTGGCTATTGTAAATAATGCTGCATGGGGGTGCATATATCTTTCCAAGTTAGCATTTTTATTTTCTTTGGATAAATACTCAGAAGCAGGATTGCTGGATCATATGGCAGTTCTGGTTTTAGATTTTTAAAAAACTTATTCTTTAAACTTTATTTATTCTTTTCTCTCTAATTATTTCTTATTTATACCTGGTTGCATTGGGTCTCCATCGCTCCCCTCAGGCTTGCTCTAGTTGCAGCAAGCGGCGGTTACTCTCTGGTTGCAGTGTATAGGTTCCTTGTTGTGGTGGCCTCCTTTGTTGCAGAGCAAGGACTCTAGGCGTGCGGGTCTCAGTAGTTGTGGCTTGTGGGCTCTGGAACTTGGACTCAGTAATTGTGGTGCATGGACTTTGTTGCTCTGTGGCAAAAGGCAATTGTCCCTAAGCAAGCTTTGAACCCATGTCCTCTGAATTGGCAGGTGGATTCTTAACCACTGGACCAGCAGGGAAGTCTCTAAATTTAATTTTTTGAGGAACTTCCATACTGTTTTCATAGTGATTCCACCAATTTACATCCCCACCAACAGAGCACAGATGTTCCCCTTTCTTCACATCCTGGCCAACACTTGTTATTTTTTGTCTTATTAATAATAGTCATTCTAATATGCTCTATTTTTTCTAGAACTGGACATGGAACAACAGACTGGTTCCAAATAGGAAAAGGAGTACATCAAGGCTGTATATTGTCACCCTGCTTATTTAACTTCTATGCAGAGTACATAATGAGAAACACTGGGCTGGATGAAGCACAAGCTGGAATCAGATAGCTGGGAGAAATATCAATAACCTCAGATATGCAGATGACAGCACCCTTATGGCAGAAAGTGAAGAGGAACTAAAAAGCCTCTTGATGAAAGTGAAAGAGGAGAGTGAAAAAGTTGGCTTAAAGCTCAACATTCAGAAAATGAAGATCATGGCATCTGGTCCCATCACTTCATGGGAAATAGACGGGGAAACAATGGAAACAGTGTCAGATTTTATTTGGGGGGCTCCAAAATCACTGCAGATGGTGACTGCAGCCATGAAATTAAAAGATGCTTTCTCCTTGGAAAGAAAGTTATGACCAACCTGGATAACATATTGAAAAGCAGAGACATTACTTTGCCAACAAAGGTCCATCTAGTCAAGGCTATGGTTTTTCCAGGGGTCATGTATGGATGTGAGAGTTGGACTGTGGAGAAAGCTGAGTGCTGAAGAATTGATGCTTTTGAAGTGTGGTGTTGGAGAAGACTCTTGAGAGTCCCTTGGACTGCAAGGGGATCCAACCAGTCTATTCTAATGGAGATCAGCCTTGGGATTTCTTTGGAGGGAATGATGCTAAAGCTGAAACTCCAGTACTTTGGCCACCTCATGCGAAGAGTTGACTCATTGGAAAAGACTCTGATGCTGGGAGGGTTTGGGGGCAGGAAGAGAAGGGGACGACAGAGGATGAGATGGCTGGATGGCATCACTGACTCGATGGACATGAGTCTGAGTGAACTCTGGGTGTTGGTGATGGACAAGGAGGCCTGGTGTGCTGTGATTCATGGGATCACAAAGAGTCAGACACGACTAAGCGACTGAACTGAACTGAACTGAACTGATTTTTTCTTTAATTGAGAAATGGGGATGATGGTAGTGAATTTAAAATGTATTAGATTTCTCCTCTTTCACAAAGAAGTATTGATAATAGTTTCTTTTTCTGACTTGAAGGAGAGTCATTTTTTGTATTTAAAAACAATATTTTAGAAAAAATAACAGGATATTAAAGTTCAATTTCATCAGACAAGAAGAACAGAGAAAATTCATTTCTAGGCATCAACAACAACAAAAGAACAAAGAAGATAACAAGTAAGCATAAAAACAAAAACTTAACAGAAATAAAGCTGCCTAGTGTTCATTGTTAAAACAGATGTGAATGAGCTAAGCATCCTTGTTAACATTAAAAGACTCTAATTAAATTATGACTTGAAATCCATCAAGTTTATATCACAGGAAAGTTAAAACTCTACAACATGAAAGAAAGTGAATTACATGGTCAAAATACACCATGTTCCTTGATAAGAAGTTTCAACATTTTAAAGATTTAATTTATTTCTAATTGACTCTTAAATACAATACAATTCTAATAAATATCCAAATATTTTTTTTAAGTTAGCAAGATGATTTTTAAGTTATTCTGAGAGAATAAACATAGAATCAAAACAAAAATTGAAGCAGTGAAATAAAAAAGGCTCTTAATTTTAGACATTAAAATATATTTTAAAGGTACATTAATAGAAGGAGTCTGGTATGGATATAAAATACCACTGCAAATCCTAGATATCACCAGAATCAGTTCAGTTCAGTTCAGTCGCTCAGTCGTGTCCGACTCTTTGCGACCCCATGAATCACAGCATGCCAGGCCTCCCTGTCCATCACCATCTCCCGGAGTTCACTCAGACTCACGTCCATCGAGTCAGTGATGCCATCCAGCCATTTCATCCTCTGTTGTCCCCTTCTCCTCCTGCCCCTAATCCCTTCCAGCATCAAAGTCTTTTCCAATGAGTCAACTCTTCGCATGAGGTGGCCAAAGTACTGGAGTTTCAGCTTTAGCATCATTCCCTCCAAAGAAATCCCAGGGCTGATCTCCATTAGGATGGAGTGGTTGGATCTCCTTGCAGTCCAAGGGACTCTCAAGAGTCTTCTCCAACACCACACTTCAAAAGCATCAATTCTTCAGCACTCAGCCTTCTTCACAGTCCAACTCTCACATCCATACATGACTACTGGAAAAACCATAGCCTTGACTAGATGGACCTTAGTCGGCAAAGTAATGTCTCTGCTTTTGAATATGCTATCTAGGTTGGTCATAACTTTTCTTCCAAGGAGTAAGTGTCTTTTAATTTCATGGCTGCAGTCACCATCTGCAGTGATTTTGGAGCCCCCCAAATAAAGTCTGACACTGTTTCCACTGTTTCCCCATCTATTTCCCATGAAGTGATGGGACCAGATGCCATGATCTTCATTTTCTGAATGTTGAGCTTTAAGCCAACTTTTTCACTCTCCTCTTTCACTTTCATCAAGAGGCTTTTTAGTTCCTCTTCACTTTCTGCCATAAGGGTGCTGTCATCTGCATATCTGAGGTTATTGATATTTCTCCCAGCAATCCTGATTCCAGCTTGTGTTTCTTCCAGCCCAGTATTTCTCATGATGTACTCTGCATAGAAGTTAAATAAGCAGGGTGACAATATACAGCCTTGACGTACTCCTTTTCTTATTTGGAACCAGTCTGTGGTTCCATGTCCAATTCTAATTGTTGCTTCCTGACCTGCATACAGATTTCTCAAGAGGCAGGTCAGGTGGTCTGGTATTCCCATCTCTTTCAGAATTTTCCACAGTTTATTGTGATCGACACAGTCAAAGGCTTTGACATAGTCAATAAAGTAGAAATAGATGTTTTTCTGGAACTCTCTTGCTTTTTCCATGATCCAGCGGATGTTGGCAATCACCAGAAGAGACCCACATAAATAAGGCAACATTTCATGCTACTGGGTAAAAAATAGATTGTTCAATATTTGTGGTGAGTTAACTTGCTAATTGTTGGAAATTAATAAAATTATATCACTATATCATAGCATATACCTAAATGAAGACCAACTTAATTAAAATGTTAAACATAAAAGATAAAATAGTAAAACAACTGAAATAAAATAAAGATAAAATAAGGCCAAATATTTGCTTGATTTCTAGATCAAAATGCAAAAGGATAAAAAAACACAACAGCATAAAATGTAGGGTTTGATTACATAAATGTTAAAATAACGATAACTGCTTTTTTTTTTCCAAAAAGTCCATAAATCAAATTTAAAGGAGGATGAGCAAAAGTAGAAACTGATTTCTCTCTCTCTCTGTCTCTGTCTCTCTCTCTCACACACACACAAGGTTAATGTCCTGATTATATATAGATTAATATCGATTAGGAAAAAAAAAACCTAACTGGGAAAACTGGGCAAAATGTACAAATTGATGAATTTCAACGAAGAAACCCAAGTAACCAATCAACATATAAAAAATGTTCAAATCATAAGTTACAAAAAAGATATTAAAATTCAATAAACATGACTGTCAAATTGAAATAAATACCATATGCACAATCACTGGGTGCTGGAAAGGGTGCAGGAAGCAAACACTCTTACACACCTATGGGTAGAGATGTTATCAATATACATAAAAATCCTGAAAAGTGTTCATAATCGTTATAGTGTATAAATCCCATTCCCAGGAATTTATGCTAAGGAAACATGTACTAAGTGCATGCAGGAAGTGCATCATCCTTACCTGTAAGGATGAATTTTATAGCATTTTAAAAGTAGGTCAAAACTGATGATAATAAATCTAAATTTGTGCATTATTTCATCTTACCTTCAGACAGCCATGTGAGGTCTATCCTGTTATTATCTCTGCTTTAATGGATAAAGAAATAGAAGATCAAAACAACTCAAATGCCCAGCAAAAAAGGATGGCTACACATGTCATAGAACAGAAATAATATGAATGTAGCAGAGTCATGGAAAAGTATGTTTCTCAGAGAATATTGTTGACTTAAAAAAAATTCACCATCTAAAAGTTGAGAGTTCCTAAAAGCGGGAATTTTTAGGGCTTCAAGCATCTCAAGTGACCCAGGGAGAACTGTTCCAAGAAAGTAAGGGGAGGAGCCAGGTTACATGTAAGTTTTGCAACAAAGACAAGCAGTATAAATGTCAAAAGCTTTTTTTGCAAATTAAAGAAAACCAGATACCCCAAGTTAAGGAATTTAATGCTTTTCCAAATATGAGAAGATGCAATGGTCTGGGCTCACTGAAATCATTCCTTTGATAGGCACCTTGGCTGTATGGGGCCGGTTTCCTGTGTTTTCACTTCCTGAGTTTCCTTTCCTCAGGACACACCATAAGGAGTGGCTGCGGTCTGATGACTGCTAGATGGCAGGTATTCTTCTCTTTCCTGAGTTCCCTTAGGGCTCACCAGCTCACACTGGAGGGCAGTAATCACTGATGACTGTGACATCCTTGTTTACTAATATGGCAGGAAATATTTGCTCACAGTAATTCGTAAGCATATGTGTGAGCAGGGTACCAAATATGTGGCCACAAGACTTCTTGAAAAAAACATATAGAACATATGTTTCTCCTAGGAAAACAAGGATAGATGATGAAAGAAAGAAGCAGAGTAGGGGGACGGGGAGGGTGGAGGTGTAGAAGAGAGAAAGAAGTCTGTAAACAGTGGTTTTGCTACCTAGGTTAGAGAACGGTGATAATTTTCTTCTTCTTATCCTTTGCCTTCAAATTTTCTTCAATAAACACACAATTTAAGAATAAAATAGAATGTTATTTAAGGGTGGGGGACAATAATCAATGTCATTTCAAAGGTCTTCTTTTGAATAGGGAAGAAGGATTTTTTTTCAGATTTACAGCTGAGCCCTAATAGTCTATCCAAGTTGCTGGGGTCACTAAAGTTCACAAAGCTACCTGACCCTGGAAGAATAGGACTGATTTATTTACCTTGGAAAAATTCCACTTTTTGGTCCAGGGAGATTCTGGCTTAAAAGACACTACTTAGATCACTAAGTCCTCCCTCTGGCTAAGGGTTTTGTTCTGAGGGTGAAGTTTCTGTTCATTTTCCAGCTAAATATATATGTACTGATGTTCATGCTTGCATACTGATATGTCTGCAAGCTTTCAGCTCCATACTGGCCCGGATGAAGTGACAAATTATCCTGCATTGCCATCTGAATTTCTGCAAACTAAGCTTTTCACTGACTGCAAAAAAGAAATCCTCAGAGTTCCTGATCAAGTCACTGCAGCAAGATGATGTGGGCTACAGAGCAAGGGCTGAAGTGTAGAAGGACTGTTAGGGTGTCTGTCAAGTCTGGCTGGTTTTAGGACTGCAGCCACCTCGATGACCACAGATAGATGGGTCACAGCTTTGCCTAAGGCCAAGGCCTACGGGCAGGAGGGTTCCTTCCAGAAGGGCAGAGCTTCAGGAAACATAGGATGTGGGTTTTCAGGTTAGGAAAATAAGAAACAGCCTCAGATGACAAAATATAGAAAATCCTAAAGTATCCACCCAAAAAACTATTAGAACTAGTAAATGAATTCAGTAAAGTTGCAGGATACAAGATTAACATACAGAAATCTGTGGCTTTTCTACATACTAATAATGAACTATCAGAAAGAACAAGCAAAAAAAAAAAAAAAAGAACAAAAACTGATCCCATTTAAAATTACATCAAAAGGAATAAAATTAACCAAGGAGATGAAAGACCTATACTCTGAAAACTATGAAGCACTTATGAAGGAAATCAAACATGATACAAATAAGTAGACTGTGCTCTTAGACTGGAAGAACTAAGTGACTCTATCACTTACTAGCTGTGTGACCCCAGGCAATTATTTAACCTCTCTGTGCCTCAGTCCCTTCAGCTATGAAAGAGGTGATATTAAAAGTACTGACTTCATATGATTGAAATGGCAATCTTAAAAGTTAATATACATAAACTGCTTAGAAGAGGATCAAGCACATAGGAAGCCTTATAGATATATTAGCTGTTATTGCTATTACTGCTGCTTATTGTTCTTATTGCCATCATCTTTGATGGGTTGCCCAGTGTGGACTCTGTGAGACCGCAGGTAGATGAGTAGTCAGACTGGAGATCACAAAGAAAAACTGGAGCCAGATCGGGAATGGCAGGCCCAGCTAAGATTTCAACCCTTCTCTCCTTGGGTGAATTTTCATAAACAGAGGACCTGCAGCTCAGTTAAGGGATGGCTTACACATGCCTGTGCCCTGGACCTGTGGAATGGAAGCTCTCTCAGAGCCTCAGCCTCAGGTTTAGTCCCTGCTTTGGCCATCTCTAGCAGGCTCGGCCTGCCCTCCAGAGATGAGGAATCAGCCTCACGTGCCCTCATCTTGGTCACTAAGGCTGAAGGAAAAGGCACAAATGGCTTCAGGACTGGAATGGGAGTGGCCACTCAGCAGGACGAATTCCAGACTGTGGACCTGAATCCTAAGGCGGCATTGACAAGTAGTTGCCTGGATGCCAGGGCCCCAGCCAGGTGGAACTCAACATGGGCTCGGTTGGTGGGGAAATGTTGCCGGCCAAAATCGTGGCTTTTTCTGCCCACTGAAGCTGAATGAAAAACACGGAGACAGAGTTTGGAGGTAATAGAAAGGTGACTTTAATTCTCAGCAGGTGGAGAGGGGAACACAGTAGTCTTCTGCCTCAAGAACTGTGCCCCCTACTCCATAAGGAGTCTAGGGGCTGATATAAGATGAGGGCTCACAACCAGGAGTCAGGGATGAGGGACAAATGTGTTCGGATCTTGATTTGTTCCTCTTGCATTGTTTCAAAGACAGTCATAGGCTGGCATCAGGAACCCAGCAAGTCCCTGAGTCTGGAAGTTTGGTGTCTCTGTGACCTCTTTCTGACTTGTAACTACAAGGGGAAGTGTGCTGTAAGGGTAAAACACCAGATACAGGATGGATTTAGTATAGAGGAAGAGGAAGACAGGTGCAAAGTGTAGCTCCTGCAGAGTTAGGGGGCAGAAAAGCAAACTTAGTTTCAGACATGCAAAGTTAGGAGCAGTTAAAGTTAAAAAGAAAAAAAGAAAACTAGAAATAGTCAGGCCTGCTCACTGTTCTCTTTATCTTCTTTGTTCTCAGGAAAGGGAAAGAAAAAAACTCATTTCTCTTCTTTTCCTTCTCACCGTAACAGAAGTGGAGTACTTAGCTGCTGCTGAACGAGCAGGACCCCAGCGAAAGCAGAAAACAACTGCTTTCTCACACTTGTCCTTTCCTACCTCTGGGGTGATCGCCTAGTCTGGACTGGCCACTCTTTTATAATAGAGTTCTCTTTGGCAACTAAACTCCCAAGTCCTGTAAAATCATTAAAATGCAAAGCTTCTTCCCTTTCCCCAGGCTGGGCTTCAGCACAGGAGGGGCAAAAACAAGAGCTTGTCTTTTCTTCTCTTTTCCTCTCTCTGCACATTTCTCCCACCTCATCCACCCCACCAAGTTGTCTTTGGCTCCTCTGGGGATCAAGCAGGAAGGGAGAGAGAAGGTTGGGGGAGGCAAGGTCTTGCTGGACTTACTGCGATTGTTTTGAGGTTGATTGATGACATTCAGTGTAACACAGAAACCCTTCCTGGGGATATTCCTTTCGAAGATGGCACCAGATCAGTTCTTTCCCTGGGTCCTCTTGGCTCATGGGAACCCTGGCCATCCCTTCACTCTGCCTGGTTGGTAGGTATGTAGCGAGGCTCAGTGCAGCCTGGCCTCTCCCTTTCTCCTTCACCTCATCAGCCAAGCCTTGATCTCTTGCTTTACGTTTCTCAGATGAGTGTCAGACAGCAGATCATTGTCTTCCTCTATTTCCAAGGGACACATACTAAGCTTTCTAAGAGATCCCCTCAAAGCCCCTTACTCTACTTGGCTTAAGGTAAGGGGATGTTCTCCTCCCCTTGGGCTGTGATGGACACACAGTGACTGCCCTCTCCAATAAATTGCTCCAGCTCTCACCCTACAACACTTCAAATTGAATTCTTTATATCTTTGACCTGGATGATAAACTAACATTCTCAAAACTGGTTTCAGCCATGCCTTCCTGTTTATACGTCTCGTATGGGTGCTCAAGCATCTGCCTCCTTTCCAAACCGAGAGCTTCTGAGGACAGGGATTGTGTCTTTTAACAACTGTGAACAACTCAGCTCCTCAAGCTGCATTTACCATTTAATTGGTCTTGTAGGCAGAATAACTAAAAAGGAGAGTGAAAAAGCTGGCTTGAAACTCCACATTAAAAAACTAAGATCATGGCCACTGGTCCCATCACTTCATGGCAAATAGAAGGGGAAAAAGTGAAAGTAGTGACAGATTTTATTTTCTTGGGCTCCAAAATCACTGCAGATGGTGACTGCAGCCATGAAATTAAAAGATGCTTGCTCCTTGGAAGGAAAGCTATGACAAACCTAGACAGTGTATTAAAAAGCAGAGACATCACTCGGCAGACAAAAGTCTATGTAGTCAAAGCTATAATTTTTCCAGTAGTCTTGTACGGATGTAAGATGGACCATAATAGAAGACTGGGAGCCAAAGAATTTATGCTTTCAACTTGTGATGCTAGAGAAGACTCTTGAGAGTCCCTTGGACTGCAAGGAGATCAAACCAGTCAATCCTGAAGGAAATCAACCCTGAATATGCCACTGGAAGGACTGATACTGAAGCTCCAATACTTCAGCCATCTGATGTGAAGAGCCAACTCATTGGAAAAGACCCTGATTTGGGGAAAGACTGAGGGCAGGAGAAGAGGGCAACAGAGGATGAGATGGTTGGATGGCATCACCGACTCGATGGACATGAATTTGAGCAAACTCTGTGAAATAGTGAAGGACAGATGAGCCTGGTGTGCTGCAGCCCATGGGGTGGCAAAGAGCTGAACGTGACTTAGTGAATGAACAACAAGGCAGAATAATGTCCCCTCCCCCACCCCCCACCAGATATGCACGTCCTAATACTTGGAAACCATGAATATGTTAGGTTTCAAGGCAAGGAGCAATGAAAGTTGCAGGTACAATTAAGGTTGCTAATTTCTTATCAGCTCACTTTGAGAAGGGGAGATTATCTGGATTTTGTAATCCGCATGTAATTACAAGAGTCCTTAAAAGTGGAAGAGGAGACCAGAATCAGAAAGAGATTTGAAGATACAGCTGACTTTAAAGATGGAAAGAGACCACAGATCAAGGAGTAAGGGTGGTCTCTAGAAGCTGGAAAAGGCAAGACAATTCTCCTCTAGAACTTCCAGAAAGAAACACAGCCCTGCTGACACCTTGATTTTATCCCAGTGGGACCCACTTAGGACTTCTCTTCTGAACTTCTGTAAAATAACAAATTTCCATTGTTTTAAGCCACAAGGTTTGTGGTGGTTGTCATAGCACCAGCAAGAGACTAAGACAAACAACACTCGCATACTGGTTGGATCATGAGATTATACTGAATTGGAAGGTTGCTTTACAAGTGTGGAAGGAAACACAAGAGTCCAGAGGGTTATTGCTTGCAGGCTGTGGAGAGTCTGTTGAACTGTCCTGAACCCTGCCTCTGCCCACCTCTGTAGTGATGAGTACTCAGGCCTGCCCCTTTTCGTGGCGCCCCCAGGGACAGTGCCAGGTTAACAAAGCTAATTCCTTGTTTGCAAACATCTCCTTTCAAGTCTGCACGCAGACTATTCTCTTCTGAAATTTTGTTGTTGTTTCTCAGAATTATAAATTAATCAATGCGCTTACTCAATATTTTTCTTGCAATCCGGATGAGTGTTAGAACATGAAAATAGAACTCCCTCCCCAATTAGAACTCCCTCCCCCACCAACTCCCAACCCCTCACTTCTGATCTTCTCCTGTTATATCTGTGGATCTTTTCAGAATGTGCATAATAGTCCATGCAAACATTCAAAAAGAACAAAATATATTCATGTGTAACAGTAGGAGAAGAGGACCAAGATATATATTTGTACAGAAACAAAGTAAGCTATATCACAATATCTATAGTACAATTAATTTTGTGTTAAAATATTTGTGTACGTACACAAATATGTAACTGTATAGCAGCTTATGTGTAGAAAATTCTGAAAAAATCTACAGAAATAACGATAGTTTATCTCTGAAGATCAGAAATGAGGGTTTGGAAGTTGGTGGGGGAGGGAGTGTAGTCCATAGGGCTTCCAGATGGCCCTAGTGGTAAAATATCCACCAGAGGTGTGGGTTCAATCCCTGGGTTGGGAAGATCCCTTGGAGTAGAAAATGGCAACCTGCTTCAGTATTCTTGCCTGGAAGATTCCATGAACAGAGGAGCCTGGCGGGCTACAGTCTATGGAGTTGCAAAGAGTTGGACACGACTGAATGTGCACACACAGACACACACACACACACACACAGTAGTCCATAATTTTACCAGCAGTTCAGTTCAGTCGCTCAGTCATGTCCGACTGCTTGCGACCCCATGGACTGAATTTCTATAATAATACACCATAATGTTTACCACAATTTCTATAACCTCTTCCATAATGGCAGCTAGATATCTTAGTGTATAACAGATTCTTTAATAGTTAATCATTTCTCCCAAGGCCACACACTGACAGGCATTTTATTATTTTCATAGGCCTGTGAAACTCATTTTTGGAATGTCTACCTGACATCATCATCAAACATATGTAAGTACACCCACATTCCATATCATATACATTTTTATTGTAAAAAAAATATTGTAATAATTTTGCTTTATAAATTATTTGGCTCTGACTAATTTCATTTGTGATTGACTATAATTTCTCAGCAGTCATCATGCAAAGTCAGGAATTCTCACAAAGTGGGACAATTTAACAGGCAAAAAGTATGTAAATGTAATGACTTTTTAGAAAAGCATTTTATTTTACATTGAAGTATAGCAGATCAATCTGGTAATAGTTTCAAGTGCACAGCAGAGTGACTCAGCAATACATATACATGTATCCATCCTCTCCCAAACTCTTCTTCCACCTGGGCTCCATATAACATTGAGCAGAGTTCTCTGTACTATAGAGTAGGTTCTTGTTGGTTACCCATTTTAAACATAGTAGAGTGTACATGTTGATCCCAAACTCCTTAACTATCTCTTCTCCAGCAATGAAAATTTGTTCTCTGAGTTTATGTGCCTGTTACTTTTATGTAAATAAGTACATTTGTATCATTTATTTTTAGATTTCATATATTAAGGTTGTCATATGATATTTTCATTTCTCTGTCTGACTTACTTCATTCAGCATGACAATCTCTAGGTCTATCCATGTTGCTTCAAATGGCATTATTTCATTTTTTTGATGGCTGCGTGATATTCCATTGTATATTCCATTGTATATATGTACCAGTTCAGTTCAGTTCAGTCGTTCAGTTGTGTCTGACTCTTTGTGACCCCATGAACTGCAGCACGCCAGGCCTTCCTGTCCATCACCAACTCCTGGAGATCACCCAAACCCATGTCCATTGTGTCAGTGATGCCATCCAGCCATCTCATCCTCTGTCATCCCCTTCTCCTCCTGCCCTCAATCTTTCCCAGCATCAGGGTCTTTTCCAATGAGTCAGCTCTTCGCATGAGGTGACCAAAGTATTGGAATTTCAGCTTCAGCATCAGTCCTTCCAATTAACACCCAGGACTGATCTCCTTTAGGATGGACTGATTGGATCTCCTTGTAGTCCAAGGGACTCTCAAGCGTCTTCTCCAAAACCACAGTTCAAAAGCATCAGTTCTTTAGCACTCAGCTCTCTTTATAGTCCATCTCTCACATCCATACATGACCACTGGAAAAACCATAGCCTTGACTAGATGGACATTTGTTGGCTAAGTGATGTCTCTACTTTTTAATATGCTGTCTAGGTTGGTCATAACTTTCCTTCCAAGGAGTAAGAGTCTTTTAATTTCATGGCTGCAGTCACCATCTGCAGTGATTTTGGAGCCCAGAAAAATAAAGTCAGCCACTGTTTCCACTGTTTCCCCATCTATTTCCCATGAAGTGGTGGGACCAGACACCATGATCTTCATTTTCTGAAAGTTGAGCTTTAAGCCAACTTTTTCACTCTCCTCTTTCACTTTCATCAAGAGGCCCTTTAGTTCTTCTTCACTTTCTGCCATAAGGGTGG
This sequence comes from Capricornis sumatraensis, assembly GCF_032405125.1. Classification (NCBI taxonomy): domain Eukaryota; kingdom Metazoa; phylum Chordata; class Mammalia; order Artiodactyla; family Bovidae; genus Capricornis; species Capricornis sumatraensis. Next base: position 212,013,451 of record NC_091070.1, read on the forward strand.
TGTCATCTGCATATCTCAGGTTATTGATATTTCTCCTGGCAATCTTGATTCCAGCTTGTGCTTCCTCCAGCCCAGCATTTCTTATGATGTACTCTGCATATAAGTTAAATAAGCAGGGTGACAATATACAGCCTTGATGTACTCCTTTTCTTATTTGGAACCAGTCCATTGTTCCATGTCCAGTTTTAACTGTTGTTTCCTGACCTGCATACAGGTTTCTCAAGAGGCAAGTCAGGTGGTCTGGTATTCCCATCTCTTTCAGAATTTTCCACAGTTTATTGTGATCGACACAGTCAAAGGCTTTGACATAGTCAATAAAGTAGAAATAGTTGTTTTTCTGGAACTCTCTTGCTTTTTCCATCATCCAGTGGATGTTGGCAATTTGATCTCTGGTTCCTCTGCCTTTTCTAAAACCAGCTTGAACATCTGGAAGTTCACAGTTCACGTATTGCTGAAGACTGGCTTGGAGAATTTTGAGCATTACTTTACTAGGGTGTGAGATGGGTGGAATTGTGCAGTAGTTTGAGCATTCTTTGGCATTGCCTTTCTTAGGGATTGGAATGAAAACTGATGTTATCCAGGCCTGTAGCCACTGTTGAGTTTTTAATCTTCTTTATTGATTCTTCTGTTGAGGGACATTAATTTACTTCCACGTCTTGGCTACTGTAAATGGTGCTGAAATGGAGACTGGGGTGCATGTATCCTTTCAGGCCATGTTTTTCTCTGGGTGAATGTCCAGGAATGAGATTGTGGGGTCATATGGTAGTTCTATATTAGTTTTTAAAGGAACTTCATATCTGTTCTCCATAGTAGCAATATCAATTTAGTAATGACATTTTTATGAAAATGAAATTTGACAGTTAATGAATGTGAACTAATGCTGCACCTCACAAATATTTAAGCAAACACCTATTAATTTTTATTTTATTTCTTTATTTTTGTGTATTGAGGCCCATAATTGTCTTTTTTGGATCACATAAATTTTGTAGGGCTTTGAGGAGTTTGCAGTTCCTACTAGAGATGATGACTTGAGCGTGTAAGGGGTAGAATAGCCAGTACCCAGTACTCCCTGCTGGATGCCTATACTCACTCTCGAGGTGATTGGTGGGAGAGTTGGAATCTGCCTGGCCACCACGTTCAACACAGTCCCCAAGATGGGTATTTCCCAAGGTAGTCTGATTCAGGATACTGGGGCATGGAGTTGGAATGGGTCATAAAGAGGGACCCAGGATCACAGCTAAGAAGACAAGGGTCATAGTCCAGGGCTGGCCTTTTATAAAGGCAACAAAACTGGTCAAAATTGTTGTTTAGTCGCAAACTCATGTCTGACTCTTTTGTAACCTCATAAACTGTAGCCTGCCAGTGACCCTGTGGACTGTAGCCCACCAGGCTCCTCTGCCCATGGGATTATTCAAGCAAAAACACTGGAGTGGTTTGCAATTTCCTTCTTCAGGTAATCTTCCCAAGCCAGAGATTGAACCTACATCTCCTGCATTGTAGGCAATTCTTTACCACTAAGCCACCAAGGAAGCAATCTTTGATCAGGAACTCAGTTCAGTTCAATTCAGTTCAGTTGCTCAGTTGTGTCTGACTCTTTGTGACCCCACAGACTGCAGCATACCAGGCTTCCCTGTCATTCACCATCTCCTGGAGCTTTCTCAAACTCATCTCCATTGAATTGGTGATGCCATCCAACCATCTTGTCCTCTGTTTTCCCCTTCTCTTGCCTTCAATCTTTCCCAGCATCAGGATCTTTTCCAGTGAGTTGGCTCCTTGCATCAGGTGGCCAAAGTATCAGAGCTTCAGCTTCAGCATCGATTCTTCCAGTGAATATTCAGGGCTGATTTCCTTTAGGATTGACTAGTTTGATCTCCTTGCAGTCCAAGGGACTCTCAAGAGTCTTTCCCAGTACCACAATTAAAAAGCATCAATTCTTCAGAGGTTTATGGTCCGAGTCTCACATTCATATGTGACTGCTGGAAAAGCCATAGCTTTGACTAGATGGACCTTTGTTGACAGCAAAATGTCTCTGATTTTTAATATGCTGTCTAGGTTGGTCATAGTTTTTCTTCCAAGCAGAAAGTGTCTTTCAATTTCATGACTGCAGTCACCTCTGCAGTGATTTTGGAGCTCAAGAAAATAAAATCTCCCACCGTTTCCCTATTTGCCATGAAGTGATGGGACCAGATGCCATGATCTTAGTTTTCTGAATGTTGAGTTTAAAGCCAAATTTAAGTCCCTTGGACTGCAAGATCAAACCAGTGAATCCTAAAGGAAATCAGTCCTGAATATTCACTGGAGGATTGATGCTGAAGCTGAAACTCCAATACGTTGGCTACCAGGTATGAAGAACTGACTCATTGGAAAAGACCCTGATGCTGGGAAAGATTGAAGGTGGGAGAAGGGGATGACAGAAGATGAGATGGTTGGATGGCATCACCGACTCAATGGACATGAGTATGAGCAAGCTCCGTGAGTTGGTGAGGGACAAGAAAGCCTGGAGTGCTGCAGTCCCTGGGGTGGCAGAGTCGGATACAACTGAGCAATGGAACTGAACTGAAGCCAGTTTTTTCACTCTTCCTCTTTCACCTTCATCAAGAGGCTCTTTAGTTCCTCTTTGCTTTCTGCCATAAGGGTGATGTCATCTGCATGTCTGAGGTCATTGATACTTCTCGCTGCAATCTTGATTTCAGCATTTGCTTCATCCAGCCCGGCATTTTGAATGATGTGCTCTGCATATAAGTTAAATAAGCAGGGTGACAATATACAGCCTTGATGTACTCCATTCCCAATTTGGAACCAGTCTGTCATTTCATGTCTGGTTCTAATTGTTGCTTGTTAACCTATGTACAGATTTCTCAGGAGACAGATAAGGTAGTCTGGTATCCCATCTCTTGAAGAATTTTCTACAGTTTGTTGTGATCCACTCAGTCAAAGACTTTGGCATAGTCAATCAAGCAGAAGTAGATGTTTTTTTGGTTCTCTTGCTTTTTCAATAATCCAGCAGATGTTGGCAATTTGATCTCTGGTTCCTCTGCCTTCTCTAAATCCACCTTGAACATCTAGAAATTGTCAGTTCATGTACTATTGAAGCCTGGCTTGGAGAAATTTGAGCATTACTTTTCTAGTGTATGAGATGAGGGCAATTGTGCAGTAGTTTGAACATTCTTTGGCATTGCCTTTCTTTGAGATTGGAATGAAAACTGACATTTTCCAGTCCTGTGGCCACTACTGAGTTTTCCAAATTTGCTGGCATATTGAGTGCAGCACTTTCACAGCATCATATCTTTTAGAATTTGAAATAGCTCAGCTGGAGTTCCATCACCTCCACTAGATTTGTTTGTAGTGATGCTTTCTAAGGCCTGCTTGACTTTGATTCCAGAATGTCTAGCTCTAGGAGAATGATCATACCATCATGGTTATCCAGATCATTAAGATTTTTTTTTGTATAGTTGTATATTTCTGTGTATTCTTTCCACCTCTCCTTAATATTGTCTGCTTCTGTTAGGTCCATACCATTTCTATTCTTTATTGTGCCCATCTTTCCATGAAATATTCCTTTGTTATCTCTAATTTTCTTGAAGACATCTCTAGTCTTTCCTATTCTATTGTTTTCCTCTATTTCTTTGCATTGATCACTTAGGAAGGCTTTCTTATCTCTCCTTGTTATTCTTTGGAACTCTGCATTCAGATGGATATATCTTTTCTTTTCTCCTTTGCCTTTTGCTTTTCTTCTTTTCTGAGCTATTTGTAAGGCCTCCTCAGACAGCCATTTTGCCTTTTTGCGTTTCTTTTTCTTAGGGATGGATTAGATTACTGCCTCCTGTACAGTGTCATGAACCTCCATTCATAGTTATTCAGGCTCTATCAGATCTAATTCCTTGAATCTATTTGTTACTTCCACTGTATAATCATAAAGGATTTGATTTAGGTAATACTTGAATCGTCTAGTGGTTTTCCCTCCTCTTAAATTTAACTCTGAATTTTGCAATATGAAGTTCATGACCTGAGCCACAGTCAGCTCCTGGTCTTGTTTTTGCTGCCTGTATAGAGCATCTCCATCTTCAGCTGCAAAGAATATAATTAATCTGATTTTTGTATTGACCATCTGGTGATGTCTATGTGTAAAGTCGTCTCTTGTGTTGTTGGAAGAGGGTGTTTACTATGAACAGTGCATTCTCTAAGCAAAACTCTGTTAGCCTTTGCCCTGCTGCATTTTGTATTCCAAGGCCAAACTTGCCTGTTACTCCGGGTATCTCTTGACTTCCTACTTTTTCATTCCAGTCACCTATGATGAAAAGGACGTTTTTTAAAATGTTAGTTGTAGCAGGTCTTGTAGGTTATTATAGAACTGTTCAACTTCAACTTCTTTGGGAATAGTGGTTGAGGCATAGACTTGGATTGCTGCGATATTGAGTGATTTGCCTTGGAAATGAACAGAGGTCATTCTCTTATTTTTGAGACTGCACCTAAGTACTGCATTTTGGACTCTTTTATTGACTATGATGGCTACTCCATTTTTTCTAAGGGATTCTTGCCCACAGTAGTAGATATAATGGTCATCTGAATTAAATTCGCCCATTCCCATCCATTTTAGTTCACTGCTTCCTAAAATGTTGATGTTCACTCTTGCCATCTCCCATTTGACCACTTTCAGTTTGCTTTGATACATGAACCTAACATTCCAATTTCCTATGCGATAGTGTTCTTTACAGAAGCACTGGACTTTCCTTCCATCACCAGCCACATCCACGACTGCACATCGTTTTTGCTTTGGCTCAGCCTCTTCATTCTTTTTGGAACTACTTCTCCACTCTTCTCCAGTTGCACCTTGGGCACCTACCAACCTGGGGAGTTCATCTTTCAGTGTCCTATCTTGGTGCCTTTTCAAACTGTTCATGGGGTTTCCAAGGCAAGAATACTGAAGTGCTTTGCCATTCCCTCCTCCAGTGAACCATGTTTCGTCAGAACTCTCCACCATGACCCATCCATCTTGGGTGGCCCTACATGGCATGGCTCATAGTTTCATTTGAATTAGACAAGGCTGTGGTCCATGTGATCAGTTTGACTAGTTTTCTGCAATTGTGGTTTTCATTCTGTCTGCCCTCTGATTAATAAGGATAAGAGGCTTGCGGAAGCTTCCTGATGGGAGGGGCTGTCTGTGGGGGAATCTGGGTCTTGCTCTGACAGGCAGGGACATGCTCAGTAAATCTTTAATCCAGTTTTCTGTTGATGGGTGGGGCTATGTTTCCTCCCTTGTAGGGGTAATGGTGGTAATGACGGCCTCCTTCAAAAGGACTTATGCCAGCATGCCACGGTTCCCAGGACTATTGTATTTAATACCCTTAACCCCGTGGCAGGGCACTGTTGACCCAAGCCTCCACCAGAGACTCCTGGACACCCACAGGCAAGTCTGGCTCAGTCTTTTGTGGGGTCATGCCGCTTTCTCCTGGTTTCTGGTGGGCACAAGGTTTTGCTTGTGCCCTCCAAGAGTCTGTTTCCCCAGTCCTGTGGAAGCTCTGTAATCAAATCCCACTGGTCTTCAAAGTCAAATTCCCTGGAGGTTCTCAGTCCCTTTGCCAGATTCTCAGGTTGGGGAATCTGTTATGGGCCCTAGAACTTTTGCAACAGTGTGAGAGCTTCTTTTGTAGAATTAATTGTTCTCCAGTTTGTGGGTCATCTGCTCAGTGGCTTTATGGTGGGGCAGATGGTGACCTCTTCCAAGAGGACTTATGCCACACACCTTGGCTCCCAGGTCCGCTGCAGCCAGAGCCTCTGTCCCTGTGGTGGGCCACTGCTGACTTGTGCCTCTGCAGGAGACACGCAAACACTCAAAGGCAGGTCTGGCTCAGTTTCTTGTGGGGTCCCTGGGTCCTGGTGCATACGAGCTTTTGTTTGAGCCCTTCAAACATCTCTGGCTGGTATGGGGTTTGATTCTAAATGTGACTTTGCCCCTCTCACTGTCTTATTGGGGCTTCTCCTTTGTTTGTGGATGTGGGGTATCTTTTTTTGGTGGGATCCAACATTCTCCTCTCGATGGTTGTTCAGTGGTTAGTTGCAATTTTGGAGTTCTTTCAGGAGAATATGAGCACACGTCCTTCTACTCCACCATCTTAAGGAAAACATATCAAGAATTGGGTGTCCCCAATCTCCTCATTCACATATTCCAACACTGTCTCTCAGAGGTTTGATTTTATTGTGGGGAGAGTTCTCTTATATCTCTTCCAAAGAATGGGCAAACCTTCAGTCTGGGAGTCACTGCCTCTATGCTCCACCTACTGTAAAGCCAGAACAGGCAATGGCTGCTTAAACAGAGCTGATGAATGGGCAAATGAGGGGTCTCCATCAGGAGGTAAATTTTCCCATCTGCATTGCTGCATGTGAAAATATGATACTGATCAGAGCAGTAAGTGCTCAGGAGGGAAGGGCAACATGATGACAGTGACAGTTTGGCATCTCATTTGATTCCCTCACAAAAAAATTAACATTTTTGAAAAGATTGACTTTCTCCATGGAAATTCCTCTCCAATGTAAGCACTTGCTTGATGATGGGCTATTACAAATGCTTATGATCATGAAGATGAGATTTCTATAGCATCAGATGCTGTTATTACTTTGAATGAAATCACCGTGAAGACAATTTCAGGTCCCACAAGCAGCTCTTATCTTTAAGAAATCCCTGTGGATCAGAATACAATTTCCATAGCTTGGTTACCCAGGCAGCCAGGAAGCAGGGGCAAAGCCATTTGACACGGAGGGAGACCAAGGGCATGGGATGCCATGTGACCAAGAAAAGCGTCAATAGGGCAAGGCAAAGGCTTGTAGCCTCTGTCTCTTGGGCTATCTCACCAGGAATAGGGAAGAGCTCACAGTTTCAGGCCCATGCAGTTTTTCCAAAGTTTGGACTTCATAGACTTTATGGGACTCCCTGGTGGTCTCCTGCCATGGTCCATGTGTGCCCCAGATATTCTTTTTTGGCAGCAATCAAAGTTCATCATCTTCCTCCTATCCATGTAGGTCACTGTGGAAATGACTTCTGTCACCAACAACAGCAAACATGTTCATACTGGGAAGGATGCTGAGGACACCAACATTGCAACAGTTACCAGGATGGCTGCCAATTCAAGATCATAGTGGATGCTGCCTAGCATCAGTGGTATCTACACTGGTGTTTTCTCCTTATGGAAGAGGATGACTGTGGACTCCAATACCAATTACATATATTTTTTCTAAGTAAAAAATCTCTTTTAGCTAGACATATTTTCACATAGCAGGAAAACTGCATCTCCCAACTCCTTGCAGCTACATGTAACTGTGAAAGTAAGTTCTGACCAATAAAGTTTAACCCGAAATACTCTGGGAGACTTCAGAGACTTCCTTTATAATGACGGAGGTATGAAGGTACTTCCCTTCCCCTTCCTTCTTATTTGGCCCAGAATGGAGCTGATGTAATGGTTGGAGCTCCAGCAGCCTAGATCATGAGATGGCCTTAGAATAGAAGCCACAGGTTGAGGATGATGGAGACCTGCTCCCTAAAGGGCCCATGGAGCCACCATATCAGCTTGTTTATACCACTTCTACTTTGAGTCTTTGTTTGTTTTTTTTAATAGAAGCCAAGCTAATTTCCTTCATATTTATTAAATAAGTTCTTAGAAAATGCAAATAGCTATTGTCTACTATAATGTGAAACATCATCTTCATGTTTTTAAAGAGAGATATGATTGACATGTAACACTGCGCTAGTTTCGGATGTACAGCATAATGATTTGACGTATGTATATATTGTGAAACAATAAGTTTTGGTTAAAATTCATCACCACATCTAGTTACAATTTCTCGTGATGGGAACTTTTAAGATCTATTCTCTTAGCAAGTATACAACAGCAGCGTTGTATTAGAGTCACCATGCTGTATATTACATCTCCAGGACTTATATCTTATAACTGAAAATTTATATCTTTCGAGCCCATTTTCCCCATTCTCAACCCCTGCCTCTGGCAAGCACAAATCTGCTCTCTCTATCCATGAGTTTGGCTTTGGTTTTTATTTTTTATGTTCTAAACATAAATGAGAGCATACAGTATTTGTTTTTCTTGTCTGACTTATTGCACTGGGTCTTTATGTTATAAGCAGTCAAACCTATGGCGACACATACCAGTTGCTCTGGGAACCCTGGTTCCAAAGCTTCTGGAAACTATACAGCAACAGGTCTCTGAGGTTTTCTCACTGTCCATGGAGATCCCTTTGTCCTGTGCTCAGACGGAAGCTCATGGAAGCTGAGTGATGTCGCATAACGGATGAAGCACTCTGCTCGGCTCTCCCTTTCCTGTTCTTTCCCCCTGAACTCTCCCCACATCATGCGCCTTGACCCAGTCTTTCCTGTGGGGACTCACTTTCCTATCAAGAGGCCCCCAGTGAACCAGCCCCAAGCTCAATACTAGGATGAAGACCATTCATGATCGAGTCATGATTTCTAACCTCCTCTTCTCCCTGTAAAATGCATATGATCTGTACCCCATTTCTGGTCTTCCTTTGAGATGGCCCCTTAAAAAGACTGAGAAGTAGGTAGACTTCTTGCAGTCAGGTGAGTCTCCTCCAGCTGGACTCTCATGGGGCACTGAGGAACACGACCGTGTGTGGTAATTTTCTCTGTGCTCACCAGACAAACTTGTCCTTGGGTCACACTTGTGCTCCTCGGTGGTAACTATGAAACTGAAGTGTTAGCCACTCAGTCATGTCTGACTTTTTGTGAGCCTCTGGACTGTAGCCCACCAAGCTCCTCTGTCTGTGGAATTCTCCAGGCAAGAATAATGGAGTGAGTAACCATTCCCTTCTTTAGGGCATCTTCCTGATCGAGGGATCAAACCCAGGCCTCCTGCCTTGCAGGCAGATTCTTTAGTGTCTGAGAAGAAAGTTACCAGGGAAGCCCCAGGAACTATGAGAACTTAGAGACTTAAATATTTGTTCCACAGGTAATTTCTCCCTGCTACCTCCACTGAAATGAAAGGAGTATAGTCCCCTACCCTGTTGATGTTAAAGTTGGTCACGTGACTTGCTTTGACCAACGGAATGTGGGCAGAAGTGACAATGTGTGCCGTTTGTGTCTTAGGATGAGAGGTCTTAACAGGTATCCCACACTCTGCTCACCTCTGTGGGAATATTCAACTTATACCAAGAACATTCTGGGTACAATGAGACACATGGAGGAGGGCTTCTCCAGTCAACAAGCAGAGCCCCTCCTGGCTAACCTATAGAACTGTGGGCTTGAAAATAAGGGAGTCCCATTTTAAGCTACTAGATTTGGGGGCTGATTTTAATGTATTTCAATTAAAACCAATACCCCCAAAACACCACTTGTGCCTTACAGCATCTCTTAAGTCCTTGGTGGAAAAATCAAATCTACTGGACATGAACTCAGGCCTATGAATAGGGACAGTGGGGACCCAGCCTCTCCTCTGGGAGGCTCTGACTCTTGAAGCCTCTTTTTCCTGAAAGATAAAAGGAGTGGTCTCGGCACCTGCCTGGATGTGCCTCCTCCATCTGATCTGTGGGCCAGCTCCTTCCAGGACCTGCAGCTTCTGTGTTCTCTCACCAGCAAAAATTCTTTTCAAACTACTCTCTACAAGGGAGCCAGAGCTGTCATTCTAGCTGTTCTTCAGAACATCTTAACTGACCATGTCAGCGTCATGCATACGAGGCTTCAGTGCTCTCTGTAAGTATTTAGTGCCAGTTCCCCTCTCTTAGCTGAATCCACAAGGCCTTTCTTGATCTGGTTCTGCTGCGCCTGCCAGCTTCCACTCCCCACGCCTCTGCCCCTGACTCTAGAGAGCACCTGGAGCTCCCTAAGTCACCCTGCTGCCACTCACTAATGCTCCTGCTGTATATCCCTTGGGTTCTCTCCCCTGCTCCCTGGGACGTGATGGTCAAGGTGACAGTGACATGACTGACAAGAAGAATTTAACAGTCGCAGAAAGAGGAAATTAATTTCTTTAACATAAAGTAAAGGATACCACTAACCACAGAGAGAGGAGATACGGCAGCAGGCCCAGTCCAAAGGGGCATTATTTAGAACCTAGTTTAACCCTGGTGGCTCAGATGGTAAACAGTCTACCTGCACTTTGGGAGACCTGGGTTCGATCCCTGGGTCGGGAAGATCCCCTGGAGAAGGAAATGGCAATCCATTCCAGCACGCTTGCCTGGAAAATCCCATGGATGTAAGAGCCTGGTAGGCTACAGTCCATGGGGTCGCAAAGAGTCAGACACGACTGAGCGACTTCACTTTCACTTTTCACTGTAACCGCAGTCACAGAGAGACCCAAATTCCTGATGCATCCTTTAAAACCCAACTCAAGCCTCACCTCCTCCAGCCTTCCTTGGTCTTCTTTGCCACCTGCTGTTCAAAACCTGGGCCCTCAAGGGACTTACTGCACTCTGGCATCACTGGACTGTCCAGGTCTAAGAACCCAGTTTGGGAGGCAGGGGGAGGCCAGGTAACCTGTCATGTAATTTTCATTCCCCAGATAGCACCTGGTACATTGTCGGTGCCCAATGCCTGTTTAATGGGCACCCAGGCGTTTGGGGTTGGGAATGGGAAAGGCAGCAACACACCTGGCTGATATGTGCTCCTTGGGTGACAGGGGTTTGCCAAGGACTTGAAAGTGTGTCCTCGAAGCTTCCTTCCTGCCTCTGAGGTCGATTTGTAATGCAGCCAACACAATTCTCTATGGCACAGAGCTGGCCACATCACTCCCCTTTTAAAAACCTTCCAAGAGCCCCCATTGCACTGAGGTTGAAGTCTAAATCCTTCCAAGTGGCCTACAAAGGAGGATTGCCATATTTAACAACTAAAAATACAGAACTCCCAGTAAAATGTGAATTTCCGATAAACAACAAATACTTTCCTAGTGTAAGTGTGTCCTGGGAAATATTTGAGACATACTAAAATCAAACTACCACACAATTGCACTCATCTCACACGCTAGTAAAGTAATGCTCAAAATTCTCCAAGCCAGGCTTCAGCAATATGTGAACTGTGAACTTCCAGATGTTCAAGCTGGTTTTAGAAAAGGCACAGGAACCAGAGATCAAATAGCCAACATCTGCTGGATCATGGAAAAAGCAAGAGAGTTCCAGAAATAAACATCTATTTCTGCTTTATTGACTATGCCAAAGCCTTTGACTGTGTGGATCACAGTAAACTGTGGAAAATTCTGAAAGAGATGGGAATACGAGACCACCTAACCTTCCTCTTGAGAAACCTGTATTCAGGTCAGGAAGCAACAGTTAGAATTGGACATGGAACAACAGACTGGTTCCAAGTAGGAAAAGGAGTACATCAAGGCTGTATATTGTCACCCTGCTTATTTAACTTCTATGCAGGGTACATCATGAGAAACGCCAGGCTGGAAGAAGCACAAGCTGGAATCAAGATAGCCGGGAGAAATATCAATAACCTCAGATATGCAGATGACACTACCCTTATGGCAGAAAGTGAAGAGGAACTAAAAAGCCTCTTGATGAAAGTGAAAAAGGAGAGTGAAAAAGTTGGCTTAAAGCTCAACACTCAGAAAATGGAGATCAAGGCATCTGGTCCCATCACTTCATGGGAAATAGATGCGGAAACAGTGGACACAGTGTCAGACTTTATTTTGGGGGGCTCCAAAATCACTGCAGATGGTGACTGCAGCCATGAAATTAAAAGACGCTTACTCCTTGGAAGGAAAGTTATGACCAACCTAGATAGCATATTCAAAAGCAGAGACATTTCTTTGCCAACAAAGGTCCATCTAGTCAAGGCTATGGTTTTTCCAGTGGTCATGTATGGATGTGAAAGTTGGACTGTGAAGAAAGCTGAGCATCAAAGAATTGATGCTTTTGAAGTGTGGTGTTGGAGAAGACTCTTGAGAGTCCCTTGGACTGCAAGGAGATCCAACCAGTCCATTCTGAAGGAGATCAGCCCTGGGATTTCTTTGGAAGGATGATGCTAAAGCTGAAACTCCAGTACTTTGGCCACTTCATGCGATGAGTTGACTCATTGGAAAAGACTCTGATGCTGGGAGGGACTGGGGGCAGGAGAAGAAGGGGACGACAGAGGATGAGATGGCTGGATGGTATCACTGACTCGATGGATGTGAGTCTGAGTGAACTGCGGGAGTTGGTGATGGACAGGGAGGCCTGGCGTGCTGCGATTCATGGGGTTGCAAAGAGTCGGACACGACTAAGCAGCTGAAGTGAAACTGAACTGAAAATCAAAATTTATTTATCTGAAATTCAAACTGGGTGTCCTGAACTGTTTCTGACTGCTCTGTTTACAAAGGCTTCTACCCCAGCCCCACCTTCCTCTGCAGCCTCCACTCTCACTAAGCCTCTGACCCAGGTCTAATGAGCCCCTTCCGTCCCTCCCTTTCTTCTTCAGTACTTGCTCCTGCAAAGAGTAATGAATTAACACACAAAAGGTGCATCGAAAACAGTCTCTGCCCTAAGGGACTGACACAGTCCTTGGCAGGAGATGTTGGCGTTTCAGTGTTATTCCCCATCCACTGGGGCACAATGGCCCCACAGCCCCCTCACCACCCCAGTGTGCCAGGCTAATTCTCACCCATCCTAGAGCAAACTGGTGATCTTAGACCTTCAGTCTCCTTCTTCGACAAGTCTTTTCCAATAATCTCTCAGATGAGATGCTTGGGGTATGTGTCCCCAAGCACCCTGCACTTATTGTATTATATCTCTTATTACCCTTTGTCACGATCTCTTAGTATCGTGATCTCCGTTTCCCTACCAGGCTGTAACGTCTAGAGGGGAAGTGGTCACATCTGTCTTGTTCACTTCTTTTCCCTCCAGGGCCAGCACAGTGCCTGGAATTGGAGGTGGTTTTCAGTGTTTCCTGAATGAATAAACAGCACTCTGAGGCCCCTATATTACTCAGAAGCTAGTTTCCTCGATACTTCTACCTGTTTGTGGTCAAGATCAAGAGAGGTCTTAATGCTGCCCAGTTGGGGTTCCCATTCCACTGGGGGTCCTCACTCCCAGTCCCAGCAGAGAGGATGCAGAAGAGCAGAGTCCCCATTTCAGTTCTTCATTGCTGTCTGCAAACCATGTTTACAAATTATTTCTCTGCCCTAAATCCAGTGTCCTCATCTGAGTTGTGGGGCCAGTAACATCTGCCTGGACAAGACTGGGGGCAGAATTAACTCCGGCGATGTCACAAGGTGCTCCAGAGTAGAGAAGCACTCAGCAAATGCTAGTTTTCTTCTCTTCCCTCCTAGAAGGCTCCCAAGGATTCTTTCTTTTAGACAGAATAAAAAGTTTGATAGCATGGGATAGATACCTGGTCAGTTGGCATAAAGCAATGTACTTTGGTTTCAGATCAGAACCAGGAAACCCCACACTTTAAAGATAAGAAGGAGGAAATGTGTGGAAGTGAGAGAGAGGCCACGTCCATGGACTTGAGAGAGAGAAAAAAGGGGCTGGAAGCAGTGGATCAATCATCAAGGTGAAAACTTAAAAGACGATTGATTTTCCTCCTTGATGTCCACGTTTGAAGGGCCTTGTTGGATTCCTCCTGGGAAATCAACTTTGAGGCTCGTTTCTGCTGCAGAAAAGTCATTTCCCCTGCGCTCCTGTTTCCAGTGGTTCCCCGGGCTCCTGGCAGGGAGCAAACCAATGTCCTTGGAGATGAGCAGCCTGACCTTGGGGCCGGTCCTTGCTCTTTCCCCAGAGCCGAGATGGTGTCCGAAGAGCTGAGCCTGGAGTGGCTGTTCCTGGGCTCAACCTGCTGCACTGCCTATGTGGCCTTCGGTGAGCTTCGTTCACCTGTGTGACTATCGTCAGCCACTGTCCAGGAGGTACCATGTGGGTTCTTGAAGGTCAGGGGTAAGTGGACAGGATGGGTGAGCCTGATGATGTGTCCATGGGACCTGGAGTCAGAGTGCAAGAGCCAGCGTTTCCCAGGGCAGAGTTCAAGGAGTAAGCAGGGAAAGAGGGGTGGAGGCAGGTACAGAGTGAGAAAGGCAGGGACCGGTGAAGAGTTCTATGCTTGCTGGAGCCGGGGAGGACACATGGAAGAGGGTCTGGCATGCCCAAGATCCAAGTTTATCTGTACCTGGCTGAAGCGGGAAAATCTGGTTTAAAAGCCCAGGGTCAAGGTTGACTGCTGTGACTCTAATCCTGCAAAGATGGCATAAGGATTACATGGGGTAATGGATGAAAAGCCCTGTCACAGAGGGCTTGATAAATGGGCTGAGTCAGAAGAATATGAATCAGGCAAAGGACAGAAGAATCAAATTGCAATGACTCTCTTTTGCCTCAGTGATCTGAGCCCTCGACTGGACTCCTGGACATTTCAGGTCTCCCACAACGTGTGGCCAAAATTGATCTTCCCTAGGCAGCAACCCAACCAAAAGCCTTCTCCATCAGCAGCCCCTTCAGCAGATGCTCTTCCTCTGGTTTCCTAAGGCAGATAAGACCCGCAGACCAAATCTGGCCCATTGTCTATTTTTGTCAATAAAGTTTTATTGAGGCAGAGCCATGCTCATCCACTTTCATGCGGTCTGTAGCTGCTTTCACGACACAACTGCAGAGTTGAGTCATGGCAACAAAGACTGTATGACCCACAAGGCCAAAAATATTTTCTATCTGGCCTTCCACAAGAAAATGTTTGCCAGTCCCTGGATTAGGTGCATAAATGTTTATGGGTGAAGCCAGACTTGAGTCTTTCTTTACAACTCAAGCAACACCATCTTTTCCCAGAAGCTTGCAAGAAACTGCAGCCTAGACTTTGTTGTTCAAATGAGAGGAATAAGGAAAGAAGGAGAATTTCAGGGCTGGAAAGAGGGACATGTAGAAGAGATAGAAGGATAGATGCTGGTCTGACAGAGACTTTCTAGCCTGCTCCCCAAGTGAGAAGCATCTGGGAAAAGAGGCAAATAGCACATATAAGTTAAGAGCAGGCTGACTCAAGTTTAATTCAGTTCTGTTTCCTCTTTGCTTTGTGACCCTGGGCAAGTTACTTAACCTCTCTGAGCCTCCATTTTACTTCTCATAGAATAAAAGAGTGAAGGGCAAGAATAATAATTCCCACAGGGAAAAAAATCTAGAGAGGTCACACTTGTAAAGTATTGGTCATGCAGTCGGGTATATGGGGAGGATTTATAAAATGTCATTACTCTCATTATTATAAATAAGACTTAGGATGGAGAGAGGGACCTATGTCCCCTTTGTTCCCAAGCTCCCAGAAAGATATAGCTTTTAAGTGTCTGGAACATAATGAAAATTGTCCTGAGTATAGTAAACCTGCTGCAGAAATTGCAAAGCAGAGATTATCATTCCATAGATTCTGCAATAGTGTAATTATTAATGACTGTCCATCCTATGCCAAAATAAAAGTTACTGTCCATTTTATTGGTGTTACTTCCTCCCCCCCCAATTAAAAAATTGACATATGATATTACTCAGCCAAGTTCTCTCATCTTTCTGATGAGCACCAACCTAGCTCCTTCAGCATCTCCTCCAGCTCCAGGTGGAAGACAAAGCTTGGTCCTGAACACCCCATCTGTACCAGAGTCTGGTTGCTGCTGAAAGCTCTTCCCAGGCCTCTTTCCTCTCTCCCCCAAGCCCCACAGGCCTTGTTCTCTGGGTGCAGGCTGGCTCCAGGGCCTCTGAATATGAGTGGAGGAGGCTGGGCCTCTGGGAAGATCAGTTTGGGGTCAGTCTCTCTCTTTTACTCCCCAGTGGTATGTTGGCTAACCAGCTCTCTGAGGAAAAGAACTCTGAGTAGTAATATTTGCTGATTTTGGTTGTATAAATACTTCCACCTTGGCCATTTCAAGCTGCCAATGGCTTGCAAAATTCCTGAGCCAGTATGAGCTGGCTCCAGCACACCAGTGCCTCCTCCATGCTGTGCCTACCCTACCCATCCTGGTTTCCAGATATCCTGTTGGAAGGCACCCCTTAGCTCAACCTCTGCCAGACTCCCACCTCACCCTGGGGTCCCCAGTGAGTTCTCCCAGGCTCTGCCCCTTCTAGCACCTCTGCCCCTGAATCTACAGGTTCATACCCTTCCTTACCCCAGAGCTAGCATTCTCTCTGTGACCCACTGGGTGTGGCACCAGCTCATAAGCCAGTCTCTTCCTTAAAGGCTCAGCTGCCCCTCCCCATCTTCAAATTGTGACCTTCATTTGAGCTTTACCATTTATTCTTAGACTTGGCTGCAGCCTCCTCAGTGGTTTCCCAGGCCTCAGACCTTCTCTCTCCACTCCATTCTCCATACAGCCATCTGAACAATTTTTCTAAAACGTAAATAAAATTGTATTACTCCGATCCCATCACTTCATGGCAAATAGATGGGGAAACAGTGGAAACAGTGGCTGACTTTATTTTTCTGGCCTCCAAAATCACTGCAGATGGTAATTGCAGCCATGAAATTAAAAGATGCTTACTCCTTGGAAGCAAAGTTATGACCAACCTAGACAGCATATTAAAAAGCAGAGACATCGCTTTGTCAACAAAGGTCTGTCTAGTCAAGGCTATGGTTTTTCCAGTGGTCGTGTATGGATGTGAGAGTTGGACTATAAAGAAAGCTGAGTGCAGAAGAATTGATGCTTTTGAACTGTGGTGTTGGAGAAGACTCTTGAGAGTCCCTTGGACTTCAAGGAGAGCCGACCAGTCCATCCTAAAGGAGATCAGTCCTGTGTTTTCATTGGAAGGACTGATGTTGAAGCTGAAACTCCAATACTTGGGCCACCTCATGTGAAGAACTGACTCATTTGAAAAGACCCTGATGCTGGGAAAGATTGAGGGCAGGAGGAGAAGGGGACAACAGAAGATGAGATGGTTGGATGGCATCACCAACTCAATGGACATGGGTTTGGGTGGACTCTGGGAGTTGGTGATGGACAAGGAGGCCTGGCGTGCTACGGTTCACAGGGTTGCAAAGAGTCGGACATGACTGAGCGACTGAACTGAACTGAACTGAACTCTCTTGCTTAAAAAGAACAAAAGCAAAACAAAACAATTTCCCTATTACCTACAGGGTAAAGCAAGGAATGCCTTTTGTTGTGAATGTGGGTTTTTTGCTTTGTTTTGCTTGGGGGTCATTTTCGGATCTCAGGTATAAAGGGTCAGGCTATCACACTCCTTGTTCTGAAAGATGGTCGTGTCATGATCTGTACAAGACCCCCTCGGATTTCATTTATGTCTCCTTTCTCACTATTCCTCTTATTATGACAGCCGCACAAGTGTGCTTCATTAAAATGTATATTCTTTCATTTGTATGTATCCTTGGGAAGTAAGGACTGTTTTAATCGCCATTAAACAGATCGGAGCTTAGGACCTGCCCTGTTTCTTCTCTCCTTACTCGGCACTGTGTTAACTCTTGCCCACTCTGCTGTGCCTGCGTCTGGTTCCATTGCTTCCATTGCTCCCTCTCCACACATCATACCACCATGAGTACTCCTGGCATATCCTTGTGGACTGGTGTGAGAATTTTTCTGCCTAATTGTGGAGTTGTGGGGCATCTGCTTCCTCAGTTGATGAAGTCCTGCCATGTTGCTCTCCAGTGTGGCTGCACTGTCCATATTCCAGCTTCCCATTCAACCCCACCCCACCTATCCAATCCTACCTCCTGCCTTGCCCCCCATCCTAAGTTTCTGCCACCTGATATACTCTCACTAATTCACTGAAGGTGAATGTTTGGACACAAGCTCCCTAGTTTTACAGATTGGGACACTCGGATCCAGAGAGGAGACATTAATGACTCGTGTTCACATACCATAGAATGGCTTAACTAGGAGAGCCTGAGTCTCTTGATTCAAGACAATTTCACTTAACTCCAAGGTCAAAATTTTCACCCATTTTGCAGAGGGGGAAAAGGGAATCCCAGAATTATGAAGTCACAAACTTCAGGTTACATGGAAAGTTAGAAGAAGAGGAAAAAATCATGGTTCTTTTGTTTGTGAAATCCCACCTACCTACAAAATAAGCAAGCACTGGACACTCATGTCAAAGTAGCCCAGGGGGCTGTGCTGGACTTCCTCCCAGTCATGCAAAGCAGCAATAGCCAGGGATCAGATGGCCCTCCCCACTGTGCTCACTTGTCATCTGGCACCAGCCTCTGAGGCCTGGATGATCGAATGGGTCTTTTATCAGCCTCGTCTTCCTGAGGCTTCCACCAGGGACAGTGCAATTAGAGTGAAGTTTGTTTCCATGTAATTGTCAATTATTCCAATGGATCAAAGTTGGTTTGGGAAACCCGAGGCTAAATTTAAAAGTCAGTTTAAGCTTATGAGATAGTTTGGGGACAATAATAATGTAAACAAGCAGGCTCTTTAATACATTTTAAATGAATTCATTTCATTGTTCATGGTTTTTTTTTTTCTTCTTCTTTTTATCTCTGGTCCCCCCTCCACCTTCATGGCTTCATTCCTAAACTGAGCAAAGGTTTAGAAGGGAAAGGATGAAGCTGGGAACAAAGTGATGCTATGTCTGGGGTCCCGAGGGTTCTCCTTCACTTAGACTAGTCCACAGGTTGTCTTTAGAGAGTGGTCCCCACACTGAGCTAGGAAGGGGCCCTCCCATCTTGCAGGGTCACTAGATGCCCATGGTCTGCAAGTCCAGACTGTATCACTCCCCAGATTCTGCAGCAAAAACCAGGAAAATGGTCTCCTTTAGTGCCTATGCTTTATGCAAGCACAGCTCCATCCCGCCTCCACACCTCTGCCTCCCCTCGGCTCCCTGAATCCACCCACAAGTTGCAGGCAGTTTAACAGGCAGATCTAATCTCACCAAAATTTCAAAGCCATCCAGTCAGCACACCCTAACTCTGCTTTTCTTTGCCCATCCTTCTCCTCCTCCCAAGCTGCATCACAGCA
Organism: Capricornis sumatraensis; assembly: GCF_032405125.1. Lineage (NCBI taxonomy): Eukaryota > Metazoa > Chordata > Mammalia > Artiodactyla > Bovidae > Capricornis > Capricornis sumatraensis. The sequence continues at coordinate 212,032,317 of NC_091070.1, forward strand.
GAGACCTGTTAGAGGGATCCAAGGCTCTCCCACATTTGGCTCTGGCACCTTCCACTGGAACTCATAATGGAAGAATGCAAAGTCTTCAGGGTTTCTGATATATTTCATAGTATGGCTAAGAGCATGGGCTCTGGAGGTTGGAAACCTGGATTTTATGCTGTGTGAACCCAAGCAAGTTACGTAACCTCTCTGTGCCTAGGTTCCTAAGCATAGCAAAACAGAAGTACTAATAAGTATCTACCTATTATAGGACCTACTCCATAGACTTGTTGGTGAGTTAAAATGTGTCAATAACCTTGTTAATATGCTAAGAACAATGCCTGGCTTACAGTAAGTACAGTGTAAGTGTTTGCTATCATGAGACTGATGGATGATGGCGATGATGGTGATGTGGGCAGCTTCAGGGAGGGAAGTGAGATGGGGATTGGTTGAACTGATTACTTCTGGATCATCTTCCCTTCACTGTCCTTGGAGCTGTGATTCTATGTCTATGCAAAGGAGGCTCCAGGAAACTAGCATTAAGCTGACTGGAATGAAATCATTCCCTGGATTGAGATCAGTGATAGGAAGAAATTCTGGACATCCAGGAGGGTGGGGCTCACCAGTAGATGGTTACTGATACAGGCTGCTGCTGAGATGGCTCACATTTATCTTTTTAGGAAAGAGAATGAGCATCCTGTCACACGAGGCATTTGTAGTTTCTAGTTACTCAAAGCATGGTCCCGGGAGGAACAGCATGAGCTTCAGCCCTGATGTTTATCAGATATGCAGAATCCCAGGTCTGTCCCAAATGTACTATATCAGAATCTGTATTTTAATAAGACCCCCCAGGTGATTTCTGTGTACATTACAGTTTGAGAAGCACTCTTGTTATCTAAAGCTTCCCTGGCAGCTCAGCTGGTAAGGAATCCGTTTGCAATGCAGGAGATCCGGGTTCGAACCCTGGGTTGGGAAGATCCCCTGAAGAAGGGAAATGGCAACCCACTCCAGTATTCTTGCCTGGAGAATCCCATGGGCAGAGGAAATTGGGAGGCTACAGTCCATGGGGTAACAAAGAGTTGGACACAACTGAGAGATTTTCACTTCACCTCACTTGTTATCTAAATGCCGGTGGGGGGGTGGGAGGCGGTTCTACAACCTTCCACTGAGGTCTCACTGGACTGTATGTGCCATGCAGGCAGGGACTGTGCCGGTTTTATTCTCTACTGTATCCTTAGCTCTTGGCATCCTGCCTCCCACATAGTGAGCACTCATAAATAATCAGCAGAGAGATGCATGAATGAGTAACTGAGTGTGTGAATGAGTGAATGGATGACTACTGATCTCCGAACTCTGTCTTATTTGGGGACCTCAGTGAACAGGGCTAGGATATCCCAGCAGGAGACAAACAGGTGATCCAGACAGAGGCCTCTGCAGCACCTAAGTCACTGCCCAGATCAAGTGAGCTTGGCTTGAGGGACTTGAGACTTGCCGTTTTGTGCAACTGGGCAGAGCTGGGGCCTACAGGGCCTGACCTCGTGTCTACCACTCTGCTCTCAGAGTGATCTCAGTGGGTCCCTGGCCTCACTCTCGAGTGTCCTGACAGGGGCAGAAACCAGGTCAGTCTGACACGACCTGTTCTAAATGTGCCTGGGCAGCCAGAGAGTGCACCTGAGTCCACATCTGGGCATTCAGCGTCCAGCCCCTTCAGACCCTGGGTGCTTTCCTGGGTGCAGACAATGTCTTCAGAGACTTATTCTCTCCAAGGCTTTGAAAATATAAATGACTCTTGCCTGTTTCAGACTTGCAGTCCCAACCAGTCTTGCACAATCCCTCAAGGGTCAACAAATTGTGGTTGGGCAATTGCCTTTGCAAGTGTTTTTAAATACCCTAGCATGTCATTCGTCTGGGCCAAGAGGCAAACGACAAGCATAGTAACTCAGTGTTTGATTGTAGTGACCTCTTCCTCTTCTTTCGGAAGTCTTTTATCCCTACTAATATTTGCTCTAACCTTTACAAGTCTAAAGACTATGCTAAAGATCTGTCCAAAGGACTGGGGGCCGTGTGTGATAGCCCTAAGGCCTTTGAAGATCTGTGGGCAGCTCACAGAGAACCCCACTGTGGAGGGCCTTCTTTATCTCATTTCAAGCCAGCCCCTTCTTCTGCCATCACTTAACCATAGGAGAATCTTTAAGAACAGAGGCAGATGGGAATGCATTCAGTGTTTGATGTGGAACAGACCAGGCCTTGGATCCCAGCTAGAGAGGGGGATGGGAGAGCTCTGGGAACAACGGGATTGCAGCTCACTGGGCACAAGGGCATCGAGGTGCCCACACACCTGTGAAGTGTGAGTCTCATCCCCTCCTCTTACCTGTCCCCCACCGTGCCGTGTTCCTCTCCCCTGCACTGCCTCGAAGCAAAACATCCCTATTCCCTATTTGCCTGGTGAGCTGGTTAAGTGTGGCAGGCATCGTGGTTGCCCACTCCCAACCTCCATTCCCTCCCCAGACTTTCCCCTTCCCAGAGGAGCCCTATTTTGTTGACTATTAACTTTTCTCCTCTTGCCCTGAGCCTTGGGAGGAGTGGATACAGCCTTTAGGTGCCTCCTGAGTCTAAACCATTCTTGGTTATTCCTATTTGCACCACGGAAAACTGAACCTCAAGCCTGCAGGGGAGTTTCTGAGAGGGATTAACTTGCTCCTGAAAACAGACCCTTGGTAAAGAAGGTATTGTCTTTTTCTCATCGTGTTGATGTGGTGCTGGAAATGGTCACAGCTATGGGAAGAACCAGACTTAAGACAAAGCTAAGATGTTTTAGGTGTCAGGGAAAATATAAAAGGAGGCTGAATCCTTGATGACATCTATGGACCACTGAATTAATCAACCCGGGAGCTGCCCTACCTCTGGACTGGCTGTAACATGAGCTAATAAATCTTCCCATTGTCTGGAGATGTTGAGTTGCATTTGCTGCAGCCAAAAAGGAAAAAGCAAAATGCATGAATAGATGTAGACGTCTCAGGAGGGGCTGTGGTGCTCCTGTCTCCTTTATGGTGATTGATCTAAAGAGAAATCCGGGCCTCAGTGTCAAGTGCTATGCCTCCTGTAAACACACACACACACCCATGAGCTTCATGCCACTCACACAGACACTTGTCAACATCAGCCAAGAAATGAAGGTAATTATGTGAATATTCCTACAAGAAGAACCTAGTTATGCTTAAAGTCCAAGAACAAGGGCCCAGTTTTGCTCAGATCAGGGAAATGAAGCACCACCAGGTGGGATTGGGTGAGAACAAGCCAATTAAATTGTGGCATTTGTTAGTATCTTGTCCTTGAGCTTAGGGACTAATTGGCGCAAGTTTTCTACAAGAGGGCTTTGGCAACCATAATTCTGCTGCTAAAACTGAAACTCGTAATTTTGATGCTAAATGGTCCTTCTGTTCAGAGCTCATTTTGTAATTCAAGAGATACAAAACATCTGACGTATAAAGTTCTTAGGAGGAAGATGGTGCCAAGCCTGCTGAATTGAGCCCTGCCATGCCAGCCTGCTGGGGTCTCAGGAGTCACCTTTGCATCTATCCATCGTTTTCAGGAAAGCAGAAGCTAGAGTCTTGCATCTTTCTACAGAGAGAGAGATTTGCACACAAGAAATTAGTTGTCCCAGAGTGGGGTAAGGTGGGGGTAGGGAGGGGGGCTCTCAGGGGCCCCTGAAAGGGAATGAATGAAAGAGACAGGGTCAAGCAGAGAGAGACTGAGCTGAGATGTAGTACTTTTGACAGCTCTTAGCAGATCCCACAGGGAGCTCTGGAACTGGGGTGGCCCTTCAGAGTTGCCCTGAATTAAAATAAGGGGACTGGGCCTTTGAACTTACTCATAGACTAGGGATGTGGACTGTCCCTTGGGAAGGCATATAACTTGGCAGGGCAGCAGCCTCGGAAGGAAGGAGGGCAACTCCCAGGGAGGTAACTTGGGGCTGTCAGCAGCAACATTCCAGGCCCCCTGGGGAGTAAATGCCTTAGCCCTGCAGGAGAGCTCTGTGTGGCACACCACAGCGTTCACTGCACATCTGATGTGGATACTGGAAGGTGCTGAGCAGAAATGCTGTCTTACTCCTATTCCCAGCAGCTCCCAGATTGCACATTGTTGGCACTTTGTAAATATTGCTGGCTAAATGATAATGGACATGCAGGACCAACTGGGGGCAACAATGAAAACATCATGCTTTATCCTCTTTTTTAAACTACTTCCCCATTCAGAGAGATCACTGTTACCTCCAAAGCTGTCAGACCTGGTTTAAATGGCACAGATGGCTTCAAATCAGGGAAGCCACCGTGCTGGCTGGGATTGTTTGTCAACTTTTGGGGGCTGGGGGCAGGAGGCAGTTAAAGCATTACTGCATAGCATACAACAAAATAAAATTCAGGTGGTTCAAGCGTTAGATATAAAGGAATTAAAATCATAAAAACATTAGAGGAGCATTCTAGAAGAATGCTTATATAAACTTGGGGTTGGTTAGGCCTTAGATAGGTATCATTAAGTGTCACTAAGCATTCAAGTATTTCTAAGCAAAAACAGTAAAGAAAAAGATCGATGAATTTGATTACTTAAAAAGAAAATTTTCACTGCACCAAAAAAACCACCATAAGCAAAACTGAAAGGCAAGGGACACACTGGGGGAAATAGAATAAACATATATTATAAACAAAAGGTTAATGTATATGAAGAGCTTTCAGAAGTCAAAAGAAAAGGATAACCACCCCCCTAAAAATGGGCAATTGACATAAGTAGGCAATTCACTAAAGAAAAATTACAAGTAGACAATAAACATATGAGAAAACGTTCAGCCTCACTGGAAACAAAAGATATGCAAATTAAATCAACAATGAGTGTGGGGAATTGGGCATTCTTAAACCCTGCTGGAGGGCGTGCAAATTGGTGCAACCTTTTTAGAGGGCAATTTGGCAATATTTATCAAAAGTCTTAAAAACATTGCATGCAGATCTTTGACTCAGCAGTTTTATTTCTAGGAATTTAAATGATCGAAGCAAATATATGTGCAACTATTTATATGTGGATCAGTATATTCCATAAAGAATTATTTATGTTGCTGAAACCTGGAAATAATCTGCATATCCATAAGCAGTTGGTTAAATTATGGAATATCCATACTGTGGGAGGCTATGGAACCATTAAAATGAAGTTACAGATTATTTGCTGACGTGTTTGTAATATATTAGTAAGTGGAAAAAACAGGCTATAGAATAATATAGATAACACCATAACTGTGTGTGTGTTTGTGTGTGCGTGTACCTAGAAACATTTATTTTCTAAATATTTACTTTTCACTTGGCAGTAGATTACCAGTCTTATTTCCCTTGTGTTTCTCTGTGAGCTGTCCAAATTTTCTCTGTTAGTAAAGAACTACTTTTGCATTTAGGAAATAAAATGTCAAGAACAAAATAACTGAATTTGGTTAAATTAGTAAAAATAATGTAATTGATAGTTTTATGAGTATCAGGAATGGACCCCTGATGCCAAGGTGGATTAGACCTGGACCTGTCTCACTTTTGAAGCTGAGAACTGACAGCCAGAGGGAAGCTCACCTGAATCCCACGAAAGATGCCCAGTGTGAAGTTATTGATGGTATAAGACCATAGGTGGCTTGATTGCAAGGATGATTCCTGAGCATCTCTGTGACCAGAACAGGCGATGAGCTGAAAGAAGGTATGAATGACTGGCACAATTAGTAAGCCTGCCTTCTCCTCCTCCTCTCTCGTGAAGAAGTTTACTGCATAAGAAAGCTTGTTCCTTGCTCCTGTGGGAAACACAGTGTTCTTTTCACCAAGGTATCCTGATTTTGAGCAGAGGTTGAGACCAGATGGAGGCCACTTTCTACTTCAGTTCTGTTCCCCATGTCTGTTCCCCCCCTCCCCACTCTTGTCTAATTCTGTGTCTTTCACTGTAGAGACAGTTGGCTGTTCTACACAAAGAGGTTTTGTATTAACCTTGGACCCCAGGTACAGATGCATGAAACTCCTGAGGGCCCCCAGTACACATTGGATGACTCAGCTTTACTACTGGAATAGATGGTGAAACCGTAGCTAAGCTTGGGTGCGTGGGCAGGTGGATGGATGAACAAATGGATGGATGGATATCAGGTCACACTTAGCTAAAGGCAGGGAGTAGGAAAGGTAGAAACTGGAAAGTAGGGTAAGGCTGGAAGTGACTGGGAATATTGACAAACGGGAGCTGAGCTGCCCTCCATTCCTTCTTACCTTCCCTGAGGTCCACTGTTGGCCCTCCCTCTTTCTTCAGGAATGAGTGACCCTCCACCCCGACCACAGTGCCTGGAGCTCTCACTGCCGTCTTTTGCGTCCACAGAGAAGCTGCCATTGCGTGTCCTGTGCATGTGCTTATCTGCCTCCCCTTCTAGACAAGGAATCCTCTGAAGACAGTGGTTTTTGATTCAGTCAGTTATCTTTCGGGGGCAGGTTAGAGAAAGCCCAATCCAAACTGGATTGAGCACAAGAGAATTTATGTCTCTTATAACTGTTATGAACCAGAGGATAGGACTGGTTTCAGGTGTAGTTTGGTTCAGGGGTTCAGACAATTTCACCAAGGAAGACCTGGTTTCTCTCTCCATGTCTGTGCTTCTTTCTCTCAGGTTGGCTCCGTTCTCAGACAGACATTTCCCTTGTGCAGCAAAAGAGCTGCACCAGCTCCAGCAATCACATCCTCTCTGCTCTAAGCTCAGACAAGGAAAACATTCTAGAATCAGCTCTTCCTCCCCTCACTGCCTGAGCCTTATTTCATCCTCAGCTTCTGATAGGACCTTGTGCTTTTTCCTGAGCCAATCACTGTGGCCAGATGAAGGCAGAGCTTTCTGACTGGCTTACGTTTAGACTGGGAAAGAGGTCTTTGCCCAGAGAGAGGCTGGGTGTCTTAGAAGAAGGGTGAGGATGCTGATTTGCACAAGGCACAGATGCCCATGGCAGGCCATGTCTTCTTCACCACCTGGCACATAGTTGTCATCAGTACTTGCTACTTCCAGGACTCCACCCCGACAGAGCACACAGTGTGAACTTGTCATGGAAGCTCTCCAAGACTTCAGCAGCCCAGCAAGGGCTCTGTGTCCCTGAGTTTCATCTACCAGCCCCTCCCCCAGATTTCCTGTGCCTCCTTCATGCGGTCCTGGCAGCTGTCAGCAAGTCAGCCCACTCCTCCTCATTCCAGAGCTCTGGGCCACACATATCTGAAATTGATGCAAACCTAGAAAACTGCGATTTGGGTTTTCTCCTCTTCTTCCCAGCATGGATTTTGCTCAGCCAGCCAGAACTGGCGGTCACTGACACTACTGCCCAGATCTGTGCAGTAATAACGATCCCACTAACAGCAATAACAGTCGCTATGAAACCGACTTCCACTTTAAAGGTCTACAATGGACCAAACCCTTTAACTGAATCACCACATGTCTGCACAGTAGCTTTGCAGTATAGTGTAACTGAGCCCACCACAGTCTTTGCCCACCTCTATATCCAAATGGGATCACTTTACTAACAACCACTCAGATTTCACAGACTTGTTGCCCGCAAATTCTGGGGCATAATCTTCCACCGCCTACAAATGTATCTGTAGGTTCCCATATAATATGGGCTCACAGGCTCTGCCAAGATTTCCATGGTCTCCACTCTGTTGCACCCAGGTCCTTGCCACTGAGCCATGAGGCGCTGTGTTTCCTGCCACTGCGTGGTGGCACATTTGGGGACGATGCCTCGCTCCTCCTCTCTGCTCTGCCATGTACTGTTAGTGGGGCCCTAGAGCAGGTCTGTTTGTGCCCTGATATACAATACAGCAGGCTTCCCAGGTGGCGCTAGTGGTAAAGAACCCACCTGCCAATGCAGGAGACATAAGAGAAGTTGGTTTGACCCCAGGGTCAGGAAGATCCCCTGGGGTTGGGCATGGCAACCCACTGCAGTATTCTTGCCTGGAGAATCCCATGGACAGAGGAGCCTGGCAGGCTACAATTCATAGGGCTGCAGAGAGTCAGACACAACTGAAGCGACTTGGCATGTGTGCGCAGATACAATACAGAGACTGAATTGTATACCCCATCACACACCTTAACCACTGCATGCTGGTTTGAAACCAGTGGGAACTAGGCTGGGAAAAAGGCACAAGTGACAGAAACCACGCTGAGCTCAAGAAGCACACCTCCCTGCCCTCTCTCTTTTTCTCTTTCTCCTTCTTCCCTCTACTCCATAAACTCAACCCAAAGACTGTTTCACAGGGACAAGTCCTGTATGTCTGATTCTCCTTTCTCAGGACTTTCTCCTAACTGGCTGAGAGTGGGCCTTCAATAAATACCTGTTAAATGACTGGTTAGTTAAATGGATAAAATACTGAATCAGTTCTTATGCCAAACAGTTTCTGGCGAGCCCCCTCCACATATATCTGGATTTCATAGACTCAAGTCTGCATCCTTATTAGTTAGACTGGTATGATTCTCCTTCATTTTACAGATTTAAGAAAATGAGGCCCAGAGAAGTTAAGTCACTTGTTCAAAGTCACACAGCTAACAAGGGGCGGAGCTGGGATTTAAATCCAGGACTAACTGATGCTCAAATCCTTTCCTTTTCCCACTCCACTATCTCCACAGAAAGACATTGGGCCTGTGGTTAGCGAGGTGGCTGATTCTGCCTTGTGCTGGAACTACCTCAGTGGTGCCTGCTGCGGGGTAGGGCCTCCCAGACGATGCTGACACTGCCTGCTTAGATATAACCAATCCAGGCCAACGGTCCCCGAGGATGGTCCCCCACAGTGTCTGGCTTGCCTGCCTGTTCTGGGAGAGGATAGCTCTGTCATCTGAGCCTGATTTTTCCTGCTCACCTACCACTCACACAGCTACATCTGAGAGGTCACTGCTGTTCTGCAAGTCCTCCTGACTTCACCAACTGCCACATCCTTTCCCAACTCTCTCTGATTTGGGGGCACAGCAGTCTTGAACAATGTCTCCAGGGCTTCTGGAGAAGATGGGTCAGCCTTTTGGCTTCAGTTCCACCGGTGGAGCAGGACCTTTTGGGATCAGTTTCCTGGCCCACTAGCAAGAGAGTCATGCCCGCCACATGAGCTGAGACGGGTCCTGTAAGTCTCACAGCACAGTCTCCCTATTCTGGATATGTGCTCTGCCCTACTGACAGCTTCTGACCCAGCCCCTGGTTTTCCCCTTCAGTTCTAAACTCCTGAATTATAGCAGCTTGTTTTGACTGGGGCCTTGCCTCTCATCTGCTAAGATTCCTCCATGCCTCTCTCCAGACTGGCCTTGATACTTCTGCCTGCAGGCTCCTACAGTACATTCTCAGCCTGAGATAGTCAGGGCCACCTATGGTTGCCTTTTTCCTGCTTCTGAGAGCAACACTTTAGGTATCGATCTTGGCCAAGATCAGACAAAGTTCACTGGTTGAACTTTGGAATTTAGACTGCTGGACCCTCTCTCAAGCCTGAGTAGCCTTGGCCCTAAATCACTGCCTGGCAGAGGCCCCATCTGGACTTCTACGTGGACAGAGCTGAAAGCTGTGCAATTGATTTCCAGTGGGATAGTTTGGAGGTATCCTGTTACAATGGCATAAGTGGGGCCTCCGTAAATTTACAGACCCAGTTCTGAAGACTGGAGCCAGAAAATGCACAGTAGCAATGCCAGGATAGCATCTGGACTCCACCCTGCAAGAATCACTAAACAAGGATTGGAGATTACTTTCACAAGATTGTATGCATATGTGCGTGCCTGTGTGCATTTGAATAGAGGCATTTCTATGACTTTTATTAATTATAGCAAACATTTACTCAAACTTATTATGTACCAGGCACTGTTCTAATCACTGATGCATTTGCATATATTAACTGTTTTAATCCTTATCACTATAGGTGATAATCCTACCAGACAGGCACTATTGTTAATTTCATTTTATTCATGAAGAAACTAAAGCATTGAGAGATTGAGTAGTATAACTCAAGATCTCACAGCCAGCAAGACGTGGAACTGGTGTTTAAAGCCAGATCTTTGTGAATCTCAAAACTTCACGTTTGATTATTAAAGTCTCAAAGATACTTATGACCCAACAAAGACTATAAAATTTCACCAAAGAAGAAGCCCCCTCCCCCCCCCAAAAAAGGAAACTAGCTTTATTGGATCAAAGTACAGGTAAAGGAGCACTAGAAAAAATGGCATCTACTGGGGCTCAACAGCACTTGCTCTCAGGACTCGGCATATGTTTTTCGTTTCCTCGTCATGAGAAACGTGTGGAGCAGCCTCAAAATCCCCGTTTTACAGCTGAGTAAAGTGTGGCTCAGTGAGGCTCCATCATTTGTCTGTAGACACTGACATACTAGCACGTAGGGGCTTGGGATGCAAACCCAGGCCTGTTTGAATCTCAAACTGGTCTTGTGTGAGGGATGACTTCCCATCACATTCTTGGTACCATGGTCAGCGGCAGTGGTGTGAGAAGGAACGCTGCGCTTCTCTTCCCTCTCATCCTACCTGTTTCCTCTCCTCTGCCACCTCATCCACCACACCTGTCCCTCTTCACTTGCTGAGGATTAAGTTAGGAAAACAACAGCGAAATGAGCGGGGCTTTGCCACTCCATCCCTGGAGACGCCAACGTACACGGGTCTGACGCTGTTGATGATGTTCTATCGATTTCCCCTCTAATTGCTGCAGCTAGATCCATATTCATTTTCTGTCTCAAACTTCCCTTTTGTTGGTTCAATCAGCTAAGTGAAGGGCCCATTTCTCACTGCTCCTGTCCTGAAAAGCCAAAGAATTTTCAGATGAAGATCTCTCTTCATAAATCAATGAGGTCAGCGGATCAGAGACAATAGAGGGTCAGAATTGGATGACCTCTTTTGAAGACCTGGTAAAGAACACGACTGGAAACAGAAGGCCTAGGAGACAGAGCCACCTGGCAAGAAGCAGAAGTGTTCCACCTTGAGTTCACAAATCAGGCATCCGTCATTCATTCATCACCTTTATTGAAGATCCCATTGTGGAATCTAGAAATATTCAGGACATGGGCCCTGGTTTGGTGGAGTTAAATGTGAGTTCAATAGATATTAACCAAATAGCCTCCTAGAGAAAAAATTTTTACTGTGAAAAATGTCAACTGTAAGGACCAAGAAATGAATCTCAGGGCAGAAATCAGAATTGGATCAAGCAAGACTCAGCTTTCCTTTGTTAACTCAGCAAGCTTTTCTGATCCACCCAACTCAAGATGTACAATGAAGAGAGCAAAGCACTGAGGGAACCTCCAATCAGGACAAGAGGTGGGGCCTTTCTCTCAGAAGTTCACTACAAATGGAAAATCCAGTTACTATGGCAATTGCATCTGCTTGCATAGGACCTTATGTGGGGGGATGGGATGTATGAAAAATCAGCTCTCATCCTTGGTGATCTGCCTATGATTTTGGCTTTTGGGTAAACCTGGCACTCACCCTTGGTGTTCACTCTCAAATATCCTTTCCTTCTTCAAGAGGCATTTGAGGCTGCTTAGTCTCCATTCTTGGAATCTGACTACACCCTATCTTTCCATCTCAGCCCAGTTACTGATTTTCACCAGACAATTCTTCCCCCAACCCTCTAGTCATCATCCCAGGTGAGTTCTATAAGGCATTCTGAGGCATCAGTCAGGATAGATTAGATTATGCTGCAATATCAGTGACTTAGGGCTTCCCTGGTAGCACATCTGATGAAGAATCCACCTGCAATGCAGGAGACCCTGGTTTGATTCCTGGGTCACGAAGATCCCCTGGAGAATGGGGCTAACCACTCCAGTATTCGTGAGCTTCCCTAGTGGCTCAGATGGTAAAGAATCCACGTGCAAAGCAGGAGAACTGGGTTTGATCCCTGGTTTGCAAAGATCCCTCAGAGGAGGGCATAGAAACCCACTCTAGTGGTCTTGTCTGGAGAATCCCCTTGGACAGAGGTGCCTGGTGGCCTACAGTCTATGGGGTCACAGAAGTGTTGGACATGACTCAGCAACTAAGTGCACACACGCACACACACACACACACACACACACATCTCAGTTCAGTTCAGTTGCTCAGTCGTGTCTGACTCTTTGTGACCCCAGGGACTGCAGTGCACCAGGCTTCCCTGTCCATCACCAACACCCAGAGTTTAGTCAAACTCATGTCCATCATGTCAGTAATGCCATCCAACCATCTCATCCTCTGTCATCCCCTTCTCCTCCTGCCTTCAGTCTTTCCCAGAATCAGAGTCTTCTCCAATGAGTCGGTTCTTCACATCAGGTAGCCAAAGCATTGGGGTTTCAGCTTCAGCTTCAGTCCTTCCAATGAATATTCAAGACTGATTTCTCTTAGGATTGACTAGTTGGATCTCCTTGCAGTTCAAGGGACTCTCAAGAGTCTTCTCCAACACCACAGTTCAAAAGCATCAATTCTTCAGTGCTCAGCTTTCTTTATAGTCCAACTCTCACATCTGTACATGACTACTGGAAAAAATATAGCTTTGACTAGATGGACCTTTGTTGGCAAAGTAATGTCTCTGCTTTTGAATATGCTGTCGAGGTTGGTCACAGCTTTTCTTCCAAGGATCAAGTGTCTTTTAATTTCATGGCTGTAGTCACCATCTGCAGTGATTTTGGAGCTCCCCCAAATAAAGTCCATCACTGTTTCCATTGTTTCCCCATCTATTTGCAATGAAGTGGTGGGACTGGATGCCATGATCTTAGTTTTCTGAATGTTGAGTTTTAAGCCAACTTTTTCACTTTCCTCTTTCACTTTTTTCAAGAGACTCTTTAGTTCCTCTCCACTTTCTGCATAAGGATGGTATCAGCTGTATGCCTGAGATTATTGTTGTTTCTCCTGGCAATCTTGATTTCAGCTTGTGCTTCATCCAGCCCAGCATTTCTATGATATACTCTGCATATAAGTTAAATAAGCAGGGTGACAATATACAGCCTTGACGTATTCCTTTCTTGATTTGGAACCAGTCAGTTGTTCCATGTCCAGTTCTAACTGTTGATTCTTGACCTGAACACAGATTTCTCAGGAGGTAGGTCAGGTGGTCTGGTATTCCCATCTCTTTCAGAATTTTCCACAGTTTCTTGTGATCCACAGTCAAAGGCTTTGGTGTAATCAATCAAGCAGAAATAGATGTTTTTCTGGAACTCTCTCACTTTTTTGATGATCCAGCAGATGTTGGCAATTTGATCTCTGGTTCCTCTGCCCTTTCTAAAACCAGCTTGAAAATCTGGAAGTTCACGGCTCATGTACTGTTGAAGCCTGGCTTGGAGAATTTTGAGCATTACTTTGCTAGCGTGTGAGATGAGTGAAATTGTGCAGTACTTTGAACATTCTTTGGCATTGCCTTTCTTTGGGATTGGAATGAAAACTGACCTTTTCCAGTCCTGTGGCCACTGCTGTTTTCCAAATTTGCTGGCATACTGAGTGAGCACTTTCACAGCACCCTCTTTTAGGATTTGAAATAGCTCCACTGGAATTCCATCACCTCCACTAGCTTTGTTCATAGTGATGCTTCCTAAGGCCCACTTGACTTTGCATTCCAGGATGTCTGGCTGTAGGTGAGTGATCACACCATTGTGGTTACCTGGGACATGAAGATCTTTTTTGTATAGTTCTTCTATGTATTCTTGCCACCTCTTCATGTCAGACTCTTCTGCAGCCCCATAGACTGTAGTCCACCAGGCTCCTCTCTCCATGGGATTTTCCCAGGCAAGAATACTGGAGCATATTGCCATTTCTTTCTCCAGGGGATCTTCCTAACCCAGGGATTGAACCTGTATCTCCTGCATTGGCAGGTGGATTCTTTACCAGTGAGTCACTTAATACAAGAAAGATTTGTTTCTTATTTGTGCAAAGTCTGAAGCAGGTTCAGTGGCTCTTCCAGGCAGTTCCCTTCTAAGCAGTGATTTAGGGATTTGGTGAGCTTCCATCTTGTGACCCTAGTCTCTTAACATTTGTTTGCTGTGGTAGGGGAGAGCGGTGGAGAGCCATTTAGGACCTTTCTAATATATTGATCCCCCAAATGCTATACATTATTTCTGCTCACAGTCTTGGCCAGAATTCACATTGTACCACCTAACTTGGGCTTCTGGTAGCTCAGATAGCAAAGAATCTGCCTCTAGTAAGGGAGATCTTGATGAAAGTGAAAGAGGAGAATGAAAAAATTGGCTTAAAGCTCAACATTCAGAAAACAAAGATCATGGCATCCGGTCCCATCACTTCATGGGAGATAGATGGGGAAACAGTGGAAACAGTGTCAGACTTTAATTTTTTGGGCTCTAAAATCACTGCAGATGTTGATTGCAGCCATGAAATTAAAAGACGCTTACTCCTTGGAAGAAAAGTTATGACCAACCTAGATAGCATATTCAAAAGCAGAGACATTACTTTGCCGACTAAGATCTGTCTAGTCAAGGCTAAGGTTTTTCCAGTGGTCATGTATGGATGTGAGAGTTGGACTGTGAAGAAGGCTGAGCACCAAAGAATTGATGCCTTTGAACTGTGGTGTTGGAGAAGACTCTTGAGAGTCCCTTGGACTGCAAGGAGATCCAACCAGTCCATTCTGAAGGAGATCAACCCTGGGATTTCTTTGGAAGGAATGATGCTAAAGCTGAAACTCCAATACTTTGGCCACCTCATGCAAAGAGTTGACTCATTGGAAAAGACCCTGATGCTGGGAGGGATTGGGGGCAGGAGGATAAGGGGACGACAGAGGATGAGATGGCTGGATGGCATCACTGACTCGATGGACGTGAGTCTGAGTGAACTCTGGGAGTTGGTGATGGACAGGGAGGCCTGGTGTGCTGCAATTCATGGGGTCGCAAAGAGTCGGACACAACTGAGTGACTGAACTGAACCAAACTGAAGGGAGATCCAGGTTTGATCTCTGGATTGAGATGATCTCCTGGAGAAGGAAATGAAAACCCACTCAAGTAATGTTGCCTAGAATCCCATGGAAAAAGGAGCTTGGTGGGCTATGGTCCACAGGGTTGCTAAGAGTTGGACACAACTGAGTGGCTAACATTTTCACTTCACTTTTCACCACCCAGCTTAAAAAATACCCAGCAAGAAAAAAAGAACCAGATATTTATAAGTTCTAGTGATGTCTGTCACAATGCTTTAGCCTCTGAACAGGGGAGTTATTTATAAACATTCTTACCTGGGGCCCCAAAGTTTCAACTCGTCATAGCCCATCTTCTTATAGCTCATCTTTATTCCTTTAATGCAACCTTAATTCACAATCTACCCCTCTGTCTTCACTAGACATATTTCTCAGCCAGTGACTTGAAAACTATGATTCAGGCCCATGAAAGCGAAAGTTGCTCAGTCAAGTCTGACTCTTTGCAACCCATGGACTGTAGCCTGCCAGGCTCCTCTATTCAAGGAATTCTCCAGGCAGGAATACTGGAGTGGGTAATCATTCCCTTCTCCAGGAGATCTTCCCAACCCAGGGATTAAGCCCAGGTGTGCTGCATTACAGGCAGATTCTTTACCTTCTGAGCCATGGGAAGCCCAAGAATACTGGAGTGAGTAGCCTATCCTTTCCTTCTCCAGAGGATCTTCCAAGTCCATGACTATTTCCAAAAGGAAAACTCACATCTTTTCCTGAATATTAGACTACCTCCATGGAAACATCCATGTCCTCCATGCATGTCTACTCTTGTTGGGGCAGCAATATTGAGACATACATTAAGGTAGAATGGTTCAACCGCAATAGGAAAGAGCTTAGTTTATAAAGCGAGGCGCATAAAAATTCAACAGTTGACTCTGCCATTTTTTTTAATTCTGGCGACCTTAATTAAATGACATAACCTCTAATTTGCACATCTGTGAAATGGGAATTGTAATAGTAACAACTCAGAGTAGTTATGGTGCCAAATGCACTAATGTAGTAAAGGCTCAATCAACAGTAACACTGTTAGTACTACTACTGGTTTCTAGAAGTCAATATCTTGATTGATTTGATAATCAAGAGTTTGATAGTGTGTTTCAGACTCAGTGCTAGAGATGCTAGAAGAGGAAGGAGGGGAAGCAGAAGCATTTTGAGACCTTGATTTTCTCCAGGCTCCAAATAAGTTGCTGGGCAATTAAGCTGCCAAGAAAATCAGAATAGTGAGAATATTTCAGGCATGCACCTCAAGAGTAATGGGGCCTGGAGGTAAGGGTGGATAAACCTCTGAATATGAGGAAGGGGTTAGGGGTATGCAGATGTAACCTACTTATTCTGCAACCTTGAACTTGGGCTGACTTCTACATTGCTTGAATTAAATACCACTGTGCTTTTAAAATGCAAAACACAGTCCTAGGTCTATAGTTAATGCTCAATAAATAATAATAATTATGATGGTGATGATTACGATGATTATTCTACCCCAATAAGTTGGCACATTGATGTTGGGGACCATAACAAGCAATTATCTCAAAAGAGACTTATTCTATGAATTGTTTGTCTTCACCTGCAGCTTATTAGGGACCCTATTCAGAAGCAAAATCCCCTTTAAATAAATAATTCAATACTAAAAAACCATTTTTCCAGATCTTAAGGAGCTTATAGTCTAGAAAGGGAATTGGATACGATGTAGGTGTGTGATAAAAGTGTGTGGAGCAACTTATCCTATACTGTGCACACCACTTAGCATTATCTCCAGACTTCACAGTAGCCAAACAAGGTAGATCTTAGTCTCCCCATCTTACAGATGAAGAGTGTTGGGCCTCCATTTCTTTAGCCTTAAAATGGGTGCAATAAGAAACTTCACTGACTTGCTATGAAGACTAAACCCAGCTACTAAGCAAGGCATGGGATAATTCCAGGCACATCGATGTTATGGAAGATGATAGAGAAGTCTCCAGAAAACAACCCAAATGTGTCTATTTATTTGCTGCCAGTACTAGGAAGGTATGCGGGAGGGGTGGGTGGTGACCCAGTAGTTTGACAGTTGGAATATGGGATAGAAGAGGTGTGACCAGTGAATTCGTAGGCATTGGAGGAGTATGGGTAAGTAAGTGAGGGAGAGGGTGAGTGACAGGGTGGGAAGGAGGTGATATGAAACATTCCAGCTTATCCCCAGGGAGACGAATCTCAGATTCTGTAAGGCTGTGAGTTGAAGCTGCTGCAGGGCTAGGGCCTAACAGGATATGGGACAGCTTTCCCTGTACCATACTGCCACCACTTCCAACCATGATCAAGATAATACAAAGTTTATGTCCACTTCCTAGCCTGAGATATAAGGACAGTCTGCAACTTAATCTTCTGATGTTTCCTCTAAGTCTTCTTTGTAACCAACCAGATCCATAAGTCACTGTGGCAGAGATAAGCCTTAGGTGGGACAACTCCAAGTCTCCTCACAACCTACTACTTCCTCCCCTTGTATCGTTTAGTCCTGTAAGACTAGGATCCTGTCTATTATTCCCATGAGCAGCACTCTGGAACAGAACACACTGAGTGTGATCCAGTACAAACAGCTTCTCTGCACAGATTCTGCACAGGTACACATCTCCTTCCTCTCTGCTCCTGAATACTTGACTCAAGCTGACATGGGCCCACAGAAAGACCTTTGTAAGGATAACAGGAACGCATATCTCTCAGGGTTAACTGGAGACAACCACCTGCAGGATGAACTTTTAGGAAGCCCCTTCAGTCCAAAATACTTCCTTTTGTCTATTAAAGGTCTACAAATTCCACCATCAAAGATATTTTAATTTGAATTAAGAATCCTTTAAAGTGCAAATGTTTCTAATAAATAAGGATAATACATTATCAGAGCTGAGGCAAACTTTAAAGGGGGAAGTTTCTGGGTGAGGTTGCCTGTGGCAAAGCCAATAGTCAGAACACAGAGGGGTGGAGAGAGCAAAGTTTGAATTCTTAAGTCCAGGACCACGGAGAGCTCCATCCCACTTTGTAGTACTTTCAGGGAGCTTTCCAGATCAGCTCCGTTTCCTGCAGGACCATTGCCTTCAGGCCATCAGCCTCTCTGGAGAAGAGTTCTCTAACAGAGAAATTACACATCGAGGTCTTCATTCCTGATAACATGCAAAGGTGTTTCTTCTCCATAGAGTTAATGGTTGGCTTGGAGTTCGTGCTCAAGAGATCAGATTGGTCCATGAGGACATAGAGCCCTTCCCTGGACTTATCTTGATGATGATGATGTTGACGGTAGTGATGGAGATGGTAAAAATTATGATAGCTAACATTTATTGCATATTTACAATGTACCAGGTACAGTTTTATGGATTAATTCACCAAATGCCCAGAACAAATGTAAGAGGTGGGGACTGTTATTATCCTTATCTTACAGATGAGGAAGCTGAAACCTCAGAGGTTCAGGGCTTTGCTGTGCCACATAACACAACTCCAAGGATGCCTGTCATTCTCACTTGGTCTATGCACATGGTGCCCCCTGGAGGTATACAGGGCACAAACTGTACAGTCACCCTGTGCTGTGCTTAATCACTCACTTCCATCTGATTTCATGTGTGACCACATGGAGTATAACCCACCAGGCTCCTCTGCCGGTGGGAATTCCCCAGGCAAGAATACTGAAGTGGGTTGCCATGCCCTCCTCCAAGGGATCTTCCCAACCCAGGGATCAAGTCCAGGTCCCCCACATTGCAGGCAGATTCTTTACTGCCTGAACCACCAGCGAAGCCCGTATAGTCAGCCTGCAGAGACGTTAAGTAACTTACCCAAGGTTGCAACCCTTATAACCAAGGAAATGTAGTTCTAGAGCCCCTGTTCTTTACCCCTGTACTTGGTGGGACTCTCTTTATCAGAGATTTCTCCTCAGTCAGTGTGTGGTGGTACGATGGATCAAGTGGTATTTTAAAATTTAATATTAATCTTTATTTGTTACTAAAAGATGAGATATACTCTAGTAGCAAATTCAAACACTGCCAAAGTTTTCTCCTAACCTCCCCCATCTTTATATTCATCCTTATGGGTGTCTCTGCCCCACATGCTTCCATGAGTGCCCTACTGACAAGAAATAGGAGGGGAGGTGACAATACTAGACTGACTTGTTTATTATTTGGGGGGTTGCTGTTGTTATAGGAAGAGAAGACAATAAAGCTTGAATTTCATTACAGTTTTTTGGCACTCAGAATTGTTATCCTCCCCCTGGATCTCTCCTGTCTGGAAGAATGAGATGGGGACTCCATTGTATACACAACTTCACAGTATATTTAAAAGAGTCTTAAGCATGGGGCTTTCAGAGCCATTAAATATCTGACCTGGTAAACCCCTGCCAGGAGGACAAAACAATCATCAGCATATTGTATCAAGAACATAATGTTTTTTAGTCTCATTTTATGGGCTTTGAAGATTGTGTGGCCCCTCTGAGAACTTCCATAACCATAACCACAACTGTAGCAGCAACTGCAAGGACATCTCTATCTAAGGCTCATTCAGCCTAGGACAATCTTCCTAATCTTATAAAAATATGTGTTTTTTTTCTTTATTAAGATTAGATGATATTATATGTGTCCACAAGCAACTTTTCTGCTGGACATAGTTACATATCATGTGCAAATCTCCCCATGTCACTACAAAAAATTCTACCGCTTCCTTCTAGGAGGGGTGTAGTGGCCCACTGTGCAGCTGCTCTACGATTTTCTGTCAGATTCCTGTTGATGGATATTTAGATTACTTCCAGTTTCTATTGTTTTTTTTTTTATTGTTGCAAGCAATGCCATTACAAGTGTTCTTGCATATATCTTTTCACTTCACACTAATATTTTTGTATAAAGAGAAATTGCTGTGTCAAAGGATATGCAATCGGTCGATTTAAATGATATTGCCAGATGGCATGAGAAACAAAGGAGATGTATTTTAATATGAGGGTGGAGGCATAATGACTTGAGAAGTGGTCATGAGGAGCAAGGAGAATGCTGACCTTTTGTACCTTGGCAGAATGAGCAGCCTGGGCTTGAGAAAATCTCAGGGACAGCAGTGTCCTCTGGGGAGTGGTGGTGGGGGTGGGAGAATCTCATTCTCACTTAAGGCAGGAGTGAAAGGAGTGTTCTGAGAATAGTCTGAGCATATAGGCAAATCTGTTTGGGAATCTGGTTGGGAAGGACTGGAAAATATGAGGCTGGATCAGGATTGAGGGAGCAGAGAGCAGCCTGGGAAACAGAGGGCAGCAGAAAACAGAGACAGGAGGTGAGAGAGAGTCTTTCATCTGAAAGGTGAACAGTCATACATGACAAGGCTGCAAAGATGGGGAATTGCCTGGCTACACAGTTCAAATGGATCTCAGGCAATAGTCACTGAATGGTACCCAAGGTTTAATGACATTTTCAAAAATTGGTTGCAGTACAGGCTTTGTCTGAGGTCTGATTCCTTAGAAACAGAGTCTGAGGAATTGGATCCACGTGGATTGTTGAGGGAGGGCTCTTGAGGAAAACCTGTAATGGAAGGAGGGAAGCAGAATAAGAAAGGGGAGAGTCAAGCAAGGCTGTGGCCTCAGGTAGAGCCTAGTGTTGTCTCACCCAAGGGATGCTCCAGGGTGTAAGTCATGCTGTAGAGTGGCCCCTTAGTGAGACAAAGGGACAGGTGATCGTTCCTTCATGTCAGCCAGGCATTGGATGCTCTTGGGGGAGGGAATGCAACTTCCTTGGCTTCTCAGGCTTGGGGCGGTGTTCCTAGTAGCCAGCTCTCCACAGAAGGTCACAGCCATAAGTCATTAATTAGCCACAAGGCTTGGAGCAGCTCAGGGAGAAGTAAAGGGATCCGGGAGATCTGAACTGGCCAGAAGTCAGGAAGGAGCTCTCCATGGTCCTGGTCTTTCGTAGTCAAAACTGACTTTTCTCTCAAGAGATGCTTGGAGTAACCTAATGAGGATGCCTCTAGAGGCATGCAAGTTAGATAGACAGGAAGCAATGGGGATGGGGGCGGGGTGGGTTGGGGGAGAAGAATTCTCTCATTCCCATAAACATTGCTCTACAGCAGAACCTGAAGAATGATGATAGGTAGAAAGACTCAGATTTCTTCAGGTGAACAGCTTGCCAAGGCCTGGCTTGGGCGAATATTAGAGAAACATTTGTTTTGTGGAGGAGTGGAGTGTCTGTTCTAAGAACCAAAAGGCTTATACTGATATAGAGTATCTAGACAGACTATCGCTGGGACAGGTCACTGCTTCAGGGCTGTTGAGGAAGAGCCAGGAGCCCTACAGAGCTTGGAGAGTGTGCAGTGAACTGCAGACAATACCGGGTTAGGCATCCCCTTTCCTGCCCTACCCATGTTTTACCTCACACCTACTGTTGGCCTGTTCCATTGAGGTTAAATCCGTGGGCACTGGACTTTGACAGTCTGGGCATGCATTCAGACTCTGCCCCTTTCTAATTGATCAACCTTAGGTGAATGACTTACCTCTCTAAGCCTCATTACTCTCATCTGAAACATGGATACAACAGTAATCATATCATTGAGTAGTTGTGCAAAGATGACAAGTATGAAGCATCACTTGCTCCTTGGAACAAATGCTATGACCAACCTAGACAGCATATTAAAAAACAGAGACATTACTTTGCTGACAAAGGTCTGTCTAGTCAAAGCTATGGTTTTTTTAATAGTCATGTATGGATGTGAGATTTGGACCACATCCATAAAGAAAGTTGAGCTCTGAAGAATTGATGCTTTTGAATTGTGGTGTTGGAGGAGACTCTTGAGAGTCCCTTGGATTGCAAGGAGATCAAGCCAGTCAATCCTAAAGGAAATCAGTCCTGAATATTCTGATGCTTGCTGATGCTGAGGACTGATGCTGAAGTGGAAGTTTCAATACTTTGGCCACATGATGCGAATAACTGACTCACTGGAAAAGACCCTGATGCTGGGCAAGACTGAAGGCAGAAGGATAAGGGGATGACAGAGGATGAGACGGTTGGATGGGATCACTGACTCGATGAACATGGGTTTGAGCAAGCTCCAGGTGTTGGTGATGGACAGGGAAGCTGGTGTGCTGCAGTCCATGGGGTCGCAGAGTCGGACATGACTGAGTGACTGAACTGAACTGATGAAGCATCAAGCATATAGTGGATGCTCAATAAATGCCAGTGGCATTTACAGTTGTATTTTTATATCAGTATTACTATCATGCCTAGAAGTGTCTGTGCTGGTTCTCTCTTTGCCTATGGGCTTAAAAACAAACACCCCATAAAAAGGTTTCTCTCACTATTCCTCTGGGAAGCTTCCCAAACTCTGCTTCCTGATTCTGCTGGTCCAACTTGCCTGTTCCTTATGTATGATTGATCACAAGAGATTTGCATTTTTATGATCCACCCGGAGTTGGAAGGAGACAAGACCAGATGGGACCAGGACTGAGCAGGTGGTTGTACTCTGGGGCTGGCCTCCCAGAGAGGTTGCCATCCATCCTGTATGTAGTGTTCATAGGGGCATGGAGAGGTCAGACTGGCCTCCCACCGGCTTCTGTATTGCTTAGGAATATACTCAGCTTCAATTAACAGGAAAATTGGCCAAAAGTGGTTTAAACAAAGATGGAATTGTTTTTCTCATACCACAAGGAGCCTAGAGGCAAGAGGCTTCTGGAAATGGCTCAGCAACTGAATGATGCCAGAGTTGGCATCTCTGAGATGCACTTGGCCTTCGACATGCTCTTGGACTTTATCTTTGCATTTTGCTTCTTGGTCACAAGATGGTTGCTAACAGCTCTGGACATGGCACACATGCTCAAGGCAGGAAAAAGCAGGAATAGGGAAAATGGAGAGCCTGCTCCAACCCTGCCTTTCTCCCCTTTTAATCAAGGTAGTAGAGCCTTCCCAGAACCATTCAGAAGACTTCTATGCAGGTCCAATTGGCCGATGTATATGAAAAATGCACTCAGAGTGCCTGATGAACTATGGAATAGGGTTCATGACATTGTACAGGAGACAGGGATCAAGACCATCCCCATGGAAAAGAAATGCAAAAAAGCAAAATGGCTGTCTGGGGAAGCCTTACAAATAGCTGTGAAAAGAAGAGAAGTGAAAAGCAAAGGAGAAAAGGAAAGATATAAGCATCTGAATGCAGATTCCAGAGAATAGCAAGAAGAGATAAGAAAGCCTTCCTCAGTGATCAGTGCAAACAAATAGAGGAAAATAACAGAATGGGAAAGACTAGAGATCTCTTATGAAAATTAGAGATACCAAGGGGACATTTCATGCAAAGATGGGCTCGATAAAGGACAGAAATGGTATGGACCTAACAGAAGCAGAAGATATTAAGAAGAGGTGGCAAGAATACTCAGAAGAACTGTCCAAAAAAGATCTTCACGACCCAGATAATCACGATGGTGTGATCACTCATCTAGAGCCAGACATTCTGGAATGTGAAGTCAAGTGGGCCTTAGAAAGCATCACTACGAACAAAGCTAGTGGAGGTGATGGAATTTCAGTTGAGCTATTTCAAATCCTGAAAGAGGATGCTGTGAAAGTGCTGCACTCAATATGCCAGCAAATTTGGAAAACTCAGCAGTGGCCACAGGGATGGAAAAGGTCAGTTTTCATCCCAATCCCAAAGAAAGGCAATGCCAAAGAAGGCTCAAACTACCACACAACTGCACTCATCTCACATGCTAGTAAAGTAATGCTCAAAATTCTCCAAGCCAGGCTTCAGCAATAGGTCAACTGTGAACTTCCAGATGTTAAAGGTGGTTTTAGAAAAGGCAGAGGAACCAGAGATCAAATTGCCAACATCCACAGGATCATGGAAAAAGCAAGAGAGTTTCAGAAAAACATCTATTTCTGCTTTATTGACTATGCCAAAGCCTTTGACTGTGCAGATCACAATAAACTGTGGAAAATTCTGAAAGAGATGGGAATACCAAACCACCTTACCTGCCTCTTGAGAAATCTGTATGCAGGTCAGGAAGCATCAGTTAGAACTGGACATGGAACAACAGACTGGTTCCAAATAGGAAAAGGAGTATGTCAAGGCTGTATATTGTCACCCTGCTTATTTAACTTCTATGCAGAGTACATCATGAGAAACGCTGGACTGGAAGAAGCACAAGCTGGAATCAAGATTGCCGGGAGAAATATCAATGACCTCAGATATGCAGATGACACTACCCTTATGGCAGAAAGTGAAGAGGAACTAAAAAGCCTCTTGATGAAAGTGAAAGTGGAGAGAGAAAAAGTTGGCTTAAAGCTCAACATTCAGAAAACGAAGATCATGGCATCTGGTCCCATCACTTCATGGGAAATAGAAGGGGAAACAGTGGAAACAGTGTCAGACTTTATCTTGGGGGGCTGCAAAATCACTGCAGATGGTGACTGCAGCCATGAAACTAAAAGACACTTACTCCTTGGAAGAAAAGTTATGACCAGCCTAGATAGCATTTTCAAAAACAGAAACATTACTTGGCTGACTAAGGTCCATCTAGCCAAGGCTATGGTTTTTCCAGTGGTCATGTATGGATGTGAGAGTTGGACTGTGAAGAAGGCTGAGTGCCGAAGAATTGATGCTTTTGAACTCTGGTGTTGGAGAAGACTCTTGAGAGTCCCTTGGACTGCAAGGAGATCCAACCAGTCCATTCTGAAGGAGATCAGCCCTGGGTTTTCTTTGGAAGGAATGATGCTAAAGCTGAAACTCCAATACTTTGGCCACCTCATGCGAAGAGTTGACTCATTGGAAAAGACTCTGATGCTGGGAGGGATTGGGGGCAGGAGGAGAAGGGGATGACCGAGGATGAGATGGCTGGATGGCATCACTGACTCGATGGACACGAGTCTGAGTGAACTCTGGGAGTTGGTGATGGACAGGGAGGCCTGGCGTGCTGCAATTCATGGAGTCGCAAAGAGTCGGACATGACTGAGTGACTGAACTGAGCTGAACTAGCACACATCACCCACCTATGGTCATCAAATGTACCCACCCCCATACATTAAGCAATTCTCCAACACCAGCCTTGTGTCTAATAATTTAACTCAGTTCTGCCTCTCTCCACATGAAGATAGCACCAGATCCCACAGGTTCAGTGCCCAGTCCCACAAGGCTGTCCTCCTCCATTTCAGATGCTGATCACAAACCCTAGGTTGTCATCTGTACTTCTAACCAACTATAAATCAGGCTTCCCTGATTTAGGGGTGCCTTAGGTTTGATAAGTCACTAAAATGATTCACAGAACTCAGGGAAATGCTTATTCCTATTTACTGATTTATCTAATAAAGAATATGATAAAGGATACAGATGAACAGATATGCTGGGTGAAATCTGGAAGTATCCTGAATGCAGGAGCTTCTGTCTACTTGGATTTGAGGCATCTCACTCTTCCAGCACATGAATGTGTTCTCCAAACCCTATACTTTTTAGGAGGACTCCATCTCATAGACATGATCAATTATTTGCTTAATCTCCAGGTGCTCTGCCCATCCTAGAAGGTGAGAGTCTTTCTGGTGACCAGCCCCCATCCTGAAGCTATCCAGGGGTCCACCAAGACTCACCTCATGAAAACAAAAGACACTTTTATCACCCAAGAAATTCCAAGGAATTTAGAAACTCTATCACAGGAAATGGGGGCATATATATATATATATATATATATATATGTAATTTCATAGCCCCCAAATGTCAAAAGCTTAGCTCTATTGTCAGAAAATCAAGGGCTATTGTTGTTAAGTTCAGGTTAAAGATTAATCATGGCTCATCTCCCAAGGCTGGGCACATTGCTGAAATGAACAAAATCAGGGATCAGTGGGCAAGGAGGAAGGAGGGAATGGATGTCGAGTAGGCAATAAACAGTCTGCCCACCTTCAAATCCAAGAAAGTTAACCATCGGGAGTGTGGATACACTCTTCTCTGGATGTATGGATGGCCAATGAGGGGCTGCACCCCAAACCCAGCATGCAAGACACGTGCCATCACAGCTCTGCCTTACCTCCCTGGACTCTTAGTTCATTTTGTGCACCCAGCTTCCAGCTTTCACTCCTTCCACGGATCCTGTGTCCCTTTGTTGGAGGGTGGCCATGGGCTTACAGGAGCTCACTTTGCCTGTGCTCACAGAGAGCCAGGGGCCTCCTTTGCCTCTGATAGGAACAACTCTGAAGTGTGACTTGGATTGTCTTCAAAGCTCCCTAATGGAATTAAGGCCAAGTTACCCTATGTGGGATTTAGCTTGAGAGCACACCTTGCCTGGCTTCTTCCATCATTTGTCCCACTCCGCTACTCCCCCACTGAAGACCGCTCAAAATGAATCACTTTCATAGTAATATTTGGTATCTTCTTCTGGAGGATGCAACCTCCCATCCTGTAGTGTGATTCAAGTAGTCTGTTCAGAGGAGCATATAAGAAAAGGCGAAGGCTGGGTGGCACAAATGCCTGAGCAGTACCTTGAGGCCCCACCAAGTAGGCTGGGATTTAGGACAAGGCTCTGGCACAGAGGTAGCTGTGGAGGAAAGAAGTAAATGGAGGCAAAAGCTCGAGGAGAGGAATAGGGACAGTACTGCAGGCACCAATGTTCTCTTGGGCCACTGTGGGAGTGGGATGGTTCCCATGGGGTCTGCAGCTCTCCAGAAAGAAAACCAATTCCAGGCCATACCTCCTGTTGGCTGAGGTGCCCAGAGCCTCTGCAGCCTGGGTCAGGGCATGCAGGGCTGTGCAGTGCTAAGTCTGTGATAGCAGATACCTGCCCCAGAGCTCTTGCCAAGCAGTGTGCACAGGCCGACTGGCATGTGTACACGCCACCTCGGCTTCCCTCACTTCAGAGGGCATCCCAGCCAGGAGGATTTCAGTGGTCTCTTGGGCAAGTGTTTCTCACAATGCAATCCTGAGCCCCTCTTCAGCCAGAGTCCCTGGGCTCTCAGCACCGAGTTTCCATATGAGATCATGTTTGGACAGCATGTCCTGCTCATTAAGAATAAAGGTTGAAAATCTCCAGACAAGGCCATTTTCTCTAATAGTCTCAAATTACCCCTGCACCTGTGTTCCCAACATTTGCCAATCTGATAAATGAAAGTCAAGGTAATAATACTTCAAGACATGGCTCAAAGAGTCGTAAGTTCAGAGAGGAGACTGTTATGCAGAAGTGAGTAATCTTAGGTAACTGGGGTGGGATAGCTGAGCAGTAAAGAGTGTGGGCTCTGGTTCAAGTCCCCAGTTCACTACTCACTACTTGTTCTACTAAGGGACAAGGAAACAGCCTCTCTGAATCTCCGTTTCCTCATCTATGAAATGGGAATCAATAAAGCTCACAAAAATAAGGCCCATACCTAATAAATGTTTAATGAAATCTGTAAAGATTTGATGATGTACAGATGATGAGATTTGTACAGAGATGATGTCTGTAAAGCACTGGGCAGAGCGCCTTATACATAGTAAGCACAGATGAGATCCAACATATTTACCAGCTGATAAGTCCTGGGTGTTCATTGGATGGACTGATGTTGAAGCTGAAACTCTAATACTTTGGCCACCTGATGTGAAGAGCTGACTCATATGAAAAGACCCTGATGTTGGGAAAGATTGAGGGCAGGAGGAGAAGGGGTCAACAGAGGATGAGATGGCTGGATGGCATCCCCGACTCAATGGACATGAGTGTGGGTAAACTCAGGGAGTTGGTGATGGACAGGGAGGCCTGGCGTGCTGTGGTTCATGGGGTCGCAAAGAGTCAGACACGACTGAGCGGCTGAACTGAACTGAAGACACTCATGCCCTGGAGGAGGGCATGGTAACCCACTCCAGTATGCTTGTCTGGAGAGTCCCATGGACAGAGGAGCCTGGTGGGCTATGGTCCACAGGGTTGCAAAGAGCTGGACACAACTGAAGTGACTTAGCTAGCACACATGCGTACATGGTGTTCCTGCCGACCAGTCAGCACGTTGCATTGGCCAATCACAGCAGATGCATGTTGCATTGGCCAATCACAGCAGACGCACTGACCCATCAGAACAGAGCCCCATCCAACAAGAATGGAAGACTGCCCAAACAGACCTACAAAGCAACACCCTTGGGTTCTCCCAATAGATAACTCTCACAGTGGTTTAATAAGCAGTGACTGGCTAGCATGAACTCCTAAACAATTTTGCTTTGCCCCTTTCTCTGAAAACTCTAAAACGTTCCAGTTAATTTCTTTACCACAGTCAGTAAGAACAGACACCTGCTTTGCTGAGTAAGGGTAATTTTCTGCCTCCCTCTTTCCCTAATATAGGCTCCCAATAAAGACGGAGACAAGGGATCTGAACATGGAGTCCCATCTCAGGCCTGCCCTTGGCTGAACCAGGGCAGAGAGAGGAAGACTGGCCACAGCCACATTTCCCCTGGGACTCTTCTCAGTTTCTCTGCTGGATCACTGACATCTGGGCTCAAAATCTCACCAAGAACAGTGTGTTCTATCTTGTGCCCTTGTTCATGATTCAAAGTTCAGGGAGACAAGAGTCTGAAGAAGTAAGTTTTATTCACAGGTTTACTTTTGACTGCACCAAAGCCCTGAGGGGAAAGATCCACTAGAAGGAGATAATACTAAAAGAAAAAAATTGAGAATGTGTTAGGAAAGGGTGATGAATGCTAGGCAAGGAAGAGAGGGGGGTGGGGAGGTGTCATATACAGAGGAGATATATGACTCACTCTTTCAGGTTCACCCTCTAAGTCATGACAAAACCTCAGTTTGCCAGCTCACCAGAAGCCTTATTACATACACTGTGCACTGTTCAACTTTATTGATCCCAGCAGAGGTGATCAGAGGAAGGCGGGGGAGGTGTCTACCACTAAGATTTCCTAGAGGTGTCCAGTTCAGTTCAGTTCAGTTCAGTCACTCAGTCGTGTCTGACTCTTTGTGACCCCATGAATTGCAGCATGCCAGGCCTCCCTGTCCATCACCCACTCCCAGAGTCCACCCAAACTCATGTCCATCGAGTCGGTGATGCCATCCAGCCATCTCATCCTCTGTCGTCCCCTTCTCCTCCTGCCTCCAGTCCCTCCCAGCATTGGAGTCTTTTCCAATGAGTCAACTCTTCGCATGAGGTGGCCAAAGTATTGGAGTTTCAGCTATAGCATCACTCCTACCAATGAACACCCAGGACTGACCTCCTTTAGGATGGGCTGGTCGGCTCTCCTTGAAGTCCAAGGGACTCTCAAGAGTCTTCTCCAACACCACAGTTCAAAAGCATCAATTCTTCGGAACTCAGCTTTTTTCACAGTCCAACTCTCACATCCATACACGACCACTGGAAAAACCACAGCCTTGACTAGACGGACCTTTGTTGACAAAGTAATGTCTCTGCTTTTCAATATGCTGTCTAGGATGGTCATAACTTTCCTTCCAAGGAGCAAGCGTCTTTTAATTTCATGCCTGCAATCACCATCTGCAGTGATTCTGGAGCCCAGAAAAATAAAGGCAGCCACTGTTCCACTGTTTCCCCATCTATTTCCCATGAAGTATTGGGACTAGATGCCATGTTCTTCATTTTCTGAATGTTGAGCTTTAAGCCAGGTTTTTCACTCTCGTCTTTCACTTTCCTCAGGAGGCTTTTTAGTTCCTCTTCACTTTCTGCCATAAGGGTAGTGTCATCTACATATCTGAGGTTATTGATATTTCTCCCAGCAATCTTGATTCCAGCTTGTGTTTCTTCCAGCCCAGCGTTTCTCATGATGTACTCTACATATAAGTTAAATAAGCAAAGTGACAATATACAGCCTTGATGTACCCCATTTCCTATTTGGAACCAGTCTGCTGTTCCATGTCCAGTTCTAACTGTTGCTTCCTGACCTGCATATAGGTTTCTCAAGAGGCAGGTCAGGTGATCTGGTATTCCCATCTCTTTCAGAATTGTCCACAGTTTACTGTGATCCACACAGTCAAAGGCTTTGGCATAATCAATAAAACAGAAATAGATGTTTTTCTGGAACTCTCTTGCTTTTTAGATGGTCCAGCAAATGTTGGCAATTTGATCTCTGGTTCCTCTGCCTTTTCTAAAACCACCTTGAACATCTGGAAGTTCACGGTTCACGTATTGCTGAAGCCTGGCTTGGAGAATTTTGAGCATTACTTTACTAGTGTGTGAGATGAGTGCAATTGTGCAGTAGTTTGAGCCTTCTTTGGCATTGCCTTTCTTTGGGATTGGGATGAAAACTGATCTTTTCCATTCCTGTGGCCACTGCTGAGTTTTCCAAATTTGCTGGCATATTGAGTGCAGCACTTTCACAGCATCCTCTTTTAGGATTTGAAATAGCTCCACTGGAATTCCATCACCTCCACTAGCTTTGTTAGTGGTGATGCTTTCAAAGGCCCGCTTGACTTCACATTCCAGGATGTCTGGCTCTAGGTGAGTGATCACACCATCATGATTATCTGGGTCATGAAGCTCTTTTTTGTACAGTTCTTCCATGTATTCATGCCACCTCTTCTTAATATCTTCTGCTTCTGTTAGGTACAAACCATTTCTGTCATTTATCAAGCCCATCTTTGCGTGAAATGTTCCCTTGGTATCTCTAATTTTCTTGAAGAGTCCTCTATTCTTTCCCATTCTGTCGTTTTCCTCTATTTCTTTGCATTGATCACTGAAGAAGGCTTTCTCATCTCTCCTTGCTATTCTTTGGAACTCTGCATTCAAATGCTTATATCTTTCCTCTTCTCCTTTGCTTTTCGCTTCTCTTCTTTTCACAGCTATTTGTAAGGCCTCCCCAGACAGCCATTTTGCTTTTTTGCATTTCTTTTCCATGGGGATGGTCTTGATCCCTGTCTCCTGTACAATGTCATGAACCTCTGTCCATAGTTCATCAGGCACTCTGTCTATCAGATCTAGTCCCTTGAATCTATTTCTCACTTCCACTGTATAATCA
Source organism: Capricornis sumatraensis (assembly GCF_032405125.1). Classification (NCBI taxonomy): domain Eukaryota; kingdom Metazoa; phylum Chordata; class Mammalia; order Artiodactyla; family Bovidae; genus Capricornis; species Capricornis sumatraensis. Next base: position 212,063,099 of record NC_091070.1, read on the forward strand.
TAAGGGATTTGATCTAGGTCGTACCAGAATGGTCTAGTGGTTTTTCCCTACTTTCTTCAATTTAAGTCTGAATTTGGCAATAAGGAGTTCATGATTTCAGCCACAGTCAGCTCCCAGTCTTGTTTTTGCTGACTGTAGAGAGCTTCTCCATCTTTGGCTGCAAAGAGGTGTCCAGATGCTGCTAATTTCAACTGTGGCTTTTTTCGCTATCCCTTTCCTTCCCATTTGCAACCCATTTACCCCTAATAGGTTTCTAATAAATGCCCTTTTAAGTTAGCCCACAAACCTTAGTTGAAAGGATGGAAATAGCAGGTTCCTTTTGTGCATACAAATTGTGATATGATCAATGGATATTCTGTGTACATGTCATGTCACAGAGATGGCACAAAGAAATAACAACAAAGTCACTGTTTTGCCACAATCACACCATATACCCTTTTACCTCCATGCTTGAATAAGTTTGCAGACACTGCCCTCTCGAAGCAAATGTTCTCTCTCCTTGATATAGCCATCTCCAGGGGTGGGCATTAAGCCCCTTCTTGGGAAGTGCCTTGGATTCAATGTTTGGTTCTGAACTATGAGAACTCAGGTTTCAGGTTCAGGTAAATAAACCAAGAATCAAGCTGTGACTCAAGATGGGCCAATCAGATTCTTCTACGAATCGGGAATTTTGGACTAAGACACCAAGAGGCTAGGAGCTGATGGAGGAGAGTTATGTTTGGATACACTCTTCTAGAAAGGTAGATCATAGATTCTTGCTGCCATGGTCTCCCAAACTTCTGGGTTCTTGCCATTCTTGAAATTTACTTGCTCCCCTCTCCCTTGGATTCTTTGAAAAAAATCAGGACTTGTTCAATAACCCACTTTTATTTTAACTAACTAGTTCATTTTTGTTACTTGCAACCAAAATAACCTCATTCAACACTTTCCTGATTTTCTGTCCTTCTCTTCAAGTCGGCTGTGTCCCTTTTTCCATGAAGATGTATCTGACTCGCTCTCCTCTGGCAGGAAAAAAATGTGTCCCCTTTCTCTTGAGTGTTCTCATCATACTTAAAGGTCACTCTCGCTGCAGCATTTTGTATACTATTATGTAATCTGTTGTGTATTTAGACTATGGATTCCTCAAGGAAAGTAGCAGCCTTATTTATATTCATGTTCTTAATGCTGATCTTAGTACTTGCCAACATAATACATGTTAATCAAATTCTTCCTGAGCTATATTACAAAGAGTCTCCATGAAGGGTTAAACCTTACTGGTTTGAGTGTGTGTGTGTGTGTGTGTGTGTGTGTGTGTAGGAGAATGCTGTAGACGTTGTCAGTAGCAAATGAGCTCTCCGGCTTGGAGCCTCACCACAATGAACTCCACAAGCTGTCAGAATCCCTTTGTCCTGTTGGAACGTCTGTTTGTTGCCTGTTGCTTAGAATGAAAGGCCATTAGATAGGGGGCTAGAGATTCCCTTGGTTGTACAGAGACTTCTTGTTTCCAGAGAGCCTGACCTAGCAGAATTTCTGGCAATCCTATTGAACCCTGTCTGTCTGAAGCTAGCCCTCAAGGAGCAGGGAAGGGTGCCTGGGGAAGAGGGCCAATGGGCAGCTTCAGAGAGCCTGGCCACACTCTTCTCATTCACAAAGGTTTGAATCTGACAGGCTTCAGAGACAATACTGGCTCTGACTCTGAGTGGAAATTTCAACACAGTTGCAGCACAGATGAACATGAAATTCCTGGCAAAGTCAGGATTTCTAGAATGGCCAATCCAGTGAATGTAATTCTGACCCAAACTGCACAAAGCAAATGCAATTATGGAAAAGCAGGGCAGGAGTAGACAGATGAACCTTATGCTGATCAAAGTTCAAGCACTCAGGACACATGCTACCTGAAAAGTAAGGTCACAAAGCTAGAGCTTAGATTTCAATTGAGCAGCAGCATCTGTAAGAAAAATGCAATCTGCCTCAGGGAGCTGTAGTTATGCCTTTTGGGCACTGGATTAGAAAGGTAGAAACTGCCTGGGAGGAATAGTTCTCTGAACCAAGGATCCAGACAAAGAATGGCTGTTAATTATGATAAAATATTGGGTTTCCAAGGAGGCGCCAGTGGTAAAGAGTTTGCCTGCCAATGCAGGAGACTCAAGAGATGTTTGATCCCTGGGTTGGGAAGATCCTCTGGAATAGGAAATGGCATCCCACTCTAGTAGTCTTGCTAGAAAGGTCCATGGGCAGAGGAGCCTTGTGGGCTTACAGTTCATGAGGCCACAAAGAGTCAGACATGACTGAGCACACACACACACACACACACACACACACACACACACACACACACACACTGGTGATATAATAACTATAATGACAGCTAACATTCCAGACACCTTCCTAAGTGCTCTAGCTGTGTCATCTCATTCACTTCTCATAATATACTTATGAGATCAATGCCACTATAATCCTAGTTTACAAAAATGAAAACAGTCCTGGATATCATATAACCCATCTAAGCTCACTCAGCTTAACTGAGTGCTAGACTCCAGGGTCGACTGATACGGGAGCCCTCACAGAGAAGCTCTGAACCCTTCCCCATCTCCAGGCCTTTGCATATGTTGTTGCTTCTGCCTAGTTCAGTTCAGTTCAGTCGCTCAGTCATGTCCGACTCTTTGTGACCCTATGAACCACAGCACGCCAGGCCTCCCTGTCCATCACTAACTCCCGGAGTTCACTCAGACTCACCTCCATCGAGTTAGTGATGCCATCCAGCCATCTCATCCTCTGTTGTTCCCTTATCCTCCTTCTCCCAATCCCTCCCAACATCACGGTCTTTTCCACTGAGTCAACTCTTCACATGAGGTGGCCAAAGTATTGAAGTTTCAGCTTCAACATCACTCCTACCAATGAACACCCAGGACTGACCTCCTTTAGGATGGACTGGTCGGCTCTCCTTGAGTCCAAGGGGCTCTCAAGAGTCTTCTCCAACACCAGAGTTCAAAAACATCAATTCTTCTGCACTCAGCTTTTTTCACACTCCAACTCTCAGATCCATACATGACCACTGGAAAAACCATAGCCTTGCCTAGATGGACCTTTGTTGGCAAAGTAATGTCTCTGCTTTTCAATATGCTGTCTAGGTTGGTCATAACTTTCCTTCCAAGCAGTAAGTGCCTTTTAATTTCATGGCTGCAATCACCATCTGCAGTGATTTTGGAGCCCAGAAAAATAAAGGCAGCCACTGTTTCCACTGTTTTCCCATCTATTTGCCATGAAGTGATGAGGCCAGATGCCATGATCTTAGTTTTCTGAATGTTGAGCTTTAAGCCAACTTTTACACTCTCCTCTTTCACTTTTATCAAGAGGCTCTTTAGTTTTCCTTCACTTTCTGCCATAAAGGTGGTGTCATCTGCATATCTGAGGTTATTGATATTTCTCCCGGCAATCTTGATTCCAGCTTGTGCTTCCTCCAGCCCAGCAGTGGCCACAGGACTGGAAAAGGTCAGTTTTCATTGCAATCCCAAAGAAAGGCAATGCCAAAGAATGCTCAAACTACTGCACAATTGCACTCATCTCACACACTAGTAGTGTAACGCTCAAAATTCTCCAAGCCAGATTTCAGCGATACGTGAACCGTGAATTTCCAGATGTTCAGGCTGGTTTTAAAAAAGGCAGAGGAACCAGAGATCAAATTGCCAACACCTGCTGGATCATCAAGAAAGCAAGAGAGTTCCAGAAAAACATCTATTTCTGCTTTATTGACTATGCCAAAGCCTTTGACTGTGTGGATCACAGTAAACTGTGGACAATTCTGAAAGAGATGAAATACCAGACCACCTGACCTGCCTCTTGAGAAACCTGTATGCAGGTCAGGAAGCAACAGTTAGAACTGGACATGGAACAACAGACTGATTCCAAATAGGAAAAGGAGTACGTCAAGGCTGTATATTGTCACCCTGCTTATTTAACTTCTATGAGAGCACATCATGAGAAACGCTGGGCTGGAGGAAGCTTCTGCGTAGGACACTCTCAGTAACAAGATGTCACAAGATGGAGAAGGTAGTGACACCCCACTCCAGTACTCTTGCCTGGAAAATCCCATGGATGGAGGAGCCTGGAAGGCTGCAGTCCATGGGGTGGCACAGAGTCAGACACGACTGAAGTGACTTAGCAGCAGCAGCAGCAGCAGTGTCACAAGATGGACGTTTCTTCCATGCACCAGATCTCAGATATCACCTTGGGTTGTGAACTAGGCCAGCCAGAAGAAACTTAAAAACTGAAAAACAGCCAAGTAGTGGTCAAATAAATAATAAACTCTTTACCCTCATGGCAGGTATAGGATTAGGAGAAAAGGGAATGGGGGAAAAGGACATTTGGGAGAGAGAAAAGGGAAGCATAGTGATTTTAACTAGCCAAGGTTATCCAGGAAACAGAATTTGTCAGTATGTGGCCCGGGGCAGGCTAATGTTGACCTTCAATTTTCCTTTTGTGGCAGTGACTAAACTGCTACTCATCAAAACCATTTCCTTGCTCTCTAGGCCACATGGATAGAGAGTCTCTCCCAGCTTCCCTTGGAGCTAGATGTGATCTAAGTTGTGGACAATGGAATGAGCGTGAGTATGTTCACATGTCAAAGCCTGACTCATACACTCCTCCCATTCTTAATGTTCTCTTTCCCTGCCTGACAGCAGAGGGTCTAACAGAGGACCCCTAGACCCTGAAAGGTGGTACAACCACAAGATGTACAGATCTGGGTCACAGAATTCCTTCACGGAAGGCCACTGTCTAAACACTTGATTGGACTATTCATGGGTGAAAAATAAGCTTTATTTTTTTTAAGCCACCGAAATTTGGGGGTGATACTTACTGACACACCTCTGCTGGGACAAGAACATAGGTAAGCAGGCTCAGCATAATTGCAAAGGGCAATCAGTTAGTTAAAGTGCTAGTTGCAGAGTCAGATGGTAAACCCCATGACAGAACATCTCTCAGCCTTTCATAGATCCTACATTTTACAGCAGTCATTTTTTCAATAATCCTTTACTATATGCCCAATTCATGTTATAACCCTAAGGTTCAGAGGAGGACAACACAAAGAGGAAGCATCTCTCCCTGCCCACGAGGAGTTTCTAAGGGACACGTAACATGCCCACAGACTGACATTCCATGGTGGTCTGGAGACCTGTAGCAAATGCTTGGTACATACACCATTCATGGATCCTCTCCAATCTCAGCCATGATGGCCCAGGAGTTATGTAAATCAAGACAGGAATGCTGGAATCGTAGAACCTTGGAAGACTTGGTGGTCTCCATACCCTGGGCCAAACTGTACCCTGTGAAAGAGGTTGTCATAAATAAGATACAAGCTAGAAAATTGTATCCACCTCCCAGCTCCTTCCCATTGACCCTATCATGCCTCCAGCCTAACACTAACTTCTGGACACCCATGACAAGGGGTTGGAGGGTAGGTTCATTTATCCATCCATTAAGCAAAAATTCACTGTGAATGACTAAGTGTGCTGGGTTCTGGGGCTATCTCAATGAACAAAACAGATTAGAAGCCTTGGTGTTGAAGAAGTAACGTGGAGAGTGGTGATGAGAACAGGGGCGGAGAAGTCAGAGAAGTTCTCTCTGGGGAGACGACATTTGCACAGAGACTTGAGTGAAGCCAATCATGGACATCCAGAGAAAGAAAGCTCTTCCTCTGGTTCCTCTGGTTCCAGGAGAGAGAGAAGAACAAGTAAGTGCGAAAGTTCTGACCGTCCTTGTGGACTCTTGCTTGCTGGGTGCACTCGAGGAACAACAAAGAGGGCAGAATGGAGAGAATAGTCCATGATTCTGGGTCTCTTTCACAGATAGGTTTATTTGTGTCATATTTTAGGTTCTACCCATAAGTGATATCATACGATACTTATGTTTCCGGCTTCCTGCACTTAGTATGACAATCTCTAGGTGCATTCATGTTACTGGAATCTATAATACGACGCAAATGGATCTGTCTATGAAACAGAAACAGAATCGTGGACATAGAACAGAATGCGGTTGCCAAGGAGAAAGAGGTTGGGGGATGGATGGAGTGTGAGGTTGGGATTAGCGGATGAAAACTGGTATATATAGAACGGATAAACAACAAGGTCCGACTGCAAAGCACAGGCAGCTATATTCAATATCCTATGATGAGCCATAATGGAAAAGAATATTTCAAAAATGTATCTATCTATATATGTGTAACTGGATCACATTGCTGTGCAGCAAAATTTAGCACAACATTGTAAATCAACTTTAAGAGAAAAAGAATAGTCAATGCTGACAAAAGTCACAGGAGCTGAAGTCTGAAAGACAGTGGAAACATTTGGTCCTTATAGGCCATTGCAAGGCCTTTGGCCTTTTCTCCAGGTGAAATAGAAGTTAAGGGAGAGTTTGTAGCCGAGAAGTAATGTGGTCTGATGTACATTTTTAAAGGATCAAAAATCTACTGAGCTGCTATGTTGAGAATATGTGTAGGAGTGTGATGATAGAAACTGGAGGACTGATGAAAAGGCTACTATGACAAAATAAATAAATAAATAAATAAAACCCATAAACTCGATGGCTTATAAACAACAAACATTTATTTATTATCTAGAGGCTGGGAAGTCCAAGGTCAAGGCACTGAGAGATTCAGTGACTGGTGAGGGCCCACTTACTTGTTTATAGACAACTCTCTTCTCACTGTGTCCTAACAAGATGGAAGAAGCTTCTTATGAGGGCACTAATCCCATTCATGAAGACTCCACCCTTAGGACCTAATCACCTCCCAGAGGCCCCTTGTCCTACTACCATCACTTTGGGCGTTTGGTTTTGTTAACACAAGTTTGCAAGTTCATATGCCCAATGCACAGTGGGGCCAAACAAACTGAAGCATTGTAGTTTGGAGCAGAGAAAGGTTCGTTGCAAGACCATGCAAGAAGACAGGTGGTTCAAGCCCTACTAAAAAGCCTCTGAAACTCCCTAAAGGGTTTCAGTAAAGCTGTTTTAAAAGCCAAGTGAAGGGGGGGCAGGTCCCAGGGTCTGTGGTCAGTTTGCACACAATTGTCTGATTGGCTAATGGTGAGGGAGCAGGGTGGTGTCACAGGGATGAACATTATCTGTCCTTAGGCTCCAGGAGGCCTGGGGCTATGTGCTCACGGTCATCAAGTAGTTAACATCTTGCATTTGTTGGAGGGGGGAGGTTTTCTAACACCTGCAAAACAACTCAGGAAATGTGCATCAAATACTATTGTCTAGATACTTTCCAGCTGCTCAAGTGGTAAAGATTCTGCTTGCAATTCAGGAGACTCAGGAGAAGTGGGTTCAATACCTGGATTGGGAAGATCCCCTGGAGGAGGAAATGGTAACCCACCCCAGTATTCTCGCCTGGAAAATCCCACGGACAGAGGAGCCTGACAGGTTATAGTCCATGGGGTCACCAAGTGTCGGACATGATTGAGCATGCACGGAAGGCACCTCAAAGAGGAGCCAAAGCAGAGGATATGGGGAAAGACCTTCTCCGCTGACTCCGCCAAGGGCCCCACGCGGTCTTCCTGCTGTTACAGTTTCACGCATTGCCGGAACATATATCCAGTCTATAGAAAAGGCTATTGAAAGAGTCCAGGTAAGAGATGATAAAGTCTTTGGCCAGGGTAAAAGCATCACTGGTGGTAGAAGTTTTGAAAGAATGGACTGACAAACTGAATACAGAAGGAAGAGAGAGAGAGGTGGGGATAGTTTTAAGATTTGGGGCTTGTACAACTGGAGGAATATCGTTGCCATTTTCTTAGACAGGAAAGACCTCAAGAGAAGCTGGTGTGGGGTTAGCTATCAAGAGTTCAGGTTTTGGTTACTTTAGGTTGGAGATGTCTATTAGATATTCAAGCAGAGATGGTCAATTCAAAGTCACAGGACACGATAAGACAGCCTAGTTCAGAGAAGAGAGAAAGTCTGAGATTGAGTTAAACTATATTTCCACATTGAAAGGCAAAAGAGCTGAGAACAAGCCAGCAAAGGAGGATGAGAAGACTTCCTGCCCAAGAAGGCAAGAGAAGAATCAGAACCGGAGAGCAGAAAGTATTTCAGGAAGGAGGGAACGATCAGCTGAGCCAATGACTGCTGAGAAGCCAAGAAGGGTGAGGTCTGACACCCCACCTAGGATCAGGCAGCATGAAGCCGCTGGTGCCCACGACAAGAGCTGTTTGGTGGAGCCATAGGAACACCAAACTCAAGTGGGTTCGAGGAGAACAGAAGGAAAGGCCATGGGTACAGCCAGAACTGGCAATGCTTCTGAAAAGCTACGCTGACCTAGGAGGGTGGAGGAATGGGGCGGTATCCAGGCCCATGCACTTGTAATCAAGAGGGTTTTGGTTTTTTTTTAAGTCAATATTTGGATGTTTATGAGAACGATCCAAAAGAAAAAGGAAATTGATATGAGGAAAACAGAGGAGATATTTTCACATTGACAGACATTCTTCAGAGGCAAGAAGGGGATGAGACTCAGTACATGGGTGGTGGGAGGGTGGCCAGAAACAGAAGCATGTGCAGGTGAGCAGGAGGACAGGTAGCTCTCATGGACAGACACAGGTATCAATCTAGCTGTCAGCTGAGGTGCTGGAAACCTGTGAGTTATTCTCCCAGTGTTTCCATTTTCTGAAGGAACTAGGAAGGGAGATTACTAGGAAGCGAAGCCAAGGTTGCAGAGGAGGGAGGCAGCGTGAAACAGAAACAGTTTTCTAGAAGCGGGGGAAGGGACTGAGCCCGGAGCGTGCAGGATAATTACCAGGTTGCACAAAAGGCTTGTCTGGGGTTGGGGGGCAGACCCTGAGAGAGGGAGCAGTCAGGATGGTGTGGGGCTTTTCTCCAGACTCATCCAGCTATAAGGGTAGAGCCATGAAACTGGGCAGAAGATTGGGTTTCACCTGAGCTGGTTAGGGTGGACGCTTGTCACAGGGCGGCCACCTTGTCTGAGAAAGAGCTCACTGATGCCACTTTTGCCTTGCGTTGTTTGAAAGGTCTCCAGAATGCCTCTGCGCTCTTGGAATTTTATGAACTTTAATTGTAGCAGTAGAGCTTGTTAATGTTTGCCTCTCTGCCAGATGGCATCCTAAGCACTCAACACGGATGATCTTATTAAACTTTGCGACCACCTTATGAAGCAGGTGCTCTTATTATTCCTATTTTGCTGATGAAAATACTGAGACACACGGAGAGATTTAAAACCCTTGTCCAGGGTGAGGTAGGTAATAAATGGCAGGGTGGGAAGTGGCATCTTGGCAGTTACTATGAACCCCAGAGTTTCTACCACTCCTCTATGCCACCCCAAAACGTAAACACCACAGGGCTTTGTTGTAGATCCTGGTGTCTCACGCTACATCGCAGATTTCCTACGTCTGGGTACCAGATGGGGAAACATACTCCAATTTATTGCCTAATTTATAAAGGGCTCTAACTTAGCTCAAGTTCTGGAGGCATGCTTGTTTCACATAGGCGTTCTAACCCAATTACGGGAGTTGGAAATGGAAAGAATGATGGCTGGTAATTCACAGCCAGCCTGCCTTAATTGTCAGCAAATGGGGGTGGGAGAAAGTTTGCCTCAGTTCCTAAACTTCCTCATAATTAACAATATTGTGACTCAGCAGCACATCCACACACGCCCACAAACGTCTGCATTTTGGCACTCCAAGGGTGGATGCCACATCCACCAGGCTTCCTGGTGACTAACCAGGGAAATGACATCTTGATCTACCCAGAGATTTTCAGGAAGTGCCTTAGCTAAGTGTTCTAAATGTCAGTATATTCTTGCCCTAAACCCTGTTCTCTTTGATCATCTTAATCCCCTCATTCCCATGCCCCTCGAGCCCCCAATCATTTTGCCATTTCAGCAGCTGTTTCAGCCTTTCTCGGCTGCCAGAACCGAGCCACAGCTGCTCCATCAAGGTAATCCACCGTTTACCGGTGCGTGTGCGTTCCCCACGTGACAAATAGCTTTATGGTAAAAAGCATCCGGTTTTCTTTTGTAGCAGTGGTCAAAATTGTTAGTTTTGCTTTCAGCAAACTCTAAAGAGGACAAACTGACCTACAAGGCTCTTCCAGGAGAAGTGAGGTCTGTTGGTAAAAGAAAGACCTAAGGGGGATGCTTCGGGGCCCAGGAGAGTGCACAGAACCGTGGCGCAGAGTCAGCAGGGGATTTAGGTGAGACTGGGAGAGAGAGGACCATTGCCAGGGAGGACCATTCATTTCCCCGAGGGCCTGAGGGCTCTCCTGATGAAATGGTGGCTAATGGACATCTTGATTTGTAAATAGCTCAGCCCTTCTCCGTACAGTGGCAAGTGCTGTCTCCCCCTTCCTTTCAGACCTGTAGGGTGGGTAGTGCTGCTCTTAATCGGCCATGAAGGCAGGGCAGGGAGCTGGTAGCTTCCACCCGTATGTTCTAAGCCCTCCATCTCCCATCCACCACCATGGCATGGGCTGCAAACTTGGGCACCTGAGTGCAGCCCTCCTCCTTCCAGTCCCAGGCTGCTTGGGTCGGGAAGGGGCAGCCCCTGAGGAAAGCCACAGCATCTCTCCCCCAACACTGACTTCACAGGCACTGTGAAGCTGCAAAGAGCAAAAAGAAGAATTAGCATCTGTAGGTGCCCTCAGAAAAAGCCCCACAGGGAGGGTCAGGTGTGAACTGCCGTGGCCCTTGAGGAGCTCCTGGCGAACACACCTTAGAGCCTCACAGAGCCCCCAGCTTCATCCTTCCAGGCCCCCAGCACAGAGCCTGACACCAACAGGCTCAGAAACCCTCAGTGTCAAGTTCAAAGCCTGGCACGTGGCTGTGGTTCTACAGCCTGCCCTCATGGTGACCCAGAGCGGCTCTCCTGCTGCAGGGTTTTTTTTTGTTGTTTTTTTTTTTACAAGTTTAGTGAAGTAACACATTTCATTACAGAGCAATTAGAAAAACTAGGGTTAAAAGGGAAAAAACATCCTATATTCCCACTCCCATCAGAGAGACACATTAACATTTTTACCTTTTCCCCAAGGTTTCCATGTGTTTATCTTCACACAAATATATTTTACAAAGATGGTTTTGTACTATGTGTAGTATTTTGCAACCTTCTTTTCCACTTGACGATACTTCGTGTTCAGCTTTCAATGTCAGCACACCCAGCTCTACACCATTTTTAATGACTACATCGCAATCCTTTGGGTCAATATTCTAAAATTCATTTAACCAAGCCCCTGTTGTTGGCTATTTATGCTGCTTTCAAATCTATTCCTGTTATAAACAAAGCTACAGTGAATATTTTTGTGCACACCATCCGTACCCTTGAGGAATTCACAGTACAAGAAACTGGGACAGAGATACCATCACTTTCATTTATGTCAGGGGAAAAAATGATGCCAGTTGTTTTTAATGAAAATACTGATAATAAGAGCCACTTACATTAAGCATATGCTTTGTGCCCGGCACTGTGCTAAGGGCTTTACACACTAGTTCTGTGAGATATCCTCACACCAGTGTTCTTGCCGGGGAAGCCCCATGGACAGAGGAGCCTGGTGGGCTACAGTCTGTAGGGTTCAGAGAGGCTGACACGACTTAGTGACTAACAACAATTATTTTGCTGAGAAGGGAATGGAAGCTCAAAAAGAGCACATGTGATTTGCTCAAGGTCACACTGTAGGTATGTGGCAGACAGAATTCAAACAGCCACCTAAAGACTCCCCCAAACAAGGTCTAGGCTAAACATTAGATTTTCTCTTGAAAGTTACACCAGCTTCATGTTCCAGGATTTCAACCTCAGACCTTATCAGGTTCAACTTGAAATAATGGAACAGTAGTAATAGACCGCTGATGGCAGATTCTACTTTCCTCCCTAATATGCACACCTCTGTGTGATGGGGATTCGAAACTCTTCCCTTTGAGAGTAGAATGGGTTTCCCTGACCCTGGAATCAGCACTGGCCATCGTGGTTTGCTTTAACCATTACGATGGGGCAGAAGGCATGTTGCACCGGTTCCACCCTTAGGTCTTGAGAGGTCCCTCATCTGGGAACCTTGCTTATATGAACAAGCTCAGGTTAGCCCCCTGGAGGAGGCAAGATATTGGATAGTGGCCCCATCCCCAGCCCACAGAACCTAACTGCCTGGCAAGTGACCAAAATTACAGGAGCCCATCATAAGCACCCACCCAGTTGTGAGCTCACGACGCCTAGCATTTTCAGCCCACGGGTTGCAGGCTGGTTGCAGCAAAGACTAATGGGTGCCTGAATGGGTTCTGTGAAGGTGATGCAGTCTGGGGTGGGGGTGGGGGCGCTCCAGTGGACGCTGTGAGCCACGTGGCTGGGAAGACTTCACAGAAGAGGTGACAGCTCCTGTGTCGTGGGGTGTGCAATAAAGAGCAAGAGACTCCTGAAGCAGAGCATGAAGGTGGGCCTGCGTGTGCAATTAGACACACCTCCCCGCCGGGGCTGCCGGATGCCGGAGCCAGCTCTCTGGAGTCTGAATTAAGTAGAAGCCACCCTCTGGCCGAAAAGGCAGCGAGCCGTCATTTATACACTGATGAGAAAAAGAAAGCACCCGGCAGGTTCCCTGACTGCCTCTGGTGGGTCTACCTGAGGGCTGGAGCGGGAAGACATTGGATGTTGGTCTCTCAAATGGTAGCGCAGGAATCCCCGTCTGGGGCTGTGGGAAAATGTTGCTGTTTCTCCAGCTTCTCCTCTCCCTGACTGGGATGGCTCTGAAGCATCCTGTGCCCTGGGAAGTCTAGAAGGAACAATCTTGCAGGGAGTGCAAAGTGCTTTCCAGCAACTCTCACACATGGGACCCAGCAGGGCTGAATAATCCGCCAAGATGGACAAGCCAAGTCATTCATTCACTCACTCACTCCACAAATATCCCCCACGGTTCTAAGATGCCCTGGAGAAGTTCAGAGCCTGGTGTGAAGGGCAGACACAAGCAGAAGCCTGGGGTCCGCAAAACCCTACCTTTTCTAACCACCGCTTTCTTCTTTGCTTTCCCTTGTTGCTCAATAAAAAATCTCTTTGTTTCCCTTTTATTAAGGTAATGGTGATAATAGAATAAGATAGTACAAGATAATTAATATATTTTAAAATAGATACAAGGGGGTGCTTGAGGTTGAATGACTTCCTTGTACTTCTTCTCCCAAAGCTTACTTAAGATTTAATCAGGGTTGTGTTACTCCAGCCTCCCTTCGACCAAGACTGCTCATGACAAGTGATTATGCCCAGTCATGTCTGACTCTTTGCAGCCCCATGGACTATAGTTCGCTAGGCTCCTCTGTCCATGGAACTTTCCAGGCAAGAATACTGGAGTGGGTCCTCCAGGGGATCTTCCCGACTCAGGGGTCAAAACTGTGTCTCTTGGATCTTCTCGCATGAAGTGCAAAGTGCTTTCCAGTGACCCTCCCACCAGGGATCAGCAGGGCTGCCCTTAGCAGGGTCCTGATAAGAGCATTGAGCCAAATAACCTGTGAAGGTGGGCAACCCTTAGCAGGTGGATTCTTTACCACTAGCGCCACCTAGGACTTAAGTTTCCCTGGTTGCTCAGATGGAAAAGAATCTGCCTCCAATGTGGGAGACTCAGGTTCAATCCCTGGGTCAAGAAGATCCCCTAGAGGATGAAGTGGCAACCCACTCTGATATACTTGCCTGGAGAATTCCATGGACAGAGGAGCCTGGTTAGCTACAGTCCATGGTGTTGCAAAGAGACAGATTCAACTGATCAATTAACTCTCATTAGTTTTAAATGCATCTCTCTCTCTTTTTATTTTTATTTCTTTGGCTGCATCAAGTGGCATATTAGCTCTTAGTTCCCTGGCCAGGGATCGAACACATGCACCCTGGAGTGGAAGCATGCAGTCCACCGCTGGACCACCACGGAATTCTCTTAAACACCTCTCTTGCAAATACTGTTTCCTGTTTTAACTAAACCTAGTGAGAAAGCAAGAGGTCCTAAAGGTGGACCCTGCCTGTCCTGGGTTGGTAATGGAAGCAGCAAACTCTCTTTTCCAGGACTGAAAAGAGCCTGGGGGACTGGGATAGTGGGAAGAGAAAGACAGATGAAAAGATGAAGTGAGGATGTTTCTGGATGCTGACACCCATGCATTTCTGGGGTTTGGTGTTACCTAGGAAGAGCAGATAGACACAATCAGTGTTGCTGAGGCTGCTGTGTTCTTGTAGGAAGCCAAGGTGTTAGGCTGAAGTCCTGAGGTCATTGTTACTTGTATTATGCCAACATAATAACAGTTTTTCACACCTAAAAGTATTTTTTAACACTTATTTGTTAATGCCTTATTGTACTGGCCTTGTGGGAGGTATGGAGGAGCTGACGAGGATCCTGTCTCCAGAAACACAAGGGGTGTTGGGACAGATAGAGCTGCAGAGAAATTGTTGCATTCCAAGGCAACGACACTGTGGGAACAGGCCCAGGATGTGCAGCGAGCAGAGGTGAGGGCCCTGGGTGGGAGGGCTTCATATACGGGTTAGATGAGTAGGAGTTTTCCGGGGATGATGAGGCATTTCAGGAGGAATAAGGAATGAGTGCACCACAATGTTGCAGGATGAGAAAGCAGAGAATACTCCAGCGCCCCTGAGTATAGGACGAACAGGGTTCAGTGAGAAGCAAGCTGAAGCGAAGCAGTTGGGAGCCAGACCATGCAGGGATTTATGGGCCTGCTGGGGGAGCCTGGACTCCATCCAGTGGAGAAAGGGGGAGTCCTTGAAAAGCTCTGGCCAAGTGTGATGTGATCAGAACTGTCTTTTGGAAAGAGTTCTTTGGTAGCTATGTGGGGCTGGTTTACAGATGGGGAAGACCAGAGCAGTTACACCACCTAAGAGATGCTGCAGGGACCTTGCAAGATAATGGCAGGTATGACGGGAGAGCATTAGTGCAGTGGTTACGTGCAAAGGCTCCAGAGTCAACCTCCAGGATTCAAAGCCTGCCTAGGTTCCTTACCAGCTGTGTGATCCTGGACAAGTTACTTAACATCTCTGCACCTGACTTTCCTCATCCGTAAACTAAGGATAATAAAAGCAATTACCTCATTGTAGTTGTTCTATGAATGAAATGAGTTCATCCATGTAAAGCACTTGAACCACCGCTGGTACATTGCAAATGCTCTGTAATTACTGATTATTCTCATTTAATCCATTAGACCTGTGATGATTGCGAGTGGACAGTGAGCTAGAAGTTGAGTCTCAACTTGCTTCTACAGAGCTGGCTAGCAAGCTGCCATTCCCAGGGGCAAGAAATTTGAGAATCCTCCAAAAAGTCTACTCCCCTCTAGAAAAATGGAAGTGGTACCCAGTGCACAGAATTAAGCGTCTCTCTGAGGACTCCTGCAGATTCTGTCTTAGTTTCCGGTAAGCAGACTAGCTTCCTGCCCGAGACTAACAGCAATAATGGGCATCAGCAGAGGCTGTCACACTCGCTTCTTTTTTGCAAGCCTCACAATAAGCTTGCAGTACTGGCAAGACAGGCATGCTATTGTCTCCATCTTTACAGATGAAGAAACGGAAGTTCGGCGTCATTGCCAAGGAGAGATGGATAAAAGAGGAAAGACTCTCAAAGACAGTAGCTCTTCCCATGACCCCAAGGTGCTCCCATCCATTTTCTTTCTCATGCCCTTCCCAAAGTCCATGTCCAAATGCTGATCTTCCTGTCCCCCAGGGGAAGGGGGCTCTCTGAGTACCTCAGAAAGGATGGAGCAGGAGAGGGCTCCCAGCTTAGCTTGAGTTTCTATAGAAAGAATTCAGGCCCTCGAAGCCCTTGCCACAAGCCTGCAGTTTTCTGGCAACAGTGAGAGCAGGGAGTGAGAGGTGTCATACTTGGCTGAGCTTTAGAGAGTGGCCCAGGAAGAGTGGAGAGGGGGGTGAGAAATATTATTCTTCCCTAAGCTCTGTGTTCCAGGTGCCAGACGTTCATCATCTCATTGACTGCGCACATCCGCCATGAGGTCATCAATATCATTTTCATCCCCTATCTGAGGAGACTGAGAGCCAGAGAAGTTGGGTACCCAAATTCTCAATCATTTGGTTAAGACGATCCTGTGTTCAGGCGACGAAATAAGGAGGTGGGACCCTGTGCCAAGACCCTTCCTCACTCTAGGTGTTTTTTTTTTAACCAGTTGGGGAAGATGCTATACTTTTAATCACTGCTTTTGTGAGGACAACTGGGTGAATTAAGTACTGTTAGAGAGGCTCCATGGAGTAGTAAGAGTGGGGAGGGGGGCTTGTGTTTTCCACCAGGCACAATGGGTATGTGTCTCTAGCCTGGAGGAATATTTAAATGAAGCATATCAAATGCCAAGAAATGTGACAAGTATATACATTACTTCATTTAACACTTCAAGCACCCTTTGTGAATCAGAGTCTATCATCATCCCACTTTCTTTTTATTCTTTAATTGGAGTATAAGTTAATTTACAATGTTCTGTTAGTTTCAAGGGTACAGCAAAGGGATTCAGATATATGATTTATCAGATTCTTTTCCAATATAGGTGATTAGAAAATATTGAATAAGGTTCCCTGTGCTATACAGTAGGCCGTTGTTGTTTACTAATCTTATGCCTGCTGCCGCTGCAAAGTCGCTTCCATCGTGTCCGACTCTGTGGGACCCCGTAGATGGCTGCCCACCATGCTCCCCTGTCCCTGGGATTCTCCAGGTAAGAACACTGGAGTGGGTTGCCATTGCCTTCTCCAATGCATGAAAGTGAGAAGTGAAAGTGACGTCGCTCAGTTGTGTCCGACTCTTAGCGACCCCACAGACTGCAGCCCACCAGGCTCCTCCGCTGTGGGATTTTCCAGGCGAGAGCACTGGAGTGGGGTGCCATCGCCTTCTCGATCTTGTGTATAGCAGTGCGCATATGTTCATCCCAGACTCCTCATTTATCTCTTCATCCCCGCTCCCTCCGCTCTCACTTTTGGTAACCCTAAGTGTGTTTCTATGTCTGTGAGTCAATTTCTGTTTTGTAAATTAGTTCATTCGTATCACGTTTTAAAAGGTTACACAAATAAGTGATATCATGTGACATTTGTCTTTCTCTGTCTGACTTACTCCACTCAGTTTGATAATCTGTAGGCCCATTCATGTTGCTGCAGATGTCATTATTTCATCCCGTTTTATGGCTGAGTAATACATATATCACATCTTCTTTATCCTTTCATCTGTCAATGGGCATTTAGGTTGCTTCCATGTCTTGACTATGAAACAGTGCTGTTATGAACATTGGGGTACATGTATCTTTTTAATTAGAGTTCTCTCTGGATATATGCCCAGAAGTGGGATTACTAGATCATATGGTAACTCTATTTATAGTTTTTTTAAGGACCTCCATACTGTTCTCCATAGTGGTTGCAATTTACATTCCCATTAACAGTGTAAAAGAGTTCCCTTTCTCCAAATCCTGCTTAGCATTTGTTATTTTTAGACTTTTTAATGATGGCCATTCTGATTGGTGAGAAGTGATACTTCTCACTCATATAGTTTTGATCTGCCTTTCTCTAATAATTAACAGTACCGCCATCCCACTTTCTGGCTGAGAAACCTGTCTCAGAGAGATGGGGAAAGTGTTTGTTCTAGGGTCATACAGCAATTAATGGCAGAACCCAGTCCATTTTCTTAGCTGTTCTTAGTAGTTCATGCTGCCTTCTGAAAGGAGAAGAGAACAGCTTTGCTAGTTACAGGAGAGGTTAGGTATAGTACATAGACCATCCACGGCATGTGGGTCCACTTTGGGGGCCAGAGGGCAATCCCCAAAGTTAATATTCAATATGAGCCCCGAACAGGAGCTCTTAGCCTTGAAATCCATCCCTGAATGGGTCCACAAGTTAGGAAACTTGGTAAGCATCCTTATAACCAGGTTGCACAGATATTGCTTAATAGATGGGCAATGATACCACACAGGTTAACCGCACAGGCCAAGTGGTGTGATAGACCTAAGATTCCATCCCTTGTCAGTTCTTTGACCTTGATTTCAGACTCCTCAACTGTAGATCAGGGCCATACCAATATCTGTTGTTTTGATTACTGTTGGTTTGTAACAAACTATCCCAAGTGTATCAGTTTAAAGCAATCACTTTTGAATTTGTGGGAAAGCAAGGTTGAGCAGATCTGTCTGGAGGCTCTCCTTTGATCACAGCCAGATGTCATCTGGGGCCACTGAATTCTCAACAGAGCCGGACATCCATGATGCTCGCCCTGTGGCTGGTAGTCAGTGCTGGCTGTTGGCTACAGACACAGCGGGACTGCTCCTTGGAGTGCTTACAATGGCTTCTCCAGCTGGGCAGTCTCATGGCTGGACTTCTTCATTGCAATTCAGAGCTTCAAAACAGAGTGTCAGCTAAAAAAGAAAAAGCTACACCCCTTTCTAGGGTAGAGGCTCAGAAATCACTGTCACTTCCACTGCATTCTATTGATTACAAATGAGTCACAGCACCGCCAGGTTCAAGGGCAGAGAACTAAACTCTGCCTCCAAGTAGGGGAGTGGGAACAATCTAGAATATACTCTAGGAACCAGGCAGGGAGAGGTGAGAACATGCCCAGGACTGAATAAGGTTGAGGTAGGGCAGAGCAGCACATTCTGCGCTATCAGTGCATGAAAGGAGCCCACCAGGCCTGCAGGGGAACCACATGCAGTTCACGGTTGTGGAGGATGGTCCATGAAGGCTGGATCCTGCGGACCTGTGTCTGGAAGGCCCAGAGGAGAAGGAAGCTGACCTGCAAAGCTGTTCACTTAGGGCACAAGAGATGGACTGGAGGTGTTTCCCTCTTGGTTTCCTACAGCATTTCTTAACCCAGGAATTCCCAACAGGAGATGAAGGTGGACGTATCTGAATTTCCTAAGATCTGAGAAAACGCTTCATTATTTTACTAAACTATTGTTCTTACAATAAAATCCAACTTCACGACATAGCCTACTAGAAGTGTACAATTCGACCTCTGCTGTCTCTGCACCCTTCCTGAGCTTCTCTCCTCTACTCTCTAGACTTCAGTTCCACTGAACTACGTCCAGGTGCTTGAGCACCACAGCTTGTCTTGCCTCAGGACCTTTGCACCTGCTGCTTCCTCTGCTTAGAAAGGACCTCTCCCCCTCCCTTTACATCGCTGGACCCTTTTCATTATCTAGCTCTCGGCTGCAGCATCGCCTCTTCAAAGAGGGCTTTCCCAATCACCCGATCCAAACTGAGTGCCCCTTCTTATTTTCTCCTGCTGTTTCACTTCGAATTACTTATTGCAATTTTGCATATTCATTTATTTGTTGGAACATTTTCTTGCTTATTGTCTACTTTCCTTCTATACCATGAGAAATTTAAGGGCAGGTGCCATGACTGTTATTTTTACTCTATATACCCATCACCTAGACAAGTGCCTGGTACTCAAGTGGCTATTTGGTAAATATTGAGTGTGCTCAGTCACTGAGTCCTGTCTGAGCCTTTGGGGCCCTATGGACTACAGCCTGCCAGTCTCATCTGTCCATGGAATTTTCCAGGCAAGAATACTGGAGTGGGTTGCAACTTCTTACTCCAAGGGATCTTCCCAACCCAGGATTTGAACCCATATCTCCTGCGTCTCCTGAATTGGTAGGTGGGTTCTTTACAACTGAGCCACCTGGAAGCCCCTCAAGATGTTAGCTGTGGGAAAGCCTGTAACCTCAGTGTCATTGAGCTAAAGGACATGAACTTTGTCCACCCTAAGGCCATAAAGCTAGAATAAATTATAACTTACTGGAATGTTGAGAGAGGTGGTAGCCATGATCCCTCAGAACCTAGGGGATGGGGCTGAAAGGGTTTTATTCCTGAGGGTCAAGACCTCTTGAAAGTGGCTGCATAGGAGTGATCTTCCTTCCCTAGTGTGTTTGAGAAGGTTTTCTGGTTTTTGAGGAAGTGCACACATGTGTGTGTGTGCGTGCGTGCGCATGTGTGTGTGTGTGTACTGCCAATAACCTCTTTTATTCTTGCCTCAACCATTTCCACCATCCCAAATTGAGTGTTTTCTGGTATCACAAAATGAAAACTGTATCACCCAGTGTGCTGTTGCTACCAGAAACAAAGTCTGATTTATGGTCTGACACTTGAGATGGGCTCTGCTGGGGGCCTGCCATCATCTGCTCACTCAGTTTAGGCTGCTCTCCTTGGTCCTGAAATGAACTGTCTTTGTAATGTGTCCTTGCAGAAGGCTGCATCTCAAAGGCCCCCAAAGAACACAGATTCACATGTCCATGCACAGACACTGCCCTAGAGACACATATACATCATAAACTCATCCACACATACTCTCATGAATAGAGAGGTGGCAAAATATGTATGCATTAAACTCCTGCAATATTTATGCCAAGAACTAGGATGGTTTAGGTCCTTTTTTGGAAAGAAAAGGCAATCATATCTCCTGGGGTAGGCTGTTTGAAAATCCACAATTATTTTCTTTCTTGTGTCCTTGCCTATTGAAATGTGAGTTTGCACTTTTCCCATCTAGAAGTAGAGCCTCTTTCCTCATCCCAGGAATCTGGGCCGGTCTTATGAATTGCTTTAGCCCACAGAATGGGATGAAAATGAAAAAGTACCAGTTCCAAGCCTACATCCCAGGAAGACTTGAACACTCCCATTCTTTCTCTTAAAAACTTGCCCAAAGCAAAATAAAGTAAAAATAAAAATTAAAAAAAAAAAACAGACTTGCCCAGCATCAAGAAAGCTCAGGTTTTCTTGATGAAGAATAAAAGACCGTAGAGGGCAGAGATGAGCCATGCTAGCCGAGCCCTTTCTAGACAGGTCAGTTCCCACCAGACAGCAGACACATCAGGGAATCCTGCAGCAAGTGGCCTGACCCGGCCCAGGTCAGAAGAGTTGTCTAGTCAATTAATGGGCTTGTGAATAATAACAAATGATTGCTGTTTAAAGTCACTAAGTTTAAGATACCTTTTTTTACCTTAAAATAGCCAACAGATGTTCTTTTTTATGAAGGACTAAATTTGAACTTCTACTGAAAGCAATATGTCCTTAGAAGTCAGATGTCCATGCAGGACCCTGAAGAAATTCTCAGTTCAGTTCAGTTGCTCAGTCATATCTGACTCTTTGTGACCCTGTGGACTGCAGCACTCCAGGCTTCTCTGTCCATCACCAACTCCCGAAGCTTGCTCAAACTCATGTCCATCAAGTCAGTGGTGCCATCCAACCATCTCATCCTCTGTCGTCCCCCTTCTCCTCCTGCCTTCAATTCTACTGCTAATTATAAAGCACACAGAGGGACACGACCAAGTGAAAGTGAAAGTCACTCAGTCACGTCCGACACTTTGTGACCGCATGGACTATACAGTCCGTGCAATTCTTCATGCCAGAATACTGGAGTAGGTAGCCTTTCCCTTCTTCAGGGGATCTTCCCAGCCCAGGGATCAAACCCAGATCTCTTACGTTGCAGGTGGATTCTTTACCAGCTTAGCCACAGGGAAGCCCAAGAATACTGGAGTGGGTAGCCTGTCTCTTCTCTAGTGCATCTTCCTGACCCCGGAATTGAATCAGGGTCTCCTGCATTGCAGGTGGATTCTCTACCAACTGAGCTATGAGGGAAGCCCATGACTGAAAGAGCACTGCTTTGGGAGCAAATCTTCATCCTGACTCTGTCACCAACTGACCGTGTGGCTGTGGGCAAGTCACTTGACATCTCCGGACCTTGGTTCCTTAATCTGTATATTGCAAAAGCAAGCTTAGCTAATTTTAGGCCCTTCAGGCTCTGACATGTACTATACTCTCATGATTTTCAGCCTCCGCTACTTTCATCTATAAAGCAAGAAATTTGTCACGGTTCTTTCTGTCTCACAGGATAATCCAAAAGGATGAAGTGCCAGTTCCTCAGTGGCACCTCTGCTTCCAGATACTTTTAAGAACCTGAGAGTCTATGCAGCAGGAACAGACACCATGAGATGCTGGCTTTGTGATAATTCATTGAGTTTTATCAGCATATGTGAACATACAGATTTTCAGCTAATATTAGAAATTGAGATGGAACTGATGAAAGTGACTCCCAGGCAATCCCCATCACATCTCTTAAACAAAGTCCAAGCATCCTATTGGAACATGCACCCTGGTCCTCTCTTCTTTTCTCTTGGGTTCTTCTGGAAAAAGTTGCTTGGAGTTGTTTGCCTCCTCTGACCACACAAAAATCAGTATAAGTGTTGAATGGAGTGAAACTATTCCTGTGCATAGTTCTGAAAGAATTTTAATAATCTGAATGAAATTTGTTCCAGAAAAGGAATGTAGGCTCTACCAGGTTAGAAACCAAAATCTGGAGTATGGCTTAAGATAGTGTCGGTAACCCAGGAGACAGCATTGTGGGTGGACTGTGGGACTGTGGAATTAATACCAGGCATTTCCACGAAAGGACACCAAAATCGAGCCCATCAAAGGACTATAAACTTAAAGTCAATGGGAAAATCAGAGTCAAGGACCACGCACCCATGGTCAGCACCAATGCTAGCACACGACAGAGAATAAAGCCAGCAGGAACCCTTTTTCTGAAGATGTTTAAAAACAGTGTGAATGGTGTGTTCAGGATTTTGAGGGTTGCAAATCACAGAAAATCCCCTTCTAGCATGCATTAATCTGAAAGGGAATTTAGTGGATCACGAAACTGGAAATTCATGGAGTAGGATTAAGGCACGGCTTTATGCAGCGGCAATGTCACCAGGACCCAGTTTGCTTTGAGTCTCAGCTCAGCCTTGCGCTCCTTGATGTTGTCATTGACAGATTTCTCCTTCCAGGTATGAGAAGCTACAATTGCATCAGATCTTTCATCTGCTGCAATGTAAACCTGGAAGGAAGAGAGAGCTCCTCTTTCAACAGTGTATACGAACTCCAGGGTCTGATTCCTTTTGGTCCAGTTAGGGCATTTGATCATACTTGATCAGTCCCAGTGCCTAAAATTATACAATACACTGATTGGTTTAAACTGATTAGAGCTTACCCTGAGAGCTGGTAAGGCTCAGCTCCTCCCAAACTCTTAGAACTTAGTGGAGAAAAAGTAACTCCCTGAAGGAAACCCAAGATTCTTTTTGTTTAATCAGAAGATGAGTCAATAGATACTGCATGCTAAATTGCTTCAGTCATGTCCAGCTCTTTGCGACTGTAGCACACCAGGATCCTCTGTCCACGGGAATCTCCAGGCAAGAATACTGGTGTACCATTTCCTCCTCCAGGGGCTCGTCCTGACCCAAGGATCAAACCCACATCCCTTATGTCTTCTGCATGGGCAGTGGGTTCTTTACCACTAGTGCCACACGGGAAGCCCCTGTAGATATTAAGAGGCGGAGCCCAGAGGTGTTCACTACAGGCAGCTGTGGGTAGAAACATGGAACAAGAATCAGAATCCTTCCAGCCTACAAATTGAAGATTTTCTGAAAACAAAGAGTAAAAGTTGTTGCAAGCAGACAAAGGTCTAGATGATTAATTTTGTGAAATTGGCCAAATTACGAGTAGAGAGGAAGAAAACAGGCTTTTTGGAGAACTCCTTGTGGATTGCAGTATAGGAGTATAGGAGTTCAGGTCTTCTGAACATGGGATTCAGGAAAAGGATCTTCTTGACAGTTGGATACTTCTGGCTGATACATCTGAAACTGTGAAACCAGCCAAATGGAACTAAGGTTTCTAGGGACTATAGGTGGAAAAGGACACGGCAACCCATTCCAGGATTCTTGCCTGGACAATCCTGTGGGCAGAGGAGCCTGGTGGGCTGCCATCTATGGGATCACACAGTCAGACATGACTGAAGCGGCTTAGCATGCATGCATGCATTGGAGAAGGAAATGGCAACCTACTCCAGTGTTCTTGCCTGGAGAATCCCAGGGACGGAGGAGCCTAGTGGGCTGCCATCTATGGGGTTGCACAGAGTCGGACATGACTGAAGCGACTTAGCAGCAGCAGCAGCAGCAGCCAGGACTATAGAACTCAGAAAGATGAGTTGCTCTGAAGGGAAACAGGTTGGATTTTTTTTTAGTCTAGACATATTTTAAGGCATATCAAACAGAGCTCTGGTTCTTTTGTGCATTGTATATGCCTCAGATGCAGACTGCAGATGCAAAGGAGGTCACTCTTAATGCTTGAATTACCATAATGCCAAGCTCCCACCTGCTGGATTACAACATTTATAAAACATGACCATAGTCTTCTTTACAACTCTGTCACACTCTGTCTCCTGGGCCCAAAGCAGTTCTGCTTGTTCCTCGAGTCCATGATATCTCTCAACAAAACAACTCAATCAGCTTTTGGCTTTAGCCCTTTAACCAGTGAGGCTTAAACTTAGCATCTGGAGCTAGGGAAGAGAAGATATCATGGCATCTCTTCTCTCAGTTTTTATTTTCATCTCTACTCTGCACCTGGAGTCCAATGCACTGCCATCCTCCCCATAGCTTCTCCATAGATATACATAAATAAAAGTGGGGGTAATTCATTCACCCAACTAATATTTATTGAATATATAATAAACTAAGTGCTCAAGTCTACAGTTTGTTGGAGATAACAGAGAATAAAAAAAATGAACACAAAAGTGTGCGTGTTCAACCAGTGATAAATGCTATTAAAAACTATCTGTAATATATGTGTATATGTATAACTGAGTCACACACATGCAGAAAGAATTCTACTCTTTGAAATTTGGTAATGTTTATCTTTTTGCCAGTTTTTCTAAATGTCTTATGGATGTCTAATAACAATGTGTGAAATACAAACTTTTAAATATTCTTATGTATGGAGAAGGCAATGGCACCCCACTCCAGTACTCTTGCCTGGAAAATCCCATGGACGGAGGAGCCTGGTGGGCTGCAGTCCATGGGGTCGCCAAGAGTCGGACACGACTGAGTGACTTCACTTTCACGCATTGGAGAAGGAAATGGCAATCCACTCCGGTGTTCTTGTCTGGAGAATCCCAGGGACAGGGGAGCCTGTTGGGCTGCCGTCTATGGGGTCGCACAGAGTCGGACACGACTGAAGTGACTTAGCAGTAGCAGCAGCAGGATATGATTAATGTAAATTAATTATAAATCTATTATATTAAATTATGAGTGACATCATTCAAGATGCTCCTATTATTTTTTCTATACTTGATAAAATATTCTCAGAGAAATGCTAATATGCCTCACCAAGATTATACATTTTTCCCCTCATATTCCTTCTGATTTTTGCTTTATGTATCTTTGTAAGTTAAGGTATCTAATGGTTTATGATGTCTATCTTCTTTGTGGATCATACCTTTCATCATTAAAAATATTCATCTTTGTTTCATTTAAGATAAATAAATTAAACAACTGTCAGGATGAAAATTAATTGATGTTATTTATCCCTGGTGGCTCAGACGGTAAAATGTCTGCCTGCAGTGCAGGAGACCCAGGTTCGATCCCTGGATTGGGAAGATCCCTGGAGAAGGAAATGGCAACCCACTCAGTATCCTTGCCTGGAGAATCCCATGGATGGAGGCGCCTGGTAGGCTACAGTCCACGGGGGTCGCAAAGAGTTGGACACGACTGAGCTACTTCACTTTCACCTTCATCACAGCAACAGGCTAAAGAATAATAATCATATGATCATATCAGTAGATGCCGAAAAGGACTTCCCTCGTGGTCCAGTGGCTAAGAATCCACCTGCCAGTGTAGGGGACACAGTTCAATCCCTGCTCTGGGATGACTCCAGTGCCTCAGGACAACAAAGCCCATGCGCTGCAACTACTGAGCCCACGGACCCCAGGGCCCATGCTCTGCAACAAGGGAAGCCGCTGCAGCGAGAAGCCTGCAAAACCCATCTGGGGAAAGTCCATGTACAGCAATGAAGACCCAGCCCAGCCCAAAATGAACAAGCTATTTAAAAAGATAAAAAGTTTTTAGAAAGTAGATGCAAACATTTGACAAAATCCCAAATCCATTCACAACACATACTCTTAAAAAGCTAT
Source organism: Capricornis sumatraensis (assembly GCF_032405125.1). Lineage (NCBI taxonomy): Eukaryota > Metazoa > Chordata > Mammalia > Artiodactyla > Bovidae > Capricornis > Capricornis sumatraensis. Next base: position 212,089,010 of record NC_091070.1, read on the forward strand.
AAACACAGGGAAACTCCCTCCACTAGATAAAGAAGGTTTACAAAACCTATAGTTAACATCATACTTAATGGTGAGAAACTGGATCCTCTTCTGCTAGCATCAGGAACAAAGAAAGAATTCCCCCTCTTGCTCCTCATTTTCAACATCATACTGGAAGTCCTATCTAAGAATGTATACACACTGGGAAGGAAGGTTTAAAAACGGTGTTTGTTCACAGATGATATGATTTTTTTATGTAGGTAAAATCAGATGTTCAAGCTGGTTTTAGAAAAGGCAAAGGAACCAGAGATCAAATTACCAACATCCACTGGATCATCAAAAAAGCAATAGAGTTCCAGAAAAACATCTATTTCTGCTCTATTGACTATGCCAAAGACTTTGACTGTGTGGATCACAACAAACTGTGGACAATTCTGAAAGAGATGGGAATACCAGACCACCTGGCCTGCCTCTTGAGAAACCTGTATGAAGGTCAGGAAGCACCAGTTAGAACTGGACATGGAACAACAGACTGGTTCCAAATAGGAAAAGGAGTACGTCAAGGCTGTATATTGTCACCCTGCTTCTTTAACTTCTATGCAGAGTACATCATGAGAAACGCTGGACTGGAGGAAGCACGAGCTGGAATCAAGATTGCTGGGAGAAATATCAATAATGTCAGATATGCAGATGACACCACCATTATGGCAGAAAGTCAAGAGGAACTCAAAAGCCTCTTGATGAAGGTGAAAGAGGAGAGTGAAAAAGCTGACTTAAAGCTCAACATTCAGAAAACTAAGATCATGGCATCCAGTTCCATCACTTCATGGAAAATAGATGGCGAAACAGTGTCAGACTTCATTTTTTGGGCTCCAAAATCACTGCAGATGGTGATTGCAGCCATGAAATTACTCCTTGGAAGGAAAATCATGACCAATCTAGACAGCATATTAAAAAGCAGAGACATTACTTTGCCAGCAAAGGTCCATCTAGTCAAGGCTGTGGTTTTTCCAGTGATCATGTATGGATGTGAGAGTTGGACTGTGAAGAAAGCTGAGCGCTGAAGACTTGATGCTTTTGAACTGTGGTGTTGGAGAAGACTCCTGAGAGTCCCTTGGACTGCAAGGAGATCCAACCAGTCCATCCTAGAGGAGATCATAGGTGTTCATTGGAAGGACTGATGTTGAAGCTGAGACTCTAATACTTTGGCCACCTGATGTGAAGAGTTGACTCATTTGAAAAGACCCTGATGCTGGGAGGGATTGGAGGCAGGAGGAGAAGGGGACGACAGAGGATGAGATGGTTGGATGTCATCACCGACTTGATGGATATGGGTTTGGCTAAACTCCAGGAGTTGGGGATGGACAGGGAGGCCTGGCATGCTGTGATTCATGGGGTCACAAAGAGTCGGAGACAACTTGAACAAGTGAACTGACTGACTGACTGACTGAAAATCAGAGAACTAACAACAAAAATGCCTGTAACCTATCAGTAATTATAGCAAAGTTTCAGGTTACAAGGTTAACATACAAAAGTTAATTGCTTTTATAAAGACAAGCAATGAAAATTGTAATATGAAATTTAAAACTGGTATCATTTACATTATCACCAGTGAAAATGTTAGTGGCTGTCATGTCCGTATCTTTGCAAGCCCATGGACTGTAGCCTGTCAGACTCCTCTGTTCATGGAATTCTCCAGGCAGGAATACTGGAGTTGGTAACCGTTCCCTTCTCCAGGGATCTACCTGACCCAGGGATCAAACCAGTGTCTCCTGCACTGCAGGCAGATTCTTTACCATCTGGGCCGGCTGGGAAGCCCCCCAAAGTGAAATACTTTAATGTAAATCTAACAAAATATGTATCAGATCTACAAGAGGAAAATGATAAAACTATAGTAAAGAAATAAAAGAAGATCTAAGTAAGTGGAGAGATATTCACATACAGGAAAAGGAAAACTCAACATTGTCAAAATGTCAGTTCTTCTCAACTTGATGTATAGATTCAGTGCCATGCCGATCAAAATCACATCAAATTATTTTATGTATGTAGAGAAAGGGATTCTAAATCTGCTGTGGAGAGGCAAAAGACCTAGAATAGATAAGACAAAAAAAGCGTAGGAGAAAATCTTAGGAATAGGGGGCAGGCAAAGAAGTCTGAATACTTGACACCAAAAGCATGATTTCTAAAAGGAAAAACCTGATGAATTGAATCTCATCAAAATTTAAACCTTTTGTTCTGTGAAAGGTCAGATGAAAAATATGAAAATACAAGGCTGAAAAAAATATTTGCAAAACACACACCAAGCAAAAGACTAGTATTTGGAGGAATTCAGTAGAGCAATTCCATAAGGTTGTTTTGAACTTCTGGGCTCACCCTCAAGCTGCACATGTATGATTTCAATCTTAATCAACATATCAAAGAAGTTGAGAATTAAACTAACAGATAGCTCAACATCCAAACCCAAGCCTATTCTCTAGGTAGCACGCATGTGGGAAAGGTTAATATTGCACTGAGAATCTTTTGAAAGTTGAACCCTCATTGCAACCACAATCCACAGAAGGGCTGACCTTGAATCCTGTTGCTAACCTGGTTGGTTGCCTGTTAAAACAACAATATCAACATCTGCATAGGATTTAAACAAGAGTCAAAGTCTCATAGCATAATATTCAAAATGTCCAGAATACAATTCAGAAATCATTCACCATACAATGAAGCAGGAAAAGCTCAACTTCTATCCCTCAGTCAACAGATGCCAAAATCAAGATGGCACAGATGTTCAGATTATGACAAGACTAAAAGTAGCTCTTATTAAAATGCCCCAACAAGCAGTGTAAACACTCCTGAAACAAACGGCAAAATGAAAATTCTCAGCAAAAAAAACTGAGCTGAAAAACACAGTAACCGAAACAAAAAGCTTCAATGGAAGGGCTCAACAGCAAAATGGAGACAACAGAGGGAAAAAGAAATTTGAGGATAGATCAATAAAGAAATGATTTAATCCAAACAACAGAAGGAAAGGAGTTTAAAAATAACGGATAGTGCCTTGGAAACCTGTAGGACAATAACAAAATGTCTAACATCTGATACATGCAACAACATCCTCATCAGAACAGTAAAAATTCAAAAGATTGACAACAAAGTATCACCAAGGATGAGGAGAAACCAGAACTCTCTTATGTTACTCATAGGGGTAGCACATCTACTTTGGGATACATTCTGGTGGTTTTTATAAAGTTAAGCCTACAGCTACCCTGTGACTCACTAATTACAGTACTAGGTGTTTACCCAAGAGAAATAAAAGCAAATGTCCAATCACAAAAGTTGTTCATGGCAGTTTTAGTCCTAAAGCCAAAACCAAAAGCAACTAAATGTATATCAGTATGAGAATCAGTTCAGTTCAGTTCAGTCACTCAGTCATGTCCGACTCTTCGCGACCCCATGAATCGCAGCACGCCAGGCCTCCCTGTCCATCACCAACTCCCAGAGTTCACTCAGACTCACGTCCATTGAGTCAGTGATGACATCCAGCCATCTCATCCTCGGTCGTCCCCTTCTCCTCCTGCCCCCAATCCCTCCCAGCATCAGAGTCTTTTCCAATGAGTCACCTCTTTGCATGAGGTGGCCAAAGTACTGGAGCTTCAGCTTTAGCATCATTCCTTCCAAAGAAATCCCAGGGTTGATCTCCTTCAGAATGGACTGGTTGGATCTCCTTGCAGTCCAAGGGACTCTCAAGAGTCTTCTCCAACACCATAGTTCAAACGCATCAATTCTTTGGCACTCAGCCTTCTTCACAGTCCAACTCTCACATCCATACATGACTACTGAAAAAACCATAGCCTTGACTAGATGGACCTTAGTCGGCAAAGTAATGTCTCTGCTTTTGAATATGCTATCTAGGTTGGTCATAACTTTTCTTCCAAGGAGTAAGCGTCTTTTAATTTCATGGCTGCAGTTTAATTTCACCATCTGCAGTGATTTTGGAGCCCAAAAATATAAAGTCTGACACTGTTTCCACTGTTTCCCCATCTATTTCCCATGAAGTGATGGGACCAGATGCCATGATCTTCGTTTTCTGAATGTTGAGCTTTAAGCCAACTTTTTCACTCTCCTCTTTCACTTTCATCAAGAGGCTTTTTAGCTTCTCTTCACTTTCTGCCATAAGAGTGGTGTCATCTGCATATCTGAGGTTATTGATGTTTCTCCCAGCAATCTTGATTCCAGCTTGTGTTTCTTCCAGTCCAGCGTTTCTCATGATGTACTCTGCATATAAGTTAAAGAAGCAGGGTGACAATATACAGCCTTGACACACTCCTTTTCCTATTTGGAACCAGTCTGTTGTTCCATGTCCAGTTCTAACTGTTGCTTCCTGACCTGCATACAGGTTTCTCAAGAGGCAGGTCAGGTGGTCTGGTATTCCCATCTCTTTCAGAATTTTCCACAATTTCTTGTGATCCACACAGTCAAAGGCTTTGGCATAGTCAATAAAGCAGAAATAGATGTTTTTCTGGAACTCTATTGCTTTTTCCATGATCTAGCAGATGTTGGCAAGTTGATCTCTGGTTTCTCCACCTTTTCTAAAACCAGCCTGAACATCAGGGAGTTCACAGTTCACGTATTGCTGAAGTCTGGCTTGGAGAATTTTGAGCATTACTTTACTAGCATGTGAGATGAGTGCAATTGTGCAGTAGTTTGAGCATTCTTTGGCATTGCCTTTCTTTGGAATTGGAATGAAAACTGACTTTTTCCAGTCCTGTGGCCACTGCTGAGTTTTCCAAACTTGCTGGCATATTGAGTGCAGCACTTTCACAGCATCATCTTTCAGGATTTGAAACAGCTCAACTGGAATTCCATCACTCCACTAGTATGAGAATGGGCTTCTAAAATTATGATATATTCATACAATGGAATATTGATCAGCAATTTAAAAAAAAGTGTGTCATTGATTCATACCACACGGTTAAATATCACAGGTATTATATCGAGCAAAAAAGCCAGACACAAAAATTTTCATATTATATTGTTACACACAACCAATGGTGAAAAATGTTTGTCTTTGGGTTGTGGATGTGAATTGACTTGGAGAAGACGTGAAAGAATTTTTTGATGCAGATGCGGATAGCAAAGATGCATCAAAGATGTACCTGTTTGTCAAAACTACACAGTTTACTATAGGACCCCTTGCAATCCCACTTCTGGGCATACATCCAGAGAAAAACATGATCAGAAAGGATACAGGCATCCTGATGTTCACTGCAGTACTGTTTACATAGCCAAGACATGCAAGCAACCTAGATGTCCATCGACAGAGGAATGGACAAAGATATGGTTCATATATACCATAGAATGTTCCTAAACCTTTCAAAAGGAATGAAATAATGCCATTTGCAGCAACATGGACAGACCTAGAGATTGCCATACAGAGTGAAGTAAGTCAGAGAAGGAGAACTATTACAGGACATCCCTTTTATGTGGAATCTAAAAAAGAAATGATACAAATGAGCTTATTTACCAAACAGAAACAGGCTCACACACTTAGAGAATGAACTTTTGGTTGCCATGGGAAGGATGGGGGAAGAGATTGTCCAGGGATAGTACAGGGATGGACATGTACACACTGATGTAGTTAAAATGGATAACCAACAAGGACCTAGTGTACAGCACATGGAACTCTGCTCAGTGTTATGTGGCAGCCTGGATGCGAGGGGAATGTAGGGGAGAATGGATACTTGCGTGTGCTTTGGCTGAGTCCCTTTGCTGTTTATATCACAACATTGTTAATCAGGTCGACTCCAATGCAAAATGAAAAGTTAAAAAAACTATACAGCTTACATTTATTTTAACATATATATGAAAGTTATTTTTAAAATAAACTATTTTTAAAAATATAAATAAAATATAAAATAAGATGGAACCAGCCATGTGTAGAGAGGGAGAGAAAGTCAAAGACAAACATTACAGCATCCGTAAATCTTGATTCTAACAAAATACTTGTTCTGTTTGAGAGGATAAAAGGTCGACAGGACCAGAAAAGCTGATAAGCATGGAATGAGAAAGCCATTGAGCTAGATGTGGCCCAGATCATGCAGGCCCAGCTAAGCCGGAATGAGCGTACATTTTATTTAAAGTGTCAGTTCAGTTCAGTCGCTCAGTTGTGTCCGAAACTTTATGACCCCAAGAACCGCAGCACTCCAGGCCTCCCTGTCCATCACCAACTCCCAGAGTCCACCCAAACCCATGTCCATCGAGTCAGTGATGCCATCCAACCATCTCATTCTCTGTCGTCCCCTTCTCCTCCTGCCCTCAATCTTTCCCAGCATCAGGGTCTTTTCAAATGAGTCAGCTCTTCGCATCAGGTGGCCAAAGTATTGGAGTTTCAGCTTCAACATCAGTCCTTCCAATGAACACCCAGGACTGACCTCCTTCAGGATGGACTGGTTGGATCTCCTTGCAGTCCAAGGGATTCTCAAGAGTTTTCTCCAACTCCGCAGTTCAAAAGCATCAATTCTTCAGCACTCAGCTTTCTTTATAGTCCAACTTTCACATCTGTACATGACCACTGGAAAAAACATAGCCTTGACTAGACGGACTTTTGTTGGCAAAGTGATGTCTCCGCTTTTTAATATGCTGTCTAGGTTGGTCATGATTTTCCTTCCAAGGAGTAAGCGTCTTTTAATTTCGTGGCTGCAATCACCATTTACAGTGAGTTTGAAGCCCCCCAAAATAAAATCTGACGCAGTTTCCACTGTTTCCCCATCTATTTGCCATGAAGTGATGAGACCAGATGCCATGATCTTAGTTTTTTGAATGTTGAGCTTTAAGCCAACTTTTTCACTCTCCTCTTTCACTTTCATCAAGAGGCTTTTTAGTTCCTCTTCACTTTCTGCCATAAAGGTAGTGTCATCTGTATATCTGAGGTTATTGATATTTCTCCCGGCAATCTTGATTCCAGCTTGTGCTTCCTCCAGCCCAGAGTTCCTCATGATGTACTCTGCATAGATGTTAAATAAGCAGGGTGACGATACATACTTGGAGCATACAGGGAGCCTTGCTGTACTCCTTTTCCTATTTGGAACCAGTCTGTTGTTCCATGTCCAGTTCTAACTGTTGCTTCCTGACCTGCATACAGGTTTCTCAAGAGGCAGGTCAGGTGGTCTGGTATTCCCATCTCTTTCAGAATTTTCCACAGTTTATTGTGATCTGCACAGTCAAAGGCTTTGGCATAGTCAATAAAGCAGAAATAGATGTTTTTCTGGAACTCTGTTGCTTTTTCGATGATCCAGCGTATGTTTGCAATTTGATCTCTGGTTCCTCTTGCCTTTTCTAAAATCAGCTTGAACATCTGGAAGTTCGCAGTTCACATATTGCTGAAGCCTGGCTTGGAGAATTTTAAGCATTACTTTACTAACATTTGAGATGAGTGCAATTGTGCGGTAGTTTGAGCCTTCTTTGGGATTGCCTTTCTTTGGGATTGGAATGAAAACGGACCTTTTCCAGTCCTGTGGCCACTGCTGAGTTTTCCAAATTTGCTGGCATATTAAAAGTGTAATGGAAAGCTATTGGGGTTTTAAGCAGGGAAACATTTTGATTGTGTTTTTACTCTTGCCATCATGTGGGGAATAAATTGGAGCAGCCAAGAGCCAAACCAGGGAAACTGGAAGAGGCCAGTGCAGTCGTCTTGGGAAGAAATGAAAGTGGGACTTGGAGTTAGCAATAGTAGAGAGAGGAAAGTATCTTGTTTCAAGCTATAGGAGATGGAAATAATTGAACTTGAGATGGGTTGAATATGGAGGAAGGGATTAAGGGGTGGGGAGAAACAAGTATGGCATCCAGGTTTCTGACTTGAGAAATTGAGTAGAAGGTGGTGCCATTCACAAAGGTGGGAAAGATTAGGAGAAGTTCCTGTGTGGGGAGAGAGAGGAGCCTGAGGACATCTGGATACGTTAAATCTGAGAATCAAATGGAGAGGTCAATGACATGCTGTGTAATAGTCAGAAGAGAGTTTCATCTGGGGATATGGATTCAGGCGTCATCAGCCTGTGATGCCACTCAAGGTTCTGGAAGTGGATGAGGGCGAAGAGAGAGCAAAAGTCCCCAGGCGTCCTGGAGGAACATAGAGAAGCCCACAGAGGAGTCCAGTGCAGACCTACTGGACGCAGGAGAGGGCACTGTGGGGAGCCAAGTAGCCAGAGGACCGGGAGCAACAGGAGACAGGGGTGCCAGGAGAGCTTGGAGGAGAAGCCTACCTGCGTCCAAAGAGTTGCGTCAACTCTGTTGAAAGAAGCTGAGAGATCATGTAAGCGTAAAGTGAGGCAGTAAAGGCCTTCCCTGATAGCTCAGCTGGTAAAGAATCCATCCCCATCGCAGGAGACTCTGGTTCAATTCCTGGCTCAGGAAGATCCGTTGGAGAAGGGATAGGCTACCCACTCCAGTATTCTTGGGCTCCCCTTGTGGCTCAGCTGGTAAAGAATCCACCTGCAATGCAGGAGACCTGGGTTGGGAAGTGTCCCTGGAGAAGGGAAAGGCTACACATTTCAGTATTCTGGCCTAGAGAATTCCATGGATGGTATAGTCCATAGGGTCACAAAGAGTCGGACACAACTGAGCGACTTTCACTTTCACTTTTGACAAATCATTTACAGATTGAGTGTGCATGCTTGCTAAGTCGTTTTAGTTATGTCTGACTCTTTGTGACCCCATGGACTGTAGCCTGCCAGGCTTTTCTACCCATGGGGTTCTCCAGGCAAAAATACTGGCGTGGCTTGCCATGGCTTCCTGCAGAGGGTCTTCCTGATCCAGAGATCCAGCCTGTGTCTCTTACATCTGCTTTGGCAGGTGGATTTTTTACCACTAGTGCCACCTGGAAGCTTGAGCAGTGGAAGCTAAGTCCAGACTGCACTGAATAAAATCAAACCTGGAAGCCGAGCAAGGATAGTGTAGATGTGGCCCTCCCATTCTAGAATATTTACTATGAAGGGACTCAAGAGAATTGGTCTGTAGAAGAAGGGTTTTGAGAGGGAAAGCATGATGAAAGAGGGATTGCTGGCCAGTGATGAGGGTCCTCCTGCGGACAGGCTAATTTCCATGTGCATTCAGTATGAGATTTCTTAACGTAGGTCTTGGTGAAGAAAGGAGTTAAATTAAAAAATGGCACAAAGAGAAGCTGATCTGCTTGGATATGTGGTGTATTTAACCTGTTGGATGCAAGCATGGAGGAGACAAATGGCTGAGTCTATCCACAGCTGGAGTTTTTCAGAAGAACTGATAAATGAAGAGATCAGCAAGGGGCCTGAGGCTCTTTACAAGGCAGTGGTTATAGCAATGTACCCCAGAATCTCAGTGATAAAAGCAGGGAATTGATGACAAAGGGGAGCTGATGAGGGTGGGAAAGTATATGTGCTGGGGGAGATGAGAATCAATTTTGTATTATATTTCAAAATACAATGTGGGTGTACTTGAAAAAGTGAATGTATGGATAAGTTGTAGTCAGAGGGCAAGGTGCTGGAATTACAATTTTGGAGCTAGCAGTACCATTTGGGGTGATATTTTAGAGTCCAGAGGAAAGCCTTGGGCATCATTTTTGAGTGGAAGAAAAGTGTCCTTGGAGATGCAGAGGTACAAAAACCTAAAAGATGGTGGTATTACAGCAAAGGGAAAAAAAGACAAACACATTCAGTCATTTTGACAATATTTGAAGTTAAAGTCCTTGGTTTTTAGTTCTGTAAGTCTATTATATTGCTTTAAGTAGAATGGTTTTAAATGTGTGTAATGAACAAGATCAAATGACTTCCATTTGTTTTGGGGCTGCTAATGAGAATAAATTGTATCTAAGATACGGAAAAAAGGGGGGATGTATTGGTTTTCTTGGGCTGCCATAACAAAGTACCATAGATTGGGTTACTTAGCAGAAATTTATTTTCTCAGCATTCTGGGGGCCAGAAGTCCAAAAATTTAATGGCTTGGTTTCATTTTGTCTAAGCTCTCTCTTTTTGGTGTTTAGATGGCTGTCCTCTCACTGTGTGCTCAGGGAATGGTCCCTCACTCTTCTGTGTACCCTAATCTCTTCTTTTTATCCTTGGATACCAGTCATATTGGATTAGGGCCCACCCACATGTACTCATTTTACCTTAATTATCTCATTAAAGGTACTAACTTGACAAAGATTCTCTCTTTGACCAAACTCTAGTCAGGATCCTCTGAACTCTCTTCTTAAATAGGTCCCGACTTTTGGCTTTTCATGCATTACTCAGTTTTAGTAAGAATCCTGCTAAGTCATTTTAACCAAAATCTCCTCAATATCTAATCAGATTCCTCATCCTTCCACATGCCCCAGCTGATGTCTGATCACCTTGACCTGCCTTAAGCAAGAATCTCATTACGTCCCTGATGCTTCACCTTAGTAATATTCTATCCATCAACCTCCTGCCTGGCTCCTTGGCTATAAAAACCCCCACTTTTCCTTATCATATCTGGAGTGGAGCCCAGTCTCTCCTCTATCACAAAACTCCAGCTGGGGAGCCCCTGTACCTATTGCAATAGTCTGCTGAACAGTCTGCCTTCATGTTCTTCAACAAGTGTCATGAATAAGTTCTAAACAGTCTTCAAGTACAGCCATGTTCTTTTTGTTTGCTGGTTTTGTTTTGGATCTGCTTACAGTCATATTCTGAGGTCCTAGAGGTTAGCACTTCAACAAGTGAGCTGGAGGGGCACAGCTCACCCAGTGGCAATGGGGAATTGTTTGTGGACTTGAGGGTACTCAGCAACTCGGACCTAAAGGAAGCCAGAGACCAGGGCCTTAAGCGGTCAGTGAATGGAGGCCTGACCAGGCTGGAGGCGACAGCAGTGGAGGGGCATATGTGAGGGGAGCTGCGTCTCAGAAGGACAGCGGCTTCTGAAAAGAGTGAGATCATTGGGAAGCGGCCATGAGGAGTAAGAACAACCAGGCCTCTATCCCTGGTCCAGAGGCATTTGGAAATACAAACCTGAAGATGCAATTTCCTCCTGAGAGGCTGTCTGAGTCGTGATAGTGTCAGGGGCCAGCCATGTTTCCACAAGGGCAGGAGGTAGACGGGATATTGGGAGAAGAAGCTGAGGATTCTGGGGAGTTTACCCACCAGAGCAGGAGTCTACACGAGCAGTGTCTGGGCCCCATCCCTATGGCATCTCTGCATGTGTGTATGCCCACGTGCAAGTTCCATCTCTATCAAAGCCACTATTCAGGCTTCCCCATCGCCAAAGCAATATTTCTCATTGTCTACTATCCTTGTGAGACCTTTCCACAACTTTAAATTGGTGGTTGGAAGAACCACAGTTACTCAGTGGTAAGACTGGGCCACTTATGAAATGGCAGGTGACTTTTCGATTGAAATTTCAAATCCATGTGTCAGTTTGTTCCTGGTGAGAAATACCCCCAAGAGCACACATAACCCACTTTCTCTCCATTATTCCAAAGACAGCCTGAAGCTGAAGAATCATATCCTGGGATTTGGCGTCTCTGTTGGTCTTTCTCATCAAAAAGATCCAATTAAAGTGCCAAAGGCTGAAATGCCTTTTTATTTCATTCACGTGAGGTCAGGTGATTGCTCCCTTCAGATTTGTACTTTAATGTTCAAAATAAAAAGTCAGCTTGTACCGTCTTAAACTAATTCCACAAGATACACTTGGCCAAATAAGCACGTGCAGATGCAGACGTTTGAGTCTGAGCTGGAACATCTAAAGGACAGGCTGTGCCTGCACATTTAGTACATCTTACTCCGTGGAATGAGCCAGGCACTTTAGTAAGATGACGCCCTGCTGAAGACTGGCGAAAAACAAGAATGAACCTGAACCAGGGCAGGCTCCCTCAGCTTAAATAGACAGGAATCCCAGAACGAGGACCTAAAGGAGGTGGGTTGAAGTAGAATGATCTTAATCACCAGGAGGAAAGAAATCAAGACTTAAAGAAAGAAAGAAATAGAGTATAGGAGAATATCTGGGCAGCTCATTTTAAATAATGATAAAATCGTTATGGAGATAATTCTATTTTCATTTATTTAACTATAATTTTCAAAAACCTATTTTGTCTCATGTCTAACACTAGTTCCTCGGAACTTAAGAAAGGCAGGACTCCTCTCCCTAAGGATCTCCCAGTTAAGGGGGAAGACAGACAGTCAAAGATGGCATCAATGCCCATTAGAACACGGTCTAGACTAGATTCTGATTCCCAACCTGCAGAATGAGGAGCCTGGGGCAGAGGGCATTCAGAAAGGCAAAGTTTTATTGCACTAGGCATTTTCTACAAAAAGTCATTTCACATATGTATGTGCTATTTTAAAGGAGAGTGGATAAAATTGTGACCAACAGAAAGAAAGCTCATTTAAATGATTTTCTGAACTCATGTAGCTTCCTGTCATTATGTATTTTCCCAATCAACGGATATTAAAAGTGTAGCTGCATTTGGGAATCCAGGAAGTATTTTGAAGTTCAAAAAGAACTTAAAATAAGGAAGAGCTGGTGACCACAGGTGTAGTCACCAGCATCGCATCATTGTTTCCCAGTGCGATCCCAGCTCACTGCAAGTGGACTCTGGTCCAGAGCTAACCCTTCACCTGGATTCTAGATTCCACACCCCCCTCCTTCTTGGGGACCTCACCCCACCACTTATCTCTCCTCTTTGATATTTTTACTCTTTCCCTGTCTACCAGATCTTTCCCTTTAGTCCATATAATGCTCAGGTCTCTTTCATCTTGACAGGAATATTCTCCATCATGTCATCTCCACAGACATTTATTTGGCTTCTGTATAACCTTGCCTGGCATGTCAGGAAAAGACCCGCTGAGAATGTGGAAGCTGACCTCAGAACAATGAGTGGGCTCTGAGCAGCAGATGCAGGAACAAGGCATAGGATGGGGTTCCCAGACTTTCATTTTTCCTCCTAAACTATCTCTCTAAGACATCTGCTTTTCTCCATCTTCAACACCAGCTGCTCCAAGCTGCCATCAGCTCCTGCCTGGATATTGTAATGTCCTCATAACTGGTCTAACTGTGCTCATTCTTGCCTCCTATCTATCTGGTCTCCACACTGCAGACTGAACAGCTTTTTCAGACTGTGACTCCTCCTCCAGCTTCTTGCTACCACCACCTCCACAGCTCCAGGGTTCCAGCCTCTAACTCTCCTGCCTCATGGAGCATCCCTCATTTTCTGATACCTTCCTCTCTCACCTACATTGGCCTCACAGTACCCTGTATTACTCGCTCATCATGAGAAATTTTCACATGATTCCTTGGCCTAAATTCACTGGTAAGGAATTTGATTTCATTTTAAGAGCAATGGGAAATCACTGAAGGATTTTTAGGCATGAAAGTGACTGCATATGATCTGAAACATTCCTAAAACGGCACCCTGGCTACTAGTGAATAGTAAATAGACGAGGGCAATGGGTGAAGCAGAGACCATTGTGGGAAGGAGATTTCTGAGATTCAGGTAAGAAACAATGGTGACTTGGACCCAGGTTATGGCACTATAGATGGAAAGAAATAGACACGCAGAGATACAGTGGGGGCTGGAACCAATAGGATTTGGTTATGGATTCAGTGACAGAGAGTGAGAGAAATGAAGGAATTGAGAATGACTCCTAAGATTCTGACTTGAGCAATTTGAGTGGGTGCTGCTTTCATTTACTGAAAGCCTGTGGAAGGCTCAGGTATGGAGGCATATTGTCCTATCTTTACTGACCACCTGCCCTTCCAGCTATTTATGGGATGTGAGTTGCTAAAGTAATTGGGGTGTGGAGTGCTTGATCAGGAGCAAACTGAAAGATGCCAAAGTATAGAGAAGATTGAGGGGCATGGCCTATAGAAAGCATTGTAAAAATCACCCCTTGGAGATGAATCTGAAGTGTTAAGCCTTGCTGGACCATAGCATGAGCATTTACCCTCTCTGTAGACCAGCTCCTCTTCCTTTCCTTCCTTCCCTACCCAGCATAGATACTACTTCTTATCATACTCTTGCCAATACCCGTGCCCCAGTGTTCCCCAGTGGAACTTCTGGCAAAGCATCAACTTTGGATGAATCCAATTATCACTCATCTCTGGTTGCTAAGCACTGCTGGAAATCCATACCGATCGGTGTTACTATAAATCATTGATGCCACTCTGAATTTATGGTCTTCGACTTCACATGGACCCTCAACGCTGCCTGGCAATCCTTCCCTATTTCCCTTGCCAGCTCTCCTTCTCCACAGGGGCCACTGCAGATTTTAACTCTCTCTTAGACGTCACATTCCCTTCTCTGAGCAGCTTAATTCACGACTGCCTCCCAGAGAATATACAAGCTGTCAAAAAGGAGAACTACCTCAGCCTTCTAGCAACCTCACTTAAGTTTAAAACTATTCTCTCTTACGTCTCTCTGGTTACAGATCTCTTCTTCTGTGTAAAAGTAATGCTTCCACTTGGATCTCATTCCCTTTTATTTTCAGAAATCTTTCTTTATCCCCTCTATTCCCCATATTATTTACCCATTACTTTACCAGCTCCTTCCCAACTGCACTGAAATTTGTCAGGTCACCCTCCCCCCATCTTTAAAATTCTTTAAAGAACCTTGTCTTCTTCCCCTAACTAGTGACTGCCAGATCTCTCTGCCTTTTTTTTTTTTTTTTAATGTGGACCATTTTAAACTCTTTATTGAATTTGTTACAATATTTCTTCTGTTTTATGTTTTGGGTTTTGGGCCACGAGGCATGTGAGATCTTAAGCCTCCAACCAAACCCACACCCCCTGCATTGGAAGGCAGCATCTTAGCCACTGGACCACCAGGAAAGTCCCCTTCTCCTTTTTTCTTATTAAAACTTTCTGAAAATACTGTCAGCACTGTATGTGTCACCAGTTCTCACCAAGCACTGTCTCATAAACTGCCATAGTCTTGCTTTCATGGTGAGCCTGCCCTCATCATTGTTCCCTGCTTGAAATGACCTCCATTCAAAATCCTGGTTGTCATCTTTCAATCACTATGCACCTTGGATCCTTGGCTACCTGACGCTGTCAGCCACTCCTTCCTCCTGGAAACCCTCTCCTCCCCTCGGCACCCTCTCCTGGTCTTCATATGAATACTTAGGATATCACTTAGTCTTCCTTTTCTTGACCTTGGATGACAGAGTTCTGTGCTGGGCTTTCTTCTCTTTTCCCTGTGTACTTGAATCTTGGATGCATTCTGTGCATCCAAGGGTATTTGCAAGATGATCCCAATTTTCTACCCCTCCCTGTATCTATGTTGTTTTTAATGTAACTTTGCAACTCCTCCTTTCAAAAGGTAGAATTTGTTTTTTTAACCTCTTGAGTCTGGACTGGCCTTGACTTACTTTGGGCCATAGAATATGGCAAAGCAAAACTGTACCAGATTCTAGCCCAGGCTAGCCACCTGGATGATGAGAGTCTATGGCATAATCACCTCGGCCAATTACCAATCAAGTAGCTGGTAAGTGAGGCTGACTGAGACCAGCCTCAGCCAACCCACCAGCTGACCGTGGACACGTGGACAAGCTCGTCTGAGGTCAGTCAGGTCTGGCCAAGATGATATAACTTACAAACTCATGGAAGTCACTACACTCAGGGATAATTTGCAATAAGCAAAAGTTAGCTGATAGAGTTCCACTTCCTCCTCATGTCGCAATGGTCATCTCTGTGCTGGTCATTTGCTAGATGCTATCGCTAGCATAGATACACCATCTGAAGGCCAGACTCACAACTATACTTGCCTAGAATCCCATGGACAGAGGAGTCTGGTGGGCTAGAGTGCAGGGGGTCACAAGGAGTCAGACACGACTGAGCAGGCACACTATGCTACTAGACCACAGCATTTATCCTGGTCCAGGTGCCACACACATCTCTCTCTTTATTCTCTCAACCACCCTATCTGGTGGATTTTTCCATTACCCCATCTTACAAGTGAGAAAACCTAGACAAGAGAAGTTAGTGACGTGCCCATGGTCCCAGAGCAGGGATTGGTAGCTTAAGGATTTGCATCCACAACTCCGGTGCCTTTCCTCCCTGCTTGCTGTTCCAAGTACGTCTACACTCTCACCTCTTTAACTTCACTGACGTTGACTCTTCTTCCTTACACATTCCCTCCCTGGGCTCTTCTTGGCTGACTCCTACGTATCCTTTAGAAGCCTGATTGGATAGTACCTCCTTAGGAAGTTTCTCTGACTTTCCCTTCTTCCCGAAGAATGGACTAGATGGCCCTCCTCTCTGCCACCGCAGTATCCCCTGCAAACTCTACCTACTCCACTGCACTGTATTGAAACTGTGTCCCTCCACAGACTGTAAACTCCTGCAGACAGGAACTCTGGCCCCAGGAATGGGGCCATTGGGTGCAAGGTTCAGCTCACCCAGCCAGGCACCAAAGCCGATATACACCAAAAGATATTACCATGGCACTACCCAATGTGAGGCAAGTAGAACCAGAATGCCTAAAACTGATTGAAATGCCAGCTATTCATCCAGAGATGGAAATTTCAGTCCATTTGGCAATTTCCAAGGCAATGGGTCCTAAAAATGAACCTTTCACAGTCAGGGAATTTGCAAAGTCACTCACCCCAACCTCTAATATGTGGGCTTGAAGAGAAACTGCAAGAGATTACAGGGTTTGTGCTCTTTCTTCTTTATTTCATTGCTTGACACTTTTTCAGGAAAACAGACCCTAAAAGGCGCTGGAAATGAGAGATTTAAGGAATGGAATCCATCTGTCTGGCCATATCTCAGGCAATGCAAAATTCAAATGGCCCCAAAAGGGCACTTCGCTTTTGACAGTGAAAGCAAACCCTCTCTGGATGGGCAGGGCTTCCCCAGAGCCCCATTTCAGAGGCTGCCATCATCCTGCTGGGGAAGGGGAGGCATCATACGGTGCAGGGCTACCAACTCCACTTCAGCCAACTTTGATGTGATGAGACGGTGGTGAAAAATGCTGCCTTCAGGAAAGGAGAGTCTTTCGAGAACAAAATCCTGGGTTCTAGTATGTGTCCCAAGCAATTTAAAAAAACCATTTGGAAGTGTGCAGGGTGCGAACGGTGATAAGGTGCTATAACAGGTCTAGAATAGTTTGAAACTTAGAAACACTTAGGAATCTTCTGCCGCCTACCTTTTTACTGCCGCCTCCTCCTAAAAATCTTTGATTCTAAACTTAAGTGCAGAGCTTCCCCTGGTGGCTCGGTGGTAAAGAATCTGCCTACCAATGCAGGAGACATAGGTTTGATCCCTGGTCGGGGAAGAGTCCACGTGCTGCAGAGCAACCTGAGCCTGTGCTCTTGAGCCTGGGGGACATCCCTGGTGGCCCAGATGATAAAGAACCCACCTGCAATACAGGAGACCCAGATTTGATCCCTGGGTTGGGAAGATCCCCTGGAGAAGAGAATGACTCCCCACTCCAGTATTCTTGCCTGGAGAATTCTATGGACAGAGGAACCTGGTGGGCTACAATCCATGGGGTCCCAAAGAGTCGGACACAATTGAGCGACTAACACTTTCCCTTTCTAGAGCCCAGGAGCCACAACTACTGAAGCCCACACAGCCTAGAAACTGTGCCCTGCAACAAGAGAAGGCCCGACAATGAGAGGCCCACACACCACAGCTACAGAGTAGCCCCCACTCCCCGCAACAAGAGATAAGTGCACACAGCAACAAAGACCCGGCACAGCCAAGATAAATACAAAAGTGAAATCATTCAAAAATGAACTGAAATGAAGTGCACATCAGTAAGGGACTGTGGAGCCAGTGTAATCATGTGGGCTGTGGGTTAGTTTGTCCTTGAGTTAGCGGTGTGGGCATTTTAATAATGGCTTGGTATTATTTTGGAATGTAGATACCGTTGTACATAGGCACACACTTTCTCACCGCAACCCCATGGTTTTCTCTCCTCTTGGATACACAGAGAGACTACATTTCACAGTCTCCCTCTGAGTTAGGAGTGGCGTCATCTGTTGGCTCATAGAAAGAGCAAGAGAGTTTCAGAAAAACTGCTTCACTGACTATGCTAAAGCCTTTGTGTGGATCACAGCAAACTGGAAAATTCTTCAAGAGATGGGAATTCCAGACCACCTGACCTGCCTCCTGAGAAATCTGTTTTCAAGTCAAGAAGCAACAGTTAGAACTGGACATGGAACAATGGACTGGTTCCAAATTGGGAAAGGAGTATGTCAAGGCTATATATTGTCACCCTACTTATTTAACTTATATGCAGAGTACATCATGAAATGCTGGGCTGGAAGAAGCACAAGCGGGAATCAAGATTGCCAGGAGAAATATCAATAACCTCAGATACACAGATAACACCACCCTTATGGCAGAAAGGGAAGAGGATCTAAAAAGCCTCTTGATGAAAGTGAAAGAGGAGAGTGAAAAAGCTGACTTAAAACTCAACATCAAAAAACTAAGATCATGGCATCCGGTCCCATCACTTCATGGCAAATAGATGGGGAAACAATGGAAGCAGTGACAGACTATTTTTTTGGGCTCCAAAATCACTGCAGATGGTGACTGCAGCCATGAAATTAAAAGATACTTGCTCCTTGGAAGAAAACTATGACCAACCTAGACAGTATATTAAAAAGCAGAGACATTACTTTACCAACAAAGGTCCGTCTAGTCAAAGCTATGGTTTTTCCAGTAGTCATGTATGGATGTGAGAGTTGGACTGTGAAGAAAGCTGAGTGCCAAAGAATTGATGCTTTTGAACTGCAGTGTTGGAGAAGACTCTTGAGAGTCCCTTGGACTACAGGGAGATCCAGCCAGTCCATCCTAAAGGAAATCAGTCCTGAATATTCACTGGAAGGACTAATGCTGAAGCTGAAACTCTAATACTTTGGCCACCTGATGCGAAGAACTGACTCACTGGAAAGACCCCAGTGCTGGGGAAGATTGAAGGCACGAGGAGAAGGGGACAACAGAGGATGAGATGGCATCACTGACTCGATGGACATGAGTTTGAGCAAGCTCTGGGAGTTGGTGATGGACAGGGAAGTCTGGCGTGCTGCAATCCATGGGGTCACAAGGAGTCAGACGTGACTGAGTGACTAAATTGAACTGAACTGATGAGACCACATCGGAGAAAGCAATGGCACCCCACTCCAATATTCTTGCCTGGAAAATCCCATGGACGGAGGAGACTGGTGGGCTGCAGTCCATGGGGTCGCAGAGGGTCGGACATGGCTGAGTGACTTCACTTTCACTTTTCACTTTCATGCATTGGAGAAGGAAATGGCAACCCGCTCCAGTGTTCTTGCCTGGAGAATCCCAGGGACAGGGGACCCTGGTGGGCTGCCGTCTCTGGAGTCGCACAGAGTCGGACACGACTGAAGCGACTTAGCAGCAGCAACATCAGATGAGACCACATACTAGCCCTTGAAATAGGAGAGGAGATGATGTGTACTACTTCCAGGCCTGGCTCTTTAAAATTCTTGTCCATCAGTTTTGCAAAATGAAGCATCCCTAGAGATGGGTGGTGGTGATGGGCACACAAAAATGTGAGTGTATGAATGTCGCTGAATTATATACTTAAAAAGTGATTAAAGTAGTAGACTTCCTAAATTTACTTTTTATTGGACTATAGTTGACTTACAATGTTGTATTAGTTTCAGGTGTACAGCAAAGTGATCCAAGTGTACACATACAAACATACATATATATTCTTTTTCAGATTCTTTTCCTATATAAATTATTGCAGAATACCAAACACTCTACCCATACTTCCTGCCTATTCCTGGGAGTAGAGGCAGAGACGCCCAATTTCAAGTTTTTCAGAGCTGAAGAGATGAGTGATGACATTTCGAAGAGGCCTGAGTTCACCTGGCATGATTCACAGCAGCATCATGACCACAGCTGACCAGATCCAAGGCCACATGGTGAATTGGTTCCTCCTAGCTGCCAGATGCTCCCTTTTCCTTCCCCCAGTGACTAAAAACCACGACAGCAGAACCTTCCCCGCAGCAGTGGCTTTTCCACCACGTTCTCCGAAGGGTCTGACTAGATCCTGATACTTGAGCAAGGTGGAGAAGACCACCCGGGTCTATCTTTCACAAACCCTGTACTGAGGAGGGGCTGGCCAGGCAGCTGTCAGATGGAAAGATCCTCGCTACGTGTATAGCCCTACTTAATTGCTCATCTGGCTGAGGCCCATTCCTCTCCAGATGTTGCATCAGAGCATGGCCGGAATTGCTGCTTTCAGCCTCCTCTCATCACTCTAATTAAGCCAACGTAATAAGGCAACATGTGAGACACAATGATCAAGTTTTAATTAGACTTTGATAAACCCAATGTGAATTTGATCTCATCAGGTGCAACATTTCTGACAGCAGTGAGACCCGCGAATCATGAGGTGGTTTGGGTATAAATAGCAGTGATAGTCTCTGTCTCATCTGCGTGGAGGAAGGTCGGGGCTTGGGTGTGTATGTGACCCTCAGAACCCTTTACACTTAAGGAAGACTTTACAGTTTGCGAAGTCCTTTCAGCCCCCTGTTACAAGACTGTGAGCTGAGACTCAATTGGCAGCAAGACACTTGGTCCCAGATGGGGAGAAGGAGGCAGAAGCTCACGTTCAGTCAATTTCTAAGACATGCCAGAGACAGCGCTAGGAGCAGCATATACGGAATAGAAGTCAATGTCGCACTCAAAGCCGCAGGACTTCAGAAGTGTCAGAGCAGAACTCCCACCCAGGTCTGTTCATTTCCTTTATAGAACTCTCTTCACCACTTCATGCAAATAAGCTTCCAAAGCCATCCTGAAAGGCAAGGGAATGAGAGCTGTAAGTGTCCTCAGAGATAGATCCAAACCCCTTCATGGTACAGGTATGGAAACTGGGGCT
The DNA here is from genome assembly GCF_032405125.1 of Capricornis sumatraensis. Lineage (NCBI taxonomy): Eukaryota > Metazoa > Chordata > Mammalia > Artiodactyla > Bovidae > Capricornis > Capricornis sumatraensis. The sequence goes on from NC_091070.1 coordinate 212,109,816, forward strand.
CAGGAAGCAAAAGGCAGAACCAGACGAGAACTTAAATCTGGCATGGCCCCTCTGTCTAATTCACTTAATTCAGTTTGATTCAACAAATATTTGTTGAGCATATATTATGCTGTGCCAAGTACAGTTTTAGGGATGTATCAATGAATTCAAAGAGATGAATAGCCATGCTCTAGCGGATTTCCATTCTAAGAAGTGGGGAAAAGATAGTGAATAATGAATAAGCAAAGTATATAGTATGTTAAGAGTGAATAAGTGCTATGGATAAAAACAAACAAAATGATAAAGTAGGATTAGGGGGCTGGAGAACTGCATGGATGGCTGAGCTAAAGTTTAAAACAGAATGGTTAAAGGCGGTCTCACTGAGACTGAGAAAGCTTCCTAAAGGCAAAGGTTTCCACTTCTTCATTCATTGAGAAATTACTGACCACTTACAGTGTCCACTCTTTTGATAGAAGTGGGAAGCCAGCCATCTCTCTCAAGGATCCCAAGAGCACCACCGTGGTCTGAGCGATTTTCCCCTAACAAATGGCATTCCCCAAGCTCATAAGCAGTTAAGTGGCTGCAATGCTACTGACCACTTCCACATGGCACTTCCATCTAGACGCAGCATGAAAAGTGTGATACTCAGACAGTGGTCGATCATTGAATTGATAAGGTGTCCCCTGGTCGTGCTGGGGTATAGGCCATTTATCTGCAGGAGTCTTTCTCCCCTCCCAGTAACTCACCACACACAGCACCCCTACAAGTCTCTCACTCTGGAAAATACCCCACCTAACTTTTACCACCTTCATCATTTCCCTGAACTAGAGCTAAGCCTATGACCAAAGCCCTGTGTGAAACTCCCAGGCATCAGTTAGTCACCTGTGTAAGCCAAATGAAACTGCAGACTCCTGTGTCTGTCCCAGTCTTCTAATTAGAGTCTACTGACCCCAGACCATTCATCTTCTCCCTCCCTCTAATTTGTTGAAGTAGCATTCTAGAATGAGAGGTCTCTGCTGAGGGCCTTCATATTGCATTATATGGGAGCAGTGATACTGTGTGTTTGGATAGAATTTTTCAGTTGACAAGGGCACTCACATCCATCATGTTGTTTGAGTTCCATAAAAGTGCTGGATCATTATCCACACACATACCGCCCCCCTTTCTTCAGGTTAGGAAGACTGTGCTCTTAGGAGTGAAATATCTGTCCGACGTCGCACAGCATTTGAAACACAACCAAATGCCCTGGGCTCTTTCTAAAACTCCAGGCTGGCTGGCCCTATGGGTAACATCTAGTGGCAGGCCAGAGAGATGAAGTAAGGTGACCCTTTCTGATTCACCCTCAAGTGAATCAGAAAGATAACAGATATAAGCCAGAGTTCCAGGAGCAGTAGAGTATTTCCCAAACTTCAGCACCTACAAAGACCACCTGAGGAGCTTGCAAAAAGGCAGATTCTGGCCTGTAGGTCTGGCGCAGAGCCTGAAATTCTGCACTTCTGTAAAACTCCCAGGTGATGCCAATACACCTGGTCCTTGGGGTGCACTCTGAATAGCAAGAGGACAGTGCAAATCGACACACCAAGCTGACTGAATGGAAGGCTCCCAGGTCACAGTTCGGCCCTTTAGCAGCTGTGTGACTTCATGCCAATCCTCACAGAGCTCAAATTCAGGGTGGTGTTTACTTTTTTCTTTTCAAACTTAACAACAGAGAAATGCCATTGTGGACGCTCACATTTATGCCTAACAGGTGGGTATCACCTGAAATCTGGTCTGAGCTGCACTCACTATGCAAGTGCCCCCTGCCCAAGGCTACATCCAGCTACAGGAAGGGACATCATTTCTCTCATTTACACCAGGGCATCACATGGGCCCACAGAGGTCTTGAACTTTCCACCATCCTGGACAACTGCTCTTGGGCTAATCCATCTGCCTTTACAGGACTCTGAAGAATTGATGTTTTTGAACTGTAGTGCTGGAGAAGACTCTTGAGGGTCCCCTGGACTGCAAGGAGATCCAACCAGTCCATCCTAAAGGAGATCAGTCCTGAATATTCATTGGAAGGACTGATGCTGAAGCTGAAACTCCAATACTTTGGCCACCTGATGTGAAGAACCGACTCACTGGAAAAGACCCTGATGCTGGGAAAGATTGAAGGTGGGAGGAGAAGGGGATGACAGAGGATGAGATGGTTGGATGGCATCACCGACTTGATGGACATGAGTTTGAGTAAGCTCTGGAAGTTGGTGATGGACAGGGAAGCCTGGCGTGTTGCAGTCCACAGGGGTCGCAAAGAGTTGGACACAACTGAGTGACTGAACTGAACTGAACTGAACACATGCAATGGGGAAATTCAGGCAGGAGGTGAAGTTTGAGCTGAGACCTGAAGGAGGTGCAGGAGTGAGCCTTGTGGTTAATGAGAAGTGCAATGTGGCTATAGGAACGGCCTCTGTAGCAGGTTTTGGAGCAGTGGTATGCTCGGTGTGGTCAAGGAAGACGCAAGAAGACCTGTGCCGCCAGAGTGGAGTGCGCCGAGGAGAGTATCTAGGTCACGCGGAGGCCTCTGGGTTTTATTCCAAAGGTGATGGGATAACGCTGGCACGCTTTGTGCCGTAGCCACTGCTGCTGCTGCTGCAGCTGCGCCTCTGCACAGTCTCCGTTTAAGTGTTTTAAGGGAGCTGGGGCAGGAATAATTCATTCAACAAACTCAACATACGTATCTTGAGTGCCTACCATGTGCCAGGCACTATTTTAGGCTTCAGTCTAGGTTCTGGGAATATTGTTGTTGTTCAGCACCAAGTCATGTCCAATTCTTTGCAACCCCATGGACTACAGCACACCAAGCTCCTTTGTCCTCCACTATCTCCCGGAGTTTGCTCAAATCCATGTCCATTGAGTCGGTGATGCTATCTAACCATCTCATCTTCTGCCACCCTCTTCTCCTTTTGCCTTCAGTATTTCCCAGCATCAGAGAAAGGAGATCAAAATGGTCAATCCTAAAGGAAATCAACCCTGAATATTTATTGGAAGGACTGGTGTTGAAGCTGAAGCTCCAATATTTGGCCGCCTTATACAAAGAGCTGACTCACTGGAAAAAAAAAAAAAAAAACCTGATGCTGGGAATATTAGCAGTGAGCGGAAAAGGCCAACTCCCCAGCCTTGTGAGGTTCTGTCAACTGGAAGATGAATCTCAGCTGTCTCACTGAGATCCGCTGAGGATGAGACAGTGATGGTACTCCTACCTCTCTTTGGATGTGCAAGTTGGGCTGGAGGCTGAATAAGCCAGAAATGTCTGAGGGACCCACTGTTACCTGCACACAGATGCTTTGTGTTGGTGCTGCTGCTGCTGCTGCTAAGTCGCTTCCGTCATGTCTGACTCTGTGAGATCCCATAGATGGCAGCCCACCAGGCTCCCCCGTCCCTGGGATTCTCCAGGCAAGATACCTCTTGTGGAAACTGAGAGCAAGAGGTTGATGCCGTGTTGGGGTCCACGTGAAGCAGAGAGAAAGCAGAGTCACAGGTAGGAAAAGCCCGCGGGGCTGAGTTTCCTGAGGGAGCAGGAACTGACCTTGAGAGTGAACAGAACCCTTGAGAATGCACATAAATTCCGGGGAAGAAAGGAAATGAGATGAGAGGCTTGACCTTGCTCATATTTTACAGGCATGGACATAAGCATTCTGTCCAAATTGTACTTGCCCTTCAAAATCCAGCTTAAACAGCAGCTCTTTTATAGGACCATCCCTAATACCTTCATCGCTTCTGCCTTTTAACAGATGTCTTGCCTCTCACCTAGCTGGGGACTTCTGGAACCTGTCACAGAACCTGGCTCTTAGCAGGCCCTCAATAAATACTTGCTGGGTGAGTAAATCGATGGGAGGATGGGTGCCGGGATGGATGGATATACAGATGGATGATATGATACCCTAGCTTGTTGGAAGGTATTTCATGTGGTAGTAAGGGATCCCGAAGGAAAGATCTGAGATTGATTAATTAATCTCTTTTTTCCTTCTATACTGCCTAGACTGTGTGGCCTTGTACATAACAGGAGACCAACAAATATGTTCAGAATGAAAGAAGATAAGCTTTGGCCAGAAATACGAGTCCAAGGGTTCAGTTTTTCCCATGAAACTTTAATGCTGAAAAGGATTTCTGCATGTGAAATTCACCTTTCTCTGCTCACCTTTACATAATTTAAGCAGCATGTGGCTCCTTGGGGACTTCTTTGGACATTAAGTTCTCTCTCAACAGTCCAAGGACTGAACAGCTGCACTTAAGCAATTACCATCGATTCGTCATTATGAGGGGAGGATGGGAGGAAGGGCGTGGAGCCGAGAGACAGAAGTGCAAAAGAGCCCAGGGACAGAGCAACCCAAGCACCACGGAGTACAGGGGCTGCCTCTGTGGAGGCAGGCTGCTTGGAGACGTCAGTGTCCCTGGAAGAACAGGAATGCCATGCAAGGCCATTAACACATCCCACAGGCACAGAAGCCTTTAAACGGCTTCCTGGCATGTCTGTTTCTCTTCCCCTGAACAGGATCTGGCTCACGCTCCTCAACGTCAGCTTGACAAGCACATCTCAACACGGCAAGTCAGAATAAGGAAGAGGTCAGAGAGGTAGTCTTTGCTTTACAGTGAAAACCCAGGAGACGGGAAGAAAAGCCTTGAGGGGCTCTTTGAAGATGGGAGTCTCCTGGGAGCTGTCAGAGAAGTGGGAAATGGCTCAGGCAGGGTTCTGCTGGCTCCCCCACGCTCAGCTCCAGAAACATCTGTGCTGATGACTTGATAAGGAGCGGTGTCTTGATGAGAAGAAATGTCTTGTTGAGAGATGTCTTGATAAGGCTAAGTCCAGGGTGGAGATAACCAGCACTGCATAGGAGCAGCTGGCAGGGACCCCTGGGAGGAAAGATAATAAATGACTCCTGCAGGGACTCAGAATTCAGAAAGGGGAAGCTCTGAGAAAAAGAAGAGGAGTAGTTTTCCTCCCCCTGACTCCTCATTTAAAAGGAAAATTCCCTCCAATGGAGGTGGGTGGGTTAAGAAACTCCACGTCCCCTCCTGCTTCATTGTGAATTAGTCGTGTTCAACTCTCAAACCCGACATTCAAAAAAATGAAGATCATGGTATCCTGTCCCATCACTTCATGGCAAATAGATGGGGAAACAATGGAAACAGTGACAGACTTGATTTTCTTGGGCTCCAAAATCACTGCAGATGGTGACTGCCATGAAATTAAAAAGACACATTCTTCTTGGAAGAAAAGCTATGACCAACCTAGACAGCTTATTAAAAAGCAGAGACATTACTTTACTAACAAAGGTCCACCTAGTCAAAGCTATGGTTTTTCCAGTAGTCATGTATGGATGTGAGAGTTGGACTCTAAAGAAAGTGCCAGAGAATTGATGCTTTTGAACTGTGGTGTTAGAGAAGACTTTTGAGAGTCACTTGGATTGCAAGGGGATCTAACCAGTCAATCCTAAAGGAAATCAATCCTGAATATTCACTGGAAGGACTGATGCTAAAGCTGAAACTCTAATACTTTGGCCACCTGATGTGAAGAACTGACTCATTGGAAAAGACCCTGATGCTGGGAAAGACTGAAGGCAGGAGGAGAAGGGGATGACAGAGGATGAGATGGTTGAATGGCATCACTGACTCAATGGACATGAGTTTGAGCAAGCTCCAGTAGTTAGTGATGGACAGGGAGGCCTGGTGTGCTGCAGTCCATGGGGTTGCAAAGAGCTGGACATGACTGAGTGACTGAACTGAACTGAACTGAACTGAACCATCTTGAGGACAGAGATACTTGAAAATGGAGAATTGAGGAGCAAACTAGCACCATCATCCAGCCCACTCTGAGGCAGGCAGCTTCTCGGACCCTGTCTTGTCAAACCACGAAAACAATTCTCTAAGACAAGTTCTCGGATTCCCATCTGTGGTGGGTTAAATTGCGGTCCCCCACCAGGTATGTCTTAGGAACTGTCACTGTGATCTTATTTGGGGGAAAAAGGGGTTTTTGCAGGTTTAATTGAGTTAAGGGTCTTGAGATGAGGTCTTCTTGAATTATCAGACGGGTCCTAAATTGAATGCCAAGTGTCCTTATAAGAGACAGGAGAGAAGCTGACTCAGTGGAGAAGGCCATGTGATGATGAAGGCAGAGACTGGAGTGATGTTGCCACAGTTAAGGAATTCTGGGAGCCACTAGAAACTGAAAGAAGGGATGGAGGATCCACCCCTAGAAACTCCAGAGGAGGAATAGCCCTGCTGACACCTAGATTTCACTCTCTGGCCTCGTCAAACTATGAGAGAATAAGTTACTGCTGTTTTAAACCACTAACTTTGCAGTAACTTTTTAATTGGAGTTTATTCACAGTGTTGTGTTATTTTCACATCAAAGTGAATCAGTTGTGTGTGTACATATACCCACTGTTTATCACCGTAGAGCATTTGAGTAGAGTTCCCTGTGCGGCACAGTAGGTTCTCATTAGTTACCCTGTTTTATACATAGCAGTGTATACATGTCAATTCTAATCTCCCAGCTCATCCCACCTCCCCTTCTGCCCTTGATATCCATAAGTTTGTTCTCTACGTCTGTGTCTGTTTCTCCTTTGCAGACAGGTTCATCTGTACCATTTTTCTACATTTCACATATATGCGTTAATATACAATATTTACTTTTCTCTCTATTACACTATTTTATACGTGAGAAAAAGGCCCGGAGAGGGTGAACAACTTCTCTAAGGACATCTGGCTCGGATGAGACAGATCTGGGTTATAGATCCTGAGAAGCAAAGGTTAGGCTTTTCCAAAGAGCACCTGCCAAGACGCATCCAGAAAGGCCCACCAAATAGAATCCCATAGTCAAAAGGCTGGGGCCCTGCTTTGAAGGTCCTCTCTGCCAGCATATGTGGTGAAGCTCAGTGGAACCCACTTAACCTTCACTTCCTCAGCAAGACCTGAGCTCACTCTCAGCCCAGCTTCCTTCTCATTGTACCTTCCCTACTTCCCTCCTTCACACTTAAAGTCTCAGCCCCAGTAAATGTGTGTTTGGAGTTTTCTTTTTAACTTTTATTTTATATTGGAGTATAGTTGACATACAATATTGTATTAGTTGCTGCTGTACAGCAAAGTGAATCACTTATATGTATACATATATCTATTCTTCTTCAGACTACTTTTTCACAAAGGTTATTACAGAATATTGAGTAGAGTCCCCTGTGCTATCCAGTAGGTTTTTGTTGATTATCTATTTTCAATATAGTAATGTGTATGTTGTTAATCCCAAAGTCCTGATTTATCCCTCCTCCCCGCCCCCGCACCTTTCCTTTTCTCAAACCCCAAAACATAAATTTGTTTTGTGTGTCTGTGAATCTGTTTTGTAAACAAGTTCCTCTTGTATCATTTTTCTAGATTCCATATATGAGTGCTGTCATATGTTTGTCTTTCACTGACTTGCTTCACTTACCATGATAATCTCTAGGTCCACCCTTGTTCCTGCAAATGGCATTTCATTCTTTTTCATGGCTGAGTAATATTCCTTTGCATATATGTACACCACATCTTCTGTAACCATCCAAAGGACATTTACATTGCTTCCATGTCTTGACTGTTATAAACTGCTTCAATGAATGTTTGAGTTTGTTTTTTTGTTTAATGTCTTATCCTTCAACTAGACCATAGCTCCATGACAGGTAGGATGTGTCTGATTTCTTCCCCGTGGCATTCCGAGCTCTGGGCCCAGCACTTGGTACACGGCAAGTATCCATTAATATCTGCTAAATGGATGATTAAGAAAAAACTGTTTAACTTTATTCAATCCAAGCTTTTCCAAATTTATTTAGCTGTTTTTTTAATATGTTTTAAAATTTTTATTGCAGTATATTTGGTTTACAGTGCTGTGTTAGCTTCAGTTCAGTTCAATTCAGCTCAGTTGCTCAGTCATGTCTGATTCTCTGCAACCACATGAATTGCAGCACACCAGGCCTCCCTGTGCATCATCAACACCCGGAGTTCACTCAAACTCATGTCCATTGAGTCGATGAGGCCATCCAGCCATCTCATCCTCCATTGTCCCCTTCTCCTCCTGCCCCAGATCCCTCCCAGCATCAGAGTCTTTTCCAATGAGTCAACTCATAGCATGAGGTGGACAAAGTACTGGAGTTTCAGCTTTAGCATCAGTCCTTCCAGTGAACACCCAGGACTGATCTTCAAAATGGACTGGTTGGATCTCCTTGCAGTCCAAGGGACTCTCAAGAGTCTTCTCCAACACCACAGTTCAAAAGCATTAATTCTTCGGTGCTCAGCCTTCTTCACAGTACAACTCTCACATTCATACATGACCACTGGAAAAACCATAGCCTTGACTAGACGGACTTGTGTTGGCAAAGTAATGTCTCTGCCTTTGAATATGCTATCTAGGTTGGTCATAACTTTTCTTCCAAAAAGTAAGCATCTTTTAATTTCATGGCTGCAGTCACCATCTGCAGTGATTTTGGAGCCCCAAAAAATAAAGTCTGACACTGTTTCCACTGTTTCCCCATCTATTTCCCATGAAGTGATGGGACCAGATGCCATGATCTTTGTTTTCTGAATGTTGAGCTTTAAGCCAACTTTTTCACTCTCCACTTTCACTTTCATCAAGAGGCTTTTTAGTTCCTCTTCACTTTCTGCCATAAGGGTAGTGTCATCTGCATATCTGAGGTTATTGATATTTCTCCCGGCAATCTTGATTCCAGCTTGTGCTTCATCCAGCCCAGTGTTTCTCATGATGTACTCTGCATATAAGTTAAATAAGCAGGGTGACAATATACAGCCTTGACATACTCCTTTTCCTATTTGGAACCAGTCTGTTGTTCCATGTCCAGTTCTGTTGCTTCTTGACCTGCATACAGATTTCTCAAGAGGCAGGTTAGGTGGTCTGGTATTCCCATCTCTTTCAGAATTTTCTACAGTTTATTGTGATCCACACAGTCAAAGGCTTTGGCACAGTCAATAAAGCAGAAATAGATGTTTTCCAGAACTCTGTTGCATTTTCCATGATCCAGCGGATGTTGGCAATTTGATCTCTGGTTCCTCTGCCTTTTCTAAAACCAGCTTGAACGTCTGGAAGTTCACAGTTCACATGTTGCTGAAGCCTGGCTTGGAGAATTTTGAGCATTACTTTACTAGCGTGTGAGATGAGTGCAATTGTGTGGTAGTTTAAGCATTCTTTGGCATTGCCTTTCTTTGGGGTTGGAATGAAAACTGACCTTTTCCAGTCCTGTGGCCACTGCTGGGTTTCCAAATTTGCTGGTATATTGAGTGCAGCAATTTCACAGCATCATCTTTCAGGATTTGAAATAGCTCAACTGCAATTCCATCACCTCCACTAGCTTTGTTCATAGTGATGCCTTCTAAGGCCCACTTGACTTCACATTCCAGGATGTCTGGCTCTAGGTGAGTGATCACACCATCGTGATTATCTTGGTCATGAAGATCTTTTTTGTACTGTTATTCTGTGTATTCTTGCCACCTCTTCTTAATATCTTCTGCTTCTGTTAGGTCCAGACCATTTCTGTCGTTTATCGAGCCCATCTTTGCATGAAATGTTCCCTTGGTATCTCTAATTTTCTTGAAGAGATCTCTAGTCTTTCCCATTCTGTTGTTTTCCTCTGTTTCTTTGCATTGATCACCGAGGAAGGCTTTCTTATCTCTCCTTGCTATTCTTTGGAACTCTGCATTCAAATGGGTATATCTTTCCTTTGCACCTTTGCTTTTCGCTTCTCTTCTTTTCTCAGCTATTTGTAAGCCCTCCCCAGACAGCCATTTTGCTTTTTTGCATTTCTTTTTCTTGGAGATGGTCTTGATCCCTGTCTCCTGTACAATGTCACGAACCTCTGTCCATAGTTCATCAGGCATTCTATCTATCAGATCTAGTCCCTTAAATCTATTTCTCACTTCCCCTCTATAATCATAAGGGATTTGATTTAGGTCATACCTGAATGGTCTAGTGGTTTTCCCTACTTTCTTCAATTTCAGTCTGAATTTGGCAATAAGGAGTTCATGATCTGAGCCACAGTCAGCTCCCAGTCTTATTTTTGCTGATTGTATAGAGCTTCTCAATCTTTGGCTGCAAAGAATATAATCAATCTGATTTCGGTGTTGACCATCTGGTGATGTCCATGTGTAGAGTCTTCTCTTGTGTTGTTGGAAGAGGGTGTTTGCTATGACCAGTGCGTTCTCTTGGCAAAAACTCTATTAGCCTTTGCCCTGCTTCAGTCCGTATTCCAAGGCCAAATTTGCCGGTTACCCCAGATGTTTCTTGACTTCCTACTTTGGCATTCCAGTCTCCTATAATGAAAAGGATATCTCTTTTGGGTGTTAGTTCTAAAAGATCTTGGAGGTCTTCATAGAACCATTCAACTTCAGCTTCTTCAGCATTAGTTGTAGGGGCATAGACTTGGATTACTGTGATATTGAATGGTTTGCCTTGGAAAACAACACAGATCATTCTGTGGTTTTTAAGAGTGCATCCAAGTACTACATTTCGGACTCTTTGGTTAACCATGATGTGTTAGCTTCAGATGTACAGCAAGTGAGTCTCTTATACATATATCCACTGTTTTTTAAAGATTCTTTTCCTGTATAGGCCATTACAGAGTATTGATAGAGTTTCCTGTGCTATAGAGCAGATTCTTATTAGTAATCTATATCATATATAGTAGTATGTGTATGTTAATGCCCATCTCCTAATTTTGTCCTTCCCCCTCCCTTATCCCTGGTCAACCTTGTTTAATTATTAAACCTTCCCCTATAGCACCTGAGAACATTAGATCTGGGGAAAGTTGGGGGTCTCTGCCAACAAACTGGACTGATGACACTGGTTTTCCTGAGGCTGGCTTGAGTCAGACCTTCCCCCTCCTCCTTGGCCCAAAGTATTTTCTCTCTCTTTGGGAAAGGGAGATAGTCATGAGGCAATGTAAACCCAGTGAATATGTCTGTGAGACCTGGAGAGAGAGGAGGAACAGAGGAACTGATTTAAAGTTAACCTGGAGAAATAAATGTGTGATACTGGCGAGAAAGATTCTGAAATTTTAAAAACAGAACCAAAGAAAATGACAAACCTTACAAGATATTAAAAATAATTAAAAAGTTAATATTAAAAGTATTTGAGAGTGAGGTACACCAGTCAAATAAAGGAAGATAAAATCCAGATAAAAATCCAAAATCACACAGGAATTTTGTACATAATGAATATGGCATTTCAAATCAGTTAGGCAAAAAAGGATTATTCAACAAGGGGTGTTGAAAATACTAGCTTGCCATCTGGAAAAAAAAGTAAAATTGGATCTTGTCTTCACTTTTCACATCCAAACAAATTCCAGATGGAACAAGGATTTCTACAGAAAAAAATAAACTCATAAAAAATACTAGAAAGGAATGCGGAAGGCATTTTATGACTATGGAGTGGAGACAGCCTTTCTCAGCAAGACACCAGCTCTGAAGAGAAAAAGTAAAGAATGGGTTCATTTGAATAGAAAAATCAAATTTTCAGAACTTCAAAAATATTGTAAATAACCTCAAAAGTCTTCAAACAGACAGGGAAAAAATATCTGTAACTTATATGACAAAGGCCTGGCTGACTTAATATATCAAAAGTTCCTATAGATCAATAAGAAAACAACAACCCAGTGGGGGGCAGGGGCGGGAAAACGTGTGCAAGATGCAAACCCAAACCCAAAGCAGACAACACAGAAAAAGAGACCCACAGGCCACTGATAATCTTCTTTAAAGGTGTCTATGGCATCTTTCATGATGAAAGAAATGCACATTTTAAACTGGTTTTCACTTTTCAATGGGCAAAATTCAGAAATTTGATGAGACCGTGGTAGCAGGGGGTGGGGAAAGAGACACTCTCATTCTTGTTGGGAGAAACTAAATTGGTTCAGGCTTCTGCTGGGGAATTTGGTGACATCTATCAAAATGAAAATCATGGATCAGAGGTTCAGTCAATGCAGATTGCTAGTTAAGCAATGGTTGAGCTAATCCCTGGCCAGTCCCTCAGGTCCCCAAGGCCACCTCTCCTCAGCCAGGACTTCACATCCCCCTGAATGACCATGAGCACTGGGAGACCTCCTTCCACCCTAGACCAACCTGGAGCTCTGCACTTCCTGCCTTTACTGTCCGTGGTTTACCAGATGGACGAGGATGAAGTGGCTTTAGAGAACTCTGCCAAAGGGTTTCTTCTCGAATCCCATTATGGGAGGGAACATGCTTAGAAGCCAAAAGCACTGAGGGAGCTACAATGTGGCCATCCTCCTTCAGAAAGCAGCCCGAGGCAAATGAGAGGGGGATGGAATGCAAGGAAGTGTGCATTTCACTTGAACAAGACTGTGACTCTGCTTTTAAAAGGAATTGCACAGGCAGACTGTTAACCCAAATGATCCTGAGGAATCACAAATTCTGAGGTCCATTACTTGATGGGTCCTCGTTATCCATCAAAGAACAGGGCGAACATGGAACTAATCTCTCCACCGTGTGTAAGCTGTACCAAACATCCACCATATTTTCTTTGAATATTTCCACTAGTCTTTACATAGGGAATCTTATAGCATTCCCCAAAGAAATATGCATTTTAAGCCAGCATCCTATCCTAGGAATTTATCTTTTAGATATGCTTACATATGTGCTAAAGACATGCATGAGGATAAGCCTGATGGTACTAGCAAAAGACAGAAATATTTTAAATATCAGTAGATAAAGAACTAGGTGGATTATAGGTCATCATGCCATGGACAATCAGGCAGTAATGAAAACGACTGAGGCAGCTGATATAGATGCCTCCAAAATATATCAATTTTTTAGAGCAAGGTACTGAATGTTCCAACATTGATGCAAAAAATCTATATATGCATGGAATATATCTAGAAGAAAAATTGCCAGGACCAAAAGTACACAGTAAAAAGAATCATTCTGATCCCCTGCAGGCCAACCCTACCTAGAGAATGGAAGGTCTAGTTGTCATCCAAAATCTGCTTGACCAACCAGGTCCGCAGCAAGGATGGATGCAAGGAGCTGCATGGGGCAGGTGCAGTGATCCTAACTCACAGCCTTGAGGCAGAAACCCATTCCCAGGATACGTGTCTCCATTGCCAATTGCCCTGATATGTGGAGTGCAGTCTGTGTGGAATACCCAGCACAGCTCTTAGAGTCCTAAGTAACACCTCCTGCATGAAAGCTTCCCCCTTGGAATATTTGCAGCTGCATCTGGAATGCCAGACACTGCTTCCTGGAGTGCTGGACTCTGCGCTCAAGTGAGCTAGGTACCAACTTCCAGATTCATCAGCCCGAGCAGATGTCTGCCGTGCCCAGTGCTGCGTCCAGGGGTCCTGAGTTCTCTGCCTGGACTGCTGATGGCCCTCTGTCTGGATCACAGAGCACTGCTTGCCTGAAGTTCAGGATGCTTCAGCAAGTCCTAAGCACTTGCTGCTGAGAAGCTGAGCAGGGCTCCCGAGGGCTGAGTACTACATGCATGGACCTCAGGGTCAAGTGTGCTGAAGGTTTTGAGCACTGTCTCTTAGAGATGTGATCACTGTGTCTGGAAACTGGGAGGGATGCCCACCACCACCCCTACCACCTCATCATGAGCCACTACTGCTTCAGACCCGATTATGTTTCTTCCTGCCATCTGACTTCCGGTTAAGCATCTTCCCCAGGGTACCTCTACCCTGAAACTGCAGTAACATATTTATTGAACACCTACTATGTGCAGGGCACGGTGGTAACTTGGTACTGACTGTGTGCTAAGTACGGTGGAAACCTTACAGGATTAGCAGCAATGGCAAAGGACAGGATCTGCTTTCTTGACCAGATCTCACCTAAATGTGTGCAAGGTGGTCTGGCAGCTTTCTGAGCTGCTCAGAGTGAGTTTAACAACCAGGATATAGATCTTGGTTGGCCAAGCTCCCAGAAAGCTGAGGTTAGAAAGATGGATTGACTTCATTTCAGGAGAAGCCAGCAGATCTGAGATTGGTTGTGAATGCTGATAGATTGGAGCCGAAGACATGGGAAGTTGGTTCCAGTGTGGGTCAAAGAAACCCGTGAGTGTCCTATAGGCCACAGAGTAGGGAGTCTAGGCTTAGTCATAATATCCAAGACCTTGTCTTTCACCCCACCTTGGCCCCTGCACTGCCCACCCCTTCCTCCAACAATTTAGGTCACAGCTGTAATTAAACTGTTCCAAATCATCATGGCAGATTTTGCCAGGTGCACCCTAGGAGATGGCATCAGCAGCTGATTTGCCCCGGGGTTGCCAACCTAGGCACATGGTCAATGCTTAGTACACAGTAAATTTAGTAGTCATTCTCTGCCAGGGATCATTTTCTCTCCCACTCCTTCCCCATGCTAATCTGTATACCAATGCTGACCCAGGCTTTCTGGAGAAAGATGGCTCCAGGTAGACTCAGGCCTGAATGGGATATATCACAAATTATAACACCAAGTGGAAAGTTCTATAGCCACAGCTGTTGTGTGTGGTACTCCCACCCCATGGAGTTCAGGAGTAACTCAGTGGGTGAGTACCAAAGCCAGAGCACCTGGCTGGAAACCTCACTCACAAATGAGTTGCTTTAATTCTCCATGACTTAGTTTTTTTTCCACTGGCAAAAGAGGATAAAACTCGTATTATTTCATAGGGTTGTTGGAAAGATTAAATGAATTAATCTATCTAAGAGCACTTAAAATGGTGCCTGGCACACTCTAAGTGCTCAATAAATATTAGCCAATATCACTACTAACAACGACCTACTGAATATCAAACACTGTCCTTCGCATGTGGTACTTGATTCTCATCCAGTGCTCAGAGGCATGGCCACCCCCCTCTGCAGATACGAAAACTGAGGGAAAAGAAGCAAAGCAACCTGGCCAGGGTCCGAAGTCTCTAAAGTGGTGGGGCTGAAACCCAGGCAGCGGGGTCAGAGCCATTTCTGGCTCTAAACCCCACACTCCACTGCCTAGCAAAGCAGTCTCCTCAGGAGGGTTTGCTAGAAGCAACACTGCAAACCAAGTTCCTTTAGAGACAGGCAACACTGCGGAGCTCCACTTCAAATATGCTTGGAGCCATTCTTGGCGGCACAGAAGGGGGTCCCTGTAAGATCAGTCCTTTGTACAGGTAAACTGGCTCCAGCGAATGCAGGGATATCAGGACTCATGAGCTAGCCCGTAGCCAGTGCTGAGTTAAACCCTTCTTCCTCATTTATGTGCCAAATGGCCCTATGAGTGAAAATTTACCCCATTTTATAGATGATGTGCAGGCACATCAAACAATTTGCCCAAGATCACAAAGCTAGGAAGGACCAGGTGACAGAATCAGGATAAACCCCAGAAAGTCTGGTTCCAGAGGCTATGTCTTTTTTAAAAGTCTTCATTGAATTTGGTAAAACATTGCTTCTGTTTTATGTTTCAGTTTTTTGATTGCAAGACATGTGGGATCTTTGCTCCCTGACCAGGGATCAAACCCACAGCCCCTGCACTGGAAGATGAAGTCTTAACCACTGGACCACCAGGGATGTCCCCTGAGACTGTGTTGTAAACACTACTCTCAACTGTATCTGAAGTTGGCAGCCATGAATACATCCACAAACAACTCAAGATTAACCCCCAAGACCTTCCTCACTTCAGTAAAGCGAGAAGGTGCCCCGACTCTGGGAGATCCAGGAAAATTCGGCAGTCCAGTAGAAACGTATATTTGGAACCGATCAGAAAGCGCAAGACTCCGGTCACTCCTGTGTGTTGCAGGAAGGAGGCTGCAGAGCTCGGAAAGAGGAACACAGGGCTGGGAGCCAGGGGAACTGGCCCTGGTTCCAGACACGTGAGCCACAGGACATCATTTCCCTTCTGGTGACATCAGTCTTCTTGTCTGTATATTAAGGTGATTAGTTGATATGAGCTCAAAAGCTCTCCTTTGTTCTGACACTCTTTGTTGTATCAAGAGAATTATGTTCCATCTCGGAACAGAGACTTGTCATGGATTGATCTGTCTGAGGCTGACACCTCCCAGAGGGTGGGAACTACCCCTCTGCTTGTTTGGGAGGGGACTGGTTGGGTACAGCAAACATTAGTAACATCCATTGGCAGAGGCTGAGAAGGTGACGCCTGCACTTCTGATGTGATGGTCCCTTAAAGGGCCCCAAAGGTAGAATGAATCCTGGGTAGCCTCTCAGGCCAAATCATGAGCCGAGAGGAAAAGTTGAAGGACAGAACCCAGCTCTGTAGAGGAAAAGCAATGGAGAGAGTTAACTTGGGAAAGAGGGAGCTCCCTGTAACTGGAAGCGTCTTTGCAGAAATGTACGTTGAACTAGAGGTGCCTTGGAAAGGAAGCTCCTTCTTTCTCCAAGGGGTTCAGGATGTACCACATCTTAGTCCATTCATTCACTGACCATTTATTTTATGAGTACCTGCTGTGAGTCAGACACTGAACTAGGAACAACTGAGGCAAAGATGAATAAGACACTGTCCTCCCCTTGACAGGTGCATTGTGACATCAGGGGCACTCAGAAGAACTCTTATTCACCGAGTTTTAACTTCTTAGGGAGTCAGGTACCACTCAAACAAACCTTTGGTTATGCACACTGGCACAATATTTTATATCCAAATCTGAAGTCCACAGGGGAGTGAGAGATGGTGTCCTAGGGTCCATGCTTCCAACCTCTTAGCTCCCAGGCCCACTCAGCTGAGCAGGGATTGGCCAGCTGCTGGCCAGGCTGGGAAGATGGCAGACACATTCGGGGACAAGAATACAGAGGTAGCAGGTATGCAGAGCAACTGTGGACTGAACTGGTGACCAGGGAAGCCTGCCAGGGCAATAGAATCCAAGAGCTAGGAGGGCCTGAGCAGCCCTGCTCCAGCAGATCAGGGTCCAAGAGGAATGAATGCTCCTGGCAGGATGAGCAGGAAAAGATGTTTCTGAAGTACAGGGTAAGGACTAAGGGAGAGGGAGAAGCAGAGTCGAGGCTTTCTCGGGATTCCAGAAGTAAAACCAGGCTCATTATGGCAGAGGGGAAAGATGAGGACGCAAGCAGAGAGCAGAGCACCCTCAGTCACCCACCAGTGCTTTGAAGGATTAGATGAAGGGGGTAGAAAAATCTATAGGCTCTGGTCAGAGAAGAGCCAGGCAGCAACTCCAGTCTCCCACAGGGATTTCTCTGTCTTTGCTCTGCCAAGAGCAGTCAAAATTATTTCTAACTCACTGCTGTTTTCAGGACAAAATCTCCTGCTGTTGGGGAACCATGGGAGGTCAAGGCTGGCCACGGCTCCAGAGGGGTGCAACTTGAATGGGCGATGCTGCCTGGAGCCCTCAGAAATGCCACCAGCATCCAAGCTCCAGGGTCAGTCCAGACCATGGCGGGGAAAAGCGGGCTGGGACCCCGCAGAACAAAGGGGCTGAGACCCTCCCTGAGGAGACCATGGAGGCAGCAGAAAACTAGATGAGAAGTTGAGATTAGAGGGTCTGCCTCCAATGTGAAGCTGACCACTGATTCATCTTCCATAAAGAAGGGGTTCAAAGCACTTCTCCCTGGGTGACGTTGTTCCAGCACCGGTCTTTCATCATGAAAGCCAGGGGTGGCTGTTCTCACTGGCAGAAAGGCCCATAGGATGGAGACAAGCTGTCTCCATCCACCTCTCCATCAGCTTCAAAAAGACAGAGCCCGGAGTGTCCCTCCTGCTAAATGCCAGATGCTTCTGACCACTTTGCACACACCTCTCCCATGATCCTTGGCTATCATCATCTTTTTGAGCCAGGGGAAGGGTTTCAGTCATCATCTGAGACCACAAGTGAATCGCGGTAGAGCTGGGATTCAGGCCCAGTCAGTCTTGGAGCTGCACCTGTGGGCATCCCTGCCCCCTATTACTAGTCCTGGCCTGGCCCTTCCATCGATGCCCTAGGGGCATGTTGTTTCACAGTCTTTCATACTCTGGCATTTGGATAAATACAGCAACCACACTCTTTATGAGGATTTGGACTCCGCCTCTGGATGGTCAGGTCTCTGGCTTTCTCCCTCAGATGGCAGCGGCAGCTCCAGGCAGCTGGCACCCCCGCATTTCCACTCCTGCTCTGGCTTCTTCCCCCTGGCACCTGGCACCTCCATGCTGCGGACCCTTAATGCAAATGCTCCTCCTTTAGTTTTTTCCAAACTTCACAGCAGCGCTACTGCTCTGCCTCATCCTCACTTGAGTATCAGCCCACCCGCAGCCCTGCCCGCTGAGACACAACAGGCCGGCTGGCTGGCCCTGATCCCATTTCACTGTGTGTCCCCTTCATTGTGATCCCTCCATAAATATCTTCTGATGATGTCAGAGGCATAAGCCAGAGCTTCACCCACATTTAGCTCAGCTTTCTCTGCCATAGAAATTCATCTTTCTCCAAAACTCTTATCTGGCAGCTGAGATTCTGTGTCTCTGAATGGTCTAGACCAAGATGTCCAGAAATCTGTCACTGAGTTAACTGAGGCCTTCTCTGCTGCATCTCAGCTCAGGATAGATCTGGACACTCAGCAGATTGGCCATTGTGGTCAACAGGAGAAGCTGGACCAGCTGCTCCATCTGGCGCATCTCTGAACAAGCCCAGGCATTCAGCCCTTATGCTGATACCATCATGAGTGGTGACTTCATTGCTTATCTTCTCTGTCCAACTAGACTGTAGTGTCTTAAGGTTGGTCTCAGACTATGTCTTCAAGATAACAAATTGAATCAATGATTGGAGGAATAGGAGAGGGAAATTCTGTCTTACTGGACATCAACTTTGAGAAAGGCACTAAAGGACTTCCATGGACTGAATAGGGTCCCCTTTCAAATTCACATGTTGAAGCCCTAACCCCCAATGTGATGGTATTTGTGGATGAAACCTTGGAGAGGTAATTAGGGTTAGATGAGGTCATGAGGCCCCACCCCCATTAATATAATGGCATTAGCGCCCTTATATTAATACAAAGAAACACCAGGGAGCGCTCTCTCTCTTTCTCTCTCTCTCCCTGTGTATACACACAAAGAAAAACATCTTGTGAGCACACAACAAGCTGGTAGCTGCTTACCACTCAAGACGAGAAACTTACCTTGCTGGCACTTTGACCTTGGACTTACCAAAATTCCAATACCATGAGCAATAAATGTCTGTTTTGCACTCACCCAGTCTGGGGTACCTTGTTATGGCAGACTGAGCAGACTACAACAGGGGCATTCTGCTTTCTGACTCTCTAATAACCCTGTGAGATAGGAAGGTAGGTACACCAAGCCATTTCCCACTTTATCCTTAGCTTATAGAACCCATATTTGGCCTCTGTGTTTGGCAAGTCTAATGTGCTCAGGGAAGTGGTTTCCTTCTCCATTCCAGCATCTCAGCTTTCACCAGTCAGAGTCTAAGACTGAACAATTGGGCGAGACCTTCACTCAACCCCAGTGACAGAGCCTGAGCTCTATAGATAAACTCCCTAGGTTTAAATCTCACCTCTGACAATTATCTGCTGAATAGCTTTGGGCAAGATTTTTAAACCTCTCTGTATCTTAGAAATAGCACCTATTTCTTGGGATTATTTTCCCAAGTAAGCTAACCCATAGGGTCGCAAAGAGGGACATGACTGAGCGACTAATGCTTTTACTTTCGAGTTAACCCATGCAAGTATTTAGAAGGTGCCCGAGTGCTCCATCAATGTAACTATTGTTATGATGCTTATTATTGTTGTGGTTGCCATGAGCTACAACAGGGAAGTCTCCTGGGAGTTTCTATGCAAGACTATGCTCCTTGATGAAAAGAGAGGTGACAGGGAAAGCAGCTGCCTTTTTTCTGCTTTGAATTTGATTGTGATAAGATTTGATACCTGGACCTGCCATGTTGGGATTTTTTTTTTTTTTAGATTTTTAAAATATGGACTTAAAAAAAAAATCTTTATTTTTAAAGTCTATATTGTTGCTCAGTCACTAAGCCATGTCTGACTATTTACCATACCATGGACAGCAGCACACCAGGCTTCCCTGTTTTTCACTGTCTCCTGGAGTTTGCTCAAACTCATGTCCGTTGAGTCGGTGATGCCATCCAATTATCTCATCCTCTGTCGCCCCTTCTCCTGACCTCAATCTTTCCCAGCATCAGGTTTTTGTTTTTGTTTTTGTTTTTCAAAGAGTCAGCTCTTCGCAATAGGTGCCCAGAGTATTGGTACTTCAGTTTCAGCATCAATCCTTCCAATGAATATTCAGAGTTGGTTTCTTTTAGGATGGACTGATTTGATTTAAAGTCTCTATTTGTTACGGCAGTGCTTCTGTTGTTTATGTTCTGGATTTTTTGGCCTCTAGGCAAGCGGGATCTTAGCCCCTCAACCAGGAATTGAACCTGAGTCCCCTGCATTGGAAGGCAAAGCCTTAACTACTGGACCACCTGGGAAGTTCCGTTGGAATTTTGGAACAGTGACCTAAGGACAAAAACACACATGTGCTGGTACAGCTGCGGGATAGAAACTTAGAACAGCCTAGTTCCAAACTTCTCTTTACGTGATTTAGTAAAGTACTGGTCACTTGGTCGTGTCCGACTATTTGCGACCCCGTGGACTGTAGCCCACCAGGCTCCTCCATCCATGGGATTCTCTAGGCAAGAATACTGGAGTGGGTTTCCATCTCCTTCTCCATCCAATCTTTCCGACCCAGGGATTGAAGCCAGGCCTCCTGCATTGCAGGCAGACTCTTTACCATCTGAGCCACTAGGATCAGGAAACTAGGCATTTGAGATAAGGACTAGCCATTCTATGCTATAATTAACTCATTGTGCCAGCAAGAAAACTGAGGCCAGGGGAGGGGTGTGTGTGTGTGTATGCTCAGCCGCTTTAGCTGTGAACGACTCTTTTGAGACCCCATGGACTGGGGCCTGCCAGGCTCCTCTGTGCATTGCATTCTCCAGGCAAGAATACTGGAGTGGGTTGCCATGGGAATTTCCCGACTCAGGGATCAAACCCCAGTCTCTTGAGCTTCCTGCATTAGCAGGAGGATTCTTTACCACTAGCGCCGCCTGGGAAGCCCCAGAGGGGGAGTGAGGAGTGGTTAAATCATCTGCTCGGTATCACATTTTGCTAGAGGGCAGATCTAGGATTCAAACCCAAAGCCCAGGCTCTTCCCTGGGAACCAAGAGGCCCGGAGGCTAGGGGAGAAGAGTTCAAGCCTTGGAGAGGAGGTGAGGGAGGGTGCTCCGCCTGACTCCACGCTTCCTCTGGAAGAGGTGTGTTAGAGCAGGTGCCTGCCTGCCTCCAGCGCCTTGGCTGTCAATAAAACCCCCAGCCTGGCTGTGGCAAGCTGCAGATTCATGCAAATTCAGGGCCTATATTTAGCAGTAATTTAGCTGTCATCAGTCAGAGGGAGAAGAAAAAGCCCTCCCCAATGTAATGGTTATTCATATCGACTACCTACTCCTCCGGTGCCTTATAAATCCAAAGGAATCTGACTCAAAGCAGTGGTGGTGCACAGGGGGCTGGTTGGCTTGGATAATTCGACCCCAGACCCCTCCCCTGGGCAGAGATGATGGGGCAGTAGCTTGCGCACAAAAGGGAGGAAGGCTCATTTTTTCATGGAGGGCGATGATAAGGGAGAGAGATGGAAAAAGATGAGTCAGTTGGAGAAATCTAATAAAAAACCCGAAACAAGAAGGATGCCAATGAGTCAGAGGATGCCGGAGCTGGGAGGGCCCTGGGAAATCAAGCAGTCCAACCCTGAGGAAACTGAGGCCAGGGAGAGAGTAATCATTTTAACAGCTCTTATAATTACCGTTAATTGAAAGCTTGTGCTCCATGCCAGACGCTGCTCTGAGCACTCCACAGTGGGTAGGCATTTGTTTCTCCCCGTATCCCACGCGATCAGAGATCAGAGTTATTGGCCCCACCATGCAGACCAGGGACCAGAGAAACAGAGAGATTCAGTCACTACCCCAGGCCCCAAAACGACAGAGCCAGAGTTTGAGCCTATGTCTGATGGCACAGTCACTGCTTGTAATCGTATTGTGGGATTTGTTGTTAGTTTCATGGTTGATAAATGTCAGAGCTGGACCAGACCTTGGCTTGATCAACTACCCATTTTTTCTCTCCTGTATCTTCCAAGTAGAAAAGAGCAATGACAAGAGGATGGAAGAATGAAAAAGGGAGCATGAGAGGTGAAAGGCGGAGTGGGTTTGTGCTTGAGGTGGTCAGAATTTGGGAGGGAAAATGTACTACTGTTTTCTCCCTCTAATGATAAATGCTTTGGACTTATCTGAGGGTATTATGAGGTCTCTGGAAGACAGTCAGGAGAGGCTGCTTTGGGAAGGGTTGTGGGAGGGATGTCTGGGGAGGCAAGATGATAGGGGCTTGGGGCATCCTGAGGGCACCCAGAGAAGGAGGGATGGGACACAGAAAGAGGAGATAATGGGGTAACTTTGCCTGCTCCCACAGAAGCTCCGGACTCTTGCCTAAGCTACCAGGAACCACATGACAGGAGGAAACTTCAGGAAAAGAAGCAACCTTAGAAAGGAGTGAAATTCAGCCTGCACACTTGATTTATAGTGGCATGGCCAGAAAGGAGCTGGGTTCTTTCTCCCAGTCCACAGAAACTGACCACATTTCAAATGGAACTCACAGTGGACATCCCTACAGGTGCTGGAATCCCTCTCCAGCAGCCACTCCAGGACAAAGAACCGGGACTCTGGGACCAAGTCCGTATTAGCTGTGACCTTGAGCAAATCAGTTCATCTCCCTGAGCTTCACTTTCTTCATTTATACAGTAGGAACCATAAGAGTCGCTACCTCCTTGGGGTTGATGTGAGGATGAAACGAGTGAACCTACGGAAGGCGCTCAGCATAGCCCCTGGCACAGAGACAGTGCTGTGTAAGTGTAGCTATTACTATTCCTTTCGCTATTGTTCATTTGGAGATGCTTCTGTCTGCCAAAGCAGCGGGCTTGTAGGACTGAGAGTCTTCCCTCTGTAAACTGAGGATGATTTAAGTTATCCCCTAGCTATGCCACAGAATGTACACACTCATCACTCAAATAAAATGCAGAAATGTCATATATCCATCCCTATCTTTTCTCCACTATTTCCCCACATTTTAGCCCCTACCCCCAAGACATGCTCTCACACCACTTTCTCACAACTATCTGGAGAGTGATAGAGAAATAAATCCCCTGCTCTATCCTCAAATTGCCCAGGTATCTTAAGGCCAGCTAATCTGGGAATATTTTTGCCTCAGAGTGACTCTGCCCAGGCTCCTCTTCTGCCTGCAGTACCCCCCCACACCCCCCCCCAGATCAGGGGCTACAACTACATCCTGTTTTCCCCCCTCTGCCTCGTGCCACTCTGGTCCCCTGGGTCAGAGACCATCCTATCCCTCCTTTCCATCCTGGAAGCTTCATACAGCAAGTGTGGCTTCACAGTCAGCATTTTATATCCCAGGCAGCCAGGAAGAGGAATTGCTACAAATAACTGTGCTAATGGAGGTAATGGAAGGAGGGAGACTGATGTCTCTAGTTCACAAGAGGGCTGGTGGTTCAGGCTGGCTGAGCCAGTGGGCTGAGCTCTTCAGCCAGCTGCTAGTTTCTAAAAGAAAAAAGCAGTGGACCAGGCTGCCTGTCGTGACAGCATCTCAGGAAAGAGTCCCGCAGTCCTCGGGTCTGGGGTAGATGCAGAGGACATTCTGTCCGTTTTTCCTGCTCCCAAAAGGCCTGCCCCCATTTTCCCTTTCAAAGCCCTTCACAGGAGAGAAATGCACAGAGAGCAAATGGTATCATCCATCAATGCCTGTCAGTGAGTGGACCCTGGACCAGCAACATCAGCATTCCCCGGGAACTTGTTAGAAATCAAACTCCCAGGCTCCACCTCATATCTACTAAACACTGAATCAGAAATTCTGGAGGTGGGTCCCTGCAATCTGGGTTTTAATAAGCCCTCTGGGGAATTCTGCAGCATGTTCAAGTTTGAGAACCACTGGTCCAGTCAACAGTTCTCAAACTTCACTGAATATTAGAATCACCTGGGGAGCTTTTAAAAATCCCAATGGCCAGGCCACATTCCAGCCCAATTAAATCAGAATGTCTCCAGGGGAGGAACAGGCATTAGGTTTTTAAGTTCATCCAGGTGATTCTGATAGAAGTTGAGGTTTCTGAACTACTGATCTAAATATTTAATAAACAAATCGACAAACATCCTCTTTCCAGCATGAATGTGCTTAGCAAAAGCCACGAAGATATTTTGTCTCTGTGCAGCAGAAGGGAAGTCAGGCTCATTGCATCTATTAATATTAGATGCCAACATGTTACTGTGTCTGTTTTACCAAGGATTCAATGAGGGCATATCTTTGTTAAGCAGCTTGTTCAAAGTCAGAAGCAAATTTTTCACCCACCGCAAGGCAGACTCTAAGAGCAGGTCATAACCTGGGGCCTCAGGCCAGACCCTGTGTCTGGGCTAGATGACGGCAACGCATGCCCTGTAAAATGTGCACGTCAGGGATCTTCCTGGTGGTCCAGCTGTTAAGAACCCATTTTGAAATGAGGGGGCATGTGTTCAATCACTAGTCAGGGAACTAAGATCCCATATGCTGCAGAGCAGCTAAGCCTGCATGTCACAGCTAGAGAGCCCGTGTCCCACAGCTAGAGAGCCCACACAACGCAATGAAGAGCCTATGGGCCATGACCAATATCCAGTGCAGAAAATAAGGATATGCTTCCTTTTTAAGTGTACACATCACTCTTATTTCCACGAAAGAAGTTCTTTAAACTCAGGTCTTGTGAATGACATCAACGGCTGGCAGACCTCAAGTACATTCGACCAATAAGAATACAGCAAGGGCGAGCTGACCCTCAGTGAGATACACAAAGCCGCCTGCACACACTAGCATCACAGGACAGAAGTTAAACTAGAGCTGTAGAGAGGGCGGCACGCTATACAGAACAGAAAGAGTTCATTAGCTCTGGCTATTACCGAAGGCTATAAATTAGACAATTTTACACACGAACAGGAGATATTATGTTAAGGGTAAAAAATCTAAGTCAGATTATGCAATGAAACCGAAGCAGAGGTTTAGTTCCCACTGATTTCACATACCTTCTGGTGTTGGTTCCCCGTATGGTTAAGTTTTAGAGCCAGAATTTGACTTCTCCTCTGCCTGACCCCAAAGCTTAGTCATTTAATACTACTTTTGATGATTCATTCTTAGGTAACTATTCAGTAGGAGCAAAGAACTTCTGCATAAGGATATTCACCAAAATACTACCTGTTATTGCAAAGAAAGTCGACAAGCACAGCAACAGTTACGGAAGTGTTCCCTTTGCTCCTAGGACACGGTGCTGAAAACTTTACATGTGTGTTTCCATTTTAATTATATGCTGTGGAAATAAGCATAATAACGTGTAATCCCACAGTCATTTGTTGGGGAAATTATCAAATGCTTCTAGTTTCCTCCCTTTCAAACAAGGTAAGATTATCATTCTGATCCTTTTTGTTGGTAGGTTCAGTTCAGTTCAGTCACTCAGTCGTGTCCGACTCTTTGCGGCCCCATGAATCGCAGCACGCCAGGCCTCCCTGTCCATCACCAACTCTCGGAGTTCACTCAGACTCACGTCCATTGAGTCAGTGATGCCATGCAGCCACCTCATCCTCTGTCGTCCCCTTCTCCTCCTGCCCCCAATCCCTCCCAGCATCAGAGTCTTTTCCAATGTTGGTAGGTGGTGCCGTATAATTCTGTGGAGAGAGTTATAAACAGCAGACATGTGGTTACCCAGTCATTCCGAGTCGTGCAGTAACTGCAATGAGCAGAACCACACCACCACCAACCCCTCCCATCACCAATTAACCTGAAGAAGAAATACACTTTTTTTTAAAGACTTTTTTATGTGGACCACTTTTAAAGTCTTTATTTGAACGTTGCTTCTGTTTTACGTTTTGTTTCTTTGGCCACGAGGCATGTAAGGTCTTAGCTCACCGACCAGGGATGGAACATGCACCTCCTGCATTGGAAGCACAGAGTCTTAACCGCTAGACCATCACCCAAGTCCCAAACCTTTGTTTTTTAAACCACTGAGACCTGGGGTTGTTTGTTAACACAACATACAGCTTATGCTGACTGATACTAATACACACACATCATCTCATTTTAACCCTGACAATGTCCTTCGAAGATTAATGTTGATTTCACATTACAGATATAAAAATTGAGGCTCAGGGATGTTAAACTGCTTATTTTCCCAAGATCCCAGAGCACGGTTTTGAATGAAGCAGGCTACCCCAAAGACGATTACTCATTACACTAAGGAAATGGTATATCTACTCCAAAGGACTATTATGAAGTCAAGAGCAACAATTTCACAGATAATGTGAAAACAGGGGGTGAGAATATATATGATGAAATAATGAAGGAAAGAAGCAGATCACCAAACAGTGGGACCATTGTATTTGCAATTATTTCTACACACATCTGAGATGAACCAAACCGGAAAGAAATGTGCAGAAGTGGAAATGGTGGTTGTGTTAGAACAGTGGGATTAGGCGTGGCTTGTCAAAACTTTCCCCTGTGTTATTTCATCACTTTTTCATTAATAAAGCAAATCAATCTTCTTTCTCAAATGCCTACATCTGCACCATGTCAAACATGCGGGTAGAAGGTAAAAACGTGCCATCCATCAGCGATATGCATCTCTTGCCCAATATCAGACATCTGGAAAGTCTGAATGAGCCAAATGACTGAATTTTACATGCTTCACTGAAGACTTTGAGGAACGGGGAGTTCAGATTTCTCTGAATAGCTTGTGAGCTTTGTGGAGAAGCTGACTTGGGTAGAAAGTCTATGGGAAAGAATGAGAGAAATGCCCTACTGAGGAAAGGTATGAGAGGGAGTGAAAACAGGCTCCCAAGCAAGTCAGATGAAAGGTGTTGCCCTGGTCCATCACCCCTGCATCTGCCTCAGGTCCCCGTGAGAACCATCGCTCCTGGGGAGCAGACAGTTTACTGGTGATGGATGTTGGGTTTATGGGGCAGGTATACTGTCCAGCCAGGTCCTATGGACCCCTACCTCTGAACATGGGAAGCTCTGAGGACTGTTCCAATCCACCTGAAAGAAACAATACCTATGTCAATATTCCTCAAAATACAGAGCAGATGCAGTCTCCAAACAGGCAGTCCCATTAGCCCATGACTCTGGATTCTTTCTACAAAAATTGTCATGCTGCTATTATGCAACCGTGCTTACCCAACCCCCACAGATGCCAGCATAGGCAAGCACCTAAGCCGAGGGGTAGATGAGCTAGCCTCTGACTTGGTCTAGCCAGAAAGCTCTACTCAAAGGAAAATGTCATCTTGCAAGTCAAACTCAACTCTCTGTAGTGGGGGGAGTAAAACAAGGCAGAGATTAGACAGTGGGTAGCAACGGTGGAAGCAGAAGGACACGCAGGGAGAGCTGAGATGAGAGTGTGTCCTGTCACCATTATGGTGAAGCACTGGACACACTCTTTTTCTGAGGACACATGGGTAAGACTAAAATGATTCGTGGTTAAGCAGGACTGGGGGCTTCCCAGGTGGTGCTAGTGGTAAAGAACCCACCTGCCAACACAGGAGATGTAAGAGACAGGGGTTTGATCCCTGGGTTGGGAAGATCCCCTGGAGGAGGTCAGAGCAACCCACTCCAAGATTTTTGTCTGGAAAATCCTATGGACAAAGGATCCTGGTGGACTGCAGTCCATAAGGTCACAATGAGTTGGACATGACTGAAGTGACTTAGCATACAGCACGCACATAAGCAGTGTTGGATCCTAGAGGATTTTCCAACCCCCAAGTTATTGTCCAGTCTAGAAGCTGTGAGGCCATATGGCTGGTCCTAGGGTACCTTGTCTGGAGGTGTTTCCTAGGGTCGTTCCTATAACCTAGGGTCTGCTGGAAGGACAAGAAGCTTTGCCCAGGGAGCTGCTCTAGGACAGGGATGCCAAAGCTGCAGAGGAGGGCAAGTCGCTTAGTCGTGTCTGCCTCATTGCAACCCCATGGACTATACAGTCCTTGGAATACTCCAGGCCAGAACACTGGAGTGGGTAGCCTTTTTCTTCTCCAGGGGATCTTCCCAACCCAGGAACTGAACCCAGGTCTCCCACATTGCAGGCGGATTCTTTACCAGCTGAGCCACAAGGGAAGCCCAGGAATACTGAAGTGGGTAGCCTATCCCTTCTCCAGCGGATCTTCCCAACCCAGGAATCGAACC
This sequence comes from Capricornis sumatraensis, assembly GCF_032405125.1. Lineage (NCBI taxonomy): Eukaryota > Metazoa > Chordata > Mammalia > Artiodactyla > Bovidae > Capricornis > Capricornis sumatraensis. Next base: position 212,138,009 of record NC_091070.1, read on the forward strand.
AGGGTCTCCTGCATTGCAGGCGGATTCTTTACCAACTGAGCCACCAGGGAAGCCTGCAGAGGAGGGAAGTGAGTGCCAAGTTCTACAGATACGCTTCCCGGTCTAATCAGCTGGGCCAGGAGCCGACAAATATTCTTTATGAAGGGCCACATAGCAAATATTTGCAGCTGTGAGGGCCAGTCTGTCACAATGATTCAGCTTAAAATCAGTCATACGCAATGTGTGAACGCATGGATATGACCATGAGCTGACAAAACGCCACTCGTAACAATAGGCACAGGCTGGATGGGGCCCATGGGCTATAGTCTGCTGACCTCTGGGTTGGGACATCAGGTCCCTTAACCGGATGGTGACTTGCCCATAGGCAGCTCAAGGATAGTGTGCCCACAGCTCACTGAATGCCTTTCCTGCATGCAAGCAGCTGAAGACAGTGGTGGAGGGGTCAGCTGGGGAGAGTCGGGGCATTAGGCTCTAGCTAATGTCGCTTTCTTCATCTGCTTTGCAGTCTCTAAGTCTTTTGCAGCTCTGGGGATCCCAGGGACAGCCTGGTAATGAGGGGATTCAGGGATGACAAGGGGCCTGGGTCCAGAGCCTTGCCTCTCGTAACAGCTCCTCTGCCTTTGGGGGAAAAAACCAGCTTCCAAAGGTGAGGGGAGATGGTGACAATTCAAGAGGAAAAAAAACAAAAAACCACTATCTGTGAGAATAAGAAACCTACTTCTGACTCTACCCATCCTGAAATAAATCCTTTTCCCCAAGGAAAGGTAGATTTCTAACAATGCCCAACCACTTTGATACTGAGCATCTCTCCCAGACACACCACAGGGTCTGGTCAAAGCCTTTGGCCTCAGCTTTGGACACATAGCTGATTGTCTGCAAGTGGGTGTTCAGTCAGCATCTCTTGATTTCCACTCCCCATGGGTCCTCGCTCTGTTCTTCCCCCAGTTTTCCACGGCATTAAAGCATCACCTTCAATTACTCAATGGCTCAGACCTAAATCTGAGGAATCCCTGTCCTCCCTTACCTCGTATACCCAATCCAGGGGCAAGTCTGATCAGTTCCACCTCCAAAATGTATCTCAGGTCTTTCCTCCTGCCTCCCTCCCCAGTCCCACTTCCAGAGCTCAAGTCTGACCATTGTCCCTTGCAATAGCTTCCAAAATATTCTCTTCAGTTCTCCTCCCCCTTACAGCCCACTCTCCATTCATCAGCTAGAGTGATATTTTTTTAAAAGAGGAAGATGGGCTCATGATTTATCCCTCAGCCCTCTGCTCAAATCCTCCCTTAGCTTCCTATAGCTCTTCGCATAAAGCCCAGAGTGCTGATGCAACACACAGGCCTGGAATAACCTGACTCCAGCTCACTTCTCCAGCCCAATCCTGCAACACTCTCCTTGCTCACAAGGCTCCTTTCCATGCTTTGCCCCTTTCTTTTCTTTGAATACAATGGGCCTCCCCAACCCCTAGAGGCTACACTTGCTGTTCCCTCTGCCTGGAATGTTCTTGCCTGTATTCTTTGTTCTTTGCATGACTGATTTATTCTTACCCCTCAGGTCTCAGTTCAAGTGCATCTGCTCACAGAGGCCACCATATCTACAAGGCAGCCCCAGTTATAGCCTACCACCCTGTTTCCTTCTGGGCCCTTATCTTAGTCTGAAATCATCTTTTTGGATGTTTGTTTACTTGCTCGTTGTTGCCTTTCTCACTAGGATCTAATTTCTAGGGACACAGGAATTTTGTTGGTCTGCTCTGCCGTTGCTTTGTACCTGGCACAGAGTCTGTGTTCAATAGTTACTGACTGATTGAATAAGTAACAACATATGAGGGGAGAGGCCAGTGGCCCTCCTCTTCGTTGCCTTCTCCCCACTCACTCAAGACTCTGGGTCTTAATTACTTGGCTCACATTTCCAGCTCACAGGATAATAGAAAGTATTCTTTTGTGTGTCTGTGTGTATGTGGTGAAGTGAAAGTTGCTCAGTCATGTCTGACTCTTTGCAACTGCAAGGACTATACAGTCCATGGAATTTTCCAGGCCAGAATACTGGAGTGGGTAGCCTTTCCCTTCTCCAGGGAATCTTCCCAAGCCAGGGATCAAACCCAGGTCTCCCGCGTTGCAGGCAGATTCTTTACCAGCTGAGCCAGAAGGGAAGCCCTATGAGCCACAAGGGAAGTGTATGTCGTAAGAACAGATAGGAGGAGGTCTACCTGCTTAACGCACCTTTATTGTACAGGATAGTATTGTTAACTGTAAGTTAACAATATTGTACAGCAGCTGTCTAGAACCTACTCATCTTGTATAACCAAGACTCCATACCCTTTGAACAGCAATTCCCCTTCCCTCTCAGCCCTTGCAGCCACCATTCCACCTGTTGCATCTTGAGTTTGACTATTGTCGATATCTCACGTAAGTAGAATCACACAGTCTTTATTCCTCTGTGACTGTTGTATTTACTTAGCATAATGTTCTCAAAGTTCACCCATACTGTCCCATTTATGAAGGGACTTTTTGGAGTGTGCTGGGACCCATGTAGACTTTACTTCACAGCCAAAAGCAGCAGGAGTTAGAAAAGTAAGGATTCCAGCAATCCCACTCCTGGGAAAATTCCTAGAGAAAATCCTAATTTGAAAAGATACATCCATCTCAGTATTTATAGAAACATTCCTTACAATAGCCAAGCATGGAAGCAACCTAAGTGTCCATCGACAGATGAATGGATAAAGATGATGTGGTTATATAGACAGTGGAATATTACTCAGCCATGAAAAAGGATGAAATAATGCCATTTGCAGCTTCATGGATGGACCTAGAGATTACCATTCTAAGTGAAGTAAATCAGAGAAAGACAAATATAGTATTACTTATATGTGGAATCTTTTAAAAAAAGATACAAATGAACTTATTTAGAAAAATAGAAACACTCACGGACATAGAAAACAAACTTATGGTTACCAAAGGGAAAAGTTCGAGAGGGATAAATCAGGAGTTTGGGGTTAACATATACACACAACTGTATATAAAATAGGCAAACAACAGGGGTTACTGTACAGCATAGGGGACTGTATTCAATATCTTGTAATTAACTATAATGGAAAAGAAAACAAAAAGTGAGGATGTGTGAGAGGCACAAGAGCTCAGAGCAGCAACTGTCCCCACACCCTTTTATATCCTTTACTCCAAGGAAATTCCTTGACCTTGAGTCTTGCTGATCTTGATCTGAGATGGGATCAGTAACTGCCACCTTGCAGAGGTATTGTCGGGATCAAATGAGAGAACATTCTTGCAGCTGACTTGGTACAGAGAAACTCTACAGTCTTGGAGCAGGGACAGAGTTTTCAGATGCTGTCTTGGTGGGCATGTTGACCGATGTCACTTCAAAGGACAAAGACTGTCTAGAAGGGTGCAAGCTCCGTGGAGCAGAAACTTGGTCTTATCCTTGCTGTCTGCCCAGTGCCTAGAACGGTGACTGGCACAGCGTTAGGCACTCAAAACCCAGGTGAAGTAGCCAGTGAAACCCAAGTGTTGTTACTTGTTATTAGCCAAAAATGAGAGAGATAAAACAAAGCAGTCTGGGTTAATACTGCTGAAATCCTTTGCCCTCAGTTATAACAAAAGAAAAAAAGAAAAAGGTGTAACTGAGTATAGTCAGGACTGTAATGAAATAGCTTGAACTTGTTTGGAGCTAATACAGGATTTAGCACTTAGGAACCTTGTTCTTCTGGACTGTTATTTCGCCCCTCTCTCATCTCTCTCCCGTTTGGACTCAATATATTTCCCAGCAGCAAGCCTTCCATATTACTTTTCTACCATGCTTCACTTCCCTCAGACAGACTCTGGGATTAACTTAGGCAATCCGTTCTGTTCAGATGAGGGAACTCTTCATTTGGGCTGATGAATGTGGAAACACAAGTAAATTATTCACTCGGAATCAGTCACTCTTTGTCACCGTGGTGAGAATGCAACAGCCTCTCCCCCTCCCGCCCTGGTGCCTGGCGCCTAGTAGTGGGGCCACTCCAAAATTGTTCAGTCCTGAGAACTGCCACTCTGCTTCTCAGCCAGTTCCCAAAGTGAAGTGATTCATGTTTCATGGGAGCCATCTCCAGGTCTGGACATAGCCCCAGGTACAAACCAGGGGCCACACTGACTTGGGAGGCGAGTCTGCACTTTCTCAGTGAGGTTCACATATGAAGTCACAAACTTCTGCCCATGATGTTTCTTCTGCAAGAAAAACTTCCCCAACCCTTCTTTCTGCCCACCCCACCCCAGCCCCCCACCTTTGGCTTATCTGTTCCTCAAGATTTTGCATGGTTACCTGATTTCACAGAGTCAGGGATCCTTCCCCTGACTCTCATGCTGGCCCCTTCTACAGCCCTTAACTCACTATCTTCCACTCTACTCTGAGCTCCCCCATCGCGGGGACTTGTCTTATTCCTCTTTGATCTCCTGGGTCTAAAACAAGACTGATCACACAAGCATCAGTGAATTGTGTGGGGGGGAGGGGGCCGTGGGGTTGAAAAAAGGAAGCAACTTTCTGGTGATCACACATCTGAGAAGTGATAGAGCCAGGTATATGAGTTAACTTGGAAGTATAACAAACTCCCTATCTCCAGGATAAAACAACATCCATTTACTTTACAGTCACGTTGCATGTCAGCAGCTGCAAGACAGCTGTGTGCCTGCTCTGTGGATCCACTTATTCTGGGACCCAAGTGAAAGAAGCCTCCTCTGTGTGGGCCACACTCATTCTCAGTGCAGAGGTGATGAGCAAGAGGTTAACATGAACCACACACTTAGAGCTTTTGCTCAGGCATATTATATGTCAAGTTTGCTTATATTACATTGGCCAAAACAATGGCAAAGCCCAGAGTAGGTGGATGGGGGAGATATCCAGCTCTCCTTCAGGGAATCTTTAAGTGGAATGAAATGGTCTACCACACCAGGACTATATGACTCCTAAGTGATCTGTCTTTGCTTTGCACCTGCCTTCTAGCTTAGAAGACCCCTCCCTAGGCTTAACCCTTAGAAAATAAGGAAAAGTGAGGGATCCAGATATAGAGAGGGAAACGTATAAAAGAATCCTCATGACATCTTTCTGAAAAAGCTATTTTTGTTCTCCATCTTGATGAAAAATTGGCGATATTTACACCATCATGGCCCAAGTAGAATCAAAACTTCATAACTGAGTTCACTTTTGCAATCCTCTCATGTTTCATGGAATCATACATTATCTTACTCCTCTGAGAATCGCGTCCTTAAAACACAGTGCTTCTAGAAATAATGGGAAACACAAGCAACATAAGCTCATCTATTCCCAAGTCTACATTTATGAGCCTCAAATCTAAAGCAATATCAGAAAAAGCTGTACTGAGTGAGCACCTACAATTCAAGCCAAGATTATGAAACTATTTCCAAACTGAGAGAAGACACATCTCAGGAATATGGGCCTGATTTTCCCTCTTCTCTCAATGTCCTGCTTGTTCATATCCCCTGTGGTATCTGGGTGACTTTCTGATTTCCCAAGGAACTGGGGAAAAGAAGAAAGTGACAGAAGGACTAATGCTTGTTTGCAAACTAGGCTCTGATTAGTGATCAGTTCAGTTCAGTCACTCAGTCGTGTCTGACTCTTTGTGACCCTGTGGACTGCAGCACACCATTCTTCTCTGCCCATCACCAACTCTCAGAGCTTATTCAAACTCATGTCCATAAAGTCGGTGATGTCATTCAACCATCTCATTCTCAGTAATCCCCTTCTCCTGTCTTCAGTCTTGCCCAGCATCAGGGTCTTTTCCAGAACTAACACCCCCAAAAGATGTCCTTTTCATTATCGGGGACTGGAATGCAAAGGTAGGAAGTCAAGAAACACCTGGAGCAACAAGCAAATTTGGCCTTGGAGTACAGAATGAAGCAGGGCAAAGGCTATTAGAGTTTGGCCAAGAGAATGCACTGGTCAGAGCAAACACCCTCTTCCAACAACACAAGAGAAGACTCTACACATGGACATCACCAGATGGTCAATACCAAAATCAGATTGATTATATTCTTTGCAGCCAAAGATGAAGAAGCTCTATACAGTCAACAAAAACAAGACTGGGAGCTGACTATGGCTCAGATCATAAACTCCTTATTGCCAAATTCAGACTGAAATTGAAGAAAGTAGGGACAACCACTAGACCATTCAGGTATGACTGAAATCAAATCCCTTGCGATTATGCAGTAGAAGTGACAAATAGATTCAAGGGACTAGATCTGATAGACAGAGTGCTGGATGAACTATGGATGGAGGTTCGTGACATTGTACAGGAGACAGGGATCAAGACCATCCCCAAGAAAAAGAATTGCAAACAAGCAAAATGGCTGTCTGAGGAGGCCTTACACATAGCTGAGAAAAGAAGAGAAGTGAAAAGCAAAGGAGAAAAGGAAAGATATACCCATTTGAATGCAGAATTCCAAAGAATAGCAAGGAGAGATAAGAAAGCCTTCCTCAGTGATAAATGAAAAGAAATAGAGGAAAACAATAGAATGGGAAAGACTACAGATCTTTTCAAGAAAATTAGAGATACCAAGGGAAAATTTCATGCAAAGATGGGCTCAATAAAGGACAGAAATGGTACGGACCTAACAGAAGGAGAAAATATTAAGAAGAGGTGGCAAGAAGAACTATACAAAAAATGATCTTCATGACCCAGATAATCACGATGATATGATCACTCACCTAGAGCCAGACATCCTAGATGCGAAGTCAAGTGGGCTTTAGGAAGCATCCCTATGAACAAAGGTAGGTGATGCAATTCCAGTTGAGTTATTTCAAATCCTAAAAGATGATGCTGTGAAAATGCTGCACTCAATATGCCAGCAAATTTGGAAAACTCAGCAGTGGCCACAAGATTGTAAAAGGTCAGTTTTCATTGCAATTCCAAAGAAAGGCAATGCCAAAGAATGCTCAAACTACTGCACAATTGCACTCATCTCACACGCTAGTAAAGCAATGCTCAAAATTCTCCAAGCCAGGCTTTAGCAATACTTGAACCGTGAACTTCCAGATGTTCAAGCTGGTTTTAGAAAAGACAGAGGAACCAGAGATGAAACTGCCAACATATGCTGTATCATCGAAAAAGCAAGAGAGTTCTAGAAAAACATCTACTTCTGCTTTACTGACTATGCCAAAGACTTTGACTGTGTGGATCATAACAAACTGTAGAAAATTCTGAAAGAGATGGGAATACAAGACCACCTGACCTGCCTCTTGAGAAACCTGTATGCAGGTCAGGAAGCAACAGTTAGAACTGGACATGGAACAACAGACTGATTCCAAATAAGGAAAGGAGTCCATCAAGTCTGTATATTGTCACCCTGCTTATTTAACTTCTATGCAGAGTACATCATGAGAAACACTGGGCTGGATGAAGCACAAGCTGGAATCAAGATTTCCAGGAGAAATATCAACAACTTCAGATATGCAGATGACACCACCCTTATCGCAGAAAGTGAAGAAGAACTAAAGAGACTCTTGATGAAAGTGAAAGAGGAGAGTGAAAACGTTGGCTTAAAGCTCAACATTCAGAAAACTAAAATCATGGCATCTGGTCCCATCACTTCTTGGGAAATAGATGGGCAAACAGTGAAAACAGTGTCAGACTTTATTTTGGGGGCTCCAAAATCACTGCAGATAGTGATTGCAGCCATGAAATTAAAAGATGCTTACTTCGTGGAATAAAAGTTATGACCAACCTAGACAGCATATTAAAAGCAGAGACATTACTTTGCCAACAAAGGTCCATCTAGTCAAGGCTATGGCTTTTCCAGTAGTCATGTATAGATGTGAGTGTTGGACTATAAAGAAAGCTGAGCACCAAAGAATTGATGGTTTTTAACTGTGGTGTTGGAGAAGACTCTTGAGAGTCCCTTGGACTGCAAGAAGATCCAAACAGTCCATCCTAAAGGAAATCAGTCCTGAATATTCTTTGGAAGGACTGATGTTGAAGCTGGAACTCCAATACTTTGGCCATCTGATGTGAAGAACTGACTCATTTGAAAAGACCCTGATGCTGGGAAAGATTGAAGGCGGGATGAGAAGGGGATGACAGAGGATGAGATGGTTGGATGACATCACCAACTCGAATGAGTTTGAGTAAATTCTTGGAGTTGGTGATGGACAGGGAGGCCTGGCGTGCTGCAGTCCATGGGGTTGCAAATAGTCAGACACAACAGAGTGACTGAACTGAACTGAACTGAACTGAATGGACCTAACATTCCAGGTTCCTATGCAATATTGCTCTTTACAGCATCAGACTTTGCTTCCATTACCAGTCATATCCACAGCTGGGTGTTGTTTTTTCTTTGGCTCCATCTCTTCATTCTTTCTGGAGTTGTTTCTCCACTGATCTCCAGTAGCATATTGGGCACCTACCGACCTGGGGAATTCATCTTTCAGTGACCTATCTTTTTGGCCTTTTCATACTGTTCAAGGCAAGAATACTGAAGTGGTTTGCCATTCCCCCTGCAGTGGACCATGTATTGTCAGAACTCTCCACCATGACCCGTCTGTCTTGCATGGCCCTACATCACATGGCTCATTGTTTCAGTGAGTTAGACAAGGCTGTCATCCATGTGATCAGGTTCATTAGTTTTCTGTGATTGTGGTTTTCATTCTGTCTGCCCTCTGATGGAGAAGGATAAGAGGCTTATGGAAGCTTCTTGATAGGAGATACTGACTGAGGAGGAAACTGGGTCTTGTTCTGATGGTCAAGACTGTGATCAGTAAATATTTAACCCAATTTTCTGTTGATGGGGAAGGCTGTGTTCACTTCCTGTTGTTTGACCTGAGGCCAAACTATGGTGGAGGTAATGAAGATAATGTCGACCTTCTTCGAAAGGGCCCATGCATGCCCCAAGCCTGCAGTAGGCCACGGCCGACCCATGCGTCTGCCAGTGACTCCTGACCACTCCCTGGCAAGTCTGGGTCAGTCTCTTGTGGGGTCACTGCTCTTTTCTCCTGGGTCTTGGTGCACACAAGGTTTTATTTGTGCCCTCCAGAGGCCTGTTTTTCCAGTCCCATGTAAGTTCTGTTGGCTCTATGGTGGGGTTAATGGCAACCTCCTCCAAGAGAGCTTATGCCATACCCCTAGTATGATAGGCAACAATAAAAAAACTGGCGATGTAACTCAAATTTCCAGATGTCTGGAGCCTAGAAAGATTGGAAGATGAAGCAAGGTTAGCCTGCTTTTTCACTTGGCAATGGTTCGAGAGCACTGAGTAATTGTGCAGCTGAGCGATGGCTGCCCTTGTTCACTGGGACATAAGCTGTGTTCTCCAGATGGACAGGGCAACCCCCCAGCATCTGAGTGTGTACCTACTACGCATTCCAGCCTGCTTCACTCATATGCATATGGCATCCATGGGTTCCTGTAGTTTTCAACTCGCCAGGCTCCTCTGTCCATGGGACTCTCCATGCAAGAATACTGGAGTAATTAGCCTCCAATTAAAATAAATTAATTAAAAAAAAAAAGAATACTGGAGTGAGTTGCCATGCCCTCTTCTGGGGAATCTTCCCAACACAGGGTTCGAACAGGCATCTCTTATGTCTCCTGCATTGGCAATTGGGTTCTTTACCACTAGAGCCACCTGGGAAGCTCCTGTTTATTATTAATAAGTGTCTACTGTGAATGAACTTCCCTGGTGGCTCAGATGGTAAAGCGTCTGCCTACCATGTGGGAGACCCGGGTTCAATCCCTGGATTGGGACGATCTCCTGGAGAAGGAAATGGCAACCCACTCCAGTGTTCTTGCCTGGAAAATCCCGTGGACTGAGGAGCCTGTTTACAGTCTACAGACTACAGTCCGTGGGGTTGCAAAGAGTTGGACACAGCTGAGTGACTTCACTTTCACTTTCACTTACTGTGAATGAAGGACTGTTATAAAAACTGTTCTCCTTGTTCATTGACTTTCCTCATGAACAATGCAAAAGAGTGACCCTTCTTTTCCAAATTTCCAGTTCAGTGCTGAGAGGGTCACATAAAGATTTTGGGACCAGAGTGACTGGTATCCCTAAAGTCCAGTGAACAGTTTTGTTCAGGCCATTGATATAATTGACCTGGACTCAAATTCTAGCTAAAAGTCATACAATTCTCTGCGCCTGTTTCCTCACTTATAAAATGGGTATATTAATTTGATCTTGATAGGTTGCTATGAGGATGGAATAGATTAGATCATGTATGTAAAAAAGCAGGCCAGACATTATAAAATATTCAGTAAGTTTTAACTTCCTTTCAAAGTCCTATCTACTTTACGGTCTCACAGAACATGAATACTGGGTGCATGTAATAATTATACAGAGAGACGATTAGCTAACAGATATGAGTGGCAGTAGTCTCTCAAAGAGGTAATGGACAACTAGTTAGGTCCCTCTGTTTTAGGGAAGGGATGTACTGTTGCCATGGCCACCAAGCCCTGTGATGTGGCTTCCTGTGGACAGTCCAGTCCTGCTTGGGCTGTGAAGATGTTTTCTTAGTTATTGTTTGTGTGTTTACTTCTCACCACTGTACTTTGTTTTATGCAGTTGGCTGGGCAGATGCGGTCCCATTTTACAGATACAGAAAGGTAAGGCTCAGGTGTGTTCTAGTTCTAGGACTCTTGGTTCAAGAAGCCAAAAACCACTCAAGCTAACTCTGGTTGGACAAGTGAGTGGACTGGAGAGTCCTGGCCCCAGAGTTCAGCTCATCCTTGCAGGGACAGAAACTGGCCAGTTGGAGACCAAGCTTGCTCTTTCTCCCGGCAGTCTCATAGTCCCTCTCGTGTCTTTCTCTCTCTGAGCATTCAGCTTGCAGTCAGCCCAAAATGACCACCACCCTCACCCTACCCGTTGTCCTTTGAACTTCCCAGCTCCCATAGGCCAAGGTTGAGCCTCTCTCCTGGAGTGTGAGGTTCTTTCCTGCCTATGAGGATAAAATGCCAGGGAGAAGACCCTACAGTATACACTGTACCTGTTCTATGGGTTTTCTGCCTCTGGCCTTTTTTCATAGCAGAATTGAAGAGTGGCAATATGCAAAGTAATAGTAATTTAGAATTTCCCAGAATTATAAAGAAACATATTAACATGTGGGTAAACCCAAGTAAATATTGGCTGTACAAATCGTTATAATAAAGTCTAATTTGGGGTGTTAGAAAACACTGAACAACAGTAGCTTTTAGTTAGGAGATTAATTATAGTTAAAATGAAATGTTGTTAAAATTTTTGAATCATTTTGGTGGAAAGCATATATTTAATTTAGTCCATTAAAGATGCACAATATAATTTCTAACATAACACTAAAAGAACAAAAATAATACGTGTAAACTCCATATTTCATTGTTCAGTCACTAAGTCATGTCTGACTCCTTGTGATTCCATGGACTACAGCACGCCAGGCTTCCCCGTCCTTCACTATTCGAATAACTTTCAATCCAAAAGAAGGCAAAAGAGCAAAACTGAGTGGGAGAAGACAAAAGGACAAGACCAATGTGAAGTACAAAATGGCAAAATAAGTCCAACTCTACCTGTAATCCAAACATAAAATGACTGAATCTTCCAGTTAAAATTAAAAAGTTACCAGAATTTTTAAAATGTTCCCAGAGTAATAAAAGCTTACCAGAAAAAATAATGTCTTATATACTGTAATTAAGACAAAAAGTACATAGAGGTAAACAAAGATCAAAGTGTAAAGATGGGAAAAGGTACACCATTTAAATACTAAATAAAAGAATGCTCATGCTCTATTAGTATTATCTAATTAAATAGACTTTAAAGTAAAAAGTATTACTAGAGATCATAGGAGTCACTGCTGCTGCTGCTAAGTCGCTTCAGTCGTGTCCGTCTCTGTGCGACCCCATAGACGGCAGCCCACCAGGCTCCTCCGTCCCTGGGATTCTCCAGGCAAGAACACTGGAGTGGGTTGCCATTTCCTTCTCCAATGCATGAAAGTGAAAAGTGAAAGTGAAGTTGCTCAGTCGTGTCTGACTCTTGGCGACCCCATGGACTGCAGCCTGCCAGGCTCCTCTGTCCATGGGATTTTCCAGGCAAGAGTACTGGAGTGGGGTGTCATTGCCTTCTCCGATAGGAGTCACTTCATATTGGTAAAAATTCAATTCACTAGGGAGATTTAACTATTTTAAACTTGCATGTAATATAATGATATTACTTTAAAATAAATTAAACAAGAACCAGTGGAACCACAAGGAGAGCTGATAAATGTCTTCATAATGGAATATTTTAAAATATTCTTGTATTGTAGTAACAAATGTTCAAAGCAAGAAAAAATTCAGTAAGGAATTAGAAGATATAAATGTGAAATCTTAAAGTTTGGTATAATTGAAATCTATATCAACTGTTGGAGAATAATAATCTTCCCTTATAAATAAAGAACACTAAAAAAAAAATCTGAATGAATTTCAGACAATTTGTATTGCATAGACTATGTTTAGTGATCAAAATGCAATTAAGTTAGATAACAATAACAAATGCATAACTAGAAAAATCCATTTGAATACCAAAAATCATGTCTAAATAACCCATATATCAAAAGTAGAACATAATGGGAATTAGAAAATACTCAGAACTGAATAATATTGAAAATATAACATATAAAAACTTGTGGAATGCAGCAAAAATGGTACTTATAGGAAAATCTACAGTAAAATGCTTATATTCATAAAGGTTGAAAATTATGAACTATGCTTTCTCCAACTTTGTTAATTAGAATAAACTGAAAGACAGTAAAAAGGAGGAGATAATGAGAAGAACAAAGTTACTAAAATTAGAAATATGTGCACTAGAGATAATCAGGAGAGTCCAAAGAAAATGCTTAAAAAAGACTGAAATAACTAAAATGATCTGCTAGGGTTCTTCAGCTCACCTCAGTGGCTCAGTCGTGTCCGACTCTTTGTAACCCCACAAATCACAGCGCACCAAGCCTCCCTGTCCATCACCAACTCCCAGAGTTCACTCAAACTCATGTCCATCAAGTCGGTGATGCCATCCAGTCATCTCATCCTCTGCAGAGGAATATTCGGTTCAGTTCAGTTCAGTCCAGTCGCTCAGTCATGTCTCCCATGAACCGAAGCATACCAGGCCTCCCTGTCCATCACCAACTCCTGGACTTTACCCAAACTCATGTCCATTGCATCGGTGATGGCATCCAGCCATCTCATCCTCTGCAGAGGAATATTCAGTTCAGTTCAGTTCAGTTGCTCAGTTGTATCCAACTCTTTGTGACCCCATGAATCGCAGCACGCCAAGCCTCCCTGTCCATCACCAAATCCTGGAGTTTATCCAAACTCATGTCCATCTACTCAGTGATGCCATCCAACCATCTCACAGTCTGTCGTCCCCTTCTCTTCCTGCCCCCAATCCCTCCCAGCATCAGGGTCTTTTCCAATGAGTCAACTCTTCACATGAGGTGGCCAAAGTATTGGAGTTTCAGCTTTAGCATCATTCCTTCCAATGAACACCCAGGACTAATCTCCTTTAGAATGGACTGGTTGGATCTTGTTGCAGTCCAACAAAAGCATCAGTTCTTCGGCGCTCAGCTTTCATCACAGTCCAACTCTCACGAACACTGGAAAAACCATAGCCATGACTAGATGGACTTTTGCTGGCAAAGTAAATCTCTGTTTTTCAATATGCTATCTAGGTTGGTCATAACTTTCCTTCCAAGGAGTAAACGTGTTTTAATTTCATGGCTGCAATCACCATCTGCAATGATTTTGGAGCCCCCAAAATAAAGTCTGACACTGTTTTCACTGTTTCCCCATCTATTTCCCATGAAGTGATGGGACCAGATGCCATGATCTTTGTTTTCTGAATGTTGAGCTTTAAGCCAACTTTTTCACTCTCCACTTTCACTTTCATCAAGAGGCTCTTTAGTTCCTCTTCACTTTCTGCCATAAGGGTGGTGTCATCTGCATATCTCAGGTTATTGATATTTCTCCTGGAAATCTTGATTCCAGCTTGTGCTTCATCCAGCCCAGCATTTCTCATAATGTACTCTGCATATAAGTTAAATAAGCAGGGTGACAATATACAGCCTTGACATACTCCTTTTCCTATTTGGAACCAGTCCGTTGTTCCATGTCCAGTTCTAACTGTTGCTTCCTGACCTGCATATAGGTTTCTCAAGAGGCAGATCAGGTGGTCTGGTATTCCCATCTATTTCAGAATTTTCCACGGTTTATTGTGATCCACACAGTCAAAGGCTTTGGTATAGTCAATAAAGCCGAAATAGATGTTTTTTTGGAACTCTCTTGTTTTTTCGATGATCCAGTGGATGTTGGCAATTTGATCTCTGGTTCCTCTGCCTTTCCTAAAACCAGCTTGAATATTTGGAAGTTCACAGTTCACGTATTGCTGAAGCCTGACTTGCAGAATTTTGAGCATTACTTTACTAGCGTGTGAGTTGAGTGCAATTGTGCAGTAGTTTGAGCCTTCTTTGGGATTGCCTTTCTTTGGGATTGGAATGAAAACTGACTTTTTCCAGTCCTGTGGCCACTGCTGAGTTGTCCAAATTTGCTGGCATATTGAGTGCAGCACTTTCACAGAATCATCTTTCAGGAGTTATTTCAACTGGAGTTATTTCAATTATTTTAGTTGAAATAGCTCAACTGGAATTCCATCACCTCCACTAGCTTTGTTCATAGTGATGCTTCCTAAGGCCCAGTTGACTTCACATTCCAGGGTGTCTGGCTCTAGGTGAGTGATCACACCATCATGATCATCTTGGTCGTGATGATCTTTTTTGCACAGTTCTGTGTATTCTTGCCACCTCTTCTTAATATCTTAGACTTCTATTAGGTCCATATCATTTCTGCCCTTTATTAAGCCCATCTTTACATGAAATGTTCCCTTGTTATCTCTAATTTTCTTGACGATATCTGTAGTATTTTCCATTCTATTGTTTTCCTCTATTTGTTTGCACTCATCACTGAGGAAGGCTTTCGTATCTTTTCTTGCTATTCTTTGGAACTCTGCATTCAAATAGGTATATCTTTCGTTTTCTCCTTTGCTTTTCACTTCTCTTCTTTTCTCAGCTATTTGTAAGGCTTCCTCAGACAGCCATTTTGCTTTTTTGCATTTCTTTTTCTTGGGGATGGTCTTGATGCCTGCCTCCTATACAATGTCACGAATCTCCATCCATAGTTCATCAGGCATTCTGTCAGATCTAGTCCCTTAAATATATTTCTCACTCCCACTATATAGTCATAAGGGACTTGATTTAGGTCATACCCGCATGGTCTAGTGGTTTTCCCTACTTTCTTCAATTTAAGTCTGGATTTGGCAATAAGAAATTCATGATCTGAGCCAGTCAGCTCCCGGTCTTGTTTTTGCTGACTGTATAGAGCTTCTCCATCTTTGGCTGCAAAGAATATAATCAATCTGATTTCGGTGTTGGCCATCTGGTGATGTCCATGTGTAGAGTCTTCTTTTGTGTTTTTGGAAGAGGGTGTTTGCTATGACCAGTGCATTCTCTCAGCAAAACTCTATTAGCCTTTGCCCTGCTTTGTTCTGTTCTCCAAGGCCAAATTTGCCTGTTATTCCAGGTGTTTCTTGACTTCGTACTTTCGCGTTCCACTCCCCTATAATGAAAAGGACATCTTTTTTAGGGTGTTAGTTCTAAAGGGTCTTCATAGAACCATTCAACTTCAGTTTCTTCAGCATTACTGGTCGGGGCATAGACTTAGATTACTGTGATATAGAATGGTTTGCCTTGGAAACGAACAGAGATCATTCTGTCATTTTTGAGTTGGCATCCAGGTACTGCATTTTGGACTCTTTTGTTGACCATGATGGCTACTCCATTTCTTTTAAGGGATTCTTGCCCACAGTAGTAAATACAATGGTCATCTGAGTTAAATTCACTCATTCCAGTCCATTTTAGGTCACTGATTCCTAGAATGTCGACATTCACTCTTGCCATCTCCTGTTTGACCACTTCCAGTTTGCCTTGATTCGTGGACCTGACATTCCAGGTTCCTATGCAACATTGCTCTTTACAGCATCAGACCTTGCTTCTATCACCAGTCCCATCCACAGCTGGGTGTTGTTTTTGCTTTGGCTCTGTCTCTTCATTCTTTCTGGAGTTATTTCTCCACTGATCTCCCGTAGCATATTGGGCACCAACTGACCTGGGAAGTTCATCTTTCAGTGTCCTATCTTTTTGGCCTTTTCATACTGTTCATGGGGTTCTCAAGGCAAGAATACTGAAGTGGTTTGCCATTCTCTTCTCCAGTGGACCACATTTTGTCAGAACTCTTCACCATGACCCGTCCATCTTGGGTGCCCCTACATGGCATGGCTTAGTTTCAATGAGCTAGACAAGGCAGTGGTCCATGTGATTACATTGGTTAGTTTTCTACGATTGTTGTTTCAGTCTGTCTGCCCTCTGATGCCCTCTCTCAGCACTTACCATCTTACTGGGGCCTCTCTTACCCTGGATGTGGGGTATCTCCTCTCGGCCACTCACCGCTCCATGGCACAGCCGCCACTCAAATTCTCCAAGCCAGGCTTCACCAATACATGAACCATGTACTTCCAGATGTTCAAGCTGGTTTTAGAAAAGGCAGAGGAACCAGAGATCAAATTGCCAACATCCACTGGATCATCGAAAAAACAAGAGAATTCCAGAAAAACATCTATTTCTGCTCTATTGACTATGTCAAAGCCTTTGACTGTATGGATCACAATAAACTGTGGAAAATTCTGAAAGAGATGGGAATACAAGACCACCTGACCTGCCTCTTGAGAAATTTGTATGCAGGTCAGGAAGCAACAGTTAGAACTGGACATGGAACAGCAGACTGGTTCCAAATAGGAAAAAGAGTATGTCAAAGCTGTATACTGTCATTCTGCTTATCTAATTTATATGCAGAGTACATCATGTGAAATGCTGGGCTGGATGAAGCACAAGCTGGAATCAAGATTGCTGGGAGAAATATCAATAACCTCAGATATGCAGATGACACCACATTTAGGGCAGAAAGTGAAGAAGTAAAGAGCCTCTTGATGAAAGTGAAAGAAGAGAGTGAAAAAGTTGGCTTAAAACTCTACATTCAGAAAACGAAGATCATGGCATCTGGTCCCATCACTTCATGGGAAATAGATGAGGTAACAGTGTCAGACTTTATTTTGGAGGGCTTCAAAATCACTGCAGATGGTGATTGCAGCCATGAAATTAAAAGACACTTACTCCTTGGAAGGAAAGCTATGACCAACCTAGACAGCATATTAAAAAGCAGAGACACTACTTTGTCAACAAAGGTCCATCTAGTCAAAACTATGGTTTTTCCAGTAGTCATGTATGGACGTGAGAATTGGACTATAAAGAAAACTGAGGGCCGAAGAATTGATGCTTTTGAACTGTGATGTTGGAAAAGACTCTTGAGAGTCCTTTGAAATGCAAGGAGATCCAACCAGTCCATCCTAAAGGAGATCAGTCCTGAGTGTTCATTGGAAAGACTGATGTTGAAGCTGAAACTCCAATACTTTGGCCACCTGATGCGAATAGCTGGCTCATTTGAAAAGACCCCAATGCTGGGAAAGATTGAAGGCAGGAGGAGAAGGGGACAACAGAGGATGAGATGGTTGGATGACATCACCGACTCAATGGACGTGAGTTTGTGTAAACTCTGGAAGTTGGTGATGGACAGGGAAGCCTGGCGTGCTGCAGTCCACGGGTTTGCAAAGAGTTGGACACAACTGAGCCACTGAACTGAACTGAGCACATGCAAAACACATTCACCCCATCTCCAAAAGTTCTATCCCACTCCACAGTCTAAATCTAAACTCTCATCTGAATATCATCTAAATCAGTGTGGGTGAAACTTAAGATTTAATTCACCCTGGTACACAATTCCTCTCCAACTGTGGACCTACCTGTTACTGCTGCCATTTGGTCTTTCAGTCGTGTCCAAGCATCTGGTTCCAAACTACAAGGGGGGCACAGACTTCAGCTAGATATTTTCATTCCAAAAGGGTAAAATTGAAAGGAAAAACATAGGATCATGGGTCCCAATCAAGTCTGAACACCAGTAGGGAAAATTCCATTAAATTTTGTGACTTGAGACTAGTCAACAGTCCTGTTTGGCCTGGTGCTTTGCCCTTCAGACCCAGCCTCAGTCCTGGGTAGCAGCTCTGTTCAGCCTTGAGCCTTAGATGAGAACAGTGGCAACCTCACGAGTCTCAGCATGTGTGGCTCTTCCCTTGAAATAAATCTTGCATTTCATCTCATCACTTGTCCCTTTCAGACCAGGCTGGCAGTGTTTCCATTGATGTAAAATTCTCAGAACTTGTGTTGGTCTCACATGATATCCATGAATGATCAAATCATTAGACTAACGGACTTCACATATCCTTCCTGAATAACAGCATTCCTGGATTCTGATGAGATAAAAGATTGGATCCATGAGTCACATGTCTAGTCTCTTTTGCCAATGGTTGTCTAGCCACACCCTTATCTTCATTTCCAGAGCATGCTATTTGGATAGGCTGAGATTCTTCCCAAATGTCAAGTGGTGGTTTATTGTTGCCTCTTAGTTATTTATTCAATGTATTTCTCTCCTCGAATAGCAAGGAGACATCCTGCTGCACCTTCTGCACTTGGCTTAGAAATCACCTCAGCTAACTATCCAGGTTTATTACCTAGAAGTGCTTTGTTCCATCCAACAAGGCATAGTTTAGCCAAATCCTTTTCCTTTCCTCTAATTTTCAACAATATGACCCTCATTTCTGTTTTAGGCTTCACCCAAAGCATCTTTAACATTCATATTTCTAGCAAAATTCTATTTATGATGCTTTATGTACTCTTTAAGACAATAGATTGTTAAGCTTTCCTCTTTTTCTTTCTGAGCTCTCAGGAAAATCTATCTATCTGTCTATCTATACAGTCTTCTTAAGTCAATCAGCCCACGAGGTCTTGTGCTATGTACTACTTGAATCAGTTGAAGAAGTAAATTGCAAATTCCAGGGCATCCACTAAAAAATAAATAAAAAACATAGACATATAATTAATAAGTCAAAGTGGAACAGTTTTCTAAAAACTCAGTATAAAAGAACGTAGGAAAAGGCAAGAAAGAAATAAACAGATGGGACAAATAAAAAACAAATTGCAAGATGGTAAATTGAAACCCCACTATACCAATAATTAAATTAAGTGTGAATAGTCTAGTCACTCCAATTATAAGACAGGAAGTGTCAGACTGGATTTAGAAAGCAAATTCTAGAGTGACTTCAGCAAGATGGAGGAGTAGGAGGTCCCAGCCCTTGTCTTTCCACAGAAATGCCAATTTAATTAGCCATCCACAGGTGAAAATACCTTTATGAGAGCTCTGGAATCAAGATGGGAGATTATAGCACCCCTGTGAAACACAGAATGAGAAAAGATGATTGAAAGGGGTAAAAACGATTTCAGTTCACCCACATCACCTCTCCCGCAACATCGTACAGAGAAGCACCAAGAAAGATCCCCTTGACTTAAGAGTCCTCCCATGGGGAAAACAGATAGCAAGTCACATGTGGAGCCCTGTGCCTGTCCTACCTACCTATAGACCCCATTTATGGGCCCACCTTCCCGATGGGCTCTGTCACCTGGCCCACCCAGAATCTCTGGCTATTCTGACTGCTGAACAGCTTTCCCTGCTGACACCATTGTGTAAAGACTGAAGGAGACTGCTGCCTCTTCAAATGTGCAAAATCCAACAGAAGACACAGGAATCATGAAAATCATGGAACCATGACACCACCAAAGGGGAAGAGTAAAGCATCAGTAATTGACCCTAAAGAAATGGATATCTATCACTGACCGATAATGAATTCAAAGTAATTATCTTGAAGCTCAATGAACTACAGGAAACACAGACAACTAAGTAAAACTAGGAGAGCAATACATGCACAAAATGAGAAGTTAAAGGAGATCGAAATCACTCAAGAAATGAAACAGAAATTTTGATTTCTGAATAATATAATGACTAAACTGAAGTTCAGTCAAGAGTTTCAACAATATACTTAATCAAGTAGAAGGAAGAATCAGTGAACTTCAAGACAAGTCATTTGAAATTATCCAGTGAGAAGAAAAGCCTATGAGGACACCATCAAGAAAACCATTATATGCATTGTGGAAGTCCCAGAAGGAAAAGAGAAAAAGAGAGGGTCAGTGGCAGATTCATGTCAATGTATGACAAAACCAATACAATATTGTAAAGTAAAAAAAGAAAAAGAAAAAAAAAAGATGAAACTTTCAAAAAAAAAAAAGAAAGAAAGAAAGAAAGCTTATTTAGAGAAACAGTGGCTAAAAGCTTCCCCAAATCTGGGGAGGGAAATGGACATCCAGGCCCATAAAACCTAATGACTCCAAATAGGTTGAACCTAAAGAAGTCTACACCAAGATGTATTATAATTGAAATGTCAACAGTCAAAATTAAAGGGAGAACTTTGAATGCAGCAAGAGAAAAGCAACTTATCATGTACAGAGGGCTCCCCTCCATAAGACAATTGGCATATTTCTCAGAAGAAACCTTCCAGATCAGAAAAAAATAGGATGATGTATTGTGTTAAAGGAAAAATTTTCAAAATCAGAAGGCTCAAATCAGCAAAACTGTCTTTTTTTTTTCTCACAGGGTGGAAAAGGTATTGTGTTAATACACATTCTTCTCAAGAGCATATGGAATATTCTACAGGATCGATTACATGCTATGTCACAAAAGAAGGCTTAACAAATTTAGGAAGATTGAGAGCATTCTAAACACCTTTCATAACCACGATGGTATAAAAATAGAAATCAGTAACAAAAAAAAGAAAAAACTCACAGATACATGAAAAGTAAATAACAAACTATTGAGCAACCATTGTGCTAATGAGAAGTCAGAAAGAAAATCAGAAAAATATCTTGAGACAAATGAAAATGAAAACACAACATACCAAAACTTGTAGGTTACAAAAAAGGAATGATAAGAATATTTATAGTAATAAAAACCTATATTCACAAAGAAGAAAGATCTCAAATAAGCAGTCTAACTTTATACTGCAAGGAACTATAAAAATAAAAACAAAGTAAGTCCAAAATAACACAAGAAGGAAATAATTAAGATTAGTGCAGAAATAAATGAAATATAAAATAGAAAAACAATAGAAAAATTGACAAAACTGAGAGCTGTGTTTTGAAAAGATTAAATCAACAAACCTAAGAAAGAAAGAACACTCAAATAAATAAAATCAGAAAAGAAAGCAAAACTTAAACTCACACTACAGAAATATAAAGGTTTAAGGAGGTAAAAACCTGTACTTCAAAAACAAACCTCATAGAAAGGAAGATTGGATTTGTAGTACTGAAGGTAGGGAATGGGACAAGGGAGAATTGGATAAAGGCAGTTTAAAGGTACAAACTTCCAGCTATAAGATAATAAGTACTAGGTACGTAATGTCAATATGATAAATATAATTAACACTGCTGTATGCTATATATGAAAATTGTAAAGAGAGTATATCCTAAGCATTCTCATCATAAGGAAAATTTTTCTTTTATTTCTTTAATTTTGTATCTATACGAGATGATGGTTGCTCACTAAACTTATTGTGATAATCATCACATGATGTATAAAAGTCACATGACTACGCTATACACCTTAAATGTATACAGTGCTGTATGTGAATTATGTCTCAATAAAACTAGAAGAAACTAAAACTAATGAAAGAGATTAAAACAGACCCAAATAAATGGACAGAAGTTCTACCATGTTCATGAATTAGTATTGTTAAAGTATTTGTACTGTCTGAAGTGATCAACATATTCATTGAAATCTCTATCAAAATCTCATTGGCATTTTTTACAGGAATAGAAAGAACAATCCTAAAACTCATATAGAACCACAAAAGACCCTGAATAGCCAAAGCAATTTTGAGGGAGAACAGAGTTGGGACCACTGCATTTCCTGATGTCAAAATATTACAAACTTACAGTAATCAAAACACCATGGTACTGGCGGTAAAACAGACGTGGAGATGAACAAACACAGCAGCAAGCCCAGAAACAAACCCATGCGTGTACAACTGATCTTTGAGAAGGGTATCGAGAATACACAATGGGGAAAGAGTAGTCTTTACAATAAATAGTGTTGGGAACACTGGATGTCCACAAGCAAAAGAATGAAACGTGATCCTTATCTTACACCAAACACAAAAATTAATTCAAAATGGATTAAATACTTAATTGTAAACCTGAAACCATAAGATTTATAGAAGAAAACAGAAAAAAGTTTCTTGATATTGGTCTTGTCAATGATTTCTTGGTAATTACGCTAACAGTATAGGCAAGAAAAGCAAAAATAGATAAATGGGACTATATCAAATTAAAATGCTTCTGTACAGCAATGGAAACAATCAAAAAAAATGAAAAGGCAAGCTGTGGAATGGGAGAAAATATTTGCAAACTATATATCTGATAAAGAGTTAAATTTCATAATACATAAGGAATGTATACAACTAAATAGAAAAACTAAATAGAACTGGACATGGAACAACAGACTGGTTCCAAATAGGACAAGGAGTACGTCAAGGCTGTATATTGTCACCCTGCTTATTTAACTTATATGCAGAGTAGATCATGAGAAATACTGGGCTGGAAGAAGCACAAGCTGGAATCAAGATTGCCGGGAGAAATATCAATAACCTCAGATATGCAGATGACACCACCCTTATGGCAGAAAGTGAAGAGGAACTAAAAAGCCTCTTGATGAAAGTGAAAGAGGAGAGTGAAAAAGTTGGCTTAAAGCTCAACATTCAGAAAATGAAGATC
This sequence comes from Capricornis sumatraensis, assembly GCF_032405125.1. NCBI lineage: Eukaryota > Metazoa > Chordata > Mammalia > Artiodactyla > Bovidae > Capricornis > Capricornis sumatraensis. The sequence goes on from NC_091070.1 coordinate 212,160,815, forward strand.
ATGGCATCTGGTCCCATCACTTCATGGGAAATAGATGGGGAAACAGTAGAAACAGTGTCAGACTTTATTTTGGGGGGGCTCCAAAAATCACTGCAGATGGTGACTGCTGCCATGAAATTAGAAGACGCTTACTCCTTGGAAGAAAAGTTATGACCAACCTAGATAGCATATTCAAAAGCAGAGATATTACTTTGCCGACTAAGGTCCGTCTAGTCAAGGCTATGGTTTTTCCTGTGGTCATGTATGGCTGTGAGAGTTGGACTGTGAAGAAAGCTGAGCACTGAAGAATTGATGCTTTTGAACTGTGGTGTTGGAGAAGACTCTTGAGGGTCCATTGGACTGCAAGGAGATCCAACCAGTCCATTCTGAAGGAGATCAACCCTGGGATTTCTTTGGAAGGAATGATGCTAAAGCTGAAGCTCCAGTACTTTGGCCACCTCATGCGAAGAGTTGACTCATTGGAAAAGACTCTGATGCTGGGAGGGACTAGGGGCAGGAGGAGAAGGGCACAACCGAGGATGAGATGGCTGGATGGCATCTCGGACTCGATGGACATGAGTTTGGGTGAACTCCGGGAGATGGTGATGGACAGGGAGGCCTGGCGTGCTGCAATTCATGGGGTCGCAAAGAGTTGGACACTACTGAGTGACTGAACTGAACTGAAATAGAAAAAAAAAGACAAATAACCCAATTTTAAAATCAGCAAAGGAACTAAAGAGACGTTTCTTGAAAGGAGACAGATACATGTGAAAATGTGCTAAAAATCACTAATCATCAAGGAAATACAAATGAAAACTACACTGAGATATCATCTTATACCATGTATGGTTAGGATGGCTATTATATTAAAAAAAGATAAGTATTAAAAGCAGTTGAATTGTAAAGTAAAATTAAAAAGAGAGAGAGAGAGAAAATGACAAAAGACAAAAAGACAAAAAAGACAAAAAAACAAAACCAGATTAAAAATACCTGTATATTAAAACAGTTGGACATAAATAAAAAACTAATAAAAAAAATAAATGCAGTTGATAATATATAAATTGGTCCAAACATCATGGCAAACAGTATGGACACTTTTCAAGAAAGTAAAAACAGAAATACCATATGATTTAGCAAGCCCACATATGGGTATTTTTCCAAAAGGATATATATAAAATGGAATATTACTTAGTCATTAAATAGAAGGAAATAATGTCATTTACAGCAACATGGATGGACATGGAGATTACCAGACTAAGTGAAATATGTCAGGTAAAGACAAATATCATATAATATTGCTTATATGTACAGTCTTAAAAAAATACAAATGAACTTATTTACAAAACAGAAACAAACCCACTGTCTTAGTGAATAAACTTATGGTTACCATGAAGAAAAGGTGGAGGAGAGGGAAAGATTGAGATCTGTGGACTGACATGTACACACTGCTATATTTAAGGTTGACAACCAGCAAAGACCTGCTGTATATCACAGGGAACTCTGCTCAATGTACTGTAATGATCTAAATGGGAAAATAATTTGAAAAAGAAAGATTCATAGCTATGTATAACTGAATCACTTTGCTACACGCCTGAAAGTACCACAGCATTGTAAATCACTACCAGTTCAGCTCAGTCGCTCAGTCGTGTCCAACTCTTTGCGACCCCATGAACCCCAGCACACCAGGCCTCTTTGTCCATCACCATCTCCCGGAGTTCACCCAAACTCATGTCCATCGAGTCCGTGATGCCATCCAGCCATCTCATCCTCTGTCGTCCCCTTCTCCTGCCCCCAATCCCTCCCAGCATCAGAGTCTTTTCCAATGAGTCAGCACTTCACATGAGGTGGCCAAAGTATTGGAGTTTCAGCTTTAGCATCATTCCTTCCAAAGAACACCCAGGACTGATCCTCCTTTAGAATGGACTGGTTGGATCTCCTTGCAGTCCAAGGGACTCTCAAGAGTCTTCTCCAACACCACAGTTCAAAAGCATCAGTTCTTCGGTGCTCAGCCTTCTTCACAGTCCAACTTTCACAGCCATACATGACCACTGGAAAAACCATAGCTTTGACTAGACGGACCTTTGTTGGCAAAGTGATGTCTCTGCTTTTGAATATGCTATAACTTTCCTTCCAAGGAGTAAACGTCTTTTAATTTCATGGCTGCAATCACCATCTGCAGTGGTTTTGGAGCCCCCAAAATAAAGTCTGCCACTGTTTCCACTGTTTCCCCATTTATTTGCCATGAAGTGATGGGACCAGATGCCATTATCTTAGTTTTCTGAATGTTGAGCTTTAAGCCAGCTTTTTCACTCTCCTCTTTCATTTCACTATACTCCAATATAAGATAAAAAAATAAAATAAAAATTAAAAAGTTTTTAATAAACCAAAAAAAAAGAAACTGGAATCAAGGTCTGAAAGAGCTATCTCTTCACTCCCATGATCATTGCAGCATTATTCACAATAGTCAAGATGTAAAAGAAATCTAAATGTTTGTTGACAGACAAATGGAAAGAATAATGATGTATACCTATAATGGAATATCACTCAGCCTTTAGAAAAGAAGAAAATCATGCCATTTGCAACATGGATGAAAGACATTATGCCAAGTGAAATAAGTCAGATACAGAAGTATAAAAACTACATGATGCCACTTGTATGAGAACTCTAAAATAGTCAAACTTAGAAGCAGAACATAGAATGGTGGATGTCAGGGCTGCAAGGAAGGGAAACGGGGCAGGGGTATACTAGTCAGAGGGTGTGGTTTCAGTTATGCAAGAAAAATAAGTCCTAGAAATCTACCATATAGCATAGAGCCTAGAGTTAACAATAATGTATAAACACTCAGAATTTTGAGTGTAAGCTAAATGTTCTTATCACTAAAAGAAAATAATAGCAATAACAAAGAGAAAACTTCTGGAGGTGATGGATATGTTTACAGCATAGATTGTAAAGATGGTTTTATAAATATACTTTCTTCCAAACTCATCAAGTTACATTTATTAAACATGTATGGCATTTTGAATATCAATTGTTCTTTGACAAAGTGGTGTTTAGAAGTGGAAAATTATTAAAAAATAAAGAGCACAGTCATATGCTGTCTATAAGAAAAATTATTTATTTATTTTTGAAAGGTAGTACCATTTTAGTGTTGTAGGAAGTTTTAGATTATTTCTTAAAAACAAAAGCAAAGAAATTCAAAATTCCCAAAGTATCAAGGCAGCAGATAAGAATGCTATAATCCAAAAATGCTGGGTGAGCTTTCGGCCAGAGGAAGGAAGATGTCAAGTCAGTAGCCCACACAATAGATACCGAGGAACCACAGGGTTGAGATTGGTGTAGAAACTGGGAGTTAAGCTCTCCGCCTGCCTAAGGCAACAGATCCTTCAGCCTTGAGAGGCCATTCGAGAGTAAATAGGTCCAAAAGAGAAGGGGCCTGGGGAGGGAAGATGTTGACTAATTGAACGTCAAGTTGCCTCTGGCCTTCAGTGTGGCGAGTGGTGGACTTGCCTCCCTCTGTGCGCTTCAGAAACCCTGCTGTCAGCAGAGCTGGAGACCATGCACGTATGCCACTCACACAACTTAAATATAAAAATAGGTTAAAAATAAAATGACAGAAAAAGGTACACCATGTAAATACTATCAGACCAAGTAGGCATGGCACAAACAATTTCACCAAAAATAAAAAGGATCATTTCATAAAGGTAAAGGGAGCATTAAATAAGGAGCCATGGCATCTCCAGTGTGCCTGCGCACGATACCAGTTTCAGAATACGCGAGACAAGAGCTGAGAGAACAGAGAAGAGAGGCAGACAGATGCACGATACGAATCGGCAATGGAGCGGGCACCAGTCACTTCCTTAGTAACTGACAGAACAAATAGAAGAGCAGAAAGGATATGGAATACTTGAGGAATGCTATCACAAAGCTGGAACTAACGTTTATTAAAGAGAGAACACTCTTTCCAACAACAGCGGACCACACGTTCTTTCAAGTATACATGGATCTTTCACCAAGTCTAAGCCATGTGTTAGACCATAGAGTAAATTTTAACAAATTTAAAATAGTTGAAATCATATAAAGGATATCCTCTGAATATAAGGGAATTAAACATGTTACTAAAATATACCTGGAAAATTAATAGATATTTGAAAATTGAAGCAACATTTCTAAATAATCCATATCAAAGAGGAAATCATAAGAGGAATCAGAAAATATTTGAAGTTGGATGAAAACAAAAACAAAACATATCAAAATCTGTGAAATGAAACTAAAAGACCTCTTCAAGAAAAAATGTATAATTTATATGCTTACATTAGAAAAGAAGAAAATTCTAAAATCAGTTACCTAAGCTTTCATCTTAAGAAGATACAAAAAGAATAATATATTAAGAACAAAGCAAGTAGAAGGAAAGAAACAATTAAGATGAGAACAGAAAATGGTAAAATAGGAAACAGATGGAAAATTGAGAAAATAGTACAATGAATGGCAAACCACTTCAGTATTCTTGCCTTGAAAACCCCATGAACAGTATGGAAAGGCAAAATATATATATTTATATAATTGTTGATAAAACCATAGTGAGATTGATCAAGAAATACAGAAGATTATCAAAATCAGGAATAAAAGAGGGACCCTCACTATATATCATGTAGGGAATATTGTTAACAACTTTACGCTAACAAACCCTTTATGAACTTAAACACAAAATCCCTAACAAACATTAGCAAATTTAATCCTGCAGTATATAAAAAGATAATTGCAGTTGTGTTAGTCAGTCAGTCATGCCTGATCCTTTGTGACCCCATGGACTGTAGCCCACCAGGCTCCTCTGTCCAAGAAATTCTCCAGGCAAGAATATTCGAGTGGGTAGCCATTCCCTTCTCCAGCAAAAAAATAATAATACATCTTGACTAATTGGGGTTCATTCCAGGAAGGCATTACTGGTTAACATTAAAAAATCAATCAATGTAATTGAGCATATTAACAGAATAAAAGAAAAACTTTATTATCACCTCAACAGAAAAAAAGCGTTTGAAATCTTCAAGACCCATTCAATCTCTCAGCAAACTAGGAATAAAAAGGAATTTTCTCAACCTGAATAGGGACATCTGCAAAAAACTCTACCAGACAAAAACTCCCTACATCAAACTTAGTAGTGAAAGACTAAATGCTTTAGCTTCTAAATTGGGAAAAAGACAAAGATGTCTACTATCACCATTTCTATTCAACATTGTACTGGCAGTCCTAGGCAGTACAAAATAACAGGAAGATTTTAAAAGGCTCTAGGTAGAAAATTCTAAGCAATGTACCCAAAAAAGTCACCAGACTATTAAGCAAGTTTAGCAAGGTCAACATGCAAATTATATTGTACTTCTTTCCAGTAGTCATGTATGGATGTGAGAGTTGGACTGTGAAGAAAGCTGAGTGCTGAAGAATTGATGCTTTTGAAATGTGGTGTTGGAGAAGACTCTTGAGAATCCCTTGGACTGCAAGGAGATCCAACCAGTCCATTCTGAAGGAGATCAGCCCTGGGTGTTCTTTGGAAGGACTGATGCTAAAGCTGAAACTCCAGTACTTTGGCCACCTCATGTGAAGAGTTGACTCCTTGGAAAAGACTCTGATGCTGGGAGGGATTGAGGGCAGGAGGAGAAGGGGACGACCGAGGATGAGATGGCTGGATGGCATCACAGACTCGATGGACGTGAGTCTGAGTGAACTCTGGGAGTTGGTGATGGACAGGGAGGCCTGGCGTGCTGTGATTCATGAGGTTGAAAAGAGTCGGACATGACTGAGCGACTGAACTGAACTGAACTGATACTCAGTTCAGTTCAGTCACTCAGTTGTGTCCCACTCTGGGACCCCATGGACTGCAGCACACCAGGCTTCCCTATCCATCACCAACTCCTAGAGCTTGCTCAAACTCATGTCTATCAGGTCGGTGATGCCATCCAATCATCAAATCTTCTGTTGTCCCCTTCTCCTCTGGCTTTCAATCTTTCCCAGTATCGGGGTCTTTTCCAGTGAGTCAGTTCTTCGCATCAGGAGGCCAAAGTATTGGAGCTTCAGCTTCAGCATCTGTCCTTCCAATGAATATTCAGGATCAATTTCCTTTAGAACTGACTGATTTGATCTCCTTGCAGTCCAAGGGACTCTCAAGAGTCTTCTCCAACACCACAGTTCAAAACCATCAATTCTTCAGCCCTTAACTTTCTTTACAGTCCAACTCTCACATCCATACATGACTACTGGAAAAAACCATAGCTTTGACTAGACAGACCCTTGTCGGCAAAGTAATGTCTCTGCTTTTTAATATGCTGTCTGGGTTGGTCATAGCTTTTCTTCCAAGGAGCAAGAGTCTTTTAATTTCATGGCTGCAGTCACCATCTGCAGTGATTCTGGAGCCCCCCAAAATCAAGTCTGTCACTGTTTCCATTGTTTCTCCATCTATTTGCTGTGAAGTGATGGGACCGGATGCCATGATCTTAGTTTTTTGAATGTTGAGTTTTAATCCAAACTTTTCACTCTCCTCTTTCACTTTCACTGCAAGCATTCAACTGGAATTTGGAATAGGTAAATCATGCCATTTGCAGTCATATCACAAAACATGAAGTACTTTGGGATAAATTTAATAAAACGTATTCAGACCTATACACTGAAAACTTCAAAACCAAGACAGAAAGTGGAGAAGACTAAATAATGAAAATATATCATGTTCACAAAATCAGTTTTTAAAATTGTTATGACATTTGTCAGTTTTCCCCAAACTGGTCTCTAGTTTCAGTGCAATCCCAATAAAAAACTCTAGTATGCTTTTATACAGAAAGTGAAAAGGGGATTCTAAAATGTATATGAAAATGCAAAGGAATTGGAATATCAAAGACTATATTTTTAAGACATACTATCTGATTTCAAGATTTTCTATAAAGTTGAATATAAAGGTACAGTAAGCAAGACAGAGAGATGTATTGATCAGTGGAATAGTATGGCAATAAACCTACATATATGGTCAACTAATGGTGCTATATTAATTTTTCATTGCTGCTACAACAATAGCACCACTAACTTAGTGACTCAAAACAATACAAATTTATTATTTTACTGTTGTATAAATTAGCAGTCTAGCACAGGTCTCACTGGGCAAAAGTCACAGTATCAGCAAGGCTATGTTCCTTCTAGAGGGTCTAGAGGAGAATGTTTCCTTGCCTTTTCCAGCTACTAAAGGCTGTCCTCAATCCTTCGCTTGTGGTGTCTTCCTCCGTCTTCAAACTCAGCAGTGGTTGTTCAAGTACTTTTCACATTGCATGACTCTAACTTTTATTCTGCTTCCTTCTTCTGTGTTTAAGGACCTCTGTGATTACACTGAGTCAACCCAAGCAATCTGGGATAATCTTCCTATATTGTTGTTCAGTAGCTAAGTCATGTCTGACTCTTCATGACCCCATGGACTGCAACACACCAGGCCTCCCTGTTTTTCACTATCTCCTAGAGTTTGCCCAAGCTTATGTCCATTGAGTCAGTGATGCTGTCCAACCATTTCATCCTCTGCTGCCCTCTGCCTCCCTATTTTAAGGTCATTCTATTAGCAAATATAATGGCATTTGTAACCTTAATTTCTCTTTGCTTTGTCACATAACATATTCATGTGTTAGGTTAGGATATGAACTTCTTTTATGGGGAGAGGCATTATTATTTCATAGATGCTAAGGTAATTATATGGTGCAAATGTAGTCTTTTCAACATATGATGCTGGTACAATTGGATATCCATAAAGAAAAAAGAACCTTGATCATTACCTTATTTCACCCACAAATATTATCTTGAAAAAGATCATATGTCTAAAAATTAAAATCATAACTATAAAAAATTTAGAGGAAAGTCTTTATGATCTAAAGGGTGGCAAAGATTTCCTAGGACACAAAAGATTCAAAGTATTAAAAAACAAGTGGGTCTGTATCAATATTAAAAATCTCTGATCTTCCAAAGATGCTACTGAAAAATTAAAATCAAGTATCAGACTAGAAGAAAATATTCACATTTTTGTATCTGACAGAAGGTTTGTGTACAGAGTATATAAATTATTCTTACAACTCAATAACATAAAGACAAAAAATTCAGTTTAAAAAATAGGCAAATGGTTTGAATAGACACTTCTCTAAATAAGATATATGAATGAAAAATAGATGCATAAAAATATGTTGATCATTAGTCATTAGGAAAATAAAATGAACATCATAACCTCTAGACATCAATTTTAGAATGGCTAAAACTAACAAGACTGATAATGCTAAGTGTTGACAAGGAAAACCAGCAACGGAACCCTTGAAGATTCCTGGTAGGAATGTAAAATGGTACAGCCATTGTGGAAAACAGTTTGGAAGATTCTTATAATGTTAAACTTACCTACATTTTTTGTAAACTTAGCAATTCCACTTCTATGTATTTACCTATTAGACATGAACACATTTGTCTGCACAAAGGCTGATACTTAAAAGTTCATAGCGGCTTTATTCATGTGCATGCGTGTGCCTGCTAAGTCACTTCAGTCGTGTGTAATTCTTTGTGACCCTACAGACCGTAGGCTGCCAGGCTCCTCTGTCCATGGGACTGGAGTGGATTGCCATTTCCTCCTCCAGGGGATCTTCCTGAACCGGGGATCAAACCTGCATCTCTTATGCCTCCTGCATTGGCGAGTTCTTTACGATTAGCACCACCTGGGAAGGCCCCCAATAGCCCTAGTTAGGAACATCCCAAAGACCCAACTTCAGGAAGATTGTAGTATATTCATACATCAGTATGAATGAATAACTATTAAAGGCATCAACATAAATGAATAACATCAACTGGGGGGAAAAAGGGGACAGGGACTTCCCTAGTGGTCCAGTGGCTAAGACTCCACACTCCCAATGCAGGGGACCCGGGTTCAATCCCTGGTCAGGGAACTAGATCCCACATGCCTCAACTAAAGATCCCACACGCCTCAACTAAAGATCCCACACGCCTCAACTAAAGATCCCACATGCCTCAACTAAGATTAAAGATTTCATGTGCCACAAGTAAGACTTGCTGCAGTCAGATAAAAAAGAAAATTTAAGGCACAGATTAAAGTCCACATATAAAGTGCACAGACTATATATCATCTACATGCTTACTAATGTAGGAGAACTATAAGGAAGAGCCAGAGAATGATAAACACAAAATGCAATAGGCTGGTTACCTATTGGGAGGGTTAGGGAGGGTTAGGGAGGAATATGGGTTTACAGTGAGGCACAAAGCAACAGTCAGCGATGTTGGCAATATTTTATCTCTTATGCTGAATCGTGGTAGCATAGATTTTTCTTCCTCTTCTTTAGACACATTATGACCATTCTTTAGGGTTTCCCCGATAGCTCAGTTGGTAAAGAATCTACTTCTATGAATGAGACCCCAGTTTGATTCTTGGGTCTGGAAGATCCGCTGGAGAAGGGATAGGCTAACCACTCCAGTAATTATGGGCTTCCCTTGTGGCTCAGCTGGTAAAGAACTATTCTTTTGTACAAATATATTTATGAATATAAAAATTTTAAATCACATAGCCTTTCCTTGGCAGAACTGGGACTTGAACCTAAACCTCTGACTCTACGGACACTGAGCAGAGTAGATTTTATCATCCTGCTTCTAGGTTGAAGTTGAATTTTGGGGGAGGCAAGCAGTGCAGTAATGGCTGGGGAAACTGATTCCCCCTTGTTATGCCCAACATCCATGGATATTGTTAATATCATCTGCCTCTTCTCTCCATCAAATATCTCCTGTGACATTAGAAAAATAGATTAGATCCTACACAGGTTAAACCCCTGATGCGTGGGGATTTTTCTCCTTCCTAGTGAAAGTATTGGATAGTGAAGCTGCTGGGTACCAGCACTTCAAAATGCTCATTTTATCCTGAGGCAACTGGGATCTCAGGTGCAAGCTCTCCAAGAGATGAGGAGCTGACCACTGGGATCCCTCCCTTCAGTAGCCACAGTCAGAAAATCACCTCTGATAAAAGAGAGGGCTCATGATTGTCTCTGGAAAAGACTGTTTCCTTGGGCCACCTACCCTCCTAGTTGGCATGAGAGACCCATTATCTATTACTCCTCTAGGACCGTATCAGAATGCATACCCTTTACCTTGGACAGCCTGTTTGGCTCTCTTCCATTAGCACATCTGCTCCGATGAAATCAAATCTCTTTAGAGACTCTTCCTCCCTCCACTCATTATTAGCCCAACATTTATTAAGCACCTACCAATTGTAGGAGCTGCGGCAGTGGATGAGGTGCAAGGACGAAGAGACAGACAAGGGATTCTCTCATGAAAAGTTTATAAGGAGAGAAAAAAAGTTATCAACATGTGATTCCAACACACTAAGCTTGATGCTAATTGAGTTTTGTACTGAGGAAAAAGTAGCAAACTCCTGGGCTCACTGGAGAACATGACATTTTAGGTGGACATGACATTTAAATCCCATTTAAAGGGGTTGGGATTTGCCAGTGAGAAAGGGTGGGCACAGAGGCCCTTTGAGAAAGTGTGGAAAGTTGTGGGGTGTGCTGAAGAAACGAGATTCCCACAGCTGGAGCTTGACTGTACATGGGAAGATAAGTGTACATAGCGGACTTTAAGGAGAGCAGGAGGGAAAAAGAGTTTAGAGTTTAAGTTTCCTGTGAGCTGCCAGAGAATTTTAGGGGGTCATAAATTTATGTGGAAGGAATGGTTAAATTCTTATGCACACCAGACATTGCGTGTTGAATATACAGAGTAAATACGTATCCTATCGATACTATTTTTAAATGTAAATGAATATCGCCATAATATTTAAAATTCATATGCACTTAATAGTCATAGTATGTTTGGGCTTTAGGCATCTTCCCATTTGACAGTGACTAGAAGTACAGCCTCTGTCATGGGTTGGGGTGCTGGGAGGTGTCTAGAGACATTTTCAGTGTGAAAGATCCTCCTCATTGAAATCTGTATCCTCTGAGGCAACGAGGAGAAATGAGACAGTTTTAAGTTGGCTAGGGACAGAGTCGAGTTTCTGTTTTGGAAAGGTCACGTTGACCACCAAGGAGGCAGGACGGATTACAGAGTGGAAGCCCCCCTGGAAACAGGGCCATCCATTTGGGGACTCTCACAGTGATGCAGCGAGAGACACAGGTGGCCTGAGCCAGGCGGATGGTGTTGAAGATGGCAGAGAGAGGCATATGCAACAGGGTTTAAAATGTCAGATGAGTTGGAGGAGGGGTGAACAGGTGGAGAGCACCACCGAGGATTTGTAGGATAATAAAAATACTCTGCATGACACCATAGTGATGGATATATGTTATTCAATACCCGTCCAAACCTATGAATGTACACCCAGAAGACTGGACCCTAATGTAAACTATGAATTTCTGGTGATTATAATTTGTCGATACAGGTTCATCAATTTTAACAAATGTACCACTCTAGTGGGAGGCAATAATGACGAGTGGGCAGAGGAGAGATGGGAAATCTTTGTATTTTCCTCTCAGTTTTGCTGTGAACTGAAAACTGCTCTTGAAAACTATCTTCAAAATTTGCAAATGTTTAAAAGTCAGAATTGATGGAGGGACTTTTCTAGTGGGTCCAGTGATCAAGACTTTGCCTTCCAATGAAGGGGATACAGGCTTGATCCCTGGTTGGGAAGGTAAAATCCCACATGACTCATGGCCAAAGAGCCAAAATGTTAAGAAATAGAGGCAATATTGTAATGAATTCAATACAGATTTTTTAAAAAAATCCATATCAAAAAAAGCTACATTAAAAAAGAGAATCGAGGGAACTTGGTGACTGGATGGATGTCAGAGGTGAAGGAGGAGCCCTGGATGGCTCCAGGTTTGAAGCTCTCATAGCTGCTGAGGCCGTATCTCCAGGCTACCTGCGATGTCTCTGGTGATCTTATGATTAACCTCATTGTTGAGACGGCCTGGGCTCTGCATTTGAAAATCACTGAACTCTGCTTTGGAAAAAAAAAAAAAAAAAACAAGCTTGAAAACTTGACCAAACGTCAGAGGCAAAAGGAGGCAAAAGGAGCGAAGTGGAAAAAAAAAAAAAAGTGTAGCTACTAATGAATTCTTGAATTCTTCAGGGAGAGAAGAGACCGAATGACACGTTACTAAATACAGGTGTGGTCATTATCTGGGTCATTGACCCAACCAAAAGAAAACATTCCGGGCCTAGAGAACAAGACTTGTCTGTTAACCACTTCTGTTTGCTCGTGGGAGTGAAAGGCTTGTTTGCAGGGCTGCGGGGGAACAAGTAGGGAAGTATTGACTCTGAGACTTAAATTAAACCACGTTCATGAGTTTTCCCAGCTGGCAGGGAGAGGATTCAAATACTAGTATCTAACATGCACGAAACACTTCAGTTCAGTTCAGTTCAGTCACTCAGTCATGTCTGACACTTTGTGACCCCATGAATTGCAGCACGCCAAGCCTCCCTGTCCATCACCAACTCCCGGAGTTCACTCAAAATCATGTCCATCGAGTCAGTGATGCCATCCAGCCATCTCATCCTCTGTCGTCCCCTTCTCCTCCTGCCCCCAATCCCTCCCAGCATCAGGGTCTTTTCAAATAAGTCAACTCTTCACAAAGTACTGGAGTTTCAGCTTCAGCATCAGTCCTTCCAAAGAACACCCAGGACTGATCTCCTTTAGAATGGACTGGTTGGATCTCCTTGCAGTCCTGTCAAAAACTGTTCTCTATTCACAACACATATGAATTATTTGTGTAAATAACCCCTTAGCTCCTTGAGGTAGGTAATATTTTATCTCCATTATACAGATGAGAAAACTGAGGCCCACAGAAGTTAGATAACCTATCCAAGAGAGCACACATGGTCAGTGGGGGAAGCTATGAATTAGACCCTGCAACTTGACACCAAAACTTGCTCTGTTGGCCACTACTCAAGACTCCAGGTCTATCCAACTCCAGACACTGATTGAGATATTGTGCTTAACTACTCATACTGTCCCGATACAGGAGGGCGCACAGATGTCAGGAAGATAGTGATGCTAGTCCAAGTTCCAGGCAGTCAGAGGCCAGGAGGGGTGGGATGGCACAGGGGAGGTGCTTTTGCTCAGTGAGGTAGGCCTGGTGGACCCCTGGACTCAGGGGGCCTGGGATCGGGAGGGTACAGAAGCAGGATCGATGGCCCCAGCCTGGTCTGGACAAAGGCAGGTGAGGGATGGAGAGGTTGCAAATTTCCACAGCGGCTGGAGCAAAGGTGCCGTTTTGGGAGGGTTTCAGAGGCTGGAGATGCCTAAGCTTGTTGAGATTCCATGAGGACACTTCACAAGAATCAGGCTTTCTGGGTCTTGTGAAATTGATTTTATTTTTATGTCTTAAGTTTGTGCCAGGATGTTATTTCTCAGTTGAATTCCTTTGACTACTTCTGTCTCCAAATTACACTCTCATCTTCCTCCGGTAGCTGTGGATTCATTCCCACATGCAGACAGGGACGGCAAGCCGACAAGCCTTGCTTCCTGCAGGCCAAACGTGTTGTCCGCCTGTTGGCCGTGACCCAGAAAAGGAGAGCTCCTGAGTCTAGTAACCTGTGTTTAAGTCAGACCTCCTCTCTTAACCGTCAGTCACTGGGTTTGCTTCCTCTCACTTTCTTTTTTTAACTTCCTATTTGCCTCATTAACTCTTCACTCCATGCTCCCACTTTTTCACTGTAGAAACTCAGTGGCTACAAAGGTTTAAAAGTACCCAGAGCACACAACTTTGCTTTCCGCCTTTGGCCTCATCTAACAGGCTCCATCTAAACGTCAGTGCCCTTGGGCGAGGCTACGTCCTACTTAAGACTCCACTTTCCCTGGAGGCTCTTTCTTAAAGAAGCAGCCTCAGGAACAAGCAGAGGGCAAAAGAGGTGGAGACGAACATTTACTGAGCCCCAGTTCTGTACCTGCTGCAAATACTGGGCATTCTCCTATTTAATATTCACAGTTACTAGGTGCTGGATTCCATGCTAAATGCTATACAAAAACCACAGCAGTTTTTAAACAAACAAATCTAGGTCTGCCGCCCTCTTGCAGAAAAACAGTCGAGGGTTTCCCATTGCTCTTAGTGTGTGTGTGTGTTCAGTCATGTCTGACTCTTTGAGACCCCCACGAACTGTATGTAGCCTGCAAGATTCCTTAGTCCATGGAATTTTCCAGGCAAGAATACTGGAGCAGGTTGCTGTTTCTTTCTCCAGGGGATTTTCCCAACTTAGGGATGGAATCCATGTCCCGTCTGTTTCCTGTACTGGCAGGTGGATTCTTTACCACTGTGCCACCTGGGAAAGTCTCCATTGCTCTTAGGATAGAGTTCAAAATGGGGTTCTTCCCCAAGTCTGCAAGGCATCTGCAATCTGGTCCTGAGAACATCTGTAGCCTCATCACATTGCTCCCTCCTGCCTTGTCTGCTGTCTTAATTCTGCTGCTCATCCTTCAGTTCTCAGTTCAAAAGGCACAGGATGCGGGAAAGAGGGCGAGTGCAGTGGTTTGGGTCATGGTCCCTGTGCCAAACTGTCTGGGTTCAAATCCCAGCTCTGGGCCTGATTGGCCTGGTTTGATCAGGTGTCCATCAATAAGCCAATCACTGGCCCAGGTGATGGAACACCCAGGGCTGCCCCCTGGGACCCAGGAGTAAGATCAGCTTTACAGAGAGCATGGTGGTCTGAGAGTAGGGGAGAGACGATTCACCAGAGTAAATCAGGAAATGTTGCCCCAAGTCAGAAAAGCAGATGCAAGAATAACAAACATCCATTTCACTGTCATGCTCTGTTTTCCAGACTTTGATCACTGTGCTCCTGGGTGACACTTGCCGTTTCCGTGCATCACGTGCACTATGACTTAACTTGCATTATCACCACTCCCTTTTTGTACTCACACCCTTATTTTTAAATAAATGTATTTATATCACTGCCGCAAATGGAAAATCAATATTACTTGCCATAAATAGGAGGTAATCTCAAACTTTTTTGACAGTGAAAAACAAAACAATGTTATTAAATTCCAGAAAGAGACTGCGGCCTGCTAAAATGCTTTGAGATTGTGGTCTTGTTCTCTTTGTTAAAAAGAGAGATTATCAAGTGTTAGAGAGGTGTAAAGACATACTAACACCAAACTGAGCCTTTCTCCCTGATGTAATCAAAAAGCCTAAGAACGAATTGAAAAGGAAATTACTTTCTCACCCTCTGATTCAATGTGATGGCTTGCCATATCCATAGAGCATTGATAAGTCATTCTCCATGCCAGTTGCAACCTTCTGGTAAACCCCTACAACTCCTGGCCTGACACTTTGAGGACTACTGTTTTGGAGCATTTGAACCTGGTCAAAATTGTCGAGTGGATGGCCAAAGAGAGAGACTGAGGACTAGTTGGCTAGTGAGGGAGTTGGGAGGAAAAACAGGCAGCGCATTTTATCAACAGAAAATTACCTCTTTGTCTGATGAAACATAAAAGGAATTAGTTCAAGTCATTTTGTTTCTCCCCTTGCTTCCTGCAGCGCTGCCCTTCCTGTGTCGGACACTGTCCTTCTGGGCTGGTGCTTACACCATCCTTTCAGTGAATGATCCCTCTTTCTGCCAGCCTCCATCCTTGACACCTCTTTTCCACTCATCCCCTTCACCATGTCAGTTTCCCCAGCATATTCAGTTATTTCCATCTCTTGAAGGTTTTCTCAAATCTGTCCATTTCTGTTCCTCCCGCTCCAATCACTATAGTTCACACCATCATTATCTCCATTCTGGATTGCTATAGCTGCCTCTTGGCTATCATTCTGTTTCTCCTTTTGCCCTAATTCCCAAACCCACTTTCTTTAAAAAAAAAAAAAAAATTTGTTTATTTGGTTGCGCCAGATCTTAGTTGCAGTCCATGTGATTTTTTATTTTTATTTTTTTTTTTAGGTCCAGCATGTGGAATTTTTAGTTGCAGCATGTGAGATCTCATTCTCTGACCAGGGATCAAACCCGGGCCCTTGCACTGGGAGTGTAAAGTCTTAGCCCTGGACCAACAGGGAAGTGTACCCCAATTCACTTTCTATGTATTATCTAGAGGGATCTTTTTAGAAAGTGAACTGGAACACTCCCCTGTGTTAAGACTTGAATGCCTTATTGAGGTTTGACTAAAAACTATTGCAAAGCTTACCTGACTGTCATCTGGACCTGAGTCCACCTCACTGCTCATCTCATTCTCCTCACCTCCTCCATCCCTGATTTGGAGATTCCTTCTTTTTCTTAGGGTCCTGAATGAAGTGGCTCCCTGTCCCTTGAGGCCTCATCCCCATTCTCTGCCCCGATCTCTCCTCTGGCTGGTTCTTTCAAATCCTTCAGGAATGCCTTATCTGGCCCCCAGCACAAACTGTATCCCCTCATCATAGAATTCCATTCTTTGCTCCTATAGCACTTTTCACCTTTTTAACCGTGAATACATATTTGCATGTGTGTTTGCTTAATGTCATTTTCCTCCATCAGACTAAAAGCTCCCCAAGAGGAGGGAGCAGGTCTATCCCTCTTATTCACTGGTACATCCCCCACAATTACCCCAGAGCCTGGAACTCATTCATGTTTGTTAAAAAGCATAAATAAATACTTCTCATAAAGCAAATAAAGCAAATAATGTCCTTAATGTCTAAAATTGGCTAAGAGGGAAATGCATTGCATTAGAAGAAGAGATTTTGTAGGTTATGCATTAAGTGTACTGAATACATTTGGTAAGAGGTTTGGTAGTGGAGAAGGTATAATTATGTGGCTAAAATGTTTAGGATTGATTGTGTTTTGTGTTTAGCTGGTGGAAAATTTCAAAATCTGTTAAGACGGGGAATTCAAGAAAACATGAAGAGTTCGCCAAGGCCATGGACAAATCAGGCAGGATAATTCAGAGGATGCTGTGTTTGCCTCCTCGAGGCCACAGGAGTGAAGTCAGCCATGGACATGGCTGGATTCCAAATAAGCAGAAAGGAGGACCTTAAAGCAAAGGTTCTGTAGTGTGGCCTCTTGCCTTGCTCCTCTTGCTATTTACATCAGAATGTGAAAAATCCTTCAAATGGTTCAACAAGAATTCAAGTTTTTAGCTCCACTCCAAAGAGGAATTTGCATGGAAATAAGAGGGGTTGAGAGTGAGAATAAAACATAACATAATATGGGGATGACTGAGGTTCTTGTTGTTGTTGCTTAGTTGCTAGTCATGTCTGACTCTTGGTGACACCATAGACTGCAGCACACTAGGCTTCCTTTCCCAGAGTTTGCTCAGACTCATGTCCCTGGAGTCGGTGAGGCCATCCAACCATCTCTTCCTGTTGCCTGCTTCTCCTCCTACCGTCAATCTTTCCCAGCATCAGAATATTTTCCAATGCTCTTCACATCAGATGACACTGAGGCATGATGAATAAAAGAATATATTGAGCATGTATGCTTGAGATTGTCTTGAGGACGTCAGTTCAGCTCAGTTGCTCAGTCGTGTCCGACTTTTTGTGACCCCATGGACTGCACATGCCAAGCTTCCCTATCCTTCACCAACTCCTGGAGTTTACTCAAACTCATGTCCATACAGTCAGTGATGCCATCCAACCATCTCATCCTCTGTCGTCCCCTTCTCCTCCTGCCTTCAATCTTTCCCAGCACCGGGTTCTCTTCAAATGAGTTAATTCTTTGCATCAGGTGGCCAAAGTATTGGAGCTTTAGCTTCAGCATCAGTCCTTCCAGTGAATATTCAGGACTGATTTCCTTTAGGATGAACTGGTTGGATCTCCTTGCAGTCCAAGGGACTCTCAAGAGTCTTCTCCAACACCACACTTCAAAAGCATCAATTCTTCGGCACTCAGCTTTCTCTATAGTCCAACTCTCACATCCATACATGACCACTGGAAAAACCATAGCTTTGACTAGATGGACCTTTGTTGGCACAGTAATGTCTCTGCTTTTTAATATACTGTCTAGGTTGGTCATAACTTTTCTTCCAAGGAGTAAGCGTCTTCTAATTTCATGGCTGCAGTCACCATCTGCAGTGATTTTGGAGCCCCCCAAAATAAAGTCTCTCACGGTTTCCATATCTGTTTGCCATGAAGTGATGGGACCAGATGCCATGATCTTAGTTTTCTGAATGTTGAGTTTTAAGCCAGGTTTTTCACTCTCCTTTTTCACCTTCGTCAAGAGGTTCTTTAGTTCTTCTTTGCTTTCTGCCATAAGGGTGGTGTCATCTGCATATCTCAGGTTATTGATATTTCTCCCAACAATCTTGATTCCAGCTGGTGCTTCATCCAGTCCAGCATTTCACATGATGTACTCTGCATATAAGGTAAATTAGCAGGGTGACGATATACAACCTTGATGTACTCCTTTCCCAATTTGGAACCAGACTGTTGTCCCATGTCCAGTTCTAACTCTTGCTTCTTGACCTGCACACAGATTTCTCAGGAGGTAGGTGAGATGGTCTGGTATTCCCATCTCTTGAAGAATTTTCCACTGTTTGTTGTGATCCACACAGTCAAAGGCTTTGGCATAGTCAATAAAGCAGAAGAAGATGTTTTTCTGGAATTCTCTTGGCTTTTTAATGATCCAGTGGATTTTGGCAGTTTGATCTCTGGGTCCTCTGCCTTTTCTAAATCCAGCTCACAGTTCATGTACTGTTGAAGCCTGGCTTGGAGAATTTTGAGCATTACCTTGCTAGATTGTGAGATGAGTGAAATTGTGCAGTAGTTTGAACATTCTTTGGCATTGCCTTTTTTTGGGATTGGAATGAAATTGACCTTTTCCAGTCCTGTGGCCACTGCTGAGTTTTCCAAATTTGCTGGCATATTGAGTGCAGCACTTTCACAGCATCATCTTTTAGGATTTTAAATAGCTCCACTGGAGTTCCATCACCTCCACTAGCTTTGTTCATAGTGACACTTCCTAAGGCCCACTTGATTTCACATTCCAGGATATCTGGCTCTAGGGTCTGGCTGTCTAGCCAGGATGGCCTGCCTGGCCTGTCTAGATGGGATGTCTGGCTCTTGAGGAGGTATTTTCTTGCATGTTTCCCCTGCAAGCATGAGGCAGCCAGTGTTTGTCTATTAAGAATTTGTGAAGTCACATTTTCTCCTCTGTCCCACTCATCATTACTGCTACCTAGAAGAGAATCCTTCAGGAAGCAGGGCAAGGAAATGTCAATAGTCTCCACCAGATTTAAGTCAGGTATCTTTTTCCCATTGATCTGATCAATCCTAAAGGAAATCAATGCTGAATATTCATTGGAAGGACTGGTGCTGAAACTGAAGCTCCAACACTTTGGCCACCTGATTCCAACAGCCAACTCACTGGAAAAGACCCTGATGCTGGGAAAAATTGAAGGCCAAAGGAGAAGGGGGAAACAGAGGATGAGATGGTTAGATAGCATCCCCAACTCAGTGGACATGAGCAAACTCCGGGAGACAGTGGAGGCCTGGCATGCTGCAGTCTACGGGGTGGCAAAGGTCAGACACAACCTAACGACTGAACAACAACAAAACCTTTTTCCTATTATGCTAATAAGGGCAACAGGGCCGGCAGACATGAAATGAAGACAAGATGATTTCCTACGGGATCCCTATATTCACACTATGTGTGCACAGTGTATGATCCCCAGCGTATGATCCCCAGAACTCAGATGTAAGGTAACTCTTTATGAGTGTATCTGTTTAAAGTGTTAACTAGAGAGTAAGCTTGACTGTCAGCAAAAGGTGCTAACTAGGTAAAGCAGAGGTGTGCTAGCACCAATACATACCAGCCTTCGAGAGTCAATTTTTAAATTTTCTGGAATTTTGTAAACCAGTTGATAAGCATTGACATTGTTTAAAATTCAATCTCTAAACCTACAATTAAATACATTTTTTATGAAAAGCAAAGATAAAAATACTCAGAACTCATACTTCCCCATTATTTTGCATTTTACTATCATCTATTCTCTTGGAAGTTACTTATTTCTATTACACCTGTATGGTGGAAATACCATATAAAGATGTGTGACAACCATCTCTTCCTAACTCAGTGTTCAGGGACATCACACTGGTGGTTTGACATTTGCCAAGGTGGGAGTATTTACACCAAGGGAATCAGAAAGTGCTACACGTCAGGACTCGATGTATTGTTAAATGTTAACAATGCAGATTAAATTTAAAAGCCTGTCCTATCTGTAAATGTTGCATTGCTAATGGCACAAAAATTGAGAAAATATTCTTCTATTACTTGAAAACAATTATCTGGTTCAACAAAGCAGATACATCATTGACCAACGAATGGCATTCCAGCATACCTTTCTGGTTTCACTTTCATCTCACTTGTTAATATAAAAGAAAATAGCATTCATCATTCATGTCAGAACTACACCATTCACCAATGCTTTAGGTTGGCTGTATATACAAGTGTTCAGCAAAAACCAGTGAAAGCATCCTATGAGGATCAGTTGGCTATATGGGAGTCATGATAATTAATGTTGTATGTTAAACTGTCTGAAAATCACGTGAAACATCCTTTATATCAGTAGAATATTAAAAATATATACATGTACATATGCATTGGATATGCATATTTTTTTGAGAGCTGGTTGTTAAACATTGAGCAGCCCACCACTTAATACCTTCTAGGCCAAAGCAAGGGACTGAGAAAAGAGCAAAAGAGGGCACTGGGTTCTAATCAATGACATTGATCGTATTGGGAGGAAGGCCAATGGAAGGAAGCTGAACTTCACAAAGTCCTGAGAGGATCCAGAAAAGGGGAATTTCACTGTTTATCCAATCTTGCGCAAGTGAGAGGACACGGGCATTAGAATGACAAGCATTAGAGAACTGTTTTCTGAGTGAAGAGCAAAGGGCTCATCAGATCTCACCGTTGTCTAATCATGGTTTCTCGACCTCAGCACTGTTTTGAACCAGATGGTCTTAGTTGGGGGAGGGAGGCCTTTTTGTGCATGGCGAGATGTTTAGCAGCATCCCTGACCTCTCCCCACTAGATGCCAGCAGGACCTCCCTAGTTGTGGCAAAGAAAAATGTCTGGAGACATTGCCCCTGGTAGGTAAATTTGCTCCTGGATGAAAGCCACTGGCTGAGATGAAATATCACTTCAATTTCATTCAACTCAATGAAGGGTTATTATCACCCACTATGTGCAAGGCACAGTTCTAGGCCCTGGGTTGCCTGAGTGAATAAAATCTCTGTGAGAGTTGCCGGTCGTCATGCCTCTGATGCTACACTGAGATTATTTCTCCACCAGACCGTGAGCGCCTTGACAGCACCATTGTGTGTTATTTGTCTCTGGGTCTCCAGTCTTTCTCAGCACAAGACCTGACACTGAGCTCCTCAGTAAATGTGGACCCGGAGTCACGTGAACACCTGGGCTGTCTTCCTCTACAGCCCACTCCTTTTCCACCACTGCGTTTTGACTGTGCTGAGCTATTTCCTGTCCCCAGGGGTCCCATGCTCTCCTTCTCCTTGGGATCTTCCTTACCTTTGTTCCCTAGGGGGGCTGATGTTCTATCGGGGCATCACAAGTTACCATACACGTGGCAACTTAAGATGACATCCATTTATCATCTCCTGATTTCCATAGGTCAGAAGTCCAGGCACACGCTTGCTGCTCAAGTTCTCATGGATCTGAAATCCGGTGTCAGTGGGCTGCATTCTCATCAGCGGTCTGGGGTCTTCTTCCAAGCTCATTCAGATGGTTATCAGAGCTCAGTTCCTTGCTTACTATGCACCCAGGGTGTCATGCTTAGGTCCAAGAGGCCACTCTCCTGTCCTTGTCACAAGGGCAGCTCCATCTTCAAAGTCAGCAATGGAGAACTTCTCACACAGCAATCCCCCTCCTGCTTCAAATCTCTCCAACTTTGATCTTTTTCTCCAGGAAGGAACTTGTCCCTTCGAAGGGCTCTTGTGATGAGGTCAAGCTCCATGAGGATAATCTCATGTTCTCAGTCAACTGTGCCAGGTGACATAACCTAATCACGGAAGCAAAATCCCATCCTCTCCACAGGTTCCTCCCACTTCACGATAGAGGGGATTATACAAGGATGGGGCTCTTTGGAGATCATTTTAAAATTCTGCCCACCATAGTCAGACCTCCCCCACTTCCCTTCCACTTCACCACACGAACCCTCTTGCCTTTTAGATCGATTACGTTAGATGTCACTATCTAATAACAAGAGTAGTTTCTTCTACGGATCATTTCTAAAGTCTGTGCACTACCCTTTTATGAGGCTTCCCAGCTGGCACAGTGGTACTCCAGTGTTCTTGCTTGGAAAATCCTATGGACAGCAGAGCCTGGTAGGCTCCATGGGGTAGCAAAGAGCAGCACACGACTGAGCGCTGAGCACCATCCTGTACATATAGTTCCGTACTGACTTTTCACAGCAGCCATATGAAGGATATGTTGCTTTTATTCTCTGCACATAGAGTTCCCTCTGCCTGACACGCGATCAGATAAACTTCATTCTTTACTTCTTCCTGGCCTCCATTCAAGCATCACCTCCTCAGAGATGCCTTCCCTGATGACTCTACCTAAAAATAGTTCATGGCAGGGTACCAACTAATAAATAGGGAAGTAATAATGGACTTAGAAAATCACCATTTGGCAACCATCATATTAGTAATTGATGAAGGCAAGAATCATCAGTAGAGCTAAAATCAGTGAGTAAAATTCTGATGAAGAACAGTATAGCTAATACAAGCTCAAAGTATCCCCCCACAAAATACTTATTAATGACAGAGGAAAAACTGGAGCCCTTGTGAAGGAGAAAGCTTGTAAACACCATTTTAACTAATGATCAGAGTTAGTATCACCAGTAAAGGGATAAAGCTACTTCATGTGCCTCCTAGGATGATGCGCTAAGAAGGCCATGTTATTTCTATGATTTTCCTGTCTTACATGAAAGGCCCAAATTTCAGGATCACTAGCCTGGACTCCTCAAAAATGTCAAGACAGAGAAAAAGCTGAGCAGCTTTCCTGATTAAGGGAGATTAAAGAGAAATGACAACCAAATGGAATATGTCATCTTGGATCAGATTCTGGACCAGAAAAAAGAGCTTTTTTTAAATATATAGTATAAGGGACATGATTGGTACAACTGCTAAAAATGTAATAAGGTCTGCAGAATAGATAATAGTATTAAGTTAATTTCCTGATTTTGGTAGTTGTGAATGTGTGAAGAAAATGTGCTTGCTCTTACAAAATATACGTTGAAGTATTTAGGGGAAAGGGGGCTTCATATCCACAATTTATTGTCAAATGGCTCTGAAAATAAATAATACAATAAAATTGTAAAGTGTTCACAGTTAGTAACACTGCGGGACAAGTATACTGAAGCTCCTTGTCAACTATTCTTGCAACTTCTGCATATTTGAAATAATTTTAAAATAAAATTTGCCAAAAGCAAAGAAAACAGAATAAGAATAGATTACTTACCCACTTTCCATCCCTTACTCTGTTTTACTTTTCTGCATGACCCCTTAGTAAGGTCCATTCCTTCCTTCACTGGACTGCAGACTCCATCAGAGCAGGGACTTGGTTCCGTTCACTACCAATCCTCGTATCTTTCAACAGGACTTGGCACATGGTAGGTATTCTATAAACACGTGTTGAATAAAGTACGTCCATTTTGGAGAACAGTCTTAGGAAAAGACTGTAAGTTTTGAATCCAGGCTTTAAATTCAGGCCAAATGATTCCAGAACTGCTTCTAATGCTCTGCTTTCTGGCTTCATTGTTTCAGGAACCCCCTGGCCATTGTGTACTCCCCTCCTCTTGAGTGGGGGCTCAACCTCGTAACTCACTTCTAATGAATAGAATATGGCAAAAATATGGGATGCCACTTCCATGATTGGGCTTCCCTGGTAGCTCAGCTGGTAAAGAATCCCTCTGCAATGCAGGAGATCCTGGTTCAATTCCTGGGTCAGGAAGATCTGCTGGAGAAGGGATAGGCTATCCTCTCCAGTATTCTTGGGTTTCCCTGGTGGCTCAGACAGTAAAGAATCTGTCTGTGATGTGGGAGACTTGGGCTGAATCCTTGGATTGGGGGAAGATCCCCTGAAGAAGAAAATAGCTACCCACTCTAGCCTGGAGAATGCCATGGACAGAGGAGCCTGACAGGCTATAGCCCATGGGGTCGCAAAGAGCTGGACATGACTGAGTGACTTTCACTCACTACTTCCACGATTAGGTTAGTTACAGGATGGCTGTGACTTCCATCTTGCTGGTGGACCCTTGCTGGCACTCTTTCTTGCCTTCTTGCTTGCTTCCTGCCTTTGTGAAATGCTGTATGCAAAGGTCCACGTGGAAAGAAACCAAGGGAGGCCCCTGCAAGGAACTGAACCTTGCCGACAAACACATGCCTACGCGCCTTGGGAATGGATCCTCCCCAGTTAAGCCTTCTGATGAGACTGCAGCCATGGCAGACACTTGGGTTGCAGCCTGTAGGAGATGCTGAAGTGAGGACTCAGCTAAGCCACGCCCAAGTTCCTGACCCACAGAGTCTGTGAGATCAGAAGTGTTTTTGCTTGTTTGTTTCTTAATTTGTATTGGAATATAGTTGATTTACAATATTGTATTAACTTCTGGTGCACAACAAAGTGAATCCGTTCTACCTGTAGATAGCTGCTCTTTTTTAGATTCTTTTCCTATATAAGTTATTACAGAATATTGGGTAGAGTTCCCTGTGCGATACGGTAGTCCTTATTAGTTATCTATTTTATATACAGTAGTGTGTACAGTACTCTTGCCTGGAAAATCCCATGGACGGAGGAGCCTGGTTGGCTGCAGTCCACAGGGTCACTAGGAGTCGGACAAGACTGAGCGATTTCACTTTCACTTTTCACTTTCATGCATTGGAGAAGGAAATGGCAACCCACTCCAGTGTTCTTGCCTGGAGAATCCCAGGGACGTGGGAGCCTGGTGGGCTGCCGTCAATGGGGTGGCACAGAGTCGGACACGACTGAAGCGACTTAACAGCAGCAGCAGCAGCAGCAGCGTGTTTATGAGGAGGGCATGGCAACCCACTCCAGCAATCCTGGCCTTCCCTGGTGGCTCAAATGGTAAAGAATCTGCCTGCGATGTGGGAAACTTGGTTGAATCCCTGGGTTGGGAAGATTCCCTGAAGAAGAAAATAGCTACCCACTCCAGTATTCTAGCCTGGAGAATCCCCATGGACAGAGGAGCCTGGTGGGCTACAGTCCATGGTGTTGCAAAGAGTCAGACATGACTGAGTAAGCCCAGCACAACACAGCATGTACATGTCAGTCCCAACTTCCTAATTTATCCCTCTCATCTCTCACCTGCTGAGAGCCATAAGCTTGTTTTCTACATCTGTATTTCCGTTTTATAGGTTAGTTCATTTGTGCTTTTTTTTTTAAGATTCCACAAATAAGCAATATCATATGATATTTGTCTTTCTCTGTCTGACTTACTTCACTCAGTATGACAATTTCTAGGTTGTTTTAAGTCACGTGTTGGAATGATTTGTTATAGGAACATTATCATAGGAAAGGAATACTATAACCCTCTGTATTAGTTAGTTTATATATGTATATATTTATATAATATATACTATAATTTATATAATATATTTATATAATATAATGTATATAATTAGTTTACCATTTTATCTAGGCTTCATAGCATGGTGGAGCTCAGTGAGTGAGTGTCAAAAATTTACCCCATTAGAAATAAATTTTAGTTGAGTTTATACATCAACCTAGGACTTTGGTCATATCTAAGGGCCCTGATAATGTTCTTGAATTTTCAAGTTCAGAAACAAGAGTCTGAACTGTGGGCTGTTCATTCACCATAGCTCTGCCCCCCATGAGGTCCCATCTGGGTGGCCAGCTGGTCCCCTAGACGGCAATTTCATCTCAACTCCTTTAACATCATAATTCTTGAAACTAGTGTTTGTAACACTAAACCACATGAGAGGACAAAGTGACCTGCCCATCCACCTGTTCTAATTAATATACTTTAAAGCTTCTCAGGAAAAACCATTTCTCCTCCTTCCTTTACACCAAACAAAGATTTAGCTATAAAATTTCAGCTTAGAGTAATCACATCCTGAATCAATGGCTTATTTTTTGAGTAAAAAAAAAAAAGATCCCTCTAACATGTTCATTTTAATTTCAAAAATGCTATTTTAAATGGTAGGGAGCCTTTTAATTCTCCACTCTGGGTTATAAAAAAATAATAGATAGGCAGAAATGTGTTATTAAAGCTATTTTTCTTGGCGTTCTGGTAATTTAATAAACTGCTGAAGCTAAGCCTTGAGACTTTATGAAGCAGAAAGAAGACGACTTGGCTGTTGATTAATAGTATCTGATCGTCCCCCAACCACCCCCCGTGCTTCCTGGGGGTGATTCCTGAAGGACAATGGGGGAGTTCTGAAGAATGAAGATTTGAAGAAACATTGTAAAAATGTCTTGTCCTGGGAAGCTTAATTTCCGTGACGACCCACACACTCACTCTTCTTGAGGTTCTGGAAAATTGATTGACGTGAGTTTCAGAAAATAACTCTTGATGTGGTCACTTCCATATTTGACTTTAGAGCACCTCACCAACCTTGAAAAGCTTCTACACCAAGGTCATTGTGGAATGTCTTATTCTGCTAGGGCTTCCATAACAACAACAACAAAAAAACATAAACTATGTGACTTAAACAGCAGGAATTTATTTCTCTTAGTTCTAGAGTCAAGAACATCCAAGGTCAAGGTGCCAGCCAGATAGGTTTCATTTTGAGGCCTTTTCTCCCGGCTTGTAGGGGTGTGAGAGGTGGATCCTAAAGAAGGCCAAGCACTAAAGAACTGATACTTTCAAACTGTGATGCTGGAGAAAATTTTGAGAGTCCTTTGGACAGCAAGGAGATCAAACCAGTCAACCTTAAAGGAAATCAACCCTGAATACTCAATGGAAGGACTGATACTGAAGCTGAAGCTCCAGTATTTGGGGCACTTGATATGAAGAACTGACTCAGTGGAAAAGACCCTGATACTGGGAAAGACTGAGGGCAGGAGAAGAAAGGGAAGACAGAGGATGAGATGGTTGGATGGCAGCACCAGTGCAAGGTACATGAACTTGGACAAACTTCGGGAGATGGTGAGGGACAGGGAGGCCTGGCGTGCTGCAGTCCCTGGAGTTGCAAAGAGCTAGACACAACTAGGTGACTGAACAACAGCAGGTGACTTAAACAACAGAAATGTGTTTCTTTTAGTTCTAGAGTCAAGAATGTTCAAGGTCAAGGTGCCAGCCAGATAGGTTTCATTCTGAGGCCTCTTCTCCTGGCTTGTAGGGGGCCACCATCTGGCCATATGCTCACATGACTTCACCTTGGGGTGCTTGTGGAGGAGAAGAGCAAGCTCTCTGATGTCGCTTCTTTTAAGGGCATTGATCCCATCATGAGGGCCCCATTCTCTTGATCTCACCTAACCCTAATTACCTCCCAAAGGCTTCATCTCCGGATACCTTCATATTGAAGACTAGGGATTCAACACATGGATGTGGTGGTTACATGGACATTCAGGCCATAGGAGGGCTTGAAAAAGTGTTAGTGGCTCAGTCATGTCAGACTGTTTGCCATCCCATGGACTGTAGCCTGCCAGGCTCCTCTGTCCCTGGAATTCTCCAAGAAAGAATCACTGGAGTGTAGCCATGTACCAGTTATTAGGACTTCATTGCCTAATAATCCTAAACCTTGCAAACCACATTTCCACTTTGTCCGCTGGATCTGTTAGGCTCTGTGAAGCAGGGGCCCTCGAGAGAGACCCCAGGCTAGAAGAGGAAGAAGGGACTTGTTCATTCCTGTTTGGCTCCTGTTCTGATCAGCATCACTCTAACAATGACAACTTTGCTCAGTAGTAGCATTTGCAGTCAGCTTACTATTTTTCCAATACTTGCAGAACCAGTCTCACTGAGGCATCTTAGAACATTAACACCAGTAATCTGATGCCTCCTCCTTAAAGATATGGTTCCTATTCCCAGGGAGCCTTTTCTGAGTCCAGAGACACTAGCACCACCCAGACATTTTCTGCTCCCCAGATTCACATGTCTGAGCTTCAGCTCCTCATGTCTTCTCCTCCGCTGCTGCTGCTGCTAAGTCACTTCAGTTGTGTCCGACCCTGTGTGACCCCATAGATGGCAGCCCACCAACCTCTGCCATCCTTGGGATTCTCCAGGCAAGAACACTGGAGTGGGTGGCCATTTCCTTCTCCAATGCATGAAAGTGAAAAGTGAAAGTGAGGTAGCTCAGTCGAGTCTGACTCTTAGTGACCCCATGGACTGCAGCCTACCAGGCTCCTCCATCCATGGGATTTTCCAGGCAAGAGTACTGGAGTGGGGTGCCATTGCCTTCTCCACTCCTCCTCTAGGCCTCTACATATGAACAAGTCTGCCTTCTCTTTGGATGGCAGCTGTTTTGCAGTTGCTACTTCTGTGTCACCCTTGGAATTTTTTTTTTCTTTTCAGGTTTTCAATATAGAGTTAAAAATTATTAATTTATATTAATATTTTTTCTGTTAAAATAACTAACATGGTTCTGTCTTCTAGTGACTGAGAATGGGGACTTGACAGAAAGATGCAATCCCCCAAAATATAGATAGGCCACTCTCACTTTCTCTAGGCCTGTTTCTCTCCCTGTAAAGAGAAGCAAAGGGTAAATGTTTCATGGGGGAGACTGATACCACTAAGCTAATATTTCCCTTTTCTTTCAGTGGCAGCTGGGAAGTATGGTTGTGACAAGCAAAACCTTCCTTGTTCAAAAGTTTTTCTTTATAGTTAGCTCTGTGAGGGCAGAGAATAAGATTATCCAATTATGTAGCTCAGGACTTAACCCAATGTCTGGTGCAAGGCGGGGCATTCAATAAATGTCTACTAAGTGATGAATAAATTGAAAGATGGACGGATAAATGGATTGGTAGATGGGAAGATGATGTTCTCTTGAGAATATCCAGTAGTAGAAAGAAGTCTTTTTGAAATAACGGAGTTATTTCCTTTTTGAGCATGTCACATAGGATTAGCTTTGGTTATGTGTGAAAGAAGTGCTTCCCACGTGGCTCAGTGGGTAAAGAATCTGCCTGCAATGCAGAAGACGCAGGTTCAATCTCTGGATCAGGAAGATCCCCTGGAGGAGGGCATGGCAACCCACTCCAGTATTCTTGCCTGGAGAATCCATGGACAGAGGAGCCTGGCAGGCTACAGTCCACAGGGTTGCAAAGAGCTGGACACGAATGAAGAGACAGAGCACGTTTGCACGCGTGTGACAGAAACTCAAAATAGCAGTGGCTTTTCAAAAGTGTTCGTTTTCTTTTCACGTAAGCAAAGTCCAGGGACAGGCACTTGCGTGCTGGCCCGGCACCACCACAGTCTTTGGAGACTCACTCTTCTCTCTTGTTGCTCCATCAACTTCATAATATATCTCCGATTTCCAGAAATCACACGTAACACTTCGGCCTACATTTCATCTCATCCACCAGAACTAAGTCACATTTTCTGGGTGGTCATGTGCCAGTCTGAAAAGGGGAGTTCTATTACAAAGGGGAGAAGGGGGAAATATATATTTGATGCCAATTGGAAAGTCCTGTCTTAGGGAGGGATGGATAACACAGACCTGAGGATGCCCTCCCGAAGGAAGGAGACAAGAGAACTTGAAGTCCAGGAGGAGCTGCTCCGGATGAACTCCCTTCCCTTTCTGTAGAGCCGCTTACCCCGAGTCTTCAGGCCCTGCCTCCCACTTCTCCCTCCGTGGTTTCATCCTGGAAAATGACCTAGAGGTCTTAGCTGCCTGAAAACTTAACAGTCGTTAACCATGTGATATCTGTGCCAACAAAGTTCATTCACTCTGGGCCATGTTACTAGAAACAGGGAAGTGATAGGAAAAGCGGGTAGGAATATTGATTTTGAGTCACTTACCACGTGACCTTAAACAAGATCCTTAATCACTCTGAACCTTAATTTCTACAGTGGTAACAGCTCTATTTACCACAGGTTACTGTGAGTGTACATTTGATAATAAATGTGATGTATCCAGCATTGCGCCTGTTCCAGCATAAGCGCTAAATGATTAGCTGTTGTTGTTGTTCAGTTCCTAAGTCGTGTATAACTCTTTGCAACCCCATAGACTGCAGCACATCAGGCTTCCCTGTCCTTCGCTATCTCCCAGAGTTTGCTCAAGCTCATGTCCATTGAGTCGGTGATGCCATCCAACCGTTTCATCCTCTGTCGTCCCCTTCTCCTCTTGCCCTCAATCTTCCCCAATATCAGGGTCTATTCCAATAAGTCAGCTCTTCTAATCAGGTGGCCAAAGTATTGGAGCATCAGCTTCAGCATCAGTCCTTCCAGTGAATATTCAGGGTTTATTTCCTTTAGGATGGACTGGTTTGATTTCCTTGCTGTCCAAGGGACTCTCAAGAGTCGTCTCCACCACCACAGTTCGAAAGCATCAGTTCTTTGGTGCTCAGCCTTCTTTATGGCCAACTCGCCCATCCGTACATGACTACTGGAAAAACCATAGCTTTGACTGTATGGATTTTTGTCTGCAGAGTGATGTCTCTGCTTTTGAATACACTGTCTAGGTTTGTCATAGCTTTACTTCCAAGGAGCAAGTGCCTTTTATTTTAATTTTATTAAATATTTCAGGAACCCACAATTTTGCTACTCCTCACTTAAACCACACATGGACTATCATTAGTTTTAAATTTTGCAAATAAAGAATGTTCTGAGGAAAGAGTCTAAGGGGGTTGTGACTTGAAAATGTATTAGATGAGCATTAGTTGCAGAGTCCAGGGATGTAAAATGTCAGCTGTCACTTATCTGATGTTCTGAACTGAGGTGCTATCTTGCTCTCATATATTCTGTTAATAAACCTTTCATTGTAACTATGAGTTAATGTCTAAGTGCAAAATGCATGGGAGAGGTGCTATGTCTGTCTTCCTCACTGATGATCATCTTAACCTTAAGACACATCTTAAGATGTATCCTTAAGAATAAGGTTCAGTGATTGTATGCTGAATAGAGGGGAGAGTTGGTTGGAAGGAATGCGGAGGACATGGGGATCTTCAATCCCTTCCCAGACTTCAGGATCCCAACTCTGGAGTCCCAGCTCCCACCAATCTGCATCCGTTTCTGGACTTCTCTGAGAGGTGAGCAGAGTCAGGGCTTACAACGTGTTGGAAAGACTTCGGGCTTTGGCTCCAGCCCTCCCTTAAGTTTCCTCCTAATGAATTTCTTAGGGAAAAAAAATCCATAGAGGCTTCTGAGAATCTGATTCCTAGACATGCCAGGATGGGGACTGGAGCTGTGTATTGAGTTGCAGCTTAATACAACTTCACAAGTGTGTTTGATAACCATTGTGTGCCAGGCACCACACCAGATGTTGTTCTGCATGCATTTTTTTTTCTTTTTTAAAAACGAATACTTATTTTTATTAAAGTTAAACACACACATTTTTTTTTGAGAAAATTACTCAACCATTTGTTTTATTTATTTATTTATTTTTTTACATGCGTTCCCAAACATGAACCCCCCTCCCATCTCCCTCCCCATAACATCTCTCTGGGTCATCACCATGCACCAGCCCCAAGCATGCTGTATCCTGCATCGGACAGTGTGGAGATTCCTTAAAAAATTGCAAATAGAACTACCTTATGACCCAGCAATCCCACTGCTGGGCATACACACCAAGGAAACCAGAATTGAAAGAGACACATGTACCCCAATGTTCATCGCAGCACTGTTTATAATAGCCAGGACATGGAAACAACCTAGATGTCCATCAGCAGATGAATGGATAAGAAAGCTGTGGTACATACACAATGGAGTATTACTCAGCCATTAAAAAGAATTCATTTGAATCAGTTCTGATGAGATGGATGAAACTGGAGCCGATTATACAGAGTGAAGTAAGCCAGAAAGAAAAACACCAATACAGTATACTAACGCATATATATGGAATTTAGAAAGATGGCAATGATGACCCTGTATGCAAGACAGCAAAAAAGACACAGATGGGTATAACGGACTTTTGGACTCAGAGGGAGAGGAAGAGGGTGGGATGATTTGGTAGAATGGCATTGTAACAGGTATACTATCATGTAAGAAACACACACATTTTAAAAGCCAAACAATGCTATTCACAACAGCCGAAACATGGAAGCAACCTAAATGCGCAGCGGCAGATGAGTGGGCAAAGACGGGGCACATGCGCACAGAGGCGTATCCGTCACAAGAAAGATCGAAATAATGCCATTTGCATCTACCTGGATGCAGCTAGAGATTATCACACTAAGTGAAGCAAGTCAGAAAGAGAAAGACAAATACTAGACAATATCATTTACGTGTGGAGCCTGAAGTATGGCACAAATGAACCTATCTAGGAAGCAGAAACAGACTCACAGACAGAAATCAGACTTGTGGTTGCCGGGAGAGGGGGTAGGTGGGGGAAGAGAGTATTGCAAGCTTGGGATTAGCAGACAAAAGCTATTATGCATAGGATGGATAAACAACAAGGCCCTACTGAATAACACAGAAAACTATATTCAATATCCTCTGATAAACCATAATGGGAAAGAATATTAAAAACAATGTCTAAATGTGTATAACTGAGTCACTTTGCTGCACTACAGAGATGGGCACAACATTGCAAACCAACTATGTGTTAGTTGCTCAATCGTGTCCATCTCTTTGTGACCCCATAGATTATAGCCTACTACGGTCCTCTGTCCATAGAATTCTGCAGGCAAGAATACTGGGGTAGGTAGCCATTCTCTTCTCCAGGGGATCCTCCTGACCCAAGGATCAAAATGGGGTCTTCCACATTGCAGGCAGATTCTTTACTGTCTGAGCCACCAGGGAATCGCCCCAACTATACTTCAACACAAAAAATAAATAAATAAAAAGCCAAATAGTGTTCAAAGAATCATAAACAAGGCCATGATCCCCACACCACCATCCCTTACAAACCCATCCATAGGTAACTGCTGCTCATAGGTAACTCAATGCTCCTGGAGCTTTCTTTATTCTGGAGTTTACTTCCAGATTTCCAGAGAATTATGGAAATTCCACTATCTCTCAAATCATCCATTTTGGATATTACCTACTGATTTCATATGATAACAAAAAGATTTCAGCTCTTTTCACACCCCTTTCTTCACCTCCATCCTCCCGCTATAGTTATCACACTAATTTTGGTTAAATCCATATATGGGTTTTTTTATTATGATGATCACGTAAATATTGTTCACTGCTGAGTTAATAACAATTGTTTCATTTCTTATTTGAATTTATAGCTAAATCTTCCCTCCCCTACAAACCGCTATAAAACAATTCTCAATACAATTTTCCACACAGTCAACTCTGTCAGAATGATCAGTCATTTTCTTCTTTTCCAGCCCCTCACAGCACCCACCCCTACCACCACCACCCACACACCTCTTATCTGAGGCCTCCAATTTCCTGCCCTAATCTGGGCTGGCAATGGTGTGGCTTTCCAGGTTTTGCTTCATGGTTCTTGAGCGAAGATCTTCTTTCATCATCCCAGGAATTTCCTCAGCCTCCCTCCCACTGAGGGTACCTGTTTTCTCTATTCCACGTCTTCTGCCCTGGTTTACCCACTTGTCTTATGGGGCACATGGCTTCCTGACGAAGGTTCAAGGAGGCAAAGTTTTTGAGGCTCTGCATATCTGAAGACACCGTCATTCTACCTCCACGGATGAGAGTCTAGTTTTCCATTAGAAGTCGTTTCCACGTGAGCGTGGACGTGTGGACACGGGGGGAGAGGCAGAGGGTGGGGCGCACTGAGAGAGCAGCGTGGGCGTGTATACACCGTGTGTGCACAACAGCGAGTGGGAAGCTGCTGTGTAACACAGGGCGCTCAGCCTGGTGCTCTGTGATGACCCAGAGGGCTGGGACTTGGTGGGGTGAGTAGGAGGGAGGCCTAAGGGGAGGGGATATATGTATACATATAGCCGATTCACTTGTTGTACAGCAGAAACTGATACATTGTGAAGCAATTCTACTCCAATATTTTTTAAAGTGTAAAATTCAGTGACAAAAAAAAAAAAAGAAAAAGAAAATCAAAGTGGTGACAGCTTTGTTCCAGGCTCTTCTAGGTTCCAATGTTACTGCTGAGAAATATGAGGCCATTCTCATTTATGAACATTTGTATGTGAGTAGGATTTTCTGAAAACCTTAGGATTTTGTCTTTATCCTTGATATGCTGAAATTTCACAATGATGTGGCTTGATGTAGATCTTTTTCATTCATTTTGCTGAGCACAAGTCTGGGCCATTCAATCTGGGGAATTTCTTTTGTATTCCTATTGGTACTTTCCTCCCCTCTCTTTACATTGGTCTGCCTAGAACTCCTGTTAACCAGGTACTTGGTCTCCTGGACTGGGCTTCTCATTTTCTTACCTTTTATCTCCTATAATCCGTTACTGTATGTTTTAAAAATTCTCCTTTCTGGAAGATCTCTTTGATGCTAGCTTCCAACCCTTTCTACTGAAAAAATTAAATCAGCTATCACTGTTTTAATTTCAGAAGCGCTTTCTTGTTCCGATTTTTAAAAATAATCATACAGCATATTGTCTTATTTTTAAAATATACTGTCTTCTCTTCTCTCCCTGAGAGTGCTATGCTTTTTCCTCTTAGTTCTTCTTACATTTTTTGGTGAGGGGTGGCTCGTGGGGTCTCAGTCCCCTGACCAGGGACCGAACCTGGACCATGGCAGTGACATCCCAGAATTCTAACCACTAGGCAACCAGGGAACTCCCTTACCTTTGTCTTTCTTGGTGGAGATTATTCGTTCCTATTAAGCATGAAGACCTTAAAAGTTGAATGGAAGCTCTTTGTGAAAGAGCATAATCACGGGGTAATTTTCATTGGTACCTCCAAGTGCCTATGGGGCATTTCAGTTTCTTCAGAGAACTCTCCAAATCCCTGCCTCTTGGGTAAAGTCCAGCTGCTGGCTTTGGCTGTGGCTGTCTATTTCACCTAATGCCCATTTTCTATCTGCACCCTCATCTCCACAATCCTTATGCATGCTCTGTATGTTTCTGCAGAAAAAGTGTATCCTGTCACCTATGAAACTGTCTGTGGCCCCTGGCTTTTTGGGGCCAGGATAGGAGATACCTCTTATTATATATCAGCCCCTTGCTTTCATCTCTATTCAGGCTCAGCAGGGGGAAATGGTTTGCTTCTTGTTGATTGGCAGGCATTTCAACTTGATCTTTCTCTCCTCTGCTAAGGCGTTCACCATTACTCTATCCTACTTCTGCCTTTGAACATAGCAGATAAAATCGCTGGCTTCTCTTAGTTTCATTGAGAATGGAGTTGGTATAAATGTTCTTAGTCTCCTTGTTATTACTGTTATTTAGTCGCTGAGTGGTGCCTGGAAAGGAAATTGACTTCCAGGGACCCAGGAAGAAAGGTCAGCTGTGTCACACAGTGAAGGCAAGAGAAATGCTCTTGCGAATCCTGGACTTAAGCCCATCCTGAGACACTGGGGACTTGCATATATCCCTAGCCTCTCACTGCAATCGGGACTGGGCTCCTAACGTCCCCCAGACCTGGCCCTCACTGACCTCAGCCAAGGTGAAGCCAAGCTCTCGGGTGAGTATTAGGACTGGTAATAGGGCAATTTAGAACTGACAGTGTTGGTCCATCTGCATGTACGTGGATCAATTTTTGAACCCAGGAGGTGGAGGTCCTTAGATTAACCTTCTGTTTAATTTCATCTTATGATGGTTTGCCAAAACACAGTTCATTTCATAGACCATCCCTGATCAGTGATGGCTGCCTGGACCACCACAGGGGGAATGGTCCTGTGGCTTTGTCCAGGCTCAGAGGAACAGCCTAATGGTACCTGTCAAGGGTATCGAATAGGAGAGTTAAAATATATGTGTGTCACTGACTCAGGACCCCTCCTCTTCTCAGATTTGTGCCTTCCATCCATGTGATCCATATGCTTTCAGCATCCCTATCCAAGTTGCTGACAACAGCTGATTGAGAATGATCCAGGGACATTGCCATGAGGGGCAGTTCTGAGACTGACCTCTATTTCAGCATTGATCTACAATCATCAGATATCATCTTGTCTATCACGATATTCAGGATTACTTTCAGAACTGATTTTCAGGACATATTTTTCCATCTCGTGTCCAAGAGAGCCTTTTCTGTAAGTGGTCACCTGGACAGGGCACAGCAGGATTCCCTTCTTCTTCATCCATTCCTGAGATGCTTAAATTGGGCTCTTGAGAAGTGAGTGGATCACCCACAAAAGAATAGGTAAGCCCTCAAGTGTATGATCCCTGGGGTCCCTCATATACCGAGAAGCACTTGGAGGATGGTAGCCCATGTCCTCAGTAAACTTCGAGTCTCCCGGGGTGGGAGGCAGGGGAAGGAGCAGTGATGATTACACAGAGCATTACAGAAAATAAACAGGCACACTCTATGTCAAGCAGCTCATACTTTTATCGGAAAATACAAACTTTCTAAAATTAAGTGTCTTACTTCTATTTTACCAATAACAACAGAAACAAAAACCACTCATGTTAGCTAAATACAGATGCATACGTGGATGAGCAAGTGCATATGAATCCAAGGGGGGGTGTGTGGTCTGCACTTTGCCTGAGGGCGGGCTGTGTGCGTGTATGAGTGTTGGTCCATAGATGCGTCTGGCCTTGCTGTTTTCTGTCTGTGACCTGGTCGGAACCTTGGCTTTCCAAACTTCATACCAAGCTGCTGCAGAATCCAGAATTCCAGAGCCCTTAGCCCTGCTCCAGGGGCTAAGGTGGGAGGAGGGATCTAAGAAGGAGATCTAAAAATTTATGCCATTCCCACTGGAGGAAAAGTAGGCGCTGTTCATCAGGGGCCCACCGGACGTTGAGCCGAACCTGGAGGAGAAAGAAAAGGACGTCGTGATGGGACTTCCCTGGTGGTCCAGTGGTTAAGACACCACCCTCCCAATGAAGGGGCCCAGGTTCAACCCCCAGCCAAGGAACCAGATCACACGGGGCACAACTAAGCTCGCATGCCACAACTAAAGAGCCTATGTGTGGCAATGAAGATTCTGCCTGTGTGTCGCAACTAAGACCCAGCGCAGCCAAATACATTTTTTAAAAATTAAAAGAGAAAAAAGGCATTGTGACGGGATTCCTGATGTTGGTAGTGATATTAGGGAAAGTAATATGTTAATGTGGGGGCTGTCAAAGACTGGGAAGATCATGAGAGGCTTAGAAACTGAAAGCTTTAGCAGTAATACAGAAAGCTTTGGCTCTGAGAAAACAAAATATTGAAATGAAATTATTGGAAGACAACAAAGAGTTTCTTCTGCCACTCCCTTAGGTCAGGAAGGCCCTGGCAGCCTGTAGGGACTCTGTCCAGCCTATGCTTTCTCCATATCCGGGACCACAGCCTAGGAAGCCTCTCTGGATCGGAGCACCTTACCTGTGTGCCTATAGCCCCTATACTTGCCTTAGAGGATCTTGTGTGCCCCTCAAGAAATTTCACATCAGAGAACTCAGACCCACGTCCCAGGGTGAGATTTCAGAATCCGCCCACCCCAGGGCTCCTGATCCCCTTCTCAGCACCACGTTCAATCAGGCCCTGCATTTCAACCCCAATCTGGCAAGGAAGCCCGGAGGCACCCCTGACTGCCCGCAGCTTTGCTAGACCCCCAGGGAAGGAAGAGCTGAGGAGACCTGAGCCTCAACCTCCAAGAACAGAAATACACACTCTTCTGCCTTTTCTCCCTGGCTAGTCATACTTCGAAAGAGAGTTCAAAAGCCATCTTCTGTGTGAAGACTTCGTTGACCTCTCCAGATGGAATCATTTACTCACACTTCTGGTATCCTATTGCAATTTCTTTGCCCATCTGCTAGGATACTTTGAATGAATGGAACAGAGCTCAAGACAAATCACAGCAGAGCAAATGGCTAGATTTAGTCTAATCCAGGGATTCTCGGTCGCTTTTCAGCTGGGCAGACGCATATTACAGAAGATGCTCACGTTCGTGGTGCTCTCCCATGAATTGATGAAACAGAAAAGGAGCAGGGGGCAGAGGAGGGGAGAAGCAATGGGACGAACCAGCGCATTAATTTGTAATGCCTCAGCTGGTGTTGGTATCCATCGCTCACAGCGAGCAGCCGTGGACAACTGAGGATTTGGGTGGTCCGCATCTCTTCTCACTAAAATAAATTTTCTGAGAACAGGGACACTGTCTGGACTGTTTATCATTCTACACTCAGCACCCAGTCCAGGACCTGGCACGAGGTAGGGTGCTGGATAAGCAATTAATGTCAGTGGTAACCTTGTTTCTTTTTCTCTTTTTCAAAAATCATATTGGAAAAGAAATTATTGGAAGCGATGCTACTATAAGGATACTCTGAATTCCACTCTGGTTTGTAAAATAAAGGCCATAACGCATACTTTAGTACTTAATAATTACCAGCAATAAATTAGTTATAACACACCTCATATCTGTTGTCACACCCCATGCATCTGAGCCCTTCCGGCTGAAAAGTTCTGATGGGGTCAGCTGCCAAGGGCATGCTCTGGACAGGACGTACCCTAGAGAGCCAGGAAGATGGCTAATCCATGTGGACTATAGTTATCCCGGAGTGCTTCCTGGAGGAAGAGGAGGAGCTTGAACTGCTTCTCGAGCACCGAGCACCGTTGAAAGGTCTTGGTTTGCCTGGGACAGTTTTTCCACTGGCATTCCCAGTGCAATTATTATTTGCCTTCTTTTGACTCTTAAGCTTATTACTGCTTGAAAGACACATTGTATGGTGATCCTGGACTTAGCAGAGGTCAGAGAGGGCTCCCCTCCTCCTTCCCTGAGAACACCGAGGCCACCTGCTCCTTCCTCTCCCACCACATATAGTTAGGTCTCTTGGTTCTCGTCTTTGCTCTTGAACCAGAGGAAACACTGACCCTCCTTGTCTCCCAAACTAAACTCTCTCCATCTAGGCCCTTGTACCCCTCCCTGCCCACGACAGGGTCTTCCAGATGTTATTCCATCCAGCATGACAAGTAACCGCCAACACCGCTCCTGATCCCAGGGCTCCCTACCCCCACCCTGTGGTGCCCAGGTTTTCTTGCCATACTGCCACCCCTCCATCTCTTCCTCTGGCTCCCTCCGCTCCACACTCTCCCATTCTCCCATCTCTTAGATCCTTTGCTTACGCCTCTCCATCCCCACAACCCCTCTACATGTTGGGAGGCCCAGGGCTCGGTCCTTGGGCCTCTCTTCTCTCTGTACATGTGCTCCCAGGCAATCTTGTCCCACCTTATGCTTCTAAACATCGTCTGTATGCTAATGACCCCAAAATTTATATTATCAGCCACCACTTCTCCCCTGAGCTTCGGACGCAGACACCCACCTGCCCATCGACAGCTCCACTCCTGTATCTAACGGGCATCTCAAATTTCACATAAGCAGAGCTTCCCTGGTGGTTCCGGGGAGCCACTGGCTGTGAGCTACTGAAGCCCGTGCACCTAGGGCCTGTGCTGTGCAACGAGAGAAGCTCCCCCAGTGAGAAACCTTGTGTCACAGCTAGACAGGAGCCCTGCTTGCCACAGCCAGAGAAGAAGCCCACGCAGCAGTGAAAACCCAGCACAGCCAAAAATACATACATACATCCATAAAATTATTGTTAAAAATTCCGCATATGCAAAAACCAAATTCCTGATCATCCGTACTTTGGTACTGCCCCTTATCCAGACACGCAAGTCAAAACCCTACACATCAATGCTACTTGCTCACTATCATGTGTAAAAGAAATAGTGAGAAGTTGCTAAATAACAAAGGGAGCCCAGCCTGGAGCTCTGTGATGACCTAGAGGGGTGAGACGAGGGGAGGAGAGGGAAGAGAGGGAGGGAAGGGATGTAGATAAATGTATGTACGTAGACATATGTGTGTGTGTATATATATATATATATATATATGACTGATTCATGTTGTTGTACAGCAGAAACCAACACAAAATTGCAAAGCAATTTCCAACCAATTAAAAATAAATAAAATAGCTCAGTTAAACAAACAAAACTGGGAATCACACTTGACTCCTCTCTTTTCCTTATTCCATAGCCAACCTTCACGTCCCATCAATTCTACAAAGAAGATAAACGTTTCAGATTTTTCTCGCCTCCTTTCCAGGGTTACTGCCTCGTCTGTGCCTCCAGCACCTCTTGCTTGGGCAACTATAAAGGCGCCCAGCCTGGTCCCCTCCATCAGCTCTTTCTCCACAGCCCTCTCTTTGTACACTGGCCCACGTCATCTTCTTACCCGGAGAACTGGAACACTCGCGGCCGCGCACGTCTCTCTCCTGCGTGGCCCCGCAGACGCTCTCTAGCCTGGGGCTGCCGCTGCCCTGACCTCCAGTCCGCCCCTCCCCCACCAACAGTGCCCCGGCTGCTTTTCCCACCTCATGGCCACTGCGCTTTCTGTCCTTGCGGCCCAGAGTGCTCACTGACCGCACATACACACGGCTCCTTCTCTCGCTGCATTCAGATCTCCCCGCTTTCCCTGCACCTGACACGCATGACGCTTGTTTATCTCTGCAGTGTCTATCGATCCTCCTGGAATGACAGAAGGAAACACGCTTGTCTTGCTCGCTCCCCTGACCCATGCCTAGAGCCAGCCAGGCACACGCAGGAGGCCACAGATAGGTTTTTGAATAAATGAACCATCCCTTTGAGGGATGCAGGCCTGCACTCCTCGCTTCACCTTTCTGACCCCACTTTCTTTCCAGCCAGCCTCTCAGGCCACCCCTGCAGCCTGCTGACCGCTGCGCCTCCGTTTTCTCTCCTTTGCCCACAGTGTCCCCAGCTGGCCCCCGGCTCCCGCCCGCTTCTAAGGCCGCTCCTTCCTCAGTCTCCTCCCCTTCCTGTCTCTCTGAAGACAGCTCAAGACCAGGGCTCCACCCGCCCTCTTTCTGCTCCCCACCAGTGCTTCCCAAGCGCTGGCCAGCGAGAATGGGAGCACACCGCCCCTCCACGTGGCCGGTTCTGGGCGAGTCTCTCTTCCCCCGAGCCCAGAGTTACAGCGTGGAAGGGGCATCTGCTGGCCAGCAGGTGGGCTGTCCGCCCTCTGCACTCTCATCTGCTCTCACCTCTCTTACAGACCCTGCAGTCACCTCTCTTCCCCCATCTCTCTCCCCTCTGGCCCATCAGTTCATTCCAGCATTCACAGCTCTGCATCGGACCCCCAGGCCCACCAGTCAGAGCTTTTAATAATCCAAGTCTGGCCTTCCCTTTCCTATTTTCCATCTCATTCAAGGGGTAAATCTCATACCTCAGCCAGGTGCCTTTATTCCCCAGGTCTCAAGTCTGCCATGCAACCTCCCACCCAAGGGCCTGATTCCCCAGGTTGCTGCCCCCTCCCCATCCTGTCCGTCTAGTCAAGGCTATGGTTTTTCCAGTGGTCATGTATGGATGTGAGAGTTGGACTGTGAAGAAAGCTGAGTGCCGAAGAATTGATGCTTTTGAACTGTGGTGTTGGAGAAGACTCTTGAGAGTCCCTTGGACTGCAAGGAGATCCAATCAGCCCATTCTAAAGGAGATCAGTCCTGGGTGTTCTTTGGAAGGACTGATGCTGAAGCTGAAACTCCAATACTTTGGCCACCTTGTGCGAAGAGTTGACTCATTGGAAAAGACCCTGATGCTGGGAGGGATTGGGGGCAGGAGGAGAAGGGGATGACAGAGGATGAGATGGCTGGATGGCATCACCGACTCAATGGACGTGAGTCTGAGTGAACTCTGGGGGATGGTGATGGACAGGGAGGCCTGGCGTGCTGCAGCTCATGGGGTCTCAAAGGGTCGGACACGACTGAGCAACCGAACTGACACCATTCTATAGCCCTCACTGCCCACCCAGCAGGGACCTTCCCTCTGTCCCTGGGCCACTTTGATGGCACTTTGTCACGGCGCTAACATCACTGTGCCCCCTCCTCTGAAGGGACGAGCCGTGTCCTGCTCATGGGCGGGGCCCCACAGGCTAAGTTCATCGTCACTACGAGCGTCAACCGACACAGCGCTTCCCCGGGTGTGTTGGTGGAACACACTGTGCTATGAGGAAAGGGGAGGAGATAAAGGATGGGGAGGAAGGGAGGGACGGAGGAAGGGAGGGAGGAAGGAAGGGAGGGACGGAGGAAGGGAGAGAGGCCGGAGGGGAGGCGCGGGTGGGAGGGGAAGAATAAGGAGAAAGAAGAAAGAAGAGGCCACGGCCATGGGCTTTATGTTCAGTTGGCACTACTGACCATCACCTTGTTGAATGTTCCCCATGCGCCCTGGTAAGTAAAGTGATCTGTGAATTCCAACAGTTGAGAAACCTTTTTATCTTTCTTTCTACCTTTCTTATCCCAAACAGATCTGACTGTGGACACCTCTTTCCAGGATTCACCCTCTACAACAAGAGTTCAGGGGGAACACCGACTGAAAGCCGTCAGAGTCCAGGAAACACCCGTTGACACGACAGGGAGGGGCCGTGAGGGGGAGGAAGGGAATCCTTGTTAGGCTGGGGAGTCTGGCCCTGACTCTGTAAAGGGAGGCTCCCACAGTGGGGCACACATTCCCTGGGCACTGGGACACACGTTCCCCCGGGGGTGCCCAGGACTGGAGTCTCAGGACTGACCCGGCCCCTGCTGCCTCATGGAAGTGAAGGTTTGGTGAGCGGAAATGAGCAGCTGTGTTGTGTTAAAACAACAAACACAATTTTCTCACTGACCGGCGTGTAAAGTTTGTGTGGAACTGTCAGCGAAAAAGGTTGAGTTTGGGTTGGCTCTTGGCTGCTACGCCCCTCTCCTCTGCTGTTTGGGGTAGTTTTGGGGGGGGAAGTGTGAGCAGTCCGATAAGCTGTGGGAGAAGCTTCAGCAGGGTCACTTGCGAACTCACGGGGCTGTTGGAGAGATGAGCCTGGCAAGGAGCTCGGGACGCGGTAAGTGGGGGAAAGAGCCGCAAGGAGATTACCTGGCCGTAGCCTGCTGGACACCAGGCAAATGGGGAAAGGCATATGCGTCCAGTTCCAGCGCCTGCTGCCTGCTGCAGGCAGTGTGCCCTTCTGCTGCTGACACACAGCTGCCTTTCTGCACCAGACTGAGGACTCTGGCCCCGGACTGGGCCCCGAAGGGGGCCCACCAGGCTCACCTCCACACCTGCTCCGTCCAGCACACACACAGCCTCTGAACACAGGCCCGGGGTCTCCTCTCCTCCCCGCCAGGGAACATACATAACAAGGAAGCACGAGTGGGGCCCAGAGCGCCCACCTCCCCTCTCCAGCAGCTTTCGGGAAGGCAGGTGGGCTTCCGGCACGGGCTGAAGACTCACCCGTATGCCGGGGGGAAGAGGTACTGCGGCCCGTCTCCTGCCATGGGGGAAGGGTCTCGGGGATTGCTGGCCAGCTTCTGAGGTGTCCTCTGAGGGTACGGATAGTTGGGCTGGACGAAGGGGATGTAGCTCATCAGGGGGGTGTAGGAAGAGCGGAAAATCTGTTGTCCCATCTGCTGGGGGTTGTATGGCGTCACCTGCAGGGCAGAGAGGAGAGAGGCGCTGAGTCCAGTAGAGCCTGCTGCCTCTAAACACCACAGTCCCCCAGCCCTGACCCAAACCCCAGGTCCCACCCTTCAGCCCCTGTGGCCCCTCACAGAAGACAATGTGTTAGACTGGGGAAAGCACAGGGCTCAGCTTATTTATGGGAGACCAGCAAGGTATTTAATTTATCTGAGCCTCAGTTTCCTGATCCATAAAATGGGCAAACACTATGTCCATTAGTATGGGGACTGAGCCAGTTGGTATAAGTAGAGAGACTGGCACATAACAAATGAATATTATTTCCATTATTGTTTCTCTTCCCTGTCCCCTAACTTTCCCTCAGTCAATAACATCTCAAAAGCCCCTGGTTCATTGTCATTTACAATCTCAGTCAAGGCTGTGGAGATATGTACATCCCTGGCTTCTAGCTCAGGATCTCAACAGAACCCCAAGTCAGAGACAGCCCTGCCCAGTGGAAATTCTCATGATGGATGATGGAAATCTTCTGGGTCTCCACTGGATACCACCCAATATGGTACCCACCAGACATAAATGTGGCTACTGAGCACTTGAAATGGGCTAGTGGGACTGAATTTTAAATTTTACTTAATTTTAGTTGGTTTCAATGTAAATAACCACACATGGCTGCTGGTTACATTACTGGACAGTGTGAGTGCAAGAGAAAGGCCAAAAAGGGAAAATGGAATTCAGCTCAAACCCTAGAGAAAAGTAGGAATCCACTGGGTTTCTGAGACCACCTGGATCAGACTCACCAAGAAGCAGGGCTCCCACTGTCTTCTTGGCAAGGCAGGGGCCCCATCTGTCTTATTTACTGATTTATCCTCAGCCCTAAGACTGTGCCTGTCACATAGCAGCTGCTCAATAAACATGTGTCAAGCGAATAAGTAAAAAAAAAAGTAAAGAAAGAAAGAGGCGGCGGATGGAGGAAAGAAAAGACCAATGTCCACCTGAATACCTAAAATGATGGGGAGCTCTTTACACTGTGAGCACTGTATTCTACCACTGACAGCTCCAAATGTCTTATGCGGAGCTGATATCCATCTTCCTGTGTGTTTTGGTCAAACCTAGGGAAATTCTTGGATTTCCACTTTCACAGCAGGAGTGGGATCCAAGCTGCTCAGCTGTTCAGCATGCTGACTGCCCGCTCTCACCCTGCACACCCTTATCTAATTTAAAAAGATGATAAAGCCTAGGGGTCATTAAGTGAAAATAAGGGTGTGCCAGGCCCTCCACGTGGATTCTCTCATTTAAACTCCGAACAGCCCCCGTGAGGTAGGACCACTAGGATCCCCATTTTAGGTACGAGGAAACCGAAGCTCAGGGAAGTTAAGGAACTTGCCTAGCAAGTGTTTCAAGTGTCCGAATTTTG
Organism: Capricornis sumatraensis; assembly: GCF_032405125.1. NCBI lineage: Eukaryota > Metazoa > Chordata > Mammalia > Artiodactyla > Bovidae > Capricornis > Capricornis sumatraensis. Next base: position 212,205,699 of record NC_091070.1, read on the forward strand.
TCAGAGTCCCCGCGTCCCATGACTCCACCACTGTGCTCGCTCCTTCTGGAAGTCTGGGCCCATCCCTCCTGGCCCTCCCCATCCTTCCCCCAGTGGACAGACAGGATCCGGTGATGCTGGATGTGGCTGCCAAACCCCCAAGAGGATGAGCTGAAGGTCATAAAGTGCCAAGAGCTCACAGAGAGAATCCAGGAAGGGACCTCCCAGGACAGACACCCAAGGGTCAGCATGGCAGAAAAAACAAAAACAAAAAACTGGTTTTTCCAGTGTAGGGGGTGGGAGTCCCAGACCCAGGACTTGAGAGGAAACGGACATGAAAAAGAAGACGTAGGTCTCAGAGCTGACACAAGCTTCACTCAAAACTGTACCCTAGCTACATGTCACTGAGAAAAACCATAAACCAGAGCTGTGTAGAGGGCTCTGGAACCATCTCCAAGACATCTTTTGTCATCTCTTTGCTGACAAAAGCAATGATAGAGCAGTGTGCCCAGAATGCCACATTCATACAAAAATGCCTGTATAGACAGATATCACTGGGAGGACACCTAAGAAACCAGTCACAGTGATCGCCTCTAAGGTGTTTAAAATCTGATACCAGGTTTTTAATGTTACTGGTTCGAATATATGCACATACATAACTTCGTCTAAAAGCATTTGCTGAGGAGCTAGGTGGACAGAATCACTGCTCGTGGGGTGGAAGGGACAAGACTGGGATTCTGTGAGCCTGACTGCCTCCCCTCGCGACTTCATCTCAGGATGTAAAGCTGCTACTGCTGCAAGAGCAGCCCTGGCCCACGTGATAAAGTGACCCATACTTATAGTCCCTTCTCTATCTTCTAGAACATTCTAACATCCTTCAGGGCAGAGGTGCAGCTTGAAGAGAAAGGGTAGAGAGGGAGAGGCCGAGGAGTCCCTGGCTTTGAGGGTGGGCTCTGTTCACCTGGGTGTGTGCGCTGCAGGGGGCAGTGTGCAAGGCTGGGAATGTAGGCTGTTCTCAGCTCTTCTCCTCACAGCCCACCCCTCATGCAAGACACTCAGACCCTCTGGAAGTGCTGTTTCGTGTTGCCTGTGTGTGCTCAGGCCCACATACATCCAGTCCAGTGGCACGTATGGAAACACATCTATATTTGTGTCTGAGTGTGTGTTTGTATTTTCATCTCTGATGCTTGATTTTTTTAAAAGATCTTTTCGATGTGGGCCATTTTTAAAGTCTTTATTTTGTTACAATATTGTGTCTGTTTGTGTTTTGTTTCTCTTTGGCCACAAGGCATGTGAAATCTTAGCTCCCAGATGGGGAATGGAACCCACATCCCCTGCATTGGAAGGTGAAGAATTAACCACGGGACTGCCAGGGAAGTCCCTCTGCTGCTTTACTTTGATACTATATTTTTATGAATCTGTGTACAAGAGGCAGTAAGCCATAGTTACTGGGAACATGGGCCCTGAAGCCAGCCGGCTCAAGGTCAAACCCCAACTTGCCACTGTGTTACTGTCAAGCAGATGTCGACCCCCGACCTACCCATGGGAGTAGGGGGTGCAGATTTAGCTAACAAAAATAGGTAACAGCCAGATAAATTTGAATTTAAGATAACAGTAAAAATTTTTTTAGTTTAAGTATGGTCCATGCAGTATTTGGGACATAGCCCTACTAAAATTTTATTCACCATTTACCTAGATTTAAGTTTAACTAAACCACTAGACCATTCAGATATGACCTAAATCAAATCCCTTGTGATTATACAGTGGAAGTGAAAAATAGATTTAAGGGACTAAATTTGATAGAATGCCTGATGAACTATGAACAGAGGTTCGTGACATTGTACAGGAGACAGGGATCAAGAACATCCCCAAGAAAAAGAAATGCAGAAAAGGTAAAAGGCTGTCTGAGGAGGCCTTACAGATAGCTATGAAAAAGAAGAGAAGTGAAACGCAAAGGAGAAAAGGAAAGATATAAGCATCTGAATGCAGAGTTCCAAAGAATAGCAAGAAGAGATAAGAAAGCCTTCCTCAGCAATCAATGCAAAGAAATAGAGGAAAACAACAGAATGGCAAAGACTAGAGGTCTCTTCAAGAAAATTAGAGATACCAAGGGAATATTTCATGCAAAGATGGGCTCGATAAAGGACAGAAATGGTATGGACCTAACAGAAGCAGAAGATATTAAGAAGAGGTGGCAAGAATACATGGAAGAACTATACAAAAAAAGATCTTCATGACCCAGATAATTATGATGGTGTAATCACTCACCTAGAGCCAGACATCCTGGAATGTGAAGTCAAGTGGGCCTTAGAAAGCATCACTATGAACAAAGCTAGTGGAGGTGATGGAATTCCAGTGGAGGTATTTCAAATCCTGAAAGAGGATGCTGTGAAAGTGCTGCACTCAATATGCCAGCCAATTTGGAAAACTCAGCAGTGGCCATAGGGCTGGAAGAGGTCAGTTTTCATTCCAATCCCAAAGAAAAGCAATTTCAAAGAATGCTCAAACTACCACACAATTGCACTCATCTCACACACTAGTAAAGTAATGCTCAAAATTTTCCAAGCCAGGCTTCAGCAACACATGAACCGTGAACTTCCAGATGTTCAAGCTGGTTTTAGAAAAGGTGGAGGAACCAGAGATCAAATTGCCAACATCCACTGGATCACGGAAAAAGGAAGAGAGTTCCAGAAAAACATCTATTTCTGCTTTATTGACTATGCCAAAGCCTTTGACTGTGTGGATCACACTAAACTGTGGAAAATTCTTCAAGAGATGGGAATATTAGACCACCTGACCTGCCTCTTGAGAAACCTATATGCAGGTTAGGAAGTAACAGTTAGAACTGGACATAGAACAACAGACTGGTTCCAAATAGGAAAAGGAGTACGTCAAGGCTGTATATTGTCACCCTGCTTATTTAACTTCTATGCAGAGTACATCATGAGAAACGCTGGGCTGGAAGAAGCACAAGCTGGAATCAAGATTGCTGGGAGAAATATCAATAACGTCAGATATGCAGATGATACTACGCTTATGGCAGAAAATGAAGAGAAACTAAAAAGCCTCTTGATGAAAGTGAAAGTGGAGAGTGAAAAAGTTGGCTTAAAACTCAACATTCAGAAAACTAAGATCATGGCATCTGGTCCCATCACTTCATGGGAAATAAATGGGGAAACAGTGAAAACAATGTCAGACTTTATTTTTGGGGGGCTCCAAACTCACTCGATGACCTGCTACCTGGAGCAGGTAGATGGTGATTGCAGCCATGAAATTAAAAGATGCTTATTCCTTGGAAGGAAAGTTATGACCAACCTAGATAGCATATTCAAAAGCAGAGACATTACTTTGTGCCAACAAATGTCCGTCTAGTCAAGGCTATGGTTTTTCCAGTAGTCATGTATGGATGTGAGAGTTGGACTGTGAAGAAAGTTGAGCGCTGAAGAATTGATGCTTTTGAACTGTGTTGCTGGAGAAGACTCTTGAGAGTCCCTTGGACTGCAAGGAGATCCAACCAGTCCATCCTAAAGGAGATCAGCCCTGGGTGTTCTTTGGAGGGAATGATGCTGAAGCTGAAACTCCAGTACTTTGGCCACCTTATGCGAAGAGTTGATTCACTGGAAAGACCCTGATGCTGGGAGGGATTGCGGGCAGGAGGGGAAGGGGACACCAAAGGATGAGATGGCTGGATGGCATCCGACTCGATGGATGTGAGTTTGAGTGAACTCCAGGAGTTGGTGATGGACAGGGAGGCCTGGCGTGCTGCAATTCATGGGGTCTCAGAGAGTCAGACATGACTGAGTGACTGAACTGGACTGAGGTGTCTTGTATTTTAGCTGAGGAGACCATGGGAGGGCTGTGACTCCCAGCCCAAGCGATGCAGGGCCAGGCCGTGTGATCAGCTCGGGCCGGGGGAAGGTGGGCGAACACAGCCCCGTCCCAGCTCGGAGCCCTCCCACACTCCCCCCATCCAGCACGGCAGGCACAAAAGTGATCTGCCTGGGCCCAGAAGGGGGACACTTAAAAAAGGCTTGAACCCAACCCCAGTGCAGCTCAGTCAACCTGTAGACCTTTGGGTAAAAATTAAACATCGTATTGCTTAAAGCCTCTGAGACATTGAGGCTGTTTGTTGCCACAGCGAAAGCTAACTCAGGCAAATTATTTCATCTCTCTGTGTCTCCGTTTCCTCATCTTGACTCTACCTCGTAGGGTGGCTCTGAGGAGTAAACGAATGCAGGTAAGGCCCTTAGAGAAGGGCCTGGCGCACAGTGGCGGCTCCAAGCACCAGCCAGCACTGTCTCCTGGGGACACTGCTTTGTGGCCGCATGCATTTTGGTGCTTGTGTCTGCACCTTGGGGTCAAAGGTGGGCCAGAAAGCGTGGCTGGTGACCAGCTGGACAAAGACAAGGGGGCAGACATCCTTCTGACCTGAAGGCCTCCATGGGCTGGGACAGAGGTGAGGAGGTCATCGACTCACCTGTCTGGAGTAACACCCCACCTGGGGGTGCAGGGTCTGCTGGTAGGGCATCCTGGCTGCCCGCTGAGAATACAGGCCCTGGGGAGAGAACGGAGGGACTCAGTGCCATGGGGTGATAGGCTTCCTGCCAGAGAATGGCAGCCACTCAACTCAGCTTCCAGCTCCCTTGCCTGGATCTCCAGACACAGCAGAGTCCAGCCCACCACCCGTAACCCCCAGTTGCTTAGTCCAGCTGGAATCAGGTTGAGCGGGCATGCCTCACACCACACAGGAAGCCCCTGGTTAGTAGGATTCACAGCCTTTTGATTGAATATGTAAGACATGAGCTTTAGGGACCTGCTGTCTTTTGAAATCCAGATCTGCTCCTTAGGCTGTGTGACCTTGAGCAAATCATTTCACCTCTCTGAGCCTGTGTTCCCTTGTGTCTGAAATTATGTGTGTTTAAGCCTGCAAAGCCTGTGAAGGTAGCCAGATTATCTCTGTTGGTGTCTATGCCCTTTTCTAAGTGCCCTTCACCAAAGCCCATTCCTGGCCCAAGGCAGGAGGTGCTGAGGCTGTCTGTGTCGTGTGTGCTAGGTTCCCTCGTGTTTATTTAAACACACTGGCCTGTGTGCTTCCATCTGTGTCTGCGGCCATGTGTTTCTGTGTACAAACGTGCGACTGTGAACCCAGGTGTGTTAGTCTGGGTCTCTGTTGCTGGGTGTCTGTCTGCCCACAAGTATACCTGTGCCTGTACCTGATGATAAAGACTGTCGTGAAGATACATGAGCTAATCTGTCTAAAGGGCCCAGAATAGTACCCAGCATGTAGTAAGGATTCTGCCAGTGCTAGGTACTTTTACCATTTCTCACTGTCTGCCCCCTATCCCCACTGCTCCCGCCACTTGAAGAAGCTGCCTGGCAGCTCAGCCCAACGGTAAGTAGAAATTTTATTCACAACTCTGTCCAGAGTGGCCTTTGGTGTCCCTGTACATACACACACACACACACACACACACACACACACACACAAGCAGAACTGCTGCTGTGGGTGGGGTCGGCTCATGACTCGTCCAGGCCCAGGCTACCCCTACCTGCCAATTCAGAGTTAATCCATAAGATGTGGCTCAAAACCCAAGGCACCCCTCAGACCAGAATATGTCTTTCCAGAAGATTCCACACCAGAGATGCTGCCTCCATCATGCACTCAGCTGAGCCAGTCATCAAAGCGCTGATGGCTGAGCTGCCCTTGATGACTTCCTCAGGGCCCCTGGACTGCTCGTAAAAGGCTCCACATCCCTGATGTGGGGTTCTGGGGAAGGCCTCCCAGCTCTCCTAGGCGCACATCCTCTCGGGGCCTTCCTTGTTCTCGGCTCCCACGCACCTGCCCTTGACCGTGGCCGGGCCTCCCCCACAGCCACCAACCCCTCCATCGCTTGAATCCAGGGCACGAGCTTGCCTTTTCTTCAAGCTCTAAGGCCCAGGGCAGCCCCACTTACCCCCACAACCAGCCTGTGAGCCCGGGCATGGTCTGAACTGGGGCAGGGAAGTCAGCTAATGGGGCTGCCCTGCCCGTGCCCAGGCCTCAGTGGGCTCCAAGGCCACGTTCTAAGTGCCCCTCTTCTGTTTCACCACCTCCCCATCAGTGCTCAGCCCTGCTTTCCACAGCCAACTCCCCTGGGCCACCGGCCTCCCCATGCCTGCCTGGGCGAGGCGACCCTTAGGATATGTGAGCCACTCGTCCCTGGTCCATCATGGGGTGGGTTTTCAGGAGACGATGCCGTATTCATCAGTACGAGCCGCCCTCAGTGACTTGAGGGGGATTTCTAGTTGTTCAAATTGCAATTCTATGAAATCACAAGCAAAGGGAAACACACATCCATTCCTCTTTGCTTGAGGCTGTGACCTCTTTGCATGTGTCCGCCCTCCTTAATTGGGAGCAGAATTCCTTTGTGCCAAGCAGCTGGGATTCTCTTTGGAGCTCCTGGGTGCTGGGGAGTTAGTCTTCCACGGCTCTTCGTCCGTCCACTGCAAAGCTCTGAGTAAACTGGATTTGGGACCTCATCTTTATTCCTAACGTCAAGCAGGAAAGAGAGACTGGGATGGACTCTTCCCTGTTTCTCCTGTGTGCCTTCTCAAGGCCTGCAGACCTCCCTGACCCCGTGTCCCAGGAAGACCAGGGCTGAACAACAATAAGAGCCAACATCTGTATCATACTTGAGATTTTACAAAGCCCTTTCCCATCCATGGACTCAATTAACCTTACAATTGACTCAAGTATTTGCTGCCGCTGTAATTATTATGAGGCCATTTCATAGGTGAGGAGACCAGGGCTCAGAACATTTGGCTAACTTGCCCAAGGCCACACAGCTCGAAAGTAGCACAATTCCCTTAAATCCAATTCTGATGATTCTAAAACCTGCCTTCTTTTTATCATATCAGACCCCTTGATCAGCTGTCTTGAAGCTGGTTGGTATCATGAAATCATGAGAAGCTGGGAAAAGGTAAGTCACGCTGTCTGTTGTTACCCCTTGGGAGGGTCGGCGTGTACAAGTGACTTCGGCTGGGCTCAGTCAGTGTCTAAACTGCTGCACAGAAGCAAAGGGCCCTACCAGCCAGGGCCTTTCTGCCCAGAGGCTCAGGAAGCTCAGTGTCAGCCCTGTGATGCAGACACCAGCATCTCTGAAGACAAAGGAGCTTCTTGCTAGAAGAATACTTCCGAATCTCACCCATGCCAAAAGTCAAGTCAAAAGAAGTTAACATAGCAGAGAGACTGTCGCCTCTTTACAAAACAAACCACTGCAAATTAGCTTTACATGGTGAGCCCCCTGAGTGAGTGCATTTGAGAGTGAATCAATTTACACTAAATAAAATTATGCAGTTGTTTCTCTCTCAGAGGTGAGGGGCACACCGTGCTGGCCTTGGATTTGTCCCTGACTCATACTGGACTCCGAGCTTCCTAGTCACCTTGGAATCCCCAGCCTGCAGTCAGTGTGAAGCAAGGAGTTTTTTTTTTTTTTTTAATTGTTCAAATGAGAAAATAAATACATACAAATGAGTACGTCGGGGATAAATGACTCAATAACAAATGTGCAAGGGTGGAGGAGCTTCAGAGAAGGAGCTGGTGAACCAGTGAGGATGTGAGCGGGGTATTTCTCCAGGAGAGCACATGGTAGATTCAGGATGGATGCACCTGGGGTTTTCCCATGGATCACGCTTCCTTACACCGTCTCACCTTAAAGGTGGGGCTTGAGAAAGAGGGTGGCCACTGGCTCTCTTTAGCAAACCCAAAGAAGACTTGAAACCAAAACTTTGGAGAGAAAGGACCATGCTAAACCCCTTTACTTCAGTTCCTGTTTTAAGAATCAGGGGCTAAGTCCCGGGCCAGCTCAGAGGGGCTTCACATGGAGTAGAGAAGACCCACCTCTCATGCAGGATGCTAAGCCTGCTGCCATCGAGGAGGAGGAAATACCACTGGGAGCCCAGGGGCAGTGGAAGGGGGAGGGGCACAGGGGCAGGACGAGAAGATCTTCAGGTTGGATCTCCTCTCTTTGTCCTCCCCGGGCTCGGCCAGGCTGGGCTGGGCCAACAGGCTCCCAGGGGCCTGCCCCTTCTGTACACCCGCACGCCATTCTGGCAAGCAGCCAGGGAGGGGAGAGAAGACCGAGAAATCTTAGGCGCTGAGCACCTGTCCTGGAGCAACGGAACACTACCTGGAGGGACTATTTAAGCTCTTGGTTCGGACTATGGTTTAAATCAGAATGGACATTTATTTGATTTTTTTCCATCTCTCTACCCAGTGGGTGGCAGCTCTTACAGGAGATTAAGTTAAATAGACGAACGAAAGGAACTACATTTTCCCAGAGTAAATAAGTTGTGTGAGTAAAACCGCCAGGCTTGCAAGCGTTTCCCCCACCCCTTTGTGTCTGACGCCTCTTAGCTCTGAGTCCAAGACCAAGACTGTGTGCCAAGCCACCTCAGCCGGTAGAAGCTAAGATTGCTAGGTTGTAGTTGAAATTAAATGGCCACATAATTTGTCATCTGGGACACTTGAGAGTGAAAGGGGGTATAATGAATAATTATGCTGGGACAAAAGACCAAAACGGGGACTGTCCCAAGTAATTCAGGACACGTGTCATCCGACTACAAAGCAAGCCCCAGGAGGTGGTGGGAAACGAGGACTGTGCCATCGGTCAGGTTTCCTTGGGAGCCCAAGTACTTCAGAGCCCAGGATTAGCCAAGCGGCTCTAAAAGACACAGCAGAGAGTGAACTGGAATCGAGACAAAGGAAAATGAGAAACAGGCACACGTGCGTGCGTGTGTGTGTGTGTGTGTGTGTGTGTGATGCATGCACACGCGTATCTGGCAGTCGGTCTGATGGGGCCCCTATGAAGAAAGTAACTAATGAGTCCACGGCTCTTTGTGAATGAGGCTCCTTGTGAGCCACAGCGCCTCCCTGGACGGCCACCACCGGATAACTGGGCCCGGACCTGCTCACTCACCTGGTACTGGGGGAAGGTGGAGGGGTTTGTGAACACAGGCGGAGGTGCGTAGTTCAGGTTGAGCCAGAGGGGCTGGTTCAGCGTTGCTGAGGTCAACGTGGTGGCAAAGCGTGGGGTGAACACGTTCCCTGTGTACTTGAGGCTGTTCTTGTCGGCCCCGGTCACAGGTGGGTTAACTGTAAGTCACAGGAGAGGTAGGGTGTTTCCTGATTGAGGAAGGGAGAGGCCAGCCTGCCCCGGCTCCATGACTGCCCCCAGGGTTAGTGTTCTCACAGGTCAGGTATTTTAAAGGCTCCCAGAGCGTTCTTCAAAGCTCAAGGAAAACACTGTTAGTTCACACCTTGCCAACGTGGAAGGGGTGAGAGGCCCAGCATGGTCTGCCATGGAGCATCCCCTTCATGACTCACAAGTAAGGAGGCAGTTTAGCAAGAGATACAATCAACCAGCTTGTTTCACCTACGTGCAAAACTATATTCCTTCAAGTGCTTCGGAAAAATCCAGTTTGATACAAACAATTGCTACGCTGTGGGAAGCCATTCTTATCAAATTATTAAAGCACCCCACTGGGGACATGTACTTGGCAACAGCGAGGACCTTGTGTAGGTGTTGCATCTATGCCAGAGTCATTTTTTAAAAATATTATATAATCCCCTTTGGTAAGACCCCAAATTAGTCTGAATGAATGATATTTGATGGAGTTGTTTCAGGATATGAATCCTGGATTCTTTCCTTCTATAATATGTCCTGTGGGCTTAAGAGTTAGAGATGGGGTATCAGTGTCCCCTTTTTAGCACCTTTTGTTGGGGGGAGAATGTTTTACTAAAACAGTTTTAGATGTACAAGGGAGAGAAAGCTGAGACGTGAATAATCGAAATGTAGAAATAATCTTAAAGCCCGGGATTTTCTTTGGCTCAGGCAACTTGAGGGGACATAAGACATGCTGAGTCAGGGCTATATTCAAATTAACCACCAATAAGGCCCATGTGACCCCTGAAAGTCAGCTAGATTTCTTGAGCTCTTCCCTGTAGGGGTAACACAGGAAGAAAGCCATTTCCCCATTTTACAGGACTAAGGAAAGACAGTGACCTGCCCATGGATGACAGCCGTTTGAGGACAGAGCTACTCCAGGGGCCTATGAGGGTTTCTGAAATCCCTTCCTGCATAGAGAGATCTGGGCAGGGTCAGCTTACGTTTCAGCTCCAGCCTGTCCACCTCCACTTTGCCACGAAGTTTCAGCTGCCCGCTTGGGTTCTTGGTGGCCCCAAGGAACTCATAGAGCAGGTTCTTCTCAGCCTGGCAGGCAGGCTTCTTGGCCAGCAAAGCCATGGACATGGAACCCATGGGGTCACTGCCACCCTCCTCACCACAGGTGTCCTTCTGGCTCGGGGACCACTGGCTGAGAAAGAGGCTCTCTCGGCCCCTGGTCAGCTCCTTGGCACCTGGGTTCCGTTCTAGAGCAGGAGAGAAGCTGAGTCAGTGACTCTGGAAGACCATGTGCTGGATGCGGGGAGCATGGTCTTGTGGACAAAGTCATGGATCCTCCGCAGCACACCTGAGACTCCCACCACTCTGGGCTCCCTCTCAACCAAGTTCAGTCCGAGTCCAGTCCCTGAAGCCTTCCCTGACCAGCGCCCATGACGGTCTCACACCCTTGCATGCATGAATGCATTCATCCATTCTTGTCTTCTTCCATCTGTCCACCCATCCATCCATCCTTTTATCCACCCATCCATCTTTCCTTCCTTCCATCCACTCATCCATCCTCCCTTCCCTAATCCCATTCTCTCCTCCTTAAAAAACTCCCTCCCTTCTAGTTCCCTCTCTTTTCTTACCTTCTTTTCTTTCTTTTCTTCCTTCCTCTTTTCCTCCCTGCCACTTCTTCCTTTCTCCCTCTTTTCCTTCCTTCCTATCTTTTGCCTTTCCTTTCTCCCTCTTTTTTCCTCCCTTCCTTCCCGCTAACCATTTGTAGGTTGGATCACAATGGTTCCAGATAGTTCCTGTCTTCAGGGAGCACACTTGGCTTAGTGGCGGTGGGCGGGGGGAGGGGGGCGGATGGGGGGGTGGTGGTTGGCGCACACACATTCCCACACAACACGCAGCTGGTCCCTCATCACAGACTCTCCTCTTGCTAAGTCGTCGTGGCGATTCAGCACACTCATCAGCGCCAGGCTCTGACCTGAGTCCTGGGGACACTTGGATGAGTCAGAGCCAGACTTGGCCCGGCAGGAACTCACAACACGGAGGAAGAGAGAGACAGACCCAGAAATAGCTCCGGGACAAGGCAGATGGGGACCGTGAGGTGACGGAGGGACACAGCGGGGGAAGAGGGCGGCTGAGACAGCTTCTGTCTGAGGACCGGAGGGATTCCAGGAGGAGGAGGCCTGCAGCGAGGCCCTGCACCCAGAGCCATGGGTGACCGCAGGCAAAGGCACAGAGGCACGAGTGAGCCACAGGCTGCTGTCGGTGCCAGGCTCAGCTCTCTCTCTCCAAACAGAGCAAGTCTCCCTTGTGCAAGGACACTGCCTGGACCACCAAGGATCCCCCTACAACAGTGGTTTTTCACCCAATTTTCCTTTGGAGCAATGGAACTCTTTCTTCCAACAAAGCTCTTTCTTCCAACAAAGTATGGCGGGGGGATGCACCATACTGCAAGTGTAAATACATAGTTCGTGCATGCTCAGTTATGTCTGACTCTTTGTGACCCTATGGACTATAGCCTGTCAGGCTCCTCTGTCCATAGGATTTTCCCAGCAAGAATACTGGAGTGGGTTACCATGCCCTCCTTCAGGGGATCTTCCCGATCCAGGGACTGAACCCAAATCATCTGGGTCTCCTGTATTGCAGGCCAATTCTTTACCACTGAGCCACAAGAGAAGCATATAATATATATACATATATACATATATTTAAGGCACTGCTTGGCTGAAGCACAGAAGAGGGCCTTGTTCTCAGCACCTTCATGTTTCTCCCAGCTTGGAGGTCCTGGTCTCCATGGAGCTTGGCTGTGAAATGGCACTGGACACACGGTGGGGACAGTGGATCATACTGGTAGCAATAGGATCAGAGGGCTTGGGCCCAGAATCACCTGTTGGGAGTGAACACGATCCCACCAACTCTTAGTCCCACTAGCCCATGGCCTTGGGGCTGAGTCTGGACAGGATGGGGCCTGCCGGCTTACTGCCATCCCAGCAAAGGAGAAAGCTGCTCTAGCCTGAGCCAGAAGAAAATGACAGTTTTTAGCAAAACATGTCCCTGGTGTCTTTTCCTAGAGCTTGTCTGGTTGCAGAGTGTGGCCCCCAGCCAGTGCTGAGATAACAGTACCCACTAATAATAGCCCTCTCCCCAGAGGCCCACACACCTGCCATCACACCCCACCCCAGCCACCTGAAACACACTTGCCACTCACTCATCTCCGAAGCTCCCTCTTCCAAAGGCTGTATACACAGACACACACACACACATCCCTTCCTGCCATTCCCTTCACGTGCTCACACACATACACAGCTACACACACAGAAGGGTTACACTCAGATGTGCCCAGACTGCATTTCCATCTGCAAAGTTCCTCTCAGCACACCTTCGCTCACACACCTGTACACACACACGCAAATGGTGGAAAGGTGTGTGGGACAGAACTGTCTCCAAACCAGCAGCCCTGTCTGACAGAGGAGAGAAGGAGATGGGAGGCACGTCTCCTCCCCCGGGTATGCCCCATCAGCTCACATACACAGCTTATCGTCCCCAGAGTCCCTGGACCCCTGGAGGCCTGCCCAGGACCCAGAGTCCAGCGTGCCATCCACAGTTTGGAGTCCTTGGCTTCTTAAAATGCTCCTACAGAAATTTCTCTAGGGTGACTGTGTCCCTGTTTTCTTAGGAAGATGGATCTGGGCCCTCCCAATACAGGCATCTCTCCATTACCCATCTCTCACAACCTGGGGGGAGTTTTTCTTCCAGCTTCCTCCCAGTGATTGCTGATGGCAAGCAAGTGTCACTGCCACCAGTCTTCCTTCTTGGAACCATCTGGTCTGAGTAGCTGGATCAGAACAGACACAAAATGCAGAATCCTGGAATTTGGGGAGGCAATCCGGGGAGGGTGCGGACTCCTCGATTTAGGAGTAGGAATGCACTTTGCCAAAGCCCTGGAGTCCCTGGGAACAAACCCCAGGGCCAGCAGTCTGCCTGCACCCAGAGAGTTTACATATTCACCCCCTATCCCCAGGACAGGGGACCAGGCATCATGGTCAGGACAGGAGCCTCCATCAGAAGCCAGTTAAATTCCCTCCTATTCAGCTCAGAGTCCCCTGGCTGCACTTTCACCCTGGATCCAGCAAGGGTAAATGCTTCGTTCAATGTCCTCGGGGTGCCTATGGATTTAAAAACCCAGTCGGTTACAAAACAGGCCTCTCCCTCTTCCCAAAGTGTATTGGATTCAGGGCCACCATGTCTGGTTACATGAGACATGCCCTGTATATGAGCATCCGGCAGAGGACGGCTGTGGGGGCTGAAAACAGCCTGCACCCTGGGACCATGCTCATCAGCAAGGCTACCTCACCCTACTTTGCACAGCGATGCTTCGTGTGCCTGATGCAGCCCACGTGCTAAGTTTCTCCTCCTAGCAAGCGTGCTTCCTAGCCCTGCTCCCAGCCCCACTCACCCATCAGTTGGTACCCCTCCACGATGGGGTCAGCCTCGGGCTTGGAGCAGATCTTGGCGAACACTGGAAGCTGCTTCTTCTGAGCAGGGAGCTCGGGGAGTTTTCTGGGTGTCACAGGCGGAGGCGGGGGAGGCAGCAGAAGGAACGGGCCCAGCCCTGCGGGCTCTCTGGGTCCAGGGCCACTGGACATGCTGCTCTGCAGGAAGTCCTTGATGACCCTGGTCTCCTCCAACACCATCTTGCTGTCGGGGGCCTTGGACGTTTCTGTGGACTTCAGTGGGAATTGAGCCAGGAGCTTGCTGATCTCCGAGCTGGAGGCCCCCAGGCTGCGGCTCCTGTCCTCTGTCCCCTTGGCACTCTTGACCTTGGCAGCACACAGGATGCCTGTGACCATAGATGTGGCAGAATCACAGTCTGGCCGGCTGCCAATGACTGACACGGCCACCTTCGGCTCTAGGAGCTTGTCACCAGCCATGACAGAGGCTCCTGGGTGCTCACTGCTGCTGGCCACCACTGAAGGCATGAGAAGGCAGGGGGCTGGCTGTCTGGGCCCCTCAGCGTTGCTTCTGGGTGCCTCCAGCTCCCCCGAGCTCTTGGTGACCAGGATGAGGTGCTCTTTGGTGAGGCTCAAGAACTCCTGCTCCACCAACAAGGAGATCTCGTCTTTGCCACTGGTGAGCTCCAGAGCCCTGCAAACAGGTTAGAAAGAGAGATGGCTTTAGGGCCGCTCCCTGAGAGTGGCTCTGCAGTGGGGCACAGACCCCAGGAAAAGGGGCTAGAGAAAACATGTTTGCCAAGGTGAGAAGCCTATTGCTCTCCACGAGAGAAACTGGGCCATACGTGGACCCACAGGGTTTTTATACCATACCAACAGGCAATGGGCTGGATGAAGCACAAAGTGGAATCAAGATTGCCAGGAGAAATATCAATAACCTCAGATATGCAGATGACACCACCCTTATGGCAGAAAGTGAAGAGAACTCAAAAGCCTCTTGATGAAAGTGAAAGAGGAGAGTGAAAAAGTTGGCTTAAATCTCAACATTCAGAAAACGAAGATCATGGCATCTGGTCCCATCACTTCATGGGAAATAGATGGGGAAAGAGTGGAAACAGTGTCAGACTTTATTTTGGGGGGGCTCCAAAAATCACTGCAGATGGTGACTGCTGCCATGAAATTAGAAGACGCTTACTCCTTGAAAGGAAAGTTATGACCAACTTAGACAGCATATTAAAAAGCAGAGACATTACTTTGTCAACAAAGTTACGTCTAAGTCAAGGCTGTGGTTTTTCCAGTGGTCATGTATGGATGTGAGAGTTGGACTGTGAAGAAAGCTGAGCGCTGAAGAATTGATGCTTTTGAACTGTGTTGTTGGAGAAGACTCTTGAGAGTCCCTTGGACTTCAAGGAGATCCAGCCAGTCCATTCTGAAGGAGATCAGCCCTGGGTGTTCTTTGGAGGGAATGATGCTAAAGCTGAAACTCCAGTACTTTTGCCACCTCATGCGAAGAGTTGACTCACTGGAAAAGACTCTGATGCTGGGAGGGATTGGGGTCAGGGAGAAAAGGGGATGACGGAGGATGAGATGGCTGGATGGCATCACTGACTCAATGGACGTGAGTTTGAGTGAACTCCAGGAGTTGGTGATGGACAGGGAGGCCTGGTGTGCTGTGATTCATGGGATCGCAAAGAGTTGGACACGACTGAGCGACTGAACTGAACTGAACAGAACAGGAATAGTCCTAAGAGCTTGGTTCTGGGAATCGGGACCCCTGGGTCCTCTCCCTGTGCTCCATCTTGCTGAGTGGGCCAAGCCTTGATTTCTGTCCATCGCTCCCTGTTTGGTGGTGCTCAGGACCCAAAGCACTAAAAGACCAGCAGCAAAGGGGACAGGACTGAGTCAACAGCTCTGGACGTGGCATCCAGGGTCCAGGGGCCCCAGGCACTGCAGGATGGTCTGAGTCAGAGCAGGGACAGCAAGGTGGCAGCTGGAGCTCACAGTCTGGCTCAGTCACTTCCCAGCTATGTGATCCTGGGTCCCTTGCTCAGCATCATGGTACCTCTGTCTTCCTTCCTGGTGAAGCGGAGTATCACAGAAACACTTCAGACCGTGTCTCGCACAGTAAAGGCAATTAAAGGGACAGCCAGTCTATATACACCTCTGTCAGCCGGGCTGGGCCTCTGGATCCTGAAATCTGCACAGTGGCCCCATAGATACTGTGTCCACCTTGGCTGGCATGGCCTTCTGACCAGATCACAGACTGGGCTGCCTGGGAGCACCAGCAATTGCTTGATCCCTGCACTGATTCACAATAATCTTCCTGTATCTAAACACTGGCCTCTATCTGCACGTGAGACCTGGGACCTCCAACTGCACCCTTGGTGGCCAGTACCATTCTAATGTTGCCTAATGGTCCCATGGACTCTAAGCTCCTAGATGCTGGCTGTCTCCAGGCGTGGGAGAGGGTAGCCATCCTGCTGGACTGGTTTGGGCCCACACTGCCCCACCAGCAACCTTGGTAAGGGGGGCCCTTCCTCCCTGGTACTCCCAGGAGGACTGTGGCAGCCCACCCTGCTCTCCCTCCTGGGTGGGTTCCCAGGAAGGGTGGATAAGTTGGCCTACATAGAGCATTCTAGAGACTGCTCAGAGTTCTACCACTGGTGAAAATGGTGAAAAGAGAGGCAGAGGGGAAAATTAAAGCATCCTGTGAATGGATCTTTGGGCAGGCTCAGAGTATATTCCTGCCCTGACAGCCCATTCTGTGGATGCAGTGAGCCCTCAAAATAATGACTAGCAAATGCTCCCAGCAAGGATGTTCCTTCCTGGTAATGCTCTGTATATCAACACATGCACACAGACACACACACACACAGGTGCAAAATGACTCACAGTCATCACACATAAAACCAGGGGATGGTCTCTGTATCTGACAACCAGTCAGAATGAGCACAGGCTACAGTCCCAGGCACTCCTACTGTGCTGGTATTAATCCCATAGCTGATGGTTACTGGTGAGTCCCAAGGGGTCCTGGTAAAGGTCATGGCTGGCCAGGGCACTTGGGAGGCCTAGGGAAGTTTAAAACATGGGAGCTTGTCACTATTCTAATGGTGGTGATAGCCACCACCTCCTGAACATCAGCCCTGCATGTGGTCTCCCCAGGCCTGGAGGCTGGGAGCTGTGCCAGGAAAAAGCAGGCTCCAGTCAAACAGACTGAGATCAGAATCGGGCCCTACTGCTCACTTCCTGCCACATCCCGGAACCCTGGGGACTCCCCTGTGACAAAGTACGACACCTATGGCACTACAAGCACCCAGCCCCTGGGTGGGATGAGCACTTGGTGCAGTGACCCCTGAGCAGGCTTGGAACAGACACACACACAGGAGCACTGGGCACGCGGCGGCTGGCAGCAGGAGCGGGCTGGTGCTGGATGCTGGCCATTGGCGCCATGGAAGGGGCAAGGCCATTCACTCGGTTCTTCCCCTCCTCCCGGCTCTCTCTCCTTACTCCCATCTTTCCTCCTCCCCACATCTAGACTCAGTCTATCAACTGGACGCCTCTGCTGCTGTGTCCCTGGGAACATGCTTGCAACGCAGGAGACCCGCGCTCAATCCCTGGGTCAGGAAGATCCCCTAGAGAAAGGAATGGCTACCTACTCCAGTATTCTTGCCTGGAGAATATTCCATGGACAGAGGAGCCTCATGGGCTACAGTCTATGGGGTCACAAAGCGTTCAACACAGCTGAGCGACTAACACTTTCATTTCACTTCACTTTCCTGCTGTGTCCCTGGGAACACTTGGAATAAAGAGGCTACCAATCCATGGTCCCAAGATATTGATTCCCCATATTCTTCATTATCACCCTCAAAGGGAACAGGGGAATCTCTAGTCACAGAAACCAGACATTAGAAGGACCAGTTTTTGCCTCTCTGTTCAAGCTGGCTTTAGAAAAGGCAGATGAACCAGAGATCAAATTGCCAACATCCGCTGGATCATGGAAAAAGGAAGAGAGTTCCAGAAAAACATCTATTTCTGCTTTATTGACTATGCCAAAGCCTTTGACTGTGTGGATCACAAGAAACTGTGGAAAATTCTGAAAGAGATGGGAATACCAGACCACCTAACCTGCCTCTTGAGAAATCTGTATGCAGGTCAGGAAGCAACAGTTAGAACTGGACATGGAACAACAGACTGGTTCCAAATAGGAAAAGGAGTACATCAAGGCTGTATATTGTCACCCTGCTTATTTAACTTATATGCAGAGTACATCATGAGAAACCCTGGGCTGGAAGAAACACAAGCTGGAATCAAGATTGCCGGGAGAAATATCAAGAACCTCAGATATGCAGATGACACCACCCTTATGGCAGAAAGTGGAGAGGAGCTAAAAAGCCTCTTGATGAAAGTGAAAGAGGAGAGTGAAAAAGTTGACTTAAAGCTCAATATTCAGAAAATGAAGATCAAGGCATCTGGTCCCATCACTTCATGGGAAATAGATGGGGAAACAGTGGAAACAGTGTCAGACTTATCCAAAATCACTGCAGATGGTGACTGCAGCCATGAAATTAAAAGACGCTTACTCCTTGGAAGGAAAGTTATGACCAACCTAGATAGTATATTCAAAAGCATTACTTTGCTGACTAAGGTCTGTCTAGTCAAGGCTATGGTTTTTCCTGTAGTCATGTATGGATGTGAGAGTTGGACTGTGAAGAAGGCTGAGTGCCGAAGAATGGATGCTTTTGAACTGTGATGCTGGAGAAGACTCTTGAGAGTCCCTTGGACTGCAAGGAGATCCAATCAGTCCATTCTGAATGAGATCAGCCCTGGGGTTTCTTTGGAAGGAATGATGCTAAAGCTGAAGCTCCAGTACTTTGGCCACCTCATGAGAAGAGTTGACTCATTGGAAAAGACTCTAAGGCTGGGAGGCATTGGGGGCAGGAGGAGAAGGGGACGACAGAGGATGAGATGGCTGGATGGCATCACGGACTCGATGGACGTGAGTCTGAGTGAACTCTGGGAGATGGTGATGAACAGGGAGGCCTGGTGTGCCAGGGGTCGCAAGGAGTCGGACACGACTGAGCGACTGACCTGAACTGAACTGTCCCCCTCCAAAACTTGCAAAGCAAGCTGTATACAGATAGATCTTCTGAATTAGAAAGACATCACAATTATGTTAATTTTTAAAAGTCAGAATAATGGTATTGTGGTTATACTTAAACAATAAAAGCGTTATCTCTTAGAGATACATGCTAAAGTCTTTACAGATAACATTAAATCTGGGGTTAGCTTTAAACTTAATCTAGCAGGGGGAGGGGAAAGATAGGGGTTGGGGAGTAGAGAAAACAAGACTGACGGGTCTAAGGGTTAGTGAGAGGTACAAGGGTTCACCAAGTACTATTAGCTCTATTTTTGTCTGTTTGGCTTCTCTTTTTTTTTTTTTTTTCCTCCGAAAATAAAAAACTTCTACAATAGACGGACACACAAGTCTCACCACAGTATCCTTCAAAGCACCAGCTCCAAGGAGAAGTCAAAGCAGCTTTTAAAAGACCCACGAGGCCTGAGGTCTCTGTACCAAATCCACCCTGCAGGTGGTCCCTTCTCAGCACCTGAGAGGACACTCCTACCCCTCCCACACCCCAGAGCCAGGTTGATGGAGAGGACTCAGAAGGAGCTGAGTGTAAACTCCTTCTCATATTCCTCGGCCATTCTTTTCTGGAACATCATGGGGATCAATGGGGCTCTTAAGCAGCTTGCATTCCCAGAAGAGTCTGTGCCAAGAACAGAGGGGCTCACCTGGGCTGCAGGTCCCTCTGAAAGACTGGCCCAGGGCACCCAACCCTCCCTGGGACAGTCTCTACAAACTCCTATTTCCTTTGCATCTGCCATGAATCTGGAAGGCCAGACTGGAAGCCAGGCATCCACATATATGCTTCTGTTTAATCTCCATGCCTCTGGGCAATTGACAAAATCATTCTCTTTTTACAGATGAGAAAAGTGAACTGCTAAGAGGCTAAGGACTCTGTCACCAAGGAAGTGAAGAGGCTGTTGTGGGGATGCTCCTGGGTCCAGCTGACTTTCTGACCTCTTCCTGCCCCACCCCAGCTTCCTTTTCAGGGAAAGTTCTCCAGCGAGGTCTCCCTGCTCCAAGGCTGGGCTTCGTTCCCCAGTCTGAATGTAATCAAGGATATTGCTGGGCTCATCCCATCACCCCAGCCTGTGGAGGATCATCATGGTGAGTCCTGAGCCTGTCATCCGTGGCCTTAGCTGTCCCTGACAGCTCTGTGTCAGCTGCATGTCTGATGAGTCTGCCTTCTGGGTCCCCCGCCAATTTACGGATAGGAATGTTGAAGGTGAGAGAGTCCAGAGTCCAGAGCCTTAGGGACATTGCTGGAAACCCTCCCCACCCCCCCACCCCGAGCCTGACAGTAATCCTGGATCAACACTTTGGGGGAATAAATCAATCCAGTCACTATCATTCCATCTCCATTTCTCCTAGACAGCCTCTATCAAACACCTGCTGCAATCAAGATTCAGCACACAGGTACAAGTCCCTAAGCAAGGGTCTCCCCTTCCTGCCCTTTCCACCCCCAAGAAAACATGATTCATTTATTCCTTAGAAAACTGCATGCCGGCCGAGGAAAGACATCCTCAGAACTTAGATCAAACCATTCCCCCACTTAAATCCTTATGTGGGTTCTTACTGCACACAATAAAAATCCAGACCCCTTTCTGACCCCCAGGGCACCCCACTAAGTGGCCCAGTTATGCCTTCCTGCTTTGAGATTTCTCTTCTTCCAGCCCCTCTGGTCTTAGAAATATTCCTTTGCATATCGAGTTCACTCTAACCCGGGGTCTTTGCACCTCCTGGATGCCAGTCCATCCCTGGACTAACTCTTACGAAGCACTCTCTGCTCCATCAACCTGTTTATTTCCTTCCGAGTGTTCGTCACCCTCGCAAAGTATATTTTTTTAATGTCTTTATTTCCGACAATAACACATCTTCCCTGAGGGCAGGAATTGTATCTTGTCCACCACGGAAGCCTCAAGACCTTGAGCTGTGCTGGGCACCACCTCCAAGCTAAATAGGTATTTACTGAATAAATAAATGAACTTGCTCATGAATTTGTCTTTATCCTCGTCCATTTCTTGGAACTCTGGAAATCAAAAGCTGTGTTGCCAAAGACCACCCAGCTCCTTTTACTGGTTGCAGACTCCCTGGTTTTGATTCCATTTTTCTGGCCTTCCGTCTCATTTCCTTACTGCAGGCCTGGCACCCCTGTGAGCTGAAGGGATGACAGTGACCAGCCTGTTTGACCTCGTCCTAAGAACTCCCAACCCCGGTAAGGCAGTCCCACCACAGACCCCACAAAGATCCTGCCCACCTCTTAGAGCCCACGGTGGGGCTCCCAGAAAGAATTTTCCCTCTCCCACGATGGTGCTAGGTCCCACACCAAGCCTGCCTGCCTGCATCTATCTTTCTTCCTCTCTCTTTAAGAAGTTTTGCCGAGGCTGGCATCTCTCAGGTGCTATTTGCTTTCTCCTTTGAGTGGGTAAAAACCATAAAATCTGCCACAGACTCTATCACAGTGAATCATTCAGGGCAGTTAACCCAGCTCCCGGGCGCTGACAGAGGAAGCCAGTCAGAATTGGTGCCTGGCCTCAACGATGGCCACCACCTCCGCTCCGCCCGCCTCCAGAAATGATAGGTGTCTGATGGTGACTCTGTACGCGGGCGCGGCACGACATTTCAGCATTTGCAGTGTACAGAGTCGTATAAAAATAAAGGCTATTGACTGGCTGGCACCCCTTCCCAGAATAATGACTAAGCAAGCATGCTGTTAGCTCCCCGACAGCAGTTCTGTGTACATGATAACACAGAGCAAAGATGAAAACTGCTATTCATCTGAGCCAAACAACAGAAAAATGCAAGCAGAAAATTGTTAGTGCTGGAAGAGGACACCAAAACAAATATTTTCTTCCCACCATGGCATTTCAGATCGATGACAAAACATGGTACCCAGGCCTGGTGCCCGGGGAACATGGCTGACTGAAGATGGAAGCAAGCGAAGGGCTCAGGCTCCATCCAGAGACTGACCAGCCTCGTGGTGGCAGGTGAGACCTACTCCTCTGTGTGTCTGCATGGGCAGAGCAGCAGAGTGGCTAAGAGCTCACTGCCTGGAAGGAGGCAGGAGCTGAGTTCAAATTCCACGGCTGCATGGAGGCCAGACCTCCATCAAGGTGTCGAATATGTCTAAGCCTCTGGTTCCAGTTCACAAAATCGGAAGAGTAAGTATTTATGGAGGATGAACTAACCAGCCAGGCACAGCGCTAAACACATTCCATGAAAAACTCTTATCTGAATCCTCACAACAACTGCAATGGGGTGGTGTGAAGACCGGCTATAGCTTTGACCCTATGGTAGCGCCTGCTTGGTTGGTTCAACAAAGAAGCAGAGATGTGGCAAGCGCTTGGGCATTAGGGCTTAACCTCTGGTTTCCCGGGGGTTTTGGCGACCTCCCCATGAACAAGCCCAGGAGGATAACACATCCTGTGGAGGAAAACCCCAAGATCCTCAGCTGACTAGCCAGGCCTGGATGACCACAGACATGTGGGTAAGGATGAGCCACGTCCTGCCACGCATGCCCAGCCCCACCCAGAAGAACCAACTGGCAGAACCCAGCCTACTAGATTACTCAGCTGGGGACAGCTGAGTAGAAAGCTGTGGTTTAGGGCAACTAAAGTTTGAGGTAGTTTGTTACACAGTCGGCCCTCCATAGTCACAGGTTCCACATCTGTGGCTTCAACCAACTATGGATTAAAAATACTTGAAAAAAAATTCCAGAAAATTCCAAAAAGCAAAACTTAAATTTGCTGCACACTGGCAACTACTTACATAGCTTTTATGTTGTACTTTACAATTACTCACATAGCATTTACATTGTACTAGGTATTGTAAGCAATCAAGAGAGGATCTAAAGTACACAGGAAGCTGCATGTAGGTTATGTGCAAATACAAGGCCATTTTATACGAGGGGGAGGGAGAATGACTGTTCATCCAAAGCCCACGGAGATACAATTACCCCAGTTTCTAAATGAAGAGGTCAAGGGCCCCACTCCCCGTCTGGCCCCCAAGGCTCTTGGACACTCTGGGTCTTCTCGTCTGCCTGGGGAGCAAGGACCCATCTTCTTTTCTCCTGGAGCCTACATCACAGCACCAAAGGCAGCCTCTGTCCAATGTGGACAAAGGCTCTGTCAAAAGTGACCTGTGTCCTCATCTCTCCTCTCCCCAGACCTAGGATTCACCAATCTGCCCTGAGTACCCCCCCACACACACCAACCTATGCGTGTCCACACAGCATTACATATGTGCACACGCACGTTTCCCAAGCCATACGTGCAAACACACATGCCACCACCCCCTCCACACACATCTATGCACACACCCACACACCACAGTCATACTCACATACATACTAACCCATACGTACACACACACAAAGCACAATCATGTACACGCACACACACCCAGGCACACAGATATGCTACAACCACACCCAGCTGTGTGCACACAGACAACCATGCACACCACAGCCGTGCACACACACATGTGCTACAACCATGCACACACACACACCACAGACGGACACATACCTACACAGGTAAACATAGCACAGACTTGTACACATACTTCACAACTGTGCACACACACCCATGTACACACGTAGACACACCCACGTACACGTGCACACAACACTGCCATAGCTCATAGAAACCCAGGAGGAAGAAAGGGGGAAGGAGGGCGGGCTCCCCCCTTACAAGCCGAGAGGACTGGGCCGATATTTCCAGTTTGCGGGGTGAAGAGGGGAGTGGAGAGAAGCCACAGACTCCATTGCCACCCCAGGGCCCATGCTCCTGCATCCCAAAGGTACCTGGAAAGCCAGAGCTGCATCTCCGGGGCCCTCCCTAGTGAGGGGGCAGAGTGGGCCGCAGGCTTGCAGAAACTCTGACTCCCGCCCCTCCTCCACTCTCCGGGCTGCCCGAGGATTAAGTGAGATGATGAATGTGAAAGCACTGGGTAAACTGTGACGGGCGCTATGCAAATGTTAGCGGCTCAGACCTCAAGACCCGCAGTGCGGGAGCGGCCTGCTGACCCTTCACAGCCCAGGGTCCAGGCTGGCTGGGGGTAGGAGGTCACAGAAATCTTGGTCATCGGTTCCGAGGGGATGGTGACATCACCCGGGGTGAAGGGAGGTGGCACTGTGGAATCCCTCAGCTGCCCGAGCCTGGACTCCATGTTTATCTCATTTCTCAACAAAGGTCTTCACACAGGGTGGGGTGCCTTTCCTACAGTATCCCTGGCATCCGCTTAGAAGGCAAAAAGAGTCAATCTCCTTCCTTCAAGCTTTTCTTTGGAATACCTCTTTCTCAAAGGTGTGTCCCTTTGAAGCCTGAGGTTCCCTCATTTTTGACCCTCAAAGTATCAGAGAACTTTCTACAGCTATGCACAGGAGTCCCCTGGGGTGTTTGTTTCAAATGCAGATTCCTGGGCACCCTTGTGGAAATGGCAGTTCAGTTGGTCCAGAATGGGACCCAGGCATCTGCATTCTGAGCCAGGATGCCCTCCCTCCACCCTCTGCCTCCAGGCCTCGGTTTGGATGCAGATGGATCATAGAAAAAACAAGAGAATTCCAGAAAAACATCTAGTTCTGCTTCATTGACTACGCTAAAGCCTTTGACTGTGTGGATCACAACAAACTAGAAATTTCTTCAAGAGATGGGAATACCAGACCGCCTTACCTGCCTCCTGTGAAACCTGTATGCAAGTCAAGAAGCAAAAGTTAGAACCAGACATGGAACGACAGACTGGTTCAAATTAGGAAAGGAGTACCTCAAGGCTGTATACTGCCACTCTGCTTATTTAACTTCCATGCAGAGTACATCATGAGAAATGCCAAACTGGATGAAGCACAAGCTGGAATCAAGATTGCTGGAAGAAATATCAATAACCTCAGATGTGCAGATGACACCAGCCTTATGGCAGAAAGTGAAGAGGAACTCAAGAGCCACTGGATAAACGTGAGAAGAGAGTGAAAAAGCTGGCTTAAAACTCAACATTAAAAAAACTAAGATCATGGCATCCAGTCCCATCAGTTCAGTTCAGTTCAGTTCAGTTCAGTTGCTCTGTCGTGTCCAGCTCTTTGTGACCCCATGAACCACAGCACGCCAGGCCTCCCTGTCCATCACCAACTCCCAGAGTCCACCCAAATCCATGTCCACTGAGTTGGTGATGCCATCCAACCATCTCATCCTGTGTTGTCCCCTTCTCCTCCTGCCCTCAATCTTTCCCAGCATCAGGGTCTTTTCCAAGGAATCAGCTCTTTGCATCAGCTGGCCAAAGTATTGGAGTTTCAGCTTCAACATCAGTCCTTCCAATGAACACCCAGGACTGATCTCCTTTAGGATGAATTGGTTGGATTTCCTTGCAGTCCAAGGGACTCTCAAGAGTCTTCTCCAACAACACAGTTCAAAAGCATCAATTCTTTGGCACTCAGTTTTCTTTATAGTCCAACTCTCACATCCATACATGACCACTGGAAAAACCATAGCTTTGACTAGATGGACCTTTGTTGACAAAGTAATGTGTCTGCTTTTGAATATGCTATCTAGATTGGTCATAACTTTCCTTCCAAGGAGTAAGCGTCTTTTAATTTCATGGCTGCAATCTCCATTTGCAGTGATTTTGGAGCCCAGAAAAATAAAGTCAGCCACTGTTTCCCTATCTATTTCCCATGAAGTGATGGGACCAGATGCCATGATCTTTGTTTTCTGAATGTTGAGCTTTAAGCCAACTTTTTCACTTTCCTCTTTCACTTTCATCAAGAGTCCCATCACTGTATGGCAAATAGATGGAGAAAAATGGAAACAGTGACAGACTTTATTTTCTTGGGCTCCAAAATCACTGCAAATGGTGACTGCAGCCACAGAATTGAAAGATGCTTGCTCCTTGGAAGAAAAGCTATGACCAACCTAGAGAGCATATTAAATAGCAGAGACATTACTTTGCCAACAAAGGTCCATCTAATCAAAGTTATGGTTTTTCCAGGAGTTATGTATGAATGGGAGAGTTGGACTATAAAGAAAGCTGAGAGCTGAAGAGTTGATGTTTTTGAACTGTGGTGTTGGAGAAGACTCTTGCAAGTCCCTTGGACTGCAAGGAGATCCAACCAGTCCATCCTAAAGGAGATCAGTCCTGAATATTCATTGGAAGGACCCATGCTGAAGCTGAAACTCCAATACTTTAACCACCTGATGGGAAGAACTGACTCCTTGGAAAACACTCTGATGCTGGGAAAGATTGAGGGCAGGAGGAGAAGGGGATGACAGAGGATGAGATGGTTGGATGGCATCACTGACTCAATGGACATGAGTTTGAGCAAGCTCTGGGAGTTGGTGATGGACAGGGAGGCCTGGCATGCTGCGGTCCATGGGGCTGCAAAGAGTCGGACATGACTGAGCAACTGAACAACAACAATGCAATAGGATGCACAGATAAGGATTTCCCTCCAGACACTGCAGCTCCCCCATCTGCACCCTCCCCTTCTCCCTCAGGGCAGGTGTGACAGTCTTAGAAAGCAGATTGGCTGGTATAAGTGAGACCTCCCACTCTGCCCTCAACCTGACCCGCCATGCCCTGGAGGTGAAAGAAGGAAGTAGAGAGGAAGAGACTAGCGGGCAGAGGTCAGGCCTTGGACTGGAAGGGTGAGGGTGTGTGGCGGGGTGGGGAATGACCGATTCAGTGAGCTGGGGAATGAGACAAGAAATACTGGGGAATAAATACAGCAATAAAGGAGCTTCGGCTGGGAGCTACAGAGTGATTCTTATTGTTCAAATTATCTTTAAAACTTTTCATTTGAATCTGTTTAATAAGAGGAGGCTTACCCTAAGGAAGAGGTATTTTTTTTAATGTGACTTGGGAGCTGAATTGGAAAGAACGTTGCAACAAAGATATTAAAAAGGGGATTAAACCAAACCACTGGTGGCCCATCTCTGCAGGCTCCCAGAACCTGCGACACGGCTCCTGAAACCATAAAATTAAATTAAAAAGGGGGACACGGGACGTGGGATGTTAATCATGATTCGTCTTGGCCTTCATCGTTCATGGCTCCTGGTACTAAGCAGACATGCAAGGGCTATTCTGAAGGGCCCCTGGTGCCAGGAATCAGCTCTGGCCTTGAAGCTTCACTGGGTTCCTATCCCTGTTCTGGTCCCTGTGAGCTGGATGACTCTGGGCAAGTTGCCTAACTTCTCTGAGCCCTGGCTTCCTCACCTGCAAAACGGGAATAATATTAACCATCGACGGAGAATGGTTGCTAAGACAATGAGATAAACAGAAAATGGAAACAACAGAGCTTGGCACGTATCAGTTGCTCACGAAAACGTCAGTTCCCTTCTTAGGCTTAAGGCAGAAGGAAGAAAAGAGTTCGCAATGTCTTGGCTTCCTGACATCCTGTCCCCACATCACTCAAAGTTTCCTCTGATGACTGTGACCTCTCACTTGGACCCTGGCCACCTCTGGGCCTCATTCTCCTTGCAGTGGCATTTTTATGGCTCATCCGTCATTCACTTACTCATTCATTCATACACACTGCATTGCCACTGAGTGCCAGGAACTCGGCTGGGCGCTGGGGAGACAATGATGAGTAAGACACAGCCCTTGCCCTTAAGGAGCCATGGTCAAGTGGGGGATGGGAGACTGTTGCCACCGGGAGAATACAGTACTTGCCAGAGGACCACCTCATCAGAAACCCTGCTCCAGAATGAGGCTGAAGCATCTCACTGTGGCCCTGTGTCCTCCCCTCTGGTCAACAGTCAGCCCAAGAGCTGGTTCTAAACTGACTCTTCCTTCCCATCACCCTCATCTAAAGACCTCTGCCATTTGGTCCTCAGAGCTAAGGAAGCACTTGTCCGTCCTGCTTTCTCCTATGAGATGATGTGAGTTACAGAAACCAACTGTTATACTCCCACTTTTGGCTCCACCTGCCTAGAGTCTCAGACCAACATGCTGGCCTCCACTGAACACTTTCCCTGGACTTAGGTTTTCTGGTATATAAGTCTTCTCCTCCCACACTGTTGTTGATTACTTAACCCCTATCACTTTATCCTTGATACTCAGGATAACAGGGTGACAACGAAGATGGTGAATTTGGAATCGCTATTTTCTGCCAGGTGCTGTGCAAACTTTGCATACATTCTTTCATTAACCTCTACAACAGTCCTTTAGGTGGTCACTATGACTTTTTCCACCTTTCAGATGAGGAAAATGGGGCATAGAAATCGTGAGCAACTTGGCAACAGCTGGGACGTATACTGGGATTCTAAATCCACCTGTCTCCTTATTTTATTGTTATCTGAGCCACCTTTAAACTCTTAGGAAAGAGAGGGGATATAATTGCTTATTTAAATTTTTTTAAAAAGGAACATAGAAGAGGGAGAAAGGAAAAATGTTAAATGGGGTCAGCAGTGAGAATTTTAGAGGATGATATGCTAATTCCAGGTCTTTAAGGATGGGTAAGATTTCAGTAGACATAGACAAGAAAGGCATTCCTGGTAGAGGAATAATTTGAGTGACGGCAGGGGAGTTGTATGCCTGCTCATGGCACATCCTGGCTTACAGGGAGTTTGGAGAAGAGCATTCAGGGCTACACCTCGAGAAGTAGGCAGGGCCAACTAGAGAGACACTTCAAGACCAGGTCAGGCAGTTCAGAAGACGAGGAGGAATACATGGGGATGCCTGAGTAGTGCTGTTGATGTGTTTCAGGAAGATGAAGTCGGCAAAGGGTGACGGACATCCAAGAGGGAAAGGAACCAGGAGCAGTAAGACAAGATGGTCTGAAAATGGGGGAAGAGAAGCCTGCAGGGAGGCAAGGAATCAAAATCAAAAACCATCACGAAGGCGACCAACAGGTGCATAAGGAGGTTGGAGGAGGGAAGGGCTGAGGCCCTTGAACCTCTGTCGGCAGCACTGGATGTGCACTAATTCACCTGACAACCAGGCTGGAGGATGCATCGGTGTCAGTGGGATGGGGATCACAGCAGTGGCTGAGACAAAGCCCTGGGAAGCTTAAGGGAGGGGACACTCAACTATCCATGAGAAAAGGATTCCAACTTTGGGAGTGGGTTTTCTCTCACCTTCCAAAATGTCAAGGGATGTGAGGATGTGTTTCAGGCCAAATGGTGTATGGTAGCTTCCTCAGATTTTCAAAGAGGACTTTGACCTCTTCAAGGGAAGAGGATGGTACCCAGGAGCAGAACTGGCTCTAGGGCAACAGTCTGAATTCTCAAGTGCAAGTCTTGTCCTCATCACTACCATCACTAGTTTTCAAGCTTTTTTTTTTTTTTAAGAAAATTAATAAATAAAAGTGGGGATATATTCCAAACAACTGTTACAGAAGAGTAAGATTCATCCCATTTTTTCCTGAGCTGGGTCTTGAGAAGAAAGTGTCCAGAAAGAGTCCTGTAAGTGCAGGGAAAGATGGGGAGTTCCCTCGGGGTGATGGGAAATTGTGTGGGAATGGGAGTGGAAAGGTGGCTGTCTTACTGTTTAAATAACAGTAGCAACAAGCCACGGGGCCTCCTGATGGTTCAGCGGTAAAGAATCTGTCTGCAATGCAGGAGACACAGGAAACGTGCATTCGATCTCTGAGTTGAGAAGATTCCCCAGGAGGAGGAAATGGCAAGCCTCTCCAGTATTCTTGCTGGGAAAATCCCATGAACAGAGGAGCCTGGCAGGCTACAGTCCATAGGGAGGCAAAGAGTAGGACATGACTGAGCTGCTGAGCATGCATGCAGCAACAAAGGACTGGTTTATTGAGAGAGCAGCTCAAAGGAGGCAGTGCCTTGGGTTCCAAGTCCCAGCGGCTCTCCCACCTGGAGGTCTGGCCGATGGGTGCAAACAGAGAAGATTTAATAAAGCAAGTACAAAACAGCCCTATTTCTTCTTGCAACAGATACGTCTGAAGTCTGCCAACCAGGAAATCATTTGTTTTTTAGATGCTTAAATGGATTTCCTTTCTTTCTGTAGACTTATCCTTCCAGCTCATCTCCCCCAGCCTCCTCCAGGAAGCCTTTCCTGAACCCCAAGCCCAGGTCACCCATGGAATTGGCACTTCACCAGGACCTTTATCCTATTATGTTGTGATCTGCCTTTCTCAAGACACTGAAGATCCCTGTGGGAGTTCGTAGATTCTTCCCATCTTTTTCGCCATTGTATTCCTTTCCCAGTTTTGTCAGGCAAGCAGTAAATGAAGTGAAAGTCACTCAGTCTTGTTCGACTCTTTGCGATCCCAGGGACTATACAGTCCATGGAATTCTCCAGGCCAGAATACTGGAGTATTCCAGCAGCCTTTCCTTTCTCCAGGGGATCTTCCCAACCCAGGAACTGAACCCAGGTCTCCTGCATTGCAGGTGGATTCTTTACCGGCTGAGACAGCAGGGAAGCAGTAGACGCACAAGTATCTGTTGAATGCCCTTGCTGCCACGGGGACCTGTGTCCATCCCACCTCCTGGACTGGCAGCTCTCAGAGAGATGGCCTTCTGTCCTAGTCATCTGTGTATCCCAGGGACCCAGCACAGGGCCTGGCACCCAGAAGGCGACTACGAGTGTTTGTTGACTGACTCCATAAATGAAGGCATGCGCAAACGCCATTTCACAGGCCAGCCAATGGAGTCAACAGCAAACCCCAGACCCCCATCCCAAGACTGTGCAGTGTTAGTAACAGGGAAACTGAATGAATAGGGAATCCTAGAATATGAGTCAGTAAGTGACTTTCCACAATTCTTTCGGCCCAAATTTAAGACTAATTAAAAGATGACTGAATGAGATTCTGGAGTTAAACTGACATTAGATAGAGCTACAGATTTCTCCCTCACAGCTCATTTCTCTCCATTTCTTCCTCAATAAATTGTCCAACCAGTGCTCAAGCCAAAAACCTCAATTCAGCCTTGATGTCTCTGTCTGTGTGCAGGCTCCTTTGGTCCCCCTCGAAATATGCACCAAATCCCCCTCTGTCCACTGTCACTGCCCTCACTCTGGACCAGTCGCCATCACCACTGTTCTCCCTGGGCTACTGAACGTCTTTCCAGAGGCCTCCCCGCTTGCTCTCTCACCTGCCCCATTTCCACACAGCAGCTGGAGGCATCCTTAAAAACCAGTCCATGCAATCATGTTACACCCACTTCCTAAAATCCTCCAAAGGTGTCCCATAACTCATATCATGAAGAATCAAATCTGAACTCCCCACTAGGTCCTCCAGGCCCCCGAGACCTTGCCTGCCTGTCTCTGATATCACCTCGTGCCACACTGCATCACTTACCACACCCCAGCCCTGTTGTCCCTCTCCAAGCCCACTCACACCTCAGAGTCTGTGGTTTCTTTCCTTTCTACCTGGACATCCTTCCTTAGATTTTCACCTGGCTGGCTCCTTCTTGGCATCCAGCTCTTGGCTCAAAGGACTACCTCTGCTCGGAGAGTTCTTCCCTGACCACTCCATCGAAAGAAAGCCCCCTTAGTACTTTAGTCAGTTTTGTTTCCATAAGCTCATTCCTCCCTAGCTGAAATTATTGGTTTAACTTTAATGTGCTTACAATTGGTTTCTTCCAACTAGAACACCAGTCCTTTTTCCATCCTAAAGTTATATTCTTTTATTTACTTGCTTTGTGTTTCTCTCCCCTACTTGAACGCAAGCTCTAGGAAAGGAGGGCCTTGTCTGGTTTACAGTTCTATTTCACTAGCTCTCAGCACAGTGCCAGGCACACAGTAGATGGCTAAATAAGCATGTGTTGAATGAATAATTGGATGAGTGAACTCGAAGTGTGTTCATAGGCTGAAGTCAGCTTGGAGAGAAAAGTGAATGTGGTGTTAATTGCCGTGAACAGGAATATAGGCTATAGAAGAGGAGAACCCAGTCTGCTCAGACTGGATCATACCTGGATTGTCGTACTTGGTTCTGGTTGCTGCATTGCCCTAAGAACCAGCAGCATGGGCAGAAAACTGACCAAACATGAAGGGAAGCTCAGGAAAACAAAGACAATCAGCTTACAAAGACAAGAAATCCTAGGGAAGATGTTGTTACCATCTTTCAAGAACTAAAAGGGCTACTGAGAGGAAGGGGGGATAGGTTCGGTTTGGAGCCCTAAGGGCAGAATCTAGGTCAATGGGTTTGATAGAGACAGATTTCAGCACTAAAAGAAAATGATTTTTTGATAGTCAGGGTCCATATCGAGGGAAGGAGCTACCTTAGGAAGTAGTGAGCTTCTCATCTAAGAGAGTGGATAACCATCTAGCAAGGATGTCAAGGAAAGGATTCAAGCAACAGAAAATGGCCTCCAAGTTCTCTTTCAAACTTGAGATGTTTGGGTTTCCATGATAAATGGGGACCAAAAAAAAAAAAAAATTCTGGCTAATAAGAGTTCTAGAACTTACTTGTCTAGCTGCCTTGATAGCAATTAACATTACCAAAACCCAAACTGGGTTTACAAATGAAACACTAGACAGATTAGCTGAGAGGGTGAGAGGTTATCTTGTGGGCCTGAAGCCATCTGACAAATATGCTGGACAGCTCCCTGGATATGAACTCTGTTAGCTATGTTTGCTCACCCAGAACATGAGACTGCCAAGTATTTTGACTTTCCAAAAAGATGTCTCAGTTCCTGGAGCCAACACCAGTGCATAGTGGGTAAGATGGTCCTAGGTTTGTTTTCTGAAACTCCACCACTTCCTAACTGTAGGACCTCAGGCCTACAGAAGAAGAAATGAAGCCCTCCAAACCAGTTATTTCATCTGTAAAAAGGATTTGATTGAAAAATAGGGGAGGAAGAATTGAAACAAGAATGGACCAAAGTTAATAATTAATGAAGCTGATTGACAGACATTCACTATACCATTCTCTTTTACATGTTTGAACATTTGCATAACAAAAAGTTCAAAAGAAGGGGAGTTTAAAAATAGTCCCCAGTTCATGTAATAATTGTAGGGCTTAAAGAAATCACCATCATCATTATAAGGAATTTTTACAAATCCTAGTTATTACTGGGAATGTTTAAATATCCCATTTAATCATCCCAACAACCCCATGAAATGCATAGTAATCATCTCCATTTGGCAGATGAGGAAACTGAAGCTCACATAAATTAAACAAATCCTGCAGCTGGCACAGGGCTGAAATGAGATCTGAAACCAGAGCTATCAGACTCCACCATCGCAGCTGCCTTTATTTCAAGAATAGCTCATTGTGTTCTACTTGGTTGATATCTGCACAATTATGATATCGTTTATTCATCTAAGGCAATGGTTTCCCAGCTCTTTTCTTATGGCAGAATCTTTTATTTCAGCACAGCCTTTACTTTACTTTTTTTTTAATGATTTTTTTTTTTTAATTGGAGGCTAACTACTTTACAATATTGTAGTGGTTTTGGCGTACACTGACATGAATCAGCCATGGGTGTACATGTGTTCCCCATCCTGCAGCCCCATCCCATCCCTCTGAGTCATCCCAGTGCAGCCCTGAGCACCCTGTCTCATGCATCGAACCTGGACTGGCGACTTTACTTCTGAACTCCAGTGAGCAAAAGCCATAAAAGCTGAACAGTTCTGGCTGAGGTGGGGATTGGGACCCAGAAATCAGGCCACTCAACTTGAAGGTGGCCTCCGAAGTACTCAAGCATTTATCAGCATCATGTGAAAACCCCAGATGGAAGGCAACAAAAACAACCCACACCTCCAAGCCCTGAGAACTGCATTTAGGGACAGCCTCACTGGGATAATGCAGCTGATTGTTTCCTGTCCCCGTCACATTTGATCCTCATTATCAACTCGATGTGGACAGGGCAGGGCATATCACCCTCCATTTGCGGATGAGAAAATCAAGGCCAAATGGACCGGCCAAAGGTTTGCCAGGTTCACTTTCCAGCCAAGCGCAGACTGGAAGTAGAGTCTGTTTCCACTAACTCTGTGAGTCCTGGCAGAGAGGGTGCCAGCTACTGGAAACTGCCACTGACCCTTGGTTCACAAAGGGGACAATCAGCTCTTTGGCCATTGAGAGCTGAGCAGAGCCCCACAGGCCCCCTGCCCAGTCCTTGTCCCAGAGCAGATGGCAATGGGTCTCAGTGCCACCGGAGGGCCAGATAGCAGGAATCTGGCTGTAGACAGGCCATTCCCATCCCAGCCATGTCCTGCTGAGCAGGGGCAGAGAGGCAGCAATAGCCAAAGTGCCTTCTTCCCTTATGTGTAGTAACTGAATAAGCCCCAAAAGGACCAGACTTCAGGGAGTGTGAACTGGGAAGCAGTTACACTTTGCCTTTCCTAGCTCTTGTGTAGAAATCCCTGAAACCAGAAAGAGTTGATAATTGCCTGAAGGGTTCCCCCACTTCAGAGCATCTCTGAACTGAGCTGGAGCATGTGTTGGAACAGGCAACACTTAATTATCACCTAGTCTTTAATGACCACTTAATTATTAACACTTAAGCCATCTGTAAAATGGGGACACGAATACCTGCCTCATTGGGACTCTGGGAGGATTAATTAATGTTTGCAGCCTACTTTGAAGATGCAGAGCAGTGAACACGTGCTCAAAGGTGACATTAATAACTCAGTGGATTTATTCGCTTTTCCTAACAAGGTCCTTTCTTCCTCTCTGCTCCTCCCTCTCCTTTCTAATATATCCATCCCCAACAATATCTGCCCGACTTTGCCCTGGTGGAGAAACATTTAGCTCTGTGTTTCCCAGATACAGGATTTCCCATCCAGGAAACGGGCTATTTACAGCCATCTTCCCGCACTTTAATTTTCTATTATGTCCTCTGAATATGTCAATGCCTTCCCAGTAAATATTTTGACGTGCGCTCTTGCAGCGGCTTCTGTGGAGGCTGAATGGGACAGCTGCTCCCTGTATTAGGGAATTCCAGATGTGGTTTAAAACCACCAAATTCATCTGTGCCAATGCCTAGCTTTACAGGGCGGGAGGGAAGAAGCATATTCTAGTTGCCTCTGGGGAAAGCCACAGACATCTAACCTTCTCCCTGGCTAGGGTGGGTTTTCAAGGTCTTCGGATCTACCTTGGTATTGTCTATGCCTCTGCACAAGAAATGTCCTTGAAGTGGGCTGGTACAGCAGCAGAAATATAGTTCTGTTCTGGCCCCTCACCCAGGTAACTTCAGGACCCCAATCATTTTGTTCCTGTAAAGACTGTCAAAGAGTCGTGGTGGGTGGGGGAAAACACACAGCCTTTAGGGTTTAGCCAGGCAGAACAACAGGTCAAAATACTCCCCCCGGACCCCGAAAGTCAGACCTCATCTCCTCCCTCCTCCCTTGCGTGAAGTAAGGGCACACTCACTCTTCTTGGAAGCTGAGCCCGTCTCTCGGAGTGCCAGCCACGGGGGCAGAGAGCTGCTCCTTGGAGGTCCTGGGCTGCAGGGCCTCTGGCAGGCCCTGAACTCTCTTCCAGATTTCATGGCAAGTCTTGTCTAAGCTGTCCTGGGGTGTGTCCTGGTGGATCCAGATGTATCTGGGGAACGGGCCTAGGGCGGAGGGGCGCTTGGCCACCAGGGCCGAGGGCGAAGCCAGCCCATTGCCACTGGCCATCCTCTTCCTCTCTTTCCAGAAGCCCCTTTGTCCACCCAGGGCTCGAAGACAGGGTGACCATCCACCACCACCCCTCATTCACCAGGAAGGGCAGTGAGGATGGGGAGGAAGGAGGTCAGTTCTGTCTGACCGCTGGTCCAGAAAGGTGACTGCGTTCAGAGGCCCTTGGTTTGTGTTTGAAAGGTGAATGGACAGCTTTCTTGCGGGGAGGGGGAGCTTATTTTGATCTGTTTTTAGTTGCTCTTTCCTGACTTTTGCCCCCCTCCCCCTCTCCCGTAGAAGAAAATATTTAAAAGTCAACAAAAACCAGTAGCTTAGTAACCGTGGAATCCCCCTGAGCTCAGGAACCAGGCGCCTGGGCGGGCAGAATGACATCTGGGAACAGCTGGAGGGGGAGGGCTGGCTCTCCCCACAGTCCCTGGCCCTCACCCGTTGCCACACGGCCCTAGGCTCAGTCCATCAGTGCCCGCTAAGCCTGGGGGTGCGGGGGTGAGGGCCTGGCATCGTGCGAGGCACCGGGGGCTGGGAGCCAGCCATCAGCTGAGCCCCGCTTTGCTCGCCCCACCGGCCCCTCTGGTGCCCTGCCGCTCAGCTGCCCGCCCGCAGGAACAGTCCCCGAGTGCCCAGCGCCCGCCCGCTGTCCCCAGCAGACACCAGCTACGACCCCTCTCCCCGCCTCGCCGGGCTTTGGGATTGTCGGGGAAGGGTCCCTAAGCCTTAAACGGGCGCTTTCTCCGCGGGGCAGCTGGGCCAAATTGCCTGCTTGTGGCTCCCTGCCTGTGGACGCTTCCCGTCCAGCGCTGGAATTCCTTGGTGGGTTTCAAACGCAACGGCTAGGTGCGCGGGACGCCCAGGGTTCGGTCGGTGCCCCAGGCCCTCCGGGGGTGGGGGCGGGGCCCGGAGGACCCCAGGGCGCTTGCCCCCGTTAGAAGTCCAGCACATCGCGCCCCCGCCTGGCCCGCCGCTCCTCCGCACCCACCTGGGCGCTGCCCCTGAGTCGCTGATTTCACCCCTCATTGCCATTGATCGGGGGCTTATCATGTGCTTGACGCTGGGCTTTTTCTGTGTCCTATTCACTCCGAACAACCTCATGAAGTTAGTACCATTATGTCCTCTCCTTCTACATTTGAGGAAACCGAGTCTCTAAGGAGTGTATCCAAGGCCCACCCAGAAGCGGGGAACTGGGGTTCAAACCCAGGCACCCCAGGCTACTGAGTAAGACTAGTTCCCCTAGCGGTGGGCTCAGTGGTCCTCGGGGTGGGCGGAGGTGCAGAGAGGAGCTAAGCCGTTTGCGGCTCGGTGGGCTCCTCCCCTCCCTGGAGGAGCTCCCTTAAGCAACCTACAGGGCTCTCTGGCCCCAGGAGTCTATAATTGTTCCTCCGGGTGTTTCCCCAGTAAAGGATGATCAAGAGCCCTCAAAAGAAGAAAGAGGCATGGGCTTGAATTGAGATGGCAGCCAAAAGCGTATAGGGTTGAGTCCTGACACTGCGCCTTCCTAGCTGTGTGACCCTAACAACCTCCTCCACGTCTCCCCTCCTTCATTCATTCCCCAGATATTCCTGGAGCCCTCCCCTCTGCTGCTGAGTTGCTGGACACTGGGGAAGGATGAAGATGGCGAGTTCCTTGCTTTCACGAAGCCTGTATTCCAGTGGAGGGGAGAGACCACCAACTAGCAGAGCAAGTAAATAAGTAATAATTGTAGATGAAATAGGGGCTCCGATGGAAACTAGCCAGCCAAGTGAGGCGCTGGGGAGAAGAGGGGTGGCAGCCTCAGGTGCCAGTCCAGGCAGGCCTCTTTGAATAGGTAAGGTAACATTGGAGATGAAACAGAAGGATGGAGAAAGGGTCCTTTTTTTTGTAAAATGGTGTTAAAAAATAATTAGGGAGATCACATCTCTGCTACACTGTAGGTGCTTCATAAATATGTGTTGGATGAAGTTATGGGATACTATATGAAGTGCCTGGCATACAGTAGGTGCCCAATACACAGTCTTGCTCTTTACAGAGGGCCTGAGTTCCTGGAAATGTTGACTCTAAGTTTTGCAATCCAAGCTTGATTCCCCTTTGATTTTCATTATAAAATTGAAGATGTGTTCCTTTGGGGAAAATTCCGAGGACCTAGACTGAATAAAATTATAGTTAAGAATGTAGAAAACCTTTTAGGACAGTGTATTTAAAGGAAAAGTGATCATTTCTGATGAAATATTAATAGTTCTGAAAATGTCATTCAGTGTTTGTGCTGCTTGGCATTTGGTTGGCTAACACCTATGCTTAGAGCAGAACACTGTCAACTCTGCACTGCCCAGGCTGCAGGATTCTGGAAAGTTAGCCAGTTTACTCATTCCTTTTATTCTCTCTCCTTTTCAGCAGGAGACCAGGCAGCAGGGTCCAAGGATTGCAAAAAAAAAAAAAAAGCCAAAAAAAAAGAAGCAATACAACAGTGATAGGGAACAAAGACAGGGGCTTGTTTCTTGAAACACACAGCTGAGGTGCCTAGTTCAGTTCAGTTCAGTCGCTCAGTCATGTCCGACTCTTTGTGACCCCATGAATCACAGCACGCCAGGCCTCCCTGTCCATCACCATCTCCCGGAGTTCACTCAGACTCAACGTCCATCGAGTCAGTGATGCCATCCAGCCATCTCATCCTCGGTCGTCCCCTTCTCCTCTTGCCCCCAATCCCTCCCAGCATCAGAGTCTTTTCCAACGAGTCAACTCTTCACATGAGCTGGCCAAAGTACTAGAGTTTCAGCTTTAGCATCATTCCTTCCGAAGAACACCCAGGGCTGATTTCCTTCAGAATGGACTGGTTGGATCTCCTTGCAGGCCAAGGGACTCTCAAGAGTCTTCTCCAACACCACAGTTCAAAAGCATCAATTCTTCGGTGCTCAGCTTTCTTCACAGTCCAACTCTCACATCCATACATGGCCACTGGAAAAACCATAGCCTTGACTAGATGGACCTTTGTTGGCAGAGGAGTCTGCAAAAAACTTAAGTAGCAAACAGGATGGCGGTTTCTCAAAAAACTAAAAACGGAACTACCATATGACTGAACAATTCCATTCCTGGTATACATCCAAAAAATACCCAAAACACTAATTCAGAAAGATACATGTACCCTCAGTGTTCATAGCAGCATTATTTATAATTGCCAAGGTATGAAGTCACCTAAGTGTCCATCAATGGATGGATGGATAAAGAAGATTCGAGACACATACACAGCATACACATATCTACAATGGAATACTCAGCCATAAAAAAAGAACGAAATTTTGCCACTTGCAGCAGGCATTATGCGAAGTGAAATAAGTCAGAAAGAGAAAGAAAAAGACTGCATGATAGCTCTTACATTTGGAATCTGAAAAATACAAATACAACAAACTAGTGAATATAAGAAAAAAGAAGCAGACTCACAGATACAGAGAACAAACTAGTTGTCACTGGTGAGGAGAGGCAAGCCGGGAGGGGCCAGAAAGGAGCAGGTGATTAAGAGAAGCAAACTGGTAGGTATAAAATAAGCTACCAGGATGTATTATACAACATAGAGAACTGAGCAAACATTTTATAGTAACTATAAATGGAGTATTTAAAGAGATGGGAATATCAGACCATCTTACCTGTCTCCTGAAAAACCTGTATGAGGCTCAAGAAGCAATAGTCAGAACCCTGTACAGAACAGGACTGAGAAAGGAGTACGACAAGGCTGTTTGCTATGACCCTCTTTATTTAACTTATATGCTGAGCACATCATGAGACATAAGAAATGCCAGGCTGGATGAGTTACAAGCTGGAATCAAGATTGGTGGGAGAAACCTCAACAACCTCAGATATGTGGATGATACCACTCTAATGCAGAAAGTGAAGAGGAACTAAAGAATCTCTTGATGAAGGTGAAGGAGGAGAGTGAAAAAGCCAGCTTAAAACTAAATATTAAAAAAACTAAGAGCGTGGCATCCGGCCCCATCACTTCGTGGCAAACCGAAGGGGAAAATGTGGAAGCGGTGACAGAGTTCCCCTTCTTGGGCTCTAAAGTCACTGGAGATGGTGACTGCAGCCACGAGATAAGAACAACTGCTTCTTGGCAGGAAAGCTATGACAAACCTAGAAAGTGTGTTGAGAAGCAAAGACATCACTTTGCCAACGTAGGTCCGTATAGTCAATGTTATGGTTTTCCCAGTGGTCACGTAAGGTTGTGAGAGCTGGACTGTAAAGAAGGCAGAGTGCCAAAGAATTGATACCCTTGAACGGTGGTGCTGGAGAAGACTCTTGAGAGTCCCCTGGACAGCAAGGAGATCAAACCAGTCAATCTTAAAGGAAATCAACCCTGAATACTCACTGGAAGAATTGATGTTGAAGCTGAAGCTCCAATATTTTGGTCACCTGGTGCAGAGAGCTGACTCACTGGGAAAGACCCTGATGCTGGGAAAGATTGAGGGCAGAAGGAGAAGAGGGCATCAGAGGATAAGATGGCTGGGTGGCATCACTGATGCAATGGACATGTACTTGGGCAAACTTTGGGAGATGGTGAGGGACAGGGAGGCCTGGCATGCTGCTGCCCATGGGGTTGTGAAGAGTCAGACTAAGTGACTTAACAACAATAAATAACGACAATAAATAGAGTAGGGGCTTTAAAAATTACGAATCACTATATTGTACCCATGCAACTCATACAATATTGTACATCAGTTGCACTTCAATTAAAAAAAACTTAAGTGGAATACTTAGAGCCAGTGAAAAGAAAGCTATGTCCAGTCTGCTAGTCACTAGCCACTTGCGGCTATTTCAATTTTGTTGCTGTTGCTCAGTCACTAAGTCATGTCTGGCTCTTTGTGACCCCACAGGCTGCAGCGCACTAGGCTTCCCTGTCCTCCACTTTCTTTTTTTAGAGTTTGCTCAAACTCATGTCCATTGAGTCAGTGATGCCATCCAACCATCTCATCCTCTGTCGTCCCCTTCTCCTCCTGCCCTCAATCTTTCCCAACATCAGGGTCTTTTCCAGTGAGTCAGTTCTTTGCATCAGGTGGCTAAAGTATTGGAGTTTCAGCTTCAGCATCAGTCCTTCCAATGAACACCTGGGACTGATCTCCTTTAGGGTGGACTGGTTGGATCTCCTTGCAGTCCAAGGGACTCTCAAGAGTCTTCTCCAACACCACAGTTCAAAGCCTCCGTTCTTCTGTGCTCAGCTTCCTTTGT
This sequence comes from Capricornis sumatraensis, assembly GCF_032405125.1. Taxonomy (NCBI): domain Eukaryota; kingdom Metazoa; phylum Chordata; class Mammalia; order Artiodactyla; family Bovidae; genus Capricornis; species Capricornis sumatraensis. Next base: position 212,246,111 of record NC_091070.1, read on the forward strand.
AGTCTACTTGGATTCAAATTACGAGTTCACGCTTTCTGGAAATGTATCTGTAGGTAGGGACTCTGTGCCTTGGTGTATTCACTTGCTAGGGCTGCCACAACAAAGTATCACGCACTGGGTGGCTTAGAAAACAGAAATGTATTTCCCCATAGTTCTGGAGGCTTGAAGTCCAGGATCAAGGTGTGGACAGAGTTGGTCCCTCCTGATGCTCTCTCGTCACCTCACATACAGTTGTCCTCTTCCCATGTTTTCATGTGGTCTTCCTTCTGTGTCTATGTCCTAATCTCCTCCTCTTATAGGAACACCAGCCACGTGGGGTTAGGACTCACCCTAAAGACTTGATTTTACCTTATCCACTCTTCAAACTTCCTATCTCCAAATAATACCCCACATTCTGAGGGTCTAGGGGTTAAGACTTCAGCGCTTGAATTTGGAGGGACACCATTCAGCTCATAACACTTGATCTCTTCATCTGTAAAATAGGATGACAATAGAGAACACCTATTTTGTAGAACCACTGTACACGTTCTATTACTAAGTAATTCCTTAACACACGGAAGTCCCTAAAACAATGCCTGGCACATAAGAGACACATAGCAGCGCTGCGTATCACTTTCCTTGCAGATTACATTGAAGTGCATGGCACTGGAGTTTCTCAGTAACAGCATCTGTGCTACGTGTAAAGAGGGAGAGCTTTAGAAGTGCTGGGGAGATTGCTTTGTGATGGAGGAACGGACTCGAATCATCAAGTAAGCTTTTCTTGATTGTGCAAGGTACAAGGCTGGGCTAGGAGATGAATACAACCTCTAAGTCTACACATTGTCACAGGCTGATGAAGGGAGCAAAGCCTTCCAGAAGCGCCTGTTACACAGCAGGTGCGGGGGAAACTTGATAAATATCTATGTGCCCAGCACGTGAAATGGTGTCCAAGACCACTGACTGCTTCACTTCAAGCTCTAAAATAGGCGGGCACTAGGCTTCACTGGGCTTCCCAGGTGGCACTAGTGGTACAGGAGATGTAAGAGATGTGAGTTCAACCCCTGGGTTGGAAAGATCCCTTGGAGGAGGGCATGGCAACCCACTCACGTATTTTTGCCTGGAGAATGCCATGGACAGAGGAGACCGGCAGACTGCAGTCCATAGAGCTGCAGAGTTGGACACGACTGAAGTGACTCAGCACGCACATACACAGGCTTCACTATTGTATCTTCAGTACCTTGAACAGTGGGTTTAATCTGTGAGTAAAAGGGTACCCATTACTACCCCTATTAGCCCAAGCAGGTTGTTTCACCTCTTGATGCCTCAGTTTGCTCATCTGTGAAATAGGGATAATAAGATACTGACCTCCTAGACTTGCTTTGTGGCAACTGAGATATTACAAGAGCTGTGCTTATAATGGTGAGTCTGGCACATGCTATGTACCCGAGGAATGTTAGCTATCATAATTTACAATTCTGGGATGTTGGTTTTTCTATTTGAAACCAGGAAATCCTCAGGAGGAGGCAACTCTTCTTACCTATTCTCAAGCCAAATCCTGCCCTCGCCTGCTTCCATCACAGACACAAACATGGCCAGGATGGAGAACTTGGAAAGGTGGGCCCAGCCTATGTTCTCTCTCGATTCATAGCTTCCTCATGGAGCCCCTATTCCTCTGCTAGCATATTTTCAACACACCCACCTCTCACCATAAATAGAACTTTTTGGCTGTACAAGAAAATTGGAAGTTTTTTTTTTTTTTTTGTCATTTTGCTTTTGCAAATTTTTGGCCATGAGTAATTTATTTAATTTATGGTTGGCTATGATTTCTCACCAATCTCGTTGCCTACTTGGGAGATCTTGTGCAGTGAGAAAACTCCAACCTACAGACTGTTATCAGATGTAATGAAATTTTTATGACTACTAAATTCAACAGTTAATGAAGTTGACATAATGGTGCATTTTACATTTAATTTAATATTTACTGATTTCAGTGTTGTGGTTTTCTTCTTTGTATCATGGAGCTAATAACACTTCCAGGCCTAAAACTTTTTGCAGGACCCTGAAAACTGCAGAGGCGTGATGCCTACAGCAGATTATGCCTAAAGGGTCAAACTGCCCAGAGGGGGACCCCAAGCTTAGAGAGACTGCAGGCAGGCTTCTTAAGTGACAAACCTTCAGAACAGGATTGAGTGGAGGGTACAGCTGTTTGTTGGGTGAATGGCCCTCCCCTGGATGTTTTTTCCCAACTGAACCTGACTTCAGAGGATCCAACCCTGCGAAACTCCCTGGTGGACCAGTGCTTTGGATCCTGGACTTTCACTATCAGAGCTCAGGTTCAATCTATGGTCGGGAAACTAATATCCCCACAAGTTGCATGGCCAAAAAAGAAAAACAAGCAAAACACAGAGTAGCTAGCCCTTTCCACGACTTTGTAAAGGACATGGAGGGTTCTAGTAGCAAAGCTGTGACTCAGGGGCTCCTCTCTCCTGGCAGTACCATCAGCAATCCCTGCCTACCACTTCCCCGGGTGTTTCACTCCTTATTATTGCCTCCAACTCTTGCCCATTTGTCAGGAGATTGGTAACAGCTTGGACGGTGGCAGCAGACACAACTTGAATTTGAATTCTTGCTCTGCTACTTACTGAAGGGTGGCTTTGCACACGCCCAGCTTTTCTGGCATTTCATCATCCACAAATGGATGGAAACACTTTGAAGGGGGAGAAATTCAAAGAGGGACATCCATGAATGTTCTCAGCACAGTGCCTGGCACATGGTTGCAACCTCCATAAAATATACTTTGCTAAGTTGTGTTTGACTCTTTGTGACCCCATCGGTTGCAGCATGCCAGACTCCTCTGTCCTCCACTATCTCCCAGAGTTTGCTCAAATCATGTCCATTGAATTTGATGCTATCTAACCATCTCATCCTCTGTCATCCCCTCCTCCTACTGCCTTCAATCTTTCCCAGCATCAGGGTCTTTTCCAGTGAGTTGGCTCTTCAAGTCAGGTGGCCAAAGGATTGGGGTTTCAGCTTCAGCAACAGTCCTTCCAATGAATAGGACTGATTGCTTGATTTCCTTTAGGACTGACTGCTTTGATCTCCTTGCAGTCCAAAGGACTCTCAAGAGTCTTTTCAGCACCACAATTCAAAGCATCAGTTCTTCAATGCTCAACCTTCTTTTTGGACCAACTCACCTCATTAAGAGTTTTTTTTAGTTCCTCTTCATTTTCTGCCATTGGAGTGATATCATCTATTATTGTTGTTATTAGCTATTAATGTAAAAATGGCAGCCAGTGAGATCTCCATTTAAAGCGAGGGGAGGAAGGCCATAGTTGGTGGAGCAAAAGAATATATCTTGTCAGCAGCGGCCCATAAAATGATAACAGACAGGATCAGCATACAATTGGCCTCTCACTTCTGCTTTGGCCTGCCTGCTAGACTCCTGTCCTGACAGGATCCCTAAGAATCCCTGGCGAGGCCCTGTATGGGCTCCTTCTCAACGAGAAGCTTGGGGTTCTGCCCTGCCACCCCTAACTTCCAGGCCTGGACACTGACCGGTATGCATTCATTTAAGAGTCATACTAGTTTACTGTTGAGATGATTTGAGGCAGTGTTCAGATTAAAAAGTAAAAATCACAGCATCAAAGAATAAAACGAGGACTGACTCCATCTAAAGAAAGCAGAAAAGAGTTGCCGCTTTCAGGTCCCTGAACTGGCCAGAATGCATGGAGCTAACAAGGTATAAAACTGGTGTCCCTATTTGTCAGCTAAAGCAAAAATGGAAACACGTCGGAAGGCAGAGTTTTTATTTTCTGACAGCAGAAAATACACATCTTCATCTGCAGAGACAAAGTGTTTCCTGGAAATAACCCCAAGCATGAATTTATCATGAGTCCTTGTATAAAGGACACTGAGTGACATAGTGGGCGATATATTCAATTCTGTTTTCATAAAGACAGAAATACCATTAAGTTGGTCAGTTTCTCACATCAGAGTTCTCTGAAGACAGAGAGCATAACATTAAATTATAAGTCAGAGAAGGCATTGCTTTAAGGAATTCACATAATGGAGTCTAGAGAGATACCTTTGGGTCCATTCCATAACCATTACTGAGCACCTACTCATCCATCCATCCATCCATCCATCCAAGATCTACTGAATGCCCAGCGTGTACCAAGCACTCTGAAGGGCATTGGTAAAGATTGCTTGTAAGAGCTGATGGCTGGAGTGAGTTTTGAAGGACAAATAGGAGAATGCCAGACATAGAAGGCAGAGGGAGCAGGGTGCATAAAGGCCTAGAGGGAAGGGAGAGAGAAAGTGTCGCTCATTGCAGGACTGCAAGGGCCTCAGAATGGCTGGAGCGAGTGTGGTGGGCACAAAGCAGGGTGACAGGAGGCACAGGATGAGGGCAGGCAGGGGCAGGTAGGGAAGGTCTGGCAGAGAGCTTGGGTTTCCCTCTGCAGGCCCTGGAGAAACATCCAGGGAAGGCAGGAAAGTTGTGAAATCAGGTTAGTGTTTTAAAAGATAACCAATGGAAAAGAGGAAGGTATGTTGAGTGGGACAAGAGAGGAGTTGGAGGCATCTGTTAGGAGGCTGCTCTAAGAAAATCTGGAAGAGAGAAGGTGGGGGCCTGGCTAGGACCTGGGAGACTTTAAGGAGGCAGAATTTAGAGGGCTTGGGAGCTGTCTGGACGTGGGGCCTGAGTGAGAGGGGAGTCCAGCGTGATCCCCTGGGTGTCTGGCTCAAGAACTGGGTGGATGTCGAAGCCGGGAGCGAGCAGAGGGGCAGGGTGTGGGGTGGGGTTAGAAGTGGGTGAGTTCAGTTGTGAGCAGGCTGAGGCAGAGCCTCCTGCAGAGAAGACCAGACACTCCACGGGCACTAAGACTCAGGAGACCTCCAGGAGAAGATTTCTGCCAAAGGGAACTCCTCGTCCACTGCTGCTGCTGCTGCTGCTGCTGCTGAGTCGCTTCAGTTGTGCCCGACTCTGTGCGACCCCATAGACGGCGGCCCACCAGGCTCCCCTGTCCCTGGGATCCTCCAGGCAAGAACACTGGAGTGGGTTGCCATTTCCTTCTCCAGTGCATGAAAGTGAAAAGTGAAAGTGAAGTCGTTCAGTCATGCCCGACTCTTAGCGACCCCATGGACTGCAGCCCACCAGGCTCCTCCGCCCATGGGATTTTCCAGGCAAGAGTACTGGAATGGGGTGCCATTGCCTTCACTAGGGTGTGGCAAATGAGAAAGTCATCAAGCCATCAAGTACAGAGAGACTGGGGGGTTGCAGGACAGAGGTCTCCTCCCACCCTCTCCCCAACACCCTGGATGGCTGTGAGCATGCAGATTCTTCACATGACACATCTTCCTCCCCACGACTGCCCACACTGCTTTCTTTCTGGAAGGTGCCACTTCTCACTCTCTCCCCAGGCTGAGCTAGAAGCCCTTCTCTTTTCTGTAACATCCTGCAGTTCTCCCAGAGTCATTATGCTTTCTGTTTAACTCTTTTCTTAATAAACTATCCATCCCTTGAGGGCAAGGACCACTGGTGATGTCTTATCCTCCTTTATTTTTGTTTACTCCACACCTAGCACTGGGGCCTGGCATGCAGATTAATGTCTGTGGCTGGCACAAATGAAGGGAAGAGTGAGGAGTAAGCAAATGATTGCAGATGATACTAGAGCAAAAACATGGTGGCGTGTATGAGGTTGTTGCTAGCTGCTGTAATGCACTGCAAGATTTTGTTGGCTTTTTGCTGTTCAAGGTCAGTTCCCACCTAACAGTCCAATTCAGATGTCCCGAAATGGTGGATGACTTTCCTCTACATGGTTTGGGGATCCAGATTTCTCCCATCTCATGGTTCTGCCATCCCCTAGATACCTCCAGATGCCCCGTGTCCAGTCAGCAAATGGAATAAGGGTTGGAGGATTTTATGGGATAAGCCTTGAAGTCACACACACACACACACACATACACAACTTCTGCTTAAATTCCTTGGACTGGAACCTTGTCTCATGACTGCACTCAACTGCAAAGGGGACTAGAAAATGTAGTCCTGGCTGAGCAGCCACTTTTCAGTGATAATTCAGCACTACTGTCATTTTTGGCCAGATGATCCGTTGGGGTGGAGGGAAGCATTCCTGGGTGGTGGATGTTTAGCATCATCTCTACCCCCTAGAGGCCATCATGTCTACCCTGTAGCATCCTCCAGTGGTAACAACCAAAAATGTCTGCAGACACTGTCCAGTGACCCCTGAGGGCCAAATCACCCTGGTGAGTGGAGAACCAGGGTGCTGCTCTATATCATGGAACGGGAGGCATTCTGTGTGGATGTTCTGCTAGCTGGCCATGCAGCAAGGGTCTTCTAAGTAAGCAGAGGGTGTGCGTGTGTTGGTGGGGGTGGGTGCTAGTTAGGAGAAGCTACCTGAAGGAGGTGACACTTGAGCTGAGTGACTGGGAATCGTCTACTCTGCACAGTGAGACAAGGAACGGTATTGCAGTCAGGAAGCAGCTTGAGTGAAAGTCTGGGGGCTATGATAAGGTAGCTGATGGGAGGGACTTCAAGTAGAGATGAGAGCCTAGCATAGCTCCTCTCCTGTGGATTATGGCCTCTGACAAGTGGAGGGAGCTTGGACTTCTTTTGCCACTAACTCAAGTTCTGTCCCTTTCTTTGTTTCACTGTGGATTTTCTGCGAGAAATGCCAAGATTCGGTGGCCCCAGCATTTGCTAGAACTGGAGGGATGGCCCAGACTATGAGCCCTTTTCACATTTCCTTCCTAGTTGCAAGGGGTCCACAGCCTCCCCCAAGTTTGTTCTGGGCTCTTTCTTCCTGAACCCTGTCACCTCTCCTTGGGAAGCTGTCATCTCTACGGTGACAGCTTTACTCTTGGGAAATACTAGCTTCTGTGTGAGTGTGCTACTCACTGAAAAATTCCCACCCTCCACTCAGACCTCAAACATTTCCTCTGAGCTGGCCTTGGCTCTGCAGCCCATCTCTGCCATCCTGCCTCCCCTTCAGCCTCCGTTTCTGCCTTCATTACTACAACATCCATTTGCCTGCTCGTTTTCTGTCTTTTGGCTTTAGAAGGGTCTTTTATCCTCTTCTTAGGTCAGAATGAAACTTGCAAGGCATCAAGGGTGCAGCCCCTATACTTGAGTCAGGCTGAGTTCTCCAGAGCACCGGGCCTTGTTTTCTTTCTGAAACAAACTCTGCAATTATCCAGGAACGAGACTTATCTTGACGAGTCACCACATACATTGGGCTTTTTTTGTGCTACCTGATGTTGTGGAGAGACCCTGACTCATGGCTGCCTCTGGCTCCTGGAGAGACTGGAAGGGGTGGGCAGGGAGCCAGCCCTAGGGGCTGGGCTGAGTCACATTCTCTTAGGCTAGAAGGAGTTGGCTCTTGGACCCCACCTCTTATCATCTCTTGGACCCCTGCCTCTCCCTTGGACTGCAAATGTTCCCAGGGTCCCCATCTTTGGTCTTCAGAGGCATCCACCTTTGCAGACTCCTTCTTGATAAAGCAGTCCATGCAACCTAATGGACCTCTCTTTAAATATATTTTCTGACGACTGTTTTGCATTCCTTTTCTCTCTTTCCTCCACCTGAAGAGTCTTCCCCTCCTGTGATGTGCTGAACTGTGTCCCTTCCTACGTCGAAACTGTAACCCCCAGGACCTCAGAATGTGACTCTATTTGGAGACAGGGCTTTAAAGAGGTAATTAAGTTAAAACTAAATCTATAAGGCGGGGCCTAGCCCAGTATGACTGCTGTCCTTGTAAGAAGAAGAAATTTGGACACAGATATGTACAGAGGGCTTCCCAGGTGGCTTCCTTGAGGCTTCCCAGGTGGTGCTAGTGGTAAAGAATCTGCCTGCTAATGCAGGAGACATAAGAAATGTGGGTTCGATCCCTAGGTCGGGAAGATCCCCTGGAAGAGGGCATGGCAACCCACTCCAGTATTCTTGCCTGGAAACTCCCATGGAGGAGCCTTGTGGGCACCAGTTCACGGAGTCGCACAGAGTCAGACACGACTGAAGCGACTTAGCACGCACCCAGGTACAGTGGGAAGACACTATAAAGATGTAGGGGAAAGACAGCCGTCTACGAGTTGAGGAGAGAGGACTCAGAAGAAGCCAACCTTGTCAACACCTTGATCTCAAGCCTCCAGAACTTTGAGACAATACATTTCTGTTGTTTCGGCCACACTGTGCGCAGTCCTTTATGATGGCAGCAGCCCTAGCAAACGAATTCACCTTGTGCTTCCCCTGCCTAAGACAGAACTCCAGTCTCCTCACCATCCCCTGCGACACGCTGCAGGGTCTGGTTCTGGCTTCATCCTCCCCTCACCTCTGTGAATAACAGGTGCCCCTGCTCTTCACCTTGACCCAGACCCAGCCTCCTTCCCCGGTTCCCCTCCCTGTTCAGGGCCTTGCCCTTCCATTTCCCAACTCTTTGCATGGCTATTTTACCTAATTTCCAAACCCACCTTGAAGGTCACCACCTCAGAGAGGCCTTCCCAGACCATCTATCTATTAAGGTATACCCCGCGTATTCTTTTTCACAGCAACTATGACCTTTTTAAAAATAGCATCTTTAATTAGTAACTTTGTATATAATTGTTTATTTATCACCTGTCTTCATCAAGCCTGGGACAGTTCACTCCTGTGTATACAGCACACAGTCTGGCATGGAATGACACGCAATTAATATCTGTTGAGGAAATCAATCTTTACCTTGTCCAAGTCTCTATCCAGGCTTCGGGGTTCAGCCCAAATCCTACTTCCCTCCTTAAATTAGCCTTATGATCCCTTAAGTCCAAGAAAAGCTTATTGTCTTGATGTGCCTTTGTTACTATCTGTAACCTGGAACGTGACTTTTCCATCCTGGCAATCAACACGGCCCCCACTGTATGGGCTGGTGGGGGGTTTCCAACTCTGCCCCACATCTTCCCAGGCAGGACCACACACTGTGCATCTCTGCATTGCCCACAGTACAGGCTGGCACAGGGCCCAGAGCTCAGGAGGCCTCAGGAAATGTGTGTGGACGCAGATAGATCAGAGAGAGGGAGGAATGGCAGAGGCAGTCGGGAGCTGGGCGGGTGTCAGGGATTAAAAGGGTGCTCCTGCCCCCAGCGAGGAGGATGGCAAGTGTCCCGTTGCCAAGGAGGCTTCTGGGGTAAACATCAGCTGTGGGTTGCAGCAGAGTTCTGGGGCTGAAAAGGGGGTGGGGGAAGCCTACTGGCCTGGAGCCCCAGAATTGTAGAACAGCCCAGACTCTTTCCTGACCAGCTGCGGGATGCCGGGTGGATTCTGCCAGCCCCTATTTTTTTTTTTGGAAGCGGACTCCTCCTGCAGGGGAGGAGAAGGCCCAAGTTTAGGAACCAGGGCTCCCCTCCTTCCCCACCGCACCCCAGGGAAGAGCCCACCAGCAGAACCCCCACTTAGGGCCCAGCCAGTCCCTCCCTTCTCTCCAGCACTGGCGCAGGCTGGAAGGCCAAAGCTTGGCTGGTTGAGTTGAGCCCTCTCTTTGGGGGGCTGGGCCTGGACAATGGGAAGCGACAAGCCCCCCCGGCCCGCCGCTCCCGGGACATAAAGCAGGCCTTTCACTGTGGAGTTCGGTCGGTTCTTGGCACCCAGCGAGGCGGCGTCGGGAGGGGCGAGAAAGCCAGCGCGTTTAGGGGGTGGGGAAGGGGCCCGGAGATTCTGAGGACGCTCACCGGACCTGGGCCCTTGGGGCTGGCTCCCCAGCTGCGGGATGAGCTCATACTGGAAGCCGGAACGACGCAGGGTGGAGGAGGGAGCCGAGCATCGAGGGAGCTGGGAGGTCGTGGCTCTGGGGAGCAAGTTTTGCGTGGGGGACAAGGGCCAGCATCCACTCCTCCGGCCCTGCCGGCCGCTTTCCCTACTCGGCTCGTCAGCCCCGAAGCCCTTTCCACGTTCTTTCCCGGGGAATTCCCACCGACCGCGGGCCACGGACGCCCGGGCTCGCAGATGCTAGAGCTCAGGCTAGCCACCCCTTAGAGCTAGCGCAGCCTCTCCCGGGGGCCTCGGGCAAAGCAGGTGGGTGCCCAGCAGCTAGTGCCTTTTCACCTGGCCCGCCGGCGGGGGCCTCGTCCCCAGGCTCTGCCCTCCCTGGTCCCCCGCCCCTACCCCCCCACTCCCAAGCCACCAGCGTCTGTTCCCTTTCGCGGAGAGTTTGGCGTAGACAGCAAAGGAGCCATCGTGACTGACGGAGGAGCCTCGGAGAGACGAGACGGAGACGGCGACGGAGTGGGGGTGGGGGATGGGGGATGGGGTGGGGACCGGCGCTGAGCCCTTGGGGCCTGGCGGCCGCGGCGGCGGAGAGGAGGTGGGGAGGGGCTCACGCCATTGGGAGAAACTCGTCTGGTCTGGGGCCAAGGCTGGGAGGGGGAGGGTAAGAACGAGAAGAAGCCGGGTCCTGTTATTTAATTTGAGGATAAATTGTACAAGTAACTCTTGCACCGTCTTTCTACCAAGCTCACCTTCAACCCCCCACCCCCACCCCACCCCCACCCCAGCAGACAAACTCAGTCTTCCCTCCAGCCCGAGATTTTTGCCTTAGGGTAAGGGAAGGACCGTAGGGAGCCGAACCCGCGGGTTCGCCCACCCCCGCCCCCGCCCCATCCGCCCCCCAATTCTTAATCCTGGGTCTATGTACACACACCCTTCTCCTGGGATGGGGTAGCAGGCTGCTGCCAATGGGGCTGCTAAGCATCGCCCACCGCCCCAGATTTCAAGTTCAAAGCCGCCACCCAAGATCAGCTCGTGAGAGCTGTGACTTGGGGAACTGCATCCTTCTTTGGTTACCTTTTCCCAGACAGTATTCTAATTTCCAAACGTGAAAGAGCCGTGTGTGTGTGTGTGTGTATGTGTGTGTGTGTGTGTGCGCGCGCGCTCGCGCCAGTGTGTGAGTGCCTGTGTGTCAGTATCACCGTGTGTGTGCGCGCGCGTGTGTATGGCGGGGGTGTGTATTAATGGTGATCTTATAAATGGAGACGAAAGAACTGAACTTAAAAGAAACTGGTCAATTGTAAAACAAACAGGAATAAACAACCCTTTAGATGTAATTTGTGGTTTGTCTGGAGGTGGAGGTGGCGCTGAAGAGGAACACCCACCCCCCAATATTTTCTTATTTGCTGCGCCTCCACCCCCAGCATTTGGAGCGGCGGAGAAGCGGCTCCGGAGTGATTAATCCGGGGATAATTCACCCCCACCCCCCGCCCCCCCGGCGCGAACCCCGCGAAGCGGGATTGGAGCGAGTCATTTCCGAGAGCGCAGCGCGCCTCTCCCCGGCCGGGCGGACACTTGGTTCATTCCAGCCGCAGAAGCTCAGGGCTCCCTCGTACCGGGATTTTTTCCTAGCAGAAAAAAAAAAGCTCCAGAGCTCTCCTGACCTCCTTTCTCCTCGGCGGCGAGCGGAGCCTCTCCCTCGGCGCTGCCGGCCGCGCCATGCCGCGCTCGCGGGGACGAGAGCTGGGGCGCTGCGGCTGCCCCGCGGGGAGGGCTCGCGCCGAAGCCGAGATTTCGGCGCTCGTGCCGGGCGCCGGGAGCCGCTGGGGCCGCCAGCCGCCGCCGCCGCCGCTGCTGACGCCGCCGCCTCTGCTGCTGCTGCTGGGCTGGGGGCTGCTCAGCGCCTCGGCCGCCGCGGGTAAGTCCGGCCACCCGAGCACCCCACCCGAGCCCTGAGCCCACCCATCCCCGACCCGGTCCCTGTCCCTTCCTCCGCCCTCTCCTTAACCTCCCGCCCCCCTCAACGCCCAACCTCCTGCTCAGCCTCACCTCGGTCGCCCCCCGTTCACCCCCATCCTCAGCGGTCCTCCGCGCTACCCTCACCCTCCCTGCTATCCCCAAGCCCAGCCGCAACTTGACCGGATCCGGCCGGTGTGGGGGGCCTTGGGAGACAGACATCCCCGCCCGGCGTTGCGGGGCACCCGGACCGTGGCTTCAGTTTCTTCAGGCTCCCAGCCCCCAAGGCGCCAGGCTTTTCCCCGATAAACTTTCCTGGAGCCCTCCCCGCCTCCCAATCCTGGTTGGCACACCCGTCCTGGGGGGCTGGAGAGGAACGGCGCGCCCCCTCCCCATTCGCGCGTCTACTGGGTCTGCCCTTCCCTGCCCCCGCCCATTTTCTCGCCACGGAAGCCCGCGCCCCCGCCGAAGCCGCCCGGAGACTGCGGCCGCCTCCCCCCTTCCCCAAGTGTCCCCCTTCCTCGGCGCTCTGCGCTGGGAGCGGGGGGTCAGGTGGGCGGGGGTCCCGAGCTCGCCGAGCCGGAGGACTCAGGTGGGGGCTAGAGGGTGCTGAGAGACGGGCCAGCGGGGGCGGGGGCTGTGCCCGGGGGCGGGGGAGGGAGTGTCGCCGCCAGGCTCCGCGCCGCCACCTTCCCCGCGGTTCCCACTCCGCGCCAAAGTGCCCTTTCCCGCGCCCTGCTGCAGCCCAGTGCCGGGGCTGCGGCAGCGGCGGCGCGGGCGGCGGGACCTGCTCCTGGCGACCGAGTCGGGGAGGGGGACCGACCTGGCGGGCGCGGCGAGTCCCGGAACTTCGCCAATATCTGGCTGAGGCTTGCGGACCGGGAAGGCAAGCGGACCTTCGAGAGAACCCAGTCCCCAGTGAGGATCACTAGCCTCAACTAATGCCATCCCACTTTTGCCCCCTGCTCCCCTCTGAGGCTCAGCTCTAGCCACAGCCTAGAAAGTTCTGCGTCCCCGGGTGGGGACGGGTCCAACCGGCGATGCCTGGGGCCGCATTTTCATTTAGCCAGGAGGCTGACACCCACGGTGTGTGTGTGTGGCGGGGGGGGGGGGGGGGGGGGGGTGGGTGGGGGGAGACCCGTAACACCTGCTGCCCAGGCTTTGACTGAGGGCCTCTACGGCCTGGAGCCGTGTTGGTTTTCTGTTTATTTATTTTTTAAACCACCGATTGAACCTTTGAAAGCTTGGCTTCGGCCATCCGAACCTCCAGATTCTTCTCCCTTTTTGGAAAGTGCGACCCTTCCTCGGGGAGCTCTCTGGTCCACGCTGGGCTCCAGCATCTGATGAGCCGGTCTCCGCAGACCGTGTCGCCAGCTCCTTAGCACGGAATGATAGGGTTGCTGGTGAGGAAGGGCGCCCGGAGCCAGCCCTAGCTCTCCCATCCCTACTTGACCGGACTTTGTCAGTTTCTCCGAAGAGTCATAGCCGCCGACACCCAGAGAGGGGCGCCCGCGGCGCGCGCGCCTAGGAGCTCAGCCCTCGTGCACATCCACACCCACTGGGTGGCTGCGCGGTTCACAACGACGCCGCTGGTCACCCAGACTTGCCACATGAGCGGTGGGGCTATGGCTGGGCTGCTACCTGGCTGTCAGGCCTCTCAGAAGTGTGACCAGGTGCAGCCCCGGCTCTGGCTTGGCAGACCTGAGATGACCCTTCATACGATCCAGCTGTTTTTCCAGCTAGATTTGTCCCTGCCCTTTGGGCATGCCATGCCCCCAGGGAAAGAAAAAGGCCAACTCACCGGAGCTTGCACTCTTGGGCTGTGCTGGAGAACTGTTGGCATGCAGCTCTTGGGTCGCCAGAGAAGTTGGGGGTGGGGGTGTTGAGTGGCTTGGGGGAGGGGATGCTTGCTCTCTGGCCCGCCTGCTCTGGCTTCCCCTGCTTCCAAATGCATTTCTTTTTAAACCCTTCCCGCATTTAGATGTGCTGCTGGCCTTGTGAGCAGCAGAGATTTGGAAACGGACTCGGTGACAAATGATGGCAGGATTTGGCACATTAGAGGGAAGCACATTTATTTTGTGTTCTCTTCACACTGTTGACTTTAAAAGACGCTCAGGACTGGGCTCTCTCCCTTCCTTGGCCCAGTGATGACTGGATGAAATGAGTATGGGATTTGAAAGGGGGAACCTCCTTATCTGCCTTTAACTGACCTGATCCTTTCAGCCGTGCCCCCACACTTAGCCCACCCCCAGCCTCCCTAGAGACCCTCCAACCCTTGTCCTCTCTCTCCCTATAATAGATCAGTCACTCTCCTGCCTTTTGTTTCCCCTGAACAATTTAACTGAAAACAGGCCAACCTGGCTTCTTGGTCCTGTTGACCTTTCAGCTCCCGTCCCATCTTTCTGATTTATAAGTCAACTCTCTTAGAATGGGTCTTGAGCTCGCTTTCTGTGCCACTGTTCACTCCCTGCTGTCTGGCTTCTGTCCCCAGGACTGGATTTCTCTAGGAAAGATCACCGCCGACCACCCTAATTGCCAAACCCATCAACTTTTCCTTTCTCTTCCTTTACCTCTCTGTGACTGTGAACTCTGGATTACTCCTTTGAAAATTTCCCTTCCTTGGGCTTCTGGGACACCGTGCTTGGCTGGTTTTCCTCCTACCTCTTGGCTGTTCCTTCCCAGTTTCTAATAGTAGCACTTATGCCCCTCCTGAAAATCTGGCTTCCTGCGGTGTTCCATTTCTTATGCTTTTCCTCATTTCCTCTCACTCCTCCCTGGGTGAGCTCATCCAGGCCCATTTCTTCCTTTGCCACACTCTGAAGCTTCCAGACAGATTTGCCCTGCCAAGATGCTTCTCCCGATATATGTCTGTTGGCTTCCGAGCCCACGGAAGCTCTGGATCTAGACAGCCTGCATATCCGGCTGACTCTTGGACATCTTCACCTGGATGTTTCTCTTCCAAAGGAAACTCATTAGCTCTGCACCCAAACTCCAGTATCCCCCATGGAGGCTGCTGGTACCTGTAGCCTCCCAGTTACCCAGCCAGGAACCTTAGGATCATCCTCAAATCCATCCTTATCCATCACTTTCTGTCAGTTTCATTTCTCTCAATTGTTCTCAAACCCAGCTACTTTTTTCTGGATTAAGCAGCTCTGAGCACTGAAAAGGCTGTTATGCTTCCCATTTCCTTAATAAGTAATTTAAAATAAAGGCAATGTTAAACCGTAAATATGAGACATGCCTACAAAGTTCTGATTTTTCCCGTGCTAACCACTTCATTGCTTTGAAAGAAATCAAACGTTATTAAAAAAAAAAGAAGAAGAATTTTCCCTGCTTTGCCTCTTAAAAACTGGAGCGCTGGCCATCCCCATGGAATCATATTCAAAGGAGTTATTCATCTGCCTCTTGTGGGGAACTGTGAGCTCCCTGAGGGCAGGGCCAGTGCTTTATTTCTCCTGGCATCCCCAGCACCCAGCTCAGGACCTGGCATAGAACTGGTGCTTGATAGATGGTTGTTAAATTGGCTGATGAGTTTTAAAAATATTTCTTTTGTGGACAGTTTTCTAGGGTCTGATAAGGCTAAATCAAGAGTTTTAGGGATCAAAGAAGCCAGCTGGTTTGCAGAGGTGATGAGATGGCAAAGACCTGTTCTGCAGTTGCTTTCCCTCCAGAACCAATGTCAGAGATTGATGAGATGGCTCCTTAGGTTCTAGAACCAACACAAGGACATGCCCTGAGCATGCACCCTGCCCACCCCGCCCAGGAAAGGCAGTGATGTATAGGTTTGAAATTCCACGTGTGATTAAGCTGTGGGTTTATGGTTTTAAAAAATAAGCTGACCGTAGCAGAGAGTTGACCGTCTCTTGGGCTGGTGACAGTGTCGTTTTGCTCAAGGTGAGCATTGTTTAAGGAGATGTGGAATGGCATTAGACAACTGGATTGCCAGAGCTTGGACACTGCAAGGTTTGGGTGTGTCTAGAAGAGTCCAGCAGGTGGCTTCAGAGACATCAGCTCGCCTCAGGCATCTCACCTGCCTCTCTTTTATCATCGTTGTCATACCATCAGGATTAAGGGACGCTGAGGGCTCAGCAGAGCCACCTGTTCCTTGCTAGAGAAGTAGCTGATCTTCAGACCTCCCCAAGGTTCAGGCTGCCCACCTGCAAAAGGGCCAAGTTATCACTGCATTGTGGAAGGGATTAGAAAAACCAGAGATGAAACAGACTCAGCATATACATATCCATTGTGCCCATGGCGTGGAAGATGGGCCTGGAACAAGAACACCGAGGACAAAAGACTCTGCTAGGAAGTCTGTATTCTCCTCCGCTCACCCTGCTCAGAAAACTTTCTGGGTACCCAGGGGAGTGACGCTAACAGCCAGGGTCCGCTGAGTCCTGATGGCAACCCAAGCACTTGCGTGTATTAACTCGACCCTCACAGCAACCCAGTGAGGCTGGCAATATCATTCTCCCTCTATTATCCATGAAGAAATAGGTTCAGAGAGGACACATAACTTAGGCACATAACCAGTCAACCAGGGATTGAACACAGGTCTGCCTGATCCAGAATCCTTCACTGGCAACCACGCTGATATCTGGGGTCTAAGGAGAAATGCTACAACCCGGGAAGCCTTCCACACAGCTGGCCTGTCTCTGTCCTGCCTTTCCGTCTGGGCTTGTGCATCAGTGATGCTCTGCTGCTTTGGCACTTGAGGCCCGGATCCCAAACTTCCAGCCTCTCAAGCAGCTGTGGTCCGTCCATCTCTCTCACAGCTCCTTGGGGATGACTGCAAAGTCATCCTTGATTTGCTTCTAGTCCCAGAGTTCAGTTCCTTTCAATTGAACTCTGCTGTGAGCTCTCACAACTCCCCAGGTTGTAAAACCCTTCGTATCGTAAAACTCATCAGGACATATTGGAATTTCCTGTTTAATGAGACAATGTCCGCCTTTATTCCCTAAGGCTCTGTGAACACACAGCACAGAGCAGACACTCAGTCAACACTTGTTGAAAGGATCAGAGGCAGGCTCTCTAGAGCCCAAGTTTCTCTCGTTCTCTCTGACTGCACTCTTGGACTTTTCCAAGGCAAGGGGCTTGGAGGAGTGGGAAGCATTGAAGGTGTATCCCTGTGTGGGAGACAGCGCCAGGTCCTTCTGCATATTACTAATAATAACTCTCTTTTACTGAGTGCTGGCTAAGTGCTTTACAGACATTACTATTCAATTCTCACAACAATTTAGGTGCTATAATATCATGTTTGAAGAGGCTGAGACTCAGAAATTAAGCAATTTGGCCAAGGTTATAGAGCAGATAGGAGAGGAAGCAAGACTGAACCTCAGAGCCACCTTGACTCTAGGACTCACCCTTTTAATTCATGGAAAGATCTGTCACAGTGTGGGACCTGCGGTTAGCACTCAGTGTTTTATATGTTAGATGCTGCCACCACTGCTGCTGCTGCTACCACTGTCTTTTGGCTTTCTGCACCAGCCTCTTAGAATTGTGAGAAACAGGTCTGATTCTGTACCACTCTAAGATGCCATTAGATGCATCAGCAAGAGTCTTTCTTCTTGTTCCTCCCACTGAAGCACGCTCATTAGAACCTGGCCTTCTCGTCCGTCCATCAGCCCAGGTCATCATATCTCTTCCTGTGCCGTATTGTGCTTAGTCGCTCAGTGGTGTCTGACTCTTTGCCACCCCTAGAGGGCTGAATGGAGAAGGCAGTGGCACCCCACTCCAGTACTTTTGCCTGGAAAATCCCATGGACTGAGAAGCCTGGTAGGCTGCAGTCCATGGGGTTGTAAAAGTCGGACACGACTGAGCGACTTCACTTTCACTTTTTACTTTCATGTGTTGGAGAAGGAAATGGCAACCCACTCCAGTGTTCTTGCCTGGAGAATCCCAGGGACAGGGGAGCCTGGTGGGCTGCCGTCTATGGGGTCGCACAGGGTCGGACACGACTGAAGCGACTTAGCAGCAGCAGCAGAGGGCTGAAAAGGGAAGGCTCTCTAGCGCCTCCTAGAGGTTGGAGAGCATCACTGACATTGCCTTCCTTTGGTTTCCCTCTTCGTGGTGTGCATGCTGTCTCGCTTCAGTCCTATCCGACTCTTTGTGACCCTATGGACTATAGCCCATCAGGCTCCTGTGTCCATGGGGATTCTCCAGGCAACAGTACTGAAGTGGGTCGCCAGGCTCTCCTCCAGGGCATCTTCCCACCCAGGAATGAACCCATGTCTCTTAATATCTCCAGCATTGGCAGGCGGTTTCTTTACAACTGTGGAAAATTCTGAGAGATGGGAATACCAGACCACCTAACCTGCCTCTTGAGAAATCTGTATGCAGGTCAGGAAGCAACAGTTAGAACTGGACATGGAACAACAGACTGGTTCCAAATAGGAAAAGGAGCACGTCAAGGCTGTATATTGTCACCCTGCTTATTTAACTTATATGCAGAGTACATCGTGAGAAACGTTGGACTGGAAGAAGCACAGGCTGGAATCAAGATTGCCGGGAGAAATATCAATAACCTCAGATATGAAGATGACACCACTCTTATGGCAGAAAGTGAAGAGGAGCTAAAAAGCCTCTTGATGAAAGTGAAAGAGGAGAGTGAAAAAGTTGGCTTAAATCTCAACATTCAGAAAACGAAGATCATGGCATCTGGTCCCATCACTTCATGGGAAATAGATGGGGAAACAGTGGAAACAGTGTCAGACTTTATTTTCTTGGGCTCCAAAATCACTGCAGATGGTGACTGCAGCCATGAAATTAAAAGACGCTTACTCCTTGGAAGAAAAGTTATGACCAACCTAGATAGTATATTCAAAAGCAGAGATATTACTTTGCCGACTAAGGTCCGCCTAGTCAAGGCTATGGTTTTTCCTGTGGTCGTGTATGGATGTGAGAGTTGGACTGTGAAGAAAGCTGAGCGCTGAAGAATTGATGCTTTTGAACTGTGGTGTTGGAGAAGACTCTTGAGGGTCCCTTGGCCTGCAAGGAGATCCAACCAGTCCATTCTGAAGGAGATCAGCCCTGGGATTTCTTTGGAAGGAATGATGCTAAAGCTGAAGCTTCAGTACTTTGGCCACCTCATTCGAAGAGTTGACTCACTGGAAAAGATTCTGATGCTGGGAGGGATTGGGGGCAGGAGGAGAAGGGGACGACCGAGGATGAGATGGCTGGATGGCATCACGGACTCAATGGACGTGAGTCTGAGTGAACTCCGGGAGATGGTGCTGGACAGGGAGGCCTGGCGTGCTGCGATTCATGGGGTTGCAAAGAGTCGGACACGACTGAGCGACTGAACTGAGCTGAACTGAGTGCCCCCTGGGATATGGCTTCCCAATCTCTCTGCTCTACCTGCTACGGATTTTCCATGACAACAGGGGAACATCTGGGTGAACCTGCAAATGCAGGGTTATCTCAGAGTTTTCCGCCTTACAGAGACACTGTCTCAAGATTCAGTGACTTTAAACAGAATTTGGCTTCCCCTTGGGCCCACAGAAAGCAAACGGTAGGCTCTACAGTGTGGGGAATTCTCAACTAGAAAACGATGGTGTGTTTCTTAAGGCTCTTCCCTAGTTCTTGTAAGTTAAAGGAAACATGAAGCTCATACTTATTTCCTTTCTGGGCTCGGGAGCTCAACTCCCCTTTCATACCCCATCTTTAAAGATGAGATACTTTTTTTTTTTTTTTTGCCTGTACAAATTCAAGACATAATAAGAATTACATATTCTTTTTAGAGCATGCTTTTGATTCCCTATCAATAGAGTAGGCATTTTGGAAGTTTGAAAAAAATAAGGATAAGATTCTATATATTTTTCCCCTCCTCTATCCCAATATACACTTAACTTTTAGATCTCCGGGGTCCTTTGGCTTTTCTCATGTAGTTTCATGTGACATGAAGAATGGTCATACCCTGTGTGCCTTAAGAAATGAGAGCTTTGGCCAAGCAGGAGATGGGAGGGGAGTAGATGGAACGCAATATCATGGAGGTGGGACTGAAGAGACAGGAGGATTTGAGATGGACTGGGGTGAAGTAGGAAGGAGTGAGTTGTGGTAGGGTCAAGAGTAAACTGGGATGTGTTGGGATGGGATAGAGCGGAAGAATTGGGATGGACTGGGATGGGTGGTGGAATGAAACGGAATAAGATTGAGTAAAATATGATGGTTTGAAGTGGGATTGAGTGGGTGAGATATAGAGTGTTCAGGAAATTGACTGGGGTAGGATAGAGTGAAGTGGGAAAGATTGACTCAGAAGGGACTAGGATGGGATGGGATAAGATGGGATGGTGGGGTTGGATTGGGGTGTAGTGGGACAATCAGAAAGTGGTAGAGTGGAGTGACTGTGTTGTGGTGGGATGGAGTGGCTTGGGTTGGGTGAGTTGGAAGGAAGGACTGCGAGATGTGACGGGAGTGTATAGCCAGTTGGGTGGGCGTTGTGAGGAAATGGGAAATTAAGGAGGGGACCAGAAACAACCTAACCTGCCTCCCGTTATTGTAGCATCTTCATCTTCCTTCCCAGAGCCCCTCAGTGCCTCATGTGCCTGAACCCTGAAATTCGAGCAGATAGAAAGTCCCCCTTATCCCTTGGTTCCACCTTGGTGTAGATCCTAAAAGGGTGCTGGCCCCACTGTCTACTGTTAGGGGTCAATCTTAAGGGAGAAAGTGGGGGTCCTGCGTAGCCACCACCATGAACTCTATCAGAGAAATGTGCTAGCGCATGGCAGGAGCCCCAGGGCAGCTCATGTCAAACCCAGCATCAGAGAAAGGTACTGTGCTCACCACAGAGCTGGCGGGGTGGCTATACCCACAGAAAGCAAAATTCTGGGTGCCGTAGGGGGTCACTTCTCTGATGTCCTCTTTTGGGAGGCCCCCTCTCCGGAAACTGCCTTTCACTTGCTCCCTATTTGTTTCTTATTGTTGGAAAATTTTTAAACTGAATTGATCTCTTAGGGGATGTCAGTTTTATCCTTGAAAATCATCATTATAAGGAACTCTTATGATGCTAAAAATAATGTATGTATAGTTAAATTACTGACAGCACCAGAAACTTATTTGAGAATCTTCTGTGTGGTCTGGAGCAGAAAATAAGGGTTCATATTACGGCACAAATAGCCTTGCTCCCTGCCCATGTCTCATTTATACTCAATTAAGTGCAATTATAATCTAGAAACCTCAAAAAATTTTGTGTCCATCTTCTTGGCTTTCAAATAGGAAATAGAATAAGGTCCATTATTAAGTAGGTACATCTATTTATTGATTGAAAGAAAGCAAGTGTGACAGTTGTAACTTGAAAGAGAGAAAGCAGAGACTTTGAAAGTTAGACCATTTGAGATACAAGTGAATTATCAGAGGATGTGCAGGCATTTTGTGTGGAGTGATTGATGGTCCTTTCTGAGATGAGCTAGTGTGGTAGAGTCGACTCAGGGCCCAGGAGGTTTGTGTGTGAGCTGCTGCCTGACTCTCCATTCCAGCTGGAGTCTTACCACCTCCTGGCCCTCAGTGCTCCTCCACTGCCGTGTCGGGGGTGGGAGCCCAGGGTGGAGAGAGGCTCAGAGATTGGCTGAGGGTGGTGATGGTGTGTGGGCTCTGGCACGTTGTGCGTCCGCTTGTTCAGTCGTGTCCGACTCCTTGTGACCCCATGGGCTGTAGCCCGCCAGGCTCCTCTGTCCAGGAAATTCTCCAGGCAAGGATACTGGAGTGGGTTGCCATTTCCTACTCCAGGGGATCATCCTGACCCAGAGATTGAACCCGCGTCCTCTGCATCTCCTGCATCGGCAGGCGGATTTACTTATTTATTTTTTTAACCATTGAGCCACCTGGGAATCATTACTCAGCAGCAAAAAGGAGGTGAAAGTTTAATGATTTATTTTCAATCCCTGACCAACAAGGACCTACTGTATAGCCCAGGGAACGATGCTCAGTATTCTAGAATGGCCTAAATGGGAAAAGAACTTGGAAAAGAATAGACGCATGTCTGTGGATAACTGAGTCCTTTTGCTGTACACCTGTAACTAACACAACCTTGTTAATCAACTCTACTCCAATATAAACTAAAAATTTAAAAAGAAAATAGAATGTTCCTAGCATGAAAACTGCCACCTCAAGGGTGGCCTCCCTCCTCCCGGGGACCTGTGTGGCCCTGTCCTCCTGGCCTGACCTATGGGAGGTTCACAGCTGGAAGGAAGATGTTCTGGTATATTAATATTTTATATGCTTCTTGAAATTTGGCCTAAGAGTCAGGAAACTAGTTTTTCAGCTTTGGGTATTCCTCTACATATCACTTCTCCTTCTTAGGCCTGATTTCCTTGTCTGTAAAAGGAGGATATTAATACCCACCATGTCTATGTAATGCTGGACTTGGAAGTTGTTTAATCAACAAAACAAGAAAGGTCCAGAGGTTTTTGAACAGGTCACTAGTGTACCCCTCGCCCAGTGGGAGACCCTGCTGAGGGGCCAGGTTGGCTCGGCATCCCAGGGATGTGCGTCTCCCTGTCTCTGCAGGTGGCCTGCCTGGCTGTGCGGCAGCGGGTGGGGGCAGGGGGTGAAGAAGGGCAGACTCGCTCAGCTTCCCGGCCCTGATCCTGAGAAACTGGAAGAGAAGACTTCCCGTCCACTGCTCCTCAGACAATCTACTGCGGTCTCCTCCCAAGCTACCCACCCACCTTGGGGCAGCTTTCCTGAGCTCAGTCTGGGAGAGGTGATTGCTTGGGCTTCATTTTCACTAACACATCCATCCAAGGGACAAGATTTACCCTGAGGCCTTCTAATTCTAGCAAGAAAAATTCCCTGTGTTTGACAACCACTGGGGCTCACGTCTCCTGTGACACTTTGTTCCTAGAAACATGGAAAGAGGAAGAGTGCTTGCAAGGATAGTTTTCCTGCTCATGTGGAAGGAACAGCTGGGGGGTTTTCTGCTCCCTGCGTTTTTCCTTTTTTTTGAGCATAACATGGAATTGACCTACCCTCAGATCATGACACTTTATGATCATCGGTCTGTGAGAGGCTCCTGTCTGGTTTTATTTTTAAACAATTTTTCCTTCCTTTATCCCTGATCCCAAGGCTATTGTTGCCTTCCTCCATCAGTACCAACTCTTAATATATTTTGTGAAAGTGAAAGGCGCTCAGTCATGTCTGACTCTTTGCGACTCCATGGACTTCTCCAGGAATTCTCCAGGCCACAATAGTGGAGTGGGTAGCCTTTCCCCTCTTCAGGGGATCTTCCCAACCCAGGGATTGAACGCAGATCTCCCGCATTGAAGGCGGATTCTTTACCAGCTGAGCCGCAAGAAAAGCCCAATGTATTTTATATATATCTTGAAATATGCATGGAGCCTTATAAAATATGTAGGATTGTTTTGTGTGCCTATGTAAATTTATACAAATATAGTGAACTGTAAATTTCATCCGGTTTCTTGATTTATTTACTTAGTACTGTAATTTAACAGATCTAGCCCTGCTCCTTGTATGTGTCTAGTCCTGACTGTGTTCTGAATTGTGCATCCGTCACGTTTCCTGTATCAGCTCCCCTGGGAACAGACCCTTGGCCTGCCTGTAGCTGCTCCTGGCTGCACTTGCAGTTCTGAAGAGCATCCTCGTACATGCGCTCCTGGAACCCTGCATGAGAATAACTCTGGGCAATACAAAGGGGAGAATTGGGATCCCTGAGTTAGCACGTTAATGTTCTATGTTCTATCATAATGTTTTACAGAATGGCTGAGCTAGGGCTCACTTCCACCAAGAATGCACAACAGTTTCTATCTTCCCATATCATCACCAATACTTAATACTGTCCACCTTTCTAATTTTTGCCATTCTGATGAGTTTAAAGTGCCATCTCACTGTTTGATTTTGCATTTCCCTTATGACAAATGTGAATATCTCTTATATGCTTGTTGTTTGAGCTTCTCTTTTTGTGAATTGCCTAGTCATATCCTTTGCCTAGTCTTTTAATTAGGCTTCCTGTCTTAATTTAAAGAAAAACCTGGGTTTGATTTATAGAAGTTTCTTTTATATTCCAGATATTGCCCTTTGTCAGTTGTATAGATTCCAAATAACTTCTCCCAATCTTCCATCTGTCTGTTTTGTTTATGATGTTTTTCTTTGGACAGAGATGCTTTGTTTTGAGGTAGTCAGATCCATCAGTGTTTTGTGGAAGGCAGAAGTTGGGACATATGGGGGCCCTGATGAGCCAAGTGTCTGGGTGGGCTTGCAGGCCCACCTGGTCCATCCTCCTAGTGGGCTGGTGCTCTGTATGGAGGGCTTGAGGAATCCTTGAGTCTTCCTGTACACACTGGGCTCTCAAATCCTATAAGAGGTCTTTCTCTTGGCTCAAGGCCCTGTGTTTTGGAAGGTGCCAGTTAAAGTACACTTTAATTACTTAATGTGTACCACACTTAGACAATGTGAAGCTTCACTCAGTCCTTCAGGGGGTGTTTTTGAAGCATGTGTGCCGAGCCTCAGCTTTTGAATGCACTGGGGGCTATGGACAAGTTTCAAAGATAAGGGAACATAAGAGAGATAACTATCCAATGTTCATAGCAGCAATGCTCATGATATCCAAAAGGTAGAGATAACCCGTATCTATTAATGGATAAATGGGTAAACAAAATGTGGCATCTACATACAGTGGAATATTATTCAGCCTTAAGAGAAGAGACTCTATATTCTACAACTTGGATGAGCCTTGAAGATATGATGTTAAGTGAAATTGTGCTTAGTCCCTCAATCATATCCGACTCTTTGCAATTGCATGGACTATAGCCCGCCAGGCTCCTCTGTCCATAGAGATTCTCTAGGCAAGAATACTGGAGTGGGTTGCCATGCACTCCTCCAAGGAATCTTCCCTACCCAGGGATGGAACCCAGGTCTCCTGCATTGCAGGTGGATTCTTTACCAGCTGAGCCACCAAGGAATTATCCAGCCACAAAAGAATAAAACCTGTATGAGTCCAGTTAATATGAAGTATCCAGAGAAGTCACATCCATAGAGACAGAAGGTAGAATGGTGATCACTGGAACTAAGGGTTGAGGGATTGAGGGGAATGGGGGCGGTTATTGTTTAATAAGCAGAGCTTATTGTTTAATAACAGAGCTTCAGTTTTGCAAGATGAGAAGAATTCTGGAGATGGATGGTGGTGATGGTCACACACAATGGGAATGCCCTTGACACTCCTGAACTGTACACTTAAAAATGGCTAATATGGTCACTTTTATATTATATGTATTTTGCCCCACACACAAAAGAGAAACAACCACCCAGACTCAAGGGGTAAGGGAAGCTCCTAGAATAAGCGATGTTTAGGCTGAGACTTGCAGGACAGAGAGCAGAGAGCAAACAAAGAGAAGGGGAAAGGATTCCAGCATGGAAACGCACCAGCACGAGCTCTTGGTTGGGTGGCAGTGAGGCATGTTCACGGTCTGGAAGAAGCTCAGTGTGACATGGAGGTCGGCTAACGGAATGAAGAGTCTGGAGCAGGAGCGTGGCACTGTCAGCTAGGTGGGCTGACGCAGGTGATGACAAGGGCGGGTATGGTACCAGGGCACTGCTGGGGAAGGCAGGTCTTGGTGCCCCACAGGGAGAGGTCAGCAAGGAGGAGATGAGGGCATCCTCTGCCTTCCTTATTTTTTCTACCCTGTTCCCCGCCTTCCCAGAGAGGGTAAAACATTTGCTAGAACTGTCCAAAGTGCACAAAGCCCGTGTAATAAATTGTGGATTGTGAATCACAGTTCTGTTGATCCTGCCCCAGTGAGAACATCCCACAGCTTTCTTCAAGAAAGAAAATAAGAATAGTTCGTCCACCTGCTTGGGGATGGCATCGCAGGCCATTTGAACGTTCCCATCTCGTGGAGACACCTGCTGCATTCCGCCTTGTCCAAGTCGTGTGTGCCCCGTGCATTTTCGCCATCCTGCCTTCTCTGTTCCCTCCTGACTCCTCTTCCAAACTCCAGTTTTCTCCTGCCCGTTTCCTTTCCTGCTCTCTCCTTTTTTCCCAGCCCTGTTACTTTCCTGACACCGAGACTCCTCTCTCTCATTGTAGAGTCATCCTCCTCCACACTCCCAGCCTCACAATCAGTTTGAGCTTCCTCCTGACCTTTGACCTTGTTGCCTCTACCCCCTCAAAGGGTAGACCTTTGACCTCTACCCTCTCCCCACCTAGGACCTGCCATCATCTCCATGGCCTTTCCTTTAGCCAGACTTTGGCCCAGCATCTCTGTCAACAAGGAGGATTTTCAAGGCCTTTAGCTGCTCCCATCTGCTTAGGACCTGCAGGCTGGGTCACTGGAACATTCACTGGGCCCTGAGTATAGTGGCCCTGGCTCAGGGGTCAGGGATACAAATAGCATTTACAACCAAGTGCCTTTCCCAAGGACAAGGACATGTTCCCAAAGGCCCAGGGAACTCAAAGAGAATATAGGAGGGGGACGGGCGTCAGGACAGGCTTCACCCAGGAGAATAAGCAGGCTCTCCAACAGTAAGCAGACTTCCCACTTTCACTTTCTTTCCATATGAGGGTAGGGGGTCCTAGGCAGAGGGAGTAGCCTGCACTAAGGCTTGAGGCAGAAAGCTGTGACTGGGAGATGTCGAGTTTGCATCATCATCCTGTCCATCAGCACCACCTTCCTGGAAGCCGGAAGTGGTCCTTTAAGGAGCACTCGGGAGATGCTGAGCGCAGCACACTCCCCTCCCTAAACCTCCTGGCCCTTCAAAGAAAGCACTCATTTTGCAGTTGAGAAAACAGATTTAAAGAGATCAAGTTACTTGCCCAAGATCATATAGCTAGGAAGGAAGAAAGCCTGCACATGAAGTCTGTCTGTCTGCTGCTGCTGCTGCTAAGTCGCTTCAGTCGTGTCCGACTCTGTGCGACCCCAGAGACGGCAGCCCACCAGGCTCCCCCGTCCCTGGGATTCTCCAGGCAAGAACACTGGAGTGGGTTGCCATTTCCTTCTCCAATGCATGAAAGTGAAAAGTGAAAGTGAAGTCGCTCAGTCATGTCCGACTCCTAGCAACCCCTACGAACCTCTAAAACATGTAGCTCCCCAGCCTGAAGGTGGAACCCAGAGAAGATGGGCCTTCAACCATCCACTCCTCTGCAATGATCCTGACCTTGCCCTCGCCCAAGAATCAACAGAGGAAGGGCTTCCTGCTCCCCATCCCGACTCCTTTCCTCTCAGCTGAGCCCTGATGGAGCAGGGACCCCAGATGTGGCCAGATTAGTGCTGCTGTGCTTCAGCAGACCCCCTGGGGGACTGGGAAAGCGTCCTAGCCCCACAGGCCTGCACTCCACTTCTGAACTGCTTAGTGCACGTGACAGAAGGCCCGCTGGTCAGGATGGGCCTGGCAGCTCTGAGCTCCTGAGTCACCGTGTCCTTCTGCCAGTCCCTGATCTGTTAGGTGAGAAAGCAGGACACTCAGGGGAGTCTTATCCTTGACTTCCTTCTGTACTAACTCCTATTATTCCTGATTTGAAGAGCGGACACAAAACACCTAAATGCTTTTGTCCTGGGGCCTGTTGGTGGAAGGCAGCTTCAATTTAGGACAGAGGCAGGGCAGGTAGGCTAAGGCAGGCAGCCAGGTGTGGTCAGGATCAGGGTCAGAGCACACTGGAGAGGAAGCTCCCAAGGGTGGGGCCAAGGTGTCCAGGTTTGTTTCTGGCTGGAGGAGACCCAGCTGCCAGGGGGAGGGGCCTTAACCCAGTGGAGGGGCATTTAGGAAGTCTGTGGGTCCCTGTGAGCTGTCAGGGACTCTGCAGGGAAACCAAGGCAGAGGGCCAGTTATGCAAACAGGGATGCTAAGACAGGAAGTGCTCAGGTGGGGAAGCATCATTCATTTAGCCAGGCGTTTCTTGAGTTTCAGGAAGTGGGGTAGGGACTATTAAATGAGTGCCCTGGGAGAAAAAGACTTCATAATCAGATAAGTTTGGGAAATATGAGGTCCCTGATTTCCAATGTGTGCTCCAAGGCTTTGCCAGGAAGCTTCCTAGAATTGCAGCTTCACTGTCCTGCCTGCAAAGGTCTGTGATGGCCCAGCTCTCAGCATGCAGCTTTCCTGCCTTGTGTCCACATAAAGCTGTGCCCCACTGACAAGGGTTGGGTTCCTTTATTCACCGCTGGGTCCCCAGCACCTAGGACAGTGCCTGGAGCCTGGTAGATGCTCAGTCAGTACTGGCTGAATGAGTGAATGCTCACCAGCTGGTGGCCTGGTCTAGCTGAACCCCGCTGGAAGCCACTTTCTGAGCAGCAGAGACACGGTGTAGATTCCTTCCTGTTTGCTGTTGCTGCTCCAGACACAGCGCATTTCCCAGGTGAAGCACTGCCGAGAGGCTGGGCAGGGAGGTGGTGGGAATTTTTGATGCAGAGCAATGGAAGAGCTGCTCTGGGTCAGCTTGTGTTTCAGGAAGATCCTGGTGTTGCTGGAATCTTTGAGATGGAAGGCATTGTTAAAAATTTAGTATTTTGAGAACTGTTAGCCATTAACACCTTAGTAAAAAAATAAAGAAAAAAAGAGAACTGATCAGTCTGGAGAGATTAGGATCATATGGGGTAGTAAAGGGTAAATTTGTGTGTATCTGGACCCACCCAATGTCCCCAGGCCTCAGATTTTGAACCTAGAAGTTTTTTTGTTTTGTTTTTTAACTGAATTAG
This sequence comes from Capricornis sumatraensis, assembly GCF_032405125.1. NCBI lineage: Eukaryota > Metazoa > Chordata > Mammalia > Artiodactyla > Bovidae > Capricornis > Capricornis sumatraensis. The sequence continues at coordinate 212,274,428 of NC_091070.1, forward strand.
CTTGTTCTTGACTCACATTTCCTTTTTTTTTTTAAGGCTGTAGCTAGTAGGTTTTATTTTTGGCTGTGCTGGGTCTGTTGCTGCGCATGGGCGTTCTCTGGTTGCGGTTAGCAGGGGCTGCTGTCTAGTGGTGGCTAGACATTGTGGTGGCTCCTCTTGTTGCAGAGCATGGACTGTAGGGCACGCAGGTTCAGGGCTTGTGGCATACGGGGTGTGCAGCTGCCCCACAGCGTGTGGAATCCTCCCGTCCCTAAACCATGTCCGGTGCACCGGCAGACAGTCTTAACCATCAGAGAAGTCCGGAACCTAGAAGGTAATCTGACCCAGCCTCGTTCCTCTCTTTGCTCTTGATCTGGTTCTTGTTGGCCTCTCCCACTCAGCTTAGTCCTGGCGTATCCTGCCTCCGGCTTCACGTCACTCTGAACCACAGGCTCTATCTCGGGACCGTTCTCATCTCTGGGGCAGCTTCACCCACTTGTCCTCCCAAACACCCGTGTTTCCTACCTCACAGAACGTGGACACGAAAGGAAACAGCTGTGTGAACCTTGCTGCCGAATTCGGGGTGGAAAGCCCTGAGGGTGCCGTGCCCTGCTGCCTGGGAACGTTGCTGCTGTGATGGGCTAATTGGAGACTCCGCTCCCCATTTCTCCAACCCCTCCCTCTTCTGTTTCCTTTCTATCAGCCCAGAAACACACTTTGTTTTCATCTTAAAAACACAGCAAACAACACCCCTTCTTAACTCTGCACCCGCTTCTGGCTGTCACCCTGTCTCTCTCCTTCCCTGCTCTTGCTTCCTGGGAGAGTGTCTGCCAACGTATTTCTCAGCCCCTGTCATCTGCCTTCCACCCTCCCCACTCTGGGCAAATGCTCCAGCCCCGGGTGCCACATGACTTCCTATTTTCCAAAGCCAAGCCTCTCTTTTGGCTTCTAGACCTTTCTCATACTGGCCACCGCCTGCCTCTCACCCTTCCATCTGCCTTCTCCCTTCCTCAGCATCTGACACTGCTTATCACTCCCTCCCGCATAAAATTTGCTCTTGTATTGGAGCGACTGAAATGAACTGAACTGAACTGGTGCTCCCAGGCCTTAGCTGAGCGCTCTTTATTCTACATTCATTTCTCCCTGCGGCTTTATGCTACTCTCCAAATGCTGGTAATCCCCTCATTCCATGTTTAGAGGAAGACCTTGCTTTTGAACTCCAAGGCCACACTCTGGTCCGTGGCCTCACAATCAGCAGGATATCTACCGAATTCTTCCTTTCTGTTGTTACCCGTGTCACACCCCTTACCCTCCTGCAGTCTCACCATCCCATAATTTTTTGTGTCCCATCTCCATGCATCTTCCTGTGCCAGAAATCTAGGAACCATCCTGGAATTCCACCCCCACCCACACCCTTTCAGTCATCAGATCTAGTGCATTCTGCCTCCCAAATAACTCTCCAGCCTCCCCACACTCTCACTAGTATGGCTGAAGTTTAGGCTTTATTTACCCTTTGCTCCTGGACACTTGGGACCTAGCATTCTGGCCTCGGCAGTGGCAACTGTGTGGTCTCTCACAGCCATTCTCATCTTCCTGCAACTGACGTTACAAGGTTTGGTCAGAGAAATACAGGAGAGTGGCTTTCCCTCAGGATGGAAGGGGAAGGCGAGACAAAGGTCAGTGAGAAGTTGGCATTCCCTTGAAGCAGTGGCAGAGACTCTGAGGCTCTTGGATAAGAGGGAGACTGGGGAGGAGTTGAAGCTGATGTGCCATGGATACCTGATCCTGTCACCCACTCCTTCTGGGGCTCGGATTCATGGGGTGGAAGAAAGAGAATGCCAGCTGAGAGGACGGGAAAGTTGCAATTCATTTAGGACAGACCGGGCGTGTGCCTGACACCCCCCAGGGCACAGGCTTTGGGTCTGTTGTGTTGAAGAGCATGGCTCCAGCCTGAGCCCATTGGTGCTGTCCACGTGCCGCTCTGGGGGTGAGTCTTGGGAGCTGAGCACTCGGGACCATCTGCAGAATCGGGACCGGGCCTGGGTCTACAGAGTGCACTCTGTGCCCCCTTTCCCAGCCGGCTCTCAGCGTGAGAACAGCAGACATGCTCTACCCACGATTTTAGGAGGGACGGGGGGCACCTGGTGGACACACTTTGCTTTCAGTCCAGTGCCCCTGCCCACGGGTAAATCACGGTCCAACAAGGGATGAGGAAGGAGCCGGCAGGTGGCAGAAGGAGGCAGGGAGGTCTCCCCTTCTCTGCGGGCTGAAGCTGAGTGGTGGAAGGCAGGGGAGGCTCCTAAATGTCTCCCTCCCCCAGCACAGCCCAACCATGTTATGACTGGGGACACTCCCATTCTCTGAGATCCTCCCAAGAAACTTGTATTTCAAGGTACAGTTTCCACCCGTCTGCATTTGTCGAAAGGAGCACGGATTCGTTTTCCCATTTTTATTCCTGAAAGACATATGTAACTGGTGGCTGTTTCAGGTCTGTTTCCTTGTTCAGTCGCCAAGTCGTGTCTGACTCTTTTTGACCCTCAGGCTTCCCTGTCCCTCACAATCTCTGAGAGTTTGCCCAAGTTCATGTCCATTGGATGGGTGATGCCATCCAACCATCTCATCTCAGGTCTATTGGCCCTGATCAACTGTCTCCCAACATCTCACCTGCCTGGGAACAGTTATGGGGAGACTGTGCCAAGTGGTGGGAGAAAATTCACTCAAGATCCCAGTTCCCTTCAGATCTGCCCATGGACAAAGGCGGGCAAAGTCGCTGCCCGTCTCTTGAGAGCCTCTCTTCCTTTCTGTGTCCCCAGGGCCCCATCCCCTTCCCACCTCCTCTGGCCTCAATCTTCCTTGTTTCTTATTCTCCGAGTGCAGGCCATTTGTTAAATATTCACTTTCCTGACGTGGGCTGTTCTGATCTTCCCCCTGGGAAAAGGCATCCTTTTGGGAACTCACTGTTATTCCTTTATCCAAGGTTGAGGTGCTTCCATTCATTCCCAAATGCACCTCATTGCATTTTCCCTTTCAAAGCAGCAGACAGCCCTGCCAAGGAGCTAATGTTTCTCATGCAGCAAGCAGAGGGGCTGGGAAAACCAACATCCCTTAATTGTCAAGCCTGTGGGGCCCCATGAGGGCCTCAGCTCCACCTCACCAATCAGGATGGACAAAGGGCGCTGTGACCTCACTGAGTGGGAGTAGTTCCAGCCTCGGGCAGACACTTGGCATTTATTTGCCTGTGCATTTTGACTGTGGATGAGTGCAGTTTCCGTTAGGCCCTTTGAAGTATTGAAAATAGCTCAAACTCTCATTAGTGCCTTTGAAGACTCGTAGGGGTCTGAGAACCCCGGGGCAGGGCCCTGATCTTGTCCAATTCCCCCTCTGCATGCTCCTTGCCACACCTTTCTTTCCTTCTCAAGTTTGGAACCAATCGAGTGAAAAACACAAGAGGAGTCAAACGGAGAGATCAAAATGTCAGCACATTACTGATGGAGCTGGTTGGAGGATGTGACTTCAGATAGCTGACCAGATTGGCTTTTTAAAATGTCATTCTTGAGTGGGAGAAACTTACCTACCCATTCAGGAGCACAAGGGAACAACCTGGAGCCTCCCTCATTGGGGCCAGGCCTGTTGGACTAAATTTAGGGAGCTGCAGGGTGGGTAAGCCTGAGCTGGTCTTGCCAAGTTCTCCCTTCAAACTCACTGTTTAGACCAGTCATTCCCCTCCTGCACGGGGAGAGGGTGAGGGGTCAGGGAGACCAGAGGAATGCACCTGTGTCTGCAGGTCTTTGTCCTCTGGGGCCTGGAGTGTGAATGCTCTCCTTCTATGAAGATGGGGGTGGGGCCACCCCATGTTCTCCCACCTGGCCGAGGTGGATCTGGGTCAGAGTGGGTCAGCATCACCTGCAGTTGAGGGGAGCAGGCATGACCTGTACCCTCTCTCAACCAGGGAGGGATGGTCAGAGCCCCACCCACCTTGGGTGCGGCTGTAGATGCCAGCCAACCCTGGAGAGCTTTCAAAGCCCTTCCCCAGACCCAGAGAAGATGTTGACTAAGACATTGATCGTCTGGCCTGCTTATCTCTGTGACATATTAAATAAGAAATAAATTGTTCATTTTTCTTTTCCCTTCATTGTCCCCTGGAAGAGTAGATGGAGAATGTGCTTCATCCAAGAGAATTGTTAGGAAATAGGGCTGCTGTTTAAAATGCCGGTGCTCTGGAGTCAGACTTGATTCTCCTTGGTTAACTCCCTGATAGAAACTGATGTCAGATTAGGGCCGGGCACCATACATTTGCTTTGCAGATGAAGGACCACAGTTGACTGGAATAGCAAGGCAGGGCAAGAAGAGCAGGTGGGGGATGATGGGACAGTTTCCTAGCCTAACAGTAGCAATGCCGAGACTTTTTCCCTTTTGCATGTCCCCTCCTTCCACCTTCCTTCCCTGCCTTCTTTCTTTTTTCCCTTTCCTTCCAGGTATCCAGCCATCCGTGCATCCGTTCAGCCGTGTTGTGCTGAACTCCTGCCCTGTGCTGAATGGACTCTGTGTAGGAGTCTGGTACCTAGACATGGTGGCATGCATGATATTTTCTCCCCAGTCCCACCCACTAAGCTTTCTTTCTCTGTAATGTATCACCACTGGGGTGGATACATGACTAAACATAGCTTAAATGCAGCGTGACGCGCACCGCAGTAGAGCTTAGCATGGGACGGGGATGGGAGTTACGGGAGCACAGAGGAAGGGCAGAAATTCAGCCAGGGCCACCAGGAATGACTTCCTGGATAGATTTTGAAGGTGGAACCAATAGTGCCCGGTGGGGATCAGGAAGACAGAGAAGTGTAGCCCGTGGCTTCTTGAGCTGGTAGCTCTGCTGGTGATGGCCAGGAGGACACTTCTTGGGGTGAACGTGCATAGCCTGGGTGGGACCCTCGTGTGATTCTGACTCTGTGTTGGGCACATCACTGTACCCAGTCACTGGGCCACAAGACCCCACTGAGCTAAGTCATATAGTTATTCCCATTTTGTAGAAATAGAGACTGAGGTTTGGAGGAATGAAATTGCTTGCCCAAAAATCACATAGCAGGTAGACTATGGGGCTGGGACTGTTGCTACCACATGTTACCACCCACACAGAGTCTCTTGACACTGTTTCTACAGCTGTTTCCACCGTGGCACACAACTTAGGATCCCTGGAGAGAGTCCAGATGTGCACTAATCACAAACTTTTTATAATAATAATGATGATGATATTATCTTTATGCCTTCAGTTTCTACTTTGAGCCACTGTGCCAGAGCTTCCCAGGTGGCGCTAGTGGTAAAGCACCTGCCTGCCAATGCAGGAGACATCAGACTTGGGTTCGATCCCTGGGTTGGGAAAATCCCCTGGAGAAGGAAATGGCAACTCACTCCAGTATTCTTGCCTGGAGAATTCCATGGACAGAGAAGCCTGGCGGGCTACAGTCCATGGGATTGCCAAGGGTCGGACACAACTGAAGCGACTGAGCACGCAGTGTGCCAACCACTTTATATTCACCATTGAATAGAAGTCTAACAACTGGCTTGTAAGATAGATGGCATTATTACCCCCATTTTGCAGGTGGGCAAACTGAGGTTCAGAACTAGATGAAAATGTGAAACTACAGGACCCCCGAGCTCATGGTGCTAAGCAGCTCATTATTCACTTCCTCCTCTATGATTTCACACAAGAATGGAGGGAAGGAGCTGTTCTTATCTTGCTCACCCCCGGCACATGTTCCTGCTGCCTTCTAAGCCTCAGTTTCCTCATCTGTCACTCCTGCCTGCCTTGAACAGAGATGGTGGCAGGTTCACCAGGGCCTTGTAAAGGCCAATATCACTGGACTCGTAAGACACTTGTAGCTGAAATGTAGGGCTCTCATCTCAGGGAGGCCTGGCGTGCTGCAGTCCATGGGGTCGCAAAGAGTCAGACACGACTGAGTGAACTGAGCATCTCCCCAGGGCTGGGTGTCTGTCTGGGCAGAGACTGAGGGATTGGAGATGAGCCACTGTGGGCCTCGGCTCCAGGGATGAGTCGTCTGATTGATCTGTCTGATCTGATCATTCAGATGCATCGTTTCTTGGATGTGGACACCCGATAGGGGAGGATTAGAGCATCTTTGGAGGCAGACGGGGGAGGTGGGACAGGATGACCCCTGGCTCTTCCCTAAAGGCCAGGGCAGCACCAGAAGGGGCCGAGAGGCTTCAGGGCTCACGCCAGTGGACCTGGCTCCGCTCAGTGTCACTGAGGTGACAGATGCTGTTCCTGCCTTGAGAAGCTCACATCGCCATGGGGAGGTGTGAATGGAACACATGCTTCCCTTTCTCCTTTCCTTCCCTCACCACTCTCAACCTTCAAAATACATTCCAGATCCACCCCCTCTTACCACCTCCATCACCGCCTGGAGCTCGAGCCGGCATCTCCTTTGCCCGGGCTCCTGCAGACACCCCTCTGCGGGTTCCCTCCTCCCACTCTTGCCAGCCCAGCAGCTGGAGGGAGCCCTATGAGCAGCCATCAGATCATTCATTGCTCTGCACGGAACCCTCCAGTGGTGCCCATCATACTCACAAAGAAGTCAAAGTTCTTTCCACGTTCTTGCTCCTGGCTTCCTCGCTGACCTCATCTCCCCTGAGAACTGCCTGGCTTGCTTTACTTCAGCCAGCAGCTCCCCTGCTATTTGTTAGACAGACAGGCTGTAGGTCAGTGGTCTTGGGCTCAACATTCCCAGAATAGCCACAGGGCTCAGTTCATCACCTTCATCAGCTCCTGCTCAGATGTCGCCTCCTTGGAAAGGCCTCCCCGGATCCTTTATCCACAGCTACACCCTCCTTTGCTCATGCTGGCTTAGGGTTCTGCACAGTCCTTTCAATTGCCTGATGTATTGTGTATGCATTTCCCCCGTTCACTGTCTGCCTCCTCAAGTAAGTTCCAGGAGATCAAGGAACTTGTTGGTTTTGCTCAACTCTAGAGGAGTGTTTTGGGCTTCCCTGGTGGCTCAGTGGTAAAGAATCCACCTGCCAGTGCAGGAGATACGTGTTCAGTCCCTGAGTCTGGAAGATCCCCTGGAGAAGGAAATGGCAATCCACTCCAGTATTCCTGCCTGGGAAATCCCATGGACAGAGGAACCTGGTGGGCTACAGTCCATGGGGTCTGAAAAGAGCTGGGGATGACTTGGCGACTAAACAACAAAGAATAGTGTCTGAACATTGTCAGGACTCAGTGACTCTTTGGGCATGGAGTGAATGGATGTATATAGAGAGAACCAAGGCTGATGGAAACCCAACAGATGGAGCCAACAGCTCCATGTGTGGGTGGGTGAGTAGGGGGTCACTGGGTCGGGGGTAAGGGTCATTGGGTAAGGTGACATGGGAAGTGGGACACACAGGAGGAGCAGGCAGTTTTCAGGGGAAGAAAGCGGGAATGTAGTCCCAGGAAGAGCGCCTAGACCGCCAGGGGCCCACTGTTGACGGCAGCGGAGGAGAAATTCTGTGCGGAGGGAGAGTGCCCTGTGCTGTGACTGGGGCCACTCATCCAGCTGGGAGCTGGGAGCTGGGAGAGAAGCAGGTGGTGGCGGAGGGGGAGAGCGGGCCGCTCCCTGTGAAGTGATGATGAGCCTGGACTCTGGAGCCAGCCCAGCTGGGTTCACATCCCAGCCCTGATAGCAGACCTTGTAAGTCACCGTTTGAGGTGCTGTAAAACCATCACACGGGACCTCAGAGCACCGCGCGGGGGTGTTTCCAGAACACAAGTTGGTGCTCCAGAGAGACTCGGGCTTCAATCCTGGTCCTCCCAGGCCCCAGCCTGCATAAGACACTGGATAATCTCTTTTGGCCTCAGTTCCCATCCCTAAAATGAGAACAATAATCCCTAATTCACAATATCTTTGTAACTATGCGGTGAGATGATGTATGTGAAGCACTTACCTAGGTCTGGCTTGGTACTCGGTCATGGTTGTCAAGGCAACGAGCCTGCTGAATCCAGTGGCATCAGGAGTGTTGGGAGCGAACTTGCTCTTTAAGCTCTTGGCGGGCCGCAGGGGTTCTCCAGACATCTGCTGGCCTGCCAGGACCCATGCCTCTGCTCAGAGACTCTTCCTCCAGCCGGCTCCTTCCTTTAGGTCCTTAGAGGGCCATGCCCCCTCCTGCCTCTGGGCCTTTGCACATATCGACTCCCCTGTCTGGACTATTCCTGCCTCTTTCACCTCATTAACTGAGACTCATCCTGGCTCAAGGTTCACTTCCTCCTTCTGGACCCTCCGTCTAGATCATTTTCAAAGAAGTGTGTTCCTTGACCTTGAATAGTTTATCTCATGAGTGTGTGCTTAGCTGCTCAGGCCTGTTTTACTCTTTGTGACCCCATGGACGGTAGCCCACCAGGCTCTTCTGTCCATGGGATTTTCCAGGCAGTAAATACTGGAGTGGGTTGCCATTTCCTCCAGGGGATCTTCCTGACCCAGGGATTGAACCCACATCTCTTGCATTGGGATCTCCTGCATTGTCAGGCAGATTCTTTACTGCTGAGCCACCTGGGAAACCTTCGCTTATGTCAGGTAATGACTGTGCATCAATCATAGTCATTAACGTATTATTATAGCTCTCCTTATAGATTGTAAGCTTCAGCAGGGTAGGGACTGTGTCTGCTTTGTCTCTGGACTGTAGACAGTCCCTGGTGAATAGCAAGGTCTCCGTATATAGGAAGAATGACTCGGTGAAGGCAGAGGAGACACACACCACTGTAGTGACCTTGTCTCATTCTTACCCTGTCTCTCCCCAAACAAGACTGGGAAGACTGAGAGAGGCGCCTTAACTGTGACCCTCACAGCCTTAGGAGGGATGCCGGTTCTTTTTAAATTTACAGCAGCAACAGCAACAATAAATAACACATACTCAGTGCTCTAGTTGCTATGCTAAGTACTATGTAGACATTACTTCATTTAATTGAAACGTCATTATTATTGAGTGAGAAAAGCAAGAAGCCGAGAAATGTGTATAATCCAATCCAATTTTAAAAAGATAAACAATGTCAACGCCCCACTCTATATGTAAATGTGTATGTATGGGAGTGTGTAATTTTATGTTTACATATGGTTTATGAGCAAGAATAAAGATATGGAAAGATATAAACTAGATTGTTAATATGGGTTACCTAGGGGTGTGTGTTGGCTAGTTGTAAGTTTGGGTGGGTGAGGTGGTGAAGTGGGGGGAATAAAGGCAAGTGAAAACGGGGAAAGTAGAAAGTAAAATTGCACTTTAAAACTCGGCATGCATAATAAGACTGTACTTTACGTATTCATGCAAGATGGTATATGAATGTGTATGTAAAAAGAAATTTAAAAGTTGTTCCAGAAAAAAGTACTAGATGCTGGCAAGGGTGCAGTGTGATGGGCACTTTTGTAAACTGCCGGTGGGAGTGTAAATTGTTACAAACTCTTTGGAAAGCAACTCGGCAATACATTATCAACAGCCTTAAAAATATTCATGTGTTTGGACTCGAGTACTCACTTCAAAGAATTTACCCTGAAGAAACAACCAGTTGCAGTCAACCATTTATGTATAAGATGCATAGCATTCTTGATAACAGAGGGAAAAACGGGAATAAACTAAATAGCCAACAATAAGAGAGAGGTGAAACAAAACATTATATCAGAAACTCAATTGCAGTCTCACGACAGTTCTGTAGACAGGATGACTCTTAGCATCTCCATTTTACAGACGGAGGAAACAAAAGCTTAAAACGGGAAGCAGGGACTTCCCTGGTGGTCCGGTGGCTAAGGCTCCGCACAGTCAGTGCAGGGGCCTGAGTTCAGCCCATGGTCAGGGAACTGTTACTAGATCCCACGTGCCACAACTAAGAGTCTGCATGCCACAACTAAAGATCCCACATGCTGCAACTAAGACTGAAGATCCCATGTGCTGCAACTAAGACCCAAATAAAGAAATAAAATAAACAGATATTTTTTAAAAAAGAAGAGGAAGCAAGTTGGCCATAGTCACCTGACAAGTAAGTGGTGCAGCAGGTTTCCAACCCCTATGCACTCACGAAAACGTGAGAGTTCCTGCCTTATGGGTATACTTGCCAACAGGGTGCATATCTGCTGTTCAAGTTCTCCTTCTGGAGAAGGTTGTACAGCGCATGCTCCAAACCCTTGACACCTTGAGTTGGGACCTGTTGGACCATAGCGAGTGGAGGAGCCCCTGAAGGATCATCACAATGATTTCACTTTCTTTTTAACAAAATAGTATACAGAAGCCTTAAGCCAGCACCAGATGGCACAGAGTTAGCACTCACAATAAACTATAGATTGTAAGTCACATCATCATTTTTCCTTGGTTAGAGAAGCAGTTAGAAAACTAGGTCTTTTTCTTCTTCGTGATTCCAATATCTTCTCTCTGGGTTAGCTGGGAAATTGCCCTCTTAGTGGCAGCGTATGGGAGCATTAAGAGCCAAAGCTTTGGAGACAGATCTGAGTGTGAATTCTGGTATTGCCTCTCAGCAGCTGTGTGATTTCAGACCAATTATTACCCTATCTCTGAGCCTCGGTTTCTCCTCTGAGCCTCTTTGCCTGAGTCGCAGATTTGCAGTGAAGATGAAACTAGATGTCAGGTAATAAGTGCTTAACATAGTTCTTGTGTTGCAGAAGGTATTTATTAAGTGTTAGGGTGCTTGCCTTTCCAGTTGGAAGGTATATTCTTTAGTTGAAACCTTGCTGAGTGGCACTATTTTGTGAGCGGTTTTAGGCCAGGTTGGACCAGGCCGTACCAAGCTGTAAACAGGGCTGGGGTGCAGACATCATGGCTGGGACTTCACCCTGGGTTAGAATTTAAAGTGCCATGTGGGGTGGCCGGGAAAGCAGTGTGGGCCTAGGTTGGGCACGGAAGATTGCAGGCAGGTTTTGAGGCTGATGTTTTGCTTTTGGTGGTACCTAGAGGCCATAGCTGATAAAAGACCAGTAAGAGAGTCTGGGCATGAAAGATAAAAAGGAGAGATGTGAGGTTTGGATAAAGACTTGCTGTTAAGAGTGCTCAGATACATCCCAGGTGAAAGGAGCTTAGCAGGCCTTGAGGAAAGTAGCACGGTTTCAGTCACTTTTTTTCTTGTAAAGTCATTTGACCTTGGTTGCCCTAGTGTCTTTACTTCCAGAGGTGTAACCAGGTCCAGGCTGTGGAGTGGGATGAAGAGATACAATTGATGAATGGATGAGAGGGTGGATGAATAGGATAGTAGTGACGGTTGGTGGATGGGTGGGTGAGATGGAAAGCTAGATGGGCTGGGTAGGCATTTGGGATGGATGGACAGAGGGGTGGGCTACTATATGGAGGTGGTGGTGAATGCACAGATGGCTAGAATAGAAAGACGGGGATTGGTTGCCAGATGGTAAAGTGGAAGGAGAGATGGGGCAGATAGGGTTGGTGAATGGATTAGATGAATAAATGGAAAGATGGTTGAATAAATGAAAGATGGTTGAATAAATGGAAGGACTGACTTGGTAGATTATACAGATGAAGTGTGATGGTTGAATGAAAAGACTGAGGGATTGGGTGATGAGGAGACTAGTGGAGTGGGTAGATTTAAGAGTGTTTGGATTGGAGAAGGAAATGGCAGCCCACTCCAGTATTCTTGCCTGGAGAATCCCATGGGCAGAGGAGCCTGGTTAGCTACAGTCCATGGGGTCGCAAGAGTTGGACACGACTTAGTGACTAAACCAAGAGTGTTTAGATAGATGAATGGATACAAGAATGCACCCAGGGATGTATGGATAGAAGGATGATTAGATAATGGATGGATCAGGGCTTTGGTAATTTATTGCTCAAGCAAACCCATGTGGAGACTGTGTGGTCAGAAGCGGAGACACAGGCTGAATGGGGAGAATCAAATATCTTGGCTTCTTAGAGGGAATGCCTGGGGATAGGAACCTGGTCTCCTCTGCATCATTCTCCTTGTCAGTTCCCATGATGTCCTTTGTGAAAACTCTATATCAGGTCTAGACACTGAAACATTCTCATTCACATGCCTCTGTGTCTCTTCTAATGCGCACACGGAGTCTTTACTGCCTCTGACATGCAAATAACGAGATATGTCCACACTGGCGTTGACACTCCTGTGTAATTTGTAATGGAGATGGTCTGTCTGTTCTCTGCTGGAAACGGAATGAGATTCAGTGACTAATGGTCCACAGCACACCCAGCTGGGGTGGACCAACAGAAAGGAAAATCAAGTGGCCCAGGGACCCTTGCCTTGTTCAATGAATGTGGGATTTTTACTCTTTATTAAATGAGTAAAATATTTTGAGGGGCACCAGTTCAGTGCAACAGAGTTTTTATTGTTCTTTATCAAAGCAACCTGGAGGGCTGAAGAAAAAACCCAGAAGATGCCTCCTGGGATCTCAGGTGGGGGACTGAATAGTCCCCAGGATATAGTTACTTAGATGGTCTGCATTTCCTCTTCTCTCAACCAGGCTGCTTACTTGCTCTGTTTGCTGTAATTTAATTAGTTATAACTACTTTCCATTACTATGAACGTGGTATATCCTCAGGGCAGAAATTCAAACAACATAGAAGGGCATCTGGCGAAAAAGGTCTTCTGCTCACTGCAGGTCCCCAGTCCCGCTTATTCTAGAGATTTTCAAATTCATAAGTAGAAATACGATGTAAATTCTTTACATCTCACACAAATGGGATTATTCTGTGTATCAAGTATACTATCCTACACTATGCTTTTTCTCTTGACAGTATCTCTTTATACAGCTTTCTAGGTTGGCATGTATTGATTCATCTCATTCTTATTATGATTGCAGAGATTTTCACAAATTACCAGAAATGATTCCATCAGTCCCATATTATTTAGGTGTTTTCTAGCTTTTGGCTCCCCCAAATAACACCACGGTAAAGTAGTTGTGTGTGTGTGTGTGTGTGTGTGTGTGTGTGTGTGTGTGTGTGTGTGTGCAGGTGCAGGAGAGAAAGTGATTTCAAAATGAATGAACGAGTCTATATAGAATGGATTTGGTGCCTCAACAGATATATACATTTATGCTCATAAAAGTGCCAGATGACGTTAAATGCTACCAATAGAACTGGAGAGTTTTTGGTTTCTCTACATATTAGAGTGCACCAGAATCACCAAGAGGGCTTGCAAAAGTACGGATTTCTGGGCCCAAAAGTTTTCTGATTCAGTAGATCTGAAATGGAGTATGTCTGGTATAAGATAGAGAATTTGCATTTCTACCAAGTTCACAGGTGAGGCTGGTATGCTGGTCCAACAACTACTGCTCTATACCTTTTCAACAACTTTTTAAAAATTGCCCTTCTGATGTATATCAGGTATCTCATTAATGCATTACTTTAATCATAAATAAAATTGATCATTTTTCAGGTTTCCTAGTTACTTTATCTCTTCTCATTCAGATTGTCTGTTCATGAACTTTCCTCATCTTGCTTGTTTTTTAAGGCATTGTTTGTAGTTTTCTTTTTGATTTATAAGAACTTTTTGCATATAAAGGACATTGGCTCTTTATTTGTGGTCGTATGCCAAACCTTTTTCTCCATTCGGAGTTTGTCTTTAGGCTCTGTGATTCCTTCCTTCATCCGTCCCCTCTTCCCCATCCCTTCCTTCCTTCCTTTCTTTGCTTGTACATCCAGAGGTTCTATGTTTTAATGCAATCAGATTTGTCCATTTGTTTTGCCTTCTAATTTTGCATTATACTTAGAGAAAGATCTTTATCACTTGAAATTATATAGATGTTAACAATGAATCTGTGTTAATGCTTGTTCTTTTTTTGCTTCTAATCTAATTTAGGGCAGCAAGTGTTACTATGGCAGTGTCATAATCACTTAATTGAAAATGAAAATGTGAAGTCTTCACATTTCTGAATTAACCTGAAGGGATCTTTTCAGCCTCTATATCCCTCGGGTCTGTAAGAGGGAAAAGAAACTCTCATTTGATGATTTCCTCCTCTTCAGGCTATTGCTGTGATAAGTTGAGATTAAAAAAAAAAAAAGTTTGAAGTTTGAGGGCAAAGTGTGTAGGCTGTTTTCAGACAAACAGATGCTTGCAAAGTGAGAGGGCACAGGCAGAACTGTAGAGGCCACAGGCATGAGGCACCAGGGCCAGCGAATCTCCCTCCCGAACTGAGAGTCTGACGCCAGAGCCACCCAGGCTTCCCTGCACACTCGTGCCCCTGGACATGCCTTGTTCCACTGATCTGCTTCCCATTGGAAAAGAGGACCGGGAATGAGGAATACTGAAGCAGCCTTTTTATACAACCTGTAATAAAGTATGCATCGATAAACGTGGGCTGACTGAATTAATGGAGCCATTATGATTTTGAAAGGCTTGCCTTTTCTATTATTCCACTTCATGCACAGGGTTTTGGAGGTCCTGGATGCTGAGACAGCATCCTTAAACCAGCCATTGTACCAGCTTCAGAGGAACTGCCAGTCTAGTGGACAGCTCGATATGGTCACGAGTGGTACATGTATAAGGGAGAGAGGAGCTAAAGGAAGATGCTAGGTTGTACAAGAGCAAGGACCACATCATATCTATCATTCTGTTCCGGCACCTAGCACACAGAACCTGACATGTAGGGGCTCAACCAATGTCTGATGATTGAATGAGTGAATCTGAGGGAGAAGAGGAGGGAGCAAGTACTGGGGCTCAGGGAGGTAAAAGAGGAAGAGATATTTGAGTCTTAACAGAAAGAAGTATTACAGAAAAAAGTGGGCAATAAGCAAGGCGAGTCTCTGTGGGTGCCACCCACTGCTCATTGGGGCTCAGGATGGATTCTGTAATGTCACTTGGCAGGGGTGAAGGTGTAGACTGTATTGGGGAAAGAGAACAAAGTCAGGGTCAGCAAGAGGGGCCGTGTCTAATGTTGGTGCTGTGTCTGACATCAGTGGGGGTCTGTATTGCAGAAGTGGGGCACCCCTGTCTGTTGCTCTTCTTTCTTACAGGCCAAGCACATGAGCTGCCTTTTCAGTGAAGGGACAAGCTGCTTGGGAGTGGGCTGTCTATAAGATTTGTCTGGGAAGGTCAACTGTCCCATACCTGGGGAATTTGCAGCCCATGGGAAGTTGGAGTGTCCCTTGTCCCTTGGGAAGCTGAGCTTGAGTGCTTCTGGTTCCTGCTAGCTCATGGTCCCAGAGGACCTTGAATGAGCACCCAGAGCTATTGTCGGAAAATCCTGATGCATGCATGTGTGCTGAGTCTCTTCAGTCATGTCCTACTTTTTGTGGACAGGCTCCTCTGTCCACGGGATTCTCCAGGCAAGAATACTGGAGTGGGTTGCAGTGCCCTCCTCCAGGGGATCTTCCTGACCCAGGGATTGAACCCACGTCTCTTACATCTCCTGCATTGGCAGGCGGGTTCTGTACCACTAGCTGCACCTGGGAAGCCACGAAAATCCTGATGCTTGTGTCATATTGGGGAAGGGTACTGTAGACTGAGAGCTGAGCTTGTGCGAAGACTGAGAGGTGCACCCTGGCCCATCTAAAACTCAGAAGGACGTTTTAGGCCTGGAAGGGAATGAGCAGCTTGGTGACGGTGGGCTCCCTGGGCACACCTTTCCCCACTCTGGGCTCACTCCCAAGGAGGCCTGGGCTGGGCAGCTATGAGTAGGAGCGGGGTGAGTCTGCCATTCCAACCTGCTCTTCACTTCCTGCCATTCCTGGAGGTGGGCAGCTGGGTGCTGGGGTGGAGTCGAGGGAGAAGGTTCAGGATGCTGAGGCTCTGCCTGGTCTGTACCTAGTTTCGAAGAAGACAGGATAGAGACAACCCCAGGCCAGGCTGGCCTGTGTAAATACCTTGCAAGATATATGCACCCATCCGTTTATTTGAAAGTTGAAGACATGCTCTCCACCACTTCCCTGCCCAGCCTGTCCCCACCACTGCCCCACTGGAGCAGGCAGAGCTGTGACTCCAGGTCAAGTAAAGCTGTGGGCTTCCTCCCCCAGTGGCTCAGTGATAAAGAAAATGCCTGCAGTGCAGGAGACACAGGAGACAGGGGTTCGATCCCTGGGTCGGGAAGATCCCCTGGAAGAGGGCAAGGCAACCCACTCCAGTATTCTTGCCTGGAGAACCCATGGATAGAGGAGCCGGAAGGGCTACAGTACATGGGTCACAAAGAGTCAGGCACGACTGAAGTAGCTGAACACACGTGCAAGTACCACTTGGCTCTCATCCGGTACTGCCACTAGCCGGCTGTGCCACCTGGGGCAAGTTACTGACTTTCTGCATCTCAGTTTCCTCATCTATAAAGTGGGGTTATAACAGCCCCTCTGTCACAAGATGGTCAGGAAGGTGAAATGAGAACATGTACTTGGAAAGACTTAGCACATCCAAGTGCTTAAAATGTTTGCTAACATGAAGCATCCATTGGTGAAGTCAGAGGTAGGGAGATGCTGGGGAAGGGGTGCAAAACTCTGGGCAGAAAAGGACAGGTGCCATCTCGCAGGTATACGTTGATGGAACACCTACTGTGTGCTGTATCTAGTGGGTAGGTACATAAAGGAGAATCAAACCACACCGGTTCTTGAGTCTTGGGTAGGATGCTTTGTCCTTTAAACCAGGAGTCTAGTGCTGTGGATTCACAGAGGTGCGGCCCAGGGAGGGTCTCCTGGGGCGCTGGCCTTTGAAAACATTACTCACAGAGAGTAGAAACGTGGCCTCTGTAGTCTGGAGTCACAGAGAAGGCTTCTTGAGAGAGGATCCCATGGATGGGTGGGGGGTAGGAGGTAGTTAGACGGCAGAGAGGGCTTTAGGGTAGAGGTGGAGCAGGGTGGGTCCTTAAAACCCTCTTTGTCTCTCCTTGGTGCAAACAGCGCCCTGGTTGCTCTGCGGACTTCTCCCCTGTGCTCACCAGCATTGCTTCTTCACGCAGCACCCAGAGAGAGAGCCGGAAATATGCAGATCCGATCAGACGAGGTCACCCCTCCCCCCACGCGCACACAGTTCAAACCATCCCGATTTAATCTGGTAGACGAGATCTGCCCGATCTCGTCTCCCACCACTCTGGCTGGCTTCTCTCCACCAGGAATGCTGGCCTTCTTGCTGTTACCTTGAAAAACAACAAGCTTGTTCCTGTCTCCAGGCATTTCTGCCTGTTCTTCTCCCCAGAGATGTGCCATGGCTGACTCTTACTCCCCGATTCGGTCTCTGCTCCAGTGTGATGCCCTCGGGGGTGGAGCACCCCAGATGAAGCTCTGCCCCACCACCTTCTTCCTCACTCTGATCACGCTCCCTCCATCATTTGCTTATCGTTTACTTGTCTCCATCTGTCCCAGCACTAGAAAACGAGCTGTGTGAGGATGTCATAGGCGATTTGCACCACCAGTTGCCTACAGCAGACTTGCCACACAGTGCTTAGTAAATAGTTAGCCGCTGCATGAATGAAAGGCACAAGGGTGAGTGGAAGGGAAAGAGTGAGTGGTAATCAATGCTTATTGAGTCCCTTGTGCCTGGTGTTGTACATCCATAATCTCATTTAACCTTCCCAGCAGGCCTGTGAGGGAGCTATTATTATCCTTCCTTACAGATGAGGGAGCTGAGGCTCAGAGAGGGTGAGCAAAGTGCCCAGTGTCCCACAGCCAGCAAGTGGCAGAGTGAGGTAGTGAATTCAGGTCTTTTTGACTTCCTAGGCTGAGCTTGTCCTCACCCCTGTGCTGCGGGATGCTTGGTGTGTGTATGCTGGGAGCAGGGAGTAGGTCTGAGTGGCCCTGGAAAGTGTGTGTCTGCAGTGGTCGGAGTGGGGCAGTGCAAATTAGATTGTAGCTGTCATTGTTGCTCTGTGACTAAGTTGCACCCGACTCTTTGGGACCTCTCGAACTATAGCACTCCAGGCTTCCCTGTCCTTCTCTGTCTCCTGGAGTCCACCCAAACTCATGTCCTTTGAGTTGGTGTTGCCATCCACCATCTCCTCTGTCACCCCTCTTCTCCTCCTGCCCTCAGTCTTTCCCGGCATCAGGGTCTTTTCCAATGAGTCAGCTCTTTGTAGGTCTCGTGGGCTCTTCTAAGTTCCCCCATACTTACATGCATCCTTCTGTGGATTCTCATCTCTGTGTGTAAGCAGAGTTTCACCAGACACACACAATAGTCGGCCACTTACAAACATCACAGCAGGTGGAAGAGACACTCAGAACCTTGCACTGATTCTTTCAGGAGACTGCGAGGGCCTTGGTGGAGGGAGGGGGCCCACTGAGCCCTCCATCGGGATGGTGGAGGGACAGCCTGGGAGTGTGGAGCACGCACCCCTGTACCAAAGAGTTCTGTATGTGGTAGAGCCATGTGAGCAAGTGTGTGTATGGGTGAGGGAATGTGCGTGTGTATGTAGTGGACATGGACATTTGTGTCTGGAGATGCCAGTTGTGCCAGTGAATTCTGTGTGCAGAGGGTCTTGCACAGCTTGGGTCCCAGCTCCCAGCTCTCAATTCTAGCAGTGGATCAAGCGTTGACCTTGAAGTTGCCCTCCCAGACACACCTGAGGGCTTTTGTCCCACCTCCAGCTAGCTATTCAGTGACCCAGGATGGGAGTCTGTGTGCGGCAACCATGCCTGGCAATGGCCAGGGCCCAACCAGGCCAGCTGCTGCGCAGAGCACACTGGGCTGCTTGGGTACTTCGGAACAGTGGGGGCCTGGTGCATCGAGCTCAGCAGAACCAGGTCTATGCGCCTCTGCTTGAGCTTCAGCCCTCCTGGAACATACGACCTCTCTTTCAGTGGTGGGGGTGGTTGTTCAGTTGCTAAGTTGTGTTTGATTCTTTGTGACCCCATGGACTGCAGGACACCAGGCTTCCATGCCCTTCACTATCTCCCAGAATTTGCTCAGACTCATGTCCATTGAGTCGGTGATGCCATCCAACCATCTCATCCTCTGTCACCACCTTCTCCTCCTGCCTTTAATCTTTCCCAGAGTCAGGGCCTTTTCCGGTGAGTCGGCTCTTCACATCAGGTGGCCAGAGAATTGGAGCTTCAGTTCAGCATCAGTCCTTCCAATGAATATTCAGGACTGACTTCCTTTAGGACTGACTGATGTGATCTCCTTGCAATCCAAGGGACTCTTAAGAGTCTTCTCCAACACTTCAGTTAAAAGCATCAATTCTATGCCACTCAGCCTTCTTTATGGTCCAGTTCTCACATCTATACGTGACTACTGGAAACACTAGAGCTTTGGCTTTTGGGTGGAGCCCCTGCCTAACCTGCTGCCTTGGAGCCCACACTGTGAGTGCCTTCTGGGGGAGGAGGGGGCAGGGGATACCCTCAGACCCCCGCAAAGCAGCCCTGCCTGTGGGTCCAGGCTTCAGAGGACATGATGCCCTAGTTTCCATGAGTTTCAAAAGCTTTTCAGGCCTCAGATTCTTCACTCTCAGAAGCTTCCAGAGCTTCTGGCAGGGGTCTGCTGCCTGGACTTTATTTCTGCCTCTGAGTTATCGGTGCTGAATCTCGAGCAGAGAAGCCCTTGAGCCGGTCTAGACTGAGCTCCAAGTCCAAAGAGAACTCGGGAGAAAGGTTGTCCATGCCCTGGTGTGGAGCAAACGTGGAGCCAGGCAGCAGCTGAGGAGGTGGTGGGACATGCTGTTTCTCCGGAGACACAAACCAAGAACGCAGCCAAGGGCAAGCTGAGGTCATGGCTGGCGAGTGCAGGCAGAGGAGAACCTGGGAACCAGAAGGTGGAGGAGGCTGATGATGGAGCAATAGCAATGCCCAGCCGGGCAAGTCCTCTTTAGAAACTGGAGACTTCCCGTTCCAGCAGCCCCTTCCTTCTGGGTCCACCCCTTGAATGAGTGTCCCCCGGGACCCTCCACCTTTAGTCCTCTGCTGCCCCAGCTCCCCACAGTCGGCCCAGGGCGAGCTGCCCCTTCCTTTCTTGGGCTGTAAATCCTGTGGCCACTGTGTCCTAAGACCTGCCCAGCTTTGCTATCCTTTCGACTGCCAGGGCAGCCCCTGACTTCATCCTGAGAGTGGCCATTCCAAGACACAGATTCCCAGGTGTGTCACATGGATGACCCGACCGGAACCCCACTGAGAACATCCAGATGCCAAGAATGGGCTTCTCCCAAGTCCTGCATCCCTTCCTGCCTGTCACCTGCCTCGGCGGCCACTCCTCCCGTCCCCCTGCTCCCTGGGGGAGCAGACGGGGGTCACTCCAGGGGTCCCCAGTTCCCAGGCCTCTGATCCTGCCCTGCCTCTCTCCCTGTCACCCATGGAGTCGGTTCTTGTCTCCCCTCCATTGCTCCCATGTTATTTTTCTTCTCCACTGACTTTACTCTTTTAACTGTGTTCCGAATAACAAAGGGGCTCTCTGTGGGCCAGGAACTCCTCTGGCTCCTGCCCTCTCCTTCTTCCATTTAAGTCTGAGCTGCTCCCAATAGCCACACTCAGTCTCCACTTCTTCCCAGTTAACTCGCGCGGGGCCTGAGTGATCGGTGGCACTGACAGCCTTCGTCACGAGGCTGGGGACGCGCGGTTCTTCTAGGCTCCCAGGCCACGTCCCTCTTTTTATTGGTGCCTTTCCTGCCCCTGAGCTGGTCTTGGTCCGCGTGTCTGCCTCTGTCCCTGCCGCCCCTTTTTCTCTCTTTCCCTCTCCTCTTCTGTCTCCCTCTTTCTTGAGCTCTCTCACCGGGACTGCCTCTGTGTGTGTGTGTGTGTGTGTGTGTGTGTTTCTATCTGCCCGTCTCTCTTCTGCCCATTTTCCCTTTGAGTCTCTGGTTTTCTCTTTGTCTTTCTGTCTTTCTACCTTCCCCTGGGGTATCGGGCCATACATGGTGTGATGCTGAGGGGCCCAGTGGGTCCCGAGATGCCCCCTTGAGAACCTCT
Organism: Capricornis sumatraensis; assembly: GCF_032405125.1. NCBI lineage: Eukaryota > Metazoa > Chordata > Mammalia > Artiodactyla > Bovidae > Capricornis > Capricornis sumatraensis. The sequence goes on from NC_091070.1 coordinate 212,295,224, forward strand.
CCTGGGGTCTGGACGGGAGCAGCACAGGTCTGGCTGTTCCGGGACCTGGCACGGTGTCCCCCTCTCCCGCCGGAGGCAGTGCCCTCCAGGCATCAGTGGGGGTGGGAGAAAGTCCATCTCCGTGTGGCTCTGCGGAGGTGTGCAAACGGCAGGGGCCTGGAGCGCCTCCAGTTAGTGTAATTACATTCTCCCTGCTGACAGTTCCCACCATGGTCTCAATTGCATGTGACATTCTTATTAAATAACTTCACCCGTAACTAGTAATAATAACACAGTCCTTACTTCCTGACCTAAATTGCTCAATGCTATTTTGGTGAGCAGTAGCGGTGCTGCAGGGCTTCTGCAGCACGGCCTGCCAGATCGCCACCATCACATATACACACACGCACACACACGCGTGCATGGCTGGGGGAAGATGGGAAGGATGTGTGCACCGCCTGTGCACAGCCTATATGCATGAGCCTGGGAGCGGCCGGGAGGGCTGCCCCCACTCGCCAAAGCAGGGCACCCTGGATGCCCGATGGCCCAGCATCCCCGGCAGGAGTGACTCTACCTAGCCTCGTCACAGAGCAGTGATTCGGCTTCCAAAGGACTGCCTGGTTCTCTGTCCATTTCTCTGCCTTGTTCCAGCCTCTGTGCCTTCACAACTTCCTTCCCCTGCCTCTGGAGTCTCCTTCCTTCCCTTTTCCTCCAGGTGGAATTGGTGGAACTGTATTCATCTCTTAAGGCTCAGTGTTGATGTTACCTCTTCCAAGACGCCATCTCTGATTCCAGCATAGCGCCATTCATCACCCGCTGAGTTGTTCTGCTTCGTTCTGGTCTGGCACTATGTTCTAATTTTGTTAGCTGGAGATGGGATTGTCTTTTGAGCAGCTGTTGTTTAGTTGCTAAGCCGTATCTGACTCGTTTGTGATCCTGTGCACTGTACCCACCAGGCTTCTCTGTTCATGGGAGCTCCCAGGCAAGAATAGTGGAGTAGGTTGCCGTTTCCTTCCCCAGGGGATCTTCCCGACCCAGGGATTGAACCCGCATCTCCTGTATTGGCAGGTGGATTCTTTACCACTGAGCCACCAGGGAAGCCCATTTATCTAAAGGCAGGGACTCACTCATAGCCATTTCTGATGATGGACCCATCCGCTCCCATAACAAGGCCCCCCGAGTGTTTACTGAATGGAAGTAGACTTAGGTTTATGGGGAGGGGGCTGGGGCTGGGGACTGAGAGCTGGGGGTGGTAGGCTTTTCCACTTGCTGGGCTCCTAGTCTTTGTTTTTATTTTCCATCTTGACAAAAAAATGTGAGGTGTTCACTCTCGCAGAACAAATAGAACTGTGACTTCGGTTTCACAATTTACGGGGCTGATTTTGTCTGCTTTTGACAGTTCTGTCGTGTTCCTGACAGTTACGATTTGGTTTCTCTCTGGGACCTCAGGATGATAAGTTGGGATGCCAAGCCTGCATTGATCCATGGGGGGAACATACAGCCCCTTTGGATTTCTCCCTCTGGAGTGCTTATGAATTTGGAGTCCTGAGCAAGCCAGGGGAGGAAGAATGGGGAGGCCACGTGGCCATGTGAGCATGTGTGGATGACTGTGCTGGGAGAGGGGTGTCACCTGGATCGTCTGACCCAGGTGGCATCAGAGGACAGAAGCAGTGCCCACCTAGACGTCCCCACACTTCCTCCCTACAGCTGCCTAGTCTTCTAGAGGACTCCCCTGCCCTTCTGTGTCCTCTCCACCCTCCCCAGTCCACCCATGAGTCTGCAGCACGTCTTCCAAGCTTGATGTGAGCTTTCGAACCGAGGGATCATGGCTGATTTCTCCCTGGATCCTTAACATGCAACCTGTGACCTCAAGAAGCGTCAGCGCGTGTGTGCCGAGTGCGTGATGATCGGGTGAATGAATGAACGGTTCTGTCTTCTGTAGCCTGTTGTTTTCTCCCCTGACCTCAGCATGGACTGTTGAGTCTATCTTAGATTTGAATCCTAGGTCCCCCACTCACTAGCTGAGTGATTTTCGAAGGTTCTTTTGAAAAACTAGTTTCCATCTATAATATCAAGAACAGAATCCAAGCCTGCCTGCATTGTTGTTGAGGTGAAATGCACGAGGGGTCATATAGTATGGAGTGGTTAAACGCATGGACTCTGGGCTCAAACTGCCTGGGTTCACATTCTTACTCGACTGCTTCCTAGCTGTGTGACTTTGGGCTACTGAGTCTCTGTATATCAGTCTACGTACATGGAGTGAGAGTGGTGCCTACTTCTCAGGGCTGTTGGGAGGATTATATGAGACAAAGTATTTAAAGCAGGAGCCGGCATATAGCGGGTGCCCAGGTCATGTGTGACAGAGCGTCTTGGCTGAATCATAGCTGAGATTCAGACATAAAAGTATTTAGGAGCCAGGCTACACCCTTTCTAATAGGGTGTTCTGTCCCCTGCTCAGATGTCTCCTTACATCTCATGAAGTTTTGGGGGTTACTCGCCACATCCTGGTTTGCACGGGGTTTAGTAATTTCATGAGGAAGAAATTGAATCCTGAGCACAGATGGGGTTTATATATATGTAGACCCCAGTCCAGTGGGTGGGGGGACCTTCATGAGTATTAAAGTGCTGGGTGAGATAAAGTGGCACCAGAGAGAAACTTTACCTTGAATGAGTAAGGGGCCAGACAGGGCTCCGTAGGTTGAGAGTTAAGAGAAAGCAGGGGTTTTGAGTCAGGGACTATCAGATACATATCCAGACTTTGTCAATGTCTCCTGGGAGGCAAAATCTCCCACAGCTGAGAACCATTGTTCTACTAGACCTGGAGAGGATGACAGCTCTCTCCCAGTTGGAAAGAGAAGTGAGAAGGGAAGTCAGGAGGTGGGGAAACACAGGAAGGTTCCTTCCAGCTGTCTAGGAGTGTTCACGCTCTTGCACATGCCAGAGCAGGGTGGGCCAGTGTCAACACGAGGCTCTCAGCAGACTCTCGGCAGCAGTAGTGAAGTTTCAGTGGCCCGGAGGCAGTCAAGGGAGGGCACAGCGGCTGCGTGAGAGCAGTGGCTCTGCTTGCACGAGAGTTAGCTCCCTTGGAGAGTCCTTGGAGCCCTGATTCTCAGCCTGGGCTGAACCACTGCTGGGGTCCCACTTCCAGAGTTCTGATTTACATGGTCTGGGTTGGGGGTGGGGGTGGGTCTGGGCATTGACTGGAAGTCCACCAAGCTTCTCTAGTACCATGAAGTTGAGAACCAGCCATCGTAATCTAGGCTTTGCATCAATATCACCTGGCAGCTTGTTAGAAATGCAGATTCTCAGGCCACACACAGCCCTTGTGGTTGCCCAAGTGGTTTGCACATAGTTGAAAGTCTGAGAAGGAGTGATGTAGGATATGAAAAGTGGGAGAACTGACAACTTTTCAGTCTGGCCGGTAGAGTCTGTTGATTTAGCACCCTTTAGGAAAAGCAGTTACATCAAACTGGCAAGAGCTAGTGGACATAGTCTCCATTCTCTCATAAACCGGAAGGGACCAGGGCAGAGACCCTCTAGGGGATGGGTCTTCCCGATCCCTCATGCACTGCCCGCTGCTCTGGTTGTCCCAAGCCTAACCAAAAACCTTCTGGTCATCCTAGGCTGTTCTTGTCTTCCTTCTTCTCCTATTCTCTCTTTACCAAGAAGACTGGCAGATGCAGGGTAGATGCCCCAGGCTCCAGATGCCCCGTCTCTGGGGCCCCCATCTCCATAGTCATTCATCCATTCATCCACCAAGTATCCGTTGTCTTCTAGACTCTGAAGATCCAGTGATAAACAAGAAAGAAAAAAAAATTCCTGCCCACAGGTACCTTGCATGCCTGGCTATTTGCAGGCAATAAACAGATAAGTTAAGTAAATGTATACCATCGTGTTGGGTAGGGATAATCTCTCTGAAGAAAAATAAAGTATTAAATTGAATCAGTGGATCACTTTGAGTAGTGTGGCCATTATAATAATATTGAGTCTTCTAATTCATGAAAATAGGATGTCTTTCTGTTCATTGTGTTTAATTTCTTTCAGCAATGTTTTATAGTTTTCAGTGTGTAAGTTCTTTTTTTGTTTTTCCTCTTTGGAGTGTATTCCTAAGTATTTTATTCTTTTTGGTCTTGGATTTCATGTATAGAAACAATTTTTGTATGTTGATTCTGTATCCTGAAACTCTGCTGAGTTTGTTTATTTGCTGTAACAGGTGTGTGTGTGTGTGTGTCTGTGTGTGTGTCTGTGTGTGTGTGTCTGTGTGTGTCTGTGTGTGTGTGTGTCTCTGTGTGTGTGTGTCTGTGTGTGTGTGTCTGTGTGTTTGTGTCTGTGTGTCTGTGTGTGTCTGTGTGTGTGTCTGTGTGTGTGTGTATCTGTGTGTGTGTGTGTGTGTAGTCTCTGGGCTTTGGTACGTAAAAGGCTATGTCATCTGTGAACAGAGACAATTTTGCTTCTTCCCTTTCAGTTTGGATGTCTTTTATTTACTTCCTTGTCTAATTTCGCTGGCTAGGAATTTCAGTACCATGTTGAACAGAAGTGGTGAGAGAGGGCATTCTTGCCTTGTTCCTGATCTTGGAGGGAAAGCTCTCATTTTTTCCTCCATTGACTATAATCTTACTGTCAAGTTTTGCACATGCTTTTTATTATGTTGATGTAATTTCCTTATATTCCTAGGTATCTGTGTGTTTTTCTTATGAAATTTTGAATTTTGGCAATGATTTTTCTGCACTAACTTAGATTATCAGTTTTTTTTAAACCTTTGTTCTGTTGATGTGGGGTATTATGTAGTCATTTTTTGTATGTTTGTACAGTGATCATTTTTTGTATGAGCCATCTTTGTGCTCTAGGAATAAATCCCACTTGGTCATGGAATACGATCATTTTAATGTCTTGCTCACTCAGCTTGCTAGTATTTTTTTTTGAGCATTTTTTGCATCAATACTTAGCAAGAAGATTGGTCTTCTTGTCCTGTAGTATGTTTATCTGATTTTGACATCAAATCAAAATCATAGTGGGTCCTCATAAAATGAGTTTGTAGGAGTTCCTTCTTCAGTTTTTTGTAAGAATTGGAGTAGGATTAATGTTACTTCTTATTTAAATGTTTGGTAGAATTCTCCAGGGAAGCTGCTGGGTTGTGGGTTTCTCTTTGATGAGACATCTGCTGATTACTGATTCAACCTCCTTACTAGTTATAGGTCTGTTTAGACTTTTTAATTTATGATTCAATCTTGGTAGCTGTATGTTTCTAGAAATTATTCCTCTTTCCTAAGCTATCCAATTTGCTGACATAATTATTAATAGAAGTCTCTTTAATCCTTTTTATTTCAGTTGTGATGTCTCCTCTTTCATTTTGGATTTTTATATGAGTCTTCTCCCTATTTTCTTAGTCTGGCTAAGGTTCTGACAACTTTGCTGACCTTTTCAATAGGCCAGTTTTTAGTTTTGTCAATTTCTTCTACTGTTTTTCTATTCTCTATTTTTTTTTTAAATTACCATTTAATCTTCATTATTTCCTCCTTCTGCTAACCTTGGGTTTAACATGTTATTCTTTTTCTGTTGCCTTCTGGTATAAAGTTATGCTGTTGATTTGAAATCTTCTTTTTCACCGTAGGCATTTACTCCTGAAAACTTCCCTCTTAGCACTGCTTTTGCCGCCTCCCACAGTTTTGGTGTGTTGTGTTTTCATTCTCATTTATTTCAGGATGCTTTATAATTTCCCTTGTGATGCTTGTTTGACCTGTTGGTTGTTCAGTGGTGTATTATTTAATTTCCACACATTTGTTAATTTTTCAGTTTCCATTTGCCATTGATTTCTAATTTCATTTCACTGTGGTCAGAAAAGATACTCAGTATGATTTCAATTTTCCTTAATTTGTTAAGACTTGCTTTGTGCCCAACATGTGATCTATCCTGGAAAGTGATCTGTGTGTGCTTGTGAAGAATATTTATTCTGCTTTTGTTGGGTAGGGTGTTCTACATATGTTTCCCAGGCTTAATTCACCTATAGTGTTGTAATTAAGTACTTTCTTTATTGGACGTTGTTCTGGTTGGTCTATCCATTGTTGAAAGTGAGTATTGAAATCTCCTACTGTTACTGTATCATTGTCTGTTTCTCTCTTCAGTTCTTTCAGTGTTTGCTTCATATATTTGAGTGCTCTGCTGGTAGGTACATAGTATGTATATATTTAATTATTATATCTTCCTGGTGAATTGACCCTTTTGTTATTACATAATGTCATTTTTCTGTGTGTGTCTTGCGATAGTCTTTGACTTGAGGTTTATTCTGTCTGTATAAGTACGGTCATCCTTGATCTTCTTGGTTACCATTTGCATAGAATATATTTTTCCATACTTTTAGCATATGTATGTCCTTATATCTGAAGTGAGTCTCCTAGACAGCATATAGTTGGATATTGTTGTTTTTCCTATTCAGCCACTTTCTGTCTTTCAGCTAGGAAATGTAATCCATTTACATTTATAGTAATTGCTGGTAAGAGAATGGCTCGCTCTCACTGTTTTTTACATTGCTTCCTATGTGTGCTGCCAGTTACTTTGCCCTTTTCTCACTGTCGTCCTTGTTTTTCATTGATTTGTTTGCAGTGACATATTTTCATTCCTTCCTCATTTCATTTTGTTAATCTTCTGTAGTTACAGTAGGGATAACAAAATATCTTATAGTTAACACAATCTATTTTAAATTGATAAACCTCAATCACACACAAAACTCTGCTCCTTTACATCTCTCCTCCCAACTTCGTCATCAGTGTCTCAAATTATATTTATTTATATTTTGCATCCATTAACTCATTTTTATAGTCCTAGTTATTTTTATGTTTATCTTTTAAATTCTATATGAGAATTAAAACTGATTTTTTAAACTGCCATTATGCTAATGCAAGATTCTTTATTTTCTTTAAATTACAGTATTCTTTATTTTGTATATATTTATCTTTACTAGGGAGCTTTATGGAGAAGGCAATGGCAACCTACTCCAGTACTCTTGCCTGGAAAATCCCATGGATGGAGGAGCCTGGTGGGCTGTAGTCCATGGGGTCGCTAAGAGTCAGACACGACTGAGCGACTTCACTTTCACCTTTCACTTTCATGCATTGGAGAAGGAAATGGCAACCACTCCAGTGTTCTTGCCTGGAGAATCCCAGGGACGGTGGAGCCTGGTGGGCTGCTGTCTATGGGGTCGCACAGAATTGGACACGACTAGAAGTGACTTAGCAGCAGCAGCATCAGCAACAGCAGCAGTAGCAGGGAGGTTTCTAATTTTGTACTTCTGTGTAGCATTGCTTTGTACTGTCCTTTTGCGTGTGTGTGTGTGTGTGTGTGTGTGTGTGTGTGTGGAGTGCCTTTTCGTTTCAATTTTAAGGGCTCCCTTTAGCAATTCTTATAAAGCTGTGATGATGATCTCTTTCAGCCTTTGTTTTATCTGGGAAGGTTCTTGTTTCTCTTTCATTTTTGAAGGACAGTTCTGCCAGAAATGTCTTGGTTGGCAAGTTTTTTTCTTTTAGCACTTTTAATTATATCTTTCCATTCCCTTCTGGTCTGCAACATTTCGGCTGAGAAATCTGCTGACAATCTTATGAACTCCATTGTGCATAACAAGTTGATTTTTGTGTTATTGCTTTCAAGATTGTTTCCTTCTTTGACTTTTGACAGTTTGATCATCATCTTAGTGTGGGCTTTTGGGGGTTCATTCTAGCTGGAATCTTTTGAGCTTCTTGAATTTGGATGTCCATCTCCTTCCTCAGATTTGGGAACTTTTGGTCATTATTTCTTAAGATAAGCTGTCTGTCCCCTTTCTCTCTTCTCCTTCTGGGACTCCTATGATGTATATATTGGTCCAGTTGATCATGTCCCCTAAGTCCCCTAGGTTTTCTTCATTTTATTCTTTTTTTCTTTTTTGTTCCTCTGACTTGATAATTTCAAATGACTTATCTTTAAGTTCACTGGTTATTTCTTCTGCTTGATCAAGCCTGATGCTGGACCCCTCTAGTGAATTTTTTTAAATTGATTTATTGTATCCTTTAGCCTTTTACAACAAAAATTTTATTTAATACTTTGTCTCTTTGCCAATGTTATGATGTTATTCATTCATTGTTTTCCTGAGTTCATTTAGTTGTCTGTGTTCTCTTGTACTGCACTGAATTTCTTTACCATGATTAGTTTGAATTCTCTGTTAGTAGAAAATGGATCTCCATTTCTTCAAGTTCAGCTTTTGGAGATTTATTTTGACCCTTGATTGAACCGTATTTCCCTATTTCTCCATGTACCTGTTCATTTTTTTGCTGTGATTTGTTCATTTGAAAAAATAGCTACTCCTTCTCATCTTTATGGACTGGTTTCATATAGGGGAAGATCATCAGTTAGTCTGGCTATAGCCTCTGGAGGCAACTCAAATCTTTTCCAAGGACATGTCTCCTCTGGGCCTGTGCATATCCTTTCTTAGAGAAGTTTGCCATTTCCTTTTCCAAGAGCTTATAGTTTCTTGCGCCCTCTGGTGTCTGTCTGTGTCACTGCAGGTTCCCTGGTACTTCAGCAAGCACTGAGCTCTCTTTTGCTCTCTGTGGCTCTCAGGCGTCTAAAGTGTACTGATTCCCTGCTTGCACTTCAGATTCAACAAGACAGAAACCAGTTTCTGAAAGTCTGGAACCCTGGACTTATGCTCCCTTCTTCTCTTTCCTCCCAAGAGAGAAGCTGCTAGTTGGGCTATTCTTAGTCTTGCTGAGGTTTGCTGGGTTGGAGCTATTGTGGTTGGTGTGAAATGGCTTTCCTCACCTGTTTCAATGTGACTGTTCTTGAGTTTGAACTTGCCCGGGCTACTGTGACTTCTTAGTAGGTTCCTGGAGTTCTCATAAAGACTTTTGGGGCTATATATTGTTAACTTGGCATCTCTGTGGGGAAATGAAGTCCAGAGCTTCTTATTTTGCCATCTGGCTAATGTCATTCCTCAAGCCTTTTCTTAAGGGCACCTCGTCCAGGCAACCTTCCCCACTGTCCCTCAGCAGAGGCTACTGGACTATAAAGCATTTGGCGACACCAGAGACTTTCCCTGCAAAGGGGAATAGTCTTTGCTGAGCCGCAGTAAACAGTCTCCCGTCCAGCAGTTGACCACGAGGCATGTGAAGTTGAATATGAGTGTATTTCTGCTTTGTCTGATCGAGTGCACTCTGCTTAGTCTTCATGCTGCAGGTGAACGTGTGCTCTTAGCCATTTCAGGCACAGATGTGTTTTGAGAGGATGCTGTATTTGTGGGGTCTGTCTGGAGTCAGAGGTCCTGGGCATCAGCTCTGCCTCCCCTGGTACATGTGACACTTCTGGATTCTCTCTAGTCACGCATGATCAGACCCACACTTCCCTCTTGGGAGGCACAAGGAGATGCATACCTCTAGATCCTAAGAATCCACATGGGAAGTGTCACCAGGAGGGCATAGGAAGCAAGGACAAAGCAGGTTCCCAACCTATGCGAAGAGACTGGAGCGAAGGGGTGGCCCTGCCAGAGCAGAGCTTAGCTCACAGCAGTGAGGATGAAGCTGACTCCTACCCCGCCCTCCGCATCCCTCTCTTTCTCCTTTCTGTAAATTCTCTGTCTTTCCCTGTTAAACGTCTACTTGTCAGTTGCTGCTCAGCCAAGAGTGTTGTCAAGGAAGGATCAGACTGCCTTGTAGAAGGCCCTAGTAAATATCCACTGAATTGGGCTTGAATTCCGTTCTTTCCATAGCCTCCAGCCAGTGTGTTTGCTCCCACATATCCCCACCACTGGGGCCAAGTAGATTTGCGAGACCCCTACTAGACTTTCCATTTATTCAACATATACTTTGATTTTCTCAAGGCCACTAAGTAGATGGCCCTGGGAATTCCTAACACTATTTTAGTGTGCCTATAGGAGAAGGGAGCCACACTGGCAGCATTTCTGGAGGCCCTACTGTGTTTCCAGGATTCTCGTCCATAAAACTCTGCAGAGAAGTCCTCTGGGAAGTCTTTGAGAGACCTTGGGTGCTGAGTGTTTGTGGGTGGGGCGCTCTCTGGAGCACAGATGCTCCTGGGACAGCAGGCAGGTGTATAGGCCAGGGCTGTGGGTGACCAGGTTGGAGGAGGCCCAGAGTGAGTGAAGACCTCTAAGGTCAGCACTGGGCATCTGAGAGAACAGCTATAGGGATGTCTTCCAAGCAGAAGTCTGAGATCACCAAGCCCAGCCTCATCGTGCGGCTCATCGTTGCTTGCATATGTATGGCTGAGGAGCAACAATGCAGCCGTGACTTCCTTTTATAGAGACGCTAAGAGGAAGTACATTTCTCTGTTACTCCCTAACACAGTTTTCAGATTATCTGTCTCCCACTAAGATATATTTACCCCTCAGTTTATTCAAGTTCAGAGAGACAAAAAGAGAGAGAGGATATAAAAGAAGTAAAATGAAGTCTCTTCTAGGACAGGTGTATCATCTCTGTTTTCTCTGGGTATGGAGATGGGGGACAGGGCTGTAGTGGAGTCATGTCCAGCCAAGACGGAAAGTTCCTTAACTCTGGTTAGCTTTTTTAGACCGCCTTGCTACATCTGGCATATGGCCTGTCCACATCTTTCCTTCTTTCTCCTTCTATCCCTCTCTCCCTTCCTCATTCTCTCTCTTCTCTCTTTATTTCCCTCCCTCCCACTTTTTCATCCCAGTACAGTGGCAGAACATATACTTTCAGATCTTAACCTCAGGAGTCAGACAAGCCTGTGTTTGACAATCTCCTTTGCCATCTATTACTGTATATGTGAACTTGGGTGAGTTACTTGGTCTAAACCTCATTTGTTAAACAGGGTTAAAAACATAATACCTACCTCTTTGGTCTGTGTTGAGGTTTGTAAGAAGTAATGTGAGTAAGGAGCTCAGTATTGTGTGGGCTACATAGTCAGTGCTTGATCAGTGATGACTGAAATTCCTTCAGCCTTGTGGTTACTAACATTTACTTCCTTGGCAGCTCTGGGCTGGGTCTTCAAGGATGTACTGGTGAAAAAGGAAGACTATGTTCTCAGCCCTCAAGCAGCTCAGTCAGGTGGGGAGGTGGCCTGGAAGCAGCGGGCAGTGGCCCCTGGGGGAGTCCTTGGGGGCAACGGCATTCCCTCCCCAGTTCTAATTCCACCTTGGGCTGGATCTTCAGGCTCCTTCATCCCAGACTGCTTTAAGACAGAGCCACACCAGCTGGTCCAACTTCCTGAGCCTTTAGGCGAATGGGGTTTGTATGAGCTGTGCATTTGTGAGTGTCCTGGAAGGTCCGCGATTCATTCACTGAACATTTATTGCCCTACTTTGTGCCAGGCATTGTTCCAGGTACTTAGGACCATCAGTGAATAAAACAGGGACTTTGCTCTTGTGATGTGATGAATGTTCTAGCAGGAAGAAGTAGACAATAAACACAGCATATAAGTAAACTCGTAGGATGCTGTGGAGTGATGCACGCTACTGGAGGAAGGCAGTACGAACAGATGAGGGAGCTTGGAGGTGCCGGGGGTGGAGGTGGGGAAGTGGGATGTGATCTTCTAAAGAGTAGTCAGGGTAGACTCGTTGAGAAGGGAATGTCGAGCAAAGACTTAAAGGAAGAGAAGAGGTTTGCCTTATGTGGGGTAAAGAACTCTGCAAGAAGGAACAGTAAATGCCAAGGTCATGACGCGAGGGCATGCCAGCTTGTGGGAGGAACAGGAGGGAGGCAGACCCAGCTGGGGAGGGATGAACCAGACAGGGAAGCTCTATGAGAACAGAGACGTTGTCTACCCTGTGTCTGGCAGGTGGTACAAGTACAGTGAGTGTTGGTTGAATGAATTTTTACTGGCACCTAGGCTGATCTGAGCTGGGCCAGGCCACAACTAACCCATCACTCATTTTTTTTTTTTTTTTTGAACAAAGAGAGTTGACTTAAACTCTCTGATAGGAATAATTTTCAGATCACCAACAGAGCTCATATAAAATTCAAATGTGCAGTTGGGGGCATCAAAGCACAATGGCCTTTCCTTAGTGTGTATAAAGAACAGCACATCTGCTGAAGAGTGGGGAGAACAGAATGAAGTTACAGATGACCTTTGAGTGCCTAATTTAAAGAAAATTCTGGAATGAACCTTCCCTGTTGCTGCTGTGAAAATCTCCATGAAGGAGCGTTTTGGATCCCTGACAGATGTCTGGTCTGAAGCTGCTGGAGGAATGAGGGGGGTGGGCCATCTACGGAGGAGGAAGAAGAGCCTGCACTCAGCTGCCGGTGACCACACAGCACATCTTCCCATATGCTGGCTTTTGTCTGGTCTGAGTTTCTTTCTTGCCCTGTAGCTCAAGCCTTCCCGCCCTTCATCTCCAGAGAGCTACTTATCCTACTCCTTATTGGTTGCTGAGGATTCAGTGTTAGGAACATCTCAGAAATACACTCCTAAGGGACCACCCCACCTCACCCCAGGCAACTTGTAGCAGACCATCTCTAGTGTGGCATCTAGCTCTCTCTGGCTTAAGGCTGGAGGATGTTGTGTCAGGCACTTGGGACTTGAGTGGCGCTCCAGGGCTCTCTACCCTCACCTCTGTGCCATCAGCCCTTTACCCCAGCTCTTCCTCTCTCCCTCTGGTTCTCCACTTTGCCAACTCCCTTCTTCCTTTCTCACCTTGAGCCGAAATCCCGGGAGAGGCTGGACAGGCACCTCAGTGGTCCAGAGTCAGGAGAAACAACAGTTTACAGTTTCTGAGAGCAGTAATGGTTCAGGACCACGGATAGGGCTCTTTTGCACCGCTGGGCACCAATCGTTCACTTGGGTCAGCTGACTCAGGACATCTACATGAAGGTGACCTTGAGGCCCCTTTTATAAGGAGGGGTGGGGAACCTTAGTGACTAAGGGGGCTTGACTATATTCTTTGCTATGAAGTGACAGAGCAAAACCAAGAACCTCGGCTTTCAGATTCTTTCCATTGCACCATGTTAGGTTCCCCCGCCAACACCACTTTTAATTAATTTTCAAATATGTGTTACTTGAGACCAAAGGATTTGAAGTTGCCTCTCCCTTGGAGATGAGGCCAGTTCTACCATGAGTATGAGTAGTAGAAAAAAATAGCAGCCGTGAGCTTTTGATGGATAAAGAAACAAGTGAAAAGCAAAACAAAACAAAGAAGCACAAACGACAACTGGACATGTTAATCTGTTTACTCAACGAATATTAGCTGAGTGTCTGTGAAATGCCGAATGCCGTGCTGGGGATTTCATAGTAAATCAGATGTGGTCCTTGCCATCATGAGGCACTCAGGCTGGTGGGAGAGACAGAGATGTAACCTTGGTTTTACAGTTTCTCAAAACAAGCCGAGTTTTGACCATCACTCCCATTTTTCAAGCTATTATTTTTTCCTACTGGGAAGCCCAGTGTATGAAGAATTCCGCATGTGACCTCCCTTCTGATGCTACACTGAGACTCAGCATAGTGGTGCCTCCAAAAGGCAGGCAATAGGGCAAAAACCTAGGAGTTTGAGCTGAGATGATTGACACTTAGGAAAGGAGCACCCCAAGGCAACGTTCTCTGTCTATCAGAGTGCTCTAGAAAGAGATATGGCTTATTACATTGGCCAAAATAGATATCCAGTCACCCCCTGACCCCCAATCCATCGACCCATCCATGGAGTAGTGATTAAGAAGATAGGATTTGTCACCAAATGGCCTGGAGCTGAATCTTGTTTCTACCATTTATCAGCTGTCTGACCTTGGGCAGCTTATAATACTTAACCTTCCTGAGCCTCAGTTTCCTTGCCTGTGAAAAAGGAATTATAATAGTACTTATCTAATACAGTTGTAAGGATAGAATGAGTTATTAGATGCAGATGCATAAAACAGCCCTTTGCATGGAAAAATGTTTAGTGATATTATAAGCTCCATGAGGGCCAGGATAGTGTCTGGGACAGTGAGTGCTCAATACCATTTGTTTGTTTGTTTCATTTTGGCTTTTCTTTATTTTTAATTTCTTTATTTTTGGCTGTGCTGGGTCTTTGTCGCTGCTTGTGAGCTTTCTGTGGTTGCAGCGAGTGGGGCCTGCTTTTCATTGCAGTGAGCAGGCTGTTCACTGCAGTGGCCTTTCTTGTTGCAGGGCCCAGGTTCCAGGTGTTTGGACTTCAGTAGTTGCGTCTCTTGGGGTCTAGAGCGTGAGCTTAATAGCTGCGGCGTATGGGCTTAGTTGCTCTGCAGTATGGGGGATCTTCCCAGACCAGGGGTGTGAATGTCCCCTGCATTAGTAGGTGGGTTCTCCACCACTGGCCCACCAGGGAAGTCCCTCAGTCCTGTTTTCTAAGTAAGTAAATGAATGAATTTGCTAAGACCTGTACTTCTGTGTGTTAGCCCCTGTGCTCAGGCACCGTCTCTTGATCCAAAGCCACAGCTCAAGGGTGTTCTCAGCTGAGAGGACTCAGTGGTAGCTCCCTGTGTTTGCTCTGAGACACCCAGGAGGAGTAGTACTAGCCCAGAATAGGTGTCTGTCCCCAGCTCCACCGGGTCGTTTCTCTTGGTGATGATCTGGGAACGTAGCACATCCTGAGAATGAAAAGCTCTGCATCAGCAACGCAGAGGTACTTCTGCCGGTCCAGGATTCTCTGTCAACATAACAAACAACCCCTGGCTGGTATTGCCTGAAAATGATGACAAACAAGCTACATCTGTATCGCCAGGCAGGGAAAATCATATTTGGTCCACTGTGGTGGCTCCTGTGTTCAGCATGTCCTGGAGAATCAGAGAGCCTGGAGTTAGAATTAGGAAGCTGAGCGGCATGGGATTATTCCCACAGAGCAGTTGGATGTGGTCCAGAGCCAGGCTTGCTGCCTGACCCCGTCTGCTGTGCCTTGCTCCGGGCCTTCGCTGCATGCCTCCCTAGCTTGAGAGGAAGAAGGAGACCCTGCTTTGTTTCCATGTCCCTGCGGCACAGCAACCACACTAAGCTCTTTCCAGTAAATCCCAGGCTTTGCCGCGAGAGCTGGGGGCAGAGTGGAAACAGGACCGGTGCTTTGGAAGTGTGTCCCCAGATGCTGTGTGAATCTTTGCAGCCTGACAGAGGGAGGGGCCTGAACTTTGCTTTCACACAGATCTGGGTGTGAACCCCGGCCCTTCCACTGCTACCTGTTTGACCTTGAGCATGTTCTTAAGCCTTGAGGAAATTCGGTTCTTCTCCTGTAAAGTGGTGAGGGTCGGGGCATGACAGCCATCTTCATAGTCGTTGCTGATGTTAGGGAGATCATCTTAGGGGAAGCACGCGGATAATGTTAGTGCCCTTCTTTGCACACATGCGTGCTCAGTCAGTCAGTCATGTCCAACTCTTTGCTTAGACCTGTGCAAAAGTACCCCACAAAAGTGTTTCAGGGTGTGTTTATGTGTGCGCTCTGCTATTCCCCTGGGATTCAACAGTCAAGTGAAGACATGGTTAGTAAGATGGATCTGTCTTTCGATACTCCCCTGTGAACTCCTTGAGGGCATGGATCATATTATACACGATCTATCCCTCCCATTTCCCCACCGCCACCCCCTGAGACTCCCATGCACTCACCCCCACACACATGTACAGCCTGGCCTCCCCAGACTTGCTGAATGAAAGCTTGAATTTGACGTGGACCTCTGGGGTTCTGGATAGAATCCAGGGCATTTCTAACTTGGATGGAGAAAGCTGTATCTTTATTTTCATTAGTTTCCCACTGAAACCCAGCATTTCTATTGATCATGAATGTAGGCAACAAAGGACAGCAGTATTAGCAGTACCTGTGAATTTGTCACTGATAAGATCACAAGTATTTTCATAAGAACATTACAGCAGTTGCAGCTATCTAGAAAGAACATTTATGCTTTGAACTGCAGTGTTTCTCAGGCCCACTGCTGGATCTTGTTAATAATACGCTAATGAAGGGACACTTATCATGACAAATTTTTGAAATATTTTGAAAACTATATTTCAATATAATTTCTTTCATAATTCTATGGATTTTGTTGTATGCATTTATAAAGATCATTTGAGACAGCTTCACCAGGCTGCCAGAGGGGGACATGGTGTGGGAAAGGTGAAGAAACTCTGGTCTATGAAGTCCATGGATGGGCTTCTTTGGCCTGAAAATCCCTTAAAAGAAAGAAAAAAAGTGGGAGGCTAGGTTCTTATATATATGTGACTTTCCTTCCTAGCGGACTTTTGGCAATGTCTGGAGACAGTTTGGGGCTTCCCTGGCGGCTCAAGCGGTAAAGAATCAGCATGCAGTACAAGAGACCTGGGTTCGATCCCTGGGTCAGGAAGATCCCCTGGAGAAGGAAATGGCAACCCACTCCAGTATTCTTGCCTGGAGAATTCCCTGGACAGAGGAGCCTGGCGGGCTATGCAGTCCATGGGGTCACCCAGTTTTGGTTGTCACAACTGGGAGATGCGGCTTCGCATCCAGAGGGTAGAGGCCTAGGATGCTCCTAAACATCCTGCATCCATAGCAAAGCCCTCCCAACAAAGAACTGTCCTTCCCCAAATGTCAACAGTACTGAGGCTGAGAAACCTTGGACTGGATGAGCACACATTAATGGAGATAGCTCAGATTGTTAAGACTTCTAGGGAAAGAAATCAGTGCACAACTTCATCAGAAAGATCTGGGATAATTCTCTGTTCCGACATCGAATGTGCATCTGCGGTAATATACAGGCATCGGGCACTAAGATTACAGGGAAGAGTACAACCCTGGAAAAGCTCCAGATCTGCTGTTCAGTAGGACGTGTGACCCAGGAGAGTTGAGTGCGAGGTGCAGCTATTAAGCAGATCTCTACGGGGCACCTGTTGTTCAGGCACCGTGCTGGGTGCTACGGATCTGTGTGAATGTGACCGATCACAGCCTCTTCTCTATGGAATCCACACGTCTCAGGGAACACAGGCGCTAAACGGTGCCATGACGTGTGCTGGGAGTGATGTCAGAGATGCAGGGGACAGGCAGCGGGACGTGTGCTGGGGCGTGTGTTGGGTGTGGGGATCACACCTTAGTGCAGTGGTAAGTAAGGTCTCCTGGGGGTGCTGAAGTTTCATCTGAGGCCTGAAAGGGGAATAGGAGTTGGCCAGACCAGAGAAAGTGGGAAGGATGCTTCAATCAGAGAGAGCAGCAAGTTTGAAGACAGAGGGAAAAAGAACGCAGAGCATCAGAGGAACCAAGCAGAGAGAGCCTGGCATGCCGCTTAAGGGGAAGAATGGCAAGAGGAGAAGCTGGGGGCGAGCAGCGCTGGCTCAGGGCGCATCTTGTGCGCCATATTCAGGATTGGGGGCTTTTCCCAGAGGAGCCATTGGAGGATTTTAAGCAAAAGTGGCATACCAAGTTTTTGTTGTTGTTTTGTTTTGGTTTTTTGAAAGGGATAGTTTGGGAGGGAAGAGGCAAGGAATTTGGTGGATGGCTGTTGCTGTGTGTGTGTGTGTGTGTGTGTGTGTGAGAGAGAGAGAGAGGAACCTTGCTAACTGCCCAGGAATCCAGGGGCGGCTCTTCAGAGGAGGTGCTGTATGAGCTGAATTTGGAACAGTGAGGAAGGTTTGCTGGGTCGAGGAGGTAGGGAAAAGGCATCCCAGGCAATGAGCCAAGCATCACACAGGCCTCAGGGACCCTGGGGTGTTTGTAGATGATGAGCTATTTAGTGTGACAAGCATGACATGTGCAGGGAAGAGGGACTAAGGTGAGGCCCAGTGCCAGCATCTCTATGACCCTGGCCTCTTGTTTGCAACTAAAGGATGACTGAAGAGGCCAGAGATACTGTTTGGCCCCTGCTCCTCCCATCTGTCCAGACAAGGTGGTCCTGCAGAAGGCAGGCACAGAGATGGTCCAGGGTCCCATCGTAGATGTGAGGTGTACAGTGCACTCCCCATGTGCAGGTGAGACGTCTTCAGTGGACATGATTTAGCGGCAGCGGCAATGCTCCTCTGTTTTTCCTCTGTGGGCAGCCTCATTAATTGCATGGCTTCCACAAATCCATATCTCCAGCCCAGATTGCACTCCTAGATTCCCGTGTACTGCCCTAATTGCCTTCTGGCCATCTCTGGATGTCCCACTGGCTCCTGCAACTAAATTTGTCCAAAATTGACCTTATCAGCCAATAAATATTTGCAGAATTCAATTGAATTTCCCTGCCAAACTTCTCAAAAGAGTTATCTCCTCAAAATTATCATTATTTGTAGACAACATGATTGTGTACCTAAAACACCCAAGGGAATCAACTGAGAAATCTTTAGAATTAATAAGAGTTCAAAAACCCAGTTGGATACCAGATGAATATATAAAAATCAATAGGTTTTCTGTTTATCAGTAATAACCAGCTAGAAAAAAATAACAGGAAAAAGTGCATAGAATGTCTAGGAATAACCTTATGATGTGACTAAGACATATACAGAGAAAACTAGAAACCTTTACTAAAAGATTAGCTGATATTTTTTGATCACTTATGGTGTGTCAGGTATTGTACTGAGTATTTAGCAAGTTAGCAGATATTATCGCATTAATCCATGCAGCCATCCTAGAAGCGGGTATTTATTTTAAAGATGTCAAAATGAGGGTTTAAAGAGTCTACATAAACTGCCACTTAAGTATTAAGTGACAGTTAAGTATTAATACAAAGTATTAAGTGACAAAACTGAAATTTGAACCCCAGGCTTTTTGTTTCCAAAACCCAAGCTTTTAACCTTTTCACGAAGCCACTTTCAGAATACACCATGCATCACAAATGGTAGGTTGGTAGGTGTTGTCTGGGTGTTATAAAAGATTAATCCGTTTTACTCATCCATTCATTCAGAAAAAGACATGAAGGACTACTAGGGACAAGTATTGAGCCAAGTCCTAGAGATAAAAGTGTGAATGAGACCTTGAGGAGTCTATGGCTGGAGGAGCCACATTTACGTACCATTATATCACCATTAGAGAAGGCAGTGATATTCACTAATTCAGGGATCCCCAGCACCCAGGTCACAGACTGGTACAGGGCTGTGGCCTCTTAGGAACTGGGCTGCACAGCAGGAGGTGAGCAACAGGCGAGGGAAGGACACTTTCTCTGAATTTACAGCAGCTCCCTTCTCTCGCATCACCACCTGAGCTCCACCTCTTGTCAGGTCAGTGGCGGCATAATAAATGAAGTGCACCTGAGATGGCTCGAAATCATCCCCCACCCTGGTCTGTGGAAAAATTATCTTCTGTGAAACCAGCCCCTGGTGCCAAAAAGGTTGGACGCTGTTGTTCTAATTCATTCACTAAGGATAAGCAACCAAAGGAAGAATGCTTGCCATCATCTTGAGAGGTCCAAGAGGGCCTCCTGGAGGAGGTAATGAGTCTTAAAGTGCCTGGAGTCAGCTGGATGGGAGAACTAGACGGAGCACTCCAAGCACAGAGAGCTGGGTGGACAGTTAGTTTGCACGAATTGGTAATTCAACACCAGCTCTTCTTTGAGCATCAGCTGTGTGCCAGGTACAGGTCTGGGAGCCCGAGAGAGACAGTAGGAACAAAGTCGCTCCACTCCCTAATAAAGGTGGTGTTTTGTTGGGGTGAGAGGTTACTGAAAATAAACAGGAAATTAGATGCCAGATGATGCTCAGTGCTATGGGAAAAAATAAAGCAGGAGCCCAGAGCACTCATTTGAGAGGAGGAGGGGTGCGTTCTGGGAGGTAACACTTGACTCAGGAAGTGAGCGAGTGGGTCACACGGCTCTTGGGGAAGAGCTTCCTGGGTCGAAGGTCGAGCAGATGCAGGGTCCCAGGGTGGCATGACATGGGCTTAGGCAGCATGGCTGATCACCAGCATAAAGGGGTGAGACACAGGAGGGAAGGTCAAGGGGTAACGAGGTGGCCCTTCAGGTAGGGCTTTTGAGTTGTGGCAAGGAATTTGGCTTTTATGCTGCATAGAATGAGAAGCCAGAGAGAAATCTTTCTAAATGTCAATAAAGAGAAACACATTACCAAGGAAAAGACAGATAAATGTGACTGCTCATAGAAACCAAACATTTTATTCTACGTGAAAAATCTAAACAAAGCAGAAAAGCACGCCACAGGTGCTTTAATTCCTCAAGGGAAGAACTAAATTTACTGGGGAAAGTTGAAAAGATGTTGAATCTGAATGATAAGGAGATAGATGCTAAGTAGGACGAGAGAGCATCTTTTGGCACCTATCAAGTAGGCAAAAACTTTTCGATAAGATAATACACAGTGTTGGTAAACATACATTAAGATAGGCATGCCTAGACATGGCTGTTAGAAGCATCATTGGTAGGGGCTTTCTTGGCAGCCCAGCGGGTGTCTCCGTGCTTCCAGTGCGGGGGACGAGGGTTGGATCCTTGGCCTGGGAACTAATCCCACATGCTGTCTGTGTGTGTGTTTGAGTGGTCAGTCGTGTTTGACTCTTTGCAGCCCCATGGACTGTAGCCTGCCATGCTCCTCTATCCGTGGAATTTCCCAGGCAAGAATATGGGAGTGGGTTGCCATTTCCTTCTCCAGGGTATCTTTCAGACCCAAGGGATTGAAGCTGCACCTCTTGGGTCTCCTGCATTGACAGGCAGATTCTTTACCACTAGCACCACCTGGGAAGCCCCCACATGCTGTCTAGTGTGGCCAAAAATAAGTAAAATAAAAATGAAAGGGTTGAATTTAACAGAGCTTGTTATTTGTGATAATATGAATAAATACTTTAATTAAAAAAACAAAACATAATTGGTGGGCGCTTTCTCGAAAGTATTTGTGTGATCCAGAGCTAAAGCAGCAGAAATATTCCTACCGTTTGACCCGGGAACCTGCACTTTTGGTAGTCTCTGCATCTATCTAGGGAAGTTGTCCAAAAACAAATGCATGTTCTCCAGGATTGTTCCTGAAGCCCAAGCAGGTCTTGGCTATGTCTGGTAGCTTCATTGACTAGAAGGAGGTAGGGGTGGGAGAAGGCAACCCACGCTTCTTCCTGAGAAAGAGAAGCATGGTTTCCTTGGATGAAAGTCGATAGCAGTGGTCCTGTCTCTAGAGCAGGTCCCTGGAAGTGAAGAACAGGTAGTCCTTTCCTTGGGTGAAATTCAGCACCTTCTAGACGTGAAGGAACATTGGGCCCTTTTGCCATGCCCTCCCACTCTACTAGCCTATCAATCTGGAGTGGCCACTGTGGGTTATAACTTTGTCAACTCACTAACCAACATTTAACTCCAGGGAAACTTCCAAATGAGTCCGGCTTCCAGCCCTGTCTAACGAGCTCCAACAGCACCTGCCACAGAAGTCAGCCAGTCTCCTATGGATGGTGACCCCCCCCCCCCGCCCCCGAAACCTAAGCTGAACGCAGTCACCGCCTAAGTGAGCATTCGTTCTGGGACTCTGGCCATGGAAAAGCATTTTCCACTGCACTGACCAGCATGCTGTCACCAGATTTCACTAAGAGGCCAGGTCTTATTTGTAACAGAAAAAATTATCCAGAAACAATTTCAGTGTTTGAGAATAGGAGAATGGTTGAGTAAATTCTAGTATAACCATATACTGGAATGTGGCACATCCATTTAAAATGCTGTTGGTGAACAGATTCAATATCTTGGGGGAAAAGTTCATGTTATAATGCTTACTGAATTGTTGAAAAAGAAAACCAAGAAATGACCTGAACGCCCATCAGCAGGGGAGTGGTTGAATACGTTGAGATACATCCAGGCTGTGGAATATTACACATTTATATAAAAAATCAGTTAGATATGAATCTACTGACCTGGAAGGTGTCCCCAATGTATTGTTAAATGAGAAAGCAGATTGTGGAGAATTGAACACAACTACGATTTCATTTTTAAAACAAAATAATAAAAATTCTCTCGGAATGTGTCCATTTGTTTGCATGAGGGATGAGAAGGTTTTACAGGAGAGAGTTACCTGCCTGTTAACTTTGGTAGCTTTGGGGTGGGTAGAAAGGAGAGAGACTGGGGGCCTTTTTGTCTTCATACATCTTGTTGCATTTATGCATAGCCATGCATATTAGAAGTGACACTGCCTATTGTAACTAAAGACTGAAGAATAATTTACTGAAAAAAAGAGCCCACAAAATTAAATATACAGTACTATCTCAATGATGTGAAATATGTATGGAAAAATCTAGCAAAAAAAGAAAATATTAACAACAGTTGCCTCTGAGAGGAAGGTGAAATGGCAATGTTTCCTCTTTTTAAATTCCTGTCTATATTTTCCAAGTTTTCTATAATGAGCAAAAGGTATGGAGCTTCCCTGGTGGCTCAGACAGTAAAGAACTGCCTGCAGTGCAGGAGACCTGGGTTCAATCCCTGGGTGGGGAAGATGTTCTGGAGAAACACTCCAATGTTCTTGCCTGGAGAATTCTATGGACAGAGGAGTCTGGTGGGTTATGGTCTCTGGGGTTGCAAAGAGTCAGAGATGACTGAGCAACTGACAGGTATGCACATTATTTCACATTATTGTTTAAAATGTAATGGCCTCTACCTTTTCACCAGCCCGTCTTGCCTTTACTTATGACAGTCTGGCCTCTGTCCCTGTGCCACCTGCCACCTGTCTTTGCTGAAGTTCATGTATCCATTCAGCAAATTCTTATTGAATTCTGGGCACTGTGGGTGCAGCAGAAACCAGGACAGAGCGCCCACTCTCAGCATCCTTACTTCCGGAGGGACCATTTAGACATCAAACAAGTGAGCTCCTCCCAGACCCTCACCTCAGTTTCTCTGTGACGCTCAGTGCGCTGAGCCGCCTCCTATTTAGGCCTGCCCTCCGGTTCTCCTCCGCTGTTCTTCCTTCGTCCCTGCCTCCTACTCTATCACCTCTCACGTCCCCATGCATGGAAAGTGTTCCCACGGGCTCTGTTCTGAACCTCCTCCCCCAACCCCCAATTTCTTTCTCTGCAACAGGACGTACTGTTCATACGCAAATTCTGAACTAGAAACTGTAGACCCACACAGGTCTGAGTGGGATGCTGGCGATAGTTGTGAAGGATGGTTTCAGTGGATGTCTGGGACATGAGTGAGGGTGGTCCTCAACGTGTAACCCCTGTGGGGTCTATACTCGAGGATCGTTCTGTGCACCTTTGTGTCACAGTACTGCCACGTGAAAGCATTTGCTTATGTTTGGTCTGTGATCCAGGTCCCAAGACCCATCACAGGGTCTAACCTAGAGGAATGAATGAATAAGTGATGTGGTGCAATGACATGACAGGTTTTAGAGGGGTGAGCTGAGTAGATCTGGTGCTCGTGGGGTGAAATTCAGGAAGGTGAGTCAAGGGAAAGCTGTGGAGCTAGGAGCTTTATTTCATTATTATTGGAGCTGAATACTTTTCTGGTTTCTGGGCCGCTTATGTCTTCCTTGCGAACTGACTTATTCAAGACCCTATCCAGCTTTTCAACTATGGTGCTTGCTGTTTTCCTGCTGGTTAGTAATAATTCTTTCTGTATTACATATATTACTTTTCTATCTTTTTCTGTGGCTTTTGCTTTTGTTTCTATTTTTGACCTACACATGCTTTTTGTGTAAACTGTCAATCTTGTAGTATCTTCCACAGCTTTACATTCCGAAAAATCAGGCAGATAATTATTTGTGCATGTTTTCTTCTAATTATTTTTTGACGTTTTTTTTTTTAAAACTTAGTTTGCTATATGGTGTGAATTGAGATAAAACTTAATTCTTTTCTCAGTTAATTAGTTGACCTTGTAAAATGATTTTCTTTTCTCGTTGATTTTTAATGCTGTCTTATACATGTTTTAATTTTTATGTCTGTTTAAGGCTGTTCCTATAATGCTGTTTCACGTTCTCCCTGTCCACTCTTGGGCCACCTTCACGCTATTTTCATAAGCACCATTTCGTGATTCTGTTTAGTATCTTATAGGATGAGAATATTACTTTTTAATACCTTTTCAAAAAGTATCCATTGTCTGTGACTGTCAATTTCTTCCAGTTAAACTTAGGTATCCGTTTTACTAAATTTAAAGCAGGTCATTGGGCTTTTGATCAGAATTGCATTAAGCTTATAAATTAACTTTTCAATAACTTTTCAAAAGGTTAATATTCCAAATTAACCTTTCGGAAGTTAGTCTTCCACTCAAGATTACATATGTCTCTCCAATTATTCAAATTTTTTTATCCTTCTCTAAAAGTTATTTTTGTACAGTGACTGCCTATTTAAGTTTATTTCCATTCATTATATGCGTTTTGTAGTGATCATAAATAAGACCTTGTTTCTTTATTTTTTTATCTGTCACTGACATATGGAAATGTCATTGATTTCGTTTACTTGTGTTCGGCCACCTTATTGAAATATTTTATTAGTTCTGATAGCTTTCTAACTGAGTCTCCTGGGTTTTTCTGGGTATATTAGCACCTCACCTGCAAGCCATCGTTTTGCTTGCTCTTTTTTCATTTCTTTTTCTCGCCTCATATGGATTAGTTCTTCTAACAAGAAATGAAATCTCAGAGGTGATAGTAGCATTTGTATCTCATTCCTGATCTTAATCAGATGTTTCACTGTAAGTAGGAGGTAGGTTATTATTTTAAAATGGATGCTCTGTCATGCTAAGGAAGCAGTCTTTCTCCTACTTCCAAATGCTTACTTGAATCAGGGTTACATGTCTAATTTTATTAAATGTTCATTTAGCATTTATTCAGAAGACTTTAGCTTTTTTCCCCTTTTAAAATGGGATACTTTGTGTTATCCCTCTTTGGTATTAAAAGAGATTTTTCAATATTAAAGTCATTTTAGAGATTAACTGCCCTTTGTTAGTTAATCCCTAAAGTGGGCTTTAAAAAAATTAGTGTTGAGTCAATTTATCAGCATTATATTGGGTTGGCCAAAAAGTCTGTTTGTGTTTTTCATATTATAGAAAAACCCGAATGAACTTTCTCATCAACTCGGTATTTGAGACAGTGGACCTGAAGTGGACTGCTGACATTTAAATCCCATCTCTGGGTAATGGCGTGACTTGGGCTCCCTTCCTTCGTTTCTCTTTGCTTTAGTTCTTCATCTGTAAAATAGAGATGGTAAGCACAGTACCTACCTTCTAGGGCTGTTGTGAGGGTCAAACAAGTTAACATATGCAAAGTTCTTAGAGGAGTGTCTAACCAAACACTCACTAAATACAAGCACCATATTAAACTATTGAGAACTTACCATGTGTCTGGTACTGAGCTTGGGGTATGGATTCAAATAGGGGAAAACTCAAGTATGGTCTGTCTTATGAAGCTTTCAGCCTGGCAAGAAGACAGATACTTAAGACTGTGTCACCTGGAAGCATGGACATTTGCTTCTATGATAAGTGCTGCCAAGGAGAGGTGATGGTTTCAGGAAAGCATATAATAAGGGTTTGAACTAGTCAAGGAAAGACCCTTGACTGGGAGCTGAAACAAAATATGCCAGGAAGGAGGGGCAGAGTATTCTAGGAAGAGAGAACAGCGTATGCAAAGGTCCTGTGGCTGAGCAGCGAGAGTGTGGTCAGCACAAAGGACTGAGAAGGGTGGGGTGTTTGTTTTCCACCAGATGTATTGAGAATATAATTGACACATGCCACCATGCAAATGTAAGGCATATAGCATGATGATTCGATTGAGGTATGTTGTGAAATGACTACCACATAAGTTCAGCTACTGTCCGTTTTCTCATACAGAAACGATAAGAAGAGAAGGAGAAAAGAAGAAAGGGAAAATAAAAAGCTGTTCTCTTTATGATGAGAACCCTTAGGATCTACTCTCTTAACAACTTACCTGTATATCATACAGCAGTGTTAGCAATAGTCACCCTGTTGTACATTACAGCCCCTGTAGTTATTTATTTTATAAGCAGAAGTTTGTACCTTTTGACGACCTTCCTACAATTCTCCTTTCCCACCCCCTGCCTCTGATAACCACAAGTCTAATATGTTTTTCTATGAATTTGTTTTTGGGGTGGTTTGTTTGTTTAGATTCCACATATAAGTAATAGCATACAGTATTTATTTTTTTCTCTCTGACTTGTTTCATTTAGCATAATGCCTTCAAGGCCCATTCATGTTGTTGCAAATGTTAGCATTTCCTTATTTTAATGGCTGAGTAATATTCCTCTTGAAAGTGAAAGAGGAGAGTGAAAAAGTTGGCTTAAAGCTCAACATTCAGAAAACTAAGATCATGGCATCTGGTCCCATCACTTCATGGCAAATAGATGGGGAAACAGTGGAAACAGTGTCAGACTTTATTTGGGGGGGGGCTCCAAAATCACTGCATATGGTAATTGTAGCCATGAAATTAAAAGATGTTTACTCTTTGGAAGGAAAGTTATGACCAACCTAGATAGCATATTAAAAAGCAGAGACATAACTTTGCCAACAAAGGCCTGTCTAGTCAAGGCTATGGTTTTTCCAGTGGTCATGTATGGATATGAGAGTTGGACTGTGAAAAAAGCTGAGTGCTGAAGAACTGATGCTTTTGAACTGTGGTGTTGGAGAAGATTCTTGAGAGTCCCTTGGACTCCAAGAAGATCCATTCAGTCCATCCTAAAGGAGATCAGTCCTGGATGTTCACTGGAAGGACTGATGCTGAAGCTGAAACTCCAGTACTTTGGCCACCTCATGAGAAGAGCTGACTCATTGGAAAAGACCCTGATGCTGGGAGGGATTGGGGGCAGGAGGAGAAGGGGACGACCCAGGATGAGATGGCTGGATGGCATCACCGACTCGATGCACATGAGTTTGGGTGAACTCCGGGAGTTGGTCATGGACAGGGAGGCCTGGCGTGCTGTGTTTCATGGGGTCGCAAAGATCTGGACATGACTGAGCGACTGAACTGAACTGAACTGAATATTCCTCTGCAGAGGATGAGATGGTTGGATGGCATCACCGACTCGATGCACATGAGTTTGGGTGGACTCCGGGAGTTGGTCATGGACAGGGAGGCCTGGCGTGCTGCGGTTCATGGGGGACACAACTGAGCGATTGGACTGAACTGAACTGAACTGAACATTCCTCTGTGTATATCTCGCAAGTAATTTATCCATTCATCCATCGATGGACATTTAGGTTGTTTCCACGTCTTTTTTATTGTAAGTAATGCTTCTACGAACATGGAGGGGCAGATGTCTTCTCGAGTTAGTGCTTTTGTTACATTTGGGTGTATTCCTGGAAGTGGAATTGCTGCATCGTGTGGTAGTTCTAATCTTAATTTTTTGAGGGTCCTTCATACTGTTTTCTGTAGTGGCTGTACCAATTTACATACCCACCAACAGTGCACACACGTTTCCTTGTCTCTATGTCCTTGCCAGTGTGTCATCTCTTATCTTTTTAAGGATGGTCATTCTAACAGGTATGAAGTGATACCTCCTTGTGGTTTCAATTTGCATTTCCTTAATGACTGACTGGTGATGTTGAACATCTTTTCAAGTACCTATTGGCCTTCTCTTTGCATATCTTCTTTGGAGAAATATCTATTCAAGCTCGTTAGAGGTATGGGGTTTGGCTGGAAAGCTAGTGGACACAAAGCTAAGAGGTCATTAAGGGTCAAACCATGCAGAGACCCTCATAGGTCTACAAGTAATTTTTCCTTACTGAAGACCAGTGATGAGCTATGGGAGATTTGATGTTGGTGAGGGGAAGGGGAGGTGACCTGATTTTATTTCTCTTTTGAAAAGACATCCCCGGCTGCAGTGTAAATGTGGTACATGTGGTTGACCAGTTGCTGCTGCTGCTGCTGCTGCTGCTGCTGCTGCTAAGTCACTTCAGTCATGTCCGACTCTATGCAACCCCATAGATGGCAGCCCACCAGGCTCTCCTGTCCCTGGGATTCTCCAGGCAAGAACACTGGAGTGGGTTGCCATTTCCTTTTCCAATGCATGAAAGTGAAAAGTGAAAGTGAAGTCGCTCAGTCGTTTCCGACTCTTAGCAACCCCATGGACTGCAGCCTACCAGGCTCCCCTGCCCGTGGGATTTTCCAGGCAAGAGTACTGGAGTGGGTTGCCATTGCTTTCTCTGGTTGACCAGTTAGGAGGTGGTTATTATGGTGGTCTAGGGGAGAGATGCTGTGGAGTCAAGGGAAGTGGAGATAGAGACAGGGTGATAAGTTGTCCATGGGGCTGTAAAGAAGAGGAAAGCGTCAGGAACGGGTGGGTGGAGGACATTGGGAGCCTGCATCTTTCAAAGGAGAGGTCAGGTCTGGAGCTCAGAGGGAGGTCTGACATGGAGTGTTTGAGTCATCAGTGCACAAGTGAGAAAATCCTCTAGAATAGACAGAAAGGAGGAGAGACCCCAACACGGACCCTGGAAAGGAGCCGGAGAAAGCTCAGTGGGAGGAAAGATGGAAAGTGAGCGATGTGAGCGGAAGCTGGAGACCATGCTGTTCAAAGCATCATTGCATCGCCAGGGCTTCAGGTAGGTGAGTTCCCCATCCAGGTGCTGTTCCTCCAAATCCACATGAGCCAGGCCCCCAGGCGGTGCTCATGCTCAGTGTAGTCTGAGATGCTTTGCTCTGAGAGGGGCATTTCCAGATGGGAGGGGTGAGCAACAGCGTTAGAGGCCGCTGAGAGAGAGGTCTGTTGAAAAGAGGACTAAACAGTATCCACTGGACCCATCGGTGACCTTAGTGGATCTGCTCGGGTGGATCGATAGGATCAGAAGATAGGAAGGAAATGGAGACGGAAAGAATAGACAGATGGTGTTTTCTGAAAATTAGGCTGTGAAGGAGAAGAGAGAGACAAGGCTGGAGGGAAAAGAGGAGTGGAATGCGGAGTTGCTTTCTGAGTCATAGATTCTTGAGCACATTTAAAACAGGGAAGTTCCGATGGAGAGGAAACAGCTGAACACGTGTAATATAGTTGAGAGAGAAACATGCATAGGGTTCGTGAAGATTAGGGAGGAATAGGAGGCAATGGGCACAGGGGAGAAATGTCTTTAGATGGAAGGAGGGCTGGTTCATCTGCAGGAGGCAGAAAGACCAAGTAGGGTGGCTGGACGGGTGGGTGGAATTGGGAAGACAACGGGGTTCCTGCTGATGGCTTTTATTTTCTGTGGAGATGGGAAAAAAGGGTGGGAGCTGAGCGGAGGGACTGGAGGGTCAAGGGGCCATGGAAAATGGAGAGCAATTGAAAACAGCATTCTGGCATTTAGTGTCGTGAAGAGGAAGTTCTGCTGGTCTGCTGGCTTTTGGTTCAGGCTCTCTGAGGCTTGTTTCCTACCTCACAGAATCGTTCTGGGGCTTGAGTCCAACAATGCTCATTTTATCAGCTGGACAGGGCACAGCACAAGCTAGCTTGCACTCAGGGTCAGTCACCGTACTCCCCTCCCTCTGCGGCGAGAGGGAGCATCTGGAAAAGGGGCTTCACGTTCATTTAACATGTTGCGCCCATCCCTCTGGCAGAGTCTCAGAGTACTGTTGGCCATACTGAATGGCTCCCTTTCTCTCTCCCAGGTCAGAACTGCACCTTCCAACTGCAGGGTCCCAATGGCACCGTTGAGAGCCCGGGATTCCCGTATGGCTACCCCAATTATGCCAACTGCACGTGGACCATCACCGCAGAGGACCAGCACCGGATCCAGCTTGTGTTCCAGTCCTTTGCCCTGGAGGAGGACTTTGACGTCCTGTCGGTGTTTGATGGGCCACCCCAGCCAGAGAACCTGCGAACCAGGTACCACCCCCTCCTGCCCGTGGCCAACAGCTGGGCCTGAGCCAAGCTGACTGGGAGGAAGAACAAGGCAGGGTGAACGGTAGTCAACAAAGCCCTCTGTTTTTATGAGGCCTGCCCTCAATTGCTCTTTCTTTATAAAGCTCTTTATGAAGCTCTTTCTCCTGCTTAGAGGTTCCCAATAGGCAGGATGGATGAGTAGGGCATTTAGGAAGACTAGATAGAAAACATAGAGAGCAAGTCAAGTCTTCCTGTTGAAACTGACTTTGCATGCATACGCAAGACATACATCCCTTGGGCCCAGCAGATATGAGCTGAAGGCCAGTAGCGACTGTGTCTTGCATCCTGTGTTTGAAAACCATCAATACTTTGTTGGAAATGGCCTTGCATTTGCATAGCTTTGCCTCTGAGTATAGAATTGAGAACTTAAGAAGTTCCCAGTTTTTCAGACCCCATCACAGATGATGGAAGAGAAAACCTTGGAGAGGATGAGACTGCTTTCTGGTACTGCTGACCTGGTTCCCGAGGGGAGAGTTCACATCAAGGAGGAAGACAGGGAGGGAGGGTACCACCTCTGCAGAAAGAGCAGACTTTGGTGGGACAAGGTCAAGGCCCCAGAGTTACAGCTTTCCAGGTTTTGTTGACCTGATGGCCTGCTGTGCTCCCTCGCAAGACTCCTCCTGGTTCTGCCCAAAGGACCGTGGGCTCCCAGGGAGAAAGAGAATCAATGGCACGTCAGCTAAGCCCTGGGGAGGTCAGAATGCTAATTGGAAGTGCACTGAAGAGAGGTTCCCTGCCAAGTCCTTAACCTCAAGGCATTGTTTAAGATGCTCTTGGAGAGGAGTCACAGACAGCACCCCCAGGACAGTGCCGGCCCTCTTGCTCACTCCCAGCCCTCTCAGGGCAGTGCAGAGGCGAGGCCACCATGCCTGCCACAGGGGTGGGCCTCTGGGGCTCCCCTGACTCAGTGTCCTTCCTGACGAGACCAGGCTTGTCCATCCGCCCTTGACATTCCACAGGGATTAGCACACAGTAGGTGTTCACTGAACTTGGGTGAAGAGACTGGAGTCCTCTCCGCCCATTCATTCCACAGATATTTCATGAGCATCGACTATGTTCCAGACACTGGCCCGAGTGCTGGGGACACAGCCGTGGGCAAAACAAAGCCACTGTCTTTGTGGAGGTTACATGCTGGTCACAGGGGTGGGGGGCAAAGGGTAGGTAGGCCTGGACTTGAACATGTGAGTTTAGAGTTCAAGGACATCGGGGGGGCTAGAGATATAGAATTAGGAGACTGGGACTGGGCAGAGCTGAAAACCAGAAGCCTGGACCATCGGATGTTGAGCTCAGGTGATCCCATCGGTGGGACACCCACATAGACTCTCGGGGAAGGTTTGCAAGATGGTCAGATTGGGAACTTCCCTGGCGGTTCAGTGGTTAAGACTCTGCACTCCCGACGCAGGAGATCTGGGTCTGATCCCTGGTTGGGGACCAAGATCCCACATGCTACAACGGGAGATCCTGCCTGCTGCAATTAAGACCCAGTGCAGCCAAACAAATAAATAAAAACAAATAATTATTAAAAAAAAAAAAAAAAGAAGAAAATCAGATCAGGCCAGTGGAGTGGCTGGCTGGGGTGCAGATGGCTGGAGGCAGATTCTGCATCCTGAAGTTCTTCCATCTTTCTTTACTCTTAAAGCAGGATGCACACGCGGGTGATCAAAGCTCTGTTTTCTGACATTTGGGTTCTCTGGCTCTGCGAGCGAAGTGTAGAAGACCCCCAGAGGTGGGGATGACTCTGGCAGGGAAGGGTGGGGGTTTCCAGGACCTAGGAGGCAGTCCTGGCAAGGGGGTGGGGGGTGCCCTGGATGTGTTCACTCTGACCAAGCAGCGTGATTGAGGAGGAGGCTCCTGGGGTCGGTACCTTCGCGAGATCCTCCCTGCCCTGGCTCCTCATCCCTGTGGTCCTCCTGTGCTCGCTTTGGTTCATTTTCACTGCCTGTAGTTTTCGTAGACAGCTTCTCTACCTCCTCACTCTATGGGATCACACCCCCTTTCTTGCTTCTGGTTTGTGCAGTTGCATTTTCTTCTTTTTTTACTCAGTCCTGCCAGAATTTTGCCTATTTCACTGGTCTTTTTAAAGTTCCAAC
The DNA here is from genome assembly GCF_032405125.1 of Capricornis sumatraensis. NCBI lineage: Eukaryota > Metazoa > Chordata > Mammalia > Artiodactyla > Bovidae > Capricornis > Capricornis sumatraensis. The sequence goes on from NC_091070.1 coordinate 212,326,925, forward strand.
TCTAGGGCTATCAATTGTATTCCTTTCCTGTTGCCTAACTTATTGATTTCTGCTTCTATCTTTCCTCATCTTTCTCTCCCACTTACCTTAGGCTGGTGTTGCTCTTTTGCTGTTTTCATGCATTGAATTAGTTCCATTATTTCTTGTCTGATATGAAAAACGTTAAGAGACATTTTTCCCTAAGCACAGCTTTGACCATATCCCATAAATTTTGATGGATAGTTGTTATTTTAGAAATAGTCTCTAATTGCAGTTTTGTTTCTTCCTTGACTCTCAAGTTCTTTTTTTCCATCAAAATTTCCAAGTAATATTTTTATACTTAAGTTATTATCAAATTGTACTGCTTTATGTTCAGATTATGATTTCTATGTTAGAGAATTTTTGACTTTTTTCTCTCAGTATAAGATCATTTTTGGTAAACATTCTGAGTATTTGAAAGAAACATATATTCTATGGTGGAAGGCTGAAGAAATTCATGTTATTAATATTGCTTAATTTTTCTGATTTCTTATTTGTTGCCTAAGTGCAAGTGATTGTCTTCACATTTTCACTATTTTTAAAAAATCAATTTCTCCTTTTATTTCTAAGTTTTTACTTTATATATTTTGATGTATACTCTTTAGCATGTCAGTATTTTTAAGTAGCAGATATTCAGTCAATTATAATTCTCCCAATATAAAAGTTATATTTATGCCCCCCTTTTTGCCTTAAATTCTACTGTGATACAAGTATTGTTACTTGTTTTATTTTAGGTTTGCGTTTATCAACCATCTGCCAATTCCTCTATTTTAATATTTCTATATCATTGTTTCATGTATCTCTTAGATTTTTGTTTTTAAAATCTTTCATAAGAATTTTTATTCTGTAACAGAAAAGTTGCATTCACTCACACTCTTTGTTGGTGACTGTTCATTTGTTCTTGTATAATAGCTACTACTTTCTGTTTTTAAGCTTCCTTACTATTTTTTCCATTTCTCCATCCTTAAGCACAAGTTTTCCTTGCCTCGTCTCTGATTTTTATTCCACTGACGGTTACAGGTGCTTCTTGAGAACACCTTTTAAGCTGTATTTCCCCGTCACCGTCTTGTCTAGTGGGCTCGTGAGCCTTTTCTTAGTCAGGTCTCATCAGCACTACATCTTGTAGAAATTCCTTAGAGCCTGTAGCATGTAGGTGTCTGTCTCTTTTTCCTCGTTTCCACGTGGATGTATATGGTCTTTCTTTTCCTACACCTTGGACTATCTCCTTGACAATTTAGGAGGTCAGATTGAAGAAGAGTTGAACATATTGTCTTGGCTCTCCATCTTGAGCTGGAAATCTCTAAGATTTTTATTCTTTTTGATTTGCTGTTGTGAATAGAATTATTTTATCTTTGGATGATTCATTGTTAATATATAGAAATACAATTGATGTTTGTATATTGATCTCGTATCCCATGACCTTGCTGATAGTTCTTTTTTTTTTAATAATTGTGGATAAAAACAGCTTTAGTTCTTCCTTTTCAATCTGGATGCTATTTATTTATTTATGCTTAATTGCATTGGATAGAATGTTGAACATGTCCAGTATTCAATACAATATTGCATAGACGTGGTGAGGGTGGACATCCCTATTTTGTTCTTGGTCTTAAAATAGTCTACCTTTCACGTTGTAAGTGTGATATTGGCTGTAGGTATTTGGTAGATGCCCTTCAAATGAAGGTCTTTACGTGGAGGATTTTGGCATGGTCTGGCTTCAGTGTGGAAAATGCATTGGTTTGGGGGCCAGACTGGTGACATCTAGGTTGGGCAAGAGACAATGGTGACCTGAGCTAGAATAATGAATAGAAAAGAAGGCACGGGTTTGTATGATGCTACGGGAAAGTGTGGTCCTTGGTGTTAAGGGTGGGTTTGTAGGGATTGTATGGTGGGAGTATGAAAAAGGAAGGGGTAGAGGATATGTGTGCAGTGTCTGGTTCGGACGCAGAAAGCAAGCCAGATCAGCCTAACGCAAAATCCAGGCTCCAGGAAAATGGGTTCTGTGGCGTCCTGGGAGAGGTGAGGGTTTTGTGCGCATTGTCTGTCTTCATTCGTCCAGCAGAGCAGTTAGGCCACCTCTCTCACTGCATTTTCCTGGGAGACAGAGCCCAGATTTATGCCAGCTGGCCTCTGCATTTATTTGTGCCGTTCCTTGTGCCAGGTCTGGCTTCTCTGAGCCTCACCTACACAATGGTGGTGACGCTGACCCGCCTCCCAGGGCGCTGTGCCCGAGTCACCTGCGGTAGGGCCCTTAGTGCCCACACGCATTATTCGCATCCTTCTCTTAGGAACTCAGACTGCACGAGAGCGCTTTGGTGCCTGTGGCCCACCATTAGACTGTTTACACTGGGGGGCTGCAGACGTGGAGGACGGACACTGAAGGAGAGACTGGGCTCAAGGGAAGTCACTCGTTGTGGGCGGCATTGCTGATCCCACGGTGGCCCGGCAGTGGGCCTGGGGGACTGGCAAGAAGCCTGCTGCACGGTTCTCTCTGCACGGCTTGGGGTTTCCTGTCTCAGATTTGACAGGCATAAGTTTCATAATTCTGACCTTTGTGCATTTTAATGCATTTCTCTTTTCTTCCCTTACTTTCTCTCAATCCTTTTCACTCTGTTTATGGATGCATTCCAGCAAAAGACTGGAGTCACCTTCCCACCCCAATTCTGAATCTCTTTATACACATCTTTCTCGAGCTGCTAGCTCATGGGTTGTGTCGTGAGCAGCAAACTTCCTTCCTGCTTAGAGTCAAGTTCTTGGAGGCTGAGAATCAAGCCTCCCACCACGTTTGGCTGTGGCCGAGCCACGCACGTGCAAGAAGTGAATTCCAGCTCCTTGCTAGCTGCTTGGCATAGACAGGTCACTTTGACTGTTATCCTCAGTATTCTCATCCATGAAGTGAGTGTATCATTTTCTACTTCGTAGGTTGGTTGATAAGGATTTCATTAAATAATGTGTGTAAACTGTTTTAAATTGTGACAAGATGTAAACAAAAGAAATACTTGTATGTTGGTAGAAAAAAATTAGAAAATACAGCTAAGCAAACACACGCACACATGAACCCAATAAATGTACAAGACACGAGGTAGAATAGTGATTCTCACCTGAAGGCGATTTGGACCCCAAGGGAACATTTGGCAATGTCTGGACACATCTTGGGTTGTCACAGCTGGAGAGGGGCCATCTAGTGGGTCAAGGCCAGGGATGCTGTTAAGCGCTACCATGCACAAGACAGCCACAAATGCCAGTGGTGTTGAGGCTGAGAAATCCCAAGGTAGGCGTTTAAGGAGGAGTTTAGACTTTTAGCATCAGATGTACGTGGGTGCGAATCCTCTTTCTGTGTCAGTGATGTTGGGCAAGTAAGTCAACCCATCTGAGCCTCAGTTTCCTCCTCTGCAAAATGGGGACCTCTAAAGTGATGCTCTGTACTGACAGCTGCACCTAGCATCGCTAATGAAGAGGTGCCGGTAGGCACACTGCACACAGCTTGTTCTATATGCAGATGTCTTTCTTCTCCCAACCACTCCCCTTCTCCACCAGGAGTTCACAGCCATCTTCTTGAAAGCATCTCACATTTCATCTAGAGCTATTCACAAGCAGCATCCCAGGGTGCCAGAAGGCAGCGTCTGGCTGCTTGAAATTAAATTGACAATAGAAGCTGATCAGATTCTTCTCATAATGGATCAGGGTGGGAAATGGGAGTAGGAACTGGTCCTGAAGTCTGAGGAGCCTGTAGGAGTTTAGAAATTAGCCAGGAAAGAACCAAAAGCCGCCTAGACGATGCAGTGTCAGCCCTGCCTGGATGAATTACTGAAACTGTCCCCACGTCTCTGCCTTTGCACGATTAGATGGCCTTTCGGTGCTGGCAGACATCCTGTCGCATTGCATTTTAATGTGGGATGAAGTTTTCTAATGGAACATGAGCAAACATAATCTATGGAGCTGCTGCTAATAAACTACATCACTGTGAATTGGAGGGTTTATAGGGCACTGGTGATGAGTGCACCAGTTAAGCACAGCTAAGCATCCCTTAATTTAGACATTTGGGCTCAGGTTATGGGAAACACTGCAACTGGTTCCCTCTGTTGCTGGCAATACACATTCTGTCATCCGCCTAAGGTGCAATGCAGTTTTAGTCATTTGGGGCTTGTTGCAGATTTCAGTCAACTGGCATTAGACACCTGTTTGGAAGTTGTAAAAAATCCAGAAATTTGCCAGATTTACTGTCTCCTTATGACTGTGTATTGCAGCAGAGGCCCCCTAAAGCACCTGCCTACTGGATTTCTTAAAAGTGTGCCTACACACCAATACAGCTGTCCTTGGAGGATTGTATCCCTAGAATGCCTTGAGAATGTGTTCTTGTGGTCAGGAGGTGGCTGGGAGGACCCATGGGGATGAGGGAGCATTCCTGTTTAAGATTAAAGCAGAGGAAGGATACTGGAAAAGAGAAAGAAGAAGCGATGACACCGCGCACCTCTTGTGGGCCAGCTACCATGCTAGACACGTTCATTCACTTGTCATTTCTTCAACATTTATTGAATGCCCACCAGGAATACCAGGTGTCAGAGATACAACAGTTAACAAGACAGCTTCTGCTTTCAAGCAACTAACAGTCTCTGAGGAAACAGATAAATAAGCAGGCGAAGGTAGTCCGGGAGGCCATGGCTGGGGAACCTGATGTACGTAGTCGTGGGGAGATACTTGCACAGATACTGATCTGTGGGCCTGGGATGCCAGCCCTGCTTCTACCCCTTTGCTGGGTCAACGCTCACTCATTTTTCCTATCTCAACTCATTTGTCACTTTCTCACCTGGCAAATCCTCTGTGACACCCCTCCTTCTCAATCCAGTCCAAGCCTCCTGTGATATCCCTCAGATTGCTGTGTGTCTGTCCTTCACGGCTTCACATGTGCATGCTCTGTGATTCTTAGATTTCTGCCCATTTCCCTCGCAAGATTGCAGGCTCCTTGACTAGAGCTGCTGCTGCTAAGTCACTTCAGTCGTGTCCGACTCTGTGCGACCCCATAGACGGCAGCCCACCAGGCTCCCCCGTCCCTGGGATTCTCCAGGCAAGAACACTGGAATGGGTTGCCATTTCCTTCTCCAATGCAGGAAAGTGAAAGGTGAAAGTGAAGTCGCTCAGTCGTGTCCGACTCTTAGCGACCCCATGGACTGCAGCCTACCAGGCTCCTCCGCCCATGGGATTTTCCAGGCAAGAGTACTGGAGTGGGGTGCCATTGCCTTCTCCACTTGACTAGAGAGACTTGTCTTATTCTCCCCTGCATCTCCAGGGCCTGACCCATAGGAGGCGCTCAACAAATATTTATGGGGTGCATGAGTGAATGGCCTTTGGAGAAAGGTATCCCCTAATAGGGCATCGAAGAAGGAATGGGGAGACTGTTTGAAGTCAAGAGAATAATATGTGCTCAAGTCAAGGCGAAATCAAGAGAAAGGCAAGGTGCAGAGAATTCACTAGGGGTGGAGTGTTGTGGGAGGTTGGGGTGTGGCCAGGCCGGATCACCAGGGGCCCTGTGTGCATGCTGGGGAGTTCACAGGATGGAAATGGGGACACACCTAAAGGTCCTAAGCAGTCGTTACACATTATATGTAAAAATTCAACAATACCCCCAGGAGAGGAGGAGTATTCATTCTCTTTGCCGAGGTGAAGTGAGTGTATGTGGCTAAGGTCTCCTAGATACGGAGTGGCTAGTGGAGGAAGGGGCCGCAAGTCTCCTGGTAGAAGCCAGGCTTCCTTTTCCGTGTCCAAATGTCTTCTGACTGCTTGGGACTCATTTGCATTCACTCCACTTCCCTTTAAAAAATTCATTCCGTTTTCTTTTTTTAAGCAGTTTCTTTAAAATAGTAAAAGTAACAGGAACTCAGTACTTAAAAAGAAAAAAAAAAAAAGTCGAGCTGTACAGCAGTGTATAGAATGAAAAAACACAAGTGCCTCATTTCCCAGGCCCTGTCCCAACCCTGCTCCCTGGAGGTCACTGCTGTTAGCAGTTTGGTGTGTGTCCAATTTCTTTTTAAATAAAGATTCATTAAACTGCCCATGAGGCTTATTGGGACATCCATCAGCCCCTTAAAAATTGTTCTGATGAATTAAGTGTAAACTAATTAGAAACATGGATTCAATTACCCTCGAAACACACAAGGGTTTAATAATTAATAGGAAGAGGGCTTGAGGCCAAAGGCATTATGGATTTTATCAAACCCCTAACATCTGAAAAGTAAATATGTCTGATTCATCCTAAATGCGGGCAAATTTGCCATCCAGAGGCAAACCTGTTGGTAGGAGCTTCACATTTAATCAAAGAAGTTATCTCTGATTAACATGGAGTCAGCTGAAGTGTGCAGAGGCCAAGGCCTCCGAATGCCACTGGACGGGGCTGCCTGGAACAGGGCAGCCGCCTGTCTTTCTGGGTCACCACAGTCAGTTTGGTACACGGCCTTTCCCCAGGCCAGCTTTGGGGGAGGACCTGCTAAGGCCCCCAGTGATACCACTGACCCCTCTTATGGGCCCAGACAGCTGGGGAGCAATTCTGGCCCAAGAAACACCGTAGAACATTGGAGAAAGCATTCTGTTTATCTCCCTGGACGATGAGCTCTGATGACTTAGAGGGACACAGAGGAGGATCAGAGTGGTTGGAACATTTACTTGTTGTGTGCCAAGTGCTTGAAGTCCCACAGCTCATCCAGTCTTCACAATTTTCCCACAGGTAAGAATTATTACTTCCATTTTTATCCATTTTTCCATTTTTTCTTATCCATTTTTTTTTCCATTTTAAGGAAGCCGAGTCTCAAAGAGGCTATGTGCCTTGGGGAGGATGTATTCAAAAGCTCATATTATCTATAGAGATACCATGCATAAAACAGATAACTAACGAGAACCTACTGTATAGCTCAGGGGACTCACTGCTCTGTGGTGACCTAGATGGGAAGGGTATCCAAAGGAGAGGGGACTTGTGTATACGTATAGCTGGTTCACTTTGCTGTATAGTAGAAACTAACACAACCTTGTAAAACAATTACACTTCAATTAAAAACAAAAATCTTTTTAAAGCGCATATTCACACAGGTCTGTACAACCACACCGAGGCTGAAGGGGGCTGCAGAAAGGAGCGAGCAGGGTCTGCAACTGTGGTGGCCCGTGGGCAGCCGTGTGCTCCATCACCTAATGCCAGAGGGTGGGTTTGGGCAGACGTGGTGGGGGAGGGGTTGGCAGCGGGAGATATACAAAGCCAGGTGGGCAGCAGTGTCGGGGTCCTGAGCAATCTCTCCCTTCACAGTAGGGCCCTGTGGTTCAAGGTCAAAGTGAATTTTTGTGGCAAAGCCTTGCCTTGCTCATTCGCCAAGTCTGCTGTTTAATAGCAGCCAGAATATGAGGCCCCATGCAGCCCGAGTCTTGGACCAAAAGACTGTGTTGCCTGCCTCCCTCGCCGTGATCAGTCCTGCTCACAGCATCACCAAGCCTTGTCAAAGATGTGAGTTTACCCGGAATGGAGTCGGTTTCCCTTTGACCCTCCTTTGCCTGTTTCTTGCACGCGGTGGCCAATAGGGGTATTGCTGAGATAGGAGTGTATCCCCTTCTGTATCCTCAGCTCATTCCCTGAAACTTTGGGACAGCAGAAATCAAGGAACAAGGCTCCCTGGTAACCCTGGGATGTTGTCTTCAGGGGGAGGCAGGTCTGGTAATTTTAGCATTTACTCCATTGGTCAGCAGAAATGGTACCCAAGTAAGCATCTCCCAAGCACTGAGTGCCTCATTCACGTAAAGTAAACATTAAAGAAAACCAATTCTTGGTCTCTTAAGTGAACAAAGAGCCACTTTTAGTGAGAACTGGGGTGAGGAGACAGGGCGTCTGGCCTGGCACAGCCACTGGTGTGCTTGTGACCTTCACCAAGTCCCGTCCTTTCTCAGGACCAGCTGCATTTTCCTGACTTATAAATTGAAGACTTAAGTCCAAGAGAACTCTGAAGCTTCTCCCAGTGCTGAAATTGTATGATTGAGTGATACTAGAGATGTATGTGGAAGGGCTATAAAATACTCCTGATCTTCTTGGATTATTTCTGCCGTATTCAGGTACTGCTCTTGGCTTTTTCAACAATTTCACCATTTGTCTTTGGCATAAGGGTTTATTTTCCAGTGGCCTGTTAAGCAGGGTGGCAGAGAAGGCTAACTGTCTGCTATCATTCTTGCTTCTCTTACACAGGGCAGTGCTGTCTGTGGGAAACAGCTGCCAGACTGTGTCAATATTTCTCAGCCTCTTTGCATCAAGGTGGAGCTGTACACCTTAGTGGCCAGTAGAAAGTGGATGAAGTAATGGTACCCCCCTCACCCCTGGCATGGCCCAGAGACGCTCCCTTGTAATCTACTCTGTCTCTTTCCCTGGAAACAGATGTAGGAAGCCTGGATACCTGGTGGGTCCTAGACCCACCCCCTCCCTTGACTGCTGATTGACTGGATTTTACAAAAGTGAGACATAAACTTGTGTACACACTTGGACCTCCCAGAGTCCAGGGTTTATCTGTCACTGTAGCCAGTGCTTCCTTAGCCATTGCAAATTCTGTCTTGGCATTTTGGAATTTATTTTAGAACCTAGAGGTAGGTGAGGATTCTAGATAGCAGTGTCCACTAGCTTTCCAGAATTGACACTTGCTTTCAGGGAAATGAAGCTCCTGGTGGCCTGGCCTTTGTGCCTAAAAGTTAGGTCACTGACGGATAAAATACAGTATTTTTTAAGCAACTTTATTTGTGCTCTTGATTTTTGGTGGACTCTTCTTGGCACCAAATGTGGTTCTGGTTGTCGTCCTCTCTCTCCTATTGCCTGTAGCCCCCGCTGAGCATGCATGTGTGGGATGGTGGTTAGGAAAGGGGCTTTGGAGCCGGCCGGCCTGGGTTTGAGTCCCAGTTCTGCCTCTTAATGGTGGTGAGATGCCGAGGAAGTCACTTGTCTCTGAGTCTTAGTTTCTATATCAACAAAGTTGGGATTAGAGTAGTACCTACCCTTAGGGAAGTTGTGAAGATTCAACTACCCTATAGGCATAAAGTGTGCAGAAGATGCTGGACACATAGCAAGTACTGGGTAAATGTTAGTCCTCTCCAAAGCCCATCCCTTCCAGCTCCCCCCACTGCCACCACAGTGATCCAGGCTACCATCATCTTTTGCCTTGATTGTCACAACAGCCTCCTTCCCAGTCTCCCTCCTCTTTGAAGTTGTTGTTCAGTTTCTCAGTCGTGTCTGACTCTTTACAGCTCCATGGACTGCAGCACACCAGGCTTCCCTGTCCTTCACCATCTCCTGGAGTTTGCTCAAACTCACGTCCATTGAGTCGGTGATGCCATCCAACCATCTCATTTTCTGTCGCCTCCTTCTCCTCCCTCCTTCAGTGTTGCCCAGCATCAGGGTCTTTTCCAATAAGTTAGTTCTTTGCATCAGGTGGCCAAAGTATTGGAGCTTCAGCTCTGGCATCAGGCCTTCCAATGAATATTCAGGGTTGATTTCCTTTAGGACTGACTAGTTTGATTTCCTTGCAGTCCAAGGGACTCTCAAGAGTCTTCTCCAACACCATAGTTCGGAAGCATCAGTTCTTAGGTGCTCAGCTTTCTTTATGGTCCAAGTCTCATATCCATACATGACTGCTGGAAAAAACATAGCTTTGACAAGACGGACCTCTGTTGATAAAGTAATGTCTCTGCTTTTTAAAATACTATCTAGGTTGGTCATAGCTTTTCTTCCAAGGAGCAAGAGTCTTTTAATTTCATGGCTGCAGTCACCATCTGCAGGGATTTTGGAGCCCAAGAAAGTAAAGGCTGTCACTGTTTCCTTTGTTTCCTCATCTATTTGCCATGAAGTGATGGGACCGGATGCCATGATCTTAGTTTTTTGAATAGAGTTTTAGGCCAGCTTTTTCACTCTCCTCTTTCACATTCATCAAGAGGCTCTTTAGTTCCTCTTTGGTTACTCAGATGGTAATCTGCCTGCAATGCAAGAGACTCGGGTTTGATCCCTGGGTCAGGCAGAGCCCCTGGAGAAGGGAATGGCAACCCACTCCAGTATTCTTGCTTGGAGAATCCCATGGACAGAGAGGCCTGCTGTGCTACAGTCTATGGGGTCACAAAGAGTCAGACACGACTGAGCAATTAATGCTTTAGCTTTACTAGTGTTTAAGCTAACATTTTTGTTCTGTTCTAGGATGGCATCCAGGGAAACCACATAATGTTTAGTCTTTGCATCTCCTTGGGCTTTCTTGGCCATGACAATTTTGCCCCCTTTCCTTGTTTTTGATAATCGACAGCTTTGAGGAATATTGATCAGGTGCTTTGTAGAATGTCCTCCGGTTGGGATTTGTCTGATGTTCTCATGATTAGACTGGAGGAATGTGTTGTTGGCAGGAGGGCTCCCTTTTCTTCACATCATCTCAAGAATACATACAGTCAACATGGCTCACCTACGTTGATGTTGGCCTTGACCCCCTGGCTGAGTTCAGGTAGTCAGTCTTCTCCACTGTGGAGTGCTGTCCTCTTTGGAAGGAAATCCCTGTGTGCAGCCCATGCTGACAGAGTTGAGAGCCAGCTTCATCTTGAGGGCAGAGTAGCTGCATACATTATTTGGAATTCTTCTGCAGGAGAAATCTATTTTCCTACACTTCTTAATTTATTTATATCAGGTAGATGCATGGATATTTACTTTTTACATTGGGTTATGATCCAATACTAGTTTATTTATTTTGTTTGCTCAAACTGGAAAGTTTTTGGCCACGGGGGCACTCTTTCAGTTGACGCCTCTTGTTTTCTTTGGCATTTCCCCATCATTGTGAGCATTTCCCATTGATGTTGTTGTTGCTGTTATTGTTTCACTGAAGCTCTTTGAAGAAATGAGCTTTGCATCCTTGGTGTTAGAAACCAAGATCTGGTGCTAGATGTGCTCATTACTATTGAGGTATCATTGCTTCTAGGCCCTCTCAGCTGACAGAGCAAGGAAATATGTGTATGCATCCTAAGTCATGTTATGCACATATCTATAAATATTTTTCTATATATCATCGCTAAATAGAGTTCATACTGAAGTCTCCAACTCTAGTCTAGTACCACATGGATCATTCTAGCCTCCTCCGTTTACTTATCTGGAACCTTCCACTCCAGCAGTGAGACACTTGGTTCCACCCACCATCCATTGACCGAATAGTTCAATTCTAGCATGTAGAGTGATATCAGAGTTGTTAACTTGTATTCCATGGGAAGCAATGTTTCAGCTAGAGTACAGTAGTCACATGCAGCTGCTTTTGCCTTTAGCCTTAGGGATTCCACTCATCTGGAAAGTTACTTAGATGAGCACATGAAGGAAATGCACATCAGAGAAAGCACGTGAAGTGCAAGTGGTGAGATTTTAACAGGGTGGCCAAGGGAGCTGCCGCACTGAGAAGGTGACTTTTGGTGAAAACCTGAGATGAGCTTGGTGTCCCCACCTATCATTAGGTGGCTCCATGGTACCTGCTGTGTTGCACTGTGTTTCTTAACATGTGTCTCCTTTCTCAGGGCCTAGCAGATTCTATTATGGAAATTCGAGGGAGAGGAAACATATTCATTGGTAGCTTCAAGTGACGTGATAGACACATAGGCACATGTTTATGGCACCTGTTCCCCAGAGCTGCACTGACCCAGGCTCCCAGGATAACACAATGAAGGCAGTGAAGTCAATTGTAGACTGTTTCTGGCTGGTGAAGTCATAGGCCCTCATGTTGTCCTTGAGCATCTTGGAGACTGGCAGGGCAGTGTCTTAAATCCTGCCCATCAGTTTATATCAGCATTCTCCTCTGCACCTTGGGAGGTCTTCCGTGTCCCCTCCTGATTTAGTCTTCCCTATCACCATGGCAACTCTCATCCCTTAACAAGCAGTGGCAGTCTTATTAAACAGTCTAATCAAGGAAGAAAGTGTACACCTTTGACTCCACCTTTCCAATTTGATTATTTTGTCTCAAAGCGCTCTTGATGAGTGGTCTGGCAGCTTTGTGATCCCCTGGTCAGTTGATAGAGGCACATTCAACTTCCCTCTTTTCCAAAGCCCTGAAGCAACACATCACAGCTAAGTGTATCTTAGGCTTACATAACCCCTACCCAGCAAAGGGGAAAGGTGACAGATCCTGGCTCCAGGAGTCTAGCTCTATTTCAGTCATAACAAGAATTCATCACTGTCCACAGATAATTGCAGAAAGCAAGAAGGCTGTCAAGGCCCTTGGTAGGTGGAGGAATAAATGCCAGAGGAGTTATTGCAAACTAAGGCAAGGTTTGGAATCATCCGCTTTGAGTGATGAGTATTGCTCCTCCTAGTTCTGGTTGTTTAAGCTTCCCAGACACATTGTGTTAATCTGCTTCTCTCAACAATCCCCAAATTGTCTTTTTTTTTTGGCCCCGTTTTACAGAGGAGAAAGCTGAGGTTCCAGATGGCAAATAAGTACTGTGTTAACAAGAGGTGGCCCCAGAGGTAGCCAAGTTCCCAGCTTTTTATCCCTGCTCTTTTTCAGCGTCCTTCAGCTGCCTAGGTGACTAGTGCAGTGGGGGGTGGAAGAAAGGCAGCCTGAACACAGAGTCATCCGTCCTCAAGGGCCTCGATGGATGAGAGAGAAATGACCAGAGATGTGATTGATTCCTCTCCCATAGCTCCCACCCCCCACTGATATTAGAATTTACCTGAACTTGGGCCAAAAAACCAGGGGGGTGGAATGACTGTCTTTTCTCTGTTGTGGTCTTCCTCCAACATAAACTAGGTGAAGACCTCGACATGGTGAATTATTTGTAGAACCTCAAAGGAGCAGGTTCCTTCTATTTTGGAGTATGCAGAAGTGTAAAGATTTTCTTTAATTAGATAGTGCCGGATAGATTTAATTAAAGCTTCAAACCTGCAATTTTCTTTGTTTGATTGATCAGTTGGTGCTGATTGCCTCGAGTAATTATGAAGGGGGAAGTAGAAGTTTCAGTCTGGTGGCTATAAGCAGCAGACTGAGTCGACCCCTGGATACTTGGTTGTCAAAGTGGATTGTGAAAAGGTTTAAATTGCACAAATGTTTGCTAGCTGGTTGGCTGAAAAATAAGGTCCCTAAATTACACTTTCGTCTAAATTGTGCTCCTGGCTGATGTGGTTCGGTAGAAAAGTTCCCTTTCCCCTCCTTTCTAAAAATGTAATCACATCCCCAAGATCAGACGATATTCTGTTTTGTGAAATAATTGAAGCACACGATTGGAGTGGCTTATAATGGCCTTATGAGATTGCAGGAACCCATGGAGGGTCAGGAGTGAACGACAGCCTCTCGGTGTGAAGTTAGGGAACTCAGAAGGAGTTTGGAAGTCAGATAGTCCCTGGGTTTGAATCTAGCCTGTGATTGTGGCTAAGCACCATTTTTTCCCCTCATCTGTAAAACAGGACAGTTGTTGATGACAGATGAGCTGATAAATGCGTATCTAGTGCCCGGCTGCAGTGGGTTTGCACCAAATGTCAGTTCTTCTCTCTTCCTGTGCTCTGTCACCTCTTTGAGGTACCACCACGGAAGCTCCGCGAACTCGAGACCAGAACCATCTTGCTCCCCACTGCAAAATAGCCCCTAGTGCACTGCATGTATATGGGTGGTCTCAACAAATGCTTATTCAGTGGACAAATGAATGAATGAATACCCTATGCATTTAGGTCCCCCCTCCCCTGCCTCCTCCCCCCTCCACCCCCCGCCAAATGGGTGACGCTGGGACAGAGTAGCAGAGAGGCTCCATTCTTGAAACTTTGAAGGGACTTGGTCACCCATTGGACACAGTATAAAGCGTGAGGTTGGGGCTGCCATTGGAATCATCGGTGGGAGAAACTGTCCTCCTTTCTTCTTTTATTTTTAATTTATTTTTTATTGGCGGATAATTGCTTTACAGAATTTTGCTGTTTTCTGTCAAACCTCAACATGAGTCAACCGTAGGTATACATATATCCCCTCCTTTCTGACACTTCCTCCCACCTCCCTCCCCATCCTACCCCTCTACGTTGATACAGCACCCCTGTTTGAGTGATTCCTCCTTCCTTTTGAACTAGCCAAGCCAGGCTGGGAGACTGAGTTTACTTCTCCATTACAGCCTGGAAGGGGATGCTAAGGATTATCTGTGGTCATCTGTTACAGCATTTAAAAATATTGGCGTTAAAAAAGCAAGGCAGGCTATAGCATTGCCTGTACATTATAAATACCACTGTTTAAGAAGATACACACAGGTAAAAGCAATTGGAGGAAAACAAACCAGCATGCTAATAATATAGGTATTAGTATGACTTGCTTATAGATTGTTTTTAATCTTTAAACTTTTTAGTAATATAGTGATGTTATTTTTATAATAAGAATGCATTTTCACTTAATACAAAGTTCAGCATAGAAGAAAAGGAAACACTTAATTCTATTACTATGCACGTGTACCCACAGAGGGATATTGACAAACCAAAGTGGGTTCAAAGGGGAATGACCAGGATGAAGAGGGATGTTGTTCATGTTGCAGGATGGAAGTTGAAGGACTCAGTTGGAGGAAGGAGACCCTTAGGGGAAATGATGGCAGTTGTCAAAGGCCTGGGGAAAGGACTCAAAAGCTGACATTAGATGATGGCACTCAGGTTGTGACATGGAAGGGACTCCCAGCCCCAAGAGGCACTGAACTTCTGGCTTCTGGAAGAATCCATGCAGAATTTGGTGCTTCCAGTGCTGCCCCTCTCAGAGCCACAGTTGCTGCCGCTCCGGTACTGAAGGGGCTCTTGCTCTGCATGTAGGTCTGTGATGCTCCACGTGGCGATGTGCCTTCCCCAACCCTGACCCTTGGATGGCGGGGAGTGGTTATTGCATCTGATGTTCTAGAAAAGAGCCGCAGGGGAGATATACATGCAACTTAAAAAGCATCTTTTGAATAGCCAGTCCTTTGATTTATTTGTATTCACTTTATTTTGAAATTTTAAACCACATGAAAAAGGAAGTGATCATTTTATGTGGATCACCAGGGGCCCCAGGGTGTCAGAAGACTGACATACTGTGGCATAGATGGGTGCTTCACAAACTTTAATGTGCATGCAAGTCACCTGGGTTTTTGAGAAAAGTGCCAGTTCAGATTCTGCAGGTCTGGGGGCAGGGCAGGGCAAGACTCTGCCTCTCCCAGTGAAGATGCAGGTGATAAACCAGTGCTGCTGGCTCGTGGTCTGTTCAGGAGGGTCTCTGAACCCTTTCCAGCAGCTCCAGGGGCCCTGGCTTCCTAGAACAGCAGCATGTTGGTTGCTTATGTACGAGTCCTTGGTCCATCCTTTATAGAGTCTGTTAAATGGAGAGGAACCAAATAAGAATGAAGACACAGGCGCGAATGAATCTGGGCAGGACATAAGAAATGTGTTCTAGTAGCAAAAGAACTAGGCATTCATTGCTTAGATTTACATCTTCGGCACATGTTTATGTCTGTGCCCATGGTTGCTGATCATTTGCAAATAATGCTCTGTTGTCTTAATCCTGCTTTTATGGCTAATGATGTGTGTTTCATTCTGATCCAGTGTAGAATTTGAGTAAACATATATTTCTCAATATCTTCCCCTCTAATCGCTACCCGGGGCTGTGAGTCCTTGGAAGAAATTGTGTGTGAGGGAACGAGATGCTTTCTGGAGACCATCCCCTCGTGCCAGCCTCGATTGGCTGCCCACCAGGACCCCGTGGGGGTGAGCCTGCTCGTCATCCAGAGTGCCTTTGCTGCTGGCAGACACAGTCAGTGTGGCTTCCTCCATGAATCCAGCCGGGCTCGATAGGCCTGCCAATAGCATCGATCTCTGGTCCCTCAGAGCAGAGTCATTGCACTCTATTTCCAGGAATTTGTGATGTTTCTAATTTGGTTATTTAGTATCATTGTCTGCTGTCCTCATGCCTGCTCAGCTGCAGACAGTGCTGGTGCCCACACCCCAACCCATCCTGCCCAGTTTGACTGTGGAGAGGCCTCCATCCTTCCTGGCGGGTGCCTTAATGCTGAGTATCCTGGACACTCTGGTACCTGCTGGGTTGTGGTGCCTCAAGTCCCCTGTCTGGTCCCCTACATGCTGGGCCTCAATCTGCCCTGAGCCCTGGCTCCATAAGCCAGGGGCTCGACTCCACTTGACAGTTGCTAACCCACTTCTCCCAGAGGCTGGACTCTGGTCCTGACTCCTGATTCCATGTAGGACAGGATCCCCAGGGCCCTGCCTTCACCCAGGCCTCCAGCCACCCTTCCTGCCCCTTCCCCCCAGGCTAGTTGCTGATCCTCAAGCTTTGATTCCATCCCCCCACCTCCATCTTCTGCCCCTTCCCAATGCCAATTTAGGGGGTATTTTTTATGCTAACAAGCAGGGAATGCAGAGGGAGAAGCAATTCCAAGGTAAAGAGTGGGGTGAAGGAGGAAACAGGTGAGGAAGAGGGTGAGAAATCAAAAGAAGACATAGCAAAAATCAACAGAACCAAAAGCTGGTTTTTTGAGAAGATAAATAAAATTGACAAACCATTAGCCAGACTCATCAAGAAACAAAAGGAGAAGAATCAAATCAACAAAATTAGAAATGAAAGTAGAGAGATCACAACAGACAACACAGAAATACAAAGGATCATAAGAGACTACTGTCAGCAACTATATGCCAATGAAATGGACAACTTGGAAGAAATGGACAAATTCTTAGAAAAGTACAGCTTTCCAAAACTGAACCAGGAAGAAATAGAAAATCTTAACAGGCTCATCACAAGCAAGGAAATTGAAACTGTAATCAGAAATCTTCCAGCAAACAAAAGCTCAAGACCAGACGGCTTCACAGCTGAATTCTACAAGAAATTTATAGTAGAGCTAACACCTATCCTACTCAAACTCTTCCAGAAAATTGCAGAGGAAGGTAAACTTCCAAACTCAGTCTGTGAGGCCACCATCACCCTAATACCAAAACCAGACAAAGATGCCACAAAAAGAGAAAACCACAGGCCAATATTACTGATGAACATAGATGCAAAAATCCTCAACAAAATTCTAGCAAACAGAATCCAACAACATATTGAAAAGATCATACATCATGACCAATTGGGCTTTATCCAAGGGATGCAAGAATTCTTCAATATCTACAAATCAATCAACATAATATACCACATTAACCAATTGAAAGATAAAAACCATATGACTATCTCAATAGATGCAGAGAAAGTCTTTGACAAAATTCAACATCCATTTATGATAAAAACCCTCCAGAAAGCAGGAATAGAAGGAACATACCGCAACATAATAAAAGATATATATGACAAACCCACAGCAAACATTATCCTCAATGGTGAAAAAATGAAAGCATTTCCCCTAAAGTCAGGAACAAGACAAGGGTGTCCACTCTTATCACTACTATTTACATAGTTTTGGAAGTTCTGGCCACAGCAATCAGCAGAAAAAGAAATAAAAGGAATCCAGATTGGAAAAGAAGAAGTAAAACTCTCACTGTTTGCAGATGACATGATCCTCTACATAGAAAACCCTAAACACTACACCAGAAAATTACTAGAGCTAATCAATGAATATAGTAAAGTTGCAGGATATAAAATTAACACACAGAAATACTTTGCATTCCTATACACCACAATGAGAAAACAGAAAGAGAAATTAAGGAAACATGCCCATTCACCATTGCAACAAAAAGAATAAAATACTTAGGAATAAATCTACCTAAAGAACAAAAGACCTATATGTAGAAAACTATAAAACACTGATGAAAGAAATCAAAGAGGACACAAATAGATGGAGAAATATACCATGTTCATGGATTGGAAAAATCAATATAGTGAAACTGACTATACTACCCAAAGCAATCTATAGATTCAATGCAATCCCTATCAAGCTACCAATGGTATTTTTCACAGAACTAGAACAAATACTTTCACAATTTGTATGGACATACAAAAAACCTCAAATAGCCAAAGCCATCTTGAGAAAGGAGAATGGAACTGGAGGAATCAACCTGCCTGACTTCAGTCTCTACTACAAAGCCACAGTCATCAAGACAGTATAGTACTGGCACAAAGACAGAAATATAGATCAATGGAACAAAATAGAAAGCCCAGAGATAAATCCACACACCTATGGACACCTTATCTTTGACAAAGAAGGCAAGAATATACAATGGAGAAAAGACAATCTCTTTAACAAGTGGTGCTGGGAAAACTGGTCAACCACTTGTAAAAGAATGAAACTAGAACACTTTCTAACAGAATACACAAAAATAAACTCAAAATGGATTAAAGATCTAAACATAAGACCAGAAACTATAAAACTCCTAGAGGAGAACACAGGCAAAACACTCTCTGACATAAATCACAGCAGGATCCTCTATGACCTGCCTCCCAGAGTATTGGAAAGAAAAGCAAAAATAAACAAATGGGACCTAATTAAAATTAAAAGCTTTTGCACAACAAAGGAAAATATAAGCAAGGTGAAAAGACAGCCTTCAGAATGGGAGAAAATAATAGCAAATGAAGCAACTGACAAAGAATTGATCTCAAAAGTACATAAGCAACCCCTGCAGCTCAATTCCAGAAAAATAAACGACCCAATCAAAAAATGGGCCAAAGAACTAAACAGACATTTCTCCAAAGAAGACATACAGATGGCTAACAAACACATGAAAAGATGCTCAACATCACTCATTATTAGAGAAATGCAAATCAAAACCGCAATGAAGTACCATTTCATGCCAGTCAGAATGGCTGCGATCCAAAAGTCTACAAGCAATAAATGCTGGAGAGGGTGCGGGGAAAAGGGAACCCTCTTACACTGTTGGTAGGAATGCAAACTAGTACAGCCACTATGGGGAACAGTGTGGAGATTCCTTAAAAAACTGGAACTAGAACTGCTATATGACCCACCAATCACACCGCTGGGCATACACACCAAGGAAACCAGAGTTGAAAGAGACATGTGTACCCCAATGTTCATCGCAGCACTATTTATGATAGCCAGGACATGGAAGCAACTTAGATGTCCATCAACAGACGAATGGATAGGAAAGCTGTGGTACATATACACAATGGAGTATTACTCAGCCATTAAAAAGAATGCATTTGAATCAGCTCTAATGAGGTGGATGAAACTGGAACCTATTATACAGAGTGAAGTAAGTCAGAAAGAAAAGCACCAATACAGTATATTAATGCATATATATGGAATTTAGAAAGATCCTAACGATAGCTCTATATGTGAAACAGCAAAAGAGACACAGATATATAGAAAGTCTTTTGGACTCTGTGGGAGAGGGCGAGGGGAGAATGGCATTGAAACATGTATATTATCATATGTGAAATGAATCGCCAGTCCAGGTTTGATACATGATACAGGGTGCTCAGGGCTGGTGCACTGGGATGACCCAGAGGGATGGGATGGGGAGGGAGGTGGGAGGGGGGTTCAGGATGGGGAACACATGTACACCCATGGTGGATTCATGTCAATGTATGGCAAAACCACTAAAATATTGTAAAATAATTTGCCTCCAATTAAAATAAATAAATAAATTTATATTTAAAAAAAAAGCAGGCATTGGGACAGTGCTTTCTGATAGTAAAAAATAGCAAGAAAATTATATAATTTTGTATCAACTGCACACACATATCACAGACATAATGTACCTGGCATTCTTCCAAGCTTGACATGCAGCATGTCATTTGGTGCTCTCAACAGTCCCTCCAGGGAGGAATTATTATTACTATCCTGTATTATGGATGGAGACTGGAATGAGCAGTATTGGAGCAGGTCGTGTAGCTCGTAAGTGGCAGAGCCAGGATTTGGACCCAGGTGATCAACTTCAGAGCTCAGAGTCTTCACTGGTATGCAATCACTTCAGTCCTGTTCAGTTGCTCACTCATGTCTGACTCTTTGCAACCCCATCTACTGCAGCACACCAGGCTTCCCTGTCCTTCACCAACTCCCCGAGTTTACTCAAACTCATGTTCATTGAGTTGGTGATGCCATCCAACCATCTCATCCTCTGTCGTCCCCTTCTCCTCCTGCCTTCAATCTTGCCCAGCATCAGGGGCTTTTCAAATGAGTCAGCTCTTCACATTAGGTGGCCAAAGTATTGGAGTTTCAGCTTCAGCATCAATCCTTCCAATGAATATTCAGGAATGGTTTCCTTTAGGATGGACTGGCTGGATGTCCTTGCATCCAAGGGACTCTCGAGTCTTCTCCAACACCACAGTTCAGAAGCATCAATTCTTTGGCTCTTAGCTTTCCTTATAGTGCAACTCTCACATCCACATATGACTACTGGAAAAAACATAGCTTTGAGAAGATGGACCTTTGTTGGCAAAATAATGTTTCTGCCTTTGAATATGCTGTCTAGTTTGGTCATATCTTTTCTTCCAAGGAGCAAGCATCTTTTAATTTCATGGCTACGGTCACCATCTGCAGTCATTTTGGAGCCCCCCAAAATAAAGTCAGCCACTGTTTCCACTGATTCCCCATCTATTTGCCATGAAGTGATGGGACTGGATGCCATGATCTTAGTTCTCTGAATGTTGAGATTTAAGCCAACTTTTTCCACTCTCCTCTTTCACTTTTATCAAGAGGGTTTTTAGCTCCTCTTCACTTTCTGCCATAAGGGTGGTATCATCTGTCTATCTGAGGTTATTGATATTTCTCCTGGCAATCTTGATTCCAGCTTGTGCTTCAACCAGCCCAGCGTTTCTCATGATGTACTCTGCATATAAGTTAAATAAGCAGGGTGACAATATACAGCCTTGACGTACTCCTTTCCCTATTTGGAACCAGTCTGTTGTTTCATGTCCAGTTCTAACTGTTGCTTCCTGACCTGGATACAGATTTCTCAAGAGGCAGGTCAGGTGGTCTGGTATTCCCATCTCTTTAAGAATTTCCCGCAGTTTGTTGTGATCCACACAGTCAAAGGCTTTGGCGTAATCAATAAAACAGAAGTAGATGTTTTTCTGGAACTCTCTTGCTTTTTCGATGATCCAGTTGCTGCTGCTGCTGCTGCTAAGTCGCTTCAGTTGTGTCTGACTCTTAGTGACCCCCTGGACTGCAGCCCACCAGGCTGCTCTGTCCATGGGATTTTCCAGGCAAGAGTACCGGAGTGGGGTGTCACTGCCTTCTCTACGATGATGCAGTAGATGTTGGCAATTTGATCTCTGGTTCCTCTGCCTTTTCTAAATCCAGCTTGAACATCTAGAAGTTCATGGTTCACATACTGTTGAAGCTTGACTTGGAGAATTTTGAGCATTACTTTACTAGCATGTGAGATGAGTGCAATTGTTCGGTAGTTTGAGCATTCTTTGGCATTGCCTTTCTTTGGAATGAAAATTGACCTTTTCCAGCCCTGTGGCTACTGCCTAGTTTTCCAAATTTGCTGGCATATTGAGTGCAGCACTTTCACAGCATCATCTTTTTGGATTTGAAATAGCCCAACTAGAATTCCATCACCTCCACTAGCTTTGTTGGTAGTGATGCTTCCTAAGGCCTACTTGACTTCACATTCCAGGATGTTTGGCTCAAGGTGAGTGATCATACCACTGTCATTATCTGGGTTGTGAAGATCTTTTTTGTATAGTTTTTCTATGTATTCTTGCCACCTCTTCTTAATATCTTCTGCTTCTGGTAGTTCCATACCATTTCTGTCCTTTATTGTGCCCACCTTTGCGTGAAATGTTCTCTTGGTATTTCTAATTTTCTTGAAGAGATTTCTAGTCTTTCTGTTTCTATTGTTTACCTCTATTTCTTTTCATTGATCACTGAGGAAGGCTTTCTTATCTCTCCTTGCTATTCCTTGGAACTCTACATTCAAATGGGTATATCTTTCCTTTTCTCCTTTCCCTTTTGCTTCTCTTCTTTTCACAACTATTTCTAAGCCTTCCTCAGACAACCAATTTGTCTTTTTGCATTTCTTTTTCTTGGGGATGGTTTTGATCACTGCCTCCTGCACAGTGTCATGAACCTCAGTCCATAGTTCTTCAGGCACTCTGTCTATCAGATCTAAATCCCTTGAATCTATTTGTCACTTCCACTGTATAATCGTAAGGGATTTGATTTAGGTCATACCTGAATGGTTTAGTGGTTTTCTCTACTTTCTTCAATTTCAGTCTGAATTTGGCAATAAGGAGTTCGTGATCTGAGCCACAGTCAGCTCCTGGTCTTGTTTTTGCTGACTGTATAGAGCTTCTCCATCTTTGGCTGCAAAGAATATAATCAATCTGATTTCGGTGTTGACCATCTGTTGATGTCCATGTGTAGAGTCTTCTCTTGTGTTGTTGGAAGAGGGTGTTTGCTATGACCAGTGCATTTTCTTGGCAAAACTCTGTTAGCCTTTGCCCTGCTTCATTCTGAACTCCAAGGCCAAATTTGCCTATTGCTCCAGGTGTTTCTTGACTTCCTACCTTTGCATTCCAGTCCCCTATAATGAAAAGGACATCTTTTGGTGGTGTTAATTCTAGAAGGTCTTATAGGTCTTCATAGAACCATTCAACTTCAGCTTCTTCAGCATTAGTTGTTGGGGCATAGACTTGGATTACTGAGATATTGAATGGTTTGCCTTGGAAACAAATAGAGATCATTCTGTCATTTTTGAGATTGCTTCCAAGTACTGCATTTCAGACTCTTTTGTTGACTATGACGGCTACTCCATTTCTTCTAAGGGATCCTTGCCCACAGTAGTAGATATAATGGTCATCTGAGTTAAATTTAACCTTTCCAGTCCATTTTAGTTTGCTGATTCCTAGAATGTTGATGTTCACTCTTGCCATCTCCTGTTTGACCACTTCCAATTTGCCTTGATTCATGGACCTAATATTCCAGGTTCTTATGCAATATTGCTCTTTATAGCATTGGACCTTGCTTCCATCACCAGTCATATCCACAACTGGGCGTTGTTTTTGCTTTGGTTCCATCTCTCATGTAGCAGTGCCTGCATAGGACCTTTTGAAGGAGGTTGCCATTATCTTCATTATCTCCTCCCCAGGTAAATAACAGGAGGGCACACAGCCCCACCCATCAACAGAAAATTGGATTAAAGACTTACTGAGCATGGTGCCGCCCATCAGGACAAGACCCAATTTTCCCCTCAGTCAGTCTGTCCCATCAGGAAGCTTCCACAAGCCTCTTATCCTTCTCTGTCAGAGGACAGACAGACTGTAAACCACAATCACAGAAGACTAATCAATCTGATCCCATGGACCACAGCCTTGTCTAACTCAGTGACACTCTGAGGCATGCCCTGTGGGGCCACCCAAGACGGACGGGTCATGGTGGAGAGTTCTGACAGAATGTCCACTGGAGAAGGGAATGACAAACCACTTCAATATTCTTACCTTGAGAACCCCATGAACAGTATGAAAAGGCACAAAGATTGGACACTGAAAGATGAACTTCCCAGGTCGGTAGGTGCCCAATATGCGACTGGAGATCAGTGGAAAAATAACTCCAGAAAGAATGAAGCGATGGAGCCAAAGCTGCTATGCCATGCTGTGCAATACTGTCCCAAGTTCCTAGTTTGGCAGGATAGGGATCATGGACCCCTCTGAACTCTCGATGGTAGTTATGAACTCTACTCTCCTGCTAGATGTGCCCACATGATCATTTAGCCATGTGCATTTAATTTCATGTATGGACACAAACCCCTTGGGCCCCATCTTTGAGCCCTGGGTTCACAACTCTTGCTATAAGAAGCTGTGCACATGAATGGGAGTAGTAACAGAAATGGATACTTTGTGAGCATTTACTATGTTTTGGGCACAGTGCTAAGGATTTCTGGGAATGCTCTCCTTTACTGTCCATAGTAATTCCAGAAGGAACTATCACCCCTATTATGCAGGAAAGAAACTGAGATTTAGAGAGATCAAGTCACCACCCTAAGCTCTAGCAGCTGGTAAGCCCCAGAGATGGACTTAAACCCAGGTCTGTTGACTGGGGCCCATGTGCCCTGCAGGCACCTTGTAGGGCACTGGGCCATGCCGTTGTACCCCAGCTGACCTAGACCTGCAGGAGAGACATGGAGGTTCGGAGGGATGATCTCTAACAGATGGTCCTCAAATATTTTGACCCCAACCCAGGCCTGATGGGCCCTGTGGGTTCTGCACATATCCTGCAGAATTCACTGCATCCTTGAGAGCAGGAATATGGCAGGAGGAAAAGACGGCAAGGATTGGGAGACCCCAAGACAGAACTGGGCATGGGAGAGAGGAGGAACGTTTGTTCCAGGAAATCAAGAGGGCACTGTCAGAAGACAGAACATCAGGAAGGAGGGGGGCCGTGGGCAAGGGAAGGGTTTTGTGTGCTCGCAGGGCAGGGCTGGGGCATTGGTTTCTGCTTCCAGCTTTCTTCTCCAGTGACTGAGTTGTGGAGTCAGAGAAGGGTCTTAAAAGCCAGCAGAAGCGAGGGTGGGGCTGGGGACCATGAGGGAGGACAGGCCAGTAGGGCGAGGTTCAAAGGCAGAAGTTTGGAGGTTGCCCTTGGCTGCTGCCCTGACCTCGGGACGGGTCCTGATTCTCTGTTCTCGTGCTCATGGTCGTGCTCCCACCACCCCCTCCCTCTGCTTTCTTGTCCATCTTCCCAGTGTTCTGCATCCCCTGTCTTCCACGTGGCTAGCTCAGGCCAGCTCAGATGTGGATCCTGAAACACGGCCCCAGCAGGACTTCCTGGTGTGGCCATTTTAAAGCATCCGCAGTAAAGTGACATTGACAGAAAGTACAGGCCACTCTTTTGTAACCAGGCATGTGTGCCATAGACACCCTTGGTAGATGCCAATGACAGTCATTACTTGGTAATAAAAATAACTGAAAGTTTTAGGGTGTATTTTTAGGCTGAGTCTAAATGTCAATGCCTGAAAATGCCACTGCAGAGTCTCGGAGGGCCTGGTGGATGTTTTCTGGGTCAGGTCCTGAGCCGTGGCCAGCTCCTAGGTCCTGGTGAGGTCAGAGGGCGTGCTAGAAGGTGCTCTGGTTGATTTCAGATTCATCAAGGTCAGGAGTTGAAGGTCCTAAGAGCTGCGTATTTCCTGGTGGACTCCCCACTGGAATTGTGTGCGTGCATGCTCAATCACCAGTCATGTCTGACTCACTGCGACCCTATGGACTGTAGCTTACCAGGCCCCTCTGTCCATGGAATTGGGTTGCCATTTTCTCCTCCAGGGCATCTCCCCGACCCAGGGATTGAACTTGTGTCTCTTGCATCTCCTGCATTGGCAGGCGGGTTCTTTATCCCTAGCGCCACCTGGGAAGCCCCTCCACTGGAGGGGAGGCCAGCAGATTTTCCAGAAATGGGTCTTGTCTCATCCTGGCCCCTGATCCCTGCTGTAGAGATCCCACAGCCAGACATGGAGAGGCTGGGAGAAGTCCCCTCACCCAACCGAGCCAACCATCTCCTACCGGCAAAATAAGGATAATACTTGGGCTGTGCATATGGGCATCAATCATAGTAACAGGCTGCAAGGCCGCAAAGAGGCCTGTGGGAAGCAGAGCCAGAGTGTCTGTCACTGTGTGTGTGTGGTGGGGATGCTCTGGGGTCATGGTGAGCGGTGGCGCCTCGTGATCAGTTTCACTCACCTGAGTTACACCAGTGGCTACTCTTGACTGAGCACATGCTGGGTGCCAGGCACGGCTGTAAACACTCCGCTTGTATTAACTCTGTGTCTTACAACAACTCTGTGAAGTAGGCATCCCCACTTTACAGATGAGGGAGCTGGGCCCAAGGACATTAAGTGACTTGTAAGGGGTGGTGCTGGACACTGAGTTCGGGCATCCCCTGAGCCCCATGCTTTCCAGTGAGTTGGTGCAGAAGCCATGACTAGAGGCCATTGGTAACCAGGCGAGTCCAGGGCCTTGTCTTCCGCTGTGAGAGCCTTGATGAGTGTCTGAAAAACCCAAGGATGGGCAGAGATAGAGGCCTTGCTGCCAGGATGAGAAGGTGCACATTGAAAGGACCTGTCTGGAGCCTTTCTCCATGGGGTCACCACTGTCGTTTGGGACTGGGTAATTCTTCATTGCGTGTGTGTGTGGGGGGTGCTGTCCTCCACATGTTAGGATATTTAGCCATCCCAATCCTGCCAGTAGCACCCTTTTCCCCATTAGATAAGACAATATATAGGGGCTTCCTTTGTAGCTCAGCTAGTAAGTAGGTGTAGGAGACCCTATTTCGATTCCTGGATTGGGAAGATCATCTGGAGAGGGGATAGGCTACCCACTCCAGTATTCATGGGCTTCCCTGTTGGCTCAGATGGTAAAGAATCTGCCTGCAATGTGGGAGACCTGGGTTTGATCCCTGGGTTGGGAAGATCCCCTGCAGGAGGGCATGGCAACCCACTCCAATGTTCTTGCCTGGAGAATCCCTATGGACAGAGGAGCCTGGTGGGCTACAGTCCATGGGGTCACAAAGAGTCAGACACGACTGAGCGACTAAGCCAGAGGAGCAAAGGAAGCCCTGTCAGTAGCACCCTTTTCCCCATTCAGTTCAGTTCAGTAGCTCAGTTGTGTCCGACTTTTTGCGACCCCATGAGCCATAGCACGCCAGGCCTCCCTGTCCATCACCAACTGCCAGAGTCCACCAAACCCATGTCCACTGAGTCAGTAATGCCATCCAACCATCTCATCCTCTGTCGTGCCCTTCTCCTTCTGCCTTCAATCATTCCCAGCATCAGGGTCTTTTCAAATGAGTCAGCCTTCACATCAGGTGGTCAGGGTACTGGAGTTTCAGCTTCACCATCAGTCCTTCCAATGAACACCCAGGACTGATCTCCTTTAGGATGGACTGGTTGGATCTCCTTGCAGTCCAAGGGACTCTCAAGAGTCTTCTCCAACACCACAGTTCAAAAGCATCAATTCTTCGGCATTCAGCTTTCTTTATAGTCCAACTCTCACATCCATACCTGACCACAGGAAAAACCATAGCCTTGACTAGATGGACCTTTGTTGACAAAGTATGCTGTCTAGGTTGGTCATAACTTTCCTTCCAAGGAGTAAGTGTCTTTTAATTTCATGGGTGCAATCACCATCTGCAGTGATTTTGGAGCCCCCCAAAATAAAGTCAGCCACTATTTCCACTGTTTCCCCATCTATTTCCCAAGAAGTGATGGGACCAGATGCCATGATCTTCGTTTTCTGAAGGTTGAGCTTTAAGCCAACCTTTTCACTCTCTTTCACTTTCATCAAGAGGTTTTTTAGTTCCTCTTCACTTTCTGCCATAAGGGTGGTGTCATCTGCATATCTCAGGTTATTGATATTTCTCCCGGCAATCTTGATTCCAGCTTGTGTTTCTTCCAGCCCAGTGTTTCTCATGATGTACTCTGCATATAACTTAATTAAGCAGGGTGACAATATAGAGCCTTGACGGACTCCTTTTCCTATTTGGAACCAGTCTGTTGTTCCATGTCCAGTTCTAACTGTTGCTTCCTGACCTGCATACAGGTTTCTCAAGAGGCAGGTCAGGTGGTCTGTTATTCCCATCTCCTTCAGAATTTTCCACAGTTTATTATTTTCCCCATTAGACAAGACTACATAATATATATATATATATATATATATATATATATATATCTCCAAAATATATCCAACTTGACATTGCCAAATTCCTTTGAGGAAGGCAAAATTAGCCCTGACTGAGGCCCACCAGTCTAGGGGTCAGAGAGAATAAGTCCTCTTTCTGTCTCAAGGTCTCTTCTATACCTGTGGGTTATGGTCTCTCAAGAAGGAAATGGCACCCTACTCCAGCATCTTGCCTGGAAAATCCCATGGACGGAGGAGCCTGGTGGGCTGCAGTCCATGGGGTTGCAGAGAGTCTGACACGACTGAGCGACTTCACTTTCATTGTCTATGGTCTTTCATGCAACTGACTGCCTGCAACTGTGGCCAGAAGCCAGCTTCTCTGGTACCTGGGATGCAGGTGGGGAGTGCCTCTGTGGATCTCAGATTTGAGGCAGAAGTGCATTAAGGGCATGAAGGTGAAGCCTGGCTGCGATGGGCACTAGGCAGTGACTGCCTCCCTCTATTAGCCAGATGCATGGTGCTTCTGTTACTCCATTTCTGTAAAGAATCGATTGAAATGATAAAAAATATGGCATCTGGTGAGCCTAAAATTAGATTCTTACAAAATACAAAGTGGAAGAGAGAGGAAAAAAAATAAAAACAGGGAGCCCCCTGACTTGCACAAACCCTACTTTTGTTGCCTGGGAGCTAAGCAGCGTGGCATCCCATGAGAAGGAATTCCGAGCCGCCCAGGGGCTGGCTCTGTACACCGGGAGCAGGGGGCAGGCTCCGCCCTTCAGAGCTCCCTCCAGGCCTCCCCGCCTCCCCTTCTCCAGGGCCTTTCCACCGTCTGCCTCCTCATCCTTCTCCTTCTCTTCCTTTGATACATACGCTTTCATTATATAAATATATTCTAATTATAGAAAACTTGGGAAATACAGATTATTATAAAGGAGAGCTTTTAAAAAGGCAGCTGTAATGTTGCCACCCCCAAAAGAAGCACTAATACCAGCCCCACATGCTTTGGCATTGAGTTCACCTCCATTAGATCAGCCTGTATTTCCTATTTTATAACAGCTTGCTTTTTTCCCCATTTAATTTGTCCTAGACCAGTGGGAGGAATCCAGCCTTTCTGGGGTCCCCCTGCTGTTCATCCCATCAACCAGGACCTCCCTGGTGCTCAGTGTTGTGGGGGCAGACATGAGTGAGGACCGGAGCCCCCCAGCCCCACCCTAACTCCCCAGAGCCCTCCCAGGCTGGGGAGGGATACAGGACCACTGATGGCCTGAATGTTGCCACAGGCGGCGTCTTATCTTTGAAGACTTCCTGGAGGGACCCAAGCTTGAATGACTGATGGATTGATTCTTTGAAGAATCACTCAGATTTGGCTGGAAGGATGGGACAGGGGAGGGCCTGCCAAGGAGCGGGCGTGGTGTGAGCAATGACTGGGCTGGGGGCAGCCCAGGTAGGTTTGCAGGGATCTTGAGAAGTAAGTAAGATACAGAGCTTCCATAAAACCAGCGCCCTGTCCTGCCAACCACAATGAAGATGAACAGTTCCTGGATAATTCCCACCATCTGCTTTCCGCATCCTTGGAGCTGCAGCCACGGCCCGGGCATCTCCATTTCAGTCTTGCACTGGCTACCTGTGTCCTCCCTGTGGTCTAGACTGCCTGGGTTACCTCATCCTGCATCCAGGATCACGTATCTTAGCTGGCCTCTCAAAGCCTCTTCTGGCCTCCTGACACCCTCTACCCTTCTCATCTTGGTGCACAGCCAGTGCCCACTTCATGGTGGGTGATCTGGGTGGTCACATGGACTCCTGAGCTTGGAAAGAACCCACACTTGGTTGATGTTGTCACTGTCTTGAAATTCCTAAGAATTTTTGAATCAGGGCCTGCATTTTCATTTTGCTTGGGGCCCCATGCATTATGTGGCTGGTCCTTCACTCAGCAGAAGGCCTCACTTCTCATTTTATGAAGGTTGTCTTAGAGGCCCCGTTGCCTCGGAGACCCAGCAGGTTCCCATCTGTCCCTCTTCCTCTGAGGCCACCCTTCTCCCAAGTGGCCAGGCCCACTTGGACTGCTTCCACTGACTGTCTCTTTCTGTGCTCTCATTCACCCTCTTCTTGCTCCTTTATTTTCTACACAGAGGCTAGGTTATTGCCATTCTTCAAAGGCAAATTAAAAAATCCATTTCTTGCATAGCTACCGCCCTTTCCTTCCCCGATGCCCTCTTTCTCTTCTCCCTCCACTTCTAAACAGTCCCCTAGGAAATCTCTGTTCTCTTTGTCCTTGTCAGTGTCATCTCCTGAAGTCTTTTTTCTGAGCCCCGCACCCTCCCCCCATCTGCACATCCTCTTTGCAGACCCTCAAGCCCCTGACGCAGGGGTCTGTTCTTAGCCCACGCTCCCTGCCCTCCGAGGCATCACGTCTGTGGAGCCTTCCTGCTGGTCCTCATCCTCAGCTCCTGGCACCCCTCTCCGCCTTTCCTCGCTCCGTCCCTTCCATCTCACAGATGTGGCGAAACCCAAGGGGCCTATTCCAGCCATGGCTGTGGCTTCACCCAGGGGTGAAGATGAAAAGATGCCTGATGGTCCAGCATGGTGGGGGGCTGGAAGACTGGATGTGTGAACTGACGCAGAAGAGGTGGGACCAGCCGGGTGAGAGTTGCACCGCAGGACTGTGGGGTAGGGGGATTGGGAAAGCAAGAGCCACCCCATCCACGCCAAAGACCAGGGGTGAGCTGCCGTAACCATGGTAGTGGCTTCCACTGCCTGTCTTCTCTCATCCATTCATCCACTCCCCAGTCATGGAGCACCTATCAGGGCCAGGCACCAGGGGCGCCATGTAATGTGTTAATTACACTGGCCATGTGGTCACCCTGCAGGGGCGAGCAAGGCACTGGGAAAACAGTGGGGGCACAAAGCACACAGATTCTCATCTTGCCCGGATTTAGCCTGTGGCTGGAGAGATTATTAAGCAAACGAAGAGACAAATAACAAAGCGATCACAGCTTTCAGTAAGCTTTCTGATGGACAAAAGTAGGGTGCTAGCAGAGAGTGCGGGGCAAGGGAGGGGCAATGTGGTTGTGATTTTCCCAGAAGGGATCTGAAGGGTAGGGTGGGCAGAGCAGAGGGGAGAGGGTCCCAGGCAGAGACACATGTGGCAAAAGGCCCAGAAGGAAGACCCCTCTTGCCCCAGCCTTTGGGGCATAGCCATCGTGGTTGCTGAAATCACCTTGGCTCCTAGTGATATTGATAGCTTCATCCTTTGACATGTGTAGCAGCGACCTGACCGGGTGTCCACACTGTTTCTGAGCACTTAAGCCACGCAGCACTCTGGTGGTCGCTCATTTCTTTGCGTCATGCCTGACCTCCATGGGAGGAGCCAGGAACCCAGTCTCGGGATGTGCAGGGACCCCAAGTATGGGACCAGGTGGAAGCTGGGGTGGACAGTTGGGTATCATTGCCTGGGATGTTCACTGACCAGTGTCCAAGAGGCAGACGGTTCTAAAGCTGGTTCAGGCTGGGGTCCCCCCACCCTAAGGTTCAAAACAAGTTGGGATCTAAGGTCATAGCATCCTGTTTGTAAGATGTTTCCCATCTGGCAGAGGGTGGAATAAGAATCCCGTTCAGGGCTGGGGTGT
The DNA here is from genome assembly GCF_032405125.1 of Capricornis sumatraensis. Taxonomy (NCBI): domain Eukaryota; kingdom Metazoa; phylum Chordata; class Mammalia; order Artiodactyla; family Bovidae; genus Capricornis; species Capricornis sumatraensis. Next base: position 212,358,078 of record NC_091070.1, read on the forward strand.
GGGGAGCAGAGTCCCATCTTTCAGGGGAAGAGGGCTGATCAGAGCTTAGTGAGGCCGGATGAGCAGGACTGAAAGTCAGGTTTGTGCCTAGGGAACCAGGGCAGGGTGGTCCATGGGCGTGTGAGGCAGGCCCCCAGACAGCAAACCTAGGCAGCAGTTACGGCTCTAAACCCGGCCTCTCCCTGTCCCATCGGCCTTGGTGAGTACAGCGTCCCTCTGCTCCTCCGGGCCCTTCGCGTATTTCCATCTTGATCCACAGCCTTGCAGACTGTGGCCTGACAGCTAATTCCTTCTCTTTCCTGAGAGTACATCTTGGTTTATTTTTCTCCATAAATTGTGTTCTATGGCTGTAGGAATGTAGAGGATTTGTTTTTATATCATTATCATCGTCATATCGACCACTTACTCGCTGCCAGCATCGTGCTAAGCACCTTCCCTATATTAACTCACTGAGTCATCACAAAGCTCTTCCGAGGAGGGCTCCATCATTCTTTCTGTTCTGCGGGTGAGGAAATGAGGATCAGAGAGGGAAAGCGACCTGCGTCGGGTCACACAGGGAGTAAATGACAGAGCCGGGGTCTGATTCAAGTGTGCAAGTGCTGGGCTTGGACCAGCTCCTGCGGGATGGAGGGTCCTGGGGAGGGGGCCTTTCTGCCCTCAGCACAAAGGCCATCCATCCTTTGCAAAGGGGCCTCTCGGAATTCTCACCTCCTGCTTTTTTGCTGTGCCCACCTCTGCCCCTGATCAAGTGGCTCTGCCTGGCTTCCCCCCACCCCCGCACCCCCACACTGGGTCCTCCTCTGCTTTCAGGCCAGGAGAAGCCGGGCCTGCCAGACAGTCGAGATTAAAGGAGGAAGTCCGAAGCTGCTCCAGCCAGTCACTGCCAGTCTAAAGCACTGCTCCCCTCCTCTCCCCAGCCCCCAGCTTGCCTGCCAGTGCTCAGATGTGTGACGCTATAAAAAGCCAAGTAGTAATATGCAAATCACCCTGATTATTTATGGCCAGGTTAGTAAATAAGCCAGAGAGACAAGGTGGGTTGTTGTTTTTACGATCTCTGCAGTCCTCGTAGGAAAATCTACAGTAAGCAGAGTGCGGGTGATCAGAGCCAGAGCCCATGGTTTAATAAACACAGCCTAATTAGCAGGCACCAGGGACAAACAAGAGAGGGGGCTGTGGAAGGGAGTCACAGGAAGCCAGCAGCCAGACAGGAGGTGGTGGAGGGGGCAGAGGGCAGAAGTGGGCAGCTGGATCCTGTCTCAGCCCACCTCTCTCAGGCCCAGCCTCTGAGCCACCTGCTGGGAGGGTGGGGACCTGGCCACAAATCTCCATAATGGGCTGTATCTGTTGCTATGGGTCCTGCCAGAGTGCCAGGAGCTGCTGCTACTAAAGCTGCAGGAAAAAAAAAAAGTCAGAATGAGGCTGGCGAGGGAAGCCCAGGGATGCGGGGTTCAGGAGAGGGAGAAGGGATGTTTTCTGCTAGTCGTCAGCCTGGTGCTGAGGATGGCCTGGCTTGCTGGGCGGTTAACCTGGTCCTTGTGTATCTGCAGTGGCAGCCCTTGGGAAGGTGTAAGCAGTATGGAATCAAGGGGAGAGATGGGCAGGGGGCCAGCGGCACCCCACAGACCAGAGCCGAGCAGGAAGGCAGGCAGCCAGGGGCACAATCGGAAGTCCTGTTGGGCATTTGACCCCCACCCTCCACACAGAGCCAGTGCTTAAGTGTCCAGTGGGAGTGGAGGAGATGCAGCAGGCCCAGAGGATCCCTGACCATAGCTCACTGATTAGAGCCCGGGTCCCTAGGAGCAGCCAGCAACCAGCAAAGGAAGGGGGTTGGTCAATCCCCGGCTTCCTCTCCCGGCAAGTGTGACTACTTGACATTGCCTGTTCCATACCTGCAGCGGGAGCCCCCAGCGGGATTCACGGTGGCACCTTGTGTCACTAGGACCCCTTTAGGGGGTGCATTTCCTTTTCAACTCATGTCCCTTCTCCTTCACTGTGCTTCCTGGGATCAACTCACTTGCACTTGAACCCTTAAGGCAGGTCTTGTTTTGTGGAAATCCAACTTGGGTGATTATAGCTACCAGGTGCTAAAAACTTTGATAGAAATGATTATAGTAATAGCTATCGAGCACTTTTGAACTCTGGTGTTGGAGAAGACTCTTGAGAGTCCCTTGGACATCAAGGAGATCCAACCAGTCCATCCTAAAGGGAATCAGTCCTGAATATTCATTGGAAGGACTGATGCTAAAGCTGAAACTCCAATACGAAGAACTGACTCATTTGAAAAGACCCTGATGCTGGGAAAGAGTGAAGGCAGGAGGAGAAGGGGACAAGAGGATGAGAAGGTTGGATGGCATCACCGACTCAATGGACATGAGTTTGAGTGAACTCCGGGAGTTGGTGATGGACAGGGAGGCCTGGTGTGCAGGGGTCCTTGGGGTCGCAAAGAGTCGGACATGACTGAGCGACTGAACTGAACTGATTGAGCACTTAATGTGCCAAGCACCATTCTAAACATTTTGCCTGTATTAACTCATTGAGTCATCTCAGCAATCTATGAGTGTGATTTCATTGAGTCATCTCAACACTCTATAGGGGTGATACCATTATTAATCCTTATTTGACGAAGGGGAAAAAGAGACATAGAGATGTTAAGGAACCCAACGATGGTCACACAGCTAGGAAGTAGCAGAGCCAAGAGCATTGCTTACTTTAGAGACTAGTCTCTTAATCACACATGTGTGCCAAGTCACTTCAGTTGTGTCCGACTCTTTAAGACCCTAGGGACTATAGCCTGCTAGCCTCCTCTGTCCATGGGCTTGTCCAGGCAAGAATACTGGAGTGGGTCGCCATACCCTCCTCCAGGGGATCCTGACCCAGGCTTCGAACCCTCATCTCCTGCAGCTCCTGCATTGCAGGTGGATTCTTTACCACTGAACCGCTGGGGAAGCCCCAGTTTAATCATCACACTAAATTGCAGGCCTTTCGGATATTCCCCGAGTACCTCTTTATTTCAGGCCTTGTGTTTGTATGTTGGGATCTAGAGGTGAATTAGGCAAGGGCTCTAACCTTGGGGAGGTCAAAATAGAAACATATGAGAAATAGACAAGTCAATGCAGTTTTGAGAGGTGTGTCCAGAGCAGGGAGAGTTTAGAGGCAGAGCACCTAGAGGAATCAGGAAGGCGCGACTAAGGAGGTGCCACTTGAGTCTGATCTTAAAGGAGAAGTTGGAACTGGAAGATGGCAGGGGGTGAATGTGTGGGAGGAGACCGGGCAGAGGAAACAGTGGGTTTAAAGGGACCAGTGTCCACCATGGTTGTGTTCTGTATGGCTGGAGTGCAGGAGTGAGTTGGTTTTTTTGCTTGTTTGTTTATTGTGATTATTGTTCAAGGTGGGTACTGGTGACTGATGGGAGAAGTGGCAGAAATTAGATTATGGAGGGTCGTTTTGCCATGCTAAGGGGAGAGAAAGCTCCCCGGAGCTCTGACTGTGTTTGTCATGCTTCATTTCTTTTGTGGGTGTTGAACACAAGGCTGCTCATTATATTATATTCTTCTCTGGCTTTTCTTATATTACTGAAAGATTCCTACTTTAAAAAAGTGATTTAGAAGGGAGGTGATATATGTATAATTATGGCTGATTTGCATTGTTGTATGGCAGAAACCTGGAGAAGGCGATGGCACCCCACTCCAGCACTCTTGCCTGGAAAATCCCACGCATGGAGGAGCCTGGTGGGCTGCAGTCCATGGGGTCGTGAAGAGTCAGACACGCCTGAAGTGACTTGGCAGCAGCAGCAGCAGCGTGGCAGAAACCAATACAACAATGTAAAAAATAAATTAAAAAAAATAAAAGAACTAATAAAAATTTTTACCCTAACATGTTACTCTTTTTATCACTTTATAATTTGATACTTCATTGTTCTTTATGTAAAATGGAGGTACTAATATTCCCTCCTGGAAATATTCTTGTAATAGAATTTTTAAAAATAAAGGGGTACATGAAGACAGTTTAGAAACAAAATGTTTCTACTATAAATTGGCAGATTAGAAGATTTTCATTGTAGAACTTGAAGCAATCACCCAGGAACTGGATTAGCAATTTATAAAGCTTCATTTTTAACAGATATTGTTAGTAAATTTCCCCTTTTAACTGGGGGTCTTGAGGTTGGAATTTAGTTTTCCTGCTTAGGGAGCTACAGTTCAGACACAGGTCTTAGTTCTCACACGTTACGCATACGACTGCAGCAAAGAGACGTGTCACACAGCATCAAAGTGTGGAACCAGATTTGAGCACTGAAAGTCACACCCAGTTTGGGAGAAAAATTTCTGAAAAATCCCTTATTTGGAGCAACACAGGAGCTAATTCCCATGAAGACTCAGGAATCTGCATCTAAATAAATATTTTGGATGTTCAGTGGTCTAGGGCATAAGAAAATATTTTGCAGACAGTTCTAAAATCTCAGATTCCATTAGATACAACTCTAATGGTAGAAAATGAAGCGGAACTAAAACACCTCTCAATGAGGGTGAAAGAGGAGCATGAAAAAGCTGGCTTAAAACTCAACATTCAGAAAACTAAGATCATGGCATCTAGTCCCATCACTTCAGGAAAAATAGATTGGGACAAGTGGAAACAGTGGCAGACTTATTTTCCTGGGCTCCAAAATCACTGCAGACGGTGACTGCAGCCATGAAATTAAAAGATGCTTGTTCCTTGGAAGAAAAGCTGTGACAAACCTAGACAGCATATTAAAAAGCAGAGACATCACTTTACCAACAAAGGTCTGACTAGTCTTTGGACTATGGTTTTTTCCAATAGTCATGTACGGATGTGAGAGTCAGACCATAAAGAGTCTGAGTGCCAAGGAATTGATGCTTTTGAATTGTGGTGCTGGAAAAGACTCTTGAGAGTCCCTTGGAAAACAAGGAGACCAAACCAGTCAATCCTAAAGGAAATCAACCCTGAATATCATTGTAAGACTTGATGCTAAAGCTGAAGCTCCAATACTTTGGCCACCTGATGCAAAGAGCTGACTCACTGGAAAAGACCCTGATGCTGGGAAAGATTGTGGCTGGCAAGGAACATTATATTTGATGCTGTGACTTTAAAACAACCTGAAACTTCCATCTTTCAGTAGGATCACTGTTGGGAGAGAATTCTCTAAGAGTCTTTTGGATTTCTTCACATCTTGTAAGCAAGGCATGGATGATCATTTAAAGGATAATCTTTTAAAAGATTTTGTATAGCAGAAAATGTTGGAAGTTAGAGATAATGTCTCTCTCTTACATATATCTTATATTAACTTAAAATATCCCTTTTGTTATTTATTAATTTTCAGGATTATCTATGTTCAGTCAAGCTTGTTAATTCCATTGTCCTTATAGATTTTTTTTTTTGTCTGCTTGACCTATCAACTACTGAGAGAGGTATATTAGAACTATCCATTCTGATGGGAAAAAAAATAAATAAAAAGGATTTAAAAACATGAAAGCAATTAGGAAGTAAACAACCCACCTGGATAGACCAGAATCTTTACTCTCGTCCCACAGACACTCTAGCCCTGCAAAAGTATCCCAAAGTCTCATAAGCTTTCCTGGCACCAGGACACACAATCAGAGTCAACCTTGAACTCTAGGAATGTTTGGCAACTACTTTTACAGTTTGGGTCTGGACCCAAGGACAAAAATTTACCCATCTTCAAGTCCTCTAAATTAAGCCTGAAGGGACCTTTTGGATTTGGGTCTCCATCATACCAGTCATAAATTGGCCAGGGTACCATCTATGTTCCCATCCAGGACATTAAAAACGATGGTACTAAGGACTTCCCTGGTGGCCCAGTGGTTAAGATTCCGCCTTGCGATGCAGGTTACTCAGGTTCAACCCCTGTGTTGGGGAACTAAAACCTACATGCTGCAGGGCAGCTAAGGCCTGTGCCACAGCTACTGAGCCCATGGGCTCTGGAGTCCAGATGCCACAACTGGAGAGCCCGGGCACTGCAAGGAGAGGCCCCGCGTGACGCGGCGAAGACTGCACCATGACTAAGGCCCAACACAGCCAGATAATAGGTAGTTTTTGAAAATGATGGTGCTAAATGCAGTGTAGTGTCATCAACTGGGTCTTGGAACAGAAGAAGTGGAAATACTGGCGAAATTTGGAGTGAAATGCCATTGTTCAGCTCTTCATTTTGGCCAGTTCCGTGGATATGGACAACGTCAGTGCTAGAAGATACCGGATGAAAGGTGTGCAGGAACCCTCTGTACTATCTCTGCAACTTTTCTATAAACCTCAAATTATTCCAAAACAATGTCTTTATTTAAAAGTCATGGTGGATGTTACAGGACCGAGGCTTGGGCTCTAAGGTAAAGCCCTATTCCCAATTGACATCTGCGCACGGTCGTTGAGCCGGTATTGTGGTTCTGTCTAGCCCACCTTTCCTCTTCTCGTGCATTTATACCTCATTGAAACCTGGGTACTCCATACCTGTCACATTTCCCTGATTTTCCCAACTGGTAACTCTTTTGAGACGGGAATGAAGGTAAGGAGGGTGCTCTTGGAGAGAGAAAACCACTGGATCAAAAAGTTCATCAGAGGTTGCCTTGAAGTGGCATGCTGTCTTGCCACATTTTTAGAAGTTAACCTATGAAAGATTTATTTTTCATTGACCTTTTCAGAAATCTCTAGAGCAGAGCAGACCTGTTTTCCCCAAGGAAGAAAGACAGGAAGAGGATTTCAAGGATGGCAGAGCCCAGCAATGAAAGCGACCCATTGTGAGCCTCCGTGTACCTTCCTTGGTGATTTCTTGTTTCTGCTTTGCTCGGAGGGACCCAGGAAGGTAGAGTAATGAGGAGTTAGTCACCCATGGAGGTGTCCCATTCTGACCTAGAGATAGTGGGGGCCTTTCCATCTTTCCTAGGCGGGTGACATGGCAACTCGTCTTCCCTTACATTGTTCTAATTGTCCCTGCTGATTAATGAGGTCACTTAAGGTATCAATTATTATCCTGCCAAGAGAATGACTATTAGACTGAAACAAAGGCCCATGAACTTGCTTATTCTATTAAAAATAAAGTAATGAGAGATGATTAATGGTGTGTGTCCTGAGAGGAGCCACAGGAAGGGATGGGCAGGAGAGGAAGGTAGAAATGAGCATCTTCTGATTAGGGGGTTAAAAAAAAAACAGGTTCGTGTTTAAAAATAGCCTTCTTCCTTTCAGTCCCTCTTCTTGAGACAGCCGTCTAGGCTCAGTGCCTCCACTTCCTTGCTAGTGATGGCTTCCCCACTGTAACCCAGTTTCAGTCTGACCGCTCCACCATACTGCTCTGGGAAAAGCCGCCACAGCACTATTTGCCATATCCCTGGACCCTCTGACCCTCCCTCACCAGATCCGTCAAAAGTGTTTGCTGCCATTCACCTCCTTGTCCTGAGACACTTGCTTTTTCTAGCTTCTCTGACACCAGCAACTCCTCACCTGTTTGTTCCATTTCGTGTTTACTGAGCATCTGCTGTGTGCCAGGCACCGTGCTGGGCCCTGAACACATAAAGTTAACCCAGATGGACAAAGTCCTACTCTAACTTACATTCAAGCAGAGGAAGATAGGCAATCAGCAAATAAATGCATACCAAGAAGCTGTTGAGGCGTATGAGAAATTACGTTGAGTGACGGATGAAGGATGATGACAAGGTGGGGTCAAATGGGAGGTGAGGCCAACGGGAGCCTCTCTGGACATGGTACCTCCATCACTTTCACACGTCAGTCCCTTACATCCTGCCGCTGTCTCCAGGTTCCCACCTCTTCCCGTGTATCATCTCACTCTCCATAGACTTGGGCAGGGTCTTGGGGACTAAGGGATTTCTCTGGATCAGTCTCCACTTTGCAAAGTGTGGCACCAAAGATGACCAAAAAGATGGCATCCAGGGGGGTAACACCTAGTAGTCTAATGCTCTAGGTAAGGAGACAGAATTCAGGGTTAAGGAGGCAGTTCGGAGTCCAGGGCTGGAGCGTCATGTGAATGGCGCCCCTACGAGCTGTGCCCCAGGGTGGCTCTGGAAAGCAGATAGAGTTAGAGAACCATACGGACACTGGCAGAGCCCCAAACCCCCTGCAAAACATCCCGGGTGACCGAGCTCACTGCCCCTGCGGCGCCTTCCTCTCGGGTCTCCCCGGGTGAGGACGCAGGGAGGGACGTTTTACTATCAACCACGATCTCGCTCTGGCGTGGATGTGATAATTCAGGTTGATCCGCCGCCGTTCACTGCCCCATCACCCGTCACCTGTGGCCTGGTCCTCAGTGCTGTGCTTCACGTTGGACAGCTGTGGGCCCCACTTGCCTTGTTTCCACAGTCCAGCCTGGCCTGGGGACCCAGCCTGAGCAGAGGCCCTGTTACTCCTTTGCTCGGAAGGGAGTCTGTGCACTGCCTCTCAAAGGCCATGGTTCTGGAGGCTTCTGTGCACCTGGTTACCTGGACCATGGGAAAACAGCAGATGTGGCCCTGTGGCCTGGGCCTGGCCCTGCCTTCCACCATGTCCAAGGGGCCTCAATGCCCAGGTCAGTCGCAGGGATGGAGAGGGTCTGAGCTCCTCGGCTTCTTACCTGTCACCTGCTGGAGGCGGGTGTGCAGCAGCTGGTGATGATCACAGTGGTCCTTCCTGGCCCAGTGCGGCACCCTGGAAGTTCTGTCTCTAATATGGAGTCCCGACCCTGCGGACCAGATGCCAGGCGTAGAGCCAGCTCTGGGGGCCAACAGGAAGAGCATGGTGGTGCAGGATCAGGTCAGGCAGGCCACCCCGTTCTAAGTGCAGTCTCCCCGCCCTCTTGCAGATACTTTCAGCATCTCAACGCACCCAGAGCTCACAAAGACCTTGCCTGCTTTCTTCCCAAGGTAGCCTCAGCATCCACCAGAGGCTAGGCAGGCACAAGCCCCCAGGATGGAGAATCTCCAGGGAGAGACACTTGGGCTGGTCACTTGTATTTGAATAGCCATTGTTTTTGTCTCCTTGGTATGCAAGGAGCAGGAAATGCATAGCGCTTCTGGATAATGCCTATTCTCAGATGGCGCTATCTCAGGCCCTAGGTAGATCCTAGTTGCTCCATGGAGCCTCTTGAGGGCGTTCAGACTTGGAGGGCAGCCTTGATGGAAAGAGTATGGCTTCCTTTCCCAAAGAGGGGAAGTCCCTGGCCCAATTTAGGGGAGGTAGCTACAGAGGCAGCAGTCTTCTGGAACACGATGGCCCCTCTTGCTCAAAGCCCCTTCCCCATGTCCATCCCACCACGCCCTCCTGACCCGCCTCCTGAAGTTGGATGTTTCAACCTCTGCCATGGAGGATCAGGCTGGGTCAGGGTTTTCTAGCATCCCATAGAAGCAAATAAAGTCTGTGCCTGAGCAGCCTCCAGAAAAACCCCCTCTCTCGGGGAGACTGGTAATTAAGCAGTCATGGCAAAGAAGTGAAGGAGGAGCAGCTGGTTGTCTCTGTTTGTTCTGGCACTGGTTGGAGAACAGTTTCATAAATTACGCATGAAGTTGGGTGTTATCTTTTCCTCCGCTCATGCCATCCTCTTTGCTTCCACTGACCTTCCTGTCCTCTCACTACCATCCATATCCTTTGCATGACTGACTAATAATTTATCTTTTCCATCGGCTCAGGCTGGTGGTGTCAGAATCCCCTGGCGTATCTCTGTCGCTGCGCTTACTGTGTTGCATTATCATTGTGTCTTCGGCAATAATAAACTTAGTTATTAACTCCTATTGAGTACATGGCGCTGTTCTCTAATGCTGGGTATAGTCCAGGGAATCCGATGAATACAAATCCTTGCCATCATGGAATTCACATGCTGTTGTGGAGAGATGGATTTAATAAACAAGGATTCATCAAATATGTGTCAGATGGTGATTTGTGTTACGGAGAGAAAATGCAGGACAGAGATCAGAAACCAGGAAGTGGTGGTGGGGAGGGTTGCAATTTTAAATGGCATTTTCATTGCAAACCTCAGTGTAAAAGTGAACAGAAAGCTGAAAAAGATGAGGGAACCAGCCTTGCACATGTTGGGGGAAGAGATGGGATAGCTGGAGAAAGTTACAGGAGCAACATGTGCAAAGGCCCTGAGGCAGAAACTTTGCCAAGTGTGTTGGAGAAACAGTAAGGACCCATTAGGCCGGAGTGACGGAGCAGAGGGAGACGAGTTGGAGATAAAGAGAGAAGTAATGGGGTGGGAGTGGGTAGTGGTAGCAGAGGACTGCCCAGGGCTTTTAGGTTGTTGTGAAACTAGGACACTTCTAGAATTCTAAGCAGAGAAGGGACACGGTTGGATTTAATCATGCTGGCTGCTCTGTTGAGAATGACCTGTAGGAGGACGAGGGGGAAATAAGGAGACCAGTTAGGAGGTTCTTGCAATAATGGGGCAAGAGGCATATGTGTCTATCCATACACAAGATGGATGACTGTGATGAAGGTGATGAGAGTGGCTGAGTTTCCAGATAAAGTAATGTGAATGCTTGAGGGCCAAGTCCAGGTCTTATAAATATCTATCCTCAGAACCAAGCATAGTACATGATATGTAATAGGGCACACACTGGGTGTTTGTTAAATGAATGATTGAGGAGAAATACTTTTTCAGTGTTAATGGTGGGAATAAGTCAAATTCTGGTCTGTCTTTTGAACTTATAGAATCATAATCTCAGGCAATATCCACCTAGATTTCCTAAGCTAGTGTTGTAAAGAAGGCCGTTCATGGGTGTGCTAGACTGAGAAGTGTGGGGCACCGACTCTGCTTTTCTTCCTGCAGGACTTCTCAGAGCCTTCAATACCATAATGCTCAGAATCCCAACACTTCTTAGTTTGAGGAGCCATTAAATGCTTCAGTAAGTTTTCCACTGTGCGCCATGGCTAGAAGAAATACCTAATGGCTCCATCTGTTAAGGAGCAAGGTCTGACTAGCTGAATAAGTACTTACACCCTAACAACTCTGTAGCTCTTTGAAAAACAATCAATATAAATTGAAAGAAAAAATTATACTTTTATTTCATCCTTTAAAAACTGCAAGTAATTAATGGAATGTGCACTTGTCGGGCTCTACAGAGCTTCTCAGTTGGACACTCTCAGGACTTCTCTGGTGGTCCAGTGGTTAAGACTCTGTGCTCCACTGCAGGGGACCCAGGTTCAATCCCTGGTCAGGGAACTAGATCCCACGTGCTACAACTAAGACCTGGTGCAGCCAAATAAATTAAGAAAAAAAAAGGTTGGACACTAGCTCACCTTATTCCATACTGCTTGTCACACGGCACCTACTTTCTATCACAGCAACCATCAAACACCCATCTGCAAAGAAATGATATCATTTCATGGAATGTCGCTTCATATTGAAACTGTAACTACTTTCAGCTAATCCTTTGTGTTTCCAACAGATACTGACTATCACAGTGTCCCTGGGAAATTTTAAATATCCCTTCTCAGTGTGCTCTTGCCTAGAGAATCCCATGGATGGAGGGCCTGGTGGGCCGCAGTCCATGGGGTCGCTGAGAGTCGGACATGACTGAGCGACTTCACTTTCCCTTTTCACTTCCATGCATTGGAGAAGGAAATGGCAACCCACTCCAGTGTTCTTGCCTGGAGAATCCCAGGGATGGGGGAGCCTGGTGGGCTGCTGTCTGTGGGGTCACACAGAGTCGACTGAAGTGACTTAGCCGCAGGCAAAGCTATTAATATAACACCGGATAGTATTCCATGGATTGCTCTGGGGAACTGTTGGGAGAGAGCTGGAAGAGAATACCCAGAATTCCCTGCTGCAGAACCAGAAGCTACAATCCTATGGGAAATGCTCCTGGGTGTTGACCGAGTATTTGTATTGAGAGGATTTGCATTTCCAATATAGCGTGGGGCTAGCCTAATTTTAGACCTCAGCAGGAGGACCTATTAAGACTCCAGACCTTGCTTCTACAGCTTGCATGCCTCCTAGAAAGTATATATGAAGATGTAGAAGCCTGGCATTGTTCCCACCCAGCCATGTACTTAAGACCGATATTCTGGCCTCCAAAAATAAATGGACTTGGGCAGCTGAAAACAGAGGTTTGTACAGCCCCTGGATGTTCTCTGGAGAGACGGAAACACTTGAGAGAAGAGCCTTTGGACTTAAGCTAGGCTTTTTCAACAGCTATCTGACTACTGCTGGGTCACTCCCAGAAATGGAAGTTTATTACAAAGATCCCCAGATCTTGGCAGCACAAGAACCATCTCTACAGAATTTTGGTTACTGTGGGTGTCAGGACTTCTGAGACCAGGGGGGTCGGTGCTCTTATATCCAGTGTAGCAGCAACATGATCTCTATGACCTGCTGCTTTGGGCATTTCATATCCCAGAAGGCTTCATGGAATCCCAACCTACAGGATACTCTGAGAAAAAAATGTGTGTTTGTATATACATATATACATATACCGGAGAAGGCAATGGCACCCCACTCCAGTACTCTTGCCTGGAAAATCCCATGGACGGAGGAGCCTGGTGGGCTACAGTCCATGGGGTCGCTAAGAGTCGGGCATGACTGAGCGGCTTCACTTTCACTTTTCACTTTCATGCATTGGAGAAGGAAATGGCAACCCACTCCAGTATTCTTGCCTGGAGAATCCTAGGGACAGAGGAGCCTAGTGGGCTGCCATCTATGGGGTCGCACAGAGTCAGACATGACTGAAGTGACTTAGCAGCATATACACATAGTGGTAAAGAACCTGCCAGCCAGTGCAGGAGACATAAGAGACACAGCTTTGATCCCTGGGTTGGGAAGATTCTCTGGAGGAGGGCACAGCAGCCCACTTCAGTATTCTTGCCTGGAGAATCCCATGGACAGAGGAGCTTGGAGGGCTACAGACCATAGGGTCCCCAAAGAGGTGGAAATGACTGAAGCGACTTAGCACACACATATAACATATACTTAAAAGCAGAGAAGGCCCAATTTTCCCAAGTTTCCTAGTTTTAGGAGCTCTTGATGAAATGCAGATAGAAGGTATCAGTGAGAACATGTTTCAGTAGGGGTGTCTGTGTGTGTCTGTGTATTAAGTGTGATTATGACTAATGTCCATCAATTACCTGAAAATTACTGGATGATGCCTGTAATGATAGTTCTGTTTTTAGCTTAATGGTTTATGTTATCTAACTAGTGGCTGCTGTCTGTAGGGCTGCTGGCAAATCAAAACACTGTTTGCCAAGCCTGTCAGTGTGACAAATGTTGCTTACATTTACTCTTTTATTCCCAAGGTCAATTGCCATGTCTCTTTTTTAATATCATTGTTTGACGTGCTAAGTGCCTTAAATGAGAGCCACTTAATAAAGGCCCAATTTGCTCCTTTACTGTCTATTCCCCAATAATTCTGTATTAGTTGGGCTCTTTAAGATTGCAAGGAAGAGACGTGCATGCATCACCCGCACAATTACTGAGCCCGTGTGGAACAACGAGAGAGTCCACGCGTGGCATCAGAAAGATCCCATGTGATGCAAATGCGATCCTGTATGCTGCAACTAAGACCCGAGGCAGCTAAATTAATTGTAAAAAGAATTCAAATTAATTCTTTTTTCTTTTTTTAAATATAAATTTATTTATTTTAATTGGAGATTAATTACAATCTTGTATTGAAAAAAGAATGAAAGGGTTTATGATTGAATGTATTGGGCAACTGTTATATAATCTGTTCCTGCCTTGGAAGTTTGCTATTAGCTTATTAAAAGCCCCCATAAACCTTTTTTTTTTTTCCTATTTTCTGAAAAATTCTTGCTTCACTTTGTTTAACCCTGCATTTCCCATTTCTATTTAACCGCTGAACACCTGGAATATCCTTTGGAAAATAATCTAGTATCTGTACTTTGCAGGGGAATTGAGCTGCGTTCGTTCAGCACTCCCTGTGTTGCGCGGCCCCAAGACTACTTCTTTTAGCTTAGGTCCAATGCTTGACTAGGATGGCTCAGAGGACTCAGCATATAGTCACACTCCTGACTATGATTTATTGCAGTGAAAGGATACAGCGCAAAACAGCAAAGGAAAACTGTTCATGGGATGAAGGTTGGGGGCAGAAACCAGGCACAATCTTCCAAGAGTCCTCTCCCAGTGGGAACACACAGACTGAAGCTCAGCTGCAGACTCGATGCCCAGAGCTTTTTATTGGGGGCAGATTGCATGGGCACCCTCTGCCTGGCATGTGTCAAAGTTCCAGATTCGGAGGGAAAACAGGCGTCCGGGAGAAACCACTGTGTTTGTACAGATAGTTTAGGACACTCTTAACAGTTCTGGAAAAGATGGGGACACTCCTGAAGTCCGTCTTCCCAGACCCCAGCCAAGGGCCAGCCTCGTAGATCGGCCTTTCACAGGGTAATAGTCAGGCCTTTTCTGTCTACTCTCTGATGGCTGTTCGTTCATTCATTTACATATTTGTCTTAATCATCTCAGGTTGCTAGAACAAAAACACCTTAGACTGGGTGGCTTATAAACAACAGAGATTCATTTCCCATGCTTGGGTGCTGCCAGCACAACGAAGATCTGGTGTTGCAGATCCTCCAATGAGTAACTCTCTTCTGGGTTGCGCCACCTTCTCATCGTATCCTCACGTGGTGGATGGAGAGCAGAGAGAGGAGGCAAGTTTTCTTGTGACTCCCGTAAGAGCACTAATTCCATTCAAGAGGAGTCCACCCTCCCAACCCCTTTGATTCCTTAATTAGGAATCAAAGGCCCCACAAACTAATACCATCGTGTTACCTGCAGGTATTTAGGTTTCAACATATGAATTTGGGAGGGGCATAGTTCACCTCATTTGTGCTAGCAATGCGGAGAAATTAGGAAGGGATTTCCTATCAGGAAGGAAAGACAGATACATCTCAAGCAATTCAATAAGAAAATCAATTCATTATGATTGGTTTTTTTTTTTTTTTTTTCAGGCATGGAGAAACTATTTATATTCTTTTTTTTTTTTTTTTTTAAATTTTAAAATCTTTAATTTTTACATGTGTTCCCAAACATGAACCCCCCTCCCACCTCCCTCCCCATAACATCTCAGTGAGTCATCCCCATGCACCAACCCCAAGCATGCTGTATCCTGCGTCAGACATAGACTGGCAATTCAATTCTTACATGATAGTATACATGATAGAATGCCATTCTCCAAAATCATCCCACCCTCTCCCTCTCCCTCTGAGTCCAAAAGTCCGTTATACACAGCTGTGTCTTTTTTCCTGTCTTGCATACAGGGTCGTCATTGCCATCTTTCTAAATTCCATATATATGTGTTAGTATACTGTATTGGTGTTTTTCTTTCTGGCTTACTTCACTCTGTATAATCGGCTCCAGTTTCATCCATCTCAACAGAACTGATTCAAATGTATTCTTTTTAATGGCTGAGTAATACTCCATTGTGTATATGTACCACAGCTTTCTTATCCATTCATCTGCTGATGGACATCTAGGTTGTTTCCATGTCCTGGCTATTATAAACAGTGCTGCGATGAACATTGGGGTACATGTGTCTCTTTCAATTCTGGTTGGAATGCATATTATACAGAAGTACTCTGTTCTTGGAGAACATTTATCAGAGGTTCCAAAACTCTTTCCTAGAGAAACTAGCATTCAAACAGAGACCCCCAGAAGTTAGTGGGAGATGGATAGGTCAGGTGGTGGCTGCCTGAGTGGCTCAGGGGGACAGCAGTGCTCACAGCCCTAGGGGCAGTACATGCAAAGCCCTGGGGCACATTCAAGGGAAGTGTAAAGGCCAGTGTCGATGCAGACCAAGTACTACAGAGGCAAAGCCTTGAGCTCCATCACCCAAGGGATGGTCTGTCTCTGTCACTCCCAGTCATCATGCCCTGGGAGGTGACCAGATCTCTGGTTTCACTTGAGGTTTAGAGGTCCAGCCACAGCAACTCCTTGTATTGTCCCCTATCCTCAGAAGGCCACCGTGTGCTTGGAAGACATTTGCACAAATCTTTACTCTCCCATCTCTCCCATCCTCCTGTTTCTCTTGACATTCAGTTGCTAAGTCATTTCCCAATTCTTTGTGACTCCATGGACTGCAGCACACCAGGCTTCCCTGTCCTTCACTATCTCCCAGAGTTTGCTCAGACTCATGTCCATTGAGCTGATGATGCCATCCTACCATCTCATCCTCTGTTGCCCCCTTCTCTTCTTGTCTTCAATGTTTCCCAACATCAGGGTCTTTTTCAGTGAGTCGGGTCTTTTTCAGTGAGTCAGCTCTTTGCATCAGGTGGCCAAAATATTGGAGCTTCAGCTTTAGCAACAGACCTTCTAATGAGTATTCAGGGTTGATTTCCTTTAGGAGTGACCTGTTTCTCTAGACATTGGGGATCAGGATTTACACATATGCCAGTAATGGAGTCACTTCTCTGTAATAATGGATTCCAAGGCTTTAGCCTGGAGTTTGTAAAGATAAGAATTCCGTTCCGATCTTCCCCATGGGTCCTCTGACCAGTAGAAGCAAAGCCATGTCCTGGTGAGCTTGGCCTACGGCTCTGGCCTGCCTCTGACGTTCAGCATCTGAGACCCATTGGCACTCAGTAAGTAACTGAGAAATTAAAATTGGATTGACCTTGAGAGGCAGCCCATTCCTTCCGCAAGCATGTGTGACTGCCCACGTTCTTCTGTTTGTGGACCCAAGTCGCCCCCACCCCCGAGCCTCTGTCCTGGTCATTCTGGTTCTGGCTCATCATTTCATGAGGACGTGATGTGTCAGGCATGGCCTTTCCAGGATTTGAAGACTGTTCTCATTCTGACCAGTTCTCTTTCACTTTTCATGCCCACTTCCTTCAACTGTTGCTCACCTGACAGGGTTCCCTTCATGGTCTTATTCCAACCTTTGCATTTCAGAGCCCAGAGGCTCTAGCCTAAGTAGTGTGTAGTCTGTTAACTAAGAGCCTTCTCAAACACAGGTACCACCTTCTGGAGTTAGAAGACTATTTTATTTATTTTTACAGAAAGGAATATGCAGATGCTTCCCTTGGGTGAAAGAAGTATCATATCATTACATTAAAAAAAAAAAAAATCGACCTAGAGTCCCCACTCAGGAAGGTGAAAAGTTCTGTTTAAGCCCATGTTGGGGTTACCACAAAGTCATGCACAGATCCTAATATTCCACAAGGGCCCCCCAGTCTTCAGGCCATACTGGCCACTGCTGATCTGCTCAAAGCTTCAGAGCTTCTTGCAGGTGGACAGCACCCTTCAGCTGAATCCGTGCTGACCTGCGTAGGGGAGTACCAGCCCTTTGGTGGGCAGTCCCGCCTTGCTCGGTACCCCACGGAGCCATTCCCTTCTCAGGGTCTACCCCTTCCTCAGTCTCCACAGAGTGCAGAGGGTGTGGGTCCCAGCGGGGGGCAGTCTCACCTCACTTCCTCTCCACCCTCCCCGTACCTTCCTTTGTCCCCTCTTACGGACAGCCCCTGTAAAAGCCTCTCTGCTTCCTGAAGATATTCAGAACCGGCTGGTTTTCCCTTGTGTCTCACTCCAGTTTGTGGGTATGTAGGGAGGTCACCAAAGTCAGTAAGTGTTTCTTAACTAAGCCCTATTCTCTCCCCGTCCTATTGCCCATCCTGGCCGCAGCAGGATGAACTGTGACACCGTGCGGCTGCCCCTGGAAGTGACAGATAACCCTCCATTCACTCACTCAAAAATAAATATGCAGGGGCTTGGACACGGATGGGCAAAGCAAACATAGCCACTGCCTTCTTGGAGATCTGAACAGAATAATCAAACACAAAAAATAAGAGACGTCTCCCTTGATAAACATCTGCTTAGAAACTGCTTTTTAATAACAGCACTGTGCTGGGTGCAGTGTGTGTGCGCACCTGTGTCTGACTCTTTGCGACCCCATGGACTGTAGCCCACCAGGCCCCTCTCTCCATGGGATTTTCCAGGCAGGAATACCGGATGGGTTGCCATTTCCTAATCCAGGGTATCTTCCTGACCCACAGATCGAACCCATGTCTCTTGCATCTCCTGCAACGGCAGGTGGATTCTTTACTAACTACACCACCTGGAAAATCTTGGAACTGTGATGAATGCTAGCAAAGAAAATAAAAAAGGTAACAGTCAGCATGGACCATGTATGGCTATGTGTATTAATCACACAAATAATACAAATGCTTTTTATATTTTTGATGCTTTGACAATTTGGGGCTTTGCTGACCCAAGAGAGGTGGCCCCTCCTCAGTTCAGTTCAGTCACACAGTCGTGTCCAACTCTTCGCGACCCCATGAATCGCAGCACGCCAGGCCTCCCTGTCCATCACCAACTCCCGGAGTTCACTCAGACTTACGTCCATCGAGTCCGTGATGCCATCCAGCCATCTCATCCTCTGTCATCCCCTTCTCCTCCTGCCCCCAGTCCCTCCCAGCATCAGAGTCTTTTCCAATGAGTCAACTCTTCGCATGAGGTGGCCAAATTACTGGAGTTTCAGCTTTAGCATCATTCCTTCCAAAGAAATCCCAGGGCTGATCTCCTTCAGAATGGACTGGTTGGATCTCCTTGCAGTCCAAGGGACTCTCAAGAGTCTTCTCCAACAGCTCAGTTCAAAAGCATCAATTCTTCAGCGCTCAGCCTTCTTCACAGTCCAACTCTCACATCCATACATGACTACTGGAAAAACCATAGCCTTGACTAGACGGACCTTAGTTGCCAAAGTAATGTCTCTGCTTTTGAATATACTATCTAGGTTGGTCATAACTTTTCTTCCAAGGAGTAAGTGTCTTTTAATTTCATGGCTGCAGTCACCATCTGCAGTGATTTTGGAGCCAAAAAAATAAAGTCTGACACTGTTTCCACTGTTTGCCCATCTATTTCCCATGAAGTGATGGGACCAGATGCCATGATCTTCATTTTCTGAATGTTGAGCTTGAAGCCAACTTTTTCACTCTCCTCTTTTACTTTCATCAAGAGGCTTTTTAGCTCCTCTTGACTTTCTGCCATAAGGGTGGTGTCATCTGCATATCTGAGGTTATTGATATTTCTCCCGGCAATCTTGATTCCAGCTTGTGTTTCTTCCAGCCCAGCGTTTCTCATGATGTACTCTGCATAGAAGTTAAATAAGCAGGGTGACAATATACAGCCTTGACGTACTCCTTTTCCTATTTGGAACCAGTCTGATGTAGAGAACTATTCTTCTGGGAGAGAGCCTTTTATATGCAAATCAACCAATCCATAGCTCACCCAGGTGCTCTAGGAGGGTCTCACCCTTTCAGTAGCCGTCCCCTGTGCTAATCACCCCAGAGTCAGGCAACTAAGGGCGGCCACCCACCCGCTCGCCGCCCCCCTCACCCATTCCTTCCCCCATGAAAACCTCAGTCAGCCCTTGCTCACGATCGGCTCCCCACCTACCCTGGCACTTCCTGGCTTGGCCCTGTGTTGCAAAAGGCATGCTTCCTCCCCAACTTTGGGAACTGTAACAAACTAATTTTCCAGTGACAATTGCCTCCTCATTTGTTGCCCTCACCATATCTGAAGAGTAATAAAACTCTACATTTTGAAACATTGAGGGTAACAAACAACTCTGAAATCTCAAAGGCTTAACTCACTAAAAGTTTCTTTCTTGCGCTTCTATTGAGTTGGCCAAAAAGTTCATTCCTTCCACAAGCTCTAATGGCAAAATTGGAACAAACTTTTTGGCCAACCCAATGCACACAAAAAATATTTGCAGGGGCTCCCTGCCTGGGGAGTCACTCAGAGACCCTGGCTGACTGGGACCCAAGTTCACTGCAGCAGGGGAAAAAGGAAGGGGAACTTGGCCAAAGGAACCCAGGTTCCTCGAGACTCCTTCCATGAAACAGCACACTCCGCTGCTACCCGCGCATCTTTGGCGACGCCAGTGCCGGGGCCAATCATGAGCTCAGCAGCGGTGGGGAGGGCCATTGCACTAGTGTCTGGAAGGAAAGCTGGAGATATATGAAGACCAGCAGTGACCTGCATGGGGACCTTCAAGAATGCAAAATAGATAGATTAGTCTGGGAGATAAAGATTGTACCTTTCTGAAAATAATGTTGACATTTGAGATGAGACTCGAATAATGAGAAGGGGTTAATTAGACAAATAGGTGGAGAGGATGTGAGAAAGTGTTCTAAAAAGGAAATAATGTGTGAAAAGGCCTAAAGATGATGGGTTGGCCAATATGATGGGATGGAAGCTGGCAGTGTATCAGGCAGAGAGGTGTGGAAAAGGATCTTACCACTGGCACGGGAGTGCGGACTCATGGGATCATACATGGGCTTTTCAAGTCTGCTTTATTGCTGTTTTCAAGTTCTCAGCAGGAAATGTACCCCTTATTGCCTGCCCTCTGTGTACGGCTGCCCCTTCCCTTGACCAAAGTAGACTGGAGCCAGGCAGGATATAGGGCAGAGTGGGCAGGGGCTGAGTGGGACAGGCCTTGTGGACCTCCTTATGGAAGTCTTAGTCGTAAGGACAGTTGGAAGCCACTGATGGATTCTGAATTGTGACAGTGAGAAATTTGCGGTCATGGCATCACCAGTCTCCAAGACTCTGGGTTCCTCTGAGCAGGGAGAAAAAAGCCCAGAGAAGGTTTATGAAGAAGTGGGAAAGACAAGAAGCCTTGGTAAAGTGAAAGAAGTGTATTAGTTAACATCTATGGCCATGCCACCTGTTTGCAAAAGCTGTTCTCTGCACATTCGATAGTCAACAAGATGATAATCAGTACCATTAGGAGCCTGTTGCCGGAGAAGGCAATGGCACCCCACTCCAGTACTCTTGCCTGGAGAATTCCAGGGACCGGGGAGCCTGGTGGGCTGCCGTCTATGGGGTCGCACAGAGTCGGACACAATTGAAGTGAGTTAGCAGCAGCAGCAGCAGCAGGAGCCTGTTGCCCTTCTTGCCATCGTTGCACCCCGTTTCTCTAATAAGTCTGGATTGCACTATTGAACAATACCTCACTCCTTTCAATACAGTATTTAGACTTGTCAGATAAAAGATGCGCAAGTCTGAAAGTTTTATTTGCTTATTCCGACATGCAACATGATAACTCCTCCTGACTTAGGGGGTCATCAGCTCATCTGAAATCGATTCAATGGTAAGAAGCAGGTGAGGGAGAAGCAGGCAGTGGGGCAGAAGCATGATGATTCAGGTCTCCAGGTGGGGAGACTAGAGTTCCCACCCCCTCCAGCTTTCGTGCCACTGAGGAACTCTCCATCTAGAATTTATCTCCCAAGCCTGAGAAAGAGCAGAACAGTGGTAAATATCTGATTAGAGAAAATGCCTAGAAAGCTGCAATTCCATATATTGCAAGTGATAAAACTGTAATTGTTTGTTGACAGTGTACATTAGCTCTCCACAGCTTGTGTCAATATAATATTAAGAAACTAGGGTCTAGGAATCTTTAACGGCAGCTCAAAAACATGGAACGAGCTAGGGGAATAAAATCAACATGTTCTGCTCGGTGGGGAGGATGCCGTTTCCAGAGACGACTTCAGGGGAGAAGCCGTGGTGAGGTGTGAGAGTTCTCCGTGAAGCTGAGTGTCGTCGAGGGTCTGGGAAGAGCGCCTGAGGCGTAATTCTGGTGCACGTGATGGGAGGCAAGTTGCAGGTGCTCTGAACTGGGCCCACTTGGAGGCAGAGATAAAGAGGGCCAGCTGAGATGAGGCCTGAGGGTCAGATCCAGACAGAGGTCTGACCTCTAGCGGGATGTTCTGGTGTTTTGATAGAAGGGTCCTTTGGGAGCAGCAGTCTGACAACATCATATACGAACACCTGGGGGTGGAGAAGGTGCGTGGGCAAGTCCGTGGGAAGTCAGTGAACAAGAGAGTGGTGGCCTGGGGTCCGGGGGCTGTGCTTCTGGTGGTCAGCCCATTTCCAGCAAGGACCCAGCCAGGAGTGCAGGTGTGTGTGTTTGCTGGTGGTCGGGGGCGGGCAGGGACAATGTAGGGGTTGGAATGAACAGGAGGTAGCTGAAGGGAGGATCCCACCGAGGACCAAGTAGCAGGCCAAGGTTCAAACTAAATAGACTGGCCAATAAAAATATAATGTGAGCTACATATCCAATTTTTAAAAACTTTTACTTTTGAGGTAATTATAGATTCACAGGAAGTTGCGAAGGTGATACAGAGATGTTCCATGGACCCTTCACTCAGGTTCTCCCAACAGGTATATCTAAAGTGTGGGTGGTACAGTCTCAAAACTGGGAAACCGATGTTGGTGCAATGTGTGTGTGTACTTGTGTGTCATTTTATCCTGCTTGTCACCACCAGTGCAGTCAAGAGGCAGAATTGTTGCCACAAAGGTCTCCCTCGTGCTGCTCCTTTATAACCACCCCGCTCCCCATCCCCAGCCCCTGGCAACCACTCATCCATTTTCCATATCTTTAATGTCGTCATTTCCAAAATGTTATGTTGATATAAATGGAATCATCTGCTACATCATCTTTTGAGATAAGCGTTTCTTTTTTCACTAAGCATCATGCCCCAGAGATCCATCCCAGACATATGTATCAATAGTCCATTTGTTTTTATCAGTGAGTAGTATACCATGGTTTCATAGCATCACTGATTCAGTGGACGTGAACTTGGGCAAACTCCAGGAGATAGTGAGGGACAGGGAAGCCTGGCGTGCTGCAGTCCCTGGGGTCACATGGACATGACTGAGCGAGGATGTACTGCAGTTGGTTTAATTATTCACCGATTATAGGACATTTTGGGGCTTCCCTGGTGGCTCAGATGGTAAAGTCTACCTGCAGCACAGGAGACCTGGGTTCAGTCCCTGGGTTGGGACGATTCCCTGGAGAAGGAAATGGCAACCCACTCCAGTATTCTTGCCTGGAAAATCCCATGGATGGAAGAGCCTGGCAGACTACAGTCCATGGGGTTGCAGAGTTGGACACACCTGAATGACTTCACTTTCACTTTATGGGACATATTTGGTTGTTTTCTGTTGGGGGCTATTACAAAAACAAACAAGCAAAGCTACGCTGAAGAATCATTTGCAGGTTTTCATGTGGATACCAGTTTTCATTTCTCTGGGATAAATGCCCACGGTTGTGATTGCTGAGTTGTATGACTAGTAATATGTGTAGTATTTTTAAAACAGAAATTGTCTGTTTTCCAGAATATTAGCACTGTTTTACATTCTGCCAGCAACGTATGAAGATCCGGCTGCTCTGCCTCGTAGTTAACCTTTGGTGTTGTCGCTGTCCTTATTTTCACCTGTTCTAATGGTGTATAGTAATATCTCATCGTGGGCTTAATTTCCCTTTCCCTAATGGCTAATGATGTTGAACATTTTTCATGTGCCTATTTCCCATCCACGTATCCTCTCTTAGTGAAATGTCTTTTCATGTCTTTTGCCAAGTTTCCAATTGGATTGTTAGATCCTTGCCTGGTTCTCAGTCTTAGGAGAAAAATGTTCAGTCTTTCACCATTAAGTATGATGTTAGCTATAGGGTTTTTGGAGATGCTCTTTATCAAGTCAGAAAGTTTCCTTCTATCCTTAATTTTATGAAAGTTTCTTTTTTAAAGAATTATATATTGGAGTGACTATGCCAAAGTCTTTGACTGTGTAGATCACCACAAACTGTGGAAAATTCTGAAATAGATGGGAATACCGGACCACCTGACCTGCCTCTTGAGAAACCTGTATGCAGGTCAGGAAGCAACAGTTAGAACTGGACATGGAACAACAGACTGGTTCCAAATAGGAAAAGGAGTACGTCAAGGCTGTATATTGTCACCCTGCTTATGTAACTTCTATGCAGAGTACATCATGAGAAACATTGGGCTGGAAGAAGCACAAGCTGGAATCAAGTTTGCCAGGAGAAATATCAATAACCTCAGATATGCAGATGACACCACTTTTATGGCAGAAAGTGAAGAAGAACTAAAGAGCCTCTTGATGAAAGTGAAAGAGGAAAGTAAAAAAGTTGGCTTAAAGCTCAACATTCAGAAAACGAAGATCATGGCATCTGTTCCCATCACTTCATGGCAAATAGATGGGCAAACAGTGACAGACTTTATATTTTGGGGGGCTCCAAAATGACTGCAGATGGTGACTGCAGCCATGAAATTAAAAGACGCTTGGTCCTTGAAAGATAAGTTATGACCAACCTAGACAGCATATTTAAAAGCAGAGACATTACTTTGCCAACAAAGGTCTAGTCAAGACTATGATTTTTCCAGTAGTCATTTATGGATGTGAGAGTTGGACTGTACAGAAAGTTGAGTGTCAAAGAATTGATGGTTTTAAACTGTGGTATTGGAGAAGACTCTTGAGAGTCACTTGGACTGCAAGGAGATCCAACCAGTCCATCCTAAAGGAAATCCGTCCTGAATATTCATTGGAAGGACTGACGTTGAAGCTGAAACTCCAATACTTTGACCACCTGATGCAAAGAACTGACTCATTAGAAAAGATCCTGAAGCTGGGAGTGATTAAAGGCGGGAGGAGAAGGGGACAACAGAGGATGAGATGGTTGGATGGCATCACCAACTCAATGGACCAGTTTGAGTAAACTCCGGGAGTTGGTGATGGACAGGGAAGCCTGGTGTGCTGCGATTCATGGGGTCACAAGGGGTTGGGCGTGACTGAGCGACTGAACTGAACTGGATAATTGATTCGCAGTGTTGTGTTAGTTTCAGGTGTACAGGGAATGAGTTAGTTATACATGCTTACGTATCTGGGGGCTTCCCTTACGGCTCAGTGGTAAAGAGTCTGTAATGCAGGAGACCTGGGTTCAGTCATTGGGTTGAGAAGATTCTCTGGAGAAGGAAGTGGCAACTCACTCCAGTATTCTTGTCTATGAAATCCCATGGACAGAGGTGCCTAGTAGACTGCAGTCCTTGTGATCTCAAAAGTCCGACACCACTTAGGGACTAAACCACCACCGCCGTTCATGTGTCTAGTCTTTTTCATATTCTTTTCCCATACAGGTTAGTACAGAGCATGGAGTGGGGTTCTGTGTGCTATACACTAGGTCCTTGCTGATTTTCTATTTTACATATAGTAGTGTGTATGTTAGCCTCCACCTCTGAATTTATACCTTCTCCCCTTGGCAACCGCATGACTGCACTCTGTGAGTCTATAAAATATATATATATTTTTAACTATGGATGAGTGTTGAATTTTGCCAAGTGCTTTCTCTTCATTGTTGATATGATCATGTGATTTTTCTACTTTTGGTCTGTTAATATAGTGAATTGCTTTGGTTTTCAGAAATTGAACCAGCCTTGTGTCCTCGGAATTAAACCCCACTTGGTTACGGTGTATAATTATTTCCTGTGTTGCTGAATTCTCTTTGCTAATATTTTGTTAAGTCATTTTGTGTTTATATTCTGTGGGGTATTAGTCCTGAGCCTTTTTTATTTGTACTACCTTTGGTTTTGGTATCGGGGGGTAATATTTGCCTCATAAAATGAGTTTGGAAGTGCTCCTTCTTTCTCTTTTCTGGAAGACATTGTATAAACTTGGTGTAAGTTCTTTATGCATTTGGTAGAATTCTCTGTTGGAACCTTCTGGGTCTGGGTATTTCCTTTGGGGGAATTTTTAAATGACTAATTCAATTTCCTTTATAGCCATAGGGCTATTGAAATGATTTATTTCATGTTGAAAAGTTGTGGTAGTTTGTGCTTTTCAAGGAACTGGTCCATTTCATCCAATTTGTCAATTGTATGTGTGTAATTTGTGGTGTTTTCTTATTATCATTTTGATAACTATAGGCTCTGTTTTCCTCAACGTTTGCTAACATGATAGATGAAAAATGAGGCTTTGGGACTGAGTTTCCTATTTTTTATATTATTTAGGTGGAGCATCTTTCTGTTTCTGTGTATACCCTTTGCTCTTTCCTTCCTTTCCTGTTTCTTTTTCATATTGATTTGTTAGTATTCTTTATAGATTATGAATACTAAACTAATTCCTGTCATATATATTATATGTAGTCTGCCAAATTTGCACTTCTTATCTTTTTTTTTACAGGTTTTTTTTTTCACTTTACATGCATGCTTTGAATTTTCATGTAATTAAATCAATCAGTATTTTCCTTTAATGCATATGAGGTTTCATGCTATATCCAGCAGTATTCAATCAATTTCAAGAGATAGAACCCAAATCAAACTAACTTGAACAAAAAAAAAAAGAAGAAAGGAAAAGAAAAAAAGGGGAAAGAAAAGGAAGGAATAAAGAATGCTGGCTCATGTAGAAGTGGGTCACTCTGCATGGCTGCGGGAAGTGTCTCCACGAGGCATCGTAGGACTCTGTCCCTCTCCTCACTGTTCAGCTTCGTCTCCATCTGTATGAGACATCATTTTCTCTACAGCAGATAGTGTCTGTGTAATGACACACAGGACTGATGACAATCTAATGATTTAGAACCCCCAGATAAAAGACACTTGAAGGCTGTCTATCACATCCCATGGAAGGACTCAGCACGACTCTGCTTGGATTAGGTGTCCTCCTCCTTCTTCCCTATGCCTTGAACCACTCCATAAAGACGACGGATTTGCTGTGATTGGTCATTTGCCCAGTTCTGTGGCTAGTGAGTGGGTAGGGTACCTGTCGGAACCCAGTGCAGTGACAGCTCTCTCAAAGAATGACGGGCGGGTGGAAGCCAAAGCAGCCCTCTCACCATACTCAGAAAGACCTTCCTCAGTAAGTAGATTAAACAGTAGTTTGTTTTCTTCTAATGTGTATGGCTTCATTATTTGACATATGAATTTTTTGCCCTTGTGAGAAAATGGGGGAGAGAGAGACAGAAAGACAGGGGCAGGGGTAGGGAGAGAATATGGGATGATGGAGAGACTCTTGCTGGGTGTTTGTATACCTGCGAAGAAGATGACCTTGGAACGCATTTGGCCTCCCGTTTTAGCTTGCTGACTTTGCCTTCTCTTTTCCTTCAATTGATTGTGTTAACCGGAGTCCTATAAGATTAGGGTGGTGGGAAAGACAAGGGCTTCACCCTGCACAGGGCTTTTCACGGTGGGTGTTACAAACATCTCACTTAATTTGGTTGAACCCAATACCCATGCCCTTCAGGGGACATCTGGGTGTCCAGATAGTATAGCGATGGGAGGAACGGAGGTGAACCAGGGGGCGCCGCAAGCATCCCTTACTGCTTGAAAATGGAGGTAAAGCTGTACCTTGAATTCCTCCGTGAGTGTGTGCAGATGAGCCTCAGACAGGGACCAAAAGACAGAGATGGACAGGAGCCTGGCCACCCCACCGCCACCTTTGTGCACAATCTCATCACCTGTGGGGGCCAACCTGTGTGGATGTCTGGAAGCAGACTTCTTTCCTAAAATGTGTCCCCAAGTGTTCAGAGAAGGCTCCATTGTTTTATCTTTTTAACGTTAGAAGACTCTTTCAAAGATGACTCTCTTGTGCTGAAAGCATGTTATTTCAGATTCAACAATTCCTTTTGTTTCACCCCTGTTTCTTTTTCTTCACTTAACTAGTGGGAGGGAAAAAATTACGCATTTTAATTTTAAAAGCATGTACAATATGATCCCATTTGTATGAAATTATTTCATTGAATATGATCTGAACTAAGGATCCTTCCATCTCTTTGTGTGTCAACTGTCAAGAATGATTATTTCTAGATTGCATTGGGCTTTTATTTTTTTGCTTTCATCTTTTAAAAATAATAAGCACTTATCATTTCTATAAAAGCAGTAGACCTATTCCTTTTAAAGGATAAAGTCTATGGTAAGAAGGATCCACATTCTGCTACTTAGAGTTGGATATATTTTCCTCTGTATGTGAATAAATAAGTACTGTCTGTTGGCGATCATTCATTGTAAATTTGTGGCAAAGTCTACCCAGAGCCTCAGAGGACCCCAGCCAGAAAGGGAAGAGTCAGCGTCACTGAAGCAAACTTGGGTCTGGTGCCCACATGTAGTAATGCCACTGACACCAGGCTGTGGTTTATTGTAAGACACCAAGGAAGGAGCCCAGGCTGCTAGTGCTTAAAAAGCCCCAAACCCCCAAAGGCTTTCAGCAAAAGGCTTTTAAAGACAGGGTGATGGAGACGGGTTGTGAGTAAGTGATCAGTGAACATTCTTCTGATTGGTTGGTGGTGAGGTCACTGGGAGTGAGCATCATCAAGCTTCTGTTTGCAATCAGTCTGGGGATCTATGTGCTGTAGGCTGCATACAGTTAACTTCTTCCACCTGGCGGGTGTTTCAGTATCTGCAAAAGAGCTCAAAGGACATGGCTCAGAATATTATTTTGGAGAAAGAAATGGCAACCCACTCCAGTATTCTTTCCTGGAGAATCCCAGGGACAGAGGGGCCTGGTGGGCTGCCGTCTCTGGGGTCGCACAGAGTCAGACATGACTGACGCGACTTAGCAGCAGCAGCAGAATATTATTTATAGCCCTTGAGGAGGAACTGAAGGTCCTTGACTTTGTCTAATGGCTAAACTTTTGTTATTTTGTCTTGCTTGACTGTTTTCCTTTCTTTCTGCATTTTCTCGCTTCTCTATCTGAATTTACCCTTTGGAACTTTGGGAAGGCCTAGGAGGCTGCAGTTTATCTACAGATAAGATGCAGGCGGAGGGCATGGGTGGAGGGAGTCTGTTCTAGGAAGGCCACATAGGATCCTGTTTGGGTACATCAGGAGAAGAAACTGGAGGAGAAAAAAGAGAAGAGGCACAAATGAGGCAGACCTGCAGATTAGGGGTGGCCCATGGCTTGGGAGAGTAGGCCTCCATATTTCTGTGACTGGTCTCTAGCACTCTTGCTGGGAATTACTTTATCTTGGAACACCTTGCGTGTGCCTGGTGTTCAGCTTTCAAATCCTTCCCTGTGCCTAGATTGGCATCATGCATCCAGCATGTACTCAATAAATGCGTCAGGGATGTGCGGTTCCCGGGGGTTCATCCTCCCTCCAGCTCACCTCTTTGTCTTTCAGGCTCACAGGCTTTCAGCTGCCAGCCACCATCGTCAGTGCGGCCACCACGCTCTCTCTGCGCCTCATCAGTGACTATGCGGTCAGCGCACAGGGATTCCGCGCCAGCTATGAGGGTAGGTGTCTCGGCCTGGCCTACGGGAGCCTGGGGAGTGAGGTTCGAATAGCCACAGGCAGGGTTGTATGGTTCTCACCTGCCGAGAAGGGCTTCTTCAGATTCAAAGCTTGTGCCTGTCCTAAGGAGGCTGCTTACTAACCAGTAACTCAGTTACTTAAATTGCTCCTGCCGTGTTTCTAGGAAGCTGAGACTTGAAATCAGACCTGAGCTGCAATAGTTTATCTTGAGGGTCTGGTAACATCTGCTCTCTCCCCTTAACTGGGTTTTGTTGTGTTTCTATTTTTTTTAATTCTGTTTTCTCCTCGGCTTCACTGTATTACCAAATACCTCAAGTTGGTTTTAGAAATAAGGGAGATATAAACCCTAAGTAGAAGACAAAAGAAGTAGCTTGAATTTTTTTTTTTTTTTGGCTCACTAGCTTTATATCATTCAGGGGAGAACAATCAATTTTTCTTTAATAGCAGAGATTAGGGTTTCTTGGTTTGAGTTATGCAAATAATTTCCATTTCTCTCAGCCTGTTTAACTATGGTGTTAGCATTCAAATTAACACTAATATCCTCAGATTATACACTATTATTATTATTAACTTTATTATATTAGTTCAGAAGGTGGTACATCGAGATCGCTGTCATTTCCCTGTGAAATTTACATCTCATTAATAGGTAATTATGCTGCTCTTGGCTAAGACCCACACTGCTATTTTGTGTTGAGATCATTAATAGGCATATTTTAAGACTGTTAATGATAATTAATAACAGTCATGACATAACACCCTAGTAAAGCATGCCAGTTATGCGAAGGCTTTCTTCCTCTTGCCTCTAAGAACTTAATAAGTGATGCTTTCTTGAATGGAATTATAGGAATATAGAAATAGATACCACCTTTGTCTTGGCTAGGAATACATGTCAGAAAGAGGGCAAATCCTACCTCCCTTGGCAAAATTCATGCCTGATGGTATTGGGTGGAGGGGACATGGTTTGGTGTTTTAACTTAATGATTTAGAGCTGCTGAGAAGGAACCTGAGGAGGGATATCAGTTATTTTTAACTAATGATACTAAAAAGGCTCCAGAGAAAGTTTCACATGCCTTTAACTGAGGGCTTCTGACATAACTCCAGATTGCTCTAACTGAGAGCTCCTGAAAAGACCTACCTGTCTTTAAAGTGAAGTGTCCTGGGATATCCCAATTTCTTTGAAACAAACACTCAGTTCCTCCCCAAAGCAAGACTGTGATCTTTGTCATCCTGGTTGTGTCCTCAGCTGGATCCTTTGGCTGTTAACCCAAACTAAGTCTCTGTGAGTCTCAGTTATAACCTCTTGATGAAGAGGGACGTCTTCAGAAGCTTCGTCCACGGTCTTTCAGCTATGGGGAGGCTGGCGGGGCCTGGGGATGGTGCAGGGAATGAGTCATGGACACTAGAGCTGGTTGCTGCAGGGATCCCAGGAGGGGCTGACGCACAGGGTGACCTGTGCGAGGCGTCCTCCTTCAGCAGTGTTTGTGGATCCATGACGCCTGGACTTTCATGAGGTTTGAGGGAAAAAGGGTCCTATTGATCCCTGACCATACTACCTGCTCTGGGAAACAATGCCAAGTGCTTCTCCACCAGCCAGAGCCCTTTAAAAATCAGAGGTTCTAGCCAGGAATTCATGGGAAGGTCTACAGGGGCATCAAAGGTGTGAAAACCCCTTATAATTAGAAGCCACATTCTGAAAATATAAGGGTATGTGCATTTTTTTTTTTTTTTCCTTAAAAGTGTCCAGAAGAGGGATCAGTAAACTATGGCCCACCTGGCTAAATCCAGCTTCTGGCTTGTCTTTGTAAACAAAGTTGTATTAGAACTCAGCCAAGCGCTTTTGCTGTTGTTGTGTATGACTGTCCGTATGTACTACAACTCCAAACTTGAGTTATTGCCACAAAGACCACATGGCTTGCGAAATTGAAAATATTTACTATCTGGCCCTTTACAGAAAATGTTTGATGACTCCTAGTGTATGGGGTCACGCAGAGTCGGACACGACTGAAGCGACTTAGCAGCAGCAGCGGCAGCAGCAGTCTATAACTGTGCTATCCTGTACAGTAGCCTTTAACCACATGCCACTTTCATATTTACATTGACAAAATTAAATAAAATTTAAAATTCCTTTTACCAGTTACACCAGCGTCCTCTCAAGTGTTGGGTAGCCATGTGTGGCTTGTGGCTCCCATATTGGGCAATACAAGAACATTTGTATCACTGCAGAGAATGCTTCTAGATTCCTAGACAGGGCGAGCCGGACTTCCATCAGATTCACAAAGTGTCTGTGATTCAATGAGATTACACTTTAAGATAAAGTGGAGGCCAGCAGGTCCCTCCTCCCACCTGCCTGGCCTGGTGGGTAGCAGCCCAGACACATAAAGGATAAATGGTAGAGAAGGAAGGGCCTGCCCTATCTCAGCTGCATAATGGTACTGTGTTATGCTGTGCTAGGTCACTTCAGCCGTGTCCAGCTCTTTGCGGTCCCATGAACTGTATGTACCCTGCCAGGCTCCTCTATCCATGGGGATTCTCCAGGCAAGGATGCTGGAGTGGGTTGCCATGCCCTCCTCCAGGGGATCTTCTGAACCCCAGGATTGAACCCTTATCTCCTGTGGCCCCTGCATTGCAGACAGATTCTTAACCACTGAGCCAGCAGGGAAGCCCTTGCATAATGATACCAGATCGCTAAGTCACCGGCATTGAGAAGACAAAGCTTCCAGGTGAGGCCCGGGCAGACCCTGGACGATGCAAACAGGTTGCTGTGGTTGAGCGACTCTGCAGTCACCTGGGCAGGGCTTCCGCCATCTCCACGGTCTGTGCGGCTCTGTCTTTGTGCCTGGCAGAGTGACTCGCATGCAGGCGTCTGTGCTAACGGGAGAGGCAAGAGCAGGGAAGCCGAGGCTGTGGCTTGATCTCACTGATCTGGCTCGGGACTGGACCACGGGGCAATCTGTGCATCTGGGAAGGTGTGAGTTGCGCTGACTTTTGAGATATCCAAAGTGGAGGGGTCAGGAGGGCAGGTGGCAGAGACCAGCAGTGACAGCCACAGCTGCGGATGAACCACGTGCCATGTTACATCCACAGTGGCCAGAGGTCCGCTCTATCACTGGACTTCTCAGCCAGACATAAGACAACCCCCTGTTTAGAGATTTGCTGATTAATACTAGCTGCTTGGCTCTGGAAGTGAGTAACTGGGTGATGCTGGGCAGATTTTTAAACTCTCTGAGCCTCGTTGGGGGGAGGGGGTGATCCAGTGATCCAAAAGACATTGAAGATTTGGCTCTCTGGGGAAGAAGTGAGCCCTCCCCGCCACGCAGAGCCCGCCTTAGTCATTTGTGCTAGACAACATGCAGACAGACAGACTGGCTCTAGAGACCCCCTCGCCTCCCCAGCATCAGCCCAGGCTGCCCCCAGCCCGGGCAGCCTCCTCACTTGCATTCTTTTGGACCTCGCTGGCCCTCTCTAAATGCCATCAGGGCCCCACTCTCGGTAGCTACCCTGGCTGACATCCCTGAAAGTCTGCTATCAAAAGCAGTCTCATCCTCCTCCACCCTCCTTGGGAGAGTGAAAAGTACAGATAAGGAACTGAACTGTTGCTAGGGATTTGGGAGAAAGGTGAAGTCAGGTGAAGGGTATCAGCTCAGAGCTGCTGCCTCTTCAAAGAGAAGATCAAAAAGGCCAATCGTCAAAGCCCGAGAGGACAGGAGATGCTTGATTCGTAATCCCCGGGGGCAAGAGTGTGGGCTGTGGCCGTGGACAGGAGGGGAGGGGATCAACTTGTGTTAAGCGCTGACTGTATGCCAGGCACCTTACATACATTATCTCATTTAATCCCTGAGACAGCCCCGTGGACAGACCTCACTATCTTCATCTTACAGGTGTTGGAGCGGGGACTCGGGAGTTTTGTGTTCCGCTTAAGGCTACTTGATGACCAGGAGTTTTAAAGTAACTTCTCTGGCTCTAAAGACTATGCTCATCTCCTACACTGTACTCCCCACAAAACTCCTGAAGGAAAGCAGAGATGGGTGACTCTCTCTCATGGGCAGGTGGATTGGAACTAAGTCAGAAGCAGGGTGGACACAGGAAGCCTGCCTTGGATTCAGCTTCCTGCTGTCTGGCTTGGGTCATCTCAGAGAGGCAATAAGAGATATGTCCAGACTCAGCTAAAGTTTCAGATAAAATACAAGATGTTCAATTAATCTGTATTTTATATTATTCAAATTTTTTAAATTTTGAAAAACATTTTTTAGCATAAGTATATCCCAAGTATTTCATGGGACATTCTTTTTTTAAATTGGAGGATAATTGCTTTATAATATTGTGTTAATTTCTGCCATACACCAACGTGAATCAATCATACGTATACATATTAATATGTCCCCTCCCTCTTGAACGTCCCTGCCACCTCCCATCCCATTCCACCCCTCTAAGCTGTCACAGAGCACCAGGTCATGGAACACAGTTATACTAAAAAAGCTGCCTATTCTTTGTCTAAAATTCAAATTTAATACAGTGTCCTGTATTTAAAAAAAATTTTTTTTTTGGCTGCATGGGGCCTTAGTTGTGGGCTGTGGTATCTTTTGTTGTGGCACTCGGGCTCAGTAACCCTGAGACATGTGGGATTCTAGTTTCCTGACTGGGGATTGACTCCATGTCCCTTGCACTGGAAAAGTGAAGTCACTCAGTCATGTCCGACTCTTTGTGACCCCGTGGACTGTAGCCTGCCAGGCGCCTCCCTCCATGGGATTACTCCAGGCAAGAGTACTGGAGTGTGTTGCCATTTCTTTCTGCAGGGGATCTTCCCAACGAAGGGATCGAACCCGGGTCTCCCGCATTGCAGGCAGACACTCTAACCCCTGGGCCGCCAGGGAAGTCCCAGTGTCCGGTATTTTGATCTGCTGTCTGGCAGCCTCATTCCCAGCGCTGACCCCCAGAAGTTCTAACCCCACTCATCTCCTCCCCCCAACTCCTCTTCCTGCCCAGACCTGCCCACGTCCCCCTCTGCCCAGCACGGCCGCCCCCTTGCTGCAGAGGATGTAGCTTCCCTTCCTCCCTTCTTGTGAGTGAGCATTTGACAGCTCTCTGCACCTCCACGCGTGTGTGCACAGATGCGGATCCGTGTGCACTCGGGGTTACACTGTGTGTGTAGTTCTGTAGTCTGGTTAATGAGGCTGACACTTTTCTGCGTTAATAAAATAGCCCTGCTTTGTTCTTTCTAATGAATATCAGTGAAGGAGCCATTGTGGTTTGCCTATACCCCAGATATTTAACCAGTCATCTTCTGGGGACATTTAAGTGAAGAACGTCCTTGTACATACAACTTAAACCCTCATCCAATTACCTTAGGATAAATTCTTCAAAGTGCAATTGCCAGGTCAAAGAGTGTGTCGATCTTCCGTTTTAATACATAATCCCATGGTATCTGTAGGAAGATCTTACCAGGCTGTAAGAGGGCCCATCCCTGCTCTTTACCTACGTTGCACGTTGGGGAGTTTTAAGTTAGTTCCATTGATTGAAATAGGTGTGATGAGATCACATTTGTGGTTATAATTTGCGTCTCTCTGATGCTAGGGAAGGTTGAGCACCTGTCATCACTTTCCGGCCTTTTGTAGATCATTTTGTAAATTGCCTGTCCCTGTCTCTGCCTACTTTTCTTTTCGGGTGTTAGTATTTTTTTCTTATCCTTTTTGTAAGTGGTTTTGCATATTAAGGCTATGAGTTTTATGAGTTTCCTTTTGATGTGCAGCAGTTTTAATTTTTATGTCACCAGTTTTTAAATGTTTAATTTCTCTTTGATAGTCTACCTTTGGTGTTCTGCTTAGAAAGGCCCTTTCCATGCCAACAGCAGCTGAATCGTCATTTAGACATTCCTCCAATTCTTTCAGCCGTTTATTTTTCCATTTTACTTCTAAGTCCCTCTGGAATTCAGCTGTGTTTGTCTTGGCTTCAGGGAGTCTGTCTCTGATTCTCCAATGTTCTCTGTGTCCTTCTGTCTGCCTTTCAATGTGTGGAAGCCTCTTGCTTCCCTGGTGTGCCTCCCTCCTGCCCAGCCCCCGGGGTGTCTCTCCCTGACACTTCTAGTCTTACTGCCCTTTAGACGTTGCTTCTCCCAGCTGAGCCCGTAGGATTCACACCTTTCCCACATATGACTCTCAGAGATGTAGGGGATTGCTTCTGTCTCTCACAGGCTGATCGACAGACAGACAAGAGTTATAAGCAGATCAAAATGTCAGTTAGAGTCTCTGCAGGTTTTGATGCTTAATCCTGATAGCGCCTTTTACATTTTAGCAGCATCATTCATAAGCAGTCACTCTGACACTTTGGTGCAAGACGGCCCATCTCTGACCACTGGTTCCCAGTCTGTTAGATCAATTTAATCATCTGCATCTAAAAAGAGGTATTTCTGTTTTGTTAAATCTATCATCTTGGGTTCTCCCTCTCAAAAATACAAGAGGCTTCCTTAAAAATCAAAATCACTTATTATCCTCACATGGAATCTAGGGGGAAGAGGAACACTTTGCAAATTCCCTGGTTGCCGTAAGGGAGAGGCTGAATAATACAGTGATTAAGACTTCAGGTTCTGAGTTCCAGCGTTATCTGGAATCAAACCCCATCTCGGCCACTCACTTGTTGTGTGACCTTGGGCAAGTTAGTTCATTTCTTTGAGCTCATTGCCTCTGTAAAATCAGCATAAAGATATTACTTCATAAAGTTGTGAAGATTAAAAAGAAAATACACAAATCACATAATGTGCTCAGCACAGGGACTGGCAGATTGTCAGTGTTTGATAAATATCAGCTACGGAGTGAAGCCACCCTCCCCCTACCCTCACTGGCCTGAGATTGTTTTGGGAGATGCTCACTCTATAGGTCACAGTCCCAGCCCCACCCCAGTGCCCTGACCCTGTGTTTGCATAAAATCCTCAGCCCAGTTGTTCATGGTGTGCCTGGGCTGAGGAACAGACCTTGGCTTCTGTGGGGAGGAGCAGAGGTGCCTCCATATCCGTGAGCTCCAGCGCTGCTGGAGAAACCGCCCACCTCACAGGGGTGAGGTTGCGGGCCCTGTCCCCTGGAGGACTGGAGCTCACAGGGCCAATGCCAGCAACCTAGTCTTTCCATGGCCTCTTCTCTTGGTGTCAGAGATGTTGGCTTTAGGGCTCATGACGCTAATGACTCATCCACCAGACCTGAGACTTTGGGGAGCGTGGACCTGAAAGTTGTGACTGTCTCCAGACACACACACACACACACAAACACTTTCCCATATATTTTTCATATAATTCAGATGCCCTGAAGCCCGTCTGTGAACCATTGGTTCACCTGAAAAACAGCCCAGAGAGGCTGGCATAACACGTGAAGTGGATGGTAGAGATTCTTTCATTCTGCTGATGCATACTGAGCTGACGCATATCGAGTGCTGCTGTGTGCGATGCCCAGTGTTTCAGCTAAGCACCATCCTCACTGTCACGATTCACCCCTGCCACCCCTACCCACCCACACAAAGGGAAGCGAACAGGGAGGAGCTCAATTTAGTGCCGCTTCTTGGTGAGTTTTGCTCCCAGGGCAAGCCTGTTATGTCACCTCTGCCTGCCTTGCAGGCAGATTCTTTGCCATATGAGTCACCAAGGAAGGCCCATAAGGACCACAGCATCATGGAACAGGGTCAAACAGACACATCCGCGAGGGACAGATGGATAGAAATGGAGCTCCCTGTTGTTGCACTACCAAGAGAGGCAGGTTGGGACAGAGTGTGCTTTCCTGGCTTTTAGAGGGGGAGTGGAGTGGAGGTGATCATGTCACTTTGCACACCAGGAAATTGAGGTCCAGAAAAAAGGACCCTTCCTGGTTTTATACACTCCTGTAATTAGACCTGCTGATTCCCCTCTCCTGGCCTTTCCGACAATTTCCTCATTTTGAAAGAGTTCCCCAATTTGGGGGCATTCTGCAGGCATCTCAAAATTGGGCTAATGGAAGCTATTTGACCATATACATACATACACTGAATATGCAATTTGTACCATTTGGGCCATCGGTTGAGGGGAGGTGGTGAATATCCATTTCCTCTGCCCGGGAGGGGATGGTGTGTGTGCTTCCTGAGTGAATTTGCTCCATTTCCAAGGGCTCTGCCTTGGGAATTGGAGAACATTCCTTTTAATCAATACAGTGGAGTAGCAAATTAATACACAGAGATGTGACATTTGAGACAAATTGGGCAGCACTTCTCCGTAAGTGGGGAGTCAGGATGAATTTCATATCACGTCCTCAATAATCCCACAAACAGTTCATCATGCACGGTGATATTTTACCCCTTTGGGGAAGGATATTAACATGGCTTGAAGATGACATCATACCAGATTCTAGTGCCCTGACCCTTCTTGTGTCAAGGTGTCAGAAGACAGGTTGATGAAGGAGAAGATGGTTTTCAGGTGGCCGGATGACTCGCGGGTAACAGGTGCACCCACTTTACTTCTCTGGCCCTGTCCACTCATTCATTCTTTCAACAAATATTTACTGTACACTTGCTCTATGCCAGGTTTTAAGGTAGACTTTGAGGAATATGGGTGAATAATAAGTGGCTCTCATCTTCAAGGAGCTCTGAGACCTACAGTGAGTAAGAGCGGAGGAAGGGAATCCAGGAAGAGGTAGCTTCAACCCTGGCCAGCTCTGACACCTGTGCATCTCCCAACCTCCCTGAGCTGGTTTATGGCAAAAGAGAAATTGCAGCATCCACTTCCGTGATTTGTAATGAGGGCCAAAGGAGCTGTAAGTCAACAGGAGAAAAACAAATATTGTATATTAATGTATAAATGTGGAATCTAGAAAAATGGTAGAGATGAACTTGTTTGCAAGGCAGAAATAGAGACATAGATGTAGAGATCAAGCATATGGACACTAAGGGGAGAAAGAAAGGGCGGAATGAGTTGGGAGGCTGGGATCGATATATGTGTGTGTGTGTAGATATATACATGTATGTGTATGTATGTATATAGACACTAATATGCATGCGTCTGTGCTCCGTCACGCAGCAGTGTTTGACTCTTTGTGACCCATGGACTGTACTCCAGCAGGCTCCTCTGTCTAGGAAATTTTCCCGGGCAGGAATACTGGAGTGGGTTGCCACTGTCTACCCCAGAGGATCTTCCTGACCCAGGGATTGAACCTGCATCTCCTGCATTGGCAGGTGGATTCTCTACCACTGAGTCACCTGAGAAGCTCATACACTAATATATGTATATAAATAACTAATGAGAACCTGATGTATAGTACAGGGAACTCTACTTAACGCTCTGTAGTGACCTAAATGGTAAGGAAATACAAAAAAGCGGGGCTGTATATATACACATAGCTGATTCACTTTGCTGTGCAGCAGAAACTAACACATTATAAAGCAACCATACCCCGGGAAAAGGAAAGCTTAATGGCTGGAAAGTGTCCAGTACC
Organism: Capricornis sumatraensis; assembly: GCF_032405125.1. Lineage (NCBI taxonomy): Eukaryota > Metazoa > Chordata > Mammalia > Artiodactyla > Bovidae > Capricornis > Capricornis sumatraensis. The sequence continues at coordinate 212,396,513 of NC_091070.1, forward strand.
GTCTCTAGTCAAGAAACATGCATTCCTTGACCAAGTGGAGAACACTGCTCTCACGCCTGGTTGGCTGTTTGGGTCTCAAGTCTGCGTCCTGCTGTGTCCCTGTTGTGTGACCTTGGACGAGGTCTGAGCCCCTCAGCTCCCTCCTGTGGGACATGAGATCATTCTCTCTTCCTTTCAAGGAGGGAGTGAGCATTTGTGGTAAGGTACAGAAAGTACCCGGCATGACATTTGGCACACAGTAGGTGCTGCATCAAAGGACTCTCTTATAATAGGGCCTGATGTGTTTTGTAGGGATGAAAAAAAAATTATTTCCTGTGACAAAATCTTTTGTCAAGCTTTGTGGATCTCCAAGAGCAAGGAATGTCTCCTATTTTTTTAAATTTCTTCTGTCACTGCAAAGCCTTAGTCTGGGGCTTGGCACACAGTAGGGATGCTGCAATACTAGCCACTGCTTGCCTGTCCTAACCTGAGTTTCTGTGAGTCCGTATCGGGCTTTTGTGCAAACTAGCACAACTGGCCACCCTGAGGGGTCATCTGAGTGTACAGCTTAGTGGGTGGACTAGAGGCTGAGTTTCAGTTCCCATCGCCCCTCTGCCTGGGCACCCTTTGGCAGTACTCAACCTGAGTGGTTGCACATGGCGCCCTTACTCCAAGGCTGTTCTCTTAGGAGTATACAGTTACCTGCTGTCCAACAGCAGATTCAAAGAGTCATTAGAGGCAGGGTTCAAGGATCTCAGGGAGCTTTCACTTAAAATGCTCTAATTGCTTCCCAGATGGAGTGCAAACTCCTTACCTGGCCCTTAAAACCTGGCATCTGCACCTCCATCCTCTTCCTCCTCCAGCCACACTAGCTTTGTTGGTCTTCAGATACACCATGCTCTGTCTCCCCACCCATCCTCCAGACATGCTGAGTCCCTCTACTGAGCCTTCCCCACCCACCCAGCCACTCTTCTCTGCCTCTTTGTTGCCTTCTAGTCTGTTTAAACCAAATCCAGAGACTGCCCCTGGTGCACAATACTCCCTTACTTTCCTTCTTAGCTCCCATGCATCTCCTCCAGTCACCAGTGTCCTTGTGTATTTCCTGTCCCGTGTATGCCTTCTCCCCTCTGGTGTATGTTCCTTGACAGTAGAGAGAACTGAGACAAAAGCTCAGGGTCTAGAGGAAATATCCTCTTTCGGCTCAGCCAGTTAGGAGCTAGTGTGGGGCTTTGAGCAGGTCACTTACCCTCCTCTGATCTCCACTGTCATAGGGATAATAATAATAGTAATCCCTACTCTGTTGGACCATTGCCGGGAACAAATGAGACAACACAGGTCAAGTGTTCCTAACGGTGCCTGGTGTGGGATAAACACTGAGAAGGCAGATGTGTGATCACTGTTCACAGCTGCACCTAGCCCAGGATCTGACGTCTGGTAGATGATTAGTAAATAATGATGGAATAAATGAGTGGATAGGGGTCATTTCACCCAATGTAATAGAAGGAGATTTGCTTAAGGTACCCTGGACTGTCAGGAAGATCCCCTGAGGTAGGAAATGGCAACCCACTCCAGTATTCTTGCCTGGAAAATTCCATGGACAGAGGAGCCTGGCATGCTACAGCCCACGGGGTCGGAAAGAGTTGAGCATGACTGAACATGCACACCGTCCATCCATCCACCTGGGACTGTGTCCCATTGAATTCAAGATGTCTTCAGTAAAAGATTCAGTGTTGTTGTATGTACCACTCAGAAAGAAAAAAAAAATGCTCCCGACTGAAGTATGACATGCCATTGATTTTAAGATACATCCTAATTTAAAAGATATTAAAACATGGAAAATTGTGCTCCCTGGAACTGATGAAGGATGATAACGGCTTAATTGCTTTTGACCACCCTTCACCCCATTTGGGGTGGACTCACCACTCTGACCTCTGCTCTGACCCACAGTTCTCCAACCATCAGGCTCCTCCTTTTCAGCATTCAGGTGATGGCTCTCGCTGGACATGTGATCACCTCTTAATTCATTCTCTCAGCTCCAAGTCTCATTACTTCTCAATTTTCTGCATTGAACTCTATTTAACACCTATTAGCACAGGTCTTGAGCTGATAAATGACCTTCTTGTGGGAGGCGGTGGGATGCCCCAGTCTTGATCCTGTTTTTTGTATCTGTGCTGAAGACAGGGGAACCCACATAACCCAAACATGGGTGCCTCAGGACCACCGCCAGCCCCCTGCCAGCCCCTCCCATAGTGGCTCCCAAGGCACCAGGAATACCACTGAATGGGGACCAGAACCTGATTGCTCCCTCTTAGATGGGAGATGAGAATGTCAGCCTTCAGCTGCTCCTCTGGCCGTGACTGTAGCTGGATATACTCACCTGTCTCCTTCCTGTGGACTTGGGTCAGGTGGCCCTATCAGAGCTTCTTCCACTGACCTCTGTCCTGGAGGCCAGGGGACACATGTCCTTCTACTGTCTCTTGCTTGTGGAAGCCTGTCTCCCACTCATGAGTCAGTCATCAGCAGGGAGAGAACACTTCCAAATAGAAGTATCAGGACTGAATATTCCCATCCCATGGCTTTCTATTAATTGATAATGTGGGTGTGATTAGCCACTGATTTGACTTATTCTTTCCAGCCTTACCCTTCATTAGTGTGGATAAGTGAGGTTTAGACCCATTGCTATTTCATTGAGCAGCAAGAGAGAAAAGCACTTAGGGCTCTGATCTGGAGATTTGGTGGTGGACAGATGACCTCTCTCCTTCCCCTTTCTGCTCTGTGGAATGATGAGTGTTGTTTCCTTGTACATGCTCTGGATTTCTGAGCCCAGGCTCAACCGTGGAGATGACGAAAACAAAGGGACCAGCTCTTGAGCGCCCTCGACATGACAGCTCCAGATATGCAGTGGGAGCTTCGAAGACCTTGCTACCCCACTGGCAAGCAAGACCTTAGGAATTCCCACTGTATACCGAGCGAAGAAGGTCCAGAGAGCTTAGTTACCTTGCCTGAGGTGATACAGCACCTGAAGGGCATGCTGTATTGAAGGCGGGAGGAGAAGGGGGCAACAGAGGATGAGATGGTTGGATGGCATCAGCGACACAATGGACATGAGTTTGAGTAGGCTCTGGGAGTTGGTCATGGACAGGGAAGCCTGGCATGCTGCAGTTCATGGGGTCGCAAAGAGTCAGACACAACTGAGCGAATGAACTGAACTGGACTGAAAGGTCATGCACAGTTTGAAAATCGGTTTGTTTCCAAAGCCCACCTCTTTCTACTTGATGCTGCCTCCCCAGATAAGCCCCATATACAGCAGGGGTCCCCAGCCCCCTGTTAGGAACCAGGCTGCATAGCAGGAGGTGAGCAGCTTCATCTCTATTTACAGCTGATCCCCATCACCTGCGTTACCATCTGAGCTCTGCCTCCTGCCGAATTGGCAGCAGAATTAGATTCTCACAGGAGCTTGAGCCCTAACCCCAAAGTCAAGGTGGAATATCTTGAGACCCTGGTGGCTCAGATGGTAAAGAATCCACCTGCAATGCAGGAGACCTGGGTTCAATCCCAGGTAGGGAAGATCCCCTGGAGAATAGAATGGCTATCCACTCCTGTATTCTTGCCTAGAGAATCCCCATGGATAGAGGAGCCTGACAGGCTACAGTCCATGGTGTCACAGAGTCGGACACAACTGAGCCGCTGAGCACAGCACACATGTAATTGCTTGAATCATCTCAAAGCCATCCCCTCCTCCCTGGTCCATGAAACAGGTCCCTGGAGCCAAACAGGTTGGGGGCCGCTGCCATACAGTTCTCTGAGTCTATCCCACCCATGTCTCTGGACCCCAGAGAAAGGAGGGGCCATAGAGAGGTGGGGGGCGGGGGCAGCTAGCCCCTGATGCTGAAGCACCTCCGGGGCCAACTCTCCTCTGCCGGGCCTTGCTGAGGACCCTGCTGCTACCAAGGGACCCTGTCCTGTGAGGGATGGCTTCACTTCCATGCTCTTCGCCTCCCTTCCAGCTCTTTACGTCCCGCCCCTCCCACAAGACCTGCATCCAGCCCCAGCTTGGGAGTGATGCAGATCAGACTTGATCATGTGATAAATTACCAGGAGCTGGCCTTGTGATGTGAAGGGGTGCAGAGGGATGGCAAGCCAAGCACTCTCCAGCCTCAGGGCCTCCGTACACTCTGTTTCCTTTGCCTGTACTGCCCCAGTCCAGTGACCTCATGGCTCTTCCTGTCCTCGTGTTCAGTTCTCTGGTCAAACATCCCATATCAAAGAGGTCTTTCCTGATGACACTGTATAACGCAGCTGCCCCCACTCTACCACTCCTTGTCACCCGCGCCTCGACATATAATACGGTTATCTGCCTATGTGCTTACTGTCTGTCTCTGCTACCAGAATGTGAGTTCCCTGGGGCCAGGGTCTGTGTCTCTTCTGCATTGCCATTGCTGGTCTTTGATGAACCTCAGTGCCTAGAACAGGTTCTGATGCATATTAGGTGCTTAATAAATATTTGGCGAATGAATGAAATCGAAGGCCAGAAGAAAGAAAGAATGTGAGTATTTGATTTCCTGCAAGAAATCCTAATGGGTGGAAAGGTATTAATAAAGGACGAGAAGCTAGGGCAGCAGCTGGATGTGGGTCAGGGTTCAGTTCATGCAGGAGCTGGGAGGTGCCAGAAGGAGTTTGGGCTTAATTCACAGAGACAGCCAGCCCTTCACCAAAGTGTTTTCTATTTCTGGCTGTTCTGGGTCTTCAATGTTGCATGAAGGCTTTCAGGGGCTGCTCTTTGTTGCGGGACATGGGCTTCTCACTGCGGGGGCCTCTCTTGTGGAACATGGGCTCTAGAGGGCGCGGGCTCAGTAGTTGTCCTGAGGCATGTGGAATCTTCCTGGATTAGGGATCAAACCCATGTCCCATGAGTTGGCAGGCAAATTCTTAACCACTGGACCACCAGGGAAGTCCCCACCAAAGAGTTTTAGGCAGGGAGGTGATGTCGTGAGATACCTGCTTTAGAGATGGTGAGGAGGGTGAGGGGACGACTGGAGGCGAGGAAGCCAGTCACAGACGGGGGCCTTTGTCCTGCACAGAACATGCCTGGACCTTTGTCAGCCCTGGACAGGCTACCAGGACAGAGAGGGAGCCAGCAGGGCTCACATCACACTGCCCACATTCCCTGTGGGTGGGCATCTAAGCTGGCTGGAGCAGAAGGAATGACCCACAGATGGAGCAGTCTGGCTTCCCCAGTAGCTTAAACAAAAACGTTTCTATTCTTGTCTGTTCTGCAGACATTCTTCATGTGCCTGCAGCTCATTGAACAAGCTCACCTTAAGAGTCCCAGTGAAGAGATGAATGTTCAAGGGTGGGGGTTTCTAGTGATGAGTGATGTGGATGAAGCCCTTGAGATCATACTTGGAAATTTGGCAGACGATTCCAAGCCAGTGCACTGGACAATGAGGACTGTAAGGATGACAACGAAAGCTAACATTGCTTCAGCGCCTACCAGGTGCCAGACACTCTCATAAGCGCCTTACATTTTAGCATTCAATCCTTACAACAATCCTATGAGGTATGCACCATTATTATCCCCATTTTGCTGAGGCACAGAAAATTTAAGTAACTTGCTTGAGGTCACACAGCTACTTAAGAGGTAGAACGTGGGCTTGACCCCAGGCATTTGGCCATCAGCCTGCAGAAAAAGAATAAGATAGTTTCACACAGTTGAGATTATTGAATCAAAGTAAAATATTCCACTACTGTAGAGAGCAGTGCCAAGATTTGTACTTTAGTGTGTGTGTGTGTTTATTCACGTCCAACTTTTTGCAACCCCAAGGGCTGTAGCCCGCCAGGCTCCTCCGTCCATGGGATTTTCCAGGCAAGAACACTGGAGGGGGTTGCCACTTTCTTCTCCAGGGGATCTTCCCGACCCAGGGATCGAACCCAGGTCTCCTGCAGCTCCTACATTCGCAGATGGGTTCTTTACCACTAAGCCACCTGGAAAGCCCTTGTACTTTAGAGAACCTAACAAAAAGAAAACGATGCGCTAATTTGACTATATTCAAATGTTAAAAGTTCTGTACAATAAAAAGTGTATCTATATGAATAGGGACTTCCCTAGTGGTCCAAGTGGTTAAGAATCTACCTGCCAATGAAGGAGACCCAGGTTTGATCCCTGATCTCGAAAGATGCCATGTGCTGCCAGGCAACTAAGCCTGTATGCTGCCAAGACTGGGCCCGAGCTCTGCAACATGAGCAGTCGCCGTGGTGAGAAACCCGGACCCACAACTAGACTGAAGCCCACACTCCAAAGCAGAGAAAGCCTGCATGTGGCAACGAAGACCCAGTGCAGCCAAAAAAAATCTAACAATGGAAAGAGACACAGTTGACTGTTGAATATTATGCCAGCTAGGGCAAGAAAGGGTTAATCTCGATATTATGTAACCAGCCTGTCCAGAGTGGTAAGACAGATATGTGGAGTTCATCTCAGAGGAAATCAAGCCAGCAACTCAATACACAGGAAAGCGATTTTGTCTCTCTAGTAATGAAAGTCATGTCAAACTTGTTAAAACAATGAAGCAACACCTAGAAGAAAGTGAAAGTGACAGTCTCTCAGTCGTGTCCACTCTTTGCAACCCCATGGACTATACAGTCCATGAAATTCTCCAGGCCAGAATACTGGAATGGGTAGCCTTTCCCTTCTCCAAGGGATCTTCCTAACCCAGGGATCAAACCCAGGTCTCCCACATTGCAGGCGGAGTCTTTACCAGCTGAGCCACAAGGGAAACCTTTATCCCTAGTCAATTAGCTCAAAAAGCCTTGCGAGGACATGATACAGTGCTGGGGTGTTTGCAGAGAAGCGGGCATGCTCACATGTTGCTGGTGGCAATGGAAACGAGTCCTCTGGGGATCCAACTTGACAACATGTGTCAACAGTCATAAAGTACTCATGTCGTTTGACCCAGTAATTCTCCTCCTGGGATTATATCCTACAGAAATAATTCAGCAGCAGAAGAAAGTTATATGCATGAAAGTGTTGATTTCAGCATTATTTATAATGATGAAAAATTGGAAACTGTAAAAACGTCCAACAATAGGGGAACGACCCGGAAAATGATGGTATATCTACCTAATGGATTTATGCAGCCATTTACAATTACAATAGCATTATTTAGTAATCTAGAAAGATGTTTATGATATTATTTTTCCGTGAAAAAAGCAGAACGCAAAAATGTTTCCCCATATTTATTACAACTGTGGAAAGTAGGTCTTGTGTGGACAGAAACTAGATGGAAGTTAAAAAGGAAAGAATTGATGTGGGAGGGCAGTGAGATTGTGGGTGAGTTTTTTTAAAAGTCACCTCTTTGTGGCTGCTCTAGTGCGATTGTGTGATAAAGAATAAATGGGAGAAAATCCAAAATCAAAGAGTAAACCAAAATTCACAGCAGTGAAGTCCTGGTTTATGTGAAAACGACATACAGGTTTTAGCTGGCTGTGAATAAGGCGAGCCAAATATCACATGGCTGGATGGATAGAGATACGGACTTCCCACATAATAAAGCAGTGATCAGGATGAGGTGTTTTTGAGGGTCTGGGACCATAAGTCCCATAATACCCAGCACACAGTAGGTGTTTCGGAGGAATGAATGAGAGGAGTAGTGATGATCCCACAAAGAATGATTAAAGAGAAGGCCTGGTTGTGACTTGGGAACTAGCCACAGAAAAAGCAATTTTTTTTTTTTTTCTGGATTGCTCCAAAGAGCCAAGCAATGCCCAATGCATAGATGTTAGAGGTAAGTGAATTTCAGCCAAGAATCAAGAAGAAATTTTACATTGCCTTAATTATCATAATCTCGATTAGGCTGCCTTGTGAGAGAATGAGTTCCTCATCTCTGGAGGTAATCAAACAAGGGTTTGATTTATCAAGATCTGCCAGAGGTGCTATTAGCATACTTCTCAAAGTAGAGTGTGCATTGGATTTCATCTTAATATCCCATCAGTGGTAAGATACACTATTATTTTATGTACCACTGAGAAAGAAAAAATACCCTTACGCGTATGCATTCACACACACAAGCGGGGCAGAGTGAGTCAAATGCAAAAGGATGTTTTTAAAAAACAGGAAACTTCAGAGGCAGGTCCTGCTGGTGACCTACACACTAGCTAGCTTCAGCACCTAGTCCCAGATGCACGCACACATGTTCGTTTCCTAATGGAGATTTTTTGGTGTGAGCAGCTTGGCTGAATTGCCTAGTGTGTTTCTCTGAATGCCTTCTAAAACTCTTGACAAATCTAAGAGTTGCTAATTCAGTGGCTCTGTGGTTCTGTAACTCACTACTTTAAATCAGCAATTCACCATCTATTAATTCAATTGACTTTGATTGCAAAGCAATTTCTAATTTCTGGTATTGGCCTGGCCCCTGCCAATCAAGTCCCATTGACTCTGAGGTGGCAGTGATACAGGCACGTGCCCGGCACCCCCATCCCACAGCCCTCTCCTGACCCACATTCCAGCACCCGTGGAAGTGTGGCAGCCTTGTGTGATCTCAGAGGCTGCGAGGGGCTTGGGAAGGCAAGGCAGGGCAGCCTCGCCTGGAGCATCAGCTTTGTGCAGGCGCAGGCAAGCCTAGACCCCGTGCCTTTCACTTGGCCAGTTTCCCACCCTCTTCTGGAGACAGAGGAAAGCAGAAAACTGCCAGGACAGGAGAATGAGCTTGCATTTTGCAACCAAAGAGTTCTTGGGTCAACCTGCCATGCACCGCGTGTCATCTAGGGAATGCTTGATAATATCTCAGAGCCTCAGTTTTCTCATCTGTAGAATGGAGTTAACATATGAGTGCAGTGAGAGAACGCCTGTGCTCATCCGTAGCTAAGCTCAAATGCGGTAAAGTGTGCTCCTTCTCCAAGGCCCTTTCTTGCTCTGGGACCCCATGACCACATGCAAGTCTTCTAAGGCTTCCTTGTCCATCTCAAACAGAGGATGAGATGTGGGATGATTCACTTCCTGCCTTGGGAGATATGTCTGGGAGGCTGTGGTTGCAGCAGCTCCTCCCTTTGAGAACCAGGGAGAGCATTCTCTTTTCTATGCAGCGTACTCAGCTGTCTGGGAGATCAGCATGGACTCTGCTGTGAGGCAGCACGTGAACTGGTTGGCTTCTGCCTGAGGCTTCTTGGGGCACAGAGTAGATTTCTTGTATCTCACTGTCTAGTCAAGTACAAACAGAAGAAAATGTCCCAAATGGTGTAGTTATGGAAAACCAAGCTTTTTGGTTCATCCATCCATCCATCCATCCATCCATCCATCCATCCAACCGTAGTTCAGCTCAGTTCAGTCGCTCAGTCGTGTCCAGCTATTTGTGACCCCATGGACTACACCATGCCAGGCCTCCCTGTCCATCACCAACTCCCTGAGTTTACCCAAACTCATGTCCATTGATTCGGTGATGCCATCCAACCATCTTATCCTCTGTTATTCCCTTCTCCTCCTGCCTTCAATCTTTCCCAGCATCAGGGTCTTTTCAAATGATTCAGTTCTTCACATCAGGTGGCCAAAGTATTGGAGTTTCAGCTTCAACATCAGTCCTTCCAATGAATATTCAGAACTGATTTCCTTTAGGATGGACTGGTTCGATCTCCTTGTAGTCCAAGGAAGTCTCAAGCATCTTCTCCAACACCACAGTTCAAAAGCATCAGTTCTTCGGTGCTCAGCTTTCTTTATAGTCCAACTCTCACATCCATACATGACCACTGGAAAAACCATAGCCTTGACTAGATGGACCTTTGTTGGCAAAGTAATGTCTCTGCTTGTTAATATGCTGTCTAAGTTGGTCATAACTTTCCTTCCAAGGAGTAAGCGTCTTTTAATTTCATGGCTGCAGTCACCATCTGCAGTCATTTTGGAGCCCCTCAAAATGTAAAGTCTGTCACTGTTTCCCCATCTATTTGCCATGAAGTGATGGGACCAGATGCCATGATCTTCGTTTTCTGAATGTTGAGTTTTAAGCCAACTTTTTCACTCTCCTCTTTCACTTTCATCAAGAGGCTCTTTAGTTCTTCACTTTCTGTGGGTGGTGTCATCTGCATATCTGAGGTTATTGATATTTCTCCCGGCAATCTTGATTCCAGCATGTGCTTCATCCAGCCCTGCGTTTCTCATGATGTACTCTGCACATAAGTTAAATAAGCAGGGTGACAATATACAGCCCTGACATACTCTTTTTCCTATTTGGAACCAGTCTGTTGTTTCATGTCCAGTTCTAACTGTTGCTTCCTGACCTGCATATAGGTTTCTCAAGAGGCAGGTCAGATGGTCTGGTATTCCCATCTCTTTCAGAATTTCCATGGTTTATTGTGATCCACACAGTCAAAGGCTTTGGCATAGTCAATAAAGCAGAAGTAGATGTTTTTCTGGAACGCTCTGGCTTTTTTGATGATCCAGCAGATGTTGGCAATTTGATCTCTGGTTCCTCTGCCTTTTCTAAAACCAGCTTGAGCATCTGAAAGTTCACAGTTCACATATTGATGAAGCCTGGCTTGGAAAATGTTGAGCATTACTTTTCTGGCATGTGAGATGAGTGTAATTGTGCAATAGTCCGAGCATTCTTTGGCATTGCCTTTCTTAGGGATTGGAGGGAAAACTGACCTTTTCCAGTCCTGTGGCCACTGCTGAGTTTTCCAAATTTCCTGGCATAATGAGTGCAGCACTTTCACAGCATCATCTTTCAGGATTTGAAATAGCTCAACTGTAATTCCATCACCTCCACTAGCTTTGTTCATAGTGATACTTCCTAAGGCCCACTTGACTTCACATTCCAGGATGTCTGGCTCTAGGTGAGTGATCACGCCATCGTGATTATCTGGGTTCATTCTATACTCCAAGGCCAAATTTATCCAACCAGAAACGTGCCTTGAATACCTACTCTGAATGGGGCCTGGGAAAACACAAGTGGACAAGACCCAATCCTTGACTTTGGACAACCATGATCTAGTTGGGGATACGGATAAGAAATCAAACAGCTGTGATGCAGTGTGATGCGATCACTGCCTGAGAATTGAGGACCTGGGGCACGGTGGTTGCTTGCTTAGGTTCTAGGCAGGTTCCATACCACGTTGTGCTTGTGCTTAGTCGCTCAGTCATGTCTGGGTCTTTGCAACCCTGTGGACTATAGCCCCCACAGGCTCCTCTGTCCATGGAATTCTCCAGGGCAAGAGAATTCTCTGAGATACTAGCTATCAGTCCCTTCTCCAGGGGATCTTTCCAACCCAGGGATCAAACCCAGGTTTCCTGCATTACAAGCGAATTCTTTACTGTCTAAGCCACCAGGGACCTACTGGCCGACCACCAGGCTGAGTCACCAGCACCCTCCACCCGCGAACCCCAAGGCGAGAGTTTGCCTGGTGCACTTGAAGAACACAGATAAGGCCATGTGTCCAGAGTAGAGTGGGTGGTGGGGAGAAGTAAGAGTTAGTGAAGTCAGGGAGAAGAAGGGGCCAGATCAGGCATGGGTTCTACATGATGGGAAAGACTCAGCTTTTACTCTGAGCGTGATGGGGCTCCCTGGCAGGTTCTGAGCTGAGGATGGCCTGATCTGACCTAAAAATGAGGGCAAGGGTGTGGGCAAGGAGACTGGTAGGAGTTGGCTGCAGCAATGCAGATGACAGATGAGGGGCCCTAGACAATTGTAGTAGCAGTGAAGGGCGTGACAAGGGGGCCAGTTCCAGGTAGATTTTGCAGGTGGAGCCCGCAGAGTTGGCTGGTGGGTTGGATGTGGGTGTTAGGGAGAAATCAAGGTAGCTCTGGGGTTTTGGCCAGATCAGCTGGCAAGTGTGGAGCTGCCCTTAACTGCCCTTAACCCTAACCCTAACCCTAACCCTAACCCTAACCCTAACCCTAACCCTAACCCTAACCCCTAACCCTAACCCTAACCCTAACCCTAACCCTAACCCTAACCCTAACCCTAACCCCTAACCCTAACCCTTTTTTTCCCTGAGGCAGGGAACCCATGGGTGGACAGGCTTGGTGTGCAGAGATGGGGAGCTCTGTTGGAACTATTAGGTAGGAGATGCTTGTGTGGCATCAGGAAGACCTGGTGTTTAGGCAGGTGAATGGAGAGAGCCTGTCTGTGGGTATAAGTTGGCGCTTCTGCCCACATAAAGCTATGAGGTAGATGAGATGACTTTGAGAAGGGATAGAGAGAGAAAAGAGAGATTTGTTTTACTCCCCAAACTGCATTTGTCCAGGATACTTAGAGAGGGCCCATCACCCCTTTTCCCCAGGCATGCCTGTGGGACCCAGTTATGTCTGTTTCCTGGTTCTCTCAGTGGCTGTTGCTTCAGTTCCTCCCAGAGATCTGGGAGAGGGCAGGGCAGCTTGCAGAGGGCTGTGGACCAAGGGCGGTGTTGGCCTTGGCAGAGGACAGCTGGTCTCCACCCTGAGGGCTTACCAGCTGCCTCCATCTCTTCTGGAGGCAGTGCCCAGCATCCAGCAGGTGCTCAGGAAATGCTGGCTGAGCAGAGGGATACAGGATCTTGGGAGAGTGGGAGAGCTGGTGGGTTCTGCCTCCAGGTCCAGAGAGGATGCCCGTGGTGCTGAGAAGAAGCCCCTCAGAGCAGCAAGGCAGGCTGTGTGGGTGCTGGGGGGCTGGGGCATTGCAGACAGAGGATCGCCTGCAGCGCAGGGAGCCAAAGCTCATCTCTGCCTGGCGGGCACCTGCTGCCTGGGGAACTTTGGATTGAAAAATCCATCATGGGTGTGACAGTGAGTGATAATACTTGAAAGGAAATCCGCGACACCGGCTTTCAAAGCCACAGTCCCCGGAATGCCAATCTGAGCCTGGCTTTTAGAGCTGTGCCTTTGGAGATGTCCCCAAATGCTCAGCCGGCTTGCTGGTGTGAGCCTGCTGAGAACAATTAATGAAACTGGGGCTGGGGCTGGGCGTTGGACTTTTTCTCAAGGCTAAACATTGGTTTGCAGAAGTGAGGCCTTGGGGACACCTCACAGGTCTGGCCCCAGGAAAGTGATGGCTGGTCCTGGTTACAGAGAAATGCACATGAGCTCGGGAGAGGCAGATGCGTCACCCTTATTCCAGAAGCCTGACAGCTGTGATGAAAGAGCCGTTTGGGATTCGGCGATGATTTGCTGGCTTCATTAATGGGACTGTGCATTTTTGACAGAGAATCACTTATTTATTCAACAAATACACACTGAGGACCTACTCTGTGCCAGGCACCATCTGAAATTTTGGTCTTAAAGCAAATTTTGGTCTTTGAGCAAAAGAAGTGCCCTTATGGAGCTTACATTATAGAATATGGAACAAATAATGGGCAAAATAAATGGGTAAAATATATAGAATTATATAGATGTTGATGAGTGCAGAGCAAACTAAAAAGGGAAAGAGGGCAAGACAGGTTCAGGGTGGGAAGGTTCTAGTCTTAGACTGGATAGCCCAGGAAGCCTCTGGAGAAGGTGATCACTGCAGGAAAATCTGAAAGAGGGGAAGGAGGGAGCAAGGCGGATGTCTGGGCAGAGTGTTCCAGGCAGCAGGAATATCGAGTGCAAAGGCCCTGGGGTGGGCCTGAGATGGTCAGGGAACAGCAGGGAGTCAGGGGTGGCGGGGGTGAGCGGACATGAGATGGATAGCAGGCAGAATCAGAGAGGCCATGGATGACACAGACCCTGATAGAGTGTTTTACAACTAGAAGAAAACTTTGAGCCATTCCACCTAAATTCCCAGTTTTTCAGATGAGGAAACTGACCCCGACCAGGCAAAGTGGTTTGTCCATAGTTTCACTTTAAGGAGCTGATCTGATTCTCACACTCAGGTTCCCTGACATCCAGATTATTCCTTTTCATTCAACTCACTTCATCATTTAGAAAACATTTATAGACATTTCATTCACGAGCGGAAATGAACAACATGCAGAACTGATGGAGAGACCCAGAGAACAAGGGTAGGGGAAGGACGGACTCTCACGAGAAGGGGCTCATTGACTGTTTATCCATCCCATCCTGATGAAGGCATCGAAAAACATCACCCCAGAGCAGATGGAAATGGGGACTTCTGATGTCCCATTTCCCAGACTGATTTCTGGACTCTTGACAGTTTTGACTCAAGTTTACCTCCACCCACCTCTATATCTAGAAGTTATTAGATGGAGTTATTAACGAGGGCTCAGCCTCCAGTGGGACAAGAAGTAAAGTCTGTAGTAATTTGATCAGGACTCGCCGGCATAGTGTAAGGCAGTATGAATTCACCAGTAACCAAAAGCAGCCTTTGCCTGAACCTCATATTGCTCAGGGATGGACCAGTAATTACACAGTGACCAGGGCTGAGTGGTATCCATTTAAACCACCAGAGCCTGCCACGTGGCTCTTATTGACTTGTTTACCCTCTACCTTGGGAAGGCCTGATATTGTCCGTCTTCTTACCCTTTGGGTCTCTGCTTCCTGTAGGAGACCTTCTCTAACATACCCACCTTAAATCTGGCTCACAGTGGGTACACAGTCAGAGTTCTCCAGAGAACCTGAACCAATAGGAGACAGATGTATATTTCTTATGAGAAACTGGCCCATGTGATTTTGGAGACTGAGACCCCCAGAACCTGCCATCTGTAAGCTGCAGACCCAGGAAAGACTGTGGCGTGATGCAATCTGAGTCCGAAGGCCTGAGAAACAGGGGAGCTGATGATGTCAGTGCCAGTCTGAGATGTCATGTTCCAGCTCAAACAGTGAGGCAAGAAAAAGCTTGCCTTCCTTCTTCCTCTATATTTTTGGCGTAGTCAGGCCTCCCACACTGGGGAGGGCAATCAGCTTTACTGAGCCCTCTAACACAAATGCTAATCTCCTCCAGAAGTGCCCTCAGGGACACACGCAGAAATAATGTTTAATCTGGGCACCTCTGTGGCCAAATTGACACATAAAGTTAATCATCATAACGTGGTAGTCAGCATCATGAAAGAGTGTGAGGTCGCCTGGGGGAGGCAGTCACAGTGGGGAGGGCAGGAAGCAGAGCTGGGAGCCTGGGAGGTAGCCTGGGTGTGCAGAGGAGAGGTTTACATGGAAGGACCATCGCTGAGGTCCTGGGAGAGCTGAGAGGCAGGTGCATGGATTCCAGGGGTCAGGGCCTTCCAGGAGAAGGGGGAGCAGTAGTGGTTAGTACAGCCAGGAATCCAGGAAGATGGAGATTACCCAGTGTCTGCTGGACTTGACTCTGGGGACACTCCTCCAGGCTGAGTGGAGTTAGCTGTGCAGGACTCCCTCACCCCCAAAGCAGAGAGCTGAGATGAGAAGAGGCGGTGAGGAAGGAGAGACAAGAGGGTCTTGGCACCTCTTTAGAGATGTTTGAATGATAAGGCGAGATGTCAGGCCAAGCAAGGTTCTGGGTTTGTTTGTTTCTGTTTTTACTATAGGAGAGACATGAGTGGGCTTGAAAACTGAGACTTGCTGGAAAGGAGAGAGAGGGATGACAAAATCCTGGGTGGTTAGTTGAGAAAGATTTTGGTTTTTTGGTACCTAATAAACCTATTGTTCTACTTAGCTCTCCCGTTCAACAGATCTGCCGCCAGGCCTGGTGGCAGACCACCGAAGACTGCCTTCAGATGGATGAAAGTCAGCTGACTAAACCCTAGGTCAATTTCCTAGTCCTGAGGCATGATATTTCTCCATCTTTCCTCACAGCAACGTCTGGCCATCCTGTGTTCCAGATGCTAAGAGGCATCCGCTCAGCTGAGTCTGGAAGCTGGAGGCAGGAAGCCTGGGTTAAAGCCCCAGCCTGGCTCCTTGCTAGAGTGACTCGTCTGAATGAGACAGTTAACCTTGCGGGACCTGCATTTCCTCCTCTATAAAGATGGGGTTAGGGCTAATACCTACCATGACTTCTTTTTTTTTTTTCCTGCCATGACTTTTTCATATAGTACTGGGGAAGGTTAAATGGAGAACCTGTCGGACGATACCTGGTAAAACATCAAGCAGTGGGTTTTATTTCTCTCCTGTGCCCGCTTGGAGTCCGAGCCACCGACTAAGTTAAGTGCAAGAACTGCCTGCACACTTCAGGGCCCTGATTTGGTTTTGTATGTTTTATAAAGCATGAGCATTTGTTAGTTTAAGCGAGATCTCTAAGCTTTTTCAAAGAGTCAGACAATTTATACTCAAACTACAGCTTGACAGCCAGATTTGGAGATGCTCGTCTTTTTTGCAAGAGCACATGTCTTGCTTCTACAGATTATAGAACGATTATATGTTCATGGGAGAAGATGGGAGAATGCACAAAAAAGCACAAAGAAAATTACAGGCAACTATGTGATCTGACGCTTGGGAGAGGACCGTAATTAATATGTTGGTGTTTATTCTTCCAGGCATTGTGTGTATATGTGAGCACAAAATTAGAATTTATATATATATATATATATGTATAATTATTTAACTAATCCCCTGTGTTTAAAAGTTAATTTGTTTCCACTTTTCCCCCATGATAGATAATGCCGCAGTGAAAAATGTTTATACATAAATCATTGGGTGCATCTGATTATCTTCTCAGAATAAATCCATAAGGGCATGGCCATCTCAAAGACTTTTGGTAGACGGTTTCAAATTGCTTTCCAGAAAGATTTATATTCTTGCCAGCAGTGTATACCCGTTTCCTCACACCCTCCCTGACACTCGAGTATTAACATGTTTAAACAGTGATTTGCCAGTCTGACAGGTAGAAGATGGTTCACCAACAGGAGGTCAGAAGAGGCCAGTCCTGAGGGGTCGCCTGTAATCCAGCAGCTGCAGGAATCACAGAGGAGCCCCTGCTTTTTCAGGAGCTTGTAGTTTTGTGGCCACTGCCTGGACCTCTGGGCCCGCCACTCATTCACTGAGGACCAAGCCAGGGTATCTCTGCATTTGGCCCAGAGTGGGACACTCTAGAGAGTCTGAGGTCAGGCCTGACAGGGTCACAGGGCTCAGGGGTGTCTGAGTCCTGGAGTGGGGAGAGAAAGGCAGAGCGAGAGAGAGCATGCCAGGAGGGAGAGGGGCGATGCCCTGCATATCTTCTTGAATGTACTTCTGGACTCGCATGCTATAATGGTCGTGCGGCTCCACCCACACTCCAGCAGGCTCTATTCTTCACAGAGCCTGCCCCTTTCCAGACTAGAAGCAGACATTCTGGAGGCAGCGAGCTTGCAGGGCGTTCAGAGTGCCTCTGCTGGAGAGAGTCTGGCCGGCTCGTTCCCTGGAGGATGCTCACCCTCCTCCTCCTGAGTGCTTTCTTGTTATTCCTTGGGGGCTTCCACTCTCCCACAGCTGGGGCAGTGCCCTGCTGCACTTGCTAATGGTCATGTATCCACCCTGGATGTGGCTGGAGGCCCAAGGGAGAAGCAGAGGCAGAGAATGGAAACTTCTTGAATTGGTACCCTCGAATGAACTGGGGAGCATTCATTTATCCATCACTCAAGAGTAGGAGAAAAATGAAGATTTTTCTTTGAAGGATTTTCAAAGGCCAGGTCCTTTGGTGCCCCTAGGAGCTCACAACCAAGACAGACAGACAAGTCCATAGCCAGCAATAAGAAACGTGGGCATGAATGGTGAGCCCAGAGCCCAAAACCTCCTGAGGTTCTAGAGGCTCAGCTACTCTCCTCTTTTTCACCTGCTATTTGCACTTTAGGAAATAGCATTCCTCTGGAAGCCAGTGTGGGATGGTGAACCAGAGTCAGGTAATGAGGACTGGAGTGGGATGGGTCAGGTATGAGCAATTGGCCTGTTGGCAACCCTTGGTTGAAGCTACTGGAATTTAAGAGATGTCTGGAGGCCACAGAATTCACCAGGTATGGTGTGGAAGGCTTCCGTCCTAGAAGGCAGGGTATTAGCCTCTGAGTGAGGGACCAAGGGCATCAGGTGCAAGTGACCTGGGACAACTGCCCCTACGTGTCTGATTTGCCTGGGAATCAGGATGGGCTTAGTGATGAACCAAGATGAGTGGGAGCCTAAAAGACAGAGGGCCTCATATGGGCTGATAGAAGAGTCTGGCAGAGAGGGCAGATGGGTCTCACCTTGAATGGCAGTATCAATCAGTTGGTGGTGGCTGCCAGGGACCATATGTTGGGGCCACATCTGGATTCACTGAGAAGAGTGTGGAGATCATCTAGTGATGTCTGAATGGGGATGGATGGGAGGAATAGTGGCGTGTATGCTATTTTTGTCATCCCTGATCTCAGGCATTCACGGAAGCTATTTCTGGATGGCAAAGAGAACAGTGTCATGATTTTCATTAGTTCCTGGGGAGGAGCTTGCATTGGAGACATACCACAGACATACCAATTCAGAGGTGGCAAAGGAGCAGGAGCTGTCCATGGAAGAAAGACTGTCCAAGTTTAGCAGAGCATCAGGGTCCCGGGCTTGGTGATCAGATTCAGATAAGGCTCCAGTCTTAAAGGAGCTGAACCAACAGGGAAACTGAGGCAGGAGCCCAGTCATATGCGCCAGGCCAATCTGGTGAGGGCAGGGAAGGCTCCAGTCAGTAGGCTTCCCTTGGCTTATGATGGTGGGCCTGTGGACTCTATCTTCTAATGGTCTCCCTGCCCTGTTCAGGGCCGAATCAGGACTTGGGTGAGACTGAGCCCACTGGGGCTGCATGGATTTCATCTGATCACAGACATGTCATGGATCAGCCATATTTGGGGGAATTAGAAGTAGTTCTGGCAAGTAAGGTTTGAAGAGCGTTTAAAAGTCTGCTTTTCAACAGAGCCATTCTGGACACAGTGGAGGAAGAAGAGGGTGGGATGATAGCGAGAGAATAGCCTTGAAACATGTACATTACCCTATGTAAAATAGATACACAGTGGGAGTTCAGTGTATGGCTATGACGCAGGGAACCCAAAGGCTCTCTGACAACCTAGAGGGGTGGGATGGGAGAGAGGTGGGAGGGGGGTTCAAGAGGGAGTGGGCTTGTACACTCAATGCTGATTCATATTGAAATGTGGCAAAAACCATCACAATATTGTAACGTAATTATCCTCTAATTAAAAAAAAAATAGCAGAATATTTTTTTAAAAAGAAGAAAACAATGACTCCTTTTCTTCCCCAAGGAAACCCTCTCCTGTATCCCAAGCTCCACCTACATTTCCACCATCAGAGGTGGTCGCATAGAATGTCCACACCAGAAATGAGCACGTGACCTATCTCTGTCCAAGAAGCAGATCTCTCCCTCTCCCTCTGCCCCTTGGCCATTGAGAGAGGTCACCCCCTAGCCAGAAAGTGCTTCTGTCTGAGCATGTCTGATCATGTTGTATTTCTCCGGGAAGATTTCTCCATCTCAGGTCTGATTAGCTTCCCTGTTGAGAGATCGTTTTCCCTAAATGGGGATTCGGCTCGTGGCTTGCCCATGTCAGTGGGAAGAGCCACGGAGGGAAAGTGGAAGGAGATCGTGTTCCCTCGGCAGCCTCACCGTGTGTCCCGTTTTCTTGGTATTTGGTGAATGACCAATAGCAGCAGGACCTGGGCAGCCCTGCCTCGCCCGGAAAGGATGGAAGCAGACGTGTCTGCTGTCGAAGAGGGAGGGGAGTGAGGATTAATGAATCAGACAGGGAACCCACCTCGGAATGATGCCACGCTCCCAGGTCTAGGAGAGAGTTGGAAATGATGGGATCGAATGGAATTAAGATGGTGCTTGCCTAGGTCACAGGACTACCTGGAGTCTACCTTAGACCACCCCTTCCTCAAAAATCCTCTAGGAAAGCTTTCTCTCTCCTTGATCCTAAGATGTACTTCCTCCCCATCTACATTCCACCCGATAGTTTAATCCTTCTGAAATCGAAACAAAACTTGAAACAATCAACACATGCAGTTCATGTTGTGTTTTTCTTTTTTAAAAAAAGCTGTAATTCAATTGACAGCGCATGTCATTACTGATGGCAGGCTTGAATCAAGGAACTACGGTATATATACAAAGAATGAAGCTGGCAAACGAACCCTTGGTTCCAAATGCTCTTGTGAACTGACTGGATTCCAGTGAAGCTGTCTTTAGCTTATTTCCATGATTCTTTTGGTGGTCCATGAGAGAAAGCCAAGTTGGAGAAACTTGAACGCAGAAGGAAATCTATCGGGTTGGGTTCCAAAGAAGTCTGAAGGATGAATGATTTCAGGAAGAGCTGGATCCAGTTACTGGGACCCTGTTCATCTTTCAGCTCTGCTTTATGTCTTTTGTGTGGCAACAGAATGGCTTCTGGGAGCTTTGGTCTTAAAAGATACTGGAGAAAGACAGAAATCGCATTTCTCCCAACCTCCATATAGAATCTATACAGAAAAACAGTGGCTGGCCATGCCTGGGTCATTACCACCTTCAAGAGAAATCACAATAGAATGGAGATGAGATGCAATACTGGTGAGCCACATGTGGCCAGAAGTCAGGCAGGGTATTGTGATTTGACTGACAGTCTGCAGAAAGCCACCTGGGATGGAAGCAGATCTCTTCCTCAAAGGGAAGAGACAGATGCTGGATGAGAGAGATAAAAGGTATAGCTGTCCACTCCTGGGTCAGCCTGAGGGTCTAGAACCAGAATTCTCCCACCCAAGTTTCATCTGAGACTTGACTCTTAGCACCTCTGGTCAAGGAAAGTCCTGTCTGGCATAGCCCATCAGAGTGACAGAGGATGCAGAGAGGAGGAAGCAGAGGGTGGCATTGCTTTTGTGTCCTCCCAGGTCACAGCTCCCACTGGGCATGTCCCCACAGAGGGGACATGAATGTCTATCAGTTCAGTCGCTCAGTCATGTCTGACTCTTTGTGACCCCATGGACTGTAACACCTCAGGCTTCCCTGTCCATTGCCAGCTCCTGGAGCTTGCTCAAACTCATGTCCATCAAGTCGATGATGCCATCCAACCATCTCATCCTCTGTCGTCCTCTTCTCCTCCTGCCTTCAATCTTTCCCAGCATGAGGGTCTTTTCCAATGAGTCAGTTCTCATCAGGTGGCCCAGATATTGCTGATTCAGCTTCAGCATCAGTCCTTCCAATGAATATTCAGGACTGATTTCCTTTAGGATTGACTGGTTTGATCTCCACTGCAGTTCAAAAGCATTAATTCTTCACTGTACAGCTTTCTTTATAGTTCAACTCTAACATCCATACATGACTACTGGAAAAACCATAGCTTTGACTAGATGGACGTTTTTAATGTCTCTGCTTTTTAATATGCTGTCTAGGTTGGTCATCACTTTTCTTCCAAGGAGCACACGTCTTAATTTCATGGCTGCAGTCACCATCTGCAATGATTTTGGAGCCCAAGAAAAGTGTCTATAGGGAGCGTCTATTGAGAAGCCAAGAAGCTGGAGAGGCTTATGGCAGCTTAAGCTGAGTCTATAGGAAGGAAGAGGCAGAGGGGAGACTGCATCTTCCATGAAGATAATGCATGGGGATGCTTAGTCCAGTGCCTGGCACCCAACGCCCAATCAATAAATGGCAGCTGTTATTATTACCCATTAGAGACCATCCCTCAGCGCCTGCAGCCTGGGCCTGATGGATGCAGGCTGGGTCTGTGTAATGGGGATTATTTGTCAGTCACCTTATAAAAAGCAATGACAGAAAAGCACAAAACTATGTTACCACAGAGGGATCTTACCTCATGGGAATCAACAGCTGCTGTTTCTTCCACTAGGAAGCAAGAGCACCCTCAGAGGTTAAATCCAAGTCCTCTGTTAAGACCTCCAGGGGAAGGAGGGGATATAATTCCCACAGATCTCATTGCTGCTTTTAGGATAATTCTCCTCCAGCCCCTAGGTACCTGGGAGCATGTGTGTATGCATGTGTGTGTGTGTGTGTGTGTGTGTGTGTGTATGCATGTGTGTGTGTGTGTGTTGGAGGCTGCAGATTGGAGAGAATGGAAGTTGGAGAATCAAGAGGGCATTGGTGTGCAGAGGCAGAAGTGTCCCCTTGGAGACCGCTTAGGACTTGACTCCGACTTTTCTACCTTTACAGACTCAAGGCAAAGACCAGACCTGATGTGCATGGGAATCCATTCCTTTTGATTTAGGAAGGCCAAACCACCCTGCCCGCTCCTCTTCCTTTTCCTCCGCTCCCTAGCCACCCCTGCCTTCAGCTACCTCACTTGGCCCCCTTTAGACTGATGACTTGGGACCTATTTGACGAAATCGTGGCCCATTACCCGTTGCCATCTAGCGACATACACTGTTTTAGAATTATTTAAAACAATTTTGTAAATCATTATATTTTCAGTTAACAGAGCTGGCAAGAACACATTGATGTGGCAGTACCCACATAGCAATTCCAAGTGGCTCCAAAGTCCCCACGCGTCAGATTAGGTCTTTTGCTAATTATTTGCTTAATAACAGCTCTGCCAAACAACAGTTGAAGACCGAAAGACAGCCACTGCTCCCCATAGAACATAGGGACATTTTAAATTTATGTGGAGAATAGAAGGAAGCATACAAATCACCTCTCATTAGCATACAAGGGAGACTGTGGGGCTGCTGTGAATAGAACATTTATTAATATTAAGTGCTTACATTGCCTGATACTTCATGATCATTATCTTACTGGCCTCTCCAAACTACAGACCAGTATTGTCTACGTGCTATACACTATTAGTGTCCCCATTTTGCTGATGAAGAAACTGAGGCACCAAGAGGTTACTAGATTGGCAGAGTGTTGAAACCAGATAGTCTGACTTCAGAGCTGGTGCCTGCCACTGCCCTAAAGTGGGAACAGGTGTGGAGACACCTCATCAGCCTGTAACAAGGAACCATGATTTTATTCCTTTTAAATGATTCATGCCTCTTATGAACAGCCAAGAGATACAGCAGCTTTATAAACACGTATCAACTGTGCATTTTGTAATTGCACAAAATTCCGACAATCCGAAAGTACAGCATTGTTAACGTTTTGAGGGCATCATCCTAAACATCCAGCCACCTGGGGGAGAGAACCAGCTAATGAGACTGCTGGAAAGAAAGAATTTTGCAGGAAAATAAAATTGCTGCCTACTCTCCATTTTATTTTTACTTTTTGAAAAATTTACTGGAATTTAACAGATGAGAAAAAATTAAAACTGAAAGGAATTGTTAAATTTCAGATAAATAGACATTAGTTTCTAAAATATACTGCTAAAGAACAGAGACTAAAGGACACACTGAGATGTGCAGTCATTGTTACTGTTATTTTTTATTATTATTCTTTTTCAATTAATTTTTACTGGAGTGTTATTGCTTTACAATGTTGTGTTCATTTCTACCATGCAGCGAAGTGAATTGTTTATATGTATAGACATATCCCCTCTTTTTTGGGTCTCCTTCCCATTTAGGGAAGGAGCAGTGAGTCGAGTTCTCTGAGCTATTCAGTTGTTCTCATTAGACATCTATGTCAGACCTAGTGTCAATGGTGTATACATGTCAATCCCAATCTTGTCCCACCTCCCCCTCTTTCCCCAGTTGGTGTCCATACATTTGTTCCCTTGTCTGTGTCTCTATTCCTGTTGTGCAAATAAGGTCATCTTTATCATTTTTCTAGATTCCACTTTTATGTGTTAATGTACAGTATTTGTTTTTCTCTTTCTGACTTCACTCTGTACGACAGACTCGAGGTCCATCCACATCTCTCATCCACAAATGACCCAATTTCATTCCTTTTTATGCGTCATGTCATTTTATATACGGACCGCATCTTCTTTATCGATTCATCCGTCGATGGACACTCAGGTCGCTTCCATGTCCTGGCTGTTGTAAGTAGTGCTGCAAGTGAACACGGGGAAGCATATATCTTTTCAGAGTAGAGTTTTCTTCAGACATACGCCCAGGAACAGGTCATATGGCAACACTATTTTTAGTTTTCTTAAGGAAACTCCGTCCTGTTTTCCATAGTGGCTGCGCCAATTTCTGTGCCCACCAGCAGTGTGGGAGGGCTCCCTCCTCTCCGCACCCTCTCCAGCGTTTATTGTTTGTCTTAATATTCTTTTGCAATATTTGTTAACCTCCTGCCTTGAAAGATGAGGAGGTTAGTGCCTTTGTTCTTGTTCTTGTTCCCTCAGGCTCTTGGGTAAGTTTTCTGTAAAAATCACTTTACCTGGCAAGGTCTGTGACATTTATATTCTTTTCTGAACAGTCTCTCTCAGAAGTGCGTCATCTTAAACAAAACCCTCATTAAAAGTCTGTATTTATAAATGGGTTTAACACTCACCACCGACCTTCTGACCTCCTATTATAGATCCCGGAGCTCTGTGCTCTGATTGGTGGCTTGGTTTGCTGAAGTCCCCTAACACATTCCTTTTTCAAGAAGGGCTCCAGGGTGCTGTAGTCTCTGAATTCCTACACGCTCAAGAATGTCTGCCTGTTGCCTAAATGCTTAGATGATAACGTCACCGTGTATACAATTCTTAAGCCATCATTCTCCTTCGAATTCAATTATAAATTGCTGTAAGGCTAACCAGACTTCCTTTTCTGTTGTTTGGCTTGCTTTTTAGCTTGGATGTCCATCTGATTCAGAGCTTCCCATGTAGCACTAATGGTAAAAAAAAAAAAGCTGCCTGCCAATGCAGGAGGCTTAAGAGATGCGGTTTTGATCCCTGAGTCGGGAAGATCCCCTGGAGGAGGGCATGGCAAGTTACTCCAGTATTCGTGCCTAAAGAATCCCATGGACAGAGGAGCCTGGCAGGCAACAGTCCATGGGGTCACATGGAGTCAGACGTGACTGAGCAACTTAGTGCAACATGACACAGTCCTTATGATTCACACTTTTTCCCTTGAAATTGACCATATCAGATGATTGCTATCTATAGGAGTCTTGGACACATCATGTACCCTTTGATCTTCCGATTCAGCTCTTTCGATTTCAGGATGTTTTCACTGATTGTATCTTTGGATATTTCCCCTATGGATATGTTGGATCACTTATTTCATATCTGTGATCTGTATAATCATGTTAACATGGTGGATTTTTTTTCCGTTTACTTATTTAAATACAGTTGATTTCCAAGGTGTTATTTCTGCTGCATAATAAAGTGTTGCAGTTATGTATACATAGATACAGTCTTTTAAATATTCTTTTCCTTTATGGCTTATCTCAGGATATTGATTACAGTTCCCTATACTATACAGTAAGAACTTGTTGTTTATCCACTCTGTATGTAATAGCTTGCATCTGCTAACCCCAGTCTCCCAGGACATTCCTACCCCGCCTCCCCGCTTAGCAACCACAAGCTTTTTCTCTATGTCTGTGAGCTTCCTTCATTTCACGATGGTTCATTTGTGTGACATTTTAGATTTCATATGTAAGTATGCTGTGCTGTGCTGAGTCACTCAGTCATGTCCGACTGTTAGTGACCCCATGGCCTTTAGTTCACCAGGCTCCTCTGTCCGTTGGGATTCTCCAGGCAAGAGTACTGGAGTGGGTTGCCATTCCCTCCTCCAGGGAATCTTCCCAACCCAGGGATCAAACCCAGTTCCCCTGCATTGCAGGCAGATCCTTTACCATCTGAGCCACCAGGGAAGCCCAAGAATACTCGGGTGGGTAGCCTATCCCTCCTCCAGGGGAATCTTCCTGACCCAGGAACTGAACCGGGGTCTGCTGCATTGTAGGTGGATTCTTTCCCAGCTGAGCTGCCAGGGAAGCCCCTATAAAAGTATATCTGGTGGTATTTGTCTTTCTCTTTCAGACTTTCTCACTTAGTATGATAACCTCTAGTTCCATTCATGTTTCTGAAAATGGCATTATTTTGTGGATTTTTTTTTTTATGGCTGAGTAGTGTTACATTGAACATATATACACATATTCTTTATCCATTCACTTGTTGATGGGCATTTAGACTGTTTCCACACCTTGGCTATTGTGAGCAGTGCCGCTGTGAACATTGGAGTGCATATGTCTTTTCAAATTAGCATTTTCTCCAGATTTATGCCCAGGAGTAGGATTACAGGATTATATAGCAACTTTTATTTTTTGAGGAAATCTCCGTATTGTTTTCCATAGTGGCTGTTCCAGTTTATATTCCTACCAACAGTATAGGAGGGTTCTCTTTCCTCCTCCAGCATTTGTGATTTGTAGACTTTTTAATGATGACCATTCTGACTGGTGTAAGGTGGTACCTCATTGTAGTTTTGACTTGCATTTATCTAATAATTAGACACGATGAGCAACTTCTCATGTGCTTATTGGCCATCTGTATGCCTTTTTTGGAGAAACGTCTATTTAGGTCTTCTCCACATTTTTTGATTGAATTGTTTGTTTTTGTTGTTGAGTTGTATGAGCTGTTTGTATATTTTGGAAATAGTCCCTTGTTGACCACATCATTTGCAAATATTTTTTCCCATTCTGTAATTTGTCTTTTGGTTTTGTTTATGGTTTCCTTGGCTGTCATTTATTTATTTACTTTTCTCAGACTTGTCTGCCAAGTTTCTGGTTTGGGTTTCCAGACATGCTTGATTCACTCTTCTTCCTTCCCTCCTTCCTTTCAGGTTCCTTCTCCTTCTCCCTCCCCCGCCCCCCCTTCCTCTTCTATTGTTTTCATTGCAATCTTTCACTCTCTTTACCCCATTTTGAAAGTGAAAGAGGAGAGTGAAAAAGTTGGCTTAAAGCTCAACATTCAGAAAACTAAAATCATGGCATCTGGTCCCATCACTTCCTGGGAAATAGATGGGGAAACAGTGGAAACAGTGTCAGACTTTATTTTTTTGGGCTCCAAAATCACTGCAGATGGTGACTGCAGCCATGAAATTAAAAGACGCTTACTCCTTGGAAGGACAGTTATGACCAACCTAGACAGCATATTCAAAAGCAGAGGCATTACTTTGCCAACAAAGGTCTGTCTAGTCAAGGCTATGGTTTTTCCTGTGGTCATGTATGGATGTGAGAGTTGGACTGTGAAGAAAGCTGAGTGCCGAAAAATTGATGCTTTTGAACTGTGGTGTTGGAGAAGACTCTTGAGAGTTCCTTGGACTGCAAGGAGATCCAACCAGTCCATCTTAAAGGAGATCAGTCCTGGATGTTCTTTGGGAGGACTGATGTTGAAGCTAAAACTCCAATACTTTGGCCACTTCATGTGAAGAGTTGACTCATTGGAAAAGCTCTGATTTGGGGATTGGGGGCAGGAGGAGAAGGGGATGACAGAGAATGAGATGGCTGGATGGCATCACGGACTCAATGGACATGGGTTTGGGTGGACTCCGAGAGTTGGTGATGGACAGGGAGGCTTGGTGTGCTGCGATTCATGGAGTCACAAAGAGTCGGACACAACTGAGCAACTGAGCTGAACTGAACTGAACTGACCTGACTGACAAGCTCACTTCCCTGTCTTTTGGTCATCTTATAATTTCCCTTTCAGATTCTTAAAACTCTTCTTCGAGTCTATTTTTTTTTAATCTGTAATTTCTCTGAGACTACAGAGCCCTGGTTTTCTGAGCCCATATTGTTTCTTTTGGCAATTCCTACTGAAGTATATGTTTTCCATAACCTTTTCCTCCATTAATTCTTTCCTTCCTTATTTTGTTCATTTTTTTAAAAATTTCTACTTGTACTCCTCAGGCTGGTCCACTACTAATTATCTCTGTTTTTTGAATAGGATCAGATATTTGCTGAAGAATAGTGTGCTGAACTCTGGGGCTGGGGAAAAAAGGAGGGATTGTGAACTGATCGCTTCTGCATTGCAGGTCAGGCTTTGTGGCTCAGATATCCTCTCAGTATTTCTGCTGACTTTGAGCCAAAGCTTCTCTGTGTGATGGTCTAGAGATGGATGCCTTGTTCATTTGCTGACTTACTCTGTAGCTTCTCTAAGACAGGGGTGGGTCTCTTGGTTGTTAAGAAAGGCGGCAGGGTCTAGTTCACAGTTTCCTCCCCTCCTTTCCTGCCTCATATGTTGATGGGGTCTCTGCAGGACACTCCCTGGCCGGTTCATATTCCAACACCTTGTCATTCTCATCAAAAGTTCATTGAAGCTTTTAGGGGGCTGAGATGTGTGATTTTAGGGAAATCTGCATTTGGCTGAAGGTCTGAGGATGCTGTCAACATTCCCGCCTCATTTAGATCCAAATTCTGCAGTATTTGGCCAATATGCTAATGGCTTGTGCTAAGACCATTTCTTTGCTGAAGATGCAGGTTTTATTCTCCTCTAGTTTTGTTCTTTCTGTTGTCAGTGGATTTCAAGAGAAATAAAAAGTGTAAGTGCCTTTGCTTGACATCTTTAAAAAGAAATCTTCTGTGGCATCATTGAATGGTTGCATAGAATTCCACTCTGCCAATTAGCAACATTTAATTTACTAAAAGTCTTGGTTGGAGACCATTTATAATGCCTTTTCATCTTGTTTCTTTGATATAAACAAAGTCACAATGAATATCCTTGGATAGCTGTCTACTTGCCTCATCCCATTGTAAAGAACTGTGGGGACACCTCAGAGAGGCTAGCAGGTTCACCCAAGATCAAATATCTAGTTCCTAGTGGGACCTGCGAATGTAAGCCCAGCTGAGAGAACCCATTTGAACCTGTCCACCCACCACAAGTCCGCATCTCTGTTCATCCAGCAAAGACCCTTCCCACTGCCTGCCCTCTCACATTTCACTGTCTCCTCCTCTGGGTCCACATTCTTGTAGACTTAACCCCTGTTCTCAGAGGGATTAACTGTAAGAGGATTTCTGTGCAGCTTTTCTCCTGGATTCACACAAAAGGACTTAGATAAGTCTTGGCTTATGGGGCCTTAATGGGCCTTTAGGGGAGACTGGAGAATCTGGGGCCAACTCTAACCAGAGGGAGGAGTCAGGGAGGCTGGGACTCACCTGGGAAGGGCCTTCCAAAGCCTCTTCTTCAATCTCCTCTTTAAAGACCAGATTCCAGGAGTCTAGGCTAATTTGTGTGATCCTTGTATTTGGACTTTCTTAAACTGAGGATGGGTTTCCCTGGTGGCTCAGACAGAAAAGAATCTGCCCCCAAGGTGGGAGACGCAGGTTTGATCCCTGGGTCAGGAAGATCCCTTGGAGAAGGAATGGCTACCCACTCCACTATTCTTGCCCAGAGAATTCCGTGGACAGAAGAGCCTGGAGGGCTACAGTCCACAGGGTCACAGAGAGTCAGACATGACTGAACAACTAACACTTTCACTTTCAAACTGAGGATAAACTCTTTAGTGGGCATTCACACACGGATGACAAGTAATTGAGTACCTAACAGGCACCCAGGGTCAGCCTCACAGGCATACCACCTGTCCATTGCAGCAGGCACTGCCCTTAGAAAGGTCCTAGCCTGGTTGAATACTCTGCTATTGCCTGCTTGAAATTATTAATCATGTTTGAACAAGGGGCCCTATATTTTCACTTTGCACTGGACACTGATCTTTAATTGGTCATTCATGTGCCAGATACTATACCGAGCTCTTGCACCTGGGTAGGCTGTTGTAGAAAGCAGCGGAGACCTGAATCTGAGAGCTGCTGGGCTGGGAGTCCTCAAATCCTGCAGGCGCGGTCCAGGTGAGCTGGTATTGAGAGCAGTAGGGAGGCTAACATTCAGAAGACTAAGATCATGGCATCTGGTTCCATCACTTCATGGGAAATAGATGGGGAAACAGTGTCAGACTTTATTTTTTTGGGCTCCAAAATCACTGCAGATGGTGATTGCAGCCATGAAATTAAAAGACACTCACTCCTTGGAAGGAAAGTTATGACCGACCTAGACAGCATATTCAAAAGCAGAAACATTACTTTGCTAGCAAAGGTCCATTTAGTCAAGGCTATGGTTTTTGCAGTGGTCATGTATGGATGTGAGAGTTGGACTGTGAAGAAAGCTGAGTGCCGAAAAATTGATGCTTTTGAACTGTGGTGTTGAACAAGACTCTTGAGAGTCCCTTGGACTGCAAGGAGATCCAGCCAGTCCATCCTAAAGGAGATCAGTCCTGGGTGTTCTTTGGAAGGACTGACGCTGAAGCTGAAACTCCAATACTTTGGCCACCTCATGCAAAGAGTTGACTCATTGGAAAAGACTCTGATGCTGGGAGGGATTGGGGGCAGGAGGAGTAGGGGACGACAGAGGATGAGATGGCTGGATGGCATCACCGACTTGATGGACGTGAGTTTGGGTGAACTCCAGGAGTTGGTAATGGACAGGGAGGCCTGGCATGCTGCAATTCATGGGGTCGCAAAGAGTTGGACACGACTGAGCAACTGAACTGAACTGAACTGAAGGGAGGCTAATACAGCTATGCAGATGGAGGAACACCTGGGCAAGGTGAGCATCCTCTGGCCCAGTAGCCACCATTGGTCATATTGTGAAGAGCACCGCTGGGGTGGGGGGTGTCTCAGGGCTGCACCAGCAGGGCAGACGAGATGCCTATTCTGCCTGCCAGGACTGCAACCTGCTGAAGGAGGCTACTAGGAGAGAAGTTTTTCATTGGGTTTTCCCTCACTTTTCTCCCATCACCAGTAGCATCACCAAAACAAAGGAGCCAGTTTTAATAATTGTGCAGATAGATCCCAGCATTCCTACCTAACAGGCTAGAAGACAGCCTCCCTCTTGCTCCCTGTCCAAGTCTCTCCCCTTCTCTCTTTTCTTTCCTCTGTTTTATTAGCTGCACAGAAAAAAAAAAGATTTTTATTACTCAAATGAGCTCTCAGCACGTCTGCTAATACACTCCTAATGGGTTTTAAGACTTAAAAGCAACAGCAAGGATCACCATTTGCCTGCTCAGCAAGAATTTGCCTGGTGGGAGGGTGGGAGGAGGGAAGGGAGGAAGGCAGGGAACAGGAGATACCTCTGTTGGCCAGACCCACCATGCAAATGAGCTGGGATGCAGTCCCAACATATTAAATGGATCAGAGCAGTTTCTCGTTCACATGTGCAAATTAGATTAATCAGACTAGACTCAGAAAGAGGAGAATAAGAATGCCGTTACTAAGGACACAGGGGCACCCGCAGGGAGGCACAGGAGCTGGACTTGGACTGGAAATCATCTCTGGGCAATGGGTCATGACCCAGCCATTCAGCCGGGTCCAAATCCATCAATTGATCCCTGCTTTGCCTTTCCACTGAGCCTGGCCTGCTCAGGCAGTTTCCAAGCCACCAATGAGCAGGAAATCCAACTCTGATTTCTTCACTGTCTCCTTGATACTTAAGGCTGAGTGCTGCACACAGGCCAGGCTTCAGAGAGATGCAGGGTGATCTGGGATGATCCAGAGCACAAGACCCAGAGTCTGATAAGCTGGTGCTCTCCCAGGCCCACTGCATGACCTTGGGAGAGTGACTCGATTGCTTTGAACTTCAGTTTCTGCAGGGGTTAAGGATAACATCTTCCAAAGGTGGTTCTGTGGATTAAATGAGATAATACATGCAAAGCATAGTGTCAGATGCAGTAAATATTAGCTATGATTTCCTTCCTTCCTTTTTCTTTCCTGATTCATGGAATCGATTTCTAGGTTGATTCATAAAAATGACTGCATGATTTCTCTAATTTGATCATCCAGAGGAGGTGCACAAATCGATCCCACTCAGAGAGGGTGCCTTTCAGAGACTGCCTGCCCGGAGCCGCCCCGAGGGTGGCACCCCTTTTACGAGCACCCTTTGCAAGCTTCTCTGTCCCCTTTCTCGTGGAGGCGTGTGTGCTTGGCTCAGCCCTCTTGTCCACCCAGCTCTCAGTAACGGCAGGACCCTGAGGCCCCACTGCCAAGACGTTCTGTTTACTCCCCGCGTTTTGCGCCCTGACAGCTGATACATACAGAACCTTCACGCCTGTGCCAGGATCTGTGGGCAAAGAGATTGTTGTGGAAAAGCTACCAACTAGGAGAGAGGGACTCAAAGCTTGACAGAACGTAGCTTCTCGTTATCGGTAGACATATTTTCGTCCTCTGTGCCTCGTTTCGTTTCAGAGAACGGTATGTGTCTGGTTCGGGGTGGGAGGGGAGGGAGGCCATCTAGCCAGAGGATATGGTCCTTACATGCTGCTCTGACTTCACTGATCCTGAGCATCTGTCTGTGCTGACTGGCCACTTGTAATACATTTCCTGTGAATTTTCTGTGCATTTCCTTTGCCTGCTTTCTTGGGTCATTTGAATTTCTTTTCCCTTTTCAGTCATTTGCAGGGGCCCTTAATAATATTCCTGCATTCATTCTTTTTTGTTACGTACATCGTGCATATTTTTTTCCAGCTGGCTGCTCATCCTGACTTGGTCAGTTGTGTTTTTCACCACACACTTCACTCCAAGGATCTCAGTAAGGCATGCAGTAGCCCCAGGGTGGATACAGATGCACCTTTGAACAGCTGGGGTCACATGTGGGAATAAGAACTGTCAGGTGTACGTCAACAGGAGAATCTAAATTAACTGCTGTTCCAAATGACCAAATAGGAACTTTGGAATTTTTATTTTTCACTAATTTCTCTTTGGAGTATAGTTGCTTTCCAATGATACGTGGAATTTCTAAGCACTGATTTTCCTGTTTGGAAAAAAATCGGTTTCTTTCCCAGGTGTCAGGGGAGTAGAGACATAGTGAGCTCTCTCCATCCCGTTGTGATTGAGAACCAGGTGGAAACAAAATCACTAGAAAATAATCGAGGCAGGGGGTGCTGGCGAGAGAGCTACCACATTTTCCTACTTCCTGAAAGCCAAGCCTCACATCTGGTTTTTGGGGACACGAAGATTCTACATGGGTCTGTGGTCTTGATCAAGAGGCTGACTGCAGAAGCAAAATCCCACAGCAGGAGGTGGTCAGTGGTTTCTGGTCCTAGGTTGCTGGGTTAGTAACAAGTGACATCCAAACGGACCAGGGATGATGTCCTGGAGCCCTGCCCTGAGGCCCCCAGCTCTGCCTGAATCAGCTACTTGGCAGCCTCTGATGGTGACCGCATAGCAGT
Source organism: Capricornis sumatraensis (assembly GCF_032405125.1). Lineage (NCBI taxonomy): Eukaryota > Metazoa > Chordata > Mammalia > Artiodactyla > Bovidae > Capricornis > Capricornis sumatraensis. The sequence goes on from NC_091070.1 coordinate 212,429,286, forward strand.
CCTGAAGATGTGAGCTTAAGGAGAGTGACTCCAGCCTTGGTAACGTCAAGGCCACCCCCAGCCCTGCTGAGTGTATACAGCTCGGAGTGCCGGTTCTGTGAATTTTGAAGGAGTCTACCTGAATCCATGATGAGCTTGCCATACCAGAGAATTTTTCGTCTCTTTCTTTTCATCGTCAGGAAATACATTTATCAGTTCAGGACTGATGGGAGCTGTGGGAGGTAAATCTTAAGTGCTTGAACCAGCTGTTTGGGGTATCGGGTCCATAAGGTGAGATTCCTGGTGGCATCAGTGCGTGAGACATGAATGTGGTTTGAGGAAGAAGTTACAGGATAAAGGGAGTGTGAACCAGCCACTGACTAAATTCATTTCTTTTACTGACTCTTTATGGAATATCTACCATGTGTTGGCTATTCGGGGCTTCCCTGGTGGCTCAGATGGTAAAGCATCTGCCTGCAATGTGGGAGACCTGGATTTGACCCCTGGGTCAGGAAGATCCCATGGAGAAGGGAAATGCCAACCCATCCCAGTACTCTTGCCTGGAAAATTCCATGGATGGAGGAGCCTGGTGGGTTGGTTTCTGGGTTGGGTTCTGGAGATATAATGAAAGACAAAAAGAGGTGCAGTCCTTCTCTGGGTGGATCTTACAGCAGAAATTACACAAGGAACTCACAAACACATGTCCATGACAGCTGTGGAAAGGACACACAGGCAGAGCCCAGGGGCTGAGAGCAGGAGGCCACTGGCCTGATGGGAGGTGGGGATGGCTGAGCCCACAGCTGGAGGGACATGGGGTTCAGCCAGGGCAGGCAGGCATTCCCAGCTCCATGATGACACCCTCCCATCACGCATCCCCCTTCCTCCTCCTCACCTCCTCACTCTCTTAACCCAAAGCAGACCTGCTGTATCTAGTTGGCCACACATCATGTTTATTCTGCCTCCCAACAGTCCCTCCAATCGAACTCCCTTTTCATCTGCTCCCTCCACGGTATAGTCATCTTTATACCTCTCCTCCAATTTCTTCTAAGGATGCCTTCCTTGACGTACTGCCCTCCAGCATCTCCCTTCATGCATTCACACATCCTAGAAGCAGGGATTTGCCTCCCTTTATTGTCAAAAGCCTTCTTTGCAGAAGACATTTGTTATTCAGTTGCCTGTTGAAAGGTGGTTATGAACCAGACACTGAGGAGACCATGGGACTTACTAGGGAGAAGGGGCTGGGTTTCCTGGCTGTCAGTGGTGGCTGGAGGAGGCCACTGAGGACAAAGAGTGATGTTAAACACTGCTGAGTGGCTCCGGGAGCATGGAGCTCGGGAGAAGGCAACTTCGGGAAATGTTCAGAGCAGTGTTTCCTTCTTTGGCAGGAATACAAACTAGATCCCGTGCGACTGGGAGTCAAGGGGAGGGAGTCCTCTTTCAGAGGTCTGATCTGAAAGAGGAGCAAGCCAGGCGGCAGCTGGATGAAGCAGAAGCAGTGAGGGAAGGAAGTGGTGGGGGAGGGGATGCTAAGGATGCATGAGTGTCTGCTAGGGAAGGGCTCAGAAGAAGCAGAAGGGACAGAGGTGGCCAAGATGGGCTGCAGGCCCCAAGGCCAGTGTTTCACCCTCGATAGTGAGGCTTTTTTCTGAGACAGGAGACGAGCAGAAGTCAGCCACATACGGGACAGAGGGAGGGAGAGACAACCCTGCCCAATTCTGCAAGCCAAGCTCTTAAATGATCCGTGTAAATGTGTGGATATAATATCTTGCTGTAAATTTTTCAAACAGCGCAGAAGTCTCCCCCTTGACCAACTCTCCCCCATTTGCCTCTCGACGATTTTCTCAGTGATCTGCAACCTTCTACATCTTCTCTAAACACTTATGCCATTGTACAGATACCTAGATGAAGATCTGTACGCCCACACGGGTGCAGATACATAGACACAGATATAGTTGTGCTTTTTGGTGTAAGTGGGGTATTTCAAAATGTACTCTGCTGAAACTTTGCCATTTTTTTCAGAGGTCATATGTCTTTAGACCTCTTTCTATAGTCATATTCATTCTTCGTGGTGGCTCTAAGGATTTCTGTGCCATGAGTTACCTATTTTATTGATGGACATTGAGGTTGCTGCAGTGGCGTCTGTGAGAAGCAATGCTGCAGGGAGGGCTGTTGCCCACGTGGATTTGTGTGCATTTGTAAGAATGTCTATTGGATGCACAGCTAGAAGTGGAATTGCCTGGTCAAAGAGTAGGCAGCCTATCAATTTTATATCTCTAATTGTCTTCCCCAGAGCCATTCTAATCTATATTCCCACCAGTGACCTCAGTTGATTTCTCTACCCTTTCCCCACGCTAGATTTTATCAGGCTTTTTCATTTCTGCCCATCTGATTGTCAAATAGTGCTATCTCATTGTAGTTTTGATTTGCATTTTCCTGGTTATGAATCAGGTGCCTCTTTTCATATGCTTGTCCTCCATTTGTACTTTTTCCCCAGTAAATTACCTGCTTGTATCTCCTGCCCATTTTTTTTTTCATGTTGGGACATTTGCTTTTTTCTTATCTTGTGGAGCTCTTGATATATTCTGGGCAAAACTATTTTGTCCTTTATACACATTGTGACTTGTTTCTGCTACTTTTCTATAACTTGTATTTTAACGTTTTTTAGTCCCATTTTATTTTATTTATTTTTTAGATTTCTACTTTTATTTATTTATTTTGACAGTGCTATGCAGCTTATGGGGTTTTAGTTCCCCAACAAGGGCTGGAACCTGGGCCCTCAACAGGGAGAGCGTGGAGAACTAATCACTGGACCACCAGGGAATTCCCAAAGCCCATTTTAGAGATGAAGAAATTGAGTCAGAGAGAGACATTTTAAGTGACTTACCCAGACCTGTTCGGATTCCCAGCATTTGTTCCACCAGATCCAGAACCCCTCTGCAGATGGCAAGGCTGTGTCCTCCTGGCCCCCGTTTGGGGAGATTTGTAAAGCTGAACACACAGTGTTATCGAGTTGCAGAACTGGGTGAGGCAGGGAGACCCATGCTGGTGGCCCCTGCTCAGGTCCGCTCCACCTCCTCCATCTCCCTTCTAAATTCCAATGGAAGAATTTCAAAGATTTACCAACCCACAGCTCCTGTTGGCTTGGGACCTGCTGGAGCCCAACAGGCTCGAGGTTAGTGTATCAGTGCCACCTGAAATAGGGCCGCCAGAGTTTACAAATAAAAATAACAATTCATCTGAAATATGAATTTCAGATACACAGCATGTTTTTTTTAAATTATATGTCCCATCCCATGTGATATCCTTGTATTTGTAATGCCCCATGCAATATTTACTTATACCATAAGTCCTTTCACTTTTGATCTGAAATTGCACTTACCTGGGACATGTGTTTTCTGTGGCAAACCTCACCTGGAAGAGGTGGGTAAGGGCAGGCACCTGAGGAGGCTCAGGATCCCTTCTCTAAGCCCCAGGCTCAAGCAATGAGTGGCATCGTTCCATTGTATTTCATTACAGGATAGTGAACATAGTTCCCTGTGCTCCGCAGTAGGACCTTGTTGTCTATCCACTCTATAGGCAGTGGTTTACTGGTCCCAAATCCTAATCCATCCCTCCCCTACCCAACTACCCCTTGGCAAATACCACTCTTTGTTTTCTATGTCTGTGAGTCTGTTTGTTTCATAGGAGAGTTCATCTGTGTTATATATTAGATTCCACATTGAAGTGATATCGTATGGTATTTGTCTTTCCCTTTCTGACTTACTTCGCTTAGTATGATAATCACTAGGTCCATCCTTGTAGCTGCAGATGGCATTATTTCATTCTTTTATGGGTGAGTAACAATTCTTTATTAATATTCATCTCCCTTGAACTGCAATGAGATTCAACCAGTCCATCCTAAAGGAAATCAGTCCTGAGTATTCATTGGAAGGACTGACGCTGAAGCTGAATCTCCAGTACTTTGGCCACCTGATAGGAAGAACTGACTCATTAGAAAAGACCCTGATGCTGGGAAAGATTGAAGGCAGAAGGAGAAGGGAATGACAGAGGATGAGATGGTTGGATGGCATCACCAACTCGATGGACATGAGTTTGAGCAAGCTCTGGGAGTTGGTGTTGGACAGGGAATCCTGGTATGCTTCAGTCCATGGGGTGGCAAAGAATCGGACATGAGTGAGCGACTGAACTGAACTGACTAAATATTCTCCATATCACATCTTCTTTATCCACTTATCTGTGGATGGACATTTAGGTTGCATCCATATCTTGGCTATTATAAACAATGCTGCTATGAACATAAGGGTGCATGTATCTTTTCAATGATAGTTTTCTCTGGAAATATGCCTATGACTGGTGTTGCTGGATCATATTGCAATGTATTTTTAGTTTTTGGGGGGAACCTCAATATTTTTTTGCATAGTGGCTGCACCTATTTACCTTCCTACCAACAATGTAGAAGGGTTCCCTTTCTCCACATTCTCTCCAGCATTTGTATTTTGTAAACTTCTTAATGATGGCCATTCTAATCAGTGTGAGGTGGTTTGTAGTTTTGATTTGCATTTCTCTAATAAGTAGCTACGTGGAGCCTATTTCATGTGCCTATTGGCCATCTGTATGTTTTCCTTGGAGAATGTCTGTTTAGGTCTTCTGCCCATTTTTGGATTGCATTTTTTATTACTAAGTTGTGTGAGCTATTTGTATATTTTGGAAATTAATCCTGTATGGGTAGCATCACTTGCAAATATTTTCTCCCATTCTATAGGTTGTCTTTTCATTTTGGTTATGGTGTCCTTTGCTGTGCAAAAGCTTATAAGTTTGATTAGGTCCCGTTTGTTTATTTTTTTCGGTTGTTACTATTGCCTTGGGACCCTGAACTAAGAAAACATTGGTACAATTATGTCAGAGAATATTTTGCAAAAGGTGAAAAAGTGCCTTCGACTTTTAGATTTAGAAATTTAAGGTACAAAGAAATCGAATGACATGGCAGAGCTGAGATTTTGATCAGGTGTTTCTGAGACAAGAGCCCAGGACTTTTCCCATGTGCACTGAATTGGGGGAGTGCAAGTCCCCTTTTTATGGCCTCTCACCATGCAGGACAAGAGAAGGTCCAGGAGCCGCAGAGGATGTGAGGAGACAGAGTAGTTATAATACAGAGGGGACTGATGGAGAGAGAGCAATGTGTGTTTTCTTCAAGACTCTTATCACCTTAAATGGAGTGAATCTGCATTAATTCAAATTAAGTAAGTATTTAATTGACTCTGACTCCATTTCCAGGAGTGAGTTCACAGCCCATGTATGCATCTCTGGGCCTCTGAATTTTATATATTTTCCACTCTTTTAAATATACTTTTTATAAATTTTTTTGAAACCACCTTTGTGCTCAGACATTCAGTCATGTCTGAATCTTTGTAAGCCCACAGCCGGTAGCCCACCAGGCCCCTCTGTCCATGTGACTTCTCAGGCAAGAATACTGGAGTGGGTTTCTGTTTCCTCCTGTAGGGGATCTTTCCAACCCAGGGATGGAACCTGAATCTCTTATGTCTCCTGCATTGGCAGGTGGATTCCTTATCACTAGCACCATCTGAGAAGCCCCAGATTACCTTTACTGAGGTATAATTAACACACAGTGAAATGCACTGATCTTCAGTGTACAGTTGGACAAGTTTGGACAAGTTTGTTCATCTGCCTCACTGACCACTACGGTCAGGACACAAATGCCTCCGTCACCAGGAGAAGGTCCTCTGTGTCCCTTCTTCAGTCATTCTCCTCCCTCTCCCAACCCAGTTTTCTGATCTGCTGCCACTTCAGATCAGATTTGTCTTAATGGAGTCTCATGTAATATAATGAGACAGTATAGTCATACAACAGATGTACTCCTGGTTTCTTTCAGTGTAGCGATTTTGAAATTAACCCCTGTTGCTACCTGTACAGTAGTACACTCATTTTTACTGCCAAATAATATTCAGTTGTGTTATCATACTACAATTTGTTTATCCATTCACCTGTTCATGGAAATTTGGTTTATTCCAAGTTTTGAGCCTTCATAAATAACTATGGATGAACATTGTATAGAAGTCTTTGCATGTTTTCATTTCTCTTGGGGAGACACCTAGGAATGAAATTGCCAGGTCACATGGGAGGAGTATGTTTAGCTTCATTAAAAAATTGCTCAGGGTCTTCCCTGGCAGTCTAACGGTTACGACTCTGCACTCCCAATGTAGGGGGTACAGTTTCCACCCCTGGTTGGGGAACAAAGATACTGCATGCCCAGAAGTGCGACCAAAAAGAAAAAAATTGCTCAATGATTTCCCAAAGCAGTTTTACTATTTTACATTCCCATCAGCCACCTGTGGACACAGCCTTGCTAAAACTTGGTATTCTCTGTCTGCGACTTTTAACCATTCTAATAAGTGTGTGTCTCACCGAGGCTTTGATTTGCACTTCCCCAGTGGCCAGTGCTGGCAAACATCCTCTCATGTGCTTATTGGCCATTTGAATATCGTCTGTTCAAGTCTTCTGTCTTCTGCTCATGTTTTAATTGACTTGTTGAGTTGTTTGTCTTATGAATGAGTTATAAAACTTTTACACATATTCATAATACATATAAAATATATGTATGTGTATATATAAGTATCTAATAAATACACATAATATGTAAAATATATATATATATATATATATATAATTTTTCCAGCACCATTGGTTGAAAAGACTGTTTTAAATCATGTTTTTATTAAGATGCAACATAATTAATTCCCTATGTGCATTTCCAGTTGCTTCAGTTATGTTTGACTCTGCACAGCCCTATGGACTATAGCCCCCGAGGCTCCTCTGTCCATGGGATTCTCAAGGCAAGAATACTGGAGTGGGTTGTCATGCTCTCCTCCAGGGAATCTTCCCGATCCAGGGATGGAACCTGTGTCTCCTCCGTTGCAGATAGATTCTTTACCCACTGAGCTACCTGGGAGGCCCAGATTAAATCCTTACTAGCCCTTTAATTTTTCACCTTTTTTTTTTTCAATCAACAAACCTCTGTTGAGTTTCTGTTACATATCTTACATTGTTCTAAGTGCTGAACATCAGTGGTAAACAAGGTGGGAAAAGACCATGATCTCATGGAAATCTTAGTCTAGAGGAAGGAGTCAGATCATCAACAATTTAACCAACAATAATTATAGTGAGCCAAGTACTAGAAAGAAAAAGCAAACAGGGTCCAGGAACAGAAAGGAGCAGGACATGCTGGAGTGAGGGGGTGGAAGGAGCAGGGCCTGGGCTCTCTGCAGATGGGCACTTAAGAGAAAAGCCTCAGGACTTCCCTGGTGGTCCAGTGGCCAAGATGTGTGCTCCCGTTGCAGGGACCTGGGTTTGTTGCCTGGTCGGGAAAAATAGATCCCACATGCCGCCAACCAAGAGTTTGCACGACACAACTAAGACCAAGCACAGCCAAATAAATAAGTATTTAAAAAGAGTGAGAGAGAAAAAAGCCTCATTCCAAACACCACTCCCCCGCTAGTGCCCGCTCAGCCACTTCTCGCAAAGCGGCATCTTAAAGCAGTGACTTTGCTGCCCAGTTTGCTGGGAATGACCTTAACAGCTTGCACTCCTTCATGCATTTCTGTAACCAAAGGCCAAGTCTGAAGCATACTAAGCGAGCTGGTCACTGTACTCAGTGCTGGGGTGACAGAGATGAATAGATAAAGGGCAGAAGGCTGGAGAAGGGGCCCAAGTCATGGCTTCAGCAAGAGCCAACTGAACAAGAGTCTTAAACGTGTGGACGTTGGGTCTGTTCCCTGGAGGCAGGGGAGCTCCATGAAATGGCTGAGGCCATGACTGCTCTTGCTGCTGTGCGGCTATCAGATTTGGGGTTTGGGGAGGTGGAGGGAATGGGGAACGAGTAGGGCTGAGCCTGGGAGGTGTTGCCATAGGCCAGGTGGGCCAGGCTGCAGGTATGAACTAAAGCAGGGGAGGTGGGGAGGAGGGGAGAAAGACTCCAGGTTTCTCACGTGAATGGAGGGGGCTGATGGTACCAGAGATGGGTTAGGCAATGCAGGAGGAAGACTGGGTTTGGAATGGGTGGCTGGGGTGAGGAGGAACTCATTTAGAGGCGCTCATTTCGGGGCTGCTGTAAGGCACATCTGGTAGAAATGTCCAGAGCATTGCTGCACTTGAAGGTCTAACGCTCAAGATGGAGGTCTGGGCTGGAGGTCGTCTTTCGAGCCATTCACATGGAGATCGTGGTTGATGCCAGAGGCGGATGAGATCATTCCAGGAGGAATCTATATAGTTACTTACTCTGTGTCAGCCTCAGCATCCAGCACATTACTGAATGTATAGAGGTTAACACATCTGGTTCTGACACTCAGCTCCTTTTCTTCATACCTCAGCCTTTCCAAACACCACCAACTCCCTTCCCCTCTCTACACCTCTGCTTCTTGTCTACAAAAGAGTAGTAATAATAAATATACACCGTGGGAGTATTTCAGTTCAGTTCAACCACTCAGTCATGTCTGATTCTTTGCGACCCCATGGACTGCAGCACACCAGGCTCCCCTGTCCATCACCAACTCCTGAAACTTGCTCAAACTCATGTTTATCGAGTCTGTGATGCCATCCAACCATCTCATCCTCTGTTTTCCCCTTGTCCTCCTGCCTTCAATCTTTCCCAGCATCAGGGTCTTTTCAAATGAGTCACTTCTTCACATCAGGGGCCTAAGTATTGGTGTTTCATTTTCAGAGTCAGTGCTTCCACTGAATATTCAGGACTGATCTCCTTCAGGATGGACCGGTTGGATCTTCTTGCAGTCCAAGGGACTCTCAAGAGTCTTCTCCAACACCACAGTTCAAAAGCACCAATTCTTCTGCACTCAGCTTTCTTTATAGTCCAACTCTCACATCCATACATGACGACTGGAAAAACCATAGCCTTGACTAGATGGACCTTTGTTGGCAAAGTGATATCTCTGCTTTTTAATATGCTGTCTAGCTTGGTCATAACTTTTCTTCCAAGGAGCAAGTGTCTTTTAATTACCCTGCTACAGTCACCATTTGCAGTTATTTTGGAGCTGAAAAAAAAAAAGTCTGACACTGTTTCCACTGTTTCCCCATCTATTTGCCATGAAGTGATGGGACCAGATGCCATGATCTTCAGTTTCTGAATGTTGAGTTTTAAGCCAACTTTTTCACTCTCCTCTTTCATTTTCATCAAGAGGCTCTTTAGTTCTTCTTCACTTTCTGCCATTAGGGTGGTGTCATCTGTATATCTGAGGTTATTGATATTTCTCCCGGCAATCTTGATTCCAGCTTGTGCTTCTTCCAGCCCAGCATTTCTCATGATGTACTCTGCATAGAAGTTAAATAAGCAGGGTGACATATACAGCCTTGATGTACTCCTTTTCCTATTTGGAACCAGTCTGTTGTTCCATGTCCAGTTCTAACTGTTGCTTCTTGACCTGCATACAGGTTTCTCAAAAGGCAGATCAGGTGGTCTGGTGTTCCCATCTCTTTAAGAATTTCCCACAGTTTGTTGTGATCCACACAGTCAAAGGCTTTGGCATAGTCAATAAAGCAGAAGATGTTTTTCTGGAATTCTCTTGCTTTCTTGATGATCCAACGGATGTTGGCAATTTGATCTCTGGTTCCTCTGCCTATTCTAAACCCAGCTTGATCATCTGGAAGTTGATCACTTTTCACATATTGCTGAAGCCTGGCTTGGAGAATTTTGAGCATTACTTTGCTAGCGTGTGAGATGAGTGCAATTGTGCAATAGTTTGAACATTCTTTGGCATTGCCTTTCTTTGGGATTAGAATGAAAACTGACCTTTTCCAGTCCTGTGGCCACTGCTGAGTTTTCCAAATTTGCTGGCATATTGAGTGCAGCACATTCACAGCATCATCTTTCAGGATTTGAAATACCTCCACTGGAATTCCATCACCTCCGCTAGCTTTGTTCATAGTGATGCTTCCTAAGACCCATTTGACTTCACATTCCAGGATGTCTGGCTCTAGGTGAGTGATCACACCATCGTGATTATCTGGGTCATGAAGATCTTTTTTGTATAGGTCTTCTGTGTATTCTTGCCACCTCTTCTTAATATCTTCTGCTTCTGTTAGGTCCATACCATTTCTGTCCTTTATCGAGCCCATCTTTGCATGAAATGTTCCCTTGGTGTCTCTAATTTCCTTGATGAGATCTCTAGTCTTTCCCATTGTGTTGTTTTCCTCTATTTCTTTGCATTGATCACTGAGGAAGGCTTTCTTATCTCTTCTTGCTATTCTTTGAAACTCTGCATGAAATGTTTCCTTGGTATCTCTAATGCTAAGTTGCTTCAGTCGAGTCCAACTCTTTGTGACCCCATGGACTATAGCCCGACAGGCTCCTCTGTCCATGGGATACTCCAGGCAAGAATACTGGAGTGGGTTGCCTTTTCCTTCTCCATAATGCCCTTTAATTCTCACAAGACACCTATTAAATAGGACTTATCATTCCCTCGTTACAGATAGAGGGATCCAGTGTCTGACAAGTTCATGCCCAAGGTCATAGAATCAGGAAATGAAACCAGGATATGAAATCAGGTCTGCATGGCTCTAGAGTCTACCATGCAAATGTAACTCCATGATGGACCAAGGCCTGGGCATTCCATGACTTTTTGAATAACTCAGCCCCTCTGGGCAGAGAGGCGCTTCCCAGTTGGCTCAGTGGTAAAGAATCTGCCTGCCAATGCAGGAGACACTGGTGGTGTGGGTTCAATCCCTGGGTCAGGAAGATCCCCAGAGAAGGGATTGGTTAACCACTCCAGTATTCTTGCCTGTAGAATCCCATGGACAGAGGAACCTGGTGGGCTACAGTCCACAGGGTCACAAAGCGTCGGATACGACTGAACAGGAGTGCGACAATCTGGGCAGAGGATTTCTGACACTTGGCTGAGCCTTCAGCCCCACTGTGCCACCAGCTTCTTCCCGCCCCCAGCCTGGAGCCAGCCCACCCAGCAGACCAGTCTGCAGGCCTTCTGCCCACATGAGTAGGACTGTCTTTTCTGCCTCCTTCAGTTGCCCTTACTCTTGAGAATCCAGATCCCCCCCTGTCTCCAGAAAGCCTGCCGTGGCCACTGCAGCTCCCAGGAGCACCCCTTCTGTAGGCAGCCTGAGCTCTGGCAGCCCAGCCCACTCCCCAGGGGCTTGTGTGCATGTGGCCAACCTTCACACTGCAGGGCGTGGTGCTCCTCTTGTACCTGGTGTGGTGTCCAAGTCAGGTGCTGTGTGTCCCCGCCCTCAGTCTCAGGATGGAGGGACAGAGGAGCCTCTGTGCCAGTGCTGCAGAAAGTCTGTTCTCCATGCCCAGTGGCCAGCCTTCTGCTCCGGGTGCCCATCTGGAGAAGAGAGCTTGTCAGGGGCCCTGACTGAGAGAGTATGACAGCCTGGGGCTGCAGCCAGAGAGCAGACTTGGGAGGACTTGGAGCTATTAGCAAATAAAGCACAAATAGAGGCCAGGGGTTCTGACAAGAGCCAGGGTTAAGGAGCCGGCTGAGTCACGGCCCAGTGGGGAATAGGAGGACAGCCAGCCCTTACAGGCTCTGTCACAGGATGCCTGACCTCTCTGAGCCTCAGTTTCCTCAACTGTAAAATGGGTATGACTCTGGTACAGCCCTCCCGGGGTTGCTGGGAGAACTCTGTGCAGTGCCATGGGAGGTCCTGGTAGGTTTCCCTTCCCTCGCCCCTGCCTCTTCAGGGAAAGGAGACATCCTGGGGAGGGCAAGCCTTCAGCAGTATTTTGAAGACAAGGAAGCTTGTGAGTTGGGAGAGCAGAGTGAAGACAGTATTGCTCACGGTGTGGGCCCTGCAGCCCTGGGCATTAGCAGTGTAAAGGGTGCTGTGATTGGAGGGGTTAATAGCCATCCACACATAAAGAGGGAAGGAACCAGCTACTGCCAGCTTACAAATTCTCACTGATGCCAGCTGTAGACTTGGCCTGGGGCTGGACTTGGGTGGCGCCAGGGTGAATGAGGTGCCACCTCTGCCCTCAAGGAGCTTCCTGGTGATAAGATGAAGTAATGGGGCATCTCCAACCAAGGTGTTAGGTAATGAGCAGGGGTTGGGCCAGGGCCACAGAGCTCAGGAGAAAGCAGACTGGTTCTGTCCGGTGCTTCCATCCATGTGTTGCTTGCTGTGGCCTGGCCACCTGCGGGAGGACTGAGACCCCTGTGCTCTTCTAAGGGTCAGGGGTTCGATGCCGAGAAGAGAGCATGCGTGGGTTTGTGCCAGCAGGACAGAGCTGGGTGGCGACCTGAGAACCTTGACCTCCACCTGGGGAAACATAAGATCCCAAGATCTATGGGGAGCAGAGTCTTTCACAAACATTATCCCCCCTGCCCTGAATGTACAGAGGATCCCTTAACATATCCCTTTTTTATCCAAAGCCCAGAGAGGTCAAGTAATTTGCCTAGAGCTATGCAGGAAGCAAGTGGCACCGCCAAGCTTCCCACTGGGGCCCTTCCGGCTCCACCAACCTAATCTTTCCCACATGCCCCCTCTGCCAGCCTCGTGTCTTCCCAACAGATGGGCCACTCCCACGCTGCTGCCAAGCCTGAAGAGGAGGCTGCGTCGTCCTGCCTTCCACCAGAGGATGACGGGCAGCCGCAGGGGCTGGCCCATCCCAGTCCTTCCTGTCCTCCCCAGCTGCCAAACCACTCATTAGTGGGCCTGGCATCACAGACTCCAATGCGTGCTCACGATGGTTCTTGCAGCTTACCTCCAATCACACCTCCCCGAGAAAGCCTGGCCACTGCAGGCTATATTTAGCAGCGGCTACTTGGCAGGGAGGGGTGGGCCGGCTAGAGAGGAGGGAAGGCAAAGTCTGAAGCCTTGAGTCCCCACACTGAGAGGGAGTGCCAGGCCAGCCTCCCCTCCATCACCCACAGGTGCGGCTCTGGGACTGCTGCACATACTTGGGTCGAGTATGATGGATGATGAGCTCTGTGTCAAACAGCAGTTGAAATCTTCAACAGCAGACTTCTGTCTTCATCCAAACTGCCTTGTTTGCACTGACAGCTTTTGTTATAAGCAAGCTTCACGCATTTGTATGTGTATGGTACTTTCATATTAATGTCATCTGTTTCATATATTGAAAGTCCGTGCAAGGTTTTCTTTGAGTGGAGTTTGTTCCCTGAAAAGAAAAAAGCTGGGGAATCAGAAGCTTCAGCCTTGGTACTCAGGGTGTGGTGCATGGACCTCACCTGGGAGCTTGTTAAAATGCAGAATCTCGGGCACCATCCCAGACTGAGCAGATCAGAACCTGTGCTTTAGAAAACCCATAGGCGAGTTCTCTGCTATTAGAAGCACTGCCTTAGCATACCGCACAAACTGGGGAAGCCTGCTAAAGGCAGACTCATGAGACTGCCTTTGTGAAAGGCCTGGCTCCATGAGATTGTAATTCAGAAGTAGGGCAAGGCCCAAGCAATCTAGGTGTTTCAGAGCATCCCAGCCACGGTCCAGGCCCTCTGTCTGCTCCCAGAGATAGTACTGTTCACACTCCGCTAAGTGCATCAGGAAGGCAGGCTGGTGGGTGAGCAAGTACAGAGAAACGAGCTTTCCTTTGAAACTCCTTTCTTTCCTCCCTTGAGGTCCTTGACCCCTGGGGAGTGGGTGACAGCCTCTTCAAGCTCAGCCTGGGGAAAAACTCACCCGCGACCCACAGCTTCGCATGTTCTCCCCTTTGGCCTTGACCATGGAGACGTTCTTCAGCGGCAGAGAAAGAAGGACTGACAGTGGACACTCTGGGGACCAGGCCTGTCCCCAAGAGGAGCAGCTGTGGTCTTGGACCAGATCCAGAGACTCTTCTGAATCACATCCTCCATAACCCACTCACCAAGGTTCTTCACTGCTCTTCCTGTTCTGTTCCCATCTTCCCACAGGGAAAACTGCTCCTAAGGAGAGAGATGATGTCCCAGCGGAGGTGGGAGGGAAGGGAGAGACAGGTGATCAGACAAACTGGATTATCCACATCCTGGAGGGTGAAGCCCTGAACGATGGTGAGGGGCAGGGAAGCCTGGTGGGCTACCGTTCATGGGGTCGTGAAGAGCTGGACACGACTTGGCAACTGAACAGCAACAGAAGTGCACAAAAACTCTAATGAATATTTAAAAGCCCTGGATGTTTGTAGAAGACTCCTAATGAGCCCTCGCGCCCTCTCTCCTGCTTTAATGCATCTTTCCTCGGGCCCCCAGCCCTGCCACTCCCTGCTCTGAGTCCTCTGGGGCTCCCTGGAACTCTCACAATCAATTCAGATGCCTCTGCAGGACTTGCCTAGGACCTGCCTGCTTCCCCAGCCTGAGTCTGCCTGTCCCCCAGGTGTCTTAGGCTCCACTAGAAAACTTTCTGTCTCCCGCTCTGAGTTCACCATGCCCCTCCGTGTGTCTCTGTCTGTGCACTTACCATTGCTTCTCCCAGTGAGATCCTTTCCCCCACCCACCGGCAGGTCTCCTAAACCAACTCACCCCAGGACCCACCTCGTTGCCCTGTCATTCATTCAGTTATTCAGCAGGAAACCAGTGAGTTCCTACCATGTGCCGTGCACCGAGCTAGAGTCTGGGGTGTAAATGGCAACAACTGAAGCATCCACAGACCAGTAGGCTTCGGGATAACCTCTCCTCACCCACTCCCTGCATGTCACTGATGAGGAAGCAGTGGCAAGACTGGTCCGAGGACCTGCTCGGGATAAACAACTACAGGCGGGAAGTCTGGGGTTGGAATGCAGAGTCTGACTTGGAGCCCAGGTATAGGCACCTGCCACTGGGCAGCCCTGTTGCCAGGGCCTCTTCTTAACGGCATGAAGCTCCTCATCCCCTGTTCTCCTGCGGCCCCTGCCCCTGCCCCGGTCCTCTTCCCTACTCCCAGCACAGAGGAGCAAACCGCTGGGCATCCAGTAGCCCAGATAGGAAACCTGGAGGCTGTCTCTTGACCTCTGCCCTCCCCATCACCCGGTCCTGCCCGTCACCTCCTAAAATCTCTCTCCAGTCCCTGCTGCCTCCTTGTCTAAGGTTGCCTCGTCTCTCACCTGGACTATTGCTTCTTGCAGTCTTGAGCCCTGCACATCATTCATTACCGAGAGCAACCAGTTCACAGCCAGTCTCACTCCAGGTCACTGCAGCGGGGCTCCCATCAGCCTCGTGTGCCGCCCTCACTGCCTGTGCTCCCGCCACCTGCCCCTGGGCATCTGCACGCGTCGCCCCGTCTGCCTGGCGGCTCTGCTCATCCCTCACCCCCCTCCACCCTAGCTGCATCTCATCTAATTGCGCCCATTCTTCAGCTCCCAGCTCAAGATTCATCACCCAGAGAACTTCTTCGGATCGCCTGTTCAGCTCCAATACCTCTGCTTCCCACTGGAACCGTCTCACTTTGTGATTATGCACTTATGAGTGTTATTACTTTATTAACACCTGTCTCCTTCATGAGACCTAAAGCTCCTGGAAGACAGCGTCCTTGCTAGTTCTGCTCTTCACTTTGTACCTAGCACCTGGCAGTGCCCAGTGTTTAGCAGACATGCCAGAAATATTCAGAAATATTCCATGAGTGAATGACAGGGTTGCTGTGAGATCAGACTGGAGAAAGCATGTAAAAGCACATGGCACTCTCCCTCGCATAAAACAGGCACTCAATTGTTAGCTGATAGTAACTGCTGTTGTTAGAACTCATCTTGAGCAAGCCTTACCTGATGCCCAAAGCCGGGGGTGAGGCGGACGGCGTGTGGCGTGGAAATTGCAGATCCCTGGGGTGTCGGCTGTGAACAGCTGGAGAGGGATTACTAGCCAAGAGTTGTGGGTGGTAGCTGCAAACAGCTGGGAAGGTGACTGTGAACAGCTGGGGTAGTGACTGCAACTGTCTAAGGGTGCTGGCTGTGAACAGCTGGGGTGGTAATTGCACACCCCTGAGGATACGGTCTGCAAATAAGCGGGTAGCGACTGCAAACAGCTGGAGTGTTGAATTGCAAACACCTGGGAGCAAGGGCTGCAAACAAACGGATGGGAGGCTGCAGATAACTGGGGAACGGAACGACAGGTGGACAGGTGCACCTGCAAGTGTGTGTCGGGGGTGGGCTGCTCTCCCGCACCAGCCACAGACTCCTTCTGCCAGGAGCCAGCCCCACACACACACACACACATGCACACACACACGCACATCCTCCTCCCTCCATGCAGAGTGGGTTGAGACCCCACAGGCGTCCCTTTTGAGGACACAGACAAGTCCGGTGCACATCTGATCACCTGAGTGACTTCTTTCTTCCCACCCTTCTTGTGTCCCAGGCAAGCCGTCCACTCTCAGTCACTCGGCGGGTGCCGGTCCCTCCCCTGGAGGCGCCCAGCCCATCCTTCAGATCCGAGTTCCAGCGTCACTTTATCAGAAGGACGAGATTGGGCTCTCCTCCTGTGTCTTCCCCTCTTCTTCCTCCACAGTGAGAATCGTAATTACCCTTCCTTCATCTGCATAGACTTGTGAGCTGCTCTAATTCATGCCCGTCTCCCTTGCTGGGCCATAAGCCTTTCGAGAGAACATGACTGTGTTCACCACCCAGCCCTGGAACCTGGCACACAGTAGGTGCTCTTAACTCTGAGATGGGTACAGGGGTGGATGGAGGGACTGAAGTGGTGGCTGAGAGGGGACAGAGAATTCCATGAAGTTGGGGGCAAAAAATATATAGCTACGTATGGAGTGCCTGGGGTATACCTGGCCCTGGCAGAAGTTGTCCCCTTCTCGTTAGAGGGGAAGATGCTTGCGTCTTTCTTCCAGGAGGCAGAAGCCCTTGATCCCCACCCTGACTCAGCCACTGCTTCACTGAAAACCTGGCCTGGTAGGAAATCTGCTGGGAAAGAACAAAATAGTCCACGACCCTCTGCACTGACCACCATTCACCCTTCACCCTTCTTCAGACACAACAAGGAAGGAACCCAGGACCCCGTGCCTCAGTTTCCCATCTTTAAGAGAGGGATTTGGATTCCTGGTTGATCCCTGAGGACGATGCCAGCTGTGATAGTCTGAACTGGGGACTGATTTCTCTGAGAGCTCCCTGCACGTTCATCCTAGAACCAGCCGGGCCTTCCCAAGAAAGAGTCTGACCATCAATGCCCATGACCTCAGCCTGGAAAGGGTCTGCCGTGAAAGCTCTCCTGGCTTCAGGCCACAGGTTCTAGGCACTGAGTTGCTTGCAAGAATCCCACAGATCTACGAATCAGGTACAGAGCCCAGATTCAGGCACATAAGACCCTAAATAATTATACTTTGTTGTTGTCCTGCTGCTCAGTCATGTTTGACTCTTTGCAACCCCATGGACTGCAGCTCACCAGGCTTCCCTGTCCTTCACCACCTCCTGGAGTTTACTCAAACTCAAGTCCATCGAGTCGGTGATGCCATCCAATCATCTCATCCTCTGTTGTCCCCTTCTCCTTTTGCCTTCAATTTTTCCCAGCATCAGGGTCTTTTCTAATGAGTTAGCTCTTCTCATCAGGTGGCCAAAGTATTGGAGTTTCAGCTTCAGCATCAGTCCTTCCAATGAATATTCAGGACTGATTTCCTTTAAGACTGACTGGTTGGATCTCCTTGCAGTCCCAGGGACTCCCAAGAGTCTTCTCCAACACCACAGTTCAAAAGCATCAATTCTTTGGCTCTCAGCCTTATTTATGGTCCAACTCTCACATCCATACAGGACTACTGGAAAAATAATTACAGTACTCAACTGGTAAAACACTAGCAAGATGCTCTCATTAGAAGCTCTGAGAGGCTATGGAACTTGCTTAAGGTCACACAGCTGTAAGTAACAGGGCTGGGCTTTGGACTGAGGCAGGTGAGCTCCAGAGCCCTTCCTCCTGATCCCTGCATCATAGTCTGAGACACCCAGACACACCCACTGCCAGATACAAGTGACAAGTGAAGTCGCTCAGTCATGTCCGACTCTTGGTGACCCCGTGGACTTTAGCCCACCAGGCTCCTCCGTCCATGGGATTCTCTAGGCGAGAATTCTGGAGTGGGTTGCCATTTCCTTCTCCAGGGGATCTTCCCGACCCAGGGATCGAACCCAGGTCTCCTGCATTGTAGGCAGACACTTTAACCTCTGAGCCACCAGGGGAAAGCACACACACACACACACACACACACACACACACACACACACACACGAAACACACAGGGTTTTTCAGGGAAACCAACAGAATGGCACACACACACACACACACACACACACGAAACACAGGGTTTTTCAGGGAAACCAACAGAATGGCACACACACACACACACACACACACACACACACACACACACACACACACGAAACACACAGGGTTTTTCAGGGAAACCAACAGAATGGCTCCCGCCTGCTTCCTGTCTCCTCTCCTGAAGCATACTGGGGCTCTGCTGGCTGGCAGCTCTGCACAAAGCCAGAAAGGGACCCTCGTTACCAGGAGGCTCCTGTCTCAGATGGCTTGGCTTCCCCAGTGTCTCCGCCAGCCAGGTTGGAAGTGAGGCTCGGAAAGCACCGAGGCTGCAGTTCCCTTGGATACAGGTACCCACGGTGGGGGAGGGGAAGGGGCAGAGCTATTTCTCAGCCAGTCCCTGGCCTGGCTTGACTGCTGCTTTGGGTAATAGCCAAAATGCCTCCTTTATCTCTGTCCCATTAATTCAAAGATGCCTAGGAAACCTGTTAGGAAGAAAACACAATAGGTCTTCTGGCTCTCTGCACCGCCCACCACCTCTTCCTCTACCCTGCATCAGACCCAGCAAGGCAGGAAGCCAGGGGGCTGGGAGATGCATGCTTCTTGCCAGGCAAAGCGTCTGACCTGCAGGGCCTGGCAGGGGGTGCAGGGGGAACCTGAGCAGGACTGAGAAGGGGCAGAGCAAACCAGAGGAAGGGATGGGAGCATGGCAGACAGGTGCGCAGAGTGATGGGAATGTGAGGATGAGGGCTAGGTGCTTCTAGAGCAGGGCACATACCTGTCACAAGGGTGCAGCCGGTGAAGACTGAAGGGAGGGTGGGGAGACTGCTGTGGATCCTGCCTCCTCTACTGATTGGCCGTTGGGCTTTGGGCGACTTACTTAACTCTGTGCATTCGTTCCCTCTCTTGTGACATAGAGGTGGCCACAGTCCTCACCCCTGAGGGCTGTGGAGAGGATTTAATGCGATTATCTTGCAAAGAGCTTAAATGGCATGTCCTCAGCAAGCAATGGATGTTAGCTCCTATTATGGTAATATGAGTGATGATGGGGACGCAGCTGGGAAAAGAGAGATAGAAGCAGGGATAGATGCAGTTTGCAGGGAAAGAGGGATAGATACAGGGATAGATGCAGGATGCAGGGAAAGAGTGATAGAACGTACTGTGCCCAGGCATGGCTGGCTCTGAGCATCCCTGTATCACTCCAGCCCCCCCGAGTTCCTGCACTTTCTTAAATGACCTGCTGCCCTCTCTTGGCCTTTGCATGTGCTGTTACCTCCACCTAAGCACTCTTCCCTGGTTCTTCTCCAGATTCGTTCCTACAGTGAGTGCTAAAGGAGTATACTGGGGCTGCATGGAAGAACCACTCAAGTCAGATCTTGTCCCATCAAACCTAAGTGCTCTCAAAGACCAAATTGGCACATCTCTTAGCATCTTGAAGACACACTGAGATGCTGAGCATGACGTGGTCAAGAGCAGAGGCTGTGGACTCCAATTTGTCCTTCCTTTAGAAGCCGAGTGACCTTGGGAAAGTCACGTAACCTTTCTCTTCCTCAAGTTCCTTATCCACAGACCGTTAATAAGAAGAGTTGTTGGCAAGATGAACAAACCAGTCTACTAAAATTACTTAGAATGGGGCTGGCCCAGAATGAGCTCTGAGTAAGCTCAGAGTTAGTCATCTTGGACACGTTGCACTCAACACCCCCAGCTCACATGGGGAACTGAGCCCATGTGGGGAATCGTGTCTTCCCCATGTGGGCCCCTTTCCCTCTTTTGTTGACTGTTTTAGTAGGTTGTGGAAGCTGCTACGGTTTTCCTAATTCAATGTTGGTATCCTTTTATGTCCAAAACCAAAAGCAAACAAGAAAATGTATAAGGTTCAAAAAAGAGATGAAAGCCACATTGGTTAAAGCGGGCAGGATCTTAAATTTGAGCCCTGGACGCTAGTGTTAAAGCACCTGCCTGCCAATGCAGGAGACACAAGAGACACAGGTTCGATCCTCAGGATCAGGAAGATACCCTGGAGCAGGAAATGGCAACCCTTCCAGTATTCTTGCCTGGAGAATCCTATGGACAGAGGAGCCTGGTGGGCGACAGTCCATAGGGTCGCACAGAGTCAAACACGACTGAATCGACTTAGCACAGCATGTGGGACAAAGCTTGCTGGGCCCCATCTGGGTGGCTGGGCTTGCTGCTTCTGATGAGGTCCAGTCCCCAGCCCCCCAGGGCCCAGGACAGCCCCATTCAGGCATCTCAGGCTGGCTAAGAAGGCCCAAGGCTACCAGGCTGTGGACTGGCCAGGCTGTCCTCAGCTGGATGCCTTGTGAACAAATGCTGGCTTCTGTGTGTCTTGGAAGGAGGGGTGAGCCATGCCATTGCTTTCCCTGCCTCCTGCCGCCGCCCCCAACCCCCATGCCATGTGACTTCAGTCTTTATTCCTGGACTTCCTGATTCAGCTGGTTTCTGGCTGAGGCTAACTGTCTCCTCCAAACTTTAGCTTGCTTGTCTGGGTCCCAGTAGCTCTCACCAGCCCCTTCCTCTGGTCTGGATCTTTTCTCCATTCCTTCAGCTGCTATCGTAGCCTCCTCTGGCATAAATCTGGCAACCTCTCCGCCCCACACTGCCCCCAAATCTGGCATGAATGCCTCCCCAGGTCAGATCTGGAAGCAGCACCAGCTCCCATGAAGGGCCAGACCTGCCTGAAAGCCACACCCATCAAGGTTAGAACTCAGAATCAAGCCGACGTGGCTGTCAAGGTCCCAGAGACCTAGGGTCTGCGCTCAGTGCTCAGCCCCCACTCCTGAGATGCTCCCTTTGCTCTCTGTGTCCCAGCCGCACTGACCTTCATAAGCTTCTGGAAGGCCCCCTTTCCTCCTCAGGGCCTTGGCAGTGCTGCTGCCTCCTCCTGGAATGCTGTGTCTCTGCCACCCCTCCTCTTTCATCTCCTCTTATCCTGCTGCAAGCTCAAAGGTCACATCCTCAGAGACACCCTCAAAACCCCCAAGACTAGTACAGTTTCCCTGATGCCCATTCCTATGGTTCCCAGAACCTGTTCTCCATCAGCTTTACCATTGCTTACAATTATTAACTGGGGCCTCCATGGCTGCTCAGGTGGTGAAGAATCTGCCTGCAGTGCAGGAGACCCAGGTTTGATCCCTGGGTTGGGAAGACCCCCTGGAGAAGGGAAAGGCTGCCCACTGCAGTATTCTTGCCAGGAGAACTCCATAGACAGAGGAGCCAGGCAGGCCATTAATCAATTAGCATTTTTATTTGATTGCCATATCTATCCACTGGACTTCATGGGAATCCCCCTGAGGGAAAGGCCTGATCTGCTTACTCATCCCAGAGCCCAGCCAGTGCTCATCATCAACACACTTTCCTTGCGCCCCTGCTAGAAACTACTAGGCATGGAGCTGGTTGTGGTGGATTCAATGGTGAGTGAGATATGGGATTAATGGCAAGTGATTGGGGTGCCGGGGAAGCAGAGCAGAGGAAACAGCAGAGAAGGCCATGGGGAGGAGGGAGTATCTGAGCTGAGACTTCCAGGCCCACAATAATAGGTTCTGTTTCTTGAACTCTTCTTCCATAGGGTCAGCAAGTTGGAGGATTGGGTTAGGGAAGGGATTTTTAGGCACAAGAGCCAGCAGAGGGTTAAAACCTTGAGTCTGGGAAGTGTGTGAGTAGGATGCGCCACTCAGTGGTCCTGTTGCTGCCAGGGGAGCAGGAGGAGGGGCTGAGAGGTGGATGGGGCCCCAGCAGAGTGGATTACGGTGGGTCATGGTGGGGGTTGGGAATGCCATTGCCTCGGAAGACTAAGCAGGGAAGTTCCGGCGATCACCCTGGGGTGGGGTGGGGCGGTGACCCCGGGGTTGTCTCTGAGCAGCCCAGTCGCGCCTCCTGCTTCCCTAGTCACCACCCCCTGCCCCACACTAGCCTGGCCTGTCTGCTGCTCGGCAATGCCCCACCCAGCCCTCTTAACAGACACGTAGTTCTTTTTCTGAGGGGAGTGGTCATGAGGCCCACCTGTGGGGGCCCTGATTTCTATTTTTTGGAATTTAAACTTTTTATTTTTTGTTCAGGTATAGCCGATTAACATTGTTACGGTAGTTACAGTTGAACTGTGAAGTGAATATACATGTATCCATTCTGCCCCAAACCACCCTCCCATCCTGGCTGGCACATAATGTTGAGCAGAGTTCTGTGTGCTATACAGTAGGTCCTTGTTCGTTATCCATTTTGAATATAGCAGTGTGTATATGCCCTCCCCAACGTCTCTAACGATTCCTTCCACTCCGGCAATCATAAGTTCCTTTTCTAAGTCTGTGAGTCTCCTTCTGTTTTGTAAGTAAGTTCATCTGTATCATTTCTTTTTAGATTCCACACATGAGGGATGTCATACCATGTCTCTCCTTCTCTGACTCACTTCATCCACTGTGACACTCTCTAGGTCCATCCGTGTTGCAGCAAATGGCAAGATTTCGTTCTTTTTAGTTGCTGAGTAATATTCCACCGTGCATATGTCCCACATCTTCTTTACCCATTCTTTTGTCAGCTGATGTTTAGGCTGCTTCTGTGTCTTGGCTACTGTAACCGGTGCTGCAGGGAACACTGGGGTGCATGCGTGCTTTTGGACCATGCTTTTCTCCAGATATATGTCCAGGAGTGAAGTTGCAGGGTCACATGGTAGCTCTATTTTTAGTCTTTTAAGGAGCCCCCTACTGTTCTCCATAGTGACTGCACCAATTAAGGAGGTATAGGAGGGTTCCCTTCTCTCCATACCCTCTCCAGCACTCATGATACTATACATAGAAGACCCTAAAGATGCCACCAGAAAACTACTAGAACTCATCAATGAACTTGGTAAAGTTGCAGGTCACAAAATTAACATACCAAAATCTGTTGCATTCCTATACCGTAACAACAAACAATCAGAAAGAGAAATTCAAGAAGCAATTCCATTTACCATCACATCAAAAAGAATAAAATGAAGATAGGAATAAACCTACCTCAGGAGACAAACAACCTGTACTATGAAAACTACAAGATACTGATGAAAAAAATAGAAGAAAACATAAACAGATGGAAAGATATACCATGTTCCTGGATTGGGAGAATCAATATTGTCAAAATGACTATACTTCTCAAGGCGATCTATAGATTCAATGCAATTCCTATCAAATTACCAATAGCACTTTTTACATAACTAGAACAAAAAATTTTTCAAAATTTGTATGGAGATACAAAAGACCCTGAACAGCCAAAACCACCTTGAAAAAGAAAAGTGAAGCTGGAGGAATCAGACTTGCTGACTTCAGACTATACTACAAAGCTACAATCATTGGAACAGTAAGCTACTGGGGCAAAAATAGAAATATAGATCAATGGAATGGGATAGAAAACCAGAAATAAGCCCATTCACCTATCATCAAATAATCTGTGACAAAGGAGGCAAGACTACACAATGTTGGGAAGATAGTCTCTTCAACAAATGGTGCTGGGAAAACTGGATAGCCACATGTTTTAAAAAAATGAAATTAGATCATTCGGATTCCTTATTGCAAAATTCAAACTTAAATTGAAGAAAGTAGGGAAAACCACTAGGCCACTCGGGTATGACCTAAATCAAATCCCTTACAATTATACAGTAGATGTAGCAAATAGATCCAAGGGATTAGATCTTGTAGACAGAGTGCCTGAAGAACTATGGACAGAGGTTCCCTACATTATACAAGACCCAGTGATCAAAACTATCCCCAAGAAAAAGAAATGCAAAAAGGCATAATGGTTGTCTGAGAAGACCTTACAAATTGCTGAGAAAAGAAGAGAAACAAAAGGCAAAGGAGAACAGGAAATATATATCCATCTGAATGCAGAATTTCAAAGAATAGCAAGGAGAGATAAGAAAGCCTTCCTCAGTGAATAATACAAAGAAATAGAGGAAAATAATAGAATGGGAAACACTAGGGATCTCTTCAAGAAAATTAGAGATACTAAGGGAGCATTTCATGCAAAGATGGCCACAATAAAGGACAGAAATGGTATGGAACTAACAGAAGCAGAAGATATTAAGAAGAGGTGGCAAGAATACACAGAAGGACTATACAAAAAAGATCTTAATGACCCAAATCACCACAATGGTATGACTATTTACCTAGGGCCAGATATCCTGGAGTGTGAAGTCAAGTGGGCCTTAGGAAGCATCACTACAAACAAAGCTAGTGGAGGTGATGGAATTCCAGCTGTGCTATTTCGAATCCTAAAAGATGATGCTGTGAAAGTGCTGTACTCAGTGTGCCAGCAAATTTGGAAAACTCAGCAGTGCCCACAGGACTGGAAAAGGTCAGTTTCATTCTAGTCCCACAATGCCAAAGGATGTTCAAACTACTTCACAATTGCACTCATTCACATGCAAGCAAGCTCATGTGCAAAACACTCCAAGTTAGGCTTCAGCTGTACGTGAACCAAGAATTTCCAGATGTACAAGCTGGATTTAGAAAAGGCAGAGGAATCAGAGATCAAAAACATCCACTGGATCATAGAGAAAGCCAGAGAATTCCAGAAAAACA
The DNA here is from genome assembly GCF_032405125.1 of Capricornis sumatraensis. NCBI lineage: Eukaryota > Metazoa > Chordata > Mammalia > Artiodactyla > Bovidae > Capricornis > Capricornis sumatraensis. The sequence continues at coordinate 212,454,022 of NC_091070.1, forward strand.
TCTACTTCTGCTTCATTGACTATACTAAAGCCTTTGACTCTGTGGATCACAACAATTTGTGGAAAATTCTTAAAGAGACAGGAATACCAGACCACCTTACCTGCCTCCTGCAAAACCTGTGTGCAGGCCAAGAAGCAACAGTTAGAATTGGACATGGAACAATGGACTGGTTCAAAATTGGGAAAGGAGTATTTCAAGGCTGTATATTGTGACCCTGTTTATTTAACTTATATGCTGAGCACATCATGAGAAATGCCAGATAAAGCACAAGCTGGAATCAAGATTTCTGGGAGAATTATCAATAACCTTAAATATGCAGATGACACCACTCTTATGGCAGAAAGCAAAGAGAAACTACAGAGCTTCTTGATGCAGATGAAAGAGGAGACTGAAAAACCTGGCTTAAAGCTCAACATTCAAAAACTGAAGATCCTGGCACTCTGTCCCATCACGTCATGGCAAACTGATGGGGAGACAATGGAAACAATGATAAACTTTATGGGCTCCAAAATCACTGTGGACAGTGACTGCTGCCATGAAATGAAAAGACGTTTGCTCCTTGGGAAAAAAAGCTATGACCAACCTAGGTAGTGTATTAAAATGCAGAAACATTACTACAAAGATCCATCTAAGCTCTGGTTTTTGCAGTAGTCATGTTTGGATAAGAGAGTTGAACCATAAAGAAGCCTGAGCGCTGAAGAATTGATGCTTTTGAACTGTAGTGTTGGAGAAGACTGTTGAGAGTTCCTTGGACTGCAAGGAAATCAACCCTGAATATTCGTTGGAACGACTGATGCTGAAGCTGAAGCTTCAATACTTTGCCCACTTTATGTGAAGAGCTGACTCATTAGAAAAGACTCTGATGCTGGGAAAGATTGAAGGCAGGAGGAGAAGGGGGCAACAGAGGATGAGATGGTTGAATGGCATCACTGGCTTGATGGACATGAGCCAGGAGTTGGATAGGGAAACCTGTCATGCTGCAGTCCATGGGGTCCCAAAAAGATGAACATGACTGAGTGACTGAACAACAGCAAGATCATTCTTTAACTCCATACACAAAAAAGTAAGGTCCAAATGGATTAAAAACTAAATGTGAGGCTGGACATATACAACTCCTAGAGGGAAAACATGGGCAGAACACTCTCTGACATAAATCACAACAACATCTTTTTTGATCCATCTCCCAGAATAATGGAAATAAAAAGCAAAGTGAACAAACGTGACCTATTTAAACTCAAAAACTTCTTCATAGCAAAGGAAACAATAAACAAAATTTAAAGACAACCCACAGATTGGAGAAAATGTTTGCAAATGATGTGACTGATAAGGGATTAGTCTCCAAAATTCACAAACAGCTTATGCTTAACAACATCAAAATAAACAGCCCACTCCAGAAATGGGCAGGAGACCTGAACAGACATTTCTCCAAAGAGGACATACATATGGCCAACAGGCACATGAAAAGATGTTCAACATCTCTAGTTATTAGAGAAATGCAAATCAAAACTACAATGAGATATCACCTCACACCAGTCAGATGGCTATCATCAAAAAATCCACTAACACCAGATAGATACTTCTAAGGGCAGGTCATTACTGCCTCTTTCCCTCAGCACCCTGGACAGAGCCTGGCCCAGAGGAAGTCAAGGTATTTCCTTCCTTCCTCTTTTCTTTCCTTTTCTCTGACTTCCTAACTTCTTTTCTCCTAACTCACAACCTTACCATCCTTCTTCCCTTTTTACCTCTTTCCTTGATTAATGGCTTGGACTATGAACTTATTTCTCTCCTGTTTCCCCTCCCCATCTCCTCTCATCCCATCTCCTGCCGCCTTTTTGTTGAAAAAGTTCTGAACCCAGACACACTTGAGGAAGGTAAAGAAGAAGAGTGTAAAGAACCAACATCAATTTTATCTGCCAAGAACCACACTAGAAACTTTACATGGATTACTCCATTTAATTGTCAAATCAACTCAAGGAGGCAGATATTCATGTCTCCATCTTATCAGTGAGAGTCAGAGCAGTTCAGAACTGTCCCGTGTCTCTTTATGGCAGAGCCAGAGGCTTCATCCAAAGAAAATGTCTACAGTGGTGGAACTTTGGACTTCATAACGGGACAGTGGAGAGAACTTTTGGAGCAGGGAGACCTTCCCAGATCACTCACAAGATCACACCCAAGCTATGATGCCTCTCTTGCTGTTTTGGGTCAGGGAAGGCCTGGTCTGAGCCCAGCATAGACCATCAGCTCCCCTGGGTTAGAGGGTATCTCAGACAGGATGAACATTTGACTTAGGCAGAGCTGTGAAGGTGGTGCTGGAGCCAGAGTACCAGTGAGGTCAGGGCCAGGACCCCACAGATGCAGCATGGGCCTAAGGCTACACCTTTATGCCAGGGATGCCCTGACAGCTCCTGAGATCCCCTTGTAGCACGCCCTCCATTTGGATCCATGTCACCCTGTCCTCTGTCATCTCCTACCCTAGCTCCTATTTATGTCTCCACACCTCAGTCACAGCCCTTGATCATGTGCGTGCATCTGTGCTAAGTCACTTCAGTCATGTCCAATTATTTGCAACCCTATGGACTGTAGTGTGTCAAGCCTCTCTGTCCATGGGCTTCTCCAGGCAAGAATACTGGAGTGGGTTGCTATGCCCTCCTCCAGGGGATCTTCCCGACCCAGGGATGGAACCCACATCTCTCAAGTCTCCTGCATTGGCAGGTGGATTCTCTACTGCTGGTGCCCCCTGGGAAGCCCCCCTCGATCAGGACGGGTATGCTTTTGTTCTGTGCTTCGCCATGGCCAGCAGAAACCCTGGGCCATCCACAGCCTGAGCTTCCTCTGAAAGTTAAATTAGTACCTTCTACTCAGGTGAGCAAGCAACCCTGCTCTCTTAGCTTGGCATCAAAGGGCCCAGAATGATCAACAAGTTGTTTTTGGAAGAGTAGAGAAATGGAACATGTGAGGATATAACTTTTAATTTAAAATACTGTGCCCTCTGCCTTTGGATGTCAGGCGGGATCTTGAGTGACATTTGCAGAGCTGCTGGGGTGAGCATGTGAGGTCAAGCGTACTCATTAGCCGTGCTTAGAGGCAGCGGCAAGGCCAATGGAGAGTAAATGGGCTCCACCAGCTGCGTTTCTCCCTATGAGGAGAGAAGCAAAGCTCAGACTCATTTCAGCATCCACTAGGCAGGTCCATGGCTAGGCATGGAGAGAAGGTCCCCGGGGGCCATGTGGAGCATCAGAAGGAGACCCACATGACTTCACAATGTCCTTGTCCCACTGGGAGAGGAGGCCCCCAGCTGGCTCCTTTAAAGATGGCACCTGTGTGGCATTGTTTCTGCTTAGAGTAAATCAGATTTTGGCTGCCAGGAATTTTATCAGGGAGGAACCTAGATGACCAGACATTGTGGCGAATTCTGTAACCCATGCCCCTTAGATACTTATGCAGCTATGTGTGTGTGTGTGTGTATGTGTGTGTGTGTACTCTTGGGAGAGGGAGGATCCATAGATCAGTTGAATTTCTTCAAATTCTCAAAGGGGTTCATTCATTTTTTTTTCATAACTTTTATTTCTCTTTTAATTGAAGCATAATTTTTTACAATAGAATGAACAGGTCTTATGTGTTCAATTCAGTGAGTTTTTGACAATTCTATACATCCTTTTTAACTACCACCCCAGACAGTAATTTGGAAGGGGTCACATTAAATCTGTAGATTGATTTGGGTAGTATGGCTATTTTAACAATATTAATTCTTCCAGTCCAGGAGTATGGGCTATCTTTCTATTCCTTGTAATCACCTTCAGTTTCCTTTATCAGCATATAAGTCTTTCATCATCTTGGTCTGGTTTCTTTCTAAGTGTTTTACTTTTTTGATGCAATTTCAGAAGGGACTTTTTTCCCCCTCTTTCTGATATTTCATTGTTAGTGCAAAGAAATGCAACAGATTTCTGTATGTTAATCTTACATCCAACTACCTTGATGATTTCTTCATCAGCTCTTGTAGTTTTGGTGTGGGGTTTCCAAGGTTTCTCTCTATACAGTATCATGTCATCTGCATATGGGCTTACCAGGTGGCACTAGTGGTAAAGAACCTGCCCACCAGTGCACGAGACATAAAACATGTGGGTCAGGAAGATCCCTTGGAGGAGAGCATGGCAACCCACTCCAGTATTCTTGCCTGGAGAACCCCATGGATAGAAGAGCCTTGCGGTCTAGAGTCCATAGTGTCACAAAGAGTCAGACACGACTAAAGTGACTTAGCATGCATGCATGCAGGAAGCAACAGTTAGAACTGGACATGGAACAACAGACTGGTTCCAAATAGGAAAAAGAGTACGTCAAGGCTGTATATTGTCACCCTGCTTACTTGACTTACATGCAGAGTACATCATGAGAAACGGTGGGCTGGAGGAAGCACAGGCTGGAATCAAGATTGCCAGGAGAAATATCAATACCCTCAGACATGCAGATGACACCACCCTTATGGCAGAAAGTGAAGAAGAACTAAACGCCTCTTGATGAAAGTGAAAGAGGAGAGTGAAAAAGTTGGCTTAAAGCTCAACATTCAGAAAACGAAGATCATGGCATCTGGTCCCATTACTTCATGGCAAATAGATGGGGAAACAGTAGAAACAGTGGCTGACTTTATTTTTCTGGGCTCCAATATCACCGCAGATGGTGATTGCAGCCATGAAATGAAAAGACACTTACTCCTTGGAAGGAAAGTTATGACCAACCTAGACAGCATATTCAAAACCAGAGACATTACTTTGCCAACAAAGATCTGTCTAGTCAAGGCTATGGTTTTTCCAGTGGTCATGTATGGATGTGAGAGTTGGACTATAAAGAAAGCTGAGCACCGAAGAATTGATGCTTTTGAACTGTGGTGTTGGAGAAGCCTCTTGAGAGTCCCTTGACCTGCAAGGAGATCCAACCAGTCCATCCTAAGGGAGATCAGTGCTGGGTGTTCATTGGAAGAAATGATGCTGAAGCTGAAACTCCAATACTTTGGCCACCTGATGCGAAGAGCTGATTCATCAGAAAATACCCTGATGCTGGGAAAGATTGAGGACAGGAGGAGAAGGGGACGACAGAAGATGAGATGGTTGGATGGCATCACTGACTCGATGGACATGGGTTTGGGTGGACTCCAGGAGTTGGTGATGGACAGGAAGGCCTGGTGTGCTGCGGTTCATGGGGTCACAAAGAGTCGGACGCGACTGAGCGACTGAACTGAACTGAGCTGATGCACACACATCTGCACATAATGACAGTTTAGCCTCCTCCCTTCCAGCTTGGAAAGTATTCACTTCTTTTTCTTATCTAATTGACTTCCAATACTATATTGACGAGAAGTGGTTAGGAGAGAGTATCCTTGTCTTGTTCAAGATTTTATCAGGAAGGCTTTCAGCTTTTCACTGTTGAGTATTATGTTGACATGAGTTTGTCATAAATAGCTTTTATTATGTTGAGATCTGTTCCCTCTATACCCACTTTGGTAAGATTTTTTACCGTGAATGGATGTTGAATTTCATCTAATGCTTTTTCTGCAGCTATTGAGATGATCGTGTGGTTTTGTCTTTTGTTGATACCTTGTGTTTTCTTTTGTTGTCTTTCATTTACTTTGAAAAAATAATTTGAACCTGGCATTGTTGTAGGCATTTAGAATATGGCAGTGAATAGTGTGTTGCTGTTCTAATCCAGGAGTATAAAACATAAATTTATATAAAATATAAATAAATCTGAGAGTATAGAACAAATACTTGCCAAGCACATCAGTACTGTATTTGATGGGTCTTTGTGTCATGAAGAATAGAGCTAGGTAAGGAAAATGGAGAGGGATTGATAATAGTGCTATTGGGTGTGTGACCCCAAACCATCAGAAGCCCTTGATGGAGACAAAGGTGATTCTAGCCCACGTGAAGTGCGTCCCTGGACCTACTGCCCCTTGCAGAACAGGTGCAGGTGTGAGCCAGTTGTCTTTGTAAGCCATGTCCTGTGGTGATGGGGGTGGACCTCTTAGAGCTTCCTTCCTGCACCTAGACTTGGGCCAGGCTCCTGAAGGGTAGGGTGAAGCTTGCCCAGCGAGAGGCAGGCTGAGTGGAGCTCCGTACAGTGGAAAGCACCCCAGCTCAGAGCTCCCTGAGCTGAGTCAGTCCAGCCCCCTCCTCCCTGGAGAGGTGAGCTGGGTGGGCACATCAATCAGCTGATGTCGTATCTGGCTCACAATGGCTGCTTTATCCATAGAATGCATCCTCCTCTGGGGCACTCACAGACAGAAAGTGTGCAAACACCCAAGCACGCCGGTGTGCAAGGGGCCGGGAGACTGGTCCTAAGAAGGTCGCTCCTTAGAGAGGCTCCTCTGCTCTCTGGGGTTTGGTGGCTTCACTGTGCAAGGTAGAAGTTAGATTCTAAGGTGGGCCTGTGTGCCCTTCTGGCTGTCATGTTCATGCTCATACATTTGCCAGCATTTTCCCGAGAACTCCTTTATGCTGGGCCCTGTGCCAAGACGAACAACCCTCAGCCCTGACCTTGAGATGCTCACAGTCCGATAGATGAAACATACAAGCAAAGCTGCTCTGCCACTGACCAGCCTTGTGACCTTGGGCAAGTTACTTAAACAGCCTTGGGGCTCAGTTTCCTCATCTGTAAAATGGGGAGAGTCAGAGTACCTTCCGGGGCTTTTGCAAGGGTTAGATGAGTTACAATATACAAAGCACTTAAAATAGCAGGCAAAACCACCTTCTCGGGGACAAGCAGCGTGACCTGGTGATGTCTGTGTCTCTTGCGCCCCGCCCAGTGCTTGGCCCCAGAGAAGTGTTTCCAAAAGAGAGGCAGAATGAACACACCTGGGAGGAATCTCTCCTGCGGGCCGGTTATCAGTTCCAGGAGCCACGTGAGAGTTGGATGAGCCCACGTGACCCTCAGACGGCTCCTGTGGGCTGCTGTAAAGCTCTCTCCAGCTCCTGTCCCCGTGAGCCTCCGCACTGTGTATTTGAGCCTTTGATATACGGGGAGATGTTTGTCAAGGGAGAGAAATGTTATTGGACATTTTTTGTGGTTGTAAAGATTACTTCTTGATGAAAACCCACACACAAAGAAAGACTTACAAGCCTCCCTTAAGGTAGGCAAATGAATGATGTGTGTTTACAGTGTCCCAGCCTGTGCTCAGGGCTGTCAGCTCTGCAGGGGGCGGGGCAGAGGAAGGGGACCAGAGGCCAGGGGCAGGTAGGGGGCGGTTCCTGCTAAAACTGCACCAGCCCCTTCTAAGCCATCTCTTCTCTCTTTGCTCCTCTCGGCTGGTCTAAGCTTTTCTCCTATAAAAGACCCAGCCTTTTCCTTGAGGTCTGCGCCCTCCCTGAGCTAGAGGGGAACTTGCTCTGTGTGCCTCTGACTGGAGCATCTGCCCTGGGCCCCAGCATCCTGGGAGCCCAGGTTCTTCCAAAGCAGAAGTCCTCTCTCCCCAGCCAGGTCCCGAGGCCCCGAGGGCAGGGGGCATGGCCGTTCCTCTAGGGCCTCCCTCCAGCTCCCGGGAGCGCAGTTAACTGCATGCGACAGGCGGCGGAGGGCAGAGGGGACTGTCCTCAGGCAGCCAAGCCTTTCCTCACTTCCTCACTGCCTTTCTCACAGCTGCCTCCCCTACTGACCTGGGAGCCCGGGGGCGGGAAGTTGTCTCATTCCACCTGACCCCACTCAGGGCCTGGGGCAGTTGTTGTTCTGTCTCTAAGCCCGACTCTTTGTGACCCCCTGGACTGCCGCACGCCAGGCTTCCCTGTCCTTCACTATCTCCCAGAGCTTGCTCAAACGCATGTCCATCGAGTCGGTGATGCCATCCAACCATCTCATCCTCTGTTGCCCCCTTCTGCCTTCAGTCTCTCCCAGCATCAGGGTCTTTTCCAGTGAGCCGGCTCTTCACATCAGGTGGCCAAAGTATTGGAGCTTCAGCTACAGCATCAGTCCTTCCAGTGAATATTCAGGGTTGATTTCTCTTCGGATTGACTGGTTTGATCTCAGTTGGTGTTGGTGGGGTGCAAGAAGGCCTGAATGAATGTGTGAATAATGAATCTCTTCTTCAGCCTCCTTGCTGACCCCTCGAAGCACTTCAGACCCCATCTCCTTTGCCCGGCAGCCCCCTTGGCCAGCCTCCCAGGGGAAAGGGACGGCCCCCTGCTGGCTGGCTTCTCTGCTCCCTCCTTTGGGTCCATTTCCTGCCTGGCTGGAGAGACCTTCCTGCAGCAGACACGTTGGTGCCATTGGCAGTGACGCCTGGGGCCATGCCAGAGGGCCAGGCAGCAGGCCCAGAGCATCCGGAGGCAGTCAGCGTGGCCAGAGTGGGACCTGGCACGGCTGGAGTCTGGTTGAGGACAGAGTTAGAAGCAGACAAGGCCTGGGTCAGGATGGGTGCCTGGGAGCTAAAATGTGGAATCAGATGCCAGGATTGACTTAGAGCTGTGCAACCTTGGATGGATGGTTTACCCTCTCTGTTCTGTGAGAGGTCTAATGGGGGGCAGTGAATGCTGGGCCACATTCCCCCATGTTTTCTCAAGCTGGGTCACTTCTCACTGCACAGTTTGCCATTCGAAAGTCCCCAGGGAGTCCATCTCTGCATCCATGCTCCATCCATCCCCATTCTTCCCACCCCCCTCCCTGCCTCCACTCCCCCACCCCCACCCCATCCCTGACTGGGGAAGCCACAAGCATTGCTAAACCATGGAAGTGACCCTCAGGAACTTTAAAATGTTTTTTACCTCCTAAGCAGCATGTGCTTCTATACAGATTAGCTTCCCTAGGGAGTGTCAGTGATATAAATAGTATAAATATTTGTCTCCTGGGCTGATAGAAGTATCAAGTTCTGATTTATTTGGCAAATTGTGCTGTCTGCCTCCAATCCATCCAAATCCTCTGGAAAAGAGTCCTCGGCATCTCTGTGAACAGTAGACTCTCTTCTTCGAAGGATCTCCAGGAGCAGGTCTTAGCACCAGCCCTTGAGGGCTCCCCAGGGCCCAGAGGAGCTGGGCAGGAAAGTGAGGAGGGTTGGAGCTGAAATCCTGGAGACAGGCTTCCTCGCTCAGCCCCCAGAGTAAAGCCTAGCTATCCTGCTGAGGGCACGTGCACATCCCACTTGGCCTGCCCAAAGCTTCTGGAAAAGGCAAAGGAGCAATCAGTCTCCCTGCTTTCACACATTTCACACCAGCATCTCCCGGAGCTGCTGGAAGCTGGTGGCCCTGCTCCCACCCATGCACATGATAGAAAGGACGTCAGAAGTGTGGCATCACTCAAAAGCTGAAACGATCGGGTCAGGAGGAAAGCCCAAGACAGGCACACTGCTTCCAGGGGTCTGCAGACCCCCCTGTCCTGGAGCAGCCCCACTGAGGCAGGCTGGCTGGCCACTGCATCCACGGGGCTGGAGGAGCATCGGTCGTGAGTGTCCACGAGGCCGCTGACACCAGCTCACCCACGGTCTCAGGGCCTGTGGGGACTCGGGAGGTCATGGCTGATGTGGCCCCAGCAGGGCCTCCAGGGAGGGCGAACACTGTGCTCATCCCCTGCATGTTAATCTTGAGTTATGCTGTACAGAAAGGCGTCCTTGGGCCGCACCAGAAGCCTTGAAGGAGATCCTCTCAACTGCCAGTAGTGTCCCCAGTGTGCCCGCAGACGCCGGGGGAGGGGCTGCCAGGGTGACAGTGGTGATCCTGACGATGATAACTGCACTGGTTTCCAGAGTGTCTGTGCTATGCCAGGGCCTGTGCCGAGCTCCTTACATGCGTTTTCCAGTGAATCCTCACAGCAGCCCGATTATTACCATCCCGATTTACTGACGAGGAAACAGGCTTAGAGAAGTAAGCCACGGATGACGCACATGGGAGGCAGCACGGGTTGTGAAAAACATAACACACGTTTTGCAGTTCAACAGATATAGATTAGAATCCAGAGTTTGCCACTCACCAGTTAAGGGATCTGGGAAGTCATTTCCTGGCTCTGGATTTCAGGGAGGTGGGAGAAAGTGGCTGGGCATGAACCAGTCCACCTCCCCGGGGGTTCAGCCCTGCACCCACACGTGTGAGTACCATCCCTGCAGGTTTACAGGAAGCTGCCTCCCTCCTGGGAAGGCCGGGGCTGGCAGGCATGGCTGCTCTGTGCAGTGGGCATCTGCTCTCCCCTGCCAGGCAGGGCAAGGAGTGGGAGTGTGTGCCACGGGAGCCTCTATAGAAATACCCTCTCCCAAGTGCCAGGCCTGAGCTCAATGTCAGATGCCATCTGACATCACCTTGTAGTTCTGCAAAGCTGGGCTCTCTTGATGGGAACAGAGGTCGGGTTGGGGGAGATCTGGAATTATGGTCACATCAGTGATTGCAGACACAGGGATTCCCCAGGGAGGCTGGCTGCGTGGCAGTTTTACATGGGGAGGTGGGAGGGAGGAAGCCTGGGGTGCCATGTCTGCAACAGGGCTTGCCTTTGCCTGCGGAGTCTGGTAGCAAGAGCTGGAATCATTCCACCTCTCATCGTCATCACAAACATATACACTCATTCATTCACTCCTTCCCTCATTCATTTATCTAAGGAGTCAGCATAGTGGTTACCAGCAAGGGATTCTGAGTCCAACAGACTTGATTTTGAACTTCTGTCTCTTGATGAACTTCTAGCGCGATATTGGGAAAGTCACTTAAGTTCTCCAAACCTCAGCTTTCTTATTTGTAAAATAGAAATGATAGAGGGTTACCATGAGGATCAGATGACATAGTGTCGTAAATCTTTAGCACAGCACCAAGCACCAGAAAATAATTCCAAAATGTCTAGTGACAGATCTAATAGAAATACAATGTAAACCTCAGAAAGGGCCATATAAGTAATTTCAAATTTCTAACAGGAAAAAGAAACAGGTGAATTAAATCTAATCATGTATTTTATTTAAGCTAACACAATCCAAATATTACTCTTTAAGTAATCATTGTAAAAAATATTAATGGTATATTTCACATGGATGTATTTTCATATTCCTTTCATACCGAGTCTTTAAGATGGGGCATGTATTTTATATTTATAACACATCTCAACTTGGATCAGTCACCTCTAAATGGGCACATTCCCCAAGGTTTGGTCCTTGTTCTGTTCTTTCTTTTCCAGTTCTTTCTCATATGATCTCACTGATCCCCACAGTTTCATTTATCACCTCTAAGTGAACGATGATGGGAGAGCCTTACAGAGCCTTCTCCAGGGAATAGACAGGATGTGCACAGAACTCTCCAAGAGGGGCATGCAACCAACAAGAGCGAGGGTTAGCAGAGGCCTAAGAATGTAGCCTCCAGAAGGTAAAGTCCCAACAGAAAATGAATGCAATAGTTATCATCACAATAATCAGTGATAATAAGTAGAGATTATCACAAGTATTATGTTGCCACAGCAGCCTAAAAGAACACACACTTATTATCTCACAGTTAATAATACTAACACGATTATATGGGTCAGGAGGCTGGGCATGGGTTAACGGAATCCTCTGCTCAGGGTCTTACAGGATGCAGTCAAGTCTTAGCTGGGCTGCATTCTTATCTGGAGGCTTGACTGAGGAGGAATCCCCTTCCAAGGTTGGAATCCCCTCATTCAGGTTGCTGGAAGACTTTGTGCCCTTGTAGCTCTATTACTGAGGAGTCCCAGCTTTCTGTCAGATTGCTGGGTACCGCACTGTGTTCCAGAGGAAGCCCTCGGTCCTAGTTCCTAGAGGTCACTTTAATTCCTTGTCACATGGGCTTCTCCAGCAAGGCATTTTAGTTCATGAAACTGCAAGGGGAGTCTCTATATCCAGTCTTCTAATATGACATAGTCATGAGAGTGACATCCTGTCGCCTTTTCCATGTTCTATTGTTAGAAACAAACCATAGGCTTGACCTACACTTCAGGGCATGGTATTACACAAAGGTCGGAACATCAGAAGGTGGGGAATTTGAGGGGAATTTGGGGTCCATCTGCCACCTGGGATTTGTAAAACGCTGTAGAGATGAGTAACAAGAGTTCAGGTGGCTTAAGACATTCCTCTTCCCATTTAAGTTTTAAGTCAAAGAAATAAATATTGCAAAGATCACTTGCCAAAACAGGAGTCAGAGAGCCAGCTTTATTAACTTCTTATTTGACAAGCTCCCCAAAGTGGGGGACTTGGGTAGGGCTAGACTGGGGAATAAGACGGAACTGCCCATCTTCCTCGCAAAGAAAAGATTGGCAGTCACAAGGGGCAAGGTTGACCAGATTTATCCACCCAGTCACACATGGAAAGGGTGGATGAGGACAGAATGGTGCTTTCTTCTAGAAGGCAGATTAAATCAGAGCAAAACACGAGAGTCAGCCCTTTTGCTCTTGAAAATATGGCCTGATAAATATTGGGCTGTAAGTAATCAGTTGTGCTCCTCTTTTCTTGAAGAGGAAGAAATGAGAGAGCAGGGAAAGAAGCCAGATATGTCCCCCCCTCTTTAGAAAAGAGATAAGGACCTGCCCTCAATAAACGTAAAAGGAATTGACAATTATGCTGAAGCAGGAAGTGCCATGCCCACTGCTACATAATAATAGGAAATAACCTCTCACATGTGCAGTGGAGTTTGTAGTCTCCTGAACACTCATGGCCACTGGCTCACTGGATCTTGATAACAACAGTCAAGGCAGGAACTAGCGTGCCCATTTTGGAAATGAGAAAGCTGAAGGGCTGAGCAGTCACGTGACTCTGCTGATTGGTGCATGACGGGCCCTTGAAGCCAGGTTTTCCACTTCTCCGTCTAGTCCCCCACGCTGGCCACAGGATGAAGAGCAGTGCAGAGCAGCTCAGCCTTCCTCTCATTTATATCTGCGGCTATTCCTGAAGTCCACCTAAGAGAAAGTTGAGCAGGCTGTTAATATCATAGCTGGAGAGCATCTAGGTGCTGGGCCAGCATGAGTGGACTCAGTATATGTCCCATAACATTTACCTTGCGTGTGACAATTGGTCAGGAGGTGGAACGATAGCAGGTGTGCACCGGTCCCAGGCTTTAGCATCCAGGGAGGCTCCCACGGAGTGGTCTCATGGTTTCTGACTTCCTTGCAGAACCCTGTCCAAGGAACACTTGGTGTCCCCTGAGTTTCTGTCATCCTAGAGAATGGAGTCCTTCAAATCAGCCCTCTTCCCTCTGTCTCAAGAGTGTTCTGCTCCAAGGCTCTTTTTCACAGCTCAGAGGTCTGGAAACATAATAGGAACGAAGCAGAGTACGACCTAGGATTTTCTGAGACACCCACTGCATAAGGCATTTGATCAGGTTACTCTAAGCCAGTTGGCCCCAGTCTCCCTGGGCAGGCCCTTTGGGATGTTTCTTCCCAACATGGAAGCCTTCACTCCAGGGCTAGCACCTGTGTGTGTGTTGTGTGTGTGGTGGGAGCAGGGGAGGGGTGGTCACAAGAGGCTCATGCTTTTTCCTTGTGATACCTCTGGAACACCTATTGAGTGGCTTTTATGTACCTTTGGCTAGGATCTGACCTGAGAAGTGGTGAGGGGAGGAAGTGGCATCACACAGAAAGAGAAAGAAGTCTGTAGAGATACCTGTGTGATGTAAGGGGAAAAGGGGTGTGCACACTTGAACCTGAGGTCCTCTGTGAGTGCGGATGTGCTCAGTCATTAAGCAAGAATATATATAGCTGGGTATGTTCAAGGGTTTCTCAGGTGGCTCCGTGTAAAGAATCCACCTGCTACTGCAGGAGATGCAGATTCCATCCCCGGGATGGGAGGATTTCCTGGGAAAGGAAATGGCAACCCACTCCAGTATTCTTGCCTGAAAAATCCTGTGGACAGAGGAACCTGATGGGCTACAGTACATAGAGTCACAAGGGGCTGGACATGACTGAATGACTGAATGACTACACACCCACACACCGCCCAGGTACGCTCCCACTAGGGTGGGTGATACGCTCCCACTAGGGTGGGCAAGCACCCCCCTGTTGGTAGATCCTTGAAATTCGGGTAGGGTATATTCTGAGAACTTGACATTCCCAAGTCCTCCAATAGCTTGGGACACTTCCTCCGGTAAATTAGTAGAGTTTGTACTTCTAACAAAAGTATTTTGATGTCCTCTTCATATCTTTGATGATTCCATAACTAAAGACCAGAGCCATTTATAAAATATTAAAATTAATTCTCCACTAAAATAAACTTCCCTTTCCATTGCCTCATATCATTCCTCGACCAGCATTCATGTGGAGCTTCAGCAAAGCTTCTGAGCAGAAATGGCATCATGATGGATGACAGTGCCACACCCCTATTAACTTCTGCAGCAAAGGGAAAAACTCTGTAGAACACTGAAGACTTTCCTGTGCTCACAGGTCAGCCGACTGCCACAGAACTGCCTCTACCACCCAGCGCTTTTATGGAAATGTTGATGGGGCTCCCAGCTGTATTCCAAGAGCATTTTCATGGAGAATTGTAGGTTCCCTGGGCAAATTCTTACAACACTCAACTGCCTTTTGAGCTGTCACCAAAGTATTCATTCCTACTCAATGAGCAATTTTTGCCCTGGCTGAAGCGCTTGCTGAAATGATTTCATAAATCATCTTTTCCTTGTTTTCAAACACTCACGAATCAAAGCTACCATCAAATTCAACATCCATTCCTTAATTCACCCACGGCTTCTATTTTCTAGCTAAAACCCATTACTTCCTTAGACTCCTCACTTACTTTTTACTTCCATTACCACCCCGGGCAGTTGGCTCTATTTTGGGAAATGCTTTTTCACAATAAAATAAAGATTTTCATCACTTCAAAGGAATCGCTGCATAAACCCAAGAAGAGAACCCCAGAGAGCCAGAGATGTCCAGTGGTCACCTAGATTTGCTCACTAGCTGAGTGTCTCCCTTCCATGCAATTCACATCGAAGCCTCGGCATCATTAGGAATGATGGCCCAAATCAAAGTTCACTTTATGGAGACTGAGTCTTCGAGGATTTGCAGCCATAAGGACAGTCAGCTCCCATGACTGTGGTTGAGATGTGCAGGTGGGACCAAGGTTGGCCTGGAGTTGAGATCTAGAAGGTTTCATGGCTAGTGGACTGGCTGGAGCCTGGGGTCAAGAAGAGAGATCCAAGGTGTAACTTCATGAACCAGGGAATCCCTGGGAGTTCAGAATCTCTCATAGGTTTCCTACCCTATAAAATCCAGATCTTGAATAATTTTTTCCTAGGAGTCATCCCTGACCTCTACACAGCAGGAAAGCTGCCTCCCATAAGTTCATTCCACTCCCATCATGCCTCTGCCATTGGGCTTGTAGCTCAGTGCTAGGCTTACCTACTGACTTCTCTCTGCATCTGCCATGAGACTGTGAACTCCTGAAGGTCAAGACTGTCTTCTCGTCCTCCTCAGCCTGACCTTCATCCTGCTGTTCCATGGCTCGTGGAGAGGACGTGCCATTTTTTAGCCCCCTACATTTAGGACCACCCTCGGGGGTATAAGGCCTCTGCAGTCATGTAGGGCACCAGGGCCCCATGCCTGGTTTCATGCCCTCTTGCAATTCTTAACCACGTTTTGAAAAAAGGGCTCTGTATTTTGCACTGGGCTTTGCAAATTATACAGCTGTTTCTGCATGCGTAATACACTGATGACCAGGAAGTGATTTTGGAGGCTTAGTCTAGGCCTAGACATTAGATGAGAATCCCTCAGGTCGAGGGACCACAGTTATCCAGAACTTTCTGACAGCACCCAGCACTGGCCTGGGCGCAGGGGCATCGGTACCGTGGTCTTTACCCCCTGGCTTTGGCTGGGGCAAGTTGAAAATGAGGAGAGCGTTCCCTGCACCCAAGGAGACTCTATAATGGGAACCCTGGACCTGCTCCTAAGGATTGTTCATGGCACCAAGCAAGGAAGGCATTTCTTTTTGTGTGGGGGGAGGGGGAGGGGGATAAATGTATTTATTTATTGGGTTGCACCATGTCTTGTCGGGGCACGCAGCATCCTCGCTCTCCACTGTGGCATAGGAGATCGTCAGTTGTGGCATGTGGGATCCAGGGATCGAACTTGGGCCCCTGCATTAGGAGCTTGGAGTCTTAGCCACCGGGCCACCAGGGAGGTCCTGGAAGGCATTTGTCCTCTGGCATCATTTCAAAGCCAGATGGTGGAAAGCCAGGGACGACAGGCTCTGATGAGGCCTCAAAAATCAGTTGGGACACCTCACCATAAGTCAGAGCTCCTTATCAGGCTTTATCCCAAGAGGGCTCATGGGGGAAGTGGGGAGCGGGGCGCCTCAGCTCCAGGGTCAAGGGAAGAGGATAAGTGGGGAGAAGCATTCTGCCTCCATCCTGGGCCACTTTGATTCAAGTTCATGAGATTGACCAAGGGGATGCTCCCTGAATAGGGGTGAGCAAGGGGGCAGAGACAGCAGGTGTCCAGACCAAGCTGCCCTTCCCTTCTGCCTCTTGGAGGTTAAAGAATAATAGTGTCCTGAACTCTTTCCATGTGACATTTGTCACAGTGCTGAATGCTTATGTGGAAAGTACCAGTTCTGATTCGGCCCTCCGCAATCCTTTGAGGGAGGTGTTGGGAGTGTCATTGTTTTCTCAATGAGAAGACGGATCCCAGAGAGATCTGATGACCTGCACACAATCACTCAGCTAGTTGGGGGCTGAACAAGGATGTAAACCAGACTTATCTGGTGCTGCAATTCAATGGCCCTCCCCCAGGGGCCAGGAAGCCCCTGCTGTGTCTCAGTGGCCTTGGGTCCAGAGGAGGACCTTTCATAGGAGGGGAATGGGTTGTGCATCAGTCTTCCTGGGCAGGACCCAGGGAGGGAGGAGATTTGGTTCCCCAGTCTCAGAAACAGAAAAGCAGAAGTCTCGGTGGGATTGGGAGCAGTGAGACCCACAGTTACCTCAGAGGGCCTCGGGAGCCTGGAACGTGAGCACCTGGAGGATTCTAGAAACTTTGCCATTGCCTCACTCCAGCTGCTTAATTGTCCATCCCGCAGACATTTCCAGAGAGCCCCACACATGCTGGGCAAGTTTTACTCAGCACCAGAAGTGCAGAGATTAAAAGATAATTGTAAATATTTGGAAGGTGCTGACCACACCCCAGGGCCTACTGTAAATACATTTTATGTACATCCTCACAGTAACTCTCTGAGTAAGTGCTGTTATTCATCATCCTTATTTTATAAATGAACACATTGGGGCACAGAGGGGGTGAGTGTCAGGAGGAGTAAGTGGCAGAGCTGGGATTTGAACTCACAGGGATCTTACCCCAGAGCCTTTTCTCAATCCCCACATGGCAGCACTTCGGTCTCAAAGAGCATTTGATCTGCTTAGAGCCCCAGTTGTACATTAGCAGTACCTAGGGAATTTGGGGGCTTCCCCAGGGCTTCAGTGGGAGAGAATCCACCTGCAATGCAGGAGGTGCAGCAAGAGCCACCATTCAACCCCTGGGTCGGGAAGCTCCCCTCGAGAAGCAAATGGCAACCCACTCCAGTATTCTTGCCTGGGGAATCCCACGGACAGAGGAGCCCGATGGGCTACAGTCCATGGGATCGCAAAGAGTCAGAAACAACTTAGGGACAAAACAGAAGCAGCAGTAGCAGGGAGTTTTAAAAAACCTCATGCACTCTAAGACTCTCCTACACTGTGGATGAGGACACAAAAATGGTTTAATCACTATGGGAAGAAGTTGGGAAATTTCCTTTTTATTTTCTTATTGGAGTACAATTGCTTTACAGTGTTGTTACTTCTGCTGTACATATATGCAATGGAATATTACTCGGCCATAAAAAGAATGAAAGTGCATCATTCATAGTGATGTGGATAGGCCTAGAGTCTGTCATACAGAGTGAAGTCAGAAAGAGAAAAACAAATATCGTTTATTAACATATATATGTAACCTAGAAAAGGGGTACTGAGAAGCTATTTGCAGGGCAATTTCTTAAAAGGTTGAGCATACATCTACCCTTGGACTCAGCCATTTGACTCCCAGATGTTACCCCCTCAAAAAAATAAAGCTTATATTTACACATAGACTTGTAGTCAAATGTTTAGCAGCCTTACTTGTAAGAACTGAAAACTGGAAATAATACAAATGTCCATCAACATGCCTGTTGGATACAATGACTAAACAACCTTTGGTATATCCATTCCATGGGACACTACTCAGGAGTAAGTAGTGAACTACCGAGAGACACAGGCTTCCCTAGGGGCTTAAGCGGTCAAGAATCTGCCTGCAGTGTGGAAGATGGAGGAGACGCGGGTTCAACCTGGGTTGGGAAGGTCTCCTGGAGTAGGAAATGGCAGCCCGCTCCAGTATTCTTGCTGTGATAATCCCATGCACAGAGGAGCCTGGTGGGCTACAGTCCATGAGGTCGCAAAGAGTCAGACATGACTGAGCATGCATGCATCCGATAGAGAATCCAAGACAGAGAGACACAGCTTGTATGTATTGCAGATGAATTGTCCTGAGTGAAAGAAGCTGAGAAAAAAGAATGCAGTTTAGAAAGTGAAAAATCTGAGAGAGGGATGATGGTGAGGGTTGCACACAAATGTGAGTGTGCTTGGTGCCACTGAACTGTACCATTAAATATAGTTCAAAGAGTACATTTTATGTTATGTGACTTTTGTCACAGTTAAAAAAGGTTTTTTTTAAGCAGCGTTTACCGTATGATTCCCTTTATATGGGATCATTAAATTCATTACATTAAATTCTAGAAATTATAAGTCAATTTAGAGGGAGGGAAAGCAGATTCATGGTTGCCTGAAGGGAGGGGTGGATAGAGAACGGTGGGGAGTTAGGGAGTTCCAGGGAAACTGTCACAGGTTGTTGATATCTTCCTTATCCCAGCTGTGATGATTTAGCAGGTTACAGGTCTTAACCTGTAAGACAGGTTAAGATTGATCTAAGTGTGTGCTTCAAATATATGCCATTTATCGTGTGTCCATCATACCTCAGCAAAGCTGTAAAAAAGAACACAAAAACACACATGCTCAGACCTGATCTCAGAGCAAGTCAGTCAGGCTCTGGCAGTAGAACCCAGACATGGGTGTTTTTAAAGTTCCCCAAAGACTCCAGTGGGCTGCCAAGCTACAGACGCACCCATGCAATGGGTGCGGTCAGGGAAAATGTCTTAGCCAGGTGACAGCTGATCATGAATGAGGCAATGGCCCTTAGAAGCCTGAACAGGAGTTTTCAAGGGTAGGGTGGGTGGAGGAGGCCTGGTCCAGACAGAACGTGCAGCCCCAGGGTCAAAGGCACAGAGGATGGAGAGAACAGCCTTTGAGCAGGAACACCCATCCAGGTGGCTCATTGCCTACAACTTGGGTGTGTAAAGCAAAGAATGCAAGGAAGGCCGCAGAGGCTGGGCACAGGCCCTGCAGAGGAGTTTGCCCTTTATCTTGAAGGTCTCCTTGATGGACGAGGGGAGAAGTGCATCCCAGACTTTGCTCTCTGTCTCCTGGGAAAGCTCGGGTGCAGCATGGATTATTGGGTGAGGGGTTCAATAAAGGACTTCAAGGAAGAGAGCGATATGGTCAGGGGTGCATTTGAGAGATCACTCTGGGAGCCATGGTGAGGAAGGCTGGAGGGTGGGAGCCCTCACCGTGTGATGGCAGGGTCTGGGCACGTGGTACCTGCCCTTTCTTCCTTCCATCACTTATTCATTCATTCAGCAGACACTGATCACCAACTATGTGCCAGGCACTGTTCTAAGGACAGGAATGAACAAACCGGAAACCTCTGCCCCAAAGGAGCTCACATTCTAGAGAATATAAATGCCGAATTTAAATGACTACAGGATGTCTTAGTTGGGAAGAGGTCAGATGAGGGGTGGGGCTTGCGATTTTGAACAGGATGGTCAGGAAAGATCTCACTGAGAAGTTGACCTTTGAAGAAACAGCTGATGGAGATGAGGGAGTGAACCGTCTCATCTTTGGGAGGAAGATGGTTCCAGGCTCAGGGAACTGCAAGTGCAAAGGCCCTGAGGCTGGGGAGTGGGGGGAGGGGTAGAGGAGGGAGAGTTTGTCTGGGACGTTTGCAAGGACTCTGGCATTTACTCTGAGAGGGGAAGCTGTTGGAGTATTCAAGCAGAGGAGTAGCGATAAATGTATTCCTGCAGGGTTGTTTGGAAATCAGCTGAAAAAAGCCTCAAGTCCCCTATGAGAACCAAGCTGACCTAATATTCCTTGCTTGCAGGTAGCTGGTTCCCACTGAACAGTTGCATTTACAGAGACCTGCTTTTACCAATTGAAATCTTTATGTCCCTGCCGATTCCCCTGAACGAGAAAACCAGCCCCTCAAATAGCAACGCTGCCCACTTACAGCACCCACTCTTTCCCCGGGACTGCTTCCAGGTGATTCCGCTTACTCTCATTAAAAGTGGATGAAGCCGGCAAAGAGGGGAGGAAAGATGCAAAGAAGATGGGAATGGTGAACATGAGGCTCCTAGGCACTGTGATCAGAGCTCCTAACAAAGGAGCCTGCACGTTCCCTCTCTAGCCCAGCCCGCCTGCATTTGCTGAAAGTTTTCCATCTCAGCCTGAACAGCTACGTACCATTTACCGAGCACTTACTAGGTACCAGGATCGGCGATAAGTGCATTATATGAACTCTCATTTAATTCTCTCAACACCTCTGAGTCTTAATAACTCCTCTTTCACATATGAGGCACCTGAGGATGAGAGAGGTACAGTGGATTTCTCAGAGTCACACAGCTCAACTGGAGCCTCGACTCCAGAACCCTGCCTGGGGTTGACATTGCCCCAGGGACGTTGCCACCCTTTCCCAACTGCCACTGAAACATTGGCAGCCACTGTTTTCCAAACAGGAGAGGGCATGCCAGGCCAGGAGACCCCATTCTCAGTGAGCACAGCTGTCCATGGCATAACAGGACATGGGTGGCAAGCTGTGGGGAAGGAGTGAGTTTGGGGTCCAGGCTAAGCTTGAACTGGGGAAAGGGACCACAGTGCTGATCGTAATGAATGAAGGTGCCCAACGGCATCACTGCAGAGCCCCAAAGCCTCCGTGTTCCATCTGCAGGGTCTGATACAGTGGGTGAGATCAGGCAGAGGGGTGCCTCAAGCCAGGGAGTTCTGGATACTGTCCTTTGAAAGTAGGGCTTCAGCTGGCCAGAGAGGGGTTGGCAGACAGTGATGCTCTCTGTCACGTTGGTAGACTGGATTTATTTCAAGGTCCAGTGCTCACTGAGAATGGGAGAGAAGGACAGGAGATGGAGGTAGAAACCCTGACCCAGGGCTGTCTGGGCTAGCACAGAGATCAGAGAAAGGATGGGCGATACGGCCCCCTCCAGACCCTATTCCCAGTGGGTACGCACCCTGGAGTGCTGCCTCGCAATACCTAAACAATCCCGGTGGATTCTTTACTATCTGAGCCATCAGGAAAGCCCTGTACTAATTTCAGAGTCATCTTCAAGTCAGATTTATTCCCAATGAGAGGGTGATTTCTAAACACCTATGCAGAGATTCTGCAAAACACCAGAAAAGGACTGCAAAACTCTCATCCTCCAGAGAGTGTTAGCTGGGAGAGGAAGTGTCTGATTCTTGAGCTCACAACAGTGGGCAGATGAGTTTCCATTTCCATGGGAAGTGATTGTGGCCCCCAGTCACCCCCAGCACTGGGGGCAGGCTTATGCTCCAGTCCCCTTTCCTCTTCCTCTAATTATTTGCTTATACATCCGTCTCCCCCATGAGGCCATGAGCCCCTGGAAGGCAGGGTCTGAGTCTGAACCATGGTCCTATCTTCGATGCCTGGCACGGGCTTCTCCGTAGAGTTATGAAATGAATTAATGAATAATTAGGAAGAAGCAGCTGCCGGAGAGTACCAAGGTTCCGAGCCAGTGGCCTGATAATGTCTCTGTGAGTGCAACAGGCTCCCGCGGATTCTGTGTGTTGAATAATTGAGCAAGGGAGGCCAGAGGCAGAGCTGATGTGAGATTTCTCAGACCTAACAAATAAAAGACAGTTTCAGTACAGAAGGGATGGGGGTGAGGTCAAGACTCTCCCTGGGGGGTTCTTCAGGAGGAAAGGGGAGGGGGAGGGGTTTCAGATGGAGGAACAGGGCAGGGTAGCCTGGCACTGGGAGCACCAGGGACCACAGAAGGGTGCAGGGGCAGGGCAGGTGGACCCTGAGGCCCAGAGGGCTGCCATCTTACGGCGACCAGTGATTGGAGGGGGGCCGGAAGTCCTATTAGAAGATAAGCCTTCATTCATTCATTCGACATGCATGCTCGGCGCTAGGACCTAGCAGTGAGAAGACAGTGGTCTCCCTTATGGAGGTGGATTTCCAGTGTGGATGCAGGTCAACAGATAAATAATCGAATTTCAGATTGGGATAAGCGGCACACAGAAACAGGGTCAGGGAAAGAGCGTGGCGAGTTGAATTACTGTGAACAGGCCAGTCTGAAAGGGCTTCTGCCAGGAGCTGGCCCTTGGGCAGACACCTGAAGGATGCCAACGCGTCTGCTTTGGTGGCTCCGAGTTGTACACGTTTGAGGAAATGCCAGAAGACTTGAACGGCCCAGGTCAGGGGCTCGGTGGGAAGAGAGGAGGCACGGGACCCATTGGACGGCTGTGTCCTGACCCCGCTTTCCCGGGACAGGGGACTTGCCGTACTAAACCTGGGCCCAGGCAAACTGGGACCAAACTGGTCACCTCGAGGTGGGCAGAACAGAGAGGAGGATGGGACCGGAACACGTGGGGCCACCTCTGAAGCTGTACTGAGCTGTTTGGCTTTATTCTATATTTGATGGGAACGGAAGAGAGCAACTCCCTTTTGACGTGCCAAGTGTCTCCGAGCGCCTCCTCTGCGGCTGGAGCTGCGCTGGCCGCGAGCAGGAGTGGCAGGCACGCAGTCTGCCTTCGTGGATTTTGAGCTCCTGTGGTCTCTTACACCGGGAATGAAGCCACTGTCACCGCGTGTTTTCTCTTCGGCATTTCCAGCCAGGCTTGAGGTAAACAAAGGAAAAGGCTCTGCTGTAGCCAGCAGAATAGGCATCCTCCTTTCCCATCCGGATCACCGGGACACCGTTTCCAGACATTTCGTCACGACAGGGAAGGAATGCTTGCTATCTGATCTCACGCTGCAGCCCAGATCACCTGAGAAATCGCACCCTGTTTCCCTTTGAACACCTGAGTTGGAAGGTCACAGGGCAGCCAGGAGACGGAGACAGGGGGACACCCAGGGCAGCCTGGTGAGAGCCATGGTGGCAGTGTGGGCAGGGCACTGTCACACCAGCAACGGGGAAGGTCTCTGAAGCATTCACTGTGCATCCTTCTCGCTGCCACGCCACGCACCGCCACACACATGGCTGCTTAGAACGCGGCCAGCTCCCTGGGTCAGAAGGTCGGGCACGGCTCCACTGGGTTCCCTACTCAGGGTCTCACAAAGGTGTCAGCTGAGTCTGGTGTCTTCTCAGAGGCTCGGGGTCCTCTCGCAAGCCCACATGACTGAGGGAAGCGTTCACTTCCCTGCAGCCCAGAGCCACAGCTGCTTGCATCTTCAAGATCAACAGGAGAATCTCTGTGGCCTTCAGTCTCGGACCACCAAACCCTCAGGCTCCCCTGATCTGGTCAGGCCCACCCAGAAGAATTTCCTGTTTGCCTAACTCAAAGACAACTGAGTTGGACTTTAATTACATCTGCCAAACATATATCTATTCCTCTACTTTTCCTCTCCAGATACCTAATCACGGATGTGACCCCCACCATAGTCAGGGTCCTACCCACACCAAGGGGAGGGCATTATGAGGGTGGGGCTCTTAGAATTCTGCTTCCCACACTAGCCACCTGAGAAGTTTACACACATCAGCTCACTTAATTCTCCAAGCAATCCTATGAGATGGATACTGCTATTGTCCCCAGTTTACAAGTAAACAAACTGAGGCCAAGAGAGGGTAAGAAGTCTGAGGTCCACAACTAGGAGGAGCCGGTGCTTCAGCAAAGCACAGTCTCCCGGAGCCAGGGGCCTGTGGCAGTCAGGGAAGGAGGGGAAGGGAACCCGCCAAACTTCCCGTTGCTGTTTCATAAAGCATTGCCATGGAAACCCTGCATGAAGCATCACTTAAAGAGCTATTTGATTTTTTTTTCAGGGTGGCATCTGCAAGCACATAGGCAGCAGCACCCACACCCACCCACCCACACACACACACACACACACACACACACACGCACACCCCGAGGTTGAGTTCATGGGTCAAGCTCCAGGTACATGGGAGGAGTTCCGGAAGGTCAGTTGATAAGGGAAGACGTTCACTGGCACAGTCGGGGCTGGTCAGTGCCTCTGCTGCAGGAAACTCAGATCCAGGGGTCTATTGGGGTTCTGTTAGCTTTCACTGACTACGGGCCCAGAGGGAACTGGCTCCCAGTTGCTCCCTTCTCTGCTTCTACCAGACCTCATTCCTGGCTCTACCCAGGCCACGCCCTTCCTGGGCCTTCTCATAGCAGCTGTCTTGCTGCCATAGATCAACCAGAGGGAAAGTGAGGCCAGTGTAGCATTCATAGAATTCAGGCCCAAAGGACTCGGGAAGGTTCTAAACGTGCTGCTCACTAAGCCCCTGGGATGAGTTCAGCTCCCATCGAGATGCAGAAAGCCCTGGAAACTAACTTGTCTCTTCCCAAATCTTGAAGCAAGGGCTGTCCCCGTAGATCTAGGAGACTGGAGGTCCAGGGTAGTAACTATGTTGACAGTGATATTCATAATGACTGCCATCTAGTGTGACTTCTCACCGGGCCCTACGCAAAGTGGGTCTTTGTATCCATTGTGTCTAATTGTTCATTTGTCAATTCATTCAACAAATACTTATTGTGTGATGACTGTTCCAGGCTCTGGGTCTACATGTGTGAAGTGATTAGACATGGAGCTTATATTCTAGTCTGGGGAGACAGACAGTAAACGAAAGGGGAGAAATGACTCATTGTGGTAAGTGCCTCACAAAGAATTAAAATGGAACAGTTTTGGAAATTCCCTGGTCGTCCAGTGGTTAGGACTTGGCACTTCCACTGCGGGGGGCAGGGGTTTGATCCCTGGTTGGGGAACTAAATGTCTGCACGCTGTGCAGTGCAGCCTCAAATGAAATGAGATGAAAGGTTAAAAAATAAGTAAATAAATTAGAACAGTTGGAGGGAGGACCTGGGGGCTTCTTTCATTTGTGTGGTGAGTGGGGGCCTCTCTGAGGAGGTGGAAGTTAAGCAGACGTCAGAATACAAGGCTGTGCCAGGGAAAAGATACAGCTGATGCCAAGGCCCTAGGGCAGGAGGAGCTGGCTTGGTGAGCCTGAGGAACAGAAGGAAAGGCCAGCATGTCTGGAGGACAGCAAGTAAGGCAGAGAGGGCAGGAGTGGACGTTGACCAAGGAGACTGTAGGTTGGGTGAGGAGCATGGCTTTTACGTACCTCTTCACTAAGGCAGGCACATGCTCTAACTTGTGTTTTAAGAGATCCTTCTGGCTGCTCCATGAAGAATGGCTGGGCGGGGACAAGAGTGGAGTCAGGGGTCAGATTAGCAGACGTCTGTGGGGACCGGGGGAAGGATGCTGGTGGCCTGGGCCATGGAGGCAGCCCCACAGCTGGAGGGAAGGGCATGCATTCAGGTGTCATTAGCAGGGATGGCTGATAATTGGGATATGGAGGTGGAGAAGAGGATTCTGGAATATTCCTAGGAATTTGGACTGAGCAGCAGGGTAGATTCCATCCTTGTAAGAACTCTAAGGTGGCCTGTTAGCTGCATTTCATAAGTTACAAAAGCAGGCCCACGGTCACCTGACATCAGCCACAATGTGGATGGCCCATGAAGACTTTATGCTAAGTGATAACAAGTAGTCATGTCATAGAAGGAGAGAGTGGCGGTTGCCAGGGGTGGGTAGTGCAGAGGATAAGGCGAGTGTTTAACGGTTATGGAGTCTTCATTTCACACGATGAAGAATGTGGTGGATGGATGCTGCTGAGGATAGTCCAACAACGTGGACATGCTGAACACTGCTGAACTGTGCCTTAGTAGGGGTAAAGACAGTGAATTTTATGCTATGCATGTTTTTTCACAATTTGTAAAAAAAAAAAAAAAAAAGGAAAGCAGGCCAGGGATCACACTGTTAAAAAGAGGTCAAACCAGGTTTTGAACTGGGCCCAGCAAACTCCACCTCTGGTGCATTGAACTGCCTCCAGGAACACAGGGCCCCAGCCCGTGTGCAAGCTCACCCGCCTCCCCAGCACCCAGGTGATAGTGGCCACACCTTGTGTGGGCACCAGGGGAGGACGGGAGCCCTGTGTGGGGATGGCTTGGTGCCTCTTGTGGACATTTGAGTGGAGAGGGCAACAGCAGAAAGCAGACTTCATTTTGTCTAATAGTGCGCTTGTGTTTGCGTGTCTTTTTTTTTTTTTCCAACGCAGCCCTTTAGGAATGATGCTATTCCAGGTGGCCGTGAGGGTGATGATGACAGAGACAATGCGATGAAGCGTCAGTTCCCACGCATGAACGCGTGTGTGCCATGCCCAGCCCATGACCTAATGCGCGCTCTAGCGTTATCCCCATTCCACAGATGGGAAGACTGGGGACAAACGACATTCAGAGACTCACCCAAAGCCGCCTACCAGACGGCAGGAGTGAACTGTAAAGCATGGCCTGTCTGTCTCCAGATGCTGTGCTAGTAATAGCCCAGGTTGAATGAGGAGACTAATTACGAAGGTTATATCCATGCTGCCTCTCAGAGTGCTATTTTTTGGGGCCAACTTGAAGAGACACAGAGTAATTATTTCCTGTAACGAGCATCTTCTGCCCAGACTCCAGGATCCTCCACACTCACCCTCCCACGTGGAAGCCAACAACCGCCTTTGCTTGGCAACAAGTCACAACAGGGATGGGCGCACTCCCGCCCTGCCCTGCTCAGGCAGTACCTCACGGGAGAAACAAGATAAAACAAAATCATGCTGAGCTCCTAATTCGCATTCCATCTCCGGCAGCTCCTTGATGATAAATAGTTCTAGAATTGGAAATGAGGCAGGAGGGAGGCGCATGGTGATCTGAGCAGAGCGGCTCAGCAGACCGCTTCCACTTGGGATCACCCTCTCTTCTTCTTGGAGCAGCCAGGGAGTTGGTGTCCCTGGCGGGTGAGCAGGCATCTTTGCCTCCTCCTCTAAAAAAATCACTTTTTTAAACTATGTTAACATAGACATAGCAAAGCGCTCCATTTTCAAGGGTGCATAGCAGGAGCATCAAGTGTATTCCCATTGTTCTCCAAGCATCACTGTGTTCCATATCCAGAATTTATTCCTCTCCCCAACTGAAACTATATCCATAAAATCCTAATCCCCATTGCTCACTCCTTCAACCTCTGGCAACTCCCCTTCTGCCTTCTCTCTCTGTGAATTTGACTTCTCTAGGGACCTCATGTCAACAGAATGTGCACCATTCATCTTTTTGTTACCAGCTTATTTCACTTAGCATGATGTCCTCAAGGTTCATCCATGTTAGAGCATGTTATAGAGTTCCCTACCTTTTTAAGGCTGAATAGTATTCCATTGTATGGATATACCACCTTTGGTTTATCCATTCACCCACTGATGGACACTCAAATTATATCCGCCTTCTGGCTGCTGGGAGAATCCTTCCGTGAACTTGCCTCCTGCTTCCCCACCCCAGTCTTGATCATAACTATATGTTCAGGGTACTGAGGTGACCAGGTTACATCAGTGTCCCCCCCCAGGAACTGCTACCGTGCACAGTGCCCCCACACCCCCTTCAGCTCTCCTCGCCAGAGCTCACCCCAGGTGCTACAGGTTTCCATAGTGACCCTGTGTCAGTCATCTGTGAAAGGCAGTCAGCTGGAGTGACTTGCATCTCAGCTTGTCCCTTACCAGGTTGGTGACCTCAGGCAAGTTCTTCATGTCTGTGATCTCAGTTTCTTCACCTGTAGAGCTGGAAGCGTAGTAGTACCTGCCTCACAGCTAAGAGAAAGTGGTATTAGCCCCTTACGCTGTGCCAGGCATCGTGTTAGTGCTTTGCATGGATTATCTGCCCCCATAACTATGCTATGCAGCAGTTATCCCCTTAATTAAAGTTAGTATAACTTAATCTGCAAAGTTGTCTTCTTTCTAGATGAAGAAACTGAGTCTCAGAGAGGTGATGCCCTTGCCACTAAGGGATGATGCTGGGATTTCTGAGCACTGGGCTTGCTGCTGCTGCTGCTGCTGCTAAGTCGCTTCAGTCGTGTCTGACTCTGTGCGACCCCACAGATGGCAGCCCACCAGGCTCCCCTGTCCTTGGGATTCTCCAGGCAAGAACACTGGAGTGGGTTGCCATTTCCTTCTCCGATGCATGAAAGTGAAAAGGGAAAGTGAAGTTGCTCAGTTGTGTCTGACTCTTAGCGACCCTATGGACTGCAGCCTACCAGGCTCCTCCATCCATGGGATTTTCCAGGCAAGAGTGCTGGGCTTGCACTCTTGTCTAATACCTTACCCTGCCCCTTCTACATGGAAGGCCTCTAGCACAGGGTCTAGTCCACAGGAAGTGGCCAGCAAACGAGGTCCAGGCTGACAAATCATGGACACAGCCATGACTGGCTCCTGGTTTGATGGAATCAACTCATCTCCTCTAGGCAGCAGAGTTGGCTTTATCGGGCAAGACTGTTGTTTGGTTTGAACATTTTGAACTTGAACTCAGGCTGACAGGTCTGCCATGCTGAGCAAAAGCCCTGGAGATCTATCCCTGATCTCAGGGACCTGTGAGTCCTGTGATCCTGGGAAGGGGAGGACCCATGTGTTTCATCATTTCTCAAAAGGTTCCTGATTCCAGAGTGGTGGAGATCCCCTTGGGTTCTCAGCCCATGGATCCCAGAGGTGATGTTATGCGGAAAGCTCAGAGAGGGGGAAAGCTCCTGGGTCAGCCAGGCTGCAGTCGTCATGGAAACACGGGCAGTCAGCACAGGTCATGGATGCAGGACAGACAGAACTAGTCAGGACTCAGGTCACGTGGGAGAAGCTAGTCCTGACTATAAGGATGACCAGGTCAGGGCTCTGAGGGTGGTAGACGAGACCATGGTACTTAGGAGACACTCAGATTTCCATGGCCAGCAAATAGAGAAGCTCATTTCTTACCCCGATTATCAGTCCTGGGTAGGTGTTCAGTTTGGTGGGGTAGCTTCTTTCATGTGGTAATTAAAGGATGAAGCCTCCTTCTGTTTGGAGAAGGCTCCCCAGTGTGGTCTGGTCACCCACATCCAACCGATGTGGAAGAGCCTAGAGGAGGCAGTGGAGGTTTTTATGAGCCAAGCCTGGGAGTGGTATATATCACGTTTGCCGACATTCCACCAGAGAGAACCCCACTGCAAGGAAGTCTGGAAAGTATCATACTTCCAGAGAAGGGACAATGAATTTTTGTGGACAGCTAGCTTTTTTTTTTTTTGGTCACAGGCAGCCAATTTGATAAGCGTTTTCTGATGCCTGTTGCCTTAGGAAGTCTTTAAGAAACAGAAGCCCACTGGAGCAAGCTCACTCAAAAGGGGTGCATGATAAGGGGACAGAAAACTGGGGACGTGGAGGTTGCCAACAATCCACTCATTTATTCATCCATTCATCCGTAGAGTCATTCATTCAAAGCAGGGTTTCTGAGTGTCTGCCCTGTCTTGGTCACTGTGCAGTGCATGCTAGGATACAGAATTGGAAAATGTCAGATAAGGTCCCAGTTCTTACAGAACTTCCGTGAGGAAGTGGGGAGGAAAAATAACAACAGAAACAATTAAGATAAAATGCTTACACTTTGCGGTCAGTTCTCTGAAGGTCACACAGAGGGTGATGAGACAGAGGATAATTGAGTTTAGGGGTCCGGGCAGGTCTCTCCAAGGAGGTGGCATTTGAACTGAGATATGACTGATGAGCATGGATAAGCCATGCAAAGAGCAGAGACCAGAGCACCTATGGGCCAGGGAAAGCTGTGCAAAGGTCCTGGGGCAGGAAAGAGCTCTATGTACTTAAGAATCATCCACTACCGCCTCAATCATGCTTATTCGAACCTCTGGCTCTACGCTCCGCTGCGACTCCTCTGCTGAATGCTTCTGCAACTGGGCCACCAAATTCCAGGGCTCTGCTCATTCTCCTTTCGCCTTGAGCTGTCAATGGCACTTCATGCTTTGCTAGCCAAGATGATTCTCAAGATCCTCTAGGCACCACGGTCCCCTTGGCCCGCCCATTCCTATTTGTACAAATTTCTTGTCCTCTCTGCCTTTGCTGCCGTGGCTCCACGCCCTCCCCCCCCAACCCCCGCCCCAACCAGCTTCTTGTGCTGCGTGTCTTCACAGAGGTCAGTGCCAAGCTTGCAGGACTATCTGCCTACACAAAGGAGAAGGGGACATTTGAGAAGAAGACTTCTCAAGACTTTTAAGACTTCTAACTGAGTCTTTAAAGGGGGACTAGGATGTTGCCAGACAGAAAGGATGGAAGACACTGCAGAGGGCGGGGATGGCAAGTGCAGAGGCCAGGAGCATGAAGAGCCCCAAAGGCGCGGTCAGGGAAGGAGAGGTGACCATTCCAAAGGGATGGGGTGAGCGTGGCTGACGGCAGGGAAGGGATGGAATGCGTGGGCGCAAGGCCTAGACAGATGGCTGAGTCCTGATGAGGGGCTGAATGTTTTGCTGAAAAGTTTGCTCCACCAGCCTCAAAGAGCCACAGAAAGCTTAAGGATGGTGCCTGGGAGCAGGTGATGGTGAAAGCAGTGTAGGGGGCTGCAGAGAGCTTGAGGGCGGCAGGGGACCTGCCGTGGAGGTTGGGTGGGTTGGCAGAGAACGCCTGGAATGAGAACCGTTCTTGGATGTCAGGTATGTCAAGCGTAGCACAATGCCTGACTCAGAGCAGACCCTCACATGCCGTTGCCTCACCTCTTTGTAGGGCTGCAGCCTGGGGTGGGCTCTGGTAGTTTCTTAAATAGAAGTCCAGCATCTTCAGAGTGTAAGCATAATGAGGGCAGGAGGGTGCTCATCAGCAGGACCCCTAGCATGCCACCTGCATGTGAAGACGTTGGTGGAATGAATGAATGAAGAGCTCTTACTGTGAGCCAGTGGGCCTCCTGGGAGATGGCAGTGTGGAATCACAGTGGCCCTAGCCTTTAGACAGATTCTTGTCCCTTTGCTCTGCTGGGCAGATAACTAGCCCTGCTTCCAGAACTCTCCTCCAGCCCTCTCTGATTGGCTTAAGGAAAAGGGGGTGGGAAGGTCAGAAATCCTTCCTTCCCGGGGCGAGTAGGAGTGACTGTGGGTCAAGTTCAGACAAAGGATAAAGGAGAAGGAGTGATTGGAGTCCTCTGGTGTCTAGAAAATTCCTGGAGCCTTTGGGTGAAGCTGTGAGCCCGGGCACTAGGAGGCTGGATCCAGAATTAGGAGCTTGTCCATCCTTGGGGGGCAGTCACAGCAGGCTCCCTGGGGACTCTGGCCTTCGTCCTCCCTGGATGGTACACAGGGACCAACCATCTGGCTCCATGGTCGTGCCCTGCGCCCCAGGCCAGGTCTGCTGGACGTGCAGCTCTGCTGATTTCACTTGGGAAGGGTAGGGGCTGGGAAGTCCTCCCCTGAGGCCGTCAGTAGCCCATCTCTGCTGTCAGTGTCTAGTCTCGCCAGCTAGTTGTGTCAAGCACTGGCTTCCTAACTCTGTCTTCCTTGGTCCCCATCCTCAACAGGCTCTTCCATATAAATACATGTAGACATATGCATATACACGCATGTGCACACATATACATAGGCACGTGTAACACCAACACAATAGCTCGGCTGTAGTCACACATGCCTCGATTGACACACACACACCACAGACAGTGTGCTGGAGGAAACCTGAGGAGTTCAGGGTTGTGGGAATGCAAGCTGTGAGGGGAGACAGCGGGACTAAGGATGGAGGCAGGGGCCCGGTCAGCTTGTGGAGGACTTGAGTGACATCCCAGGGATTTGAACCCCACCTGTAAGACACAGGAGTCACCACAGGGCCTTCAGAGAGAAGTGCCATGGTCCCAGGAGAATGGAGTGGACTGGGGCAAGTCTACAGACACAACAGTGAGGAGGGGTCTGTCTCCAAGTCCCCGAGTAGGAGGTGAGATGGGAGGGGGGTGGCCTGGGCATTAGCAGCAGGGCTGGAGAGGGGGTCAGATAGGAGAGATGAAAGGATGCGGACTCAAGAGACCGAGTGGGACTGGATGGACCCCAGGCCAGTGCCAGGCTCCAGGCACCAGGGCACAGGAGGCTGGGGGTGAGACCGGGAGTTCAGGTGGGCTGCAGAAGGGTGGAGACGTGAGTCAGCCTTCCACGGGGAGCCCCCAGAGGCACGGAGACTTGGATCCGTGGTGTGGAGGAGAGTCCGGGCTGGGACTCTGATGGAGACAGATTTAGGAATCAGTCACACGAGGGACAAGAGCCCGAAACTCACACGGGGCCTGGTGCTCCTGTGCCAGCCTCACTACCTGGAACACCCTCCCTTCCCTGCCAAGACCACCCCGAAGGCCTCTTCCAGGAAATGGCTCTGAGTTACTCCTTCCCATCACCCCTGAGGCTGGGTGCCGTGGGCGGGCAGGACGGCACAGCGTCCGGACGAGAGGGGCAGTGTCCTGGGCTGGCATCAGTCCACTCCTGGGCCTCTGTGTCATCTGCATCTCTCTCATTGCTTTGGGGCTGAGCAGGACCATTCACGAATTTTCTTTTTCATTTTTAAAGATTTTTTTTTTTTTTAATGTGGACCATTTTAAAAGTTTTTATTGAATTTTTTACAATATTGTTTCTGTTTTGCGTTTGGGATTTTTTTTGGCCACAAGGCATGTGGGATCTTAGCTCCCCCACTAGGAATCAAACCCATGCCCCCTGCATCAGAAGGTGAAACCCCAACTAGTGGACCACCAGGGAAGTCCCCTGAAGTCTTCTTATTGGGATTAAGGAGGCCTTTTGGACCAGAAGCAGCAGGCCCCTGCTTGGCTTCCCGTGTTCCAACTCCTGGGGCCCTTCTGCTCTCTCCAGCTTTTTCTCTTTCTTATCGCCCTGGCGTCTTCCCCCAGAGAGCTCTAGGTATTTATATATTGTGTTATTCAGTCAGTCGTGTCTGACTCCTTGCGACCCCATGGACTGCAGCATTCCAGGCACCTCTGTCCATGGGGCTTCACAGGCAAGAATACTGGAGTGGTAGCCATTCCCTTCTCTACGGGATCTTCCCAACCCAGGAATCAAGCCCAGGTCTTCTGTGTGGCAGGCAGATTCTTTACCGTCTGAACCACTGCAGAAGTCCACGTATATATAATGACTTTCCCAAATGTATCCGACATGTGCTATGTGCAGACACTGAGGTAAGCCCTCTGCTGGTTGATCTTACTTCAGCCTCTCAACAGCTCTCTGAACTGGGTGCTGTTATGACCCCCATTCTAATGGTGAGGAAACTGAGGTGCAAGAGGCGAAGTGACTTGCTTGTGAGACAGCAGAGCTGGGCTTGAACCCAGGCCGTCTGTCTCGAGAGTCCCCTCTGCTAACCAGCGCACCTTGCTATCTCCTGTCACAACCTCTAACCCCCTGCTAGGAGGGGCACAGGCGAGTCCAAACCCACGTCTGCAGGATGCCAGCGCCCTTCTCTGAGCCACACCACTCGGTGCCTCCCAGACCCTGACAGGCCCCCTCCCAGACCATGGCCTTAGCCGACAGCTGCCTGAAGCGCCTGCAGGGTGAGATCGCGCCCACCCCGCCCCCACGTTCCAAGCTGTGTCCAGGATGATGAGACCTTAAACAGGGGCCAGGCCGGCCCCTGCGTGGGAGGGACGGTGACCCAGGCTTCCGAGAGGAGCTCTGGGTGTAGAAGGGGACATGGGAGAGAGAGGGTCTTTAGCCCAGAAGAGGCTAATCAGAAGGGGATCATTTTTTTGCTAGAGAAACGGAGGTTGTTCACTGGTGTGTGTGGGAGAAGGCGTTGTGTCTGTTGTCATACATGTGAACACAAGAGCTCAGACAAGCGCATTCTGGAGGGCTGGTTTTAGACGTGCATGTTTGTGTATGAGAATATACTCTTGTGTGTACACGTGCGGACGTGTGTGTGGAAAGGCGAGTATCTGAATGGACGGATTTGTGCCCTTGGGTTGTGACGTCTGTTTCCATGTGAGACAGTGTGGTGCCCCCCAAGTAAGGAGCTGCCCCCGGGAAGACCCTGTCCACCCTCCCGCCTCCTGACCCTGGAGGACCTGGACTGAGGGTCCCTACCTGCACTGGGGCCTCCATGAAGCCTTTGGAGAAGTCGTTGGGCTTCAGAGATGAATAAGAACAAACAGGCCAACAAGAGGAGACAAACAGACAAACAAGTCTTCCTTTCTGGCCCCTTCCTGGTTCTCAAGCTGCAAAATGTTCCCTAGGCACCTTACTTGGCCCCATTGATGAACCTGCAGGAAATGGAGCCTCGAAGCCAGTTTCTCAGTCTCAACAACCCTTCCTCGGCCTCTTCACTGGAATGCAGTAGCTAAGAAAGACGGTGCACGAGTCAGTCCACTGGGCGGGCACCCCAGCCCCCCCAGTTCTAGTCATGTGAATGGAGTGCCTTACCTTCTCTGAGCCTCATTTTGTCATCTGTAAAATGGGGGTGGTACCCACTTCACAGTGTTGTAATGAGGATTGAATGAGACAGGGTTCAACATAGAGTTAGTCCATACAAGTGGTCAGTAAGTGATGGTGCTGCTGATGAAGAAGATTTACAATGATCCCACTGGGACTCAGAGGCAGCTTTTACTCAGGGCCCTTTGTAGTCACAGACTCCCCCATCCTTTGCAGAAGGTACAAGAAATGGGTGAGAGTGGCTGGAAGCCTCACATCCCAGCTCCTCCTCAGGCCCCTCTGTCTAATTCTTCTTAGACAGTGGGAAGCTGAGGGGTCTGGAGCCTTTGGAATATTGTGCTTCTTCCTATGGGGTGCAAGGTATGTGGGGGCTTCCTGGCCCTGGACAGGGCTCCAGGATTCTACAGGGCTGGAGTTGGCAGGGAGGATATCACCATGGGCATCCCAAATGATGCATATCACTTCCCTGCTGGCTGGTAGGATATAGGAGGCTAAGGCTCAGACTTGGAGGGAGCTGTAGAGTCTGGGGGCAGTTAAGGAGAAAGCAAAGCCAGTTATGGAGCCAGGGGCAGCCCCAGCCTGAGACAGGGTTACCTTTCGTATGGGCCGCCTCAACCAGGGTTAGAAGTGCCAGCCTCACCACAGGACCCCCAGATGAACTAGGTCACTGCGTTCTCTTCTGGACCCTTTGCGAGGATTGGTTCAGCATTCATGACTTCCCATCTATAGCTGGGCACGGATGAAGACCAAACTTGGCTAGCCCTGGCCACAAACCTCTGGAAATCTGGTCTCGGCAGGTCAGGGGTCATTTTTCCCCAGCCAAGCAGGCCATGCCCTGCTATAAAAGTTATCAGATGAAAAGGAGAACCTATGCCTTTGCACTTCTGTAACATAGGCTGTGGACTTCCCAGGTGGCTCAGGGGTAAAGAATCCACCTGCCAGTACCGGAGACACGGTTCGATCCCTGGGCTGGGAGGATCCCTTGGAGAAGGAAATGGCAACCCACTCCAGTATGCTTGCTTGGAGAATGCCATGGACAGAGGAGCCTGACGGGCTACAGTCCATGGCATTGCAAGAGTCTGACACCACTTAGTCACTGAGCATGCACCCACGATCACAAGCTGCTCTCAACTGGAAGCGATGGTGGCTGCTTAGGTAGGAATTGATCCCAATCTCCAAAGCTAGGGACCATCCTAAACCACAGAAAACGTAAGTCTGGAGGTGTCAATGGGAGATTGTGTTTGTAAAAACTGTGCATGGTAACTGGGAAAGGGCTGCATAAATGTCACGTATCATTGCTGTTGTTCTGTGATGATAATGATGAATAAGGAAAACAAAGCAACTCAGGTTTATCTTACCTCAGTTCAGTTCAGTTCAGTTCAGTCGCTCAGTCGTGTCCGACTCTTTGCGACCCCATGAATCGCAGCACGCCAGGCCTCCCTGTCTACCACCAACTCCCGGAGTTCACTCAAACTCACGTCCATCGAGTCGGTGATGCCATCCAGCTATCTCATCCTCTGTCGTCCCCTTCTCCTCCTGCCCCAGATCCCTCCCAGGATCAGAGTCTTTTCCAGTGAGTCAACTCTTTGCATGAGGTGGCCAAATTACTGGAGTTTCAGCTTCAGCATCATTCCTTCCAAAGAAATCTCAGGGCTGATCTCCTTCAGAATGGACTGGTTGGATCTCCTTGTAGTCCAAGGGACTCTCAAGAGGCTTCTCCAATACCACAGTTCAAATGCATCAATTCTTTGGTGCTCAGCTTTCTTTATAGTCCAACTCTCACATCCATACATGACCACTGGAAAAACCATAGCCTTGACTTGATGGACCTTTGTTGGCAAAGTAATGTCTCTGCTTTTGAATATGCTATCTAGGTTGGTCATAACTTTCCTTCCAAGGAGTAAGTGTCTTTTCATTTCATGGCTGCAGTCAACATCTGCAGTGATTTTGGAGCCCCCCAAAATAAAGTCTGACACTGTTTCCCCATCTATTTGCCATGAAGTGATGGGACCAGATGCCATGATCTTCATTTTCTGAATGTTGAGCTTTAAGCCAACTTTTTCACTCTCCTCTTTCACTTTCATCAAGAGGCTTTTTAGTTCCTCTTCACTTTCTGCCATAAGGGTGGTGTCATCTGCATATCTGGGGTTATTGATATTTCTCCCCGCAATCTTGATTCCAGCTTGTGCTTCTTCCAGCCCAGCGTTTCTCATGATGTACTCTGCATAGAAGTTAAATAAGCAGGGTGACAATATACAGCCTTTACATACTCCTTTTCCTATTTGGAGCCAGTCTGTTGTTCCATATCCAGTTCTGCTGTGGCCTCCTGACCTGAATATAGGTTTCTCAAGAGGCAGGTCAGGTGGTCTGGTATGCCCATCTCTTTCAGAATTTTCCACAGTTTCTTGTGATCCACACAGTCAAAGGCTTTGGCATAGTCAATAAAGCAGAAATAGGTATTTTTCTGGAACTCTCTGGTTTTTTCCATGATCCAGTGGATGCTGGCAATTTGATCTCTGGTTCCTCTGCCTTTTCTAAAACCAGCTTGAACATTTGGAAGTTCACTGTTCACGTATTGCTGAAGCCTGGCTTGGAGAATTTTGAGCATTACTTTACTAACATGTGAGATGAGTGTAATTGTGTGGTAGTTTGACCATTCTTTGGCATTGCCTTTCTTTGGGGCTGGAATGAAAACTGACCTTTTCCAGTCCTGTGGCCACTGCTGAGTTTTCCAAATTTGCTGGCATATTGAGTGCAGCACTTTCAAAGCATCATCTTTCAGGATTTGAAATAGTTCAACTGGAATTCCATCACCTCCACTAGCTTTGTTCATAGTGATGCTTTCTAAGGCCCACTTGACTTCACATTCCAGGATGTCTGGCTCTAGGAGAGTGATCACACCATCATGATTGTCTTGGTCATGAACATCTTTTTTGTATAGTTCTTCTGTGTATTCTTGCCACCTCTTCTTAATATCTTCTGCTTCTGTTAGGTCCATACCATTTCTGTCCTTTATCAAGCCCATCTTTGCATGAAATGTTCCCTTGGTATCTCTAATTTTCTTGAAGAGATATCTAGTCTTTCCCATTCTGTTGTTTTCCTCTACTTCTTTGCACTGATTGCTGAGGAAGGCTTTCTTATCTCTTCTTTCTGTTCTTTGGAACTCTGCATTCAGATGCTTATATCTTTCATTTTATCCTTTGCTTTTTGCTTCTCTTCTTTTCACAGCTATTTGTAAGGCCTCCCCAGACAGCCATTTTGCTTTTTTGCATTTCTTTTCCATGGGAATGGTCTTGATCCCTGTCTCCTGTACAATGTCACGAACCTCCGTTCATAGTTCATCAGGCACTCTATTTATCAGATCTAGTCCCTTAAATCTATTTCTCACTTCCACTGTATAATCATAAGGGATTTGATTTAGGTTATACTTGAATGGTCTAGTGGTTTTCCCTACTTTCTTCACTTTAAGTCTGAATTTGGCAATAAGAAGTTCATGATCTGGGCCACAGTCAGCTTCCAGTCTTGTTTTTGCTGACTGTATAGAGCTTCTCCATCTTTGGCTGCAAAGAATATAATCAATCTGATTTTGGTGTTGACCATCTGGTGATGTCCATGTATAGAGTCTTCTCTTATGTTGTTGGAAGAGGGTGTTTGCTAGTACCTAGAACCTAGCAATTCTCAAAGTGTATTCCACAGAACAATTCAGAAGCTAATAGGTATTTCTGAGAGAAAAAGAAAAGGA
Organism: Capricornis sumatraensis; assembly: GCF_032405125.1. Classification (NCBI taxonomy): domain Eukaryota; kingdom Metazoa; phylum Chordata; class Mammalia; order Artiodactyla; family Bovidae; genus Capricornis; species Capricornis sumatraensis. Next base: position 212,492,279 of record NC_091070.1, read on the forward strand.
AGAGAGGAGAGATTCTGTCATCAAATTTGTGGAGATTCTGGTTAAAGCAAGGTTAAACAGGTTTCTCTCCTGCAGCACCTCTGAGATAAATGCATAAGCATTGGTTTCTTCCAGAGGAGAGAATTTCTGTAGCATTTTTCAAAGTTGAATGCTCTTCTCATGGAATTTATTTCTCAGCCTGTGTTTTATGGAATATACTTTGGGAAACATTTCTAGGCATCATTCTGCAATTAACCAAATTTGACCCCAAATTGCATAGTTGGCTATTATAAGCCTAACACAGTAGTATTTTGCCATGTTTCCCCATAGGGTACCACTGATGCTGCGTGCATTGCTCTGTCTAGACAAGGCAGAGCATCCCGGTGCTGGAGTGTGATGGGGCAGGACGGGCTGAACAGGGAACAAACAGAGGCTGCATCACAGGGGACCTTGTGCCAGCCTAAAGCTGTTCATCAGAGAGGCTAAGGCATGCCATAGCCTCCTGAAACAGGAGAGGGACAAGTGGGTACAGAATAAGACTCAGAACTTCTGTTAGAGAGTGATTAGGGGAAGGAGCAAAGCCTCACAGCTCACTCCTCCCTTGTAATCCTGCTGTACCTAAACCTCCACAGGTCCCACGTGGGGGGTCTCTGAGCTTGCCCCCTGAAACCCCTCTTCTGGTTCAGTATCGAGTTTCTTAAAGCCAGGCTCTCTCTCTCCTGTCCTCATCCCCTTTTCTGCACAGAAACCCCTAGTACCTTAAGAAGCTGAAGCCGCTGATGGAGAGAAGACTCCCCTCTGGGGCAGAGTTGATAAAACTGGCACATTACAACCCAGGGTGCCCACTTAAATTTGAATTTCAAATAGATTTTATTATAAGTATATCCCACATGTTGCATGGGATATACTTATACTTAAAAAACAAAACAGATTTGTGTGTTTCTCTAAAATTCAAATTTAACTTGGAGTCCTGGATTTTAACTGGCAGCTCTACTCTGGGGCCTAGGATGTAACCTTTTTGGTATTGCTTCTAAAGAATCTCAGGTGAAACAGGAGGCCATGGGGCCCCATGGTTATGAAGCGTCATGGAGAATTCCCACTGACAGCCCCTCTGCACCCTCTGCTGGTGGGATGAGGGATGTCTGTGAAGCCCCAGGTAGTGATGGTGGGGTAGGGCCGCTGAGGGGTCTGACTGGGTGCAGGTCAGGCGTGTTCTAGGCCTGGCAAGGCGAAGAACTGTGCAGGTGTCCAGAGCACTGCCTCCATGCTGGGAACGCAGTGAAACAAACACGGGTCTTGAAGATCAAGGTTGCAGCCTGATTAAGACGCAGGTGCTGAGGTCAAGGACTTCCCAGGTGGCGCTAGTGGTGGAGAACCTGCCTGCCAGTGCCAGTAGACGTAAGAGACACGGGTTCGATCCCTGGGTTGGGAAGGTCCCCCGGAGGAGGGCATGGCAACACAGGCCAGTATGCTGGCCTGGAGAATCCCATGGATAGAGGAGCATGACCGGCTACAGTCCATAGGATCACAAAGAGTCAGACACAACTGAAGTGACTTAGTACACACACACACACACACACTGAGGTCAAAGGGCTCAAGTGTCAACCCCCTGCCCTGATGCCAACCAGCCACGTGACACTGAGTCAGAATAGCCCCATTGTTCCTCATTCCCCTGTCCCCCCAAAGGGAACAGTCAGAGCCCCTCACAACAGATAAGATGAAACAGGAGAGCCAAGTAAAGAACTGAGCAGAGTGCCCAGCTCATATCAGACACCCAAAAGGTGACTGTTACTATTGCAACTAGCTGCATGACCCTTCAGCTCTCTAAACTCAGCTCTTTAGGGTAAAACCAGGTTCATAATACCAACCTAAAGAGTAGCTCTGAGCACTAACCTAAATTCTATTTTAATGGGAAAGAGTGCTGACTGAACACACACACACAAGCCTTATCCCGTAGCCAGCACAAAGCCCGCTTTGCCCAGTGCCACACTGATGGGAAATGGAAATGGGATTTTGGTCTCAGTCCTCAGGTATGAACCGCCTATTCTGTCTTGTCTCTGCCCTCTTCCTGCCAGTCACCTCTGTCAAGGTCTCTCACCTACAGCCTGCTCTCCTCACAGCCCCTTCCCATCCTGGACTCCCAGCAAAACTGATCTTTCCTTAGTTTCCCTTCTCAGTTGTGGGAGATGAGAGGAGGTTCCTGAGACTGTAACTGAACAGACACGAGTTCACGGGTACCAGACTGTGGCCCATGGGCTGGGGGCCTGTTGTATAAGTAGAGCTTGGTTGGATCAGGTACTGTCTACAGCTGCTTTTGTAGCACAGTGAAAAAAGCTGGGTCAGAGACCATTAGGCGAGGCCAAAAGTATTTACTCCCTGGTTCCTTACAGAAAAAGTGTGCCAACCCTTTGCTTTGCTTTGTTGCTCCCTATATATAATGCACATGTTATATGCTCATAGCATACATTACATACATATATACACGTATACTCAACACATTCCATTAGGGTACTCCCTTCCTGCCAGGCATTAAATCAAACACCAGATAAATAAAGAATGCGTCATTCCTGCCCCTCGGGGAAGTCCAGAGATGAAAATAGACACCTAAACAAACAATTACAGGCAGGCTTAGCTCCCGTTTGGAAGCCAGGGTGTTGTAAATTAATGAATGATTGAATTGTAATGTCGTATGACAAGTGCAGGAATTGAAGTGCAAGTAAAACCCCGACTTAATTCTGCAAGTGGGTCCAAAAAATCCAATCATGTAAAATGTGGGCCTGTGAGATTGCAAAATTAACCAAATGACCAGAACGAGCCTATGTAGTTAGTGGGCTGGGAGTTCCAGGATTCTGGGAGCTGGTTGCCAATGATATTAAACCTGAATTTACATTCTATCAGGATGTCTTTTCCTGGAGTTTCCCAGTTTAGACAAGACCCTAAGGGTATCAAGGAGGGCTTCACAGAGGAAGTGGAGGGGGGCAAGATTAGGGGAGCAGAAGATAAGGTAGAAAAGGTCAGCAGGGGTCAGATTATAGAAGGAGGGGGCTGCCTGAGCCTAAGATTTGATTTATTCTGACAGCAATAGGAGGGCTCTCGTGGTTTTCTTCTCTCTTTCCTTTTATTAATTTTGATGGTTTCAAATATTATTTATTCGTACATTTATCATGCAGAAGACTGAGGACCTGCGTTTGCCTGTGTCTCTCAGTGGTAGGGGACCCACCTTGGGCACGTGTGCTCCGAAAGGGAGAACAGGGCAGGGGCCGTGGTGGAGTTGCCATTCTAGAAAGCTTACTGCAGCACAGTGCAGACAGTGCATTGGAGGGGGCAGGGCTAGCAGCAGGGCCATCAGAGTTGGGTGCAGAAGCCCAGGGGAGAGATGATGAGGATCCTCAAATGAGAAGGAGAGAGAGGGCAAGTGTGACTTATGGAGGACAGCGATGTCCCGGGGAGAAGCCAGGCTTGCTGCTCCCAGAAGTCAAAGCCCAGTAACAAGAAAGGCTCTGGAAATTGAACAGTTCACAGCTCAGAGAGATAACCCAACCGAGCTAATGGAATAACTGACATGAATAAGTTACCGCGAGTGGTTCTCACTTTCAGCTGGGCTCTCCAGTCACCCAGAGGAGCTTGGGCTCTTCCTCTGAAATTCCAATTCGATAGGTGTGGGGACAGGCCTAGGCGTTGGTATTTTTATAAAACTCCCCATGTGCTCCTGATGCCGAAGGTTGCAAAATTGCAAACATGAGCCAAGAGAAAGGCTCAGAGGGGAGAGTTTATGCCAGAGGCTGGGCAGGAAGAGACTTGGCAGGACGGGGCCCTGTGGACGTGTGAGTGGCATACCCTGTCTGAGGTCCTGGCACCCCTGCGTTCATTTGATTGACAGGTAGCAGGAAACATACAGGACCAGGCTCCCTGGTGGTTCAGACGGTAAAGGATCCGCCTGCAGTGCAGGAGACCCAGTTTCGATCCCTGGACCGGAGGCTCCCCTGGAGAAGGGAACGGCCACCCACTCCACTATTCGTGCTTGGAGAATTCCATGGACAGGGGAGCCTGCATCCTTGGGGTCGCAAAAGAGTCGGACATGAATGAGTGACTAACACTGAACTAGGGTTTGACTTGCCTGGTTTTCACCCCAAGTCATTCCCGTGAGGAGAATGAGTGTGAGTCTCCTATGAGGATGTTTCAAGGTACACCAGTTACCATGAGCTCGATGTGGAATGATCAGTGCAAGCACGGCCTAGCACAGGTCAATGTCATGGGCTCAGCAGCCAGGCGTTGCTGTGGACCCCCGGCTCCACCCCCAGCGAGCTACAGGGTCTCAGGAAATGTGCCCATGCCTCTCTGGGCATCATACTCATCTCAACAAGGCATAATAGCCCTTCCCTCAGTGGTTTATTGGGAGGATTCAATAAGATCATTAAGTCACTCAATAAACTTTCATCAAGGTGTCATTATACATCAGGCGCTGTTCAAGGAACTAGGATACAAAAGGGAATGAAACAGATTCAAAAGCTGCCTGTATTCATGGAGCTTATATTGTAGCCGAGTGAGACAAACAATAAACAGTGCATCAAGTACATACTGTACCAGATGTAGATGGGAGGAGAGGAAGTGGAGACAAGTAAGATAATTCTTTGGGATGGAACGATATACAGAGGCCTTGACAATGAGGATGCCACATAGTAAGTGTGAAGTTGTGTTTACTAGGCCAAACAGCTGAAAGCAAGGGGGGTTGCAAATGTTTACTAAGATATAATGTGAGATGAAGAAGTGCCTAGCCTAGCACAGGCACTCAAAAGGTAATGGATCTTATTCTTTCCTGCCCTGTCCATGCCCGCTGCCCCTCTCTGTCTCACACACACACACACACACACACACACACACACACACACACACACACACACACCACCATCTCCCCTGTCCATGCTGAGGGCTGGGGAAGAAGCAATCCTTCCTGCATCCTTTCTCCCAGCCACCCTGTCAGTTTGTATCAACCGTATGGCCATGAAGATCAAACAAGCTACCTGATGGAAGATAAGGAATCAAACATATGGAGGGTGCTTGTCCAGAGAGCATAAACGACTCTTCATTATAATATGGCAACTAAAGTCTCAAATTAAAAATGAAAGAAGGCATGATGTAGCTTTTGCTGCACTCCAACCACAAAGGAGATTCATTGTCATACAATCACTGAGAAAATCATGTTGATTGGCAAGAGGCTGGCTTTGTAGAAGGGACAAAATTCCCCACAGCTAATCTACAATGGAATTGTTCAATGTCAGGCACAGCTTTAATAATACTGTTCTCGGCTGCCTTGGATGTAAATATCCCACTCTTCATTTTGTAAGCAATCAAAGGGAAGTTTTATAGACAGGAGAGCATGAACAGTTATAATATCTGTGCCAAAAAAAAAAACACACGGGCAAAATCCAAAAATCAAAGAACACTGTGCCTTAGAAAGTCTGGCTTTGTGGCTTATCTCCAATCTCTGTCTGTCCAGCAAGTTGTGCATCAGACACATTACAAAAGATCACACTTTAAATGCTGCCCTTGACATTATTAAAAAGTACAAGATCGGCAAATCAGACTGGAGAAAAAAAGACAGACAATTAAATCTGGACAGTCGGGTAATCACCCTTCATTTGGTCTCAGAGTCTAGAATAATGAAGGGAGGAAGGGAACTCTTGGTCATTAAGCACCTACTGTGTACTGGATGCTGTCTCTGTCAGAAGCAGTATTGTATTCCACAATGAAGGGTGTTGAATGATGGAGCCAGAAAGACCTAGATTCACAACCTAGCTCTGCCCGTTTCTAGCTCTGTGGCCTTCGGAGAAGTTGCTTAAACTCTCTGTGCCTGAGTTTGGTTTTGTTTTATTTTTTAATCTATAAAATAAGGATAATAAATATCGCACATGATTGTTTTGAGGATTAAGTGAAATAAATTTATAGCCTTGGGCCCAAAACATACCAGGGACTCAGTGGTGGGTATTATAAATCTAGCTTTATTTCATCTGCTCATCAGCCCTGTCAGGAGACCCCAGTTCAATTCCTGGGTTGAGAAGATTCGCTGGAGAAGGGACAGGCTACCCACTTCAGTATTCTTGGGCTTCCCTTGTTGCTCAGCTGGTACAGAATCCACCTGCAATGCAGGAGACCTGGGTTCAATCCCTGGATCGGGAAGATCCCCTAGAGAAGGGAAAGGCTACCCACTCCAGTATTCTGGCTGGAGAATTCCATGGACTGTGTAGTCCATGGGGTCACAAAGAGTCAGACACAACTGAGTGACTTTCACACTCACTTCAAAGAGATGCTGAAGACCTAACCCCAGGACCTGTGGATATGACCCTCTTTGGAGATAAGGCCTTTGCAGATGATGGAGGCCATTGGAGTGTGTCCTAATCCAGTATGGTTGGTATCCTTTTAACAAGGTGAAATTTGGACACAGGGAAACAAAGGGAAAATGCCCAGTGAAGGTGAAGGGTTGGATGGAAGCTTGGACAAGTCAAGGAACAGTAAAGTTTTCTAGATAATGACCAGAAGCTAAGAGAATTCCCTTACAAGTTTCAGAGGGATCATGACCCTGCTGACACCTTGATTTTGGACTTCTAGCCTCTGTAGCTGTGAGACAGTAAGTATCTGTTGTTTTAAGCCACCCAGTTTGTGGCACTTTGTTGTAGCATCCCTGGGAAGCTAATACAATCCACCCCTTCACTCTAGAGGAAGAAAAAGAAAGTATCCTCAATTTCAGATGAATAACTGAATGATGAAGCCCAGAGAAGTATAGTTTATGGCTCAAGATCACTCAGCTAGAGGTGGATGAGCTGAGATTTGAATCCAGGCCTCTCTGGGACCAACATCTGCCCTCTCTCCATGCCCTGTGTAGCCTCTCAGGAGCAAAGCTCAAGTTAAAAAAGGAGGTGGGGTTGGAAATGAGCTCCCCACTCATCACACCCAAATCCCAGTGGAGGTGCCAGGTCAGAGTGGTCTGATTATGAACAGCTCATTAAGTAAAGAGCAGTGAGCACTTGAGAGTGACTTTTTAAAAAGAATCGAATTTTATTTATAGTGATGTTTCAGTCATTAATTTCAAAGGAAGAAAGCCCAAAGCAGAAGTCGGTTCATTAAAAATTTGACATTAGTAATTTAATTAAATGGGGTTTTGGCGTCTCGTTGCGGAAAATGAAACGTTAGTTCTACACCAGTTCTTAGCCCATTTCCCCAGGTTGGCTCCCTCCCCTAATCTTAGCTTGCTTTCTTCTCCAAATGTTTACCTGACCCACCCACTTGGACCCCCAGCACTCACAAACACTCACATCACAGTCTCTCCCTCTGCTGTAGCCAGCAGCTTGGGATTGTGGGAAATGCCAGGGAAGCCGGCAGCAAGGGATTATGGGAAATGCCAAGGAAGCTGGCAGCAAGGGATTATGGGAAATGCCAAGGAAGCCAGCATCGTGGGATCATGGGAAATGCTAAGGTATCCAGCAGCCCAAAGACTACATTCTTAGCTAGGCTAATAGGGTGATGAGGTCAGTCATTTTGTCTGGGTCATCTTACTTGTCAAAGGTAGAAAAAAGGCAGGGAAGAGCTCTTTAGCCCTTAAGATAGTTCTTTCACAGAAACATAAGTCATTTAAGGGCAGAGACCCTGTTGTCCAGTTCACTGGTTTGTTACCAGCATAGAGTGCAGCAGGCCCACACATTTTCATTGCATGAAGGAATTAATGCATCAAAGAGGAATTTTTCCAAACAACTAATTAATGGACACTCAAATATATCCCTACAAGTACCAGACACTGTGTTAGGCTCACAGGGACTGCATGGCCCTACCTCACAGTGGAAGGACAACATCTGCCATTTTTGAGCACCTACTCTGTGCTGGGCACTGTGCCAGCCATGCATCGGCTATGGTCAGTAACCTGGTCAACCCCTAGACATTACTGTTCTTTTTCAGTTGAGGAAAGTAAGGCTCAGTGAGGTCACGTGACTCAAAGCCAGGGAATAAGACAGTGACAGCACCTGGCTTCAGACCAGATTAAGCTAGTACCAAAGTCTACCCTTTCCTTCTACAAGGAGGGAGGAGAGGAGAAGGCAGAGGGAAAGCCTCCTTTCTGAGGGCTCTGAGATCAGTGTGGATGGTTGAGATGGTCCTGAAAAATAGCAATATGGGCTGGAAGAGGGTACATCAAGGACCAGGGAAGCTTTCTAGAATCCAGGCTGGTTATCTCCGTTTCCTTATTTCTCATCATTGCCACCCCTCCCCTCTTACTCCAGGCTCCCTGAACTCTTGGGTTGTCTCTGGCCTCAGGGTCTTTCCACATGGTATTTCCTCTGCCTGGAACACTCTTTGACCTAGCTAATTCTTACTAATCTCGCAAGGTTCAGCATAGACATCTCCTCTTCCAGGAAGCTGGCTCTGACTAACCCCTGACTGGGTTTGGCCCCCTGCCTGGTTCCTATCTCATTATAAGGGACTTAGTATACCTTTAAACATATGCATGTCCCACTGGACTGGGAACTCAGATTCTCTTGTGTGGTACTCTCTGTATCCAGGCTCTAAGCTCTTTATATACCTCCACTTATTTAATTGTCACAACAACTCCAAAGGAAGGTACTGTTGTGAATTGCCGAGGAAACTGAGGCCCAGAGAGGTGAAGAGACTTGCTCAGGGTCCCACAGGTAGTAAGCCACCAGGGTGGGATGTGAACCCAAGCACTGAGGCTGTTAGGCCTCTACTTTCCACTGTCTTACTCTATGGCCTCTCAAGGCTGGTGTCCATAAACCATCGTCACATGAAGTAATGGAGAAGTACTTTTAAGGCAAGTTTTCCCAGGTGGTGCAGTGCTAAAGAATCCTCCTGCCAATGCAGGAGATGCAGGAGACGTCGGGTTGATCCTTGGGTCGGGAACATTCCCTGGAGGAGGAAATGGCAACCCACTCCAGTATTCTTGCCTGGAGAATCCCATGGATGGGGGAGCCTGGAGGGCTACACTCCATGGGGTTGCAGCGTTGGACATGGCTTAGCAACTGAGCAAGCATGCATGCACTTGGATGGCGGTCTGGACGCAGCTGTGACCACTTGTCTTCACCTTGTGGGGAGGTGTGGAATGGTGAGAGGTGGGACCTTCTGGGCACAGGCAGTTCCACCTTGAGGAAGAAAGGCACAGAGTAGGGGGAGCTGAGTCAGGGTGAAGGTGTGACTCAGGCACGCAGGTGATGCACGCTCCCTTTCTCCCTCCTGACTGGCAGTCACGATGCTCTAGCACCTTCAGCAAGACTATTTCCTCTGCATAACGAATGAACGTTGGCAGCTGGCCGTTACTGCTCTGGCTCAGGTGTGGTATTCTCCGGCTCCCCATTTTCCCCTTGAAACAGGTCAGTCTGATCAGAACTCAGGTTCTTGTCTCCCTACCTCACTGCCTCTTTCCAGCACTAATTACCCCTTCAACTCCCCTAAACCCACTGGGCCAAACTCCTCTTCTGGCTGCCAGGGCAGATACGCATGAAGAAAGGACACCGGGTTGAATGAGCGCCTACTCCACGCCACTGTCTGTGTCCCTTCCACGGTGTTTAGTGGGAAGGACTGTGGAATCTGAGATCAGAGCAGTCAAACCCAAGAGATTAAAGTGATTTCCCTGGGGCATCTCAAGTGATGGGATATACGTGTTACTGAACCAGGTTCCTTTTGCCCAACACACAGCAAGCCACAGGGCTGAGATGCCAAGGTTTGCAGCAAAGAGAGGATTTATTCACAAAGTATCCGAGCGAGGAGACGGGAGAACAAGTCTCGGATCTGCCTTCCCAAAGGGAAGTTTGGTTCACTTCAGTTCAGTCGCTCAGTCATGTCCCACTCTTTGTGACCCCATGGACTGCAGTACGCCAGGCTTCCCTGTCCATCACCAACTCCCAGAGTTTACTCAAACTCATGTCTATTGAGTCAGTGATGCCATCCAACCAGCTCATCCTCTGTCATCCCCTTCTCCTCCTGCCTTCAATCTTTTCCAGCATCAGGGTCTTTTCAAATGAGTCAGCTCTTCATATCAGGTGGCCAAAGGACTGGAGTTTCAGCTTCAGCATCAGTCCTTCCAATGAATATTCAGGACTGATTTCCTTTAGGATGGACTGGTTGGATCTCCTTGCAGTTCAAGGGACTCTCAAGAGTCTTCTCCAACACCACAGTTCAGAAGCATCAATTCTTCGGCACTCAGCTTTCTTTATAGTCCAACTCACATCCATACATGACCACTGGAAAAACCAAAGCCTTGACTAGATGGACCTTTGTTGGCAAAGTAATGTCTCTGCTTTTTAATATGCTGTCTAGGTTGGTCATAACTTTTCTTCCAAGGAGTAAGCATCTTTTAATTCAAAGACAAGGGCCTCAGGATATTTGTGGGATAGAGACTAGAGAAGCAAGGTGGTCTGAGGCTTGGGGAGCATGGGGAAAGGTGCTTGGGTAAAGGAGCAGTGATCACCCTTCTGCACACGTGTACCTAAGCTACAGGCCTCTGCACATTTTGAGGGCACTTAGCACCTTCTGAGGGTGTAGTTTTTTAGCCCTCTGATATCAAATGGTCACTGAGTGTTCACTCACACATGCCCAGTGAGAAAGTGGGTGGTGTTATTTAGTCTTGATTAGCTCAACCAGACACAAATTCCTGGAAAACAGTTCAGGCAGGCGTTTGTGGTTTGGGGTCTGTGCTCCTTGGAGGAGGACATGCAAACCTTTTGTAGCAACAGATAAAATGACCCTGAGTGGCGAAGGCAGGATACAGCTGTGACTGATTGAACTGATCCACAGCTTCAAACATACTTCACACCCAGGGCTGCTCATGAGAAAGGGCAGGAAACCTGGATGTCCGGGAATAAATCGCACTTGGGGCTCCTTTTGAGCACGTGACCCCTGTGAGTACTCAGGGCCCAGGCAGCCGGGAGGGCACAGTCCTATCCTAGGGAAGAGAGGAGGCTTCGGGAGGGGGGTCGCCCAGGGAGGTGGCGCTCGGAGGCAGGGTGTCAGGGCTGGAGCCCCGTTCACGGGCTGCGTCTCTCTTTCTGCTCACAGTGCTCCCCAGCCACACATGTGGGAACCCCGGGCGGCTGCCCAACGGCGTCCAGCAGGGCTCTACCTTCAACCTCGGTGACAAGGTCCGCTACAGCTGCAACCCTGGCTTCTTCCTGGAGGGCCACGCTGTGCTCACCTGCCACGCTGGCTCCGAGAACAGTGCCACGTGGGACTTCCCGCTGCCCTCCTGCCGAGGTAGGTGGCCAGGGCGGGTCTCAGGGGTGGATGGCCCCTGGGAGGCCTGGTGGACCTTCCAGTGGGAGCCGGTCTCTGTCTGCCCCAGCAGGGTGTGGGGTCCCCGCCATGGGGAGTATGTGTCTTGGAGCCACCCAGGGCCCTCAGGGGCCCCACGTATTCTGGGGGCTTTTAGGCTTCATCAGACCTCCTAGCCCTCAGATGTGTACTCTCTCAGCCTCCTTCCTCCACATCAGCAAATTTATTTTTAGCTGGTCTGCCCTCCACTCATGCCCTCCTGTCTTAGAAGAGACATCGTTTCTCTTCCTGTTACCGACGTGTCTCCCGTGAATGGCTCTCTCCCAGCTGCTTTCCCTCTGACCTCACCCTGGCAGTTCTTCCCTCTTTTCTTTAAATTCAGCCCCTCTCTCTGTTTTATGGTGTTCCCCTCTCATCCTTCAAATATGCTCAGAACCTCTTTACCCCAACACTGCCCCCCAGGAAGCCCCACCTCCCTTCAGCGCTACGTGGACCTCAGCCTCCCAGCTGGGATGACCAGCTTGTCCTGGTTTCCCAGCACATTCCCAATTCTTAGCTCCCAGAGTCCTGCATCATGGACACCCCTCTCAGTTCCAGACAAACGGAGACAGTTGATCACTCTTTTCCCAGCCTATTTCTCCCTCTCCCCACAATAATCAAGCTTATTTCTAAGATAATTTCTCATGCCTCTTATCTGATGACAAAAATAGCGCATGATCATTTTAAGTGATCTTCGCAAATACAGAAAAGACCAAAGAAACAAAATTTGCCTGTTTTCACCATGATTTTCAAATATTCCCTTCCCATATTCTTCTTTTTTTTTTTTTGTTTGTTTCAAATGGAAGAATAGCTGATTTACAATGTTGTGTTAGGTTTAGGTGTAAAGCAAAGTGATCCAGGCTTCCCTGACAGCTCAGTTGGTAAAGAATCAGCCTGCAGTGCCGGAGACCCCGGTTCGATTCCTGGGTCAGCAAGATCCACTGGAGAAGGGGTAGGCTATCCACTCCAGTATTCTGGCCCGGAGAATTCCATGGACTGTGTGGTCCATGGGGTCACAGTCAGACACGACTGAGCGACTTTCTTTTTCAAAGTGATTCAGATGTACATATATCTAAATAGATTCCTTTTCAGATTATTTTCCATTATAGGTTGTTACACGCTGTTGAACATATTAATAGTTCCCTGTGCTATAGAGTAAGACCTGGTTATTTGTCTGTTTTATAAGTGATAGTGTATGCCCAGTGATCCTAAACTCTGAATTTATCCTCCCCCACCCCTGGCTTCCCCTTTGGTAACCCTAAGCCTGTTTGCTTCACCTGTGAGTCTGTTTTTGTTTTGAAAATAAGTTCATTCATATCACTCGTCTTAGATTCTTCCTATGTGTGTGTGTGCGCATGCTCAGTCATGGCCAACTCTTGGCTGGTCTTCCTGGGCACGGAGTGGGCTGGGGTGATGGTTCCCCCCAGTGCTCACATCACAGCAGTAATTCATGGGTGTGCGGAGCCTTTAGGGGTCACTACTCTCCCCCAGCTCACTCCTGACTCCTGTTCAGCCTCTCAGATGATGATAATTCTTCCCCCCTTCCTTTTCCACTGGCTTTTCCCCCCATCTTCCCCTTAAATGCCAGAGTCTAGCATGGCCTCTTCACTGGGAACTTCTGGCATCTCTTGGAGTTTCTCACCCACTTTGCTGTGTATGCTTAGTTGCTCAGTCGTGTCTGACTCTTTGTGACCCCATGGACTATAGCCCACCAGGCCTCTCTGTCAGTGGGATTTCCCAGGCAGGAATACTGGAGTGGGTTGCCATTTCCTTCTTCAAGGGATCTTCCCAACCCAGGGATCAAACCTGCATCTCCCGCCTCCTGCATTGCCGGTGGATTATTTACCCACTGAGCCGTTGGGAAAGCCCACTAGCGCTGTTGCTTGAAGTGACACTTTGATCTCCAACCCTCCCTCTGTCCTAAGCGTCTGGCCCATAATTATATCAAACTCTCCTGAAGCCCTCCCTTCAAATAAGGCATGTCCAAACTTAACACTTTCTATTTTCCTGAACCTGCTCTTTTTGTTGCCCCCCCCAACTCGGTGATGAGTGTTACCATTCAAGGTGGCCAAATCAGACGTGTCAGGGGCATCTGACATTCCTCACCCTCTTTGCTCCCAGCATCCTTAGTCTCCATGTCCTGACAAATCCTTCTCTGCACTGACCTTCCCCTCCACACCTCTGCCGCTTTTCAGGGGACCCTGCTGCTGATGGTCCAGGCTCTCTCAGCTCTCACCGTCTCACTGCAGAGGATCTCCAGCCCTCCAGCCCTCTCACCGCACACATCCCAATTCATTCTCCACTGCAGGGGTGAACTTCCTAAGACACAGATCTGACAGCATCACTTCATGCTTAGATTCCTGCCAGTGGCTCTTTATCACTGACAGGGTCAAGTTCACATTCCTTAGCATGGAGCACAAGACCCTTCTGGAAGGAGTCCCAGACCGATCTTTCTAAGTCATTTCTAGGTAGCTTGCAATTAGCCACATCAGAAATGCTCCCTTCCAGAACACACAGTCTAGGGAAGTCAGCCAAGCGCGTGAAATCTTACTTTCAGGGGGGCTTCAAGCCTTAGAGATTCCTGAGGGCCCAAGGGGGCTGAGATAAGGCTCTGTTCAAAACTGGGGTGGGGGCCGAAGCACTGTCCCATTCTCGGAGCCCTCAGAGCCCCCCATTCCCTACACTTCAGGGTCCATTATTCTTATTCACTACATGGTGCATGAAGAGCTAAGAAGCATTCCCAATAATGTCCGTGATTTTCAGAAAGTGATTTTCCAAACTGCCCTTCCTTAGGAGGCCAAACCAAAAGGAACAGAGAAGGGTGTCCCTCGTGTGCACAGACTTGGGGAGGATTAAAGCCTTTTGGCCTTTCTTCCTTTCTCATAGAACTCTTGGGGGATGGCATCTGTGAGTGAATTAACTTCATCCACTGGGCAGTGGTCCATAAATACTTGCTGAGTGAATGGATGGCTGGATGGGTCTGATTCACCATCAGAATTATGTAGGCCTACGAGCCCAAAGGAGAAATTACTGGCCTGGGTTAGCCCACCTGCCCAGCAGCTTGGAGTGACACGAGCTCTTTGGGTCCAAGGCTTCACAGAGTGTGTTGAAGGGTGGTGTACCTCTGCCTCAAACAGTATATGCCACCCGCCTGGCTGGAAGGAAGACTTGGAGACACAGCCCAGACCAAGAGGGAACAGGGACCAACCGGGGCCTGGGGGCAGAGCAGGTGTGAGTCTGGCCTCTCGGGAGGCCCATCCCGAGGCTACTAGTCCATCAAGGCTTGGCCCAGCTGGCAAAGGGAAGGAGGCAAGATTTCCCATCAGTTTGTGTTATTTTGGGGCATCTTTTCAAAGGCAGATGTCCTTGGGAGCCCTAAACTTGTTGAACCTTTCTGATTCACAAGGAAGGCCATGTGGATTTCAGTAATGGGCCTCTGACTTGTGAGGTGCATTGCCCTGGATCAAAAAAGGCTGCATGGGGGAAAGAAAGGGGTTCATATGCTCTGGGGGCTGAGAGGCAGATGGTGGAAAGAAAGCAGCCTGAACAAGAAAGACTTGGTCTCTGAGGTCCAAGTCCGGGCTGCCCCTAAACCCAGGGAGATGGGCATTTGGTCTGCAGCAAGTTGGGTGGCTAGTGCCCAGCTGTATTCCAAATGTTCTGGATCCAGGGAGAGGAACCTGCAAAATATGAGACAGAAGCAGAACATCAGGCATGGAGAGAGCATGAATTCAAACCTACATTCAACTCTAGCCATGCCAGCTCAGAGCTGTGGCTCACTGGCCTGCCACCAAGCCCGAATCTTAAAGCCAGGACATGAGTACTAGCCTTAAAGGGTGATTGTGTACACATTTATTCACTCAGCATTTAACAACTTTTTTAAAAGATTTTTTTTTGGCATGGACCTTTTTTTTAAGTCTTTATTGAGTTTGCTATAATATTGCTTCTGTTTTATGTTTTGATTTTTTAGCCTTGAGGCATGTGGAACCTTAGCTTCTCAATCAGACATTGAACCCACACTCTCTGTGTTGGAAGACAAAGTCTTAACCACTGGACCTCCAAGGAAGTCCCAGGAGTTAATTTAACAACTTCTGATTGAGTACCTACTCTGTGCTAGCTAGTCACTGACTCAATCTTTATTTATTAAATTCTTGTAAAGTGCCAGATATTGTTCTAGATGCAGAGAACTGCAGTGATGAAGTCAGACCAAGTTCCATGAGCTCATAGAGTTTACCCTTTAGCATCTGGGAGGCAGAAACAGACGAAAGACAAAGAAACAATTTTCAGATTACCACTGGAACTATGAGGGAGATGAAATAGCTAGTGACAAGGGAGGGAGCTGTCAGGAGAGGACTCTTCAGGAGGTGACATTTGAACTGCATCCTGCGTGACAGGGCTTCCCAGATGGTGCTAGTGGTAAAGAACCTGCCTGCCAGTGCAGGAGATATCAAGAGACGCGGGTTCAATCCCTAGGTCGGAAAGATCCCCTGGAGGAGGGTATGCCAACCCACTGCGGTATTCTTGCCTGGAGAATCCATGGACAGAGGAGCCTGGCAGGCTGTAGTCTATATGGTTGCATAGAGTCGGACTTGGCTGAAGTGACTTAGCATGCCTGAATGACAAGAAGGAGCCTATTGTGTGGAGACCTGGGGAAAGGAACCTCAGATGCAAAGACCCTCAGGTGGGAGAGAGCTTGGCATGTTAGAAGAAGAGAAAACCAGTCCATGGGGCAATGTAGAGTCAGGGGAGGAGATGAGGGGAGTAGATGGGGCCGTGGACAAGTTTGGGACAAGAAGTTTGGATTTGATTCAAAGTTCAGGAGGTAGCCAGGGAAGAGCTTTATGCAGAGGAGTGGCACAATTGAACTGACTTTTTAAAAAAAAGTTTGGATGATATAAAGGAGAGGGATTTTAGTTGGCAAGAGGCAAAACTGGGAAGCCAGTTAGGAGGCAGCTGTTGCAGGTGTGCAGGCTGGAGCTGATGCATCTCAGTCAAGGGCGGCCATGGCAGAGATGGCGGGAAGGGGGCAGGTTGGGTTTAGAGCACAGCCAACAACCTTGTGATGAAATGAACGCAGGTGTTGGTGGAACAAAGGTCAAGGTTGACTCCTAGGCTCTTTCTGGAGTGCTGGCAGGGTGGGGATGCCAGTAACCAAAATGGGGGTGACAGGGACAGGGAGCAGAAAGTGTGTACCCTAAAGACAGTCAAGAGAGCTCATTTTGTCTAGGTCAAGTTTGAAAAGCCTATGATATCTACAAGGAGAGGGTATCAGTTCTATGGCTAGAGGCAGTTCAGAGCTAGAAAGATCAGGAGAGGGGTAAGAGAGCCAGCATGGTGATGGAGATAGCTTAGAGGGCCTGGGCACTGCATGCTGGGCCCCTTGTGCTGAGCCAATTATCCGACATACAGCAGGCACTGAATGCCGTGGCTGGCAGCGTGAACACCGAGTGTTTCTGACCATGGGGCCTCGGCAGGGACCGTGGCTCCCAGAGAGCTTTCCTAACTACAGTGTCCCTCCACTGCCATTGGGACCGCTGGTCCTACTTCTGTCGTCTTTGCCATCCCCGGTGGCTCAGACAGTAAAGAATCTGCCTGCAATGCAGGAGACTTGGGCTCTATCCCTGGGTAGGGAAGATCCCATGGAGAAGGGAATGGCTACCCACTCCAATACTCTTGCCTGGAGAAGTCCATGGACAGAGGAGCCTAGAGGGCTGCAGTCCATGGGGTCGCAAAGAGTCAGACACGACTGAGCGACTGACACGCTCACTTCACTTTATTGCCCATCACTACTGTCACTGTAGTGAAACCACTCAGCACGTGGGCTCTGGAGTCCAGTCACCTGGATTCCAATCCTGTCTGAGTGACTTTGGGCTAGCTACTCAACTTCCTGTGCCCCGGCCTTCTCACCTGTGGATGATGAGAAGAGCCATACTTAACTCCTAAGGCAAAGGGAGGCTCAAGTTGATAAACACTCCACATGGAGCGCAGGGCCTTGTTCACAGTAATGACTCAGTGACAGTTAGCTGTCATGATTCAGATAGCCATGGCTACCACTGGCCAGCATTTATCAAGCACGGACTGGGTGCCAGACCCCGTGTTATCTAATCCTCACGAAAAAAACCTCAGGAGATTAAGATATTACAGTGAGGCAATGGAGGTTGGAGAGGTTGCTGGTGGTCACACAGCTAGAAGGTGATTCCACCCAAGTCTGTGTGCTAACCGGCCATGATCTTGGCCACCCCTGTCTACTGCAGATGAGGACAGGGGCTTATGACCCATGGCAGGAGACTCATGGGGGCATTGCTCCTTCCAGAGCTGCTGCAGCTTGGTCAGAGCCCAAGACCCTGGTCCCTGCTGAGGAACTTCCCCTACACAGGTCAGCCAGGCCAGGGGCTGCCCTGTCTCCGTGGTTTCCCTTTGACCTTCCTCTTGAACTTGTCCCAGAAGCTTCTTAGGAGAAACCTCAGGGAAGCACCTGAGGTAGTTCTGCTGGGCATTGCTGCTTGAGGGTGGGGGCCTGGGTCTGAGGGACCAGGGTTTCCCATGAAGAAACCTGACCCAAGAACTCACCCAGCTCTACCTGAGCATGGGTGGGGGGCCCTCCCTGTGGAGAGAGCACACAGCCCCTGCCTCAGGCCCCTCAGGAGGAGAGAAAGAGAGCTGGAGGAGACCTCTCCCACCTGCAAAACCCGCCTCCGGGGTCTGGGGCTTCCAGGAGCCTGTGTCAGGACTGGCATCGCAGGGGCGGAGACTGGAGTGGCAGAGAAAGAGGTGGATAACGGCATGGAGTCTGAGCATCCTGGATTCTAATCCTGGACCCAACATTTAGTAGCCATGTGACTGTGGGCCAGTTTTAAAAACTCTCTGAGCCTCAGTTTTCTCCTCTGACTGTGTGGATCACAATAAACTATGGAAATTCGGAAAGTGATGGGAATACCAGACAACCTGACCTACCTCTTGAGAAACCTATATGCAGGTCAGGAAGCAACAGTTAGAACTGGACATGGAACAACAGGCTGGTTCCAAATAGGAAAAGGAGTGTGTCAAGGCTGTATATTGTCACCCTGCTTATTTAACTCACACGGAGAGTACATCATGAGAAACGCTGGGCTGGAAGAAGCACAAGCTGGAATCATGATTGCCGGGAGAAATATCAATAACCTCAGATATGCAGATGACACCACCCTTATGACAGATAGTGAAGAGGAACTAAAAAGCTTCTTGATGAAAGCGAAAGAGGAGAGTGAAAAAGTTGGCTTAAAACTCAACATTCAGAAAACGAAGATCATGGCATCTGGTCCCATCACTACATGGCAAATAGATGGGGAAACAGTAGAAACAGTGGCTGACTTTATTTTTCTGGGCTCCAAAATCACTGCAGATGGTGATTGCAGCCATGAAATTAAAAGACGCGTACTCCTTGGAAGGAAAGTTATGACCGACCTAGACAGCATATTGAAAAGCAGAGACATTACTTTGCCAACAAAGGTCCATCTAGTCAAGGCTATGGTTTTTCCAGTGGTCATGAGTGGATGTGAGAGTTGGACTGTGAAGAAAGCTGAGCACCAAAGAATTAATGCTTTTGAACTGTGGTGTTGGAGAAGACTCTTGAGAGTCTCTTGGACTGCAAGGAGATCCAACCAGTCCATCCTAAAGGAGATCAGTCCTGGGATTTCTTTGGAAGGAATGATGCTGAAGCTGAAACTCCAGTAATTTTGACACCTCATGCGAAGAGTTGACTCATTGGAAAAGACTCCAATGCTGGGAGGGATTGGAGGCAGGAGGAGAAGGGGATGACAGAGGATGAAATGGCTGGATGGCATCACCGACTCGATGAACATGAGTTTGAGTGAACTCCGGGAGTTGGTGATGGACAGGGAGGCCTGGCGTGCTGCGATTCATGGGGTCGCAAAGAGTCAGACACGACTGAGTGACTGAATTGAACTGAAAGTGTGGATGACATAACACCTGTCTCTTTGAGCGGTTAAAGAATCAAATGAGAAAATGCAGATGCAGGGGAAGCATCTGCCGTGACATCTGGCCTGTAAAGAAAGTGCAGCAAAGAAGCAGCACCTCACTGAGCGCCGTGTCCCATCTACGTCATCCTCTCGGAACGGCACCTCGGGGACAGTGTCTATGGAAGGAGTCTGGGGGTGGCGGAAACAGCAATGCTGTTGGGCAATTGGAAGTTTCTTCATTTTAGAAAGAGGTGTCCTTGTGGGATGAATTGAGAGGGAAGCATCGACATAGGTCCACTAGCGTGTATACAATGGCTGGCGAGAGGGCAGCTGCTGCACAGTACAGGGAGCTCAAGTCGGTGCTCCCCGCTGACCTCGAGGGGGCGGGCCGGGGCGGCCCGGCCAAAAGGGCAGCTGGTTCACACTGTTGTACAGCAGAAACTGACTCAACATTGTAAAGCAGTTATACTCCCGCTGAATAAAAAGAAGGGGTGTCCTTGATAAAGCCAAGGATAAAGGGGCACCTGATGTGAAGAGCTGACCCATTGGAAAAGGCCCTGATGCTGGCAAAGATTGAAGGCAAAAAGGAGAAGGGGGTGACAGAGGATGAGATGGTTGGATGGCATCACTGACTCAACCGACATGAATTTGAGCAAACTCCAGGAGATAGGGGAGGACACGGGAGCCTGGCGTGCTGCAGTCCATGGGGTCACAAAGAGTCAGACGTAACTGAGCCACTGGACAACAACAACAAAAAGGGCAGAATTCTGAGCCCCCAGAAGAGGGAACTGGTGAGGGACACTGAGCTTCACAGTAGAAGGAAAGAGGGGGGCGCTGCTGGTGGCTTTGGGGCTCTCATGCCCTGGCTCTCTCAGCCTTGCACTTGAGTTGTCAGATGGCGGCTTCTCTCCAAGAGGGGCCAGTTGAGATTTTCCTTTTCTCAGAAGCTGAGTACCCCTGAGCAGGGAAGACATGGACAGAACCCCAGTGCGGAAGACCTCAGAGCTTCTAGGCATGCAGGAGAGTGCACTGGAGTTGGCTTCAGATGGTGGAGGGTGGGGAGGGGCGCGATGCAAGTTCCTCCATCCCTACCTGAAATTTGTGAGTCACCAGAGAGTTAGCAGACGTCAAAGTGGGCTGAGGGAGAGTTCTGTGAAATTATAGTTAATTGAGGAAATGTCGGTGGAATTTAAAGACGATCATAAATAAACTCATAAACTTGGAAAGGCAACTATCAGCATAACACACCTGCACCCTAGAATTGACATGACTTAATGGCGATGGAGAATGCCCATCGCCAGAGAAGGAGGAGGTGTAAATTAATATTTTAGGAGTGTGGTGTCAGCTGAAGGTTATATTTTACGACTTGAGGTTGTAACCATGAAATATGATGCCTTGTTTAAAGTGTGAGAGAATCTCCAAACAACTTTTACAGCATCTTCAGTCAAAACTGGGTGATGCAGGACAAGAGTGTCAGAGGAGCCTAAGAGGCGGGGAAGACTCCAACAGCAGAGATGCCATCGTCAGAGCAGACTTGAGCCTCTACCCTCTAGAGGGTCTCAAACTCCCGAGTCCTCAGCTCGGCACAGTCTAGAAGTCATTGACTAAAACTGGGACATTTGGGAATGAATTTGAGGCAGTAGAAGTATGGTGGATGAACCTAGAGCCTGTTACACAGAGTAGAAAGAGGAAAATATCATATATTCATGCATGTATATGGAATCTAGAAAATTAGTATGGATGAACCTGTTTACAGAGAAGAAATGAAGACACAGATGTAGACGTATTAATTTGTCTGCCTTAACTCTTCTCCTTTGTTTTTCGATTTTCTCACTTTTCTCATTAAATTTACTCTTTGGAATTGGAGGAAAACCTAGGAGGCTAAGGAAACAAGAGGGAGGGGATACCGAGGGTGGGGCGGGGGAGGGTAGAGAGGAGGTTCTGTCCCTGAAAAGGGACCCCTGCAGGGTCCTGCTCAGTTTCAGGAGGTGTGTTGTAGTGAAGTGAACTGAAGTGAAAGTCACTCAGTCGTGTCCGACTCTTTGTGACCCCATGGACTGTATAGTCCATGGACTTCTCCAGGCCAGAATACTGGAGTGGGTAGCCTTTCCCTTCTCCAGGGGATCTTAACCCAGGGATGGAACCCAGGTCTCCCGCATTGCAGGCGGATTCTTTACCAGCTTCCCCAGTAGAGGAGACCATAGTCCGGGTGCCAGAGAGACGCAGCTGGAATCCCAACTTGGTCACCTACTGTATCATCTTCTGAAAGTTACTGAATCTTTCTGAGCTTCAGTTTCCTGTTTCATTTATTTGTTCAACAGGTATTTACTGGGTGCCTCCTATATACTAGGAAGGTGGTAGATGCTGGGGACAGAACAGACATGGACCCTGCACTCACAGATCTTACTGTCTAGACATTAAATAAATTACTCAGTTGATCAATTAATTATGGTAAAGTATGTGGTACTCTGAAAATATATGATGGGGAGAGAGGGGGTATTCTGTATCTGGAAACATCCTTGAGGAAATGACTCTTAGATTGGGACCTAAAGACTAAGGAGGGGCCAACCAGGCCCAAGGAGGTAGGGAAGAAGTTTCCAGAAAGAGAGGACAGCATTTTCACAGCTTCTTGGGCAGGGAGATGCTTGGTGCGGAAGAGCTGGGAGGAGGCCAGTGTGGTTATGGGAAGTAGGTGGGGGAGCGGCTGGTATGAGGGGAGGCCCTGCGAGGTGCTTGTCAGCCCCTGGAGATTCTGCTTTCTCCTGAAGGACAGTGGAGTTGTTGAAGGTTCCTGTGGAGGGGCGCGGTGTCACCAGGTCTATTCTTACTGGGATCACTAGAGAGTTGGACTGCGAAGAAAGCTGAGCACCAAAGAATTGAGGCTTTTGAACTATGGTGTTGGAGAAGACTCTTGAGAGTCCCTTGGACAACAAGCAGATCCAACCAGCCCATCCTAAAAGAAGTCAGTCCTGAATATTGGAAGGACTGATGCTGAAGCTGAAACTCCAATACTTTGGCCCCCTGATGTGAAGAATTGACTCATTGGAAAAGCCCTGATGCTGGGAAAGATTGAAGGCAGGAGGAGAAGGGGACGACAGAGGATGAGATGGTTGGATGGCATCACAAGTAAACTCCAGGAGTCGGTGATGGACAGGGAGACCTGGTATGCTGCAGTCCATGGGGTCGCAAAGAGTTGGGCACAACTGAGCTACTGAACTGAACTGGCCTCTGTGTGAGGAATGGGTGGGCAAGGGCAGGAGGGATGCTTGGAGACAGGAGGGAGGCTCGAGACCACACACCCCTGGGGCCAGCTCAAGGTCCCTGCACTCCTGCCCTGCTCCCTCACCTTTCCACCTGCAGGTTTCCCCTCTAACATCCACCCCGTTGCTCCTTCTCTGCCTCCTTTCAGGAGCCCCTGCTTCTGTCTGCTGCCCATTAAATATTGCTTCCCTTCCCAGCCTTCTCCACTCGCATGGAGCCTGGCCCACTCCCAGCCTCTTGGGCTCCAGGCTCTGGGTCCTCTCCACGGTGCCGCCAGCCCGTGTGCATGGCCACTTCTCAGCCTCCTCTGCACTCACCGTCCCCAGCACTGCCATCATCAGCGCTGTTGGCCCGCTACAGACCTCCGGGTCCGCTTTCCCTCCTCCCCTTTGCGGTCCACTCCAGGGTGGAGGCCACATCCTCTTGTTTCTCCCCCAGACTCGCTCTTGAATCCCTTCTGCTCCTTCTCCTCTTTCACATGGCCCAGAGTTCAGGCTCTGATGATGGGAATGGCCTCTTCACCGTTCTCCTCACTACTTCTCCCTGCCTGCCATCCTTGCCACCCCCCAAACCACAGCATCCATCCATCATGCAGGGACCAGAGTCACTTTCTAAAGCAGACCCAGCTTTCACTCCCTGCTGACAGTCCTGCAAGTCTCCCCAGCACCAGCAGGGCAGAATCTCTCCCTTTAGCAAGCCCTCCGAGGCCTTTCCGAGTGGACCTCCACCTCCCTTTCCACGTCCACCCCACCGTTCATCTCATGCATCCTACACCTTCACCTGGAGGGAAAGTGGCCCACTTCCCAAGCGCACCAAGCCCATTAGGGCCCCCCTCGCCCTCAAATGCCGTTTCCTCTGCGGGGAAGCCCTTTCTTTTCTCTCCCTCCACACTTGCCTATCCCTTTCTCAAGGTCTAGGCTAAGTGTCTCTTCTTTGACCGTGACTTTCCTAACCTTCAGTGGAGTCAAGATGAAGCTACTGTGGCTAAGAGTGTAGACACTTCCACCTGGGATAGACAGGGCCAGTGTGGGACTCTTGCAGCCCGCAGGCCCTGCGCTTGCTGGGAGCGACACTGACAAATCTCCCACTTGCTGGCTGGCTCCTGGGGCTTATCTCCTTGGTACTGGTCACGGTGAAGTTAAGGAGACAAACTGCCTTGGATGTCAGACTTCACAGGCTTCTGCCAGAGAGATACCCAGGAAATGCTGTGCACCTGGATATGACAAACAGCTCCAGGAAAACTCAATTTAAAACTGAGCAAAGCAAATGGGTCTACCTTTCCTCCCACCCTGCTTTACGGGGGCAGGTCACCTGGATTGGAGGCAGCAGGAAAAAAAAAAAGGGAGGAAATGAGGAGAACAGAACTGCAGGCCTTCACATGGCATTCGAGGCCCTTCACCAGGCAGCCCGTCCTTCCCACCCACCCAGCTCTGCCATCTCTGTGTTGCCCTTTGAGTTCCGACAATCCTGACTGTGCCTCTAAATGCCACACGTGCCCCTGCAGCTGCCTTGCTCCTGCCTTTGCTCTGCCTAGGACACCCTTTGGCCTGATCCTACCAGACAGTCAGCCCTCAATCCCACCAGCTCAGCATTCAAAACGTAGCCAGACATTGACTCCATCTCCCCAGTACCACCTGGCCCAAGCCAACAACATCTCTTTCCTGAATCACTGTAGTAGCCTCTACAAGCCCCTTGCTTCTGCCCTCTTCCTCTTTGGTCTGTTGTCTACACAGCAGCTCAAGGGATCCTGTTAACACACCAGTCAGATGAGGTCTTCTGCTCAGAACGTGCCGCTGACTTCTCATCTCATTCCGATAGAACCCCAAGACCTAGCAGTGGCCTCGAAGGTCGTCCATGGAGCCCCATCCCTGCCCTCTCCTCCTTACTCCCAGTGTGCCATCCCCTTGGGTCTCTTGATGCTCTTCAGCAGTGCCAGGCCTCTGCACACCAGGGCCTTGGCATCTGCTGGTCTATCTCGAA
Source organism: Capricornis sumatraensis (assembly GCF_032405125.1). Taxonomy (NCBI): domain Eukaryota; kingdom Metazoa; phylum Chordata; class Mammalia; order Artiodactyla; family Bovidae; genus Capricornis; species Capricornis sumatraensis. The sequence continues at coordinate 212,516,761 of NC_091070.1, forward strand.
TGCTATTCCTCCAGATAATCGCCGCGCTTCCCCTCTGCCTCCCCCTGGTCTTGGAAAATGTCAGCTTCTCAGCGAGGCCTGCTCTGACCCTGTTTAGTGCGAGGTCCTCCCATCCCCCTCCGGCACTGGTCACCACTTCACTTATCATTCTTGGTTGCTTAGTCGCTCAGTCGTGTCCGACCCTTTTGCCATCCCATGGACTGTAGCCCACCAGGCTCCTCTGGGCTTTCCCAGGCAAGAATACTGGAGTGGGTTGCAATTTCCTTCTCCAGGGAAATCTTCTGACCCAGGGAGCAAACCCGTGGTTGAACCCTCATCTCCTGCATTGGCAGGTGGATTCTTTATTGCTGGGAAAGAAGTTTACTTAGGGAAGAAGTTTACTTATTTATCTCGAGTATTGTCTGTTTTCTTCCGACTGGAATGTCAGCTTCACAAGTGTAGGAATTTTATTTGCAGATGAATCCTTTGTACCTAGAACAGTGCCTGACACATAAAGAGATACTCAGTAAATGTTTGTTGAATGAATGAATGGATATCTCAACACAAATGTTGCCTCTTGCATGAAGCCTTCTCAAGTCCCCTCAGCTGTCACTGTGCCTTGACCCCTTGGTTATAACAGTTCTGGGAGCTACTGTGTGTTTGCCTGGCTACCCCCACTCAGAGAAACTCTCCGGGCAGGGATGAGATCATGCTTTTTGTGATATAGTGCTGGGCCTGGCCCAGTGTCTGGCACACAGCAGCTGCTCACCTAGTGAGTGTGGGAGGGAAACTTTCCTGAGTACCTGCTGAGTGAGATGCCTTCACTTCTGTGCTCATACATACCGAGGAGCTGAACATTTAAGAATGGGCTCATTCTTAGGACTTCCCTGGTGGTCCACACTTCCACTGCAGGGGGAACAGGTCTGATCCCTGGTTAGTGGACTAGAACCCCACATGCTGCATGGCACGGCCAAAAAAATAGAAAAAGAAAGAAGAAATGGGCTCATTGTCTTGAATAGACCTTACCCCTGTAGAATGACATTAGTAAGGATAGTTCAGGACCTCTGAATAAACCCACTTTTATCCCCATCCCACACGGCTTCTGTGTATCCAGCCATCAGCTCCATCTCTCCACTGGGATGCCCCCTGCACACACTCTGCCCCGTGGTGTCCCAAACTGCCTGCCTTCCACATCACAAGGCGCCCCCCTCCTCCTGGGTCCCCTGACACAGGAAGTGGCAGCTTTTGTCCCTCCAGATGCTCGTGCCTGAAGCCTGGGGTTCATTCATGCCTCCCGACTGCCAGTCCTGTAGATTCTACTTCTTCACTAGCTGTCAGGCAGGTCCAACCCCCACCCTCCTCAGGCCCTTTAGCTCGGATCGCGTCTGGCCTTACCTTGACTGTGGTGACTCTGTGCTACTGAGAGCATCCTGCCCACTGCCCCAGCTCAGACCTCGTCTATGCCACAGTGGTCTAAGATGCAGATATAATCCTGTTTCCTCACTGTCTTTGATCCTCAAGATGAAGTGGAAGGAAAGGGAGGATTTGCCTTTAGTTGGGCATCAGGCACATGCCTGTCCCTGGCTAATGCTCAGTACTGTCATATTCATGATCCCATTCAGCTGTCACAAGAAACCGTTCTGCAGAGAAGCAGAATGAAGCTTAGAGAAATAAATCACCCAAGGTCCCATGGGCTGGAGAATTGTGGAACCCAAATTCAAGTCTAGACCCTCCTGACCCGAAAATCCAGTTTCTTTCCAATGCAGCCCGCTGCTTCCGATCTCCCGGAGCCCAGTGTCCTCTGTCGTCTGGCTCCTCCATCTCCAGCACCACCGCCCATCACTCCTCTCTGCTAGCTCTGTTCTAGACAGACCATCTCGAACGGCTTATCTTAGGTCTGCCTTGTGGTTTTGTGCTTCCGTGGTTATGACCTCTGGCTCTCTTTTCTTTTCGACGCCCTTCCATTTCTTCTCTATGTAGTAAACTCCGGTTCATTCTTCAAAACCCTGCCCTGACAGTACTGCCTCTGTTAAGCTTGCCCGAACTGACTCACCCAAGCAAAGTAACGTGTTACTTCATCTCTGTCCTCAAAGTGTGAACTGTACTCCTGCGAGATAAGGGAGTGTTGGTTAAGAGCACTGGCCCTGAAATGAGACTGTTGGGCTTAAAAATCCCAGCTCCTTTAATTACCCATTTCCTTCCCCAGGGGATCTTCCCGACCCAGGGATCAAACCCGGGTCTCCCACATTGTAGGCAGACACTTTACCGTCTGAGCCACCAGGGAAGTCCACTATAAGCTGTACCTTTGGCAAATAACTGAAACTCTCTGTGCCTTGGTTTCTTTACCTGTAAAATGGGAATGATATTTCACAGAGTCATGAAATCTGTGGAGTAGTTAGCATAGCACCTGGCGCCGTGTACGTGCTTAATAAATAGTAACTTTGGTTACTGTTACTCTGCTGCCTCCGATACACATTTGAACCCTGATATTACATTTTTCCTTCCTTTATAGTTTAGTCCACATCTGTGATACAGCTCTTGCTAAGTGGATTACTATCCCTTACTCTCACACAAGGTGCTTCCCTGGTGGCTCAGTGGTGAAGAATCCACCTGCAATACAGAAGATGCAGGTTTGATCCCTGGGTGGGGAAGATCCCTTGGAGAAGGAAATGGCAACCCACTCCAGTATTGTTGCCTGGGAAATCCCATGGGCAGAGGAACCTAGTGGGCTACAGTTCATGGGGTCAGTAGAGTTGGACACAACTTAGCAACTAAACCACCCTCACTACTTGCATACAAGCTCCAGGAGGGCAGGCTTAGAAAATCTGGATAACTTCCACTAAGCCACTCAGCTGTAAGCTGCAGGGGAGGGGTGCGCACTGACGTGTGCAAAAATCGGAAAGCCAGTGTTCTTAACTATTATATATCAGAGCATGGTCTTGGGATCATTGTTTCTGCATATCAAGTCTCAGCTGGGATTTAGGCTGGAGCAGTGATTCCATCAGGATGTGCTGTGGGGATGAGGAAGACATGGTCCCTGCCCTTGGGATTTCCAGCAAGTTCAGAACCTAGAGTGGCAGACAGACATGTGACAGGTCGTTCACACAGTGCCAAGTACGATGTCTGAAGTCACATACTTTGCTGCAGGAGCGCAGAGAAGGGAGCAGTTATTAAAAGCATGGGAGAATGAGGCTTGACTGAGAAGTGGCGCTAGAGTTGGATCTCAAAGCATCGGAAGACTTCCTCTGGACAAGGGGCATCCTAGACTGATGGTGCGGTGTGAGCAAAGCCCAGGAGGTGTAACCACGCCCAGCACTCGAATGGAGCTGACCTGGGCCCGAGGAGCAGGAGGGAAGATTGCAGAGGTCTGGCCAGGCTGTGAATGCCCTTTGAGTTTTGCCCTCAGGGAACTGTGATGAGCTTTCGTTTTGTTCCATTACATCCAAGAACTTCCCTGGTAGCTCAGGCAGTAAAGAGTCTGCCTGAGATGCAGGAGACCCAAGTTCGATCCCTGGGTTGGAAAGATTCCCCTGGAGAAGGAAATGGCAACCCACTCCAGTATTCCTGCCTGGTTAATCCCATGGACTGAGCAGCCTGGCAGTCTACACCCCATGGGGTCCCAAAGAGTCGGACGTGACTGAGCGACTAACGCTTTCACTTCCACATCCGAAGTTTCCTAGGATCTGGTAGGAAACAAGGTCCTGGTCACCACAGTCATGACCGTGGGAATAAATGTGATAACTGATTTCTCCTTTTTTCTTGGTCATTGCGCAACAGTGTGGTATAGTAGCTAGAAACATGCTCAACAGGCAGAGCTCACCCAGCTCGTTGACCTAGCTCATTGGCTGTGGGACCTCAGGCAGGTTGCTTTACCTCCCTGTGCCTTGGTTTCCTCATCTGTTCGATGAGAAGAAGAAGAACTAAAATTCTCAGAGCAGGGCCTCGGGCATGATCAGGGCTCTGGAAGTTTGTAGCACATCCTCTCTGCAGGTCATGTCCCAGGGTCCTCTCTGCCTCTCATGCATGAAGTACACGATTAAGTACCAGGACCTAGACTCACATGAGCCTCTTGTCTCCGCCCACAGCGGACGATGCGTGCGGCGGGACCCTGCGGGGCCAGAGCGGCATCATCTCCAGCCCACACTTCCCCTCGGAGTACCACAACAACGCCGACTGCACCTGGACCATCCTGGCCGAGCTGGGGGACACCATCGCCCTGGTCTTTATTGACTTCCAGCTGGAGGACGGTTACGACTTCCTGGAAGTCACGGGGACCGAAGGCTCCTCCCTTTGGTAAGCACGCCTTCCCTCCCCTCCCCCTCCCCCGTCCCTGCAGCTGTGGCTTCCCGGGATGCGGTCCCTTCGGCGCCTAGACCTGCAGCCAGAGGTCCCTTTGCCACCTGTTCTACCCGCTGCTGGAGAGTTTCCTTTCCTCATAATGAGAAGTCACTGCGTATTTTCAGAGCTGGCGTCAATTTTCATGGTGATTTTGGTACCTGATTTGAAGCATGGCCTCGCTGAAGAATATCAGGGTGGGATTTGGTCAAGGAACTTGCATTACGACTAACAGTGGTATCAGGACATGGATAGGGTCTCAGTGAAATGATTTGAAATATTGTCCCATTGCTGGAAGCATCCAACAAAGGGCCTAGAACATTGAGTGGCAGTTGCTTTTCCCATGCCCAGGGCTCTGAGACGGGAGAGGCATTATCACGTCTTGGTTCCTGCGGGAAGGGCTAACCTACTTCCTATTGTTTGGCTCCACCACAAAGCAGGGCTTTTGTGAGCTGTGCTCTGCCGCCACGGAGACTCTGGTGTCGGCAGGTTTGGGAGGAGACGGATGATGAAGGCTTACCGGCCTTGGTTGTTTGTGGTCTCCCAGGCTTGGACCCATGCGGTGGGCCCTAGCTGGGGCTGGCTTAGGGAGTGACGTGCTTTCTGTTTGGGTGACAAGCCTCGAGAATGGTGGTGTGACATTCGTAATGTGCTCTTGTGTTCTGGTGGTTCTGTTATCAGGACGAGGGCAGCAGGGGGACCTGGGTCAGAACATCGGGAGCCAATAGAAGGGTGCGCTCAGGCGTGCTTCTTTGCAGTCTTGATTGCTGCGTGGTGCCGGGGAAGGTGGGGCTCACTGCCTGGGACTGAGGAGGAGGAGGTGTCACTGAGGGGCCTGAGTGAAGCAGAAAGTGGCAGCTGCAAGCGTCAGGGATGGATAGTCCCTTGGGAAGACAGACACAGTGGTCAGCGGGCTAGAGACATGGGCGGGGAAGGGGAGGAAGGATGGGAGAGGAGGAAAAAGAGCGGCTGATGTTGAACATTTCTTTTATACCAGGTTTCGTTGTAGAAAGGCCAGTTGAGGAAGACATGGCCCTTTGACAGTGAGGAAAACAGACAAATCCACCACAGGCCCCAAACATGACTATTTGAGAGGGATAAAGTGGGAACAGACTCCTGCCAAATATGGACTTTGAGCTTCGGGGACCAGGAAACTCAAATTTCATGTAGTGGTAGAAGGTATGCTGAGCCGGGGGTCAGAAGACCTTGGTGTCATAAGTGTGTCGCAAAAACTTGGCCAAGTCAGGTCATTTACTGCCCTGGATGGGGTGTTGAGACAGGCAGACATGAGCCGATGGCTGATTGCTGTGTGGAGGTTGGTCCAGGGGCAGTGACTGGACATTGGGTGCTCAGTGTTGGGAGGAAAGTCTAGATGACCATCCACCAAACCACACTCCCAGTGACCTGCCCAGTCTGAAGACCTTCTGTCTCCCTGCCCTCTTTTTGTAAAATACCTATTTTTCTGATCGTCTATGTCATACATATGCTCCTTATAGAAAACTTGGACAATATTAAAATGTATAGGGAAATGAATAACAAGTATTAACGTTGTTTGTATTTGGTTGCGTTGGGTCTTAGTTGCAGAATTCGAGATCATTCCTTATGGCTCACAGGCTCTCTAGTTGTGGCACTCAGGGTCCAGAGCACTCAGGCTTCAGTAGTTGCAGCTTGTGGGCTTTGATGCCCAGCAACATCTGGGACCTTCGTTCTGCAATCGGGGATCAAGCCCACGTCCCTTGCATTGCAAGGCAGATTCATGTTTTAAAAAACCTTTTTATTTTGTAGTGGGATATAGCCAATAAACAGTGTTGTGACAGTTTCAGGTGAACAGCAAAGAGGCTCAGCCATACATATGCATGTATCTATTCTCCCCCAGACTCCCCCCTCTTTTAGGCTGCAAGGCAGATTCTTAACCACTGGACCACCAGCGAAGTCCCACAAGGATTAACGTTTTGATGTATTCCCGTTTGGCCTTTTTGCTTTGCCTAGATCAAGCTAGCTGGCCATTTATATATATGTTTAATATAAAAAATTAAGATCTGAAAAATGTCAGTAACTATATATTTTTAACTGAACATTATATCATGAAAATTTTTCCTATATCATTACACATGTCTCCTAAATGTAATAGGTGTGAGAATAGAATTTATTTAGTAAATAAGCAGTATTTATTGAGCTTTTATGTGGCAGGCTGATTCTAAGCTCTTACAGCTATATTTCATTTAGACTTCTATGAAGTAGGTAGCATAATCTTCCTCCTTTTACAGATGAGGAAAATGAGGCCCCGTGTGGTTGGGTCACTGGCTTGAAGTCACACAGGTAGTAAGGAGCAGAACTGGGATTCAACCCCAGGTTAGCTGGACTTGAAAGCCCATCTTCTTAGTCACGTCAGCACACTACGTCATGCAATGTTTGTGAAGGACTGTGGCGGCTGTGGTGCATTCCCTTGTGAGACTGCCACAATTCACTCCATCAGGTCTCTTGATGGATTGTATCCAAGTTTCCACTTCTGCCAACAGATACCGAGACGGATAGCCTTGCTGGTTCTCTCTCTTCCAGCCCCAAGGCCTCTGCGATGCACTTGTTTATCCCTAGGCCAAATAGTCTCCCACAGCCCCCACCCTCACCCCGAGGTGTGAATCTACACGGTTGTCCAAACTTCTGGAGGGAAACAAACGTGAAAGAGTATTCCTTTTCCTATTAAGTCACTCAGTGGGGAAGGAATTAAGCAGAGGAAATCGTTAAGGGAGTCATTCAGAACTCTGCTGTAAGATTAAATTATAATCATTTACAGGGTCTGTGTCACCTTTGCCAGGCAGGATGCATTTGTTGTTCTAATTTATACCTGCATAGCAGTTACGGTTGAACAAAGCTGCAGGCTCAGGAAGCCTGTGCAAAGAACCCGCTCCTTCCCCAGCCCCTCTCCTTTATGGATCCCTGGACTCATGTGACAATGGGATGCTCCTGGTTTATGAGTGTATTGCTTTTATCAGCGGATAAAAGCAATAGGACTTTAGGATGTTCTCTTGAGTCATCCCATGGACAGAGAGAGGATCCTGGTAGGCTGCAGTCCATGGGGTCTCAAAGAGTCGGACACGACTGAGTGGCTTCACTTTCACTTTTCACTTTCATGTATTGGAGAAGGAAATGGCAACCCACTCCAGTGTTCTCACCTGGAGAATCCCAGGGACGGGGGAGCCTGGTGGGCTGCCATCTATGGGGTGGCACAGAGTCGGACACAACTGAAGCAACTTAGCAGCAGCAGCAGCTTGAGTTCTTCACCAAGCAGAGAAAGACAACATCTGGAAAGATGAATTTGAACAGCTAGACATCCCTTCATCTATTGAGAAAACAGATACACCTTTTAGAGGGGGGTGGGGGGGAAACTATCTCCTTTATCTGGAGAAGGGAATGACAACCACGCCAGTGTTCTTGCCTGGAAAATCCAATGGACAGAGGCGCCTGATGGGCCCCTGTCCATGGGTTCGCAGCATCAAACCTGACTTAGCGACTAAATCACACCTCTTCTATCAGGTGGCAGATTTGTGATGATTCAGAAGAGGATGGTGACATGGACTGTCCCTGACTCAGTTCCCACACTCTCCTCCCCCTCCAAGGAGGATGTAAGCAGGAGAGTTTAAATTAGGGTTTGGACTTCATGGACTTCAAGTTCCAAATGATTGGGAAAACATAGGCTTGATAATTTTTTATTTTGCCAAATAAGGATATTAGAGAACAAAATAAAAAACCCTGCCAACTTTTCAGGACATGATTGCATAAAACAAAGGACAATTCAAAGCCAAAAACGTGGCAGGATATAATCAATGGCACTGACATACTGAAAGACGGGGGTGGGAGGGGTACATAACAGTGGTGTCTGCCCGTGACCGTAAAGTCCTGTGATGTATATACATTAATCGGTGGATTACCGCGTCCTGTTGTGCTTGTCCATCCCTGGCTTCTGAGAATCCGACCATACATGTTTTGAGTGAGAAAATGTTGTTACTGTAGTGAGCACTGAACCCTGCAACCCTGCCATGCTGAGGGGGTCCCAAGTGTCTTAGACTTGCTCTCCCTAAAGTTAATTGTCTTTTTGTGCGTGTGATTGACCAGGAGCCAAATTGGGCTTGAATTGACTTGAGAGTTACAATCCACATAGCAGATTTGGTATTACTCCCCTACCACACACACACACACACACACACACACACACACACACTCACTCACACAGCCAAAGGACACACTCTCCTCCAAGTCATTGCCATATACACATCACCAAGTCAACCCCCCTGACACATACATACTTCTAGTTCACTGAACTCAATTTAGGGGCCAGTTTTTGCTCACTGATCCTTCTCAGGGGTGGATAGTGGTCTTTGTTCTGCTCTGACCCCATCTGTTGGCAGTGATCTTCAGGGAGCCCTATTCCTTCCTCTCCAATTCTATGAAAATATGCTCACCACGGCTCCAGCTCCTCATGAGGCCCCTGGATTTTTCGAAGGGCTGGGACTAAGGGATGCAGAAGAGTCTCTTAAAGCCCGGGCTTCTGGGTCCCTGGAGGGAATTAGGATCATGTTATCATAACGAGGAGAAGTAATTGCCAGGCCATTACAGAAGCGGCCTCTCCATCATGGAGAAAATCAGTGAGTTAAAATCCACCCAGAATCTCTCCCCTTTGCCTCATGCTGAACTCTGTCCCCTGGCATCTCAGCAGGAGCTTCCCCTGGGCTGTATGAGAGGAGAGAAAGCCAGACACCCCTCCGAGAGCAGGGGCGAGGTCTGCGTAGTGTCTCCGACCTTAGGTGTTGAGCCTGCCCCTTGGCATCTAACTGAAGAGACGGCAGACTTGGGACTCAGACAGTCATGAGCTCAAAACCCAGATCTACCTCTTCATCGCTGTGGAATCCTGGGATATTTACTAACCTTTCTGAACCTCAGTTTCCACATCTGAAGAATGGGGCTCATTATACCAACCTACAAGGCATGTTGGAAGGGATAAACATGTAAACTGCTGCCTGACTTAGTCCTGGGATGGGAACTAGAAGCAAGGTGCTCACTCTCTGAGGGAAAAAGGGTATGATGAGGCCACTCTGAGCTTCGCCCGATTTTTGGTGACCCCACCATGGCCACAGCCCAGCCTGCAAGCCCAGTGGCATCTCACCAGGCAGAGTGACACTTGCCTGATCCCGCTCTGGGGAATTAGCTGGGCACCAGGTGAAGGGAACTGGCAGAGAGCCCCTGAGTCAGACAGGAGGACACCCTTGCAGAGTCAGCAGGTGGGGGTGATTTGGTTGCAACTGTCTTCTCAGAGCTGCACGTTGTGAGCGTGCTATGAAAAGCAGCAACTTTTCTCTGCCTACACCCAGGCCCTGGGCTGGCCAGTTCAACTCATTCAGCGCTGATGGCTGCTCTGAGCCGCCCTGCGGCAGGGGCGGTGCCCCAGCAGCCCTAAGGAGTCTGCAGGGTTGGGAAGAAGGGGCAGCGTGTGGAGAAGACTTTCTGTAGAGAGGGGGGAGGCGCAGCCCCTCTCACAGTCTCAGATTGATGAGGATGCAGAATCTGTTGGGCCTTCCTCCCTCCTTGGCTCCTCTCCCTCTGCCTCTTCCACCCCTGTGGCCGTTTCTTCCTGTGACGAGGAGGGCAGGCAAGGCCTGGCCTGCACTCAAGGTGGAAGCCACCCTTTCTCTGGGGCCAGCTGAAGTGCCAGCCACAGGGGTGTGTCACGGGGGTGTGTATGGTAGAGGGAGTTCAAAGCTCCTTCCTGAGTCCGCGATTTCTGTGTAGACTCAAGACCACTCTCCCATCTTCTGTGGCTCCGCCTGTACCGGGAGTCGCAGCCCCTCGGCCTCTCTTCTCTGCTTCCTGCAGTCTACTTGGATTTCATGCTTCGTTTCACTGCGGTCATTTGGGATCTGCTGCCCATTCCCTCTGTGCCCTCAAGTCTAGCCCCCCGCAGGCCTCTGTGTGACAACCTTGCCTCCACTGAACATGCAAAATAAGGAAAGGAAGGAGAACCCGCTGCAGGGTTTTAGAGGAGGATGCTGTCCTGGGGCAGGAGACTGGGGCCGCCAGGCAGGGCCTGCATTCCAGCCGGGCCTTGAAGGTGGGTCCCGTTTTGATATGAGAGAGGGAGATGAGGGGCGGGAGGGCATCATTCTAGGGCTGCTGCCTGGGTTTCCTGGCCAATGTAGGAGCACCCTTCCTGACCCCTGAGACACAGGCCCAGGAATTCTGGTCCCAGGGATTCTCTAGGGAGGATTCTCTCCAGCATGCACCCACCCTGGAGACTCTGCTATCCACCTCTGAGCCTCAGTAGCCTCTTCCACCTGGGAAAAAAGAGGAGAAAGCCGACTCCAACGCCTAGCGTTCCCAGGTCCTGCCCCCAGGGCCGCCCAATAGACTTCAGCTGTTTTGGGTTTTTTTGGTGGGGGGAGTTGTTTGTTTTTCGTTTATTGCTATACTCCAAGGCATGTGGGATCTTAATTCCCCAACCATACATCAGACCCGTGTCCCCTGTAATGGACGTGTGGAGTCTTAACCACTGCACCACCAGGAAAGTCCCTTCACCTGTTTTTGAAAAGAGAATTTCTCTGGAAAGCAGGTTCAACCTACTCTCTGGATTCAACTTTGAGGATTTTTCTTTACTTTGTTTCCCTTCATTGGCTTGCTTTTATTTTTATAGGTGGGGATACAAAAACTCCCATCTACTATACAGACATTCAGTTTGAAATTTTGCTAGTAACAATTTCTCCTTTTGAAACACTGAGTTTTAATTATTAAGCATTTTGCCCATGGAATTTGAGCCAACTAGAACCATTTGATCTCAGCGACTTTTAACTAGATATTTCATTCAAGAGTCATTAGATTCAGATATAATTAGAATGAAAACAGCATGCCAATGGGGATTTGTTAATAACTATTCACTTATTTATTTATTCACATATATTTTGTCAAACCATTGGTTTAGATCATTTTCATTCTTTGTTACTTTTTCCCTATTTTTTTTTTTCAGTAATCATTTATTGAGAGCCTTCTATGAACTAGGCTCTGCTAGGTGCTAGGGAGACAGAAACACAGTCCCATCCCCAGGGAGATATTTATTTACTCCACAGATGTTTATGTAATAGGCATGCATTGTACAGGACCCTGGAGCTCACAATCAGGGCAGAGAGGCATATAATTAAGCATATAATTAAGTACTTTACAATAGCATGTGTTAGGTACTTTTCTTAGAGGTATACAGAAGTTCCCCTGGGGCTAAAAAAGACATGTAATAGCTACAATTCTTTTTTTTTTTTTTTTCAAGATGTAGAAACTCATCTCCAGCTGATTCAAGCTAGAAAGGGAATATGTTGTCTTCTATAACTGAGGAGTCCAGCTGGCTTCAGGCACTGCTGGATCAAGGCGGGTAGATAAGGCCACCTGTATTTGCTTCTCCCCTCACCCAGCTTTGTCTTCCTGGGTCTTGGCTTCACTCTCGGGCCAACTTTCCCCGTGAGGCAGCAGAGGTGACAACCGTCAGCTTCCCCCATCCTACTGATTTAGCAGTCCTAGCAGAAAGACAGTGTGTCTTTCCTAAAGGTTCCCACAAAAGCCCTCAGATGGTCCGTGATTGGACCAGAATTGAATCGTGTGCTCTGCCTTCAACGTCGATATATAGCTGGATGATATTCTTACTGGCCAGGCCCGGGTCACATAGCTATCTGTTCTACCGAAACCTCTGACTGGGAGTGGAAAAGAAGTGGTTCACCAAAGGAATACCAGGTCACTAGGAAGACAGAAGCCAAAAGCGTCCTCCTGAAAGGACTCAGTCTTCCCTCACAATAGAGGGGCTCCTGGGAGGACCCAGATGAATGATCCCCAGATGGTGCGACTTTGGAGCTGAACTGAGGGGTGAGCAAACGTTTATCACTGACGTGGAGCCAGAAAGAGCCCTGCTGTGTTTGCAGCATTGCAAGTGGGGTGCAGGGTGCCAGAGAGCAAGGCCAGGATGCAAGGTCTGAGACGAGCACCGGAAGAGCAAGGGTCGTGAAGAACCTTGTCCCCACGTTCATATACGGGGAGAGGAGTCCGTAGACTAAAGAAAGCTATTGAAGTATTTTAGGCAGAGAAGGAATATGATCACCCTGAATCTTAATTGGGTTCATAGAAGGTTCAGAAGCCAGCTGTAAAACTCGGTGACCACTCAGCCGAGAGATCGTCCAGCCTTGAAGTATGGTAGTTGTAAAGGGATGGAGCGGAGACGGCGACCTCAGAAAACACCTCAGATACAGAGTCAGCTGCTTTGGGGGCTTCACTGGAAAGGAGGAATGAAGGCATGGGAGGAGTCTGGGGTGAATCCCATCTCTGGCTTGATGGCTATGGTGGGGTCATTCAGCAGAGGAACACAGGGGAAGGAGCCGGGCCAGGGGGTGCTGGCCTCCCCAGCATGAAATGGGCACAGAGAGGGAAGTTAAGGCCACAGCAAGGAAGAAGATACAGGGACAGGGTTATTGATATACACTGTTTGCGATGAGACTAGTGGAGATGGCCGTGGGACAGGAATGACTATGGCTGAAAAGTTTGGTGTTTAAGTATGTATTCTGGCAGGGCCTTGAGAAGTCATCCTCAGGGATCAGCACCAGCAGCATTATCAGCAGTGTCTCCTTTCAGCACCTCGGTCAGCCTTACCACCTCCATCTTCCCTGCCAACGTCTTTCTGTCGTCATTCATTCATTCAAACTAGTTAAGCCCTTCCATTGTCTGACACTGAGCCTGGCATCGGGGAATACAGTGGTGGAGAAAACAAATGAAGTCTCTGTTTTTGTGGGACTTCTGGTCTACTCCGGGGAGACTGCTATGAAACAAAGAATCACAGAATATATGTAAAATACAGCTGTGATGAGTACCACGAAGGAAATGAGCAGGATGGGGAATAATAGCTCTGGAGACCTTAAGTAAAAGGGGCTGGGCCGGCCTCTCTGAGGGGACAGGATCTAAGATTAAGGCTTGACTGTTGAGAAGGAGCCGCCGTGGGAGGCACTCAGGATCAGCATTTCAGGCAGAGGGAATTACACGTGTAGAGACCCATGTCACAGTGCCCTGTTTTCCTGTGAACTTCATACAGGCAAGTGGTGTAAGGTCTATGCCTGTTCTCTGCGGTTTCAGTCTGTTTGAATATCAGGAGCAAGGCAGGGTCAAGGTCTCAGGCTGGCAGAGATGTTCATGAAACAGCTGAGATGGTGCATGACTGAGGCCGTTAAGCCCAGTGGCACCCGGAACTGGTAAGGGAATGGGCCTGTTCCAGCCTAGACTCAGAACCTCCTGCCTCCCTGTGGGTCTGTGACAACCTCACTTCCCTCTCCTTTCCTGCCACATCACAATGCTTTAAACCAGCCCGAGAAGCTGTTCTCTTCTGATGGAGCCCATGAAATTACATCTGTTCTTTCCATCAGGAGCCAGACCATAAATAACCAGCCCTTTAAAATCTCATCTCCCGTATCTCTCGGAGTTGGAAGTGGCATTACGGGCTCTGCAGCTGAGCAGTGGGAAAGGATTAGAGCCCTGGCATGCTGCTGGCAGCCCGGGCCCGGGGATCTGGAGCGCGAGGCTGGGGCTTCTGCACGCGCCACATGACTTTCTTGTTTGCGTCGCTGAGAACTTGTTCTCTGAAAGAGAACGCGAGCTGCAGCTGGACGGGGCAGGAAGCAAGCCGGGGTCGTCCGCTCTCGGCATAGCGTCTCCTCTAGAGCCGGCGACTTGGCCAAGTTCTGTGTGTGGGAAGCCGAGGTCGGGCAGCTGGCCTGCACCCCGTGGGTCCGACTGCGTGCAACAGGTTGGTAATAAGCATGGCGTCTGCGTGGCAGCTCGTGCCAGGACCGTGAAGGGCACCAGACAGTGAGATGCTCTTGTCGACCTCTCTGGAAGAGCTGCCAGATGCCCGATGGAGCCGCGAAGACAGATGGAAGGTGCTGTTCTGGGCCCTTCCAGAGGCCCCTCGCTCTGGCACCATCCACCTTCCAGAACAATGTTCGAGGCCCCAGTCCTGGTCTCGCCCTCCCACCTGGCTACGGATGTTTGTTCTACGTGCTCTTGGCATCGCCTAGCCCATGTTTCACTCTGGTTTTTGCCTGCCCCTTGCTTTCACAACTTCTCCTGGCTCCCTAAGACTGACCTAGTTCTGTCCCTGAGCTTATACTTCTTGTAATCCCAGTTCCTCCGCACCCAGTCGCTGATGTGTGATACCCACAACTCACCAGAGAAGCAAGATGCAAGCAGGAAGCTAGCATTTGATAATCTGATGAAGTGGCAAATGACATGGTTAGACTCAGCGGATTTTGTCATTTGGGAAGGGAGAAGGCAGGCTTGGTTTGAACACAATGGAGAGACTTCGTGGGATACTAGAACTCCAGCGTCTCTGGGAAATCTCATCGAAGTTCTTGGAAGAGCAGTCTGTCCCGGCTGCCTCTCAGGGTTCTGGCCCCAGTAACTTCCACCTACTTCACTGTGGCTTCTACCCCCAGCCTCCCCCTGAAACTATTCCCATTAAGATCATCATCAGAGAACCAGCCCCCAACCCCAAACACTACCACTTCCAATGCCAAAGCCGAAAGGTCATCTTCAGGTGTCGCCCTACTGGATACTTCTGCATTCTTTTACATTGTTGCTTACTTCTCCTTCCAGAACTTTCCTTTTCTCTTGTTTTCTTTCTGAGGCTGCTCGCTGTGATTTTTCTTGACCTCTCTGACCATTCCTTCTCTGTCTTCTTCAATGACCACAAGATTCTGTTCTCACCTAACTGCGCTGCCCATCCCCCCATGTTCTTCCTGGGTTAGCTTATCTGCTCCCGCGGCTTCAGATAAGCCACCTGTCTGTTTACAGTTCTCAAATGTGGCTCCCTAGCCCGTCCTCCCCACTGGGTACCAGCCTTTGGAGCCAAGTACTTATTGGACAATTCTCCCTTCATGTCTCACCAATGCCTCCGACTCAACGGATCCCAACTTCATTCATAACTGATGATTAAAGTGGGCAGGGTTTGTTTCCTTTCTTGGCTTATGGCACTACCCTCTACCTAGTCAACCACAGCTCTGGGAATCGTCCTGTCTAATCCCTCTCTCTCACCAGTCACATTCAGTTAATTGGTAAGTTCCCCCCAATGAACCCCCCGTGGCATATCTTTACAGTCTTGACTACCACTCCCCCAGTTCAGCCCATCATCTTTTCTTCTTTGTGGGTTATAATAGCCTCCTTGCTGATCACTCAGCTTCTTGGCACTCTCCAATTCATCCTCCCCACTGCTACCAGAATGGTTTAATTAAAATGCAGATCTGACATGCTAAGCCCCAGGCAAAAGCGTTCAATCATCTTCCATTGTCTACAGAATAAAATTCCAGCCCTTGATAGGCCCTTCTTGATCCAGCCCTTACCTGCCACCCCAGCCTCATCCCTTGCCACTTCCTTCCTTGAACTCCATTAACCCTCACGCTCAGTAGTATCATACCACAAAGGTTTATTTCCTGCTTATGCTGCACGTCTGTTCTGGGAGTCTCTCTAATCCACACAGTCATACCCAGGAGTATCCAGGATCTAGAATCTTGTAGTTCCACTGTCTGGAATATGTGGCCTTGTCCAGTGGCATAGCAGGCAAAGAGAGTGGCGGATCTAACATGGGCTTTTCATGGCCACAGCCCAGATACGATGCATATCACGCTCACTCACACTTCATTGGCCATAAATAGTCATGTGGAGTAAGTCAGACAGAGAAGGAGAAACACAGCATGACATCCCTTATATGAGGAATCTAAAAAGAAAAGATACGAACGAACTTATTTATTATACAAAACAGAAACAGACTCACAGACTTGGTTGCCAGAGGGCGAGGAGGGGGGATAGGGATAGCTGGGGCGTTTGGGATGGGCGTGTACACACTGATATATTTTAAATGAATAACCACCAAGGTCCCACTGTATAGAACAGAAAACTCTGCTCTAGATCTTGTGTGGCAGCCTGCATGGGAGGGGAGTTTGGGGGAGAATCGATACATGTATATGTACGGCTGAGTCCTTTGCTGTCCACCTGAAACGGTCACAACATTTTTAATCAGTTATACTCCAATACAAAATAAAAAGTTAAAAAAAAAGAGAAATATTCACATGGTTCAACCTCACCATAAGGGAGCCTGGGAACGTGATAGCAGATGAAATGACTGGTGAGCGAGTCTCTCTGCCACACTTCAAATTTTAGCAGACAAATGCCGTAGCTCTTGTCAAAGAACAGCCTCTCCTTTATGCTGCAGATCTGTTCTTCTCCAAAGATTTCCCTGCTGGAATCATCTCCTTTTTTTTTTTTTTTGCACTCGTCATTTTTTTTCTTCCCTATCAAACATTGTTTAATGTTTAAGAACATAGAGATGTGTTCTGTATCTACCATCTGAAGTCAAAAACAGCACGCCCCGAACTCCCCCATCACTCAGCTCCATCCTGCTGCCACACCTGCTGAGACAGATCCCTTTCTCAGTATCTGCCCCAGCTGCCACTGAAGCTGGCCTTGGGAAGTGACCAGTGTCACTGCTCCGTCTTCATGTGACGTGGCTTCCTGGCAACATCCAACACGGGCCATCTGCCCTGAAACTAGTTTCTTCTCTTGGCTGCCTTCAACCCCGTAGCCAGCTGCCTATGGCCATCCCTTCTCTGTCACCTCTGCTGTCTTCTCCATGGTTCAGCCTCTGTCCACCCTTTACACGTGGACTGTGCAGGGGGTCCTGGGACCCTCTTCTTCTCCATTCACCCTCTTTCCCAGGTAATCTCGATGAATCACAGGTTGACTTTCAATATGACCTACACACCAATGACTCTCAGTGTAAATGTTCAGCCCTGAAGGACCTTTTTGGGATCCATATGTATGAATAGGAATCTCAAACTCTTAATGGAATCTCAAAATGAACACTTCAAAGCAGACTTTTTAAAATTGTGGTAAAATAACATTAAATTGGCCATTTTAATCATGTTTAAGTGTACAATTCAGTGTCCTGAAGTAGATTCACATTGTTATGCAATCAGCACCACTGTCCACCTACAGAACTTTCTTACCTTCCCAAATCCAAACTCAGAACCCATTAAACGTAACTCCCCATCCCCTCCCATTCTCTGGTAACCACGCTTCTACTTTCTATCTCTATGGATTCAGCTACTCTAGGCACTTCATACAAGAGGAATCATACAATATTTGTTCTTTTTGTGTTCAGTTCAGGTTGTGTCCGACTCTTTGCAACCCCATGAACCGCAGCACGCCAGGCCTCTCTGTCCATCACCAGCTCCAGGAGTTTACCCAAACTCATGTCCATCAAGTTGGTGATGCCATCCAGCCATCTCATCCTCTGTCATCTCCTTCTCCTCCTGCCCTCAATCTTTCCCAGCATCACAGTCTTTTCAAATGAGTCAGCTCTTCGCATCAGATGGCCAAAGTATTGGAGTTTCAGCCTCAACATCAGTCCTTCCAATGAACACCCAGGACTGATCTCCTTTAGGACGGACTGGTTGGATCTCCTTGCAGTCCAAGGGACTCTCAAGAGTCTTCTCCAACACCACAGTTCAAAAGCATCAAATCTTCGGCGCTCAGCTTTCTTTAGAGTCCAACTCAAACATCCATACATTTTGTGTTAGCATAATGTTTTCAAGGCTCATCCTCATTATAGCGTGTATCAGAATTCCATTCCCTTTTAAGGCTGAATAATATTCCATGGTCTGTATGTAGCACATTTTGTTTATTTACTTACTCATCTGTCTATGGACATAGGACGTTTCCTCCCCACTCCCAGTCTGTCCTCTCCCAGCCTTCTCCACCTCTGTTTAATCTCCAGAGGAAGCTGCTCTGCTTCTTCTGTGCCACCAGCATCTGTCTGCTCAAGGGCTTTGTTTCCCAGCTTCCACCCCTTCTGTAATCCATTCTTCATACAGCAACTGGAGGAGCTGATGTCTGCATATCACATTATCTCCCCCCTATGTAAGGCTTGCCACCGCTTTCCATCACACTTAGAACCAAATCCTACAAGATCTACACTATTGGGCTCCTGCCCACCTCTTTGACTTCCATCCAGTCCCCCACGCCCACTCACTCTGCCCCAGATACACTCACCTTCCTCCTGTCCCTTGGATGGGCCAAGCAGATTCCCTTCTAGGGTCTCCGCACTAGCTATTTCCAGGGTTTGAGACCCTCTTTCTTCATAGTTAAAAGAACAAAGAAACCCACACACACAAAGACCTCTGCAGTTTTGAAATGCAGAGTTCAATTGAAATTTCCCCTCCTTAAAATAAGACTTTCTCTCCGCATGCAACCTAAAGGAACCCCTCGCTCTATCGTGACATCTTGTTTTACTTTAGGTATTTCTGAAGCCCTGGTGTTTTCTGGCTTCTGTATTTGTTTCTTTTCTATCCTCTCCCTTCCCCACCACTGCATACAGAACCTGGAAAGCTACAAAGGCAGGACTTGGCGCTTAGTAGGTGTCCAGGAGTGGTTTGTTGGGAAGAGAAGCCTACTTGTGCCTCACCAGTAACAATGTCCTGTGGCTAATTGCAAAGGTTAACATGGAGCCTCTCCACCAAGTATTTTAAGTAATAACCTTCCTGGGGGACATTTGCAAATTAGCCCTGACTCTTGCTGATTACTCATCCTAAACTCAGTCTGATTAATAACTAATCAGCAAACTGCTTGGCCAGAGCAGGCTGATCAGTGCTAGAAAGGATCTTAAATTATGCAAGTCACTTGGCCAGTCTTTAAAAAAATAAAAAAGCTCAGCAGTCGGCAGACTTGGAGAGGTTTGATTGCAACGTGAGGTTAGGTTTCTCAGTTGTTGTTTTTCCTTTTCGTCTTTTTTTTTTTCCCCCTTTTGACTAAGAAATCAATTAGGCTCAAACTTGCCACCTCAGAGAGACATTATGTAGCACAGAAATAGAAATGCGTTAAATAGCACTCTCTTTTTTGTTCCTTCTCCCTTCAAAAGAGTTTTGGTCTGGGAGACAGAGGTTAAAATTAGCCAGTTTGTTAAGCAAATGCCTGTCTGGCGCCTGATGTCAGTTTCTGTAGCCACGTCAGTTTCAGCCTCCCCTTCCTTCCTCTGAGCAGCAGCACACTGGGCCTGGCAGGAAGGCCTCGAGAGGTCTAATGAGTGCTGCTCACTCCACCTGCCCCAGGTTTGGGGCAGAATCAATTTGCCAGCAACCTATCCCACCAGGAGTCCTTCTAGTGCTCTTTGCCTCCTGCCTACCAACCCCAGGGAGACAGGGAAAAAGGCAATCAGGGTGATGAGCCGGCTCCCCACTGTAGGCGTGAGCTCTGCGACCTCCGGGACCCTCTTTTCTGTCCTCAGTCTGCAACCTCCGTCCTCCAAGTCTGGTCCTCCACGTGGCTTCATCTTTCTCCTCCAGATCCCTCTTCTGGTCACTGGTGACATGGCCGAGGGGGAGATTCAGAGAAAGCAGAGTGATCCGTCGATGTTGATCTCTGGGCCAGAGGGAAGCCAGGGATATAGGATGAAGAGCAGTTAGTGCAACCCCGATGCCCGTTAGAACCAACACCCAGATCCATTAAGTCAGAATGCCCAGAGGTGGGAGCCAGACGTCTGTAAAGCTCCCAGGGGGTCCCCGTGTGCCCTAAAGTGGAGGACCACAAACTGGTGGAGGGTGGGTGGCTTTGGGGAAAGAGATGATGAAGGCCATCGGACAGTGAAGTGGGAAGCGGGCTTTTCAGAAGTTGACTGTCTTCCCCAGAAACTGAGGAACATCGGTCTTGTGATGGGCATGGTGAGGGGGGAAGA
Source organism: Capricornis sumatraensis (assembly GCF_032405125.1). Classification (NCBI taxonomy): domain Eukaryota; kingdom Metazoa; phylum Chordata; class Mammalia; order Artiodactyla; family Bovidae; genus Capricornis; species Capricornis sumatraensis. The sequence continues at coordinate 212,536,865 of NC_091070.1, forward strand.
GGTGGCCAGAATGGCAGCTTCCAGGAGCCCCTAAACCCCCTCTCTCACTTCTACCCCCAATTAAAAAAAATACCCTCTAGGGACTTCCCTCGTGGTCCAGTCGCTAAGACTCTGTGCTCCTTGCAAGGAGCCTGGGTTCAATCCTGGTCAGGAAACTAGATCCAACATGCAGCACAGAGTTTGCACTGTTGTAACTAAAGATCCCATGTGCTGCAACTAGGACCTGGCGCAGCCTAATAAATGTTTTTAACAACTGAAAAGAACACCCTCTAGAATGCAGCCTTTGTTTCCCAAATTGTGATGCACCAACCAATTCCCTGAATCAAAAGACTTGCCTTGAAGGCAGTAGGGAATGCAGATTCAATCCTACCCTAGAGGACTAGCTCCAAAATTTCTGACGATTGGGCCCAAATTCAGTGTTTGTAACTATTCTCTCAGGTGTTCTGAAATAGATGCAAGTTTGAGAGCCACACTGGGCCTGAACAAAATTCCTGCCAGGGCAATAATAGGGAAGGGGTGGATTTTTGCCCATTAAGAAATAAATGCTCAATCTTCTTATGAATGGCTCCATTATTAGATTTCTTGGCACAGAAATTCCCAGATTATATTTGACTTACATGTTTAGTTTTAGTTTAGGCACAAGGCCGGACAAGCACATCTGTTTCCTAAAACAAAGCTCGCTGACTCCTAGTGGACTTTATGAATTTATTTAACAAGTGCTTTTTGCCTGCCTGCTCTGTGCCAGGTGCTTATCCTGCTCTGTGATATGCCCTGTGGTTACAATGATGAACCAGAAAGTCTCAACCCTGGGACTTTGAAGGCTAGCCTCTCTCCTTGTCTCCTGGTGGAGGCCCACGCAAAGGCTGTCTCCTTTCTGAAACTGTGAGTTGTGGCAGCATCTCTGCCTCCCCTCCTCCAGCTCCCTGCACTGCCCCTCCACCGCCTGGGTCCTGCTGAGCTGGCACTTGCCATGGTTCTCTAGCATTCTTTTCCCAACATGAACGCTCGAAGAGCATCCACTGAATCCGACATCCCCGAATCCTCAGGGCTCAGCCAAAGTCCTAGCAACAGGCAGGCATCAACGTTTGCTGACAGTTTGTTGAATACATGGAGCCTCTGACACCTTAGAGTCTCAGCACCCTCCTCACCGCCCCATCTCACCACCACCAGAAAGGAAGGCAGGTAGCACTTCATCCCACCTCGCCTGGCCTCAGAGCCCTTTGGCAAGGGGACAGATATCAAGATAAATTAGTAGCCAAATATGTCTTGGTTGTCTCTGTGAGCCAGCTGCTTCCAGGGCTGAATGACATCACCTTTAGTTGTTTTAACTTACCATTATTTATTTATAATTTTTTGGCTGTGCCGGGTCTACCCTGTTGCGGGAGCGTTTCTCCCGTTGTGCCGAGCGGGGACTACTCTCTAGCTGTGGTGCGCGATCATCTCGTTGCAGTGGCTTCTCTTGTTTTGGAGAACAGGCTCTAGGGTGCCTGGGCTTTCGTAGTTGCGGCTCCCAGGCTCTAGAGCACAGGCTCTGAAAGCTGGGGCGCAACAGCTTAGTTGCTTCAGGGCATGTGGGATCTTCCCGGATCAGGGATGGAACCTGTGTCTCCTGCATTGCAGGCAAATTGAATGTCATTGCACTTACTACCTCACTGAATCTTCATCAGCATCTATGAGTGCAGAATCATGTCTTGTAGAAGACACTGAACCTCAGAGGCTCAGCATCCTCCCCGCTGCAACCCATCTGGGTTCTGCCCGATCCATTCCCCCCAGGCCACCACTCCTGGGAGTGCTCCTTGCCTTTGGAGCAGGCTCTGGTGCGCTCTGTCTGGCCTCTTGGAGTCTCTGATTATCTTCTCCTTCCTGCATGAATACGCCTTCAGGGCTGCATAATCTTTATGTGCTAGGGGGTGTCAGGCACTGTGCCAAGGGTCTCATGCATTATCTCATTCATTCCCTACAAAACGCTTGTAAAGAATATACCATCATCCCTATTTTTTAGGTGGAAAAACTTAAGACTCCACGAGGTAAAGACACCTGTGAAAAGTCATACAGCTAGCAAGCATCTGAGCCAGGAATTGGACACTGTCCCCGCCAGACTCTGAGTTCTGGTCTACCCCTTCTCTTCTGCTCCTTGAGCTCTGATTCATTTTCTGCCCTGACTGCATCGTTCAAGTGGCTTTTTGGCTCGCTCTTCTTGAGTCTCAGGTCCTCTCTGTCCTCTCTCCGAGGGTCTGTAGAGACTCAGTCCTGTGTCCCAGCCAGCAGAGGGCGGCCCCTGCCCACTGTGCACCACTGATCCTCCAGGACTGCATTTCCCACGCCATTCTCATGTCCCAGGACAGTCCCCGTTGCAGCAAGTCCCCGGCTCTTGAACTAAGCATTCAATTTTGCCTAGAATTATACTGGAGTCTGGCATCCTAGAAGAAGTCAGTCCTGAATATTCATTGGAAGGACTGATGCTGATGCTGAAACTCCAATGTTTTGGCCACCTGATGCAAAGAACTGACTCATTTGAAAAGACCCTGATGCTGGGAAAGGTTGAAGGCAGGAGGAGAAGGGGATGACAGAGGATGAGATGGTTGGATGGCATCACCGACTCAATGGACATGGGTTTGAGTAAACTCTGGGAGTTGGTGATGGACAGGAAGGCCTGGCCTGCTGCAACCCGTGGGGTCGCAAAGAGTTGGACACAACTGAGCGACTAAACTGAACTGAACTGGCTCTATTCCTTTCTTTTTTTTTTTTTTTGGTTTAGTTGCTAAGTCGTGTCCAGCTCTTTCAACCCAGTGGACTGTAGCCTGCCAGGCTCCTCTGTCCATGGGATTTTTCCAGGCAAGAATACTGGAGTGGGTTGCCATTTCCTTCTCCAGGGGATTTTCCCCACCCAGGGGCTCTTCCCCACCCAAGGGCTCGAACCAAAGTCTCCTGCACTGCAGGCAGATTCTTTACCAACTGAACTACCAGGGAATTCCAGGGCTCTGTTCCTGCAACAGGCTATTGAGGCTCACAGGCTGCCCCCCACGTTTCTCCCTTCCCTCAGTTTTCCCTCCTGCGGTCTTTTCTGCCAGCTCCGTTATGTTGTGAGACCTCCTTGAAGGACGTTTGTGCCAGGCGAACCTGGAGAATGTTTGTCCAAAGGGCATCTGGGTTGCTAACTCCCAAGCTGGTGCTGAGCACCCCCAGCCCCGTGCTGGGTCCCCAGTAGGCTTGATTCTCCTACTTGAATGCTGCTGGCTGTTCCCCAAGAAGTCTCAGCTCCAGGTGTCCATGACCCAAGTCAGGAAGGAGGTAGCAAGGGCTCTGAGCCCAGGTCTCCAGACCTTGCTGAGAGAAGGACCATGCAGCAGGGTCTCCCCTTCATCATCCCAGGAAAGATCGCCAGGATTCCCTGCTCACCCGTGAACCTCAAGAAAGGCAGAGTTGAACAAGAGAAAGAGCATGGATTTAGAAGTCCATGTTGGATTCAGATACCAGCTCTGCTGCGAACTTGCTGGGTGACCTCAATTAACTTACTCACCATCTCGGGGCCTTGCAGAGAGTTGCAAGAAACACGTGGCAAGAAAGACTTTGAAGGGGACCAGCTTCCCAGCTGTTAGATCCTGCTTGTGTCCTTCCTCTGACCTTGCATGGCTGAGCACCTGGAAGGGCCCCCTCCCTTCTCCCCCCGCCACCCTCCCACTCCCGGAGCCTCCCAGCAGGTGCTCCACATGGACAGCTGCACACCTCCCTTCAGGAGCCTTGGGTCTCAGCCTCCGCAGCTGATCAGTCAGGCGGCAGCTGCAGACTGGCCTCCAGCGGGAGACCACAGTAGGAGGTTGTCATGACCCTCTGGGCCAGGCAGCTCTGAGGTCCCAAGGCCGTTTGGCAGTAACCTCAAGGGCGCGCGGAGACAGACAGGGATGAACAACAGGGCTTTGACCCTTGCTCTGAGCAGGGCGCTCAGCTTTCTGAACTTCAGCGGCCCCAGTTTTATCAGGCGGATGGTGAGTCTCCCCTCACCCTCTCCCTCCCCGACCCCAGCCTTGCGCACAGACTTCCTAACTCTTCACATGTGAACACAGTACCACAGACTCCCTTCGAGCAGGAGCTGCCCGTGGCGGTGATTTTTCTGGCATTGGGAGGGTTTGAAGAAAAGACGAGCATTCTTGGTAGAGCATCAGCTACGTGCCAGGCGTCTCCACTCATTGCTTCCTAGGCATTTTCAAGCCACTGTGAGAAATGGAGAGTGAGCAAGGTCACCAGGCCAGGGTCACAGAGCTGGCGAGCCGCAGGCTGAGCCAGCGCCCTTTCCTTCCAACCTCTTGGTCTTCGTGCCCCCCACCCCATGCCCTGGATTGGGGTGGGAATTCCAGCTGGAAGGAGACTGAAGGGGGCCCCCGAAGCTCCAACCCTGGCTCCTACTCCTTCCCCTGGTGTGACTCCTCTCCTTTGAGCTGTGCTTGGCAGAAGCTTCAGGCTGGCTTTCCAGAAGCTTCAGGCTGGCTTTCCAGCTTGCCCAGACCTCGACTGCCACGTGCAGCCAGCCCAGCAGATGCTCCGCGAGCACAGGACAGACTGCCCCCAGACTTCTCCTGCAAGAGAGTCCTGTCATCACAGACAAACGGCCCGTGTCACTCAGCCGCATTCTCCCCGCCGCTGGTCTGTGGCCTGAGCTGTCCAGATAACCCTTTTCATTGGATGCTGGCTTGACGGATGCCACGAAGGCCCCCGGGCAATGACAGCCCAGCCATTGCCCCGGCCAAGAGGAGACGCAGACAGACCTGCTTCCTGACTTCCACGTGCTGCCCGTTTAGCCCTCACAGTTATCCATACCTGTCAAGCTCTATCAAGTGACGTTTTCCGCATGAAGGCAAATGTCCCTTCGGCTGCGCTCGGAGCTGGAGGCGGCACCCCAGAAGCTGACATGGCCCTCATCCTTCCACCAGTGGGTTCCTTCACGGTTGCCCATCTTCTCCCAACCCTTGCCCCACGATGCCCTCTTAAGCTCCCCTACATCCCCCTCAATCCCTCTGCTTGTAGTTACCCTCCCCCAGCCCCTCCCCCAGCTCCACCTCCCCCTCAGTGCCTTGGCAAGTAATTGCTTTCACAGGGAAGCTGACAAATCTCTGGCGACTCCTAGTCCGGCTGGGAAAGATTCATTATTCCGTATCTGGAAATAACCAGGCCCATCAGCTCAGGGCTGAGATAACACCAGTGTAAAAGTTCTCTATTCAGGGGAATTAATTAGGATTCCTTATTAAAGATCCAATTAGGCAAAAGGGCATTTTTATCTGTGATAGTCAGCTGCTCCTATTTTTCTAAAGCCATAACTCCAAGTTTTTTTTTAAAGAAAACCAGGGGCTGTGTTTTCCTCTAGAACAATTCACTCAGTGTCAGTTATGTCTTCATCAGGATGTGAAAATAGATTTTCTCGTTCAATTTGCAATGCTTTATCTCTTCAGAGTCTGGTAATGACTCCACTGTATCCCTTTAGTAAGAACCACAGCCCCAGATGGATATTTGGGGAGTGGGACGTTTGGTTAGGAGGCTGCAAGAGAAACAGTGTTTTTCAGCATCCTGATTCATGGGCTGGCAGGAAATGCCAGCTCTGCCATATTCTGTCCCTGTGACCTTGGGCCAGATGCTTAACCTCTCTGATCTTCAATCTCCTCCTCTCTAAATCTATCTCCCAGGGCCAGGGAGAGAATTAGGAGTCAATTGGTGCAATATAATAAAGTGACTAAGCTTTTGACTGTGACGGCCTGACATCAACATAGACCAGCCAGAGTCCTTTGACCAGTTCACCTCTGAGCCCTAGCTTTCTCATTTGCAAAACAGGAGAGAATTCCCTCCTCCAAGGCACTGGGAAATGAGAGCAGGTGAAAGCACCTTACTCAGGGAGGCCACTTAATATGTGTTTGTCAAACCGGAATCAACCCACTTTGTATTTCTCTCTCGAAGCCCCATGAGGATCCCTGGAGAGAGCTGTTCCTGCTCCCAACCCCCCAACCCCGAGAAAAGGAAGTTCCATTTTGTCCTGAGTGGGGCATGGATGTTAAGTTCCCTGAGTGCTTCTAAAGTACACCAGGGCTGATACTCTGTGGCTCTCAAAGAAAGCAGTCCAGAGAGGGGAGGGCTCACCTCTCAACCTCAGAGGTCATCCTGCTCCCCACCCCCGCCCAGCTTGGGCCCCCATGCCCAAAGTCCACCCAACCGTAGGATGTAGACACACTTGGTGTAAGCCCCAGGATATTCTATTTGCATTGTTCAGGAGAACAGCCACAGCCCGCGGATCCCAGGGAAGAGCAGGCCCAGAGGGGCGCCGGAATCTGAGGCTTCCAGGAGGCTCGGAAGAAGCATGCTGCCGCTCCCCTGCTTCGTTCCGTGGGGAACGACCCCGAGCCCCAGCATCAGTCAGCAGGCACGTGCCAGAGCCAGGATGGAGGCAGGCCCTCCAGGCCTGACGCAGCCCTGTTCCACCATCTCGGTATTTCCAGGCCCCCTACCCCTGGACCAGCGTGTGCCAGCCTTCACGTGAGACAGTCACAGCAGTGTCATCTTCTGTAAGACATGTGTCCACACAAACCCCGCTTCACACCACGCTCCTCTGCCGACTGCCTGTCCTGACTCCCCCTTTGCTGGGTGGCACGCAGTGCCTCGGGTTACCCCATAGAGGAGGCCCTTTATCTGCTGGGTCCTCGTCTCACCTTTCCTTAATATTCTTTTGATCTCAACACTCCGCTTTATTTTTTTAACTTTTAATTTTGTGTTGGAGTATAGCCGATTAACAATGTTGTGATAGTTTCAGATAGACAGTAAAGGAGACCAGCCATACATATTCATACATGTATCCGTTTCTCTCCCAAACCCCTCTCCCATCCAGGCTGCCACATAATATCGAACAGAGTTCCCTGTGCTTTCCAGTAGGACCCTGTTGGTTATCCATTTTAAATCCAGCAGTGGGTGCATGTGATCCCCAACTCTCTAGCTATCCCTTCCTCCCATCCTTCCCCCGCTGGTAACCAGAAGTTCATTCTCTAAGTCTGTCCGTACCCCACTTTAATGTCCCTGCACCCTCTGACCCTACTCCCTTCCCCATGACCCCTCTGACCTTACGTCCCCATCTAGACCTGCAGCCGCGCTGGCTTCCTTGCTGTTGCCTGGACACCAGGCGTGCCCCTCCCACCTCAGGACCTTTGCTCACACTGTCCTTCCCACCTGAACGCTCTTCCTCCCAGATGTCACCCCACTCCTCCATGCCTCTCAGGTGGCACCTTAAGGTCACATTCTCGGGGAGGACTTCCCGACCCCCTATTTAAAAATATGAGCGCTTCTTTCTACTCTTTAAAATGTCTGTATTTTTCTCAGCTGGATTCCCACACCTAAAAGAGGCCTGGAATTTGGGGGTTTCAGTCCTTGGATCCATCTCTGGAAACAGACCCAGAGAGGCGGCAGACCTTACCCCAGGTCCCTGAGGGGGTTAGTGTTACAGAAGTGGCTGCGCCGGTCTCTTAAAGCAACTGTGCAGGGAGTTGTGTTCTCAGGGTTATTTGTGTCTGTCTACATACTTCGCCTGGGTCCTCAGGGTCTGACTTCAGTAGGCGATGCCCTTGAACCTCGCTGAGGCCTCCCAGAGGCAGCCCTGGTGAGGACACCCATCCTGGAAACAAGTGGTTCTGCTGCAGAAGTCTGTTTCTAGAAGAGAGCACAGTCTGGGCTGAGAACCAAGAAATCCTCGCCCCCTTGGCACTCCCCTCCTCGCTCCCCCAGCCCCCCTGCCGATTCCCCCATCAAATAATTCCTGATAATGAAGTTAGGATGATTCATTGGTTTTCTGATGAGCATGAATTCATCATCAAAATCTACATATTTCAATCCCCTGATATGTACTCTCAGATTCCTAACCTGATTAATATGTAAAGTGCTTTATCCTGTGACTTAACAAGAGAAAATCCAGCTTGGTTTTGAGGGACCTGCGTGGCTCCCAGCCTCGGGGGTTCTGGAGAGTGCAGGAGATGCTGCAAGTCACTCGTTGCAGATGAGTCAAGGTGCCAGGAGGCACCTCTGCTGAGAAGGTGCTGGTTGCTCAGGGTCAGGCCCCGGGATGCATGGCATTTTAGCCTCCAACCTGCAGCCTCGTCAACCCTAAAGCCCTGCCTGCAAAGCTGTCCATTATTCACGACCCTATGACTCCCAGTGGCTGGGGAGAGTCTGCCTGCATGTCTGGGACCCTGTGGGAGACACAGCAGCCCTCTTCTGATCCTTTCTGTAGAGCCTGTGTGTCCAGCCACCTCCCAGCCAGGGCCATCGAAGCCTGGTCCTTGCACCAAGTCCCCACGCCTCTGCAGAGGAGAGACTCAGACTCCCCCAGCAGCCTCGAGCCTCCCTTCCACAGCTCCGGTCCCTGGAGCCCGCCCTGCTGCAGCTCCTCTCTTGTCATTTCTGAGATGCCTTCCACTTAAGATCCTGCCCCCAGCCTGCTTGGCCCTGCTCGGCCCTGCTCACCATGCAATCTGTCCCTCCCCCTTCAGATTCTGCTGGGGGCCCAGACTGTACCAATTTTGCTATGCTTCCTTGGACTCAGTCAGTGCCTCACACCCCCAGGGAGGGCTGGCCTGCTTCTCTCCACCCCCTTCATCCCTAACCCACAAACCCACAGGCGCACCCACACCCCATAGGGTCTCCTGCCAGGTGCTGTGGCCTTGGACTTCAGGCCTAGAGGGCTCTAGAGTCAGAGGTGCATTCACACCTTAGCTCCAGGACTTGGGAAAGGGAGTTCACCTCCCTCAGCCTCTGATTCTTTAGTTTTAAAATAGGGCTGTCAGCGATAATCGTTGGCACTGCTTAAGGCACTAAGAAGCAGGCCTGGCGTGCAGCTAGCACCCAGCTGGGCAGGAGCTGTTGCTGCTGTTCCTCCTCATAGCCACTGACTGAGGTGGACAGGCATGCCCTCTTTCGTGATGGAGAAATGGAAAGCTCAAAGATGCTGTGGTTGGGATGCAGTTGAGGGGCGCAAGCCAGCACCTCTTCTCCACAGAAGTACCTTGGGCCTTGGGGAGAAAAGGATACGAGACCCTGCAGAAAATGGGAGTTCCCAAGAGGAGACCTGCCTTGCAGCTGATGGCGACCCGGTCAATAACCTGGACCACCCAGCAAGATGGTGGTCCCTGCAGAGGAGGGCTGCTTCTTGGCACATCTGTGTCTGATGCTGGGATTCTGATGCCCCTGGTATGAGAGTCTTGACCTAATTTGGTTTTTCCCAAAAGCAGACCTGAGACAGATGTTCAAGGGCAGGTGGTTTTCTGAGATGCAGGTAACACCAGTTGAGGGGGTGGACATAATACAGGAAAGCACAGTAGCCGGTAAAGGGCCTATGATCACATCAGTCGTCACAGTGAGGACCTGGGGCATAACCCCGCAGGAATACTCTGGGAAACCCAGATGTGTAGAACGCAGGTCTTAGAATTATCCCACCCAAAGAAAAGGGAGCTGGGGTGTTTATACACCAGTTCCCAAAAGTCACCGAATGAGGGCCGCTCCTGGGGAATGAATAGTGCTTGGTCCTTCCAGCCTACTGTGCACATGGGCAGAGTGGCCTTCCATGGGGAAAATGCCCTTGGGCATAGGAGTACTGTTGAGCCAGTTGGCACTCAACTGGCCCACTCTGAAAGACCCAGGATAGTTGGCCAGAGGGCAGCACCTGCTATTGGTTTAAAGGTATCCCAGGGTAATGTGGGGTGAACAACTGAAAGAGCTGTAACACTTGAGGCTTAGGTAGCTTTGTGGCGGGACCCAGCTCACTGGGCATGACCTTGGGGAAGGAGCATCTTCCATTAAGCCATGAGAAACCACTGAGACTGGGCAAACACAGAGGAGTCTGCAGAGGCTCTGGTGAGCAGGTCCAGGGGATAGCAGGACCCCGTTGTGCAGGTGGTCCCACTTCTGTGACATCTGTCAGACAACAGTGATGGAGACCTCTCAGGACAGGAGGAGGGGTAGACCCAATATCAGGGTCCGCCCTTTCTGCAGGCTGCAGCCAGCATGCAAGAAGACCCTTTTGGGGACCAGTACCAACCACCTGAGGGTCCTGGGAAAGGTTAGGCTCCCTGCTAGCTTGGCAGTTAGCCACTGAGATTTGGAAAACTGGGGCCATGAAACCTGTTTTGTAGTTACAGAATTGTAAGTTCTGTGAATTTAGGTTACATCCACACACAGACGTGTTGACACAAACCAATTATTCACTGGGATGCAAGAATCTCCTGTCAACATTCAAGTATTTTTGGAAAGTTTTGCTTTTCCTGGTTGTGCATTGAGTGAAGTTGTGCTCATTCCACAAGGTGGAGGAACTGGGGGTGAAGTCACGGAGAGCTCATGCATAGTTGAGCAGGGACACCCACGTGGGGGCTTTATTTAGACGTGCCCCAGTGTTCACGGCATCATTTCTGGAACTAGCATGAGAAGTTTCAGAACTCAGCCTAGGGAGCAGGAAAAGGGCTCAGAGTTCAAACACATCCATGACCAGTGTGTTTACTCTTCTCTAGTCTGTGAGCAAAAGCTTCTTCCCACTTCACTGTTCCATCCATCCTCCCCTCCGACCCTCTGGCTGGGAGGCTGGTGGGCAGAGCCAGGACCTGGAATCAGTTAAACAGAGTTCTCCTGGGAAACCTTGGGCAGGACTAATCTCCCAGTGTTCCCTTCTGCAAAGTGGGCGTAAAACAGCCGAAAATGATGCTCAAGAGACAAGTGGAACGTGGTAGACGCTCAGTGAGTGCTACTTTTCACCCACTTCCTTCCTTACAAGTAACTTGAGTTCTCTTTTTGCTTTCCTGTTCTTCCTACCTTGGCCAACCACCTTGTACCAGACAGAGACGTGATCCAGGTGTTTCTATTGATGTGGGGAGTGGCTAGCTCAATAGTGTGAGGGTCCATTCACATCATAGTACAGACTCACTAACTTATTGCACACTGACTAGGATACAAGGAACACTCCATTAATCATTTTTAAGGGGATGACATAAGCCCTCTGCCTATCGTGTTTGCTCTGATTCCTGTCTGCATTTGGTCATTCACCAAGTGTTCTCAAGCCCGTGCGTGGGGCCCAGGAATTCCAAATTCCCACTTTCTGGTCAGATCTCCTGACCAGCCTCAGTGGATAAGAGTGAAAACACACTTGTTTTACTGAACTGGTTTCCAGAAAAAGGAAAATGACTTCAAAAATTACAGAGCATTCATTTTTGTTTGTTTTCACTATAAACATAATACAAAGTCATTAAAGAAAATTTAGAAAAATTTGATAAATTAACTTACATGTGAACATTTTGATGTATTTCCTTCTGTTTTTTCTAGGCTTGGCTTTGTTTTGTTTTTCACTTAAAGAGTCATGTTCTGGGAGTTTATATATCCATCCTTTTTTGTTATTTACCAAAGCAATTCATGCTCATTCTGGAAAATGCAAAACATACCCAAGGGTGCAAAATAAAATATTCACATCTTGTTTGTCAACCCCCTACCTGAAGTCTCCTCTCTTCCCCAGAGGCAAACACTGTTAACGAGTTCCGTAGCTTTGTAGACCTGTCTTTATGCATTTACACACACACACATATGCACACAACATGCACACAATACACACACACGCTCTGCACAGGGAGTTAAACACGTCATCCTACAGTTTGTTTCTATCCTCTTAAGGGCACTTATTAGGTATGTTTCCCTGTCAGTACCTATATCTGCCTCACTATTTTTTAAACAATTGCCTAATAATTATCATTTTTCATCATTTCAAACAGTGCTGTGGTTATCACCTTCATGTATATATAACATTTTGGAGCATTTATAGCATAGCTTCCTTAAAGTAGAATTTCTGGGTCATATTGTATGTCTTTTTTAATTTAGATTCTGCCTAAGTATACTCCCCCCAAAGCTGTGCCTATTTGACATTTCCATTAACCATGTATGAGACTGGATATTTCCCTCAGTTCAGTTCAGTTCAGTCACTCAATCGTGTCTGACTCTTTGCGACCCCATGAATCGCAGCACGCCAGGCCTCCCTGTCCATCACCAACTCCCGGAGTTCACTCAGACTCAACATCCATCGAGTCCATGATGCCATCCAGCCATCTCATCCTCTATCATCCCCTTCTCCTCCTGCCCTCAATCCCTCCCAGCATCAGAGTCTTTTCCAATGAGTCAACTCTTCGCATGAGGTGGCCAAAGTACTAGAGCTTCAGCTTTAGCATCATTCCTTCCAAAGAAATCCGAGGGTTGATCTCTTTCAGAATGGACTGGTTGGATCTCCTTGCAGTCCAAGGGACTCTCAAGAGTCTTCTCCAACACCACAGTTGAAACGCATCAATTCTTCAGCGCTCAGCCTTCTTCACAGTCCAACTCTCACATCCATACATGACCACAGGAAAAACCATAGCCTTGACTAGGCGGACCCTAGTCAGCAAAGTAATGTCTCTGCTCTTGAATATACTATCTAGGTTGGTCATAAGTTTTCTTCCAAGGAGTAAGCGTCTTTTAGTTTCATGGCTGCAGTCACCATCTGCAGTGATTTTGGAGCCCCCCAAAATCAAGTCTGACACTGTTTCCACTGTTTGCCCATCTATTTCCCATGAAGTGATGGGACCGGATGCCATGATCTTCGTTTTCTGAATGTTGAGCTTTAAGCCAACTTTTTCACTCTCCTCTTTCACTACATCTTCTCAAATTAAAACTGTTATTTTTATACATCTTGATGGGTAAAAAATAACACTTCATTCTTCTTTTGATTTCTGTTCCTTTATTTATTAGTAGTTGATAATCTTTTCATTTTTATTTCTTTTCTGAATTATCTATTTTCTTTATCTGTTTTTTTATTGGCTTGTATGTGTTTTTCTGTTGATTCTTAGGAGCTCTTTGTATATTTTGGATATTAATACTATGTCTTAGTCTGTCCAGGCTACTATTACAAAAATACCACAGGCTGGTGACCTGTAAACAACAGGAATTTATTTCTGACAGTTCTAGAGGCTGAGAAGTCCAAGGTTAAGGTGCCTGCAGACTTTGTGTCTGGTGAAAGCTTGCCTCCTGGTTCATGGCTGGCCATGTCCTTGCTGTGTCCTTACATCATGGAAGAGGCAAGGGAGCTCTCCAAGGCCTCTTTGATAACAGTATTGATCCCATTTGTGAAGGATCCACCCTCAGGACCTTATGAACCCTCAAAGACCCATCTCCAAACACCATCTCCCAATATTATTGGAGGTTAGGTTTCAATACATGAATCTGGGGAGACACAAACATATAGTCATACCAGTCCATTCAACGTGTTATAAAACTTTTCTATCATTGCGTAGCTTGTCTTTCAGCTTTGTTTTGTTTTTCCTCAGAGTAGACATTTTACATTTCTATGATCAAATCAGTCCTTTTTCTTTGCGACTCCTGGGTTTTGTGTCTGGGCTGGGAATACTTCCCCACTTGGAGATTACAAATAGAGCCTTCTGTATTTCTTCTAGAACTCTCAGAGTTTTATATTTTGCAGGTAGCCCCTTAATCTGCCTGAATTATATATTTTGTGCCAGATGTGAGATATAGATATAACTTGAGTTTCAGAAGAATAATGAATTGTTCCCAAGCCTGTCCTTTCTGTTGTTAAATGGCCCTTTTATCATAGACTAAGTTCATATCTATTCATGGTTCTGTGTCTGGATTTTTTTCTTCTATTTCATCTATCTATTTTTCTATTTACTTGCCCAAATCACGTAGTTTCAATTGCCATAGTTATATAGTAATTTTGGTTTTCTAGTAGGAAAAATCCTTCCTTACTGTTAGTTTAAAAACATTTTATTGGCAATTCGTGTGCATTTACTTTTCCACATAAATTTTAGAATATTTTCAGTTTTCTCCTAAGAAATTCCATTGTCGTTTTGGTTAGAATTTCACTGAACTTTTAGATGAATTTGAAAAGAACTGACATTTTTGCAACAGTGAATAATCCTGTACAGGACCATGGTATAACTTTCATTTTTCAGATCTTTGTTTACATTCATTAATAAAATTTTATAGTTTTCATCATTTAGGCCTAGTAAATTTCTTGTTAGGTTTATTCCAGGTAGTTTTATAGCTTTTATTGTTATAGTGTCATTTTTCCATTGCATTTTCTAATAGTTTATTGCTTGTAAATAAAAATCCCATTGATTTTTATACACTTCTTTTGTAATCGACCATCTTATTGAACTCTCACATTAGCCCTAATAGTTTTAAAGTTGATTATTTCAGATTTTCTAGGTTAGACAATCATATTAGCTGCAAGTAATGTGATTTTGCTTCTTCCTTTCCAATATATTTGCTTTTTTGTTCCCCTGGCTTCTTATATGCCCAGTGCCTCCAGAACTGTATTAAAGAAAAATGATAGTGTTGGCAGTCCCATGATTTCTCCATTGAGGAGGCTTAAAGGCAAGCATCAGTTCAGTTCAGTCGCTCAGTCATGTCCGACTCTTTGCGACCCCATGAATCGCCGCACACCAGGCCTCCCTGTCCATCACCAACTCCCAGAGTTCACTCAGACTCGTGTCCATCGAGTCAGTGATGCCATCCAGCCATTTCATCCTCTGTCGTCCCCTTCTCCTCCTGCCCCCAATCCCTCCCAGCATTGGAGTCTTTTCCAATGAGTCAACTCTTCGCATGAGGTGGCCAAAGTACTGGAGTTTCAGCTTTAGCATCATTCCTTCCAAAGAAATCCCAGGGCTGATCTCCTTCAGAATGGACTGGTTGGATCTCCTTGCAGTCCAAGGGACTCTCAAGAGTCTTCTCTAACACCACAGTTCAAAAGCATCAATTCTTCGTCGCTCAGCCTTCTTCATAGTCCAACTCTCACATCCATACATGACTACTGGGAAAACTGTAGCCTTGACTAGACGGACCTTAGTCGGCAAAGTAATGTCTCTGCTTTTGAATATGCTATCTAGGTTGGTCATAACTTTTCTTCCAAGGAGTAAGCATCTTTTAATTTCATGGCTGCAGTCACCATCTGCAGTGATATTGGAGCCCAAAAAGATAAAGTCTGACACTGTTTCCACTGTTTCCCCATCTATTTCCCATGAAGTGATGGGACCGGATGCCATGATCTTCGTTTTCTGAATGTTGAGCTTTAAGCCAACTTTTTCACTCTCCTCTTTTACTTTCATCAAGAGGCTTTCTAGTTCCTCTTCAATTTCTGCCATAAGGGTGGTGTCATCTGCATATCTGAGGTTATTGATATTTCTCTTGGCATTCTTGATTCCAACCTGTGCTTCTTCCAGTCCAGCGTTTCTCATGATGTACTCTGCATAGCTAGTAAAGTAGTGCTCAAAATTCTCCAAGCCAGGCTTCAGCAATACGTGAACTGTGAACTTCCTGATGTTCAAGCTGGTTTTAGAAAAGGCAGAGGAACCAGAGATCAAATTGCCAACATCCGCTGGATCATGGAAAAAGCAAGAGAGTTCCAGAAAAACATCTATTTCTGCTTTATTGACTATGCCAAAGACTTTGACTGTGGATTACAAGAAACTGTGGAAAATTCTGAAAGAGATGGGAATACCAGACCACCTGACCTGCCTCTTGAGAAATCTGTATGCAGGCCAGGAAGCAACAGTTAGAACTGGACATGGAACAACAGGCTGGTTCCAAATAGGAAAAGGAGTACGTCAAGGCTGTATATTTATTTAACCTGCTTATTTAACTTATATGCAGAAAAGGAAAGCACGGTTTTTTCTAAATTCTGAATTACAGATCAACACAAATAGCAAAATTTCTAAAGATGATTATATTTCCACTCTGCATAAGATTCATTGTGCAGGGTGGGACAGTTGTGCATTGTCCATGTCAAATAATGTTATTAATTTTTAAAATTTAGAGTTATTCAGAAGGGGCCAATGGAGATTGGATGGGGAGGTGCCGATAATGGAGCCTCACATGGCTCTCTGGCACCATCATTAGATGACGGTGTGCGTAATTCTGCATCCTGGTTATTTTCCTATTGTAACATTGGTATTTTCCTTATTAATATAAACCCTAATATAGAAAGTGAAGTGAAGTCACTCGGTTGTGTCTGACTCTTTGCAACCCCATGGACTATAGCCTACCAGGCTCCTCCATCCATGAAATTTTCCAGGCAGGAGTACTAGAGTGGGTTGCCATTTCCTTCTCCAGGGGATCTTCCTGACCCAGGAATCAAACCTGGGCCTTCCACATTGCTTGTAGACGCTTTAACGTCTGAGCCACCAGCAACCGTAATATAAGCCCCCAAATATTCCGTTAAATGAATATATCAAATCTTACTTAACCATTCTTCCTTCCATGGATATTTAGATCATCTCCAGTTGTTCATGTTATAAATACTGCTATGAAGAACATTGTAGGGTGTAAAGCTTTTTTTTCCCCCCTCTGAATTTATGATGATTTCTTTAGGAGCAATTCCCAGAATGAATATTTTTTTAAAAAAACTCTTGATTCTTATTGCCAAATTGCTTTCTAAAAGCATTCGATCATTTTGCACTGCCACCGGCAGTATGTGAATGTCTGAAGAAATGGGACTTTTAAAATTAAAGATTATGAAATGTGTCATGGAGGAAATAGAATGGGCTGTGGAGTCAGAGAGCTGGGTTTGAATCTTAGTTCCTCCATTGACAAACTGGGTCAGAGTTTTTTTTCATATCCTTGCTACCTTTTTTGTTTTGATTAATGTTTTTTATTGAAGTATAGTTGATGTACAATATTATCAATATTTAAATTACAGGTGTACAATATAAGAAAAGCCCTGTGAGCCTCAGTTTTCCTCCCTGTAAAATAGGCAGCTAATCCTTTCTGCAACCGTGCTAGAGGCTGCATGAGAAGAAATCAGTGATGGTGCTTGCACAAAGTAGCTATAAACATGAGAGCATGCTTTTCCTTTTCTTTGGACCATTTTGAGAGGTTTTTCTTTTCCTTACCAGCTTTGGAGACATCCCCTGCCAAATGGGCTGCAATTAGAGTGACTTCTGCCCCCTCCCATCTGCTAAGAGGGCAGTCCTTTCCTGCTGCAGGCCTCTGGCCCCCACCGGAAATCCCAAGCCTCTTTTGTAAGAGGACTTCCTGTGGACGGCCCAGCATGCCCCACTCAGAATGGGCCCCTCGTGATCCTGCAGATGAGAAAGTGCAACAAGGCCAGCATTCCCAGTGGGAACAGTGGCCAGGGGCTTCCAGGGAGGACATTGCTTCTCCTCGAGTTACTAACCGGATCATCTCTTTCATGGGCAATGAACCCGCTCAGCAGCAGGGCAGCTGTCATCCGCTGACATCTCTTGGTGGCCAAGTCCTGCCAGTTCTACCTCCCAAATGTCTTTCCAGTTTGTCCCTTTCAGTGCAATACCAAGATCCCCACCTCGCTCAGGTGCTCTCACACCTGGAACACTGCTCCCACCAGTCGCCAGTATCTCCCCCTCCCCCCATCACCCTTTCTTCTGGCCAGTGTGGTCCTGTCTGGCCGCACCATCTCCCTGCTGCAAACCTTCAGGGGTTACTGTTCCCCATAGAGTATAGTTCCAACTCTGAGCATAGCATCCAAGGCCCTTCCAGCTGCCTTGCACTCCTGAGATGTGCATTCCATTCATGCATTTGCTTATTTAAGAGCCATTATTATGTATCAGGGACTAGGCCAGGCATTGGAATTATGATTTGTTTCAAGATATCTAGTCCAGAACAAGAATTGTGTGGGCTAACACTTTTTATACTCTTTCCAGGCACTTGGTGCTGTGCTAAGAAGCACTTGATATGAATCATCTCTCTTAACCTTTTCCATCTGTAAGACAGGTATTATTTTAATTCCCCTCTTACAGACGAGGAAACTGAGGCTCAGAAAGCTAAATAAGCTGCCCTAGGTGACTCCGCTAAGAAGTAATAGAGCCAAGTTCTCCGTCACTGGAGTCTTGCCCTCAAGCACTCATTAATCCCAATTTCTTTCATATGTATTATGCCTGAGACTTCCTATTAGACTAAACTGGTAGAATCTCCCCTACATTCAACACCCCAGGTCCCCTGTCCTCATGTCATGCCCCACGCCTCAAGTAGTTATGATTTCCCGAATGGAATCTCTGCCTTTCTCTCTGGGCCTTCCTTAGCCAGCCCTTACTGGGTGAATAGCGAGCACTCGATAACTGCACTGAATTAAATTGGATCGAATTGAACCAAATTGAATTCAGAAGCAGATATTCTCCAGCAGTGGCTGGGATTTAAGTTCATTGTTGTCCTAATCATCTTGTGGTAGATAACACTGCCTCCTCTGTAAGCCAGGCTAAGCACTTAGGTGTTCGAGGATAGTATATCTTAAGGGGTCTCTGTTCAGGCAGGGTAAATTTTTCCACACAGACCATGGGAAATGGATCTGAGCTGTGTCCTCTGATGCAGTTTCCTGATAAGGCTCAGGAGTCAGACACCCGGGGCTGAGGGATCATCCGCACCACTTGTACTGATGCACAACCTTGGGCAAGCTCCTTAACCTCTCTGAGCCTTGGTTCCTCGTGTGTCTCTGTCCCTTCAGCATATGGTGAGGATTACCACGAGAAACTGCGCGTCGAGCGTTCACTATATCCGCAGTGCTGCACAGGAAGAGCTCACAGGTTTTGATAATAATTATAATAGCTGTTCTTCTCTCCCCATCTCTCCTGTGTGTGCTGCACTGAATAGTGAGGTGGACTGAGGGCAGTGACTGCAAAGAAAGGGCAGCGCAGGTAATCAGAAGCCTGGTCTTCAGGGAGGACAGGTCAGCCTAGGAGCTCTGGGAGGAGGCGGGAGTTCCCAGGTTCCAGGAAATGCAGCTGAAGGATGTGGAAAAAGGGAGAGAGGATGAGCCTAAAGAGGCAGGTGGAAGCCAGATTATTTGTATGGTATTCTGGGGCCAAAAAGGAGATACCGACAGGTCCATAGCAGGCAAGTGACACAATCAGCTTTGCCTTTTTGAAAGATCACTCTGGTTGCTGCTGGAGAGCAGGATGGAGGGAAGGATGCAGGCGCGGATGCAGGCCCAGACTCGAGCTGCCCATTGGAGGTGCCGTAGCCCAGGAAAGAAATAGTGAGGTCTGAATGAACATGGATGGTAACAGCAGAAACTGAGTGGAGGGCTGGATTGTAGAGTCTGCAGGATGGTACACAGCATCACTTGCTTAGTGATCCAGTGAACCTGAGGGACAGAGGAGGAGGAGGAGAGGTGGCCCCCACTCTTGCTTTGCATGGCTGGTGGATGACAGGAGGTGGCAAAGGGAGTGATGGCACGTGTCCTCAGTGGAGCGTCTTACCCAGGGGTCAGACAGACAGCCCTCTGAATGTGCACCCCTGGGCAACTTTGGAGAGTTCCCCTAGGTTCTAATCCTTCCAACTTCTTGGCATATGGATACTGCTCTAAACTAAAAAATACATTTCCAGAGAGCACTCTCACTGAATGTGACTCATAGATTAGGGCTATGACCCAGACATCTACATTTTAAATACCTACCCTTGGCCGTCTTGATGCAACAGGTCAGAGAGTGCCTTTGAGAAATACTGGCTTTGAAAGAGACAATTGTGAGGGGACTCAACACCTATCAACCACCCACCACTTGCCATACTATTGACATTTTATTAAGTCCCCACCAGTCTCCAGTGATCATCATTATTTTTGGTCCAGGAAATAGTTTGAGACTGAGATGATGTTCACCGTCAGAGATATTCAGCAATTTGCCCGAAGAAGAACAGCTGCTTCCTAGAGTCAGAGGTGGAGCCTAAAACACTTATGATTCAGCACCTCACTACGGCGGGGAAAATGGCACCTGGTTTCAGATAATTCAGTGTCCATCATATGGAAGAAAGTTTAGATCATCGACAGAAACTGAAACAGTGGGTAGTTGCAAGAGTCAAACCTTGACTCTGTGTAAGACCTAGTAGTTAGCTGAGAACAGCTTCCTGCAGGAGGACTCTTGGAGTTAAGTGGATACTGGACAAACACTAGCTGGAGCTGTCCTAGTGGGGATTGATGGAGTCCGCTGCCATGCAACTCTGAATCCCTCTCAACTCTGTAATGTCTAACCTACGGTGCTTTGATGAGATGACTCTGAGTTTGGTCCTCATGTTCTGCCTAGAATTACGTTATTGCGTTTGTGGCCATGAAGGGAAAGAGTGGGAGGGAGTCGGGAAAGAAGTCAGCTAGGAGATCAAGATATGTGGATGGAAAGAGCCAGGACCTTGATTCTTTTATCCCTCATCTAGCCACTTAGTTATGTGACAACTGAGAAGATATACTGTGTCCCCAGCGAGATGGATGCCTCTGACTTCATTATGGTTGATGGAAGGATATACCTAGCATGGACTTGTTCAGTGAACTCAGGGCATGAATGAGGAATCCTCCTGGAATCACACTTCAGGTGACCAGGCAAGTTTTCACACGTGCCACGCTCACTAAATCCAGCCGAGGGCTGAGTCTACAAAGACATAGCAGTCGAGAGAAAGGGAGATGCGTTTCATTTCTCTTTGGTCTGAACACTCTCAAATAGGAAGAGTCATGACCTTGGCAGCTTTATACAGAGTATGAAATGCCAAGTGTTGTCCACTGAACAGCCTGCCTTTTGAAGTTGTCTCATTAGACCATCCATGTTCACCCAAGTTAGCTTCAGTGCTCCAGACTCAGTTACCTCCGGCCACCCCATTCCCCATCTCCCACAAAAGTTCTGTCATAGCCCTGGGGATACCAGTGCCCACATTTGACTTCCAGCCCTCCATTCCCCAGCTGTTTAATCTTAGGCAAGTCATGTAACCTCTTTGAGCCTCATGCCCTGTGGGTGGTTTTATAAATTGGCACAACCTTTTGGGAAGATAGTTTGACAGCATATAGTGATTAAAATGTAAAAAGTGTGTGCCACTTTTAGGAATTTATCTTGAGGAAATAGCAAGAGGTCTTTGTTAAATGGGATACACAAGGATGTTCCTTGCAGTTACATTTATTACAGTGGGGGAAAGGAAACTGTGTATGTCCAGAATTACTGGTTCCATAAACTGTGTACATGTGGCTGATAAACCATGGAACAATTAACGTCAAAGGATGTTCACGGAAATGGGAAAATGCTTTAATATGATATGAAGTGAAAAAATCAACCTACAAAACTAAATATATATATATGAACTAAAATTTTTACATACATATATACATGCTGTGGCTGCTGCTGCCAAGTCTCTTCAGTTGTGTCCAACTCTGTGTGACCCCATAGACAGCAGCCCACCAGGATCCCCCATCCCTGGGAGTCTCCAGGCAAGAACACTGAAGTGGGTTGCCATTTCCTTCTCCAATGCATGAAAGTGAAAAGTGAAAGTGAAGTTGCTCAGTCGTATCCGACTCTAGCAAACCCATGGACTGCAGCCTACCAGGCTCCTCCACCCATGGGATTTTCCAGGCAAGAGTACTGGAGTGGGGTGCCATTGCCGTCTCCACATATATACATAGTAGTCATTAAAAGAAGACAGGAAAAAATATTAACACTATGAGCTTAGGATGGGATGCTAATATATTTTTTATGTTCTTCTGTATTCTCTTTAAGATTTATAACAAGCACATATTACTTCCTGGGTGCAGAAAAATCAATAAAAGTTAAAATGCCTTTTGATAGCTCCTACCACCTGCAGGATGAGGAGCAAACTTTTTACCAGAGGATTTTCATAATCTGACCGCATCCTTAATGCAGTAGCTTCATCTTCTGCCACCTCTCCCCACTGTCACCGGCTCCCCACACCATTCCCCTGTGCCTTGCTTGGGCCACTCCAGCTTCTTGCCATTCTATAAATACATCGTAACCATGCATCCTGTCACGCCCTTATCCTTCCTGCGTTCTCCATCTGTAATGACCTTCTCCACATCTTTCAAGAATCAATTCAAGTATCTCCACCTCTTCCTTGACAGTTAATTATTTCCTGCTCTCTACTCCTCCTGAGTGCATTTTTTAAATACTTATACAGTGTCTGTCACTCCCACTTTCCCTTTATTCAAGATTTTTTGGGAACCCCAAGGAGGGAAGGCCAATTCTTTCTTGAAGAGTGAGGAAGGCATTCAGAGGAGAAGACATTTGATTTAGCTTCTTGAAGAATGAATAGGGGTTTGTCAGCTAGACAAAGAACAGTGGACATCTCACGCGGTTCTAGAGCAAGCTCCCTGCTGGCAAGCTCTGATGCCTGTTTCCAGCATAACCCTTATCTCACTGCATAGTGCGCTGCCTCGGGGCATGTGTGTCTCCCCAGCCAGACAGTAGGTCCCTGAGCATAGAAACTGCGCCTCGTTTCCCTTGCAATGTCCCGCAGAGTGCCTGACACATACTGGGCATCACAAAAATATTTTTGTCCCAGAGTGAAGGTCTGAAAGTACAAATCCCATAATTACCTTTCTCCTTATCTGAGTGCAAATGAGCAAAGATCATATTCCTGTCTCTTATCACTGGTTTCAAGTGTGGGCCCAGAGATGCTGAAAATACATACTCTATAAATTGTCTGCTGAATTGAACCAAATTGAAGAAGTTGCTCAGTTGGTAGGCATTAAGAGGATCTTCTGCAACATTTGGACTTCATTTGAGTATAAAAACCCCACCAATATGAGCTTTGATTCTCTTTTAGACAACATGCCACAGTTTCAGAATGATGCCTTTGAAATAAATCCTGTTTGAGTAATGTTTCTCTTGGACTCATAAAATCTTTATGGCCATCTTTTCTCATCTGATAGACTGAAAAGGAAGAAGAAGCCAGAACCACTAAGCAAGAAGTGGGGAATTCAGTATTTTCTGATATGTGGGTCACACACTTATTGTAAATACTTTTTAAATGCAATACAATACTGACTGCACATTAGCTAAAAAATCCTGGCTCTGTCCAAAGTGCTGAACCTGTGAATACTCTCTGATTAAAGAGTAGGTGGTATGGAAATTCTGTGTCCATTCAGATAGAAGGTTTGGATGTATTAAAACATAAATGAACAGCTTTCTGTCCCCCATTGCAAAAATAAAAAAGACAGAAAAAGAAACAATAAGTTGATAAAGGTGAGTTCTCAACCCAGTTGTGCAAAGGAGCACTGACTTGGGAGCCATGCATGAAGTCAACACACATGTTTTAAGCGCCTACTATATACTAGGCAGGCTTCCCTGGTGCCTCAGTTGGTAAAGAATCTGCCTGCAATGCAGGAGACCCAGGTTCGATCCATGGGTGGGGAAGATCCCCAGGAAAAGGAAATGGCAACCCACTCTGGTAGCTTGCCCTGGAAAATCCCATGAACAGAGGAGGCTGGTGGGCTGCTCTTCACAGGGCTGCAAAGAGCCGGACACAACTTAGCAACTAAATCACCACATCACCAATACATACTAGGCGTTGCTGTTTAGTTGCTAAGTCTTTTGTGAGCCCATGAACTGTAGCCCTCCAGGGTCCCCTGTCCACAGGATTTCCCAGACAGGAATACTGGAGTGGGTTGCCATTTCCTTCTCCAGGGAACCTTCCCCACCCAGGATCAAACCCTTGTCTCCTGCACTGCAGGCAGATTCTTTACCACTGAGCCACCTGGGAAGCCTGCCAGGCGTTGTACTAGAACATTAAGTGAGATAAACCATAATCTTTGGTCTCCTCAAGATCACAATTGGTGCTTGCTCAGCCACTACCCAACTGTTGACCTTGGGAAATTTACTTAACATTTTCAGCCTTAGATCTCTCATTTAAAGTTTTGGGAAAATAGGATCTCAAAAGATTACTGCGTAAATTAACTAAGGTAATGCTTGTAAAGCACTTTGCCAAGAATTTAACATACTTTTGCCTGGAAAATCCCATGGACGGAGGAGCCTGGTGGGCTGCAGTCCATGGGGTCACTAGAGTCAGGCACGACTGAACGACTTCACTTTCACTTTTCACTTTCATGCATTGGAGAAGGAAATGGCAACCCTCTCCAGTGTTCTTGCCTGGAGACTCCCAGGGACGGGGGAGCCTGGTGGGCTGCCGTCTATGGGGTCGCACAGAGTCAGACACGACTGAAGCGACTTAGCAGTAGCAGCTTAGCAGCAAGCTCTCAATGAATGTTACATGTTAGTGTTATGTATACTAAACTGTGCTAAGTTCTTTCTATCCATTATTTCATTTATGCTCTCATTTACTCTGTACCAGTCGTGTGGAACAGGTTTTAACATCCACTTTACACAGGTGAGGAAAATGAGGCTCAGAAGAATGGAATCTGGTAACTTGCCCAAGTTGGTTAGTAGTGTGAACAGAATTCAGGGCCAGCTCTTTTCACTTGAGAGCCAACATTCATAACTGTGATGATGCTGCTTGAAAACAGGTGGATTACCCATCTTAACAACCAAGTGTGAGTGTGCTTAGTCCGTCAGTCGTGTCTGACTCTTTGCGACCCCTTGGAATGTGGCCCGCCAGGCTCCTCTGTCCATGGGATTTTTCAGGCAAGAATAGTGGAGTGGGTTGCTGTTTCCTCCTCCAGAGTTGACAATCAAGGGAAAAAGACAAATTCAGCCCCCAGCTGGGCCTGAAGCTTTAGAAAGGCAAGTTCTGAGAGAGTGCGGTGGCCGTGTGGAGCAGGTGCCTGTGTGACTCAGGTCAGGAGCACTTGTGGATGAGTGGAGAGGGGAAGGATGAATCCCAGCCCTCAGGAGAATGGGGCCAAACCCTAGAAGTCCCAGAACTATGAGGGAGTAGGGGTGGGAAGCAGAGACTAGAGCAGACCAGTCGGGCAGACGGCCCACAAGTTGGTTGTACAAATATGAAGGCTGAAGGGCCCCGAGGGCTGAGTCCCACAGAGCCCGTGACATCTTGGGTTGGGGGTGGTGGGGTGGTATGCGGGAGGGCAACAGGCTATTTCTAGAATCCACCTGACTTGAGGATGGGAGCTCAGGATGGATTTCTTCTAGAGACTCACTGGCACTGGGATGGGGCAGGTTGAAACTGACTCTGTGGCTGGGCAAATGCTGGTGTCACAGGGGCGCTGTTCCACATACTCAGAACCGCCAGCTGGGATAAATCTCAGGTTTGCTTGTCCATGTCCTTTGGAGTGGGGGTAAGTGATGGCATGGGGCTTCTGAATTAGTGACCACCCATTGTCTACCTTGGTAGTAACTGTGCTTTTTATGTTTGTTTTTTGTTGTTTTTTAGTCCAAGTGCTTATGATTCAGTCCTATAGACTCCACATAAATATATATTCTCTCTGCTTTTCTCCCTCTGGGAAGACTACATAGGGCTGCAAAGCACAACAACATCCCCCTTGGCCCACAAAACTGCCCAATAAACAATGGGAGCTATTTGGACTCTCTTGATTGAAATGGAAAGGTGTCTTTGGGGCTTGCTTTTCCCATTTGTGACAATGCTGGACTGTCCTGGGGGCCTCCCTAAGGTGCCCTTCCAGCCCTGACCTTGCATGAATGTCTTTTAAACACAGAGTCTGGCCCGTCATCGGGCGGGAACACGAATCAATGCCCCTCTCCATAGGCCTGTGCTCCTGGGGCCTCCGTGTGTACTTCCTTCTGCCCCTGCTGCTGCTGTCAGATCAGTGAGGAGACCAGATGGCTGTGGTGTGTCATGACAACGGCTTCTTTGCAGGGACTTCTCGTATCTTTCTCTGTCAAGCTGCGGAGGTCAGGGTCAGCTGTGCCCCACACCCCAGCACTCCTGGGAGCCCCATGTTGGTTTCTGATAAGGATGAGCAGGAGTCTCTGGGATGGAGCCCAATCTGGCCCCCACCCCTCTGTGTTGTCCCCACTAGGGAAGAAGTGTGGCTGCTCCATCTAATGTACCCACAGGACCTGGCCCCATCTCCCGTTGAAGCTGAAGGGAAGGCATGAGCGTCAGAGAAGCAGGGCAGGAGTCTCGGTTTGTTGCCAGTGCCTCCCCTTCGTGCAGTAACAGCCTCATGGGGGCGGCTCCTGGCTTAGGAATCCAGAGGGCTTATTGAATAAACACATGGGACAGACAGTGCTGGAGAGCAGTCCTCTCGGGTCTCACGGCCTCCTCCCCTTCTCCCTGATTGTGAATCGGCACACAGTCGCTGACGGCCACTCCACTCCCTGAGTCTGCCTGACCTTCTACTTTAGGAACCAACTGACTGCCTCCCAGTTTCTATATCTCTTGTCTTGAATTAGCACTAACAATTTTTTCAGAAATTCATCTGTGTACACACACATAAATGAATTATATATAATTCAAACTTATGTAACTTCCAGAATTACAGGTAGAAATTCTTTGGAATTAAGTTGTGTTTGTATTCCCAGTCACTCAGTCCTGTCCAGCTCTTTCCAACCCTTTGAACTATAACCCAGCAGACTCCTCTGTCCATGGGATTTTTCAGGCAAGAATACTGAGGTGGGTTGTCATTTCCCCCTCCAGGGGGTCTTCCCCACGCAGGGATTAATCCCCCATCTCCTGCATCTCCTGCAAGGCAGATGAATTCTTTTCCCCAATGCCACGAGAAGAAAAAGGGAATCTGGTTGGCTCAGCTCCTCAGTCGATGTTAGCTCTTTGTCCAGTCAACTGCTACCAAGGAAAGAAGTGCTCAACTGGAACAATGTAACTGCAAGAAGGAGCCCACCCCTCCCAAGGCGGGCAGGGGAGGGGCGCAGGCTGAGCATGCAGCCCGAGGCCTGTCTTCTCCGTGGGGCTCACCTTTCCATCTTCTCTTCCATCTCCTTCAAGGAGTAATGGAGGAAACTACTTTTCTCGCATCCCTCCTTGAGCAAAGTAAATTGAGACCAACTGAGGGCTTGGCACTCTGTGAAGAGAACTTGAGAGCAATTTCAGGGTGTCTTCACCACTACACTGTTGTCTGTCTGGCTCTCACAGTCGACAAAAGGAAGCTCTGTAAATACCAGAGATTACTGTGATTATTGTGAATCCTCTAAGCAGCTAAATTTCCCCAATTCACACAGTTGTAATGCCTTGGGATTGAGAGATATAATTAAGAACAGATGAGCCTCAAGAAGGTTGATGACTATGATCTAGGGTTGCATGAAACGGCAAAAGGAATGTTGATGGGAGTTCTAGGGCTTCATCTCCCCCAAGTGGTGGCGGAACACTGCCTGGAGGGGGGTCAGTGGCAGGAAGGACCTTGGTTACTGGCATCCCTGGGTCGAGGAGTCCTCGCCCCCAGTCTCCTAGAACCAACACACAACCTCTACACCTACTCGAGCAGTTAGAACGAACTAACCAGCGCTGACTCGGCCTCGCTCCGTGATGCTGTGGCCGCTGAAGAGCTGCCTGGTGCTGTGGTATGGAAGGGCACCGCCTGGTCACTTCTGGCCCTTTTCCTCTCAGGCAGCCTCTGCCACCCTTCAGCCTTGGCACAGGAGGGCTTTGGCTGCAGCACTGAGTCGTTCCTCCCACCCCACCTCCAGCCCTTTCCGTTTTTACTCGTTTCTCTGCCTTCAGGACTTACTGAAAGGTTCAGAAATACCAACAAGGCAATACTATGTTTTATTTGATCTATCCGCTGCAGCGACCTGAATCTATATCATCTATCGTGCTGAGAGTGTTTTGACCTTCTAAAAGGAAACAAATGCTCTCCAAACCAGAGCCAAGCAAGCAGCTTGGACCCTTCCACAAGCAAACGTCTAGGACCTGGGGAGTTCCAGAGCATGCAGTCACCATCGAGATGTGACTAGACCTGTTGAGGCTGAAGTCCCTGCAGCAGGAAAGGGGTGTGTGTTTTAGTCGCTTAGTTGTGTCCAACTCTGTGATCCCATGCACTAGAGCCTGCCAGGCTCCTCTGTCCATGGGATTCTCCAGGCAAGAGCACTGGAGTGGGTTGCCTTTCCCTTCTCCAGAGGATCTTCCTGACCCAGGAACTGAACCCAGGTCTCCTGCACTGCAGGCAGTTCTTTACCATCTGAGCCACAAGGGAAGCCCTAGGAAATGGGAGGAGCAGTGATCTAGCAGCCACGAGGAGGCAGAAAGGTGAAGGTGCTGGAGCCAGCTTGCCTGAGTTCTGCTCCTGGACGGCTGTGTGACCTCGGAGAAGTTGCTTAACCTCTCTGTGTCTCCCTCGTCTCTCCTGCAGACCAGGGACTCTAATCATAGAATCTGCCTCGAGGGGTTGCTGTATGAGATGAGTCAGTACAGGTGAGATACTCAGAACAGTGGCTGGCACACAGGAAGTGCTCAGAGGGGACTCTCCTGTTCCTGGAAGTTGCGTAGGTGCCTTATATGAGTCTGTTCATTTTTTTCTCACAATAATTGTGGGAAACAGATTTCTGTATCCCCATTATGCAGAAGAAGAAATTGAATCTATGATGTTCAGTAAATTGCCCAAGGCTGAGTAGCTAGTAAGTGGCCGGGACAGATTTCTCAAGTGGAGAGCTCTCACTCCAAATCCTGTGTTCTCTCTGATTCACCATCATGGCCAGTCCCCTTCGTGGTCAGCGTGGCTTCCATAATCTTACCCGTTGCACCCTTGTCCTCCGAATCTCTCGGCATCTACTCCAGTTCCGGTGATGGTAGACTCACAGCTCCACTTCTCAGCTCTGGCAGCTCTGAGTTGGCATTTCTCTGTTTCTGAAAGCTGCCACAAGAGCAGCCCCCTGAGAGCCAGAGCCGGACTGAGTGGTGGGAGCTGGCCTGGCCCCCCAGCACCTAGACTTTGCCGTCCTCTTATTAGAGCTCCGTGACCGCAATGCAGCAAGACAAAACAAGGCCACTTCATAATCACGTCTGAACTCAGACTCAAATGAGAATATCACCAAAAGACAATGACCCCACCTCCCCCTCCCTTTGCATCTTGGCTAACACGAGTGACAGCTGCTTCTTTTGTAAAAAATATTTTATTTATTTATTTGGCTGCGTCTGGTGTTCTTAGCGTCATGTGGGATCTTTTGTTGCAGTGTGAGGTCTCTCTAGTTGTGGCCCATGGGCTCGGTAATTCTGGTGTAAGGGCCCAGTTCCCCTGTAGTATGCAGGAATTTAGTTCCCTGACAGGGACGGATACTGCATTTCCTGCCTTACACGGCGGATTCTTAGCCACTGGACCACCAGGGAACTCTCAACAGCTGCTTACTTACCGGTTACAACTTTAGTCTTGCTTCATTCCTCCCACCTTCTAGATGAAATTAAGTGCCCATTCATAGACGTATAGTCACTTCCTGACAGCAACCGGTCCACTGCTTGGAACTCGCCCCGACATCGCCTAACAGAAAGCCTAACTCCTACAGTGAGTTCTGTACAACCCCAGGCTCCTCTGTCAGTGGGATTCTCCAGGCAAGAATACTGGAGTGGGTTGCCATGCCCTCCTCCAGGGAATCTTCCCGATGCAGGGATCGAACCCCGGTCTCTTGCATTGCAAGCAGATTCTTTACCATCTGAGCCACCAGAAAAGCCCTCCACTTACTGAGATGCCTGACCGTTCCCCAGGCTGTGCATTCTCCCTCATGGTCAAGAGCCAATAATCCCAACTTCGCTCAACTGCGGGTGGACTCCTGGTGCTCTCAGCTGTGCTTTGTGGCCAGGGGCAGCAGAGGGGTGAGGACTCGACGCTGCCTCCTGACGATGCCTGCAGAGCACTGAGACCATAGTGTGCTGTGCTGTGCTTAGTTGCTGGGTCGTGCCCGACTCTTTGTGACCCCGTGGACTGTAGCCCACCAGGCTCCTCTGTCCATGGGGATTCTCCAGGCAAGAATACTGCAGTGGGTTGCCATGCCCTCCTCCATATTAGCATTATATTTATGGCCACAAATATATGTGGACCCTATAGTATATGCACTAGACCACAGTCTGTATGCTAGTTGTTAGCATTATATTTATGACCATAAATGTCCTCCTTTGGACAGAACTGGTGTGCACCCGTACATCTCATCGACCAGCCCTGTCTTCGTGGAAGTCTGCAGACAGCCCCTTAGGTTTGTTCCGGGCACTGCAGCACACCCCCTTTGCATCTTCTCACAGACCCCAATCCTGTGAAAACTTTTATCACCTGTAACATCTGGGTGGAGGACCTCCTCTCAGGGTATTTAGACAGCCTAGGAGGGATGACGAGGGGCCAGGTTGGCAGTGGAGTCACCATCAGTCATCAGCAGCCCCTTTCTGCTTCCTGGCCAGGCAGACGCCATGCAAATGGAGGCTCCCTCACCCACTCACCAGAGCTGTGTGGGCCAGAGGAGCCGGGCTGGATCCTTCAGTACAAATGTACTCACAGCTGCATCCGCCAGGGGCAGCCCCAGGGACCACAGAGTTCTTTCATACCCACTGCCGCTAATTGCAGATAATGCATTAAAAATACAGAGCCGCATCTGTTCATTTCAACACGAGTATCGAGGAATTTACGTGGTTCATAATGACAGGGTGTGAGGGGAGGAACATGCTCATTCTGCCTGTGGGCCAGAGGCGCAGCTGTGAGCAGAGAGCTGGAAGGTGTGATTTCTGGTGCCCAACAAATTCTCTGGGTGAGAGCCAAGCCCTTCCAAGGAGGTGCCGAGGGAAAGATCCTGGTGTTTCTCTGGAAATGCCAAATTATGTAAGCAGTCAAGCAGAGGGTGTTGTCTCAGGAGGCCTCCTGGCCCAAGTCTGCTGTGTGTCCAGCTCCAAAAAGAGGAGGTGACTGACAGCAGGCCCAGGAAGGAGGAATCTTTCAGGATTCCATTGCTTGTTTTCCAGCACTGAGCACCTCGCCTAGAGCCTCAGTTTCTCATCTGCAAAATGGGTATGTTTAAAGTTTCTGCCTGATTGAGTTTATTATTAAGTAAGATTGTTACATATAAGGGTTTTCCAGGTGGCTCAGTGGGTAAAGAATTTGCCTACAGTGCAGGAGACACAAGAGACCTGGGTTCAATCCGAGGGTCGGAAAGATCCCTTGGAGAAAAGAACCCACCCCAGTATTCTTGCCTGGAGAATCCCATGGACAGAGGAACCTGGCGGGCTACAGTCCATGGGGTCACAGTGAGTTGGACACAACTGAAGCGACTGAGCACGCATTCACACATTACATGCAAATGACCTCAAACACTACCAGGCATGGTACATACAGGTACATAAATCACAGTTTTATATTATTATTTTACTGCATGTGACGCACTGTGAGATTTTTAAGGGCACTAGGCTGAATAATGGAGAAGGCAATGGCACCCCACTCCAGTACTCTTGCCTGGAAAATCCCATGGATGGAGGAGCCTGGTGGGCTGCAGTCCATGAGGTCGCTGAGGGTTGGACACGACTGAGCGACTTCACTTTCACTTTTTACTTTCCTGCATTGGAGAAGGAAATGGCAACCCACTCCAGTGTTCTTGCCTGGAGCATCCCAGGGATGGGGGAGCCTGGTGGGCTGCCATCTGTGGGGTCACACCGAGTCGGACATGACTGAAGCGACTCAGTAGCAGGCTGAATAAGGCAAGGCCCCCACTCTGCTGCACAAGTTGAGACAAACACTAGATGTGATATGAACGAGATGAGGATGTGATATGGGAGCACCGAGTAGGGTGAAAGGGTCCAAGAGGGCTTCCTGGAGGAAGGGGCATTTGAGCTGAGTCTTGTCTGACAAGTGGAAATTTACCAGACCTCGAAGGTAGGAAGGAGGAGTTCAGCCTGGAGCAGCATGTGCAAAGGTCCTGAGGAGAGTGTGAGAGTGTTTCTGGAGGAAGTGTTGTAGCACAGGACCTTGCGGTGGGGGTACTAAGTATCTATTTCCTGTGTAACAAATTACCCCAAAGCTTACCGCTTAAAGCCATGTTTCTTATCTCCCCTTGTCTGTGTGGTAGGAGCCTGGGTGTGGTTCAGCCAGACTCTCACAGCAGTGCCATCAAGGAGCCTTCCCGGGTGCTGATCATCTCAAAGCTCTGCGGGGGGAAAAGGTTTGCTCCAAGCTTATTGTCGGGGTGGTTTGAAGGACTTTGATGTCCTCAGTGCTGTTGACCAGAGAGTGCCTCAGTTCCTTTCCATAGAGCAGCTTTCAACACAGCTTTTGCCTTCATCAGAGGGAGTCCAAGACAGAGAAAGACAGAAATCATGGTCGTTTATAACCTAATCTCAGAATCAGCTGCTCAACACTTTTGCTGTATTCTACTTATGAGAAGCACTGAGCTCCTCCTTTGGACAGAACTGGTGTGTACCTGTACCTCCAACTGACCAGCCCCGTCTTCTCTGAAATCTACATAGACATAAGGGGAGAGGGTTATACAAGGGTGTGAATGCCAGGAGACAAAAATCGTTTAGTCACTTCTAAAGAACTGGACATGGAACAACAGACTAGTTCCAAATAGGAAAAGGAGTACGTCAAGGCTGTATATTGTCACCCTGCTTATTTAACTTATATGCAGAGTACATGAGAAACGCTGGGCTGGAAGAAGCACAAGCACAATCAAGATTGCCAGGAGAAATATCAATAACCTCAGATATGCAGATGATACCACCCTTATGGCAGAAAGTGAAGAGGAATTAGAAAACCTCTTGATGAAAGTGAAAGAGGAGAGTGAAAAAGTTGGCTTAAAGCTCAACCTTCAGAAAATGAAGATCATGGCATCTGGTCCCATCGCTTCATGGGAAGTGCATGGGGGAACAGTGAAAACTGTCAGATTTTATCTTTTTGGGCTCCAAAATCACTACAGATAGTGATTGCAGCCATGAAATTAAAAGAGACTTACTCCTTGGAAGGAAAGTTATGATCAACCTAGATAGCATATTCAAAAGCAGAGACATTACTTTGCCAGCAAAGGTCCGTCTAGTTAAGTCTATTGATTTTCCAGTAGCCATGTATGGATGTGAGAGTTGGACTATGAAGAAAGCTGAGCGCCGAAGAATTGATGCTTTTGAACTGTGGTGCTGGAGAAGACTCTTGAGAGTCCCTTGGACTGCAAGGAGATCCAACCAGTCCATTCTGAAGGAGATCAGCCCTGGGATTTCGTTGGAAGGAATGATGCTAAAGCTGAAACTCCAGTACTTTGGCCACCTCATGTGAAGAGTTGACTCACTGGAAAAGACTCTGATGCTGGGAGGGATTGGGGGCAGCAGGAGAAGGGGACAACAGAGGATGAGATGGCTGGATGGCATCACAGACGCGATGGACATGAATTTGAGTGAACTCCAGGAGTTGGTGATGGACAGGGAGGCCTGGTGTGCTGCAGTTCATGGGGTCACAAAGAGTTGGACATGACTGAGCGACTGAACTGAACTGAAAGCTGCCTACTGCAAGCTGCCCCCATCCTGCAATGATTTCATGGCCTTTCCACATGCAACACACTGTTAATCTTTCCCAAGGCCCCGCAAAAGCCTCCTCCCATGAAAGCATTGGCTCAGTGTCCAGAATCGCACCATCTAAATCAAGTTCAGGTATGGATGGACGTGGTGTAGTTCCTTAAGTACAGGTCCTAGAATATTGTTACTCTGGAGCTATGGCTTTGCAAAACCAGGTGGACAAGTTCTCTGTCCCCACACACGGGACACGCAGTGGTGGAACAAGCACAGGGCCATGGGTTTGGACATTCTTACTCACAAGGGGGGAAAGTGAGGCAGAGAAAAGCCCCTGGCCCATAACAATTCTGAAATCCACCAATGAACATATTGGATTAGTTTCAAAATCTGAGAGTATTCAGCTCTACCTTTGGTTTCTCCCTCCGAGTCGTCCTTCTGTTTTCTTCATGAAAGGAAATGTATGTTTGAAGCTTACTTTTCTTCAGCCTGCTTCCTGCTGAGAATTTGGGGAGCCCAATGACCTCTTTTTATTTTGTGCCCTCTCTGTCCTTTCTGTTCCAATCTGACAGTGATACTTCTGATAACAGTGTTCTCCAAAATTTCGTGGGTCTTCTGTAAATTTCATTGAGATTCACTCTATTACAACAAAAACCACAACTGCAAATTTCTTTGAACTGAAATCCTCTACCTTGGGTGTCCATTTGATGGCCAAGGGACAACGCTAATACTCTCCCCAGAGGCCCTACTGTTTGATCTTGAGAATCTGTAAAGCCCACCCTGATCTCTTTAAAGGGCTTTTGTGAGGCTGAATAATACTACAATCCTTTGATCTTCCTGAGATCTTAGCCACAGGTTGCACAGTCACACCCTTGGCTTTATCTCCAGACCACCTTTTCTTGACAGTGCTCAAAGCCATCTCTTAATTTTAGCATCCTTTGCTGTCTTGGGAGGCTGCGAGCTTTCCAAACTATCAAATCTGGCTCCTTCCCCACCACCTTTCCCTCATTTTATCTCTCTTCTCACATTGCTGTTGTTCAGTTGCTCAGTCATGTCTGATTCTTTGCAACCCCATGGACTGCAGCACACCAGGCTT
Source organism: Capricornis sumatraensis (assembly GCF_032405125.1). Lineage (NCBI taxonomy): Eukaryota > Metazoa > Chordata > Mammalia > Artiodactyla > Bovidae > Capricornis > Capricornis sumatraensis. Next base: position 212,571,081 of record NC_091070.1, read on the forward strand.
CTCTGTCCTTCACCGTCTCCTGGAGTTTGCTCAAACGCATGTCCGTTGATTTGGTGATTCCATCCAACCATCTCATCTTCTATCACCCCTTTTCCTCTTGCCCTCAATCTTTCCCAGCATCAGGGTCTTTTTCAATGAGTCAGCTCTTCGCATCGGGTGGCCGAAGTATTAGATCTTCAGCATCAGTCCTTCCAATGAGTGTTCAGGGTTGATTCCCTTTAGGATTGACTGATTTGATCTCCTTTCTTGTTCAAGCTTCTTCTCCAGAACCACAGTTTGAAAATTAATTCTTTAGTGCTCAGCTTTCTTTATGGTCCAACTCTCACATCCATACACAACTACTGGAAAAGCCATAACTTTGACTAGACAGACCTTTGTTGGCAAAGTGATGTCTCTGCTTTTTGATATGCTGTCTAGGTTTGTCATAGCTTTTCTTCCAAGGAACAAAGACTTTTTAATTTCATGACTGCGGTAACTATCCACAGTGATTTTGGAGCCCAAGAAAATAAAATCTGCCACTGTTTCCATAAGCAGCAAGAAGAAACCAGCTAGTACCTTCATCCCTTTGCTTAGCTATCTCTTTAGCCAGATCACAAAGTTGATGAGGCCCATGCCCTTCCATATCCCTGCAGATGACATTGTTGCCAAGGTTTCCTTCACTGCATAACAAGGGTCCCCTTTCTCCAGCTTCCAGTAAGATGTTCCTCACTTCCTTTGACCCTTTCCCAGCAGCATCCTCAAAGTTCTGGCTTCTCTAATAAGCTCCTCAGAATACTCCCAGCCTCTGCCCACCATTTGGTTCCAAAGCCATCTTACTTTCTGAGATATTTTTCATGACACTGCTTCTCTCTTGATACTAAAATCTGTGTTCATTATCTATTTCAGTTTGTAATAATTTACTCCAAACCTTAGTGCCATAAAACAATATGCATTATCTCAATTTCTATGGGTCAGGACCCTGGTACAGCTTAGCTGGGCCAATCATAAAGTTGCAATAAAGGTATCCATGGCAGCTGGGGAATGATCCACTTCCAAGCTTACTCAGTTACTGGCAGGATTCAGGTCCTTGCAGGTTGTTTGACTGAGGGCCTCAGTTCCTTGCTGGGTGCTGGCCAGAAGCCTCCCTGAATTCCTTGCCATGTGGACCTCTCTACAGGGTGGCTTTCAACGTGTCAGTTGCTTCAAGTAAGCGAGAAAGAGAGAGAGAGGAGAGACCAGGAGAGTCTTTTATAGTCTAGTCCCTTCTGAAGAAATGACATCCTATCACTTTTTCCCTGTTCTGTTCATTAGAAGGGACTCACTCAGTCCAGCCCACACTCAAAGGGAGGAATCACACAAGGGTGTGAATGCGAGGAGGCAGGGCTCATCGGGAACCACTTCAGGAGCTGAATATGGGCGAAAGTGCACTAACAAGGCGGCAGTGGCTGGATTATGCCACGTCAGCCTCCCGTCGGGACACCCAGCCGCCGAAACCCCGCCGCCGTCCAGCCACTGCTCAGCCAGCGGGGCAGTGCAGGAACTGGAGAGGGCAGCAGAGGAGCGGGGCTGGTACAAGGCAACCCTTATAAGCAGATGGCCGCCTGAGAGTGCTCACTGCATCGCTGCTGATCCACCTGAGGCCAAGGCCAGTTTGCAGGATCACATGACCCCCTTCTGGCCTTTAGCCAAGCTCTTTCTCTTGCCTGAGCTGCTCTTTTGTGTTTTGTTCTCTCCTTCTTTAAACCATTCATTAGAGACCAGGGCAGGCAACCCCATCCACTGGGCACTTGTCACATACCAGGCTTCATTTACAGTGATGTCCCAGACATTTCATTTATTCTCCAGGTATCGTTTGTGGGTTTGTGACTAGAGGTGCAGGTGTTGTTTGTGGGTTTGTGATTGTTTGTGGGTTGTGACTAGAGGTGCAGGTATGGTCTGTGGGTTTGTGATTGTGGGTTTGTGACTAGAGATGCAGGTGTTGTTTGTGGGTTTCTGATTGTGGGTTTGTGACTAGAGGTGCAGGTGTTGTTTGTGGGTTTGTGATTGTTTTGGGGTTGTGACTAGAGGTGCAGGTATGGTCTGTGGGTTTGTGACTGTGGGTTTGTGACTAGAGATGCAGGTGTTGTTTGTGGGTTTGTGATTGTGGGTTTGTGACTAGAGGTGCAGGTGTTGTTTGTGGGTTTGTGATTGTTTTTGGGTTGTGACTAGAGGTGCAGGTATGGTCTGTGGGTTTGTGATTGTGGGTTTGTGACTAGAGATGCAGGTGTTGTTTGTGGGTTTCTGATTGTTTGTGGGTTTGTGACTAGAGGTGCAGGACAGGACAGAAGGGTGCCAGTGCTTTGTGATTTCACTCTGTGACCTCACCCTGGCCACAGACTTGATCCTCAGTCCCATAGGCCCAGAAACTGGACCTTTTGGTCCCCAAGCAGCTGATGCTTTAGTGAAGACTGAAGTTAATGCCAAGATCCCAATACTTCTGTGTGGCCCAGGTGCTAATTGATCATTGTTTGCAACTGGGATCAACTTCTCTGTTGTGGTTTGAGGGAAGCCCAATCTATATGTATGTATGTGTGTATATGTGTGCATGCACATGTATGCATGCTAAGTCACTTTAGTCATGTCTGACTCTTTGCGACCCTATGGACTGTAGCCTGCCAGGCTCCTGTGCCCATGGAATTCTCTAGAAAAGCATACTGGAATGGATTGCCATGTCCTCCTCCAGGGGATCTTCCCAACCCAGGGATCAAATTCCTGTCTCCTCCAGCTTCTGCATGGCAGGTGGATTCTTTACCGCTGCACCACCAGAGAAGCCCATACATTTGTGTACACATCAAAGCCTATACATATTCTTTTGCCAAGTTCAGAATCAGTTGGCAGATGAAGAAGACAGACAGATGAGGATTAGCCTCTCCCCTTTGTTACTGATGAACCCGTTGGAGAGGAGACCTGAGTAAACTTTGCAGCCAGGGTTGAAGGGGTGGGACAGGGAGGTGGGGGAGAAGAGAGGAGAGCAGGTCAGCCCTTCCTCTAAGACTCACTTGGCAGATCAGTGATGCCTCCTCATCAGCGTAAATGCCAGGGCTGCATGAGAGAAAAGAACTCCATGATCCTGGGACCAGCAGCATCCTATTACCGGGGAACTTACAGAAATGTGCATATTAGGCCCCACTCCCAGAAAAATGGACTCAAACTTTAGGGGTGGGACCCAGCATTCTGTGTCTGAATGAGGTCTGGGGTGATTCTGATGAAGGCTCAAAGCTGAGAACCACTGGTCTAGTCGGAGCTGCACCACCTGAAAATCTGAGCCCTAAGAAGCAGTGTTCCCCTAGAATGTTTTGCCATCCTCGTCTGCCCTTCCTCCCATCTCTGAGAAAATGAATCATAGGAGAGAAGTTTCATAGCTTCCACATTTGGTTTTTAGCTGAGAACTCTCCCAGGAGGAGCAGGTGGAGGCTCCTGAAGGGAACAGCTACCCACTCCAGTGTTCTGGCCTGGAGAATTCCACGGACTGTAGAGTCCATGGGGTTGCAAAGAGCTGGACATGACTGAGTGACTTTCACTTCATGAAAGGGAGGGGTGCCATGCATTTGGCATGTGCTGGCCTTGCCTCCTTCTCTTGCAGACCTTGGAGGGACCAGCATCCCCTTAGTGGGACTTGGTAAGCTCCAGAATGACTTAGCCAGAAGTGGAATGGAAGCAGGAAAGCCTCTTTGACTCCTCTTTGCACTGAGGTTTCACCATAGACTCCTTGCCAAGGCCTGTCCCTCTCCAACTGCATCTGCCCACTCACTCACCCCTCTAGTCATTCTAGCCTCCCTTCTGTCCAATATGCCAAGCCCATTCCTGCCTCAGGATCTTTGCACTTGCTGCCCTTCTACTTGAATAGCTCTTCCCTAAGACCCTGGCCAGCCTGGCTCCTTCTTGTCCTTTATTTTTTAAGTTTTTAATTAGAAGATAATTGCTTTGCATTGTTTTATTGGTTTCTGCTGGGCAGCAACATGAATCGGCCATAAGTGTGTGTGTGTGTGTGTGTAGATATATATATATCTCCTCTCTCAAACACAGATGTCATCTTCTCTGAACACCCATTTAAAGTGGCCGCAACCCCACTTGTCATGATTTATCTCATTACCCTAGGTTATTTTCTTCAGAGCATTTGACACTCTCAAAAAAAATGACCTGGTGTGTTTATTTGTTGACTTGTTTACATATTTATGAGAGATCAGGGATGCTGCTGCCTCTAGCACTAGAACAGCTCCTGGTATGTCGCTGGCATAAGATTTATGTGAATATTTGCTGAATAAATGAACGAAAATGCTCTGGGAGAGAAGGTTCAGAGTGGCGTGATTCAGGCATCTAGACAGCCATGGGCCCAAAGATTTGGTCTCCTTCTTCCTGAGGGCAGAGGGCAGGGGCACACGAGTCCAGCCTTGAGGATCTGAGGGGAATGCGAGCACCACACCAGGCTTCCCGCCTGCTTTTCCTCTCCCCCATAATCTTAGGCCCAGGCTCCCCCTACTTCTCCCCCTCCACCCTCCCTCCCTACACTGTCATTCCATTCCAGTCATTAGAAGCCAGCAGATTCACACGCTCCTGCCGGCTTTTACATAAAGGAATGTTTAATAGAGTTAGTTTTCAGCAGGAGTACCGCAAGCCATTGTCAAAACTCTGACTTGGCCACCCTCATTCGCATAATTAATCACACCGGAAAGCAGAACAGGGTGGCATGAGGGCTGGGGCCCAGCTCTGCGGGGGCCTTCTTCCCAGAGAAGACCGTGGTGGGCCGCACAGCCACTGCCCACCAAGAGTCCACAAACCAGGCTGGAAACGAGACAGCCTAACGAACCACGGCAGAGTGGTACAGGTCAAGATCTAATTAGCCCTGGGGGGCCCTCCTCCCCGTTCAAGAGTTTGGGAACAAAGGAAAAGAAATTAAACAAATAGGGTGGAGGCTGGAAGGAGAAAGAAGGTTAAAGATGGCTCCTTTTAGAATGCAAGGAGGCTGTCATTTAATGAGTACTGTGTTAGTTATCTGCTGCTGTATAGCCAATTACCGCAAACTTGTTGCCTTAAAACATCCCACATTCATTATGCCATCATTTCTGTGGGTCAGAATCTCCTAATAGCTTAGCTGGGTCCACTGCTTGACATCTCACAAGGCCAAGCAAGTTCTCGAGGTGTCAGCCAGGGCTGAGTTCTCCTCTGGAGGCTCACCTGGGGAAGGATACACTTACTCTGTTCATGAGGTTGCTGCACTAGTTTCTTGACTCTTGGTTTTTTTTGCTGGCTGCTGGTCTGTGGCACCTTCGGTTCCTAGAGATTCCCCACAGCCTGTTGCCACACGGGCTTTCCCAGCTTGGCCACTTACTTCATCAAGCCAGCAAAGAAGATCTTTAGAGCAAATCAACCCACAGGATAGAATTTTACATACCATGGCATAATCTCAGAAGTCACATCCCATGTCCTCTGCCCTGGTTCTGTTGGTTAAAGGCAAGTCGCAGGTTCTGCCCACATTTCATGGGAAGGGGTCACACCAGGGTATGAACCCCAGGAGAGGGGAATCATGGAATAGCCGCCACTCTAGAGGATCTGCCACAGAACCTATTGTGTGCTCAGGACCATGCCAAATGCTTTTACATGCATTACATCATTTAATCGCTAAAACCACCTGCAAGGCAGGCATCATCCCCTTTGCGCAGATGAGAAATCTGAGACAGAAGGGGGAGAACTTACTGGCCCAAGGTCCTGCCAGTGATCGAAACCACTTGTGTCAGGACACTAAAGCTAGAGGCTAGAGGGTCAGGAGCAAGGGCCCGAGGGAGGGAGGGGAAGAGGTGAGCAAGAAGGTTCTTGCTATGAGGCTTAAGACCAGGAGAAACAAAGGCTGTGGCTTTCAAGTTGAGAAAGAAGAAAACTGACAGTCTCAACTTTGCCAGTGAAGCAGAAAATGAGGGTGTCTCCTGAGAGACTGGAGGTTGGGCTGGAGGGGGAGCAGAGCCAAGTTGGAACAGCAGCTTAGGGAATGGGAAGGAGGGATGGGAAAATTTGCCAGCCCGAGTACAAGTTTGCTGAGGAGGAGAAAGCTGCTTCCTCCGGGCAGACTTCAGCACTTGCCTTGGTAGTGGTCCTCAGTCCCGCCGCCCTCAGCTCTTTGTGCAGTCTCTTGCAGGCCTGGGGTTTATGCCTGTGTCCAGCCCTCCCGTGAAGGCAGGAACTCAACAGCAGACTGCACTGGGCCACCTGGTCCCCAGCACAGGGTCTGGCCCAGGGGAGCCCTTCATAAATAATTCGGCCTGATTCCAGACCCTGAATTTCTAAGTCACTCCACCATGTTACTTCTTACCCTCTAAAGGGTGAGAAATGACCCAGTTTGAAAAGACTATTCCAAAATATGTATTTTTACTTTTGTTCCGTGAGTAAAAGTTTAAACAACAGTAGGTTACAAAGATACAAATCCCTCATGGAATAGGGGTTAGAGGTGGAATTAGGGAAGTCTGTTGCGTGCATGACCTGGCGACAAAAGCAGCAGTTTTGCGGTCTCTCTGCTATCAGAAGTCAAGGACCATTTCAAAACAACCCATATCAACTTAGATTGGCAGGAAACGTTGCCCACAGCGTATTGTCGCCTGGAAAATACAGTTAGACACAGTGCAATCCCATTTGTATTCAAGGACCAGTCTTGACTCATTTTAACTGGCAGAAAACCTAACTCATACCATCTTAGATAAAAACTAAAACATGTGGGCTTATCTTCAGTCAAAGAGAACCCAAAGGGACTAATATTTTGGCCTAAGAATGAGGCAAATGACTGCCTACAGCCCCCAGGACAGCATCCTCCCCTAGGAGTCCTTATACAAGTCCTGAGATCCACTCTGATTGGACCAACTTGGATCACGTGCCCACCAGTGAGCCAATCACTGTGTCCAGTCTTGATCAGGATGGAGGTGGTGTGCTGTGAGCAGGAGGAAAAGAAAAGGGTTCTGAGTGATCATAAAGGCAACAAGTGTCCACCCTGTGGGTTATGCTTGCGTCCACAGAAGATTCACCCGGTAGATGCCCACGAAAATGTCGAGAAAAGGGTTTTCTTCAGCTCATAGTACTCAGGCAGAGTCAGATAAGCTATTTTTGTAAAATCAACCTCAAGCTTCACCCTAGTGGATAGAATGGGGACCACCCCTAAGGTCTCATCCTGGCCCACAAATAGTATCTAAGACTTACTGGAGGACCAGTTCTGGAATCCCTGCAGACACTGACTCCCCTAAGGCCCACCTAAACTCCAGTTTCCCACCCTCTGCTGGGGCCTGAATTGGAAACCTGGCATGGACATCAGGCCCTTTGCCCTCCTGGTGAGGAGGGCAGTAGGTCTGGAGATTGGGCACTGCACTCTGTGAGCAAGGTCCTCCACCCCGGAGAACCGCTTGGGACCCAGACGCTCCTACCCCTACGACTCCTAGCTTCTGTACGCCTGGAGACCCCCACACCCCACCCCACCTGCCCAAGCTAAGTGCGGCAAACACTGGCCACACACCTCTTCAGACACTGCAGCTGCTTCTCCCACAGCCATCCCCTCCCAGGGTCAGTTCCCAAACCCCAGTCTCGACTGCACCTTGCCACTCACTCGTTTCCCAAAGTGGCAGCCGTGGCCACTCTAACACCAAACACAAGACCAGAGACAGGCACACCACGGAATGGCCCTTTATTTCTAGTTGGATCCGTCGGTTGTGTCTGACTCAGCTTGCTCGAGCCCTCTGCACTGGTTCGTAGCCGACTCTTGCAAGCGCATCTTCCGGGGCTTGAACTGACTACGGTAGATGCTGAGTTCCTCTCGGTACTTAGCCCTCAGGAGAGCTGCCCTTTGTTCGTAGGGCTGCTTGTCTACATCCGTCTTTGCAGACCACATCTTCCCCGAGGCCTTGGCCACCTGTACCACTGACCAGCTTGGATTCTCACTCTTGAGCTGGGCGTAATGGTCTTGGCAGAAGAGTAGGAAGGACGATGGAGGCCGTCTGGGTGCGTGGGGGTCCCGCTTTCTCCTTTTCTTCCTCCTGCCTAGGTAATTCATCATCTCTTCTTGGTATCGGGCTTTGTCGAGCTTGGCCAGGGCTTCATATTTGGCCTTTTCATGCTTTGAGATGGATCTCCATTTTTCTGAACACTTTCTAGAAAACTCTTTAAAGCCAAGGTAGGTATTGGGCTGCTGCTCCTTGAACTTGTTTCTGTAATTCAGCAAAAAGTGGATGTAAGAAGAGACATTTGCCTTAGGCTTTAGGTGATCTCTTTTTCCCATGTTCATAAATTCATTTTCTTTTCTGGACGCAGTAATTTGAACAGCAGAGACCTTTGTCCCCCACACTTCAGAAGTATTTAGTAGCTGCTCTGCTGGCAGTGAAATTTTCTGTCTGTCTGAGCTGTGGGCAGGGGTCAGCCTTTTCAGTGGTGGTGGCATTGTTGGGTCAGAGGGGACTGTGACGTCACTCACAGGCCAGCCACTCCAGGCCAGTGCTGGTGGCATTTGCATACAGGTGCTCTTATTGGTTGGCTACTTGGAGGTCACATTTGCTTCCCGTGGAAGATGATGGGTTATCCAGGGAAGGCTCTAGAGCAACCGTGCCCCCTGCAGTCTTTCTCCCTGGCTTCCTGGGGGCAGCGTGCTGGGCTCAGGTGGGGAGCTCTCCATCCTTTGGATGCAGTAATGAACCACAGAGTCTGCCTTCCTCGCCGTACAGTTGTCAAGATGCCTCCTCAACCTTTCCAAAGACAGCCTGGAAATAATGAACATGAGGAGGTGGATGGCTCCAGAGCTGTCATGATAAAATGTGAAGTTTTTCCGTTTGCCTTGAACAGGGGCAGCTCCTACCATACAAAGAGTTTAGTAGTAACTCTAAAAATAATCAGGTATGACAGCTGTGCCTCAGTTCCTGTCAGGACAAAGTTACCTAAAATAAAACCCAAGCACTTGGCCTCTAAGTCTGAACTCTTCCTTTCTCTGAAATGAATTGGGTGGGGATTGGGGAAGAAGGGAGGAGAGCCTTAAGGTTTTACTATTATTACACCAGAGCCCATGAAAATTAGATAGAAAATTCTTGGCCTAACAGGAGGCTCCCTGTTCTCATCCCAGGGGTCCCCGTTTCTTGGGGTTAGAGTGCAAAGCTCTAGCAGCTACACTCAACCTAGTCAGCTTCTGGCATTTTGGAAAAAAACTGCAAATATTCCAGTAGTCTTCCAACTGGAGGGAAGAGAAAAGAAGAGTGCCGTTTCTTGACCTTTGGACTCTGCGGGGTACTTCCTTGAATGGTCATGGAGTTGCTATGATTCAGGGGTTGTTGATAGAACCGAGTTTACAGGGCTAGAACACTGAGCCTCATTAACATAAACATTAACATATTTAAGGTGGAACAGCCACTAACAGGCTGGAGTCTGCATCTGAACCGATTAGCCTGGCTCAAGCCTGTGCTGCATCGCGCCTGCCCAGATACTGCAGCCTTGGTGGCCGGGGGTCTGGGTGCCTGGCCTCAGTAGCTGAGCCTGACAAACTTGCCTCAGACTAGACCACCACATTTTTTTTAATTATTTTTATTTATTTATTTGACTGTGTCGGTCTTAGTTGCAGCGCGTGGGCTCTTTCTAGTTGTGGTGTGTGAGCTCAGTTGCCCCACAACATGTGGGATCTTAGTCCCCCGGCCAGGGATTGAACCTGAGTCCCCTGCATTAGAAGGCAGATTCTTAACCACTGGACCATTAGGGAGGTCCCTAGAGCACATTTTGGATGTTTGCCAAGACTTTTCCCAGGACTCCATGACTGACTGCAAGTTCCATCTTATGTAAAATTGACTAGAGTCTTCAAGCCTAATTCCTAGCCCCAAATTGCAACACGGTATAGTTGGGCTACTTCAGCCAGTCCTTTCCCAAGCCTGTGATGTCTCATCTGTGGGATCAGCAATGTGGAGTCAATGTGTTCTACTGGCCAGGCAGCACCATCCCAGTGACTTGCTGTAATTTTGTGGCTGGAGTGGGAGGGCTGTAGGATGCCAGATGCCAGCCCCAGCAATCCAGGCCAGCAGTGGGGGCAGAGAGGTCTGGCCTGTGGGAACAGGTTACTCTGGGGACACTTCTTAGTCTAGGGAGCTTTTTTTCCACTCTGGTTCTTTCTCCCAAGGCTAGAGGTTGGCTCATCTGTTTGCTGGACTTTAGTGGATGGGTTGTGAAGAAGAACTTGTCTAATGTGCATACATGTTCATCAGGTTCAGCTCAGATGCACCAAAGACCCCAGCAGCTTATCTCTGTCTCCGTTCACAACCTTCCACCCGTCACCATCAGGCTAAGATCTAGAAACATCAGCCCCATGATAACCGTCTGCCAGAGCCCAGCAGATCTAGGAAGAGAAGGGGGGTGTGGCCTTTGGTGGTGGGGCCACACTCCTGACTTGGCTGGGTGGAGCGGGGGACTCCTTTGTCTGGTGGAGCCGCAGGAACAGTAAATGCACCTGACTTTCTCAACTGGTGCCGTGTGCACGGGTATCTGAGGTTTGTTCCTTTCCATCTTTCCTGCCTGCTGCGTGTCCTGGGAAGCTGACCCATATGGACCATATCAGTGGCTCCTGTGCCCTCTGGCTTCCATTTCGGTTCGCCAATGGGACCCCGACAGGCGATCACGGAGGGAGGGATCTGGCTCCCTCCCTGCAAGGTTGCCTGGAGCTGGCACCTCATCCCTGGGCTGCAAGTCTTGACTCCTCTTAAGCATCCTCTCTAAATGACTCTCTCCTTCCAGCTTCCCTGTCCTGCCCCCTCCAGCTGAGGGGGTAAGAGCTCCACCCTTACTAGCCTCTGAGGCCTCTGCTCTCCCCTGTGGCTTTCCAACACCTTGCCCTTCCCTTGGTAAATAGCCGCTTTGTTAAACACTCCTCAAATTATCCTGATTTGAGTGGCCATCTGCTGCCTGCTGGGCCCCTGACCTGTATGCCATGCTTCTAACCTTCCACATGGACAGCAAACAGCCGTGGAGGTGGAGAGATAAAGCAAGCGCGGGCATCCCTCCAAAGCAGAAGGGTGTGGAGCTCTGGAGGCCTGTGTGCTGTGCGGTACCACAGTGGAGAAAGGCCTGCAGGGGCTGCTGTGCCAGCCAGGAGCAGGCAGGACAAGGCCATGTGGCTTAGGAAGAAGTGTCTAATGTCCTTTGTATTATGAGATGACCTCCAGACAGGGGCGCTGCTCTGGAGGCCACGTGCAGGCTTTATGGGCCACACATTTTCTGTTGCAAGTTAGTTTTCAACTCTGCCATCATGGCTCAAAAGGAGCCAGAGACCACACCCAAATGAATGAGTGGCTGTGCCCAGATAAAACATCACAAACACAGGTGGTGTGGGCTGAGGGTCATAAGCCTGACCACTCCAGTCTAGAGATGTGAGTTCAGTATTTGCAGACTTTTGGATTGCAGTCTACAATAGGAAATGTATTCTATAAGTAAGTAAGCATTAGTCGCTCGGTCGTACGTGACTCTTTGCGACCCCATGAACTGCAGCCCACCAGGCTCCTCTGTCCATGAGATTTTCCAGGCATGAATACTGGAGTGGGTTGCCATTTCCTTCTCCAGGGGATCTTCCCAACCCAGGGATCGAACCTGGGCCTCCTGCACTACAGGCAGGTTCTTTACTGACTGAGCTACAAGGGAAGCCCGATGTATTCTATACCATGACCCATTCATGCACACGCATACAATGCCGCTAGTGGGTGCTTCTATTCTAAGAACATCACCTACATCGTCTCGTTTCATCCTTGTGACCACCCTGCGTGGGAGGTGGGGGTAGGGGTGCTATTTTTGCCCCCATTATAAAGTCTCTGAGCACATAAAGTTTTCAGGAAAAAAAAAAAAAGTTTTATGAAAATAAACTAGTTACGTGTGTGATGTACTCTTTTCTTTTCCATTCTATACTCTTGTAATCTCCTGTACTTTATTTTCTTTTCTAAAATGCACCCCTGGGACTTCCCTGGCCGTCAGGTAGCTAAGACATTATGCCTTCCGATGCAGGGCAGACAGGTTTGACCCCTGGTTGGGAAATTCTTGCATGCTACGTTGCCTGGCCAAAAATAAAAAAAAAAAAAATAAAATGCACCCCACAGTCTGATCTTGTGAATGGGTCACAATCCAGGGATAGATTTGAAAAACACTTGTGTAGGCAGGCTGGGATGGAGCCCCCACCTCAGAGGCTGTGAGAACTTCTTCACTCAGCAGTGATAACATGGCCTCTGGAGCCAGACAGACACCGAGCTCCAACGCGAGCTTTGCCACGTTAGCAGCTGGGGGACTTTTGGCAAGTCTGGCTTGTTAGAGTCTTGGCTGGATGTGGAGTGTTCAAGGTGAGGATTAACTGAGAGGATGGGAGTAGCGTGTCTGACACGGCCCCTCCCCTGCAGTGTGGGCAGGACTTGGGACTGACTTCTAACCAGTAGTGTATGGACAGGGACAGGTGACATCTTTATAGCGGAGGAAGGGGGCAGATGCTCCTGTGACCAAGGATCCACCTGAAGGCTCTTGGTAATAGACCAACTGATTATTACACCCGCCTTCTACAATGTGATAAAAGCATCTCACCCAGTGGTATTCTTCCCCCAAATCCATAATCCTGGTGTAATCAGGAGGAAAATATCGAAACCCAAATTAAAGGTCAGTCTGCAAAATACTTGATCAGTACAAAAGTGTCAAAGTCTTGAGAAAACAAGGAAAGCTTGAGAAACTGACAGACTAGAGGAGATCCTGAGACAGGATGACTCCGTGCCCAAGAAATACTGGACTGGATCCTGGAGCAAAAGGAGGCCTTGGTGGGAAACCTGGGGGAGATGAGGATGAAGTCTTCCACTGAGCCAATAGCGCTGCACCAGTGTGGTTTTGCTACATGGCCCATGGTTTCATGTAAGATGCGACTTTGGGGAGAAGCTGGGGGAGGGGTACACAGGACATTTCTGTACCGTCTTTGCTGTTCGGTTTCATCTCCCCAGCTGATAGGAATGTGTGCCCAGGGTTGAGGCACCCTGTTCTTCTTCTTTTTTTTTCTTTTTACTTTATTTTCCTTTACAATACTGTATTGGTTTTGCCATACATTGACATGACTCCACCACGGGTGTACATGCGTTCCCAAACATGAACCCCCCTCCCACATCCCTCCCCATAACATCTCTCTGGGTCATCACCGTGCACCAGCCCCAAGCATGCTGTATCCTGCGTCGGACATAGACTGGCGATTCGATTCTTACATGATAGTATACATGTTACAATGCCATTCTCCCAAATCATCCCACCCTCTCCCTCTCCCTCTGAGTCCATAAGTCCGTTATACACATCTGTGTCTTTTTTGCTGTCTTGCATACAGGGTCGTCATTGCCATCTTTCTAAATTCCATATATATGTGTTAGTATACTGTATTGGTGTTTTTCCTTCTGGCTTACTTCACTCTGTATAATCGGCTCCAGTTTCATCCATCTCATCAGAACTGATTCAAATGTATTCTTTTTAATGGCTGAGTAATACTCCATTGTGTGTATGTACCACAGCTTTCTTATCCATTCATCTGCTGATGGACATCTAGGTTGTTGTCATGTCCTGGCTATTATAAACAGTGCTGCGATGAACATTGGGGTACATGTGTCTCTTTCAATTCTGGTTTCCTCGGTGGAGGCACCCTGTTCTTAATCCTTCTCCGGGAATCCTAGGAGCACCTTTTACCCTCACTTGCAGCAGTTGTATGCTCCTGGCAGATCTCATCACAGCGTTTCTCAAATTTGGGGGCAAGCATCAGCTTTGGGGAACTTTAAAAATCCCAGGTCACAACAGCAACCCAAAAAAGTATTTGGCAGAGGCAAATGGTAACTGCCATGATGCGCTCTCCTGCCTCCCCTGCCACGGTTCCTCCTGGGGGGTGAGGATCCATGCTGCTCTTGCCCTCTGAGCAAGGCACCTGTGGCACGTGGAAAACTGGCTCCACAAAGAGGTCCATGTCCTAAGCCCCAAAGCCTGTGAATACATTACCTTACATGGCAAAGGGAACTTTGCAGATAGGATTATGTTAAGGGTTTGGGGATGGGAAGATTATCCTGGATTATCCGTGTGGGCCCGATGTAATCACATGGGTCCTTGTAAGAGGAAAGCAGGCGCTTCAGAGTTAGAGACCGAGATGCGATGACAGACGTAGAGGGTCAGAGAGACTTGAAGAGGCGGCACCGGTGGCTTTGAAGGTACGGAAAGAGACTGCAGGAGGAGAAATGAAGATGACTTACTAGAAGCTGGCAAAGGCAAGCCAACAGATTTCACCTCTAAAGCCTCCGGAGAGAGTGCAGCCCCACAGACACCTTGACCTTGGCACAGCGATGCCCACTTTGACTTCCAGAATCGTCAGAAAATAAATCTGTGTTGCTTCAAGCCACTGAATCTGCAGTGATTTGTGAAAGCTGCACTAGAAAATGAACATGGTTATCTTTCGCATCCAGCTAGAGGTCCGTAACTATCCCGGTGCTATTCTAACCCCCGCTTGTGTTAATAAAGATGAGAAATTTATGCCACTGCTGATTGGATTAGTTGAGGGAGCAGGGAGCGTGATCTACTCAATTTTACACACTTCTTCACTCACCGGCTGATTCATTAAGTCACTAATTCACTCATTGGCTTACCAGTTAATTCACGCTTACAGTCTTTCAGTTCATTCACTCACCACTCATGTGCACACACGTGCATGCACACACAACACACACACACACACACACACACACACACACCCTCAATCAGTGGCTGTGAGTTGCTGGAGCAGTGTGACTGCTGCTTTCATGGAGGTTAATGAGCAATGTTTGAGGGACGGATATGTTTCAGGAAGGAAGGTGTTGGTAGAGAGAAGCATCTGCCACTTCCTGGAAGCCAGATGGCGAAGGAGGCAGGGTCATAGGTAGATCTAGGCTCTTTGGTGCTGACCTCATGCCAAGCAATGTTACTCAATCATATGTGACTGTGATAGTTCAATAAAAATGATGATAATGCTTTAGGTAGATCACCTCCAAAAGCCCAGAGAGAAAATTATGCCCATGCATACTTCATAATGTTGGTTTCTTAGGTTGATACATGGATCATAGTTATGTAAGATGCTCATATTAGGGGGAGCTGGGGGAGGGGTGTCCAGGAAATTTCTCTACTGTCTTTGCAGCTTATTCATATTTCACAGCAGTGAGTGGAAGAGTCAGTTCTCACACTCAGGTTTGTTTGAAGTCTGTGTGTTTAGCCTCTGCTGGTGGTCTAGGAACTTCCTTGAGGCCAGGGAGAAGGCGAAGCTGGGAAGGAATAAGGCCAAGTATTACAGGAGGAGAGCCGGTGGACAGAGAAGGTGTCTACATCTCAGCACTTACGGAGCTCAGGGAGACTTTTCCCGTCAGGTGGATCCTTATTGCAGACACATCTGGTGAGGTTATCTCCAGGTCATAGGATGCCCTGAGTCCAGCAGGTGGACTGACCTAGATGGCTGAAACCTACCAGCATCTGCAGGTACACACAGAACCTGGGTCCATTTCCCTGGGCTGAGGCTGGCCAAAGCCAAGTACAGGGTCAGCATCCAGCCCAGTGGACTATGTGGACAGGAAATGGGACAGGGGATCAGGTGTAAGAATAGGGTCAGCGTGGTGGGGGCAGGCGTCCCTGCTCACCTTTGGCAGGATGCAGCAAAGGGGGAGACGATGAGATCTAGAACAAGACCAACTTTGGGGAGTTAATCCCCCAGCCAGCTGTGGGTACCTCTTGCTGGCCTTGACAGAGGCCCTTCCTGACACCCGGAGTAAGAAGCCTGGCCCCTGTTTCCGTCCAAGCCCCTGCCTCTTCCAGCCACAGTGCCTAGCTCCCTTCTTTCAAGCACACTCCTTCTTTGGGAGAGTGGTCCCCAAAATCAATCCTGGGGATTCCAGCAGGAGCCCATGCCCCAGACCCCAGGAGTGGACACATTCCCCAGCTAGACTACTCAGAGGCTCCCAGTGAGCTTGTTCTAACTGGACCCAAGGGAAGAGATCATCTCTCTGGAGGTGAAGTCAGGAGGGTGAATCAGGGAGCTGGTAATTGTGGCCGTAGTGCCAGCCTCCAGTCTGCTGACTACAAGAGTGGAAGAAGCCAGCAGACAGAGGACAGCAGAGATGGGCCCAGAAAGAGGGGCCCATGGCATCTGAGTTGTTGGATCTGCCATCCCTGGAGCCAGCTACGGTGTGACGACAGCCCCCAGTAATTTCTTCTCTGCCCCAGTCTGATTTGGTCTGGACTTCGGCCGCTTGAAACCATGAATATAAGGCATCAGCTTAGGTGTGATGGGGGTGAGTGATATAAGCCAGGAGCCCTTCCCTCCCCCATTTCCAAGGCTTCCTTCCTGTCTCCTTCCTCTCCCCTGTCTCCTTGTGTCTGCTTTGCTGCCGGGGTCCAGCCCCGGTGGATCCAGGGAATTCGAAGGGCGGACAGCGTTGGTGTGAGGAAAACTTATTTATTGATTGATATAAAAAATATAAGATTAGATTAGGAAGAAATAGTGTAGTAGGAGAATTAAGTGGAGGAAGAGGGCTGAATAGCTTGGATTACGCGGAAGACCAATAAAATTCCAGATAAGGAATTTGCACCATCTACGTTGGGCCACCGGCACTCGCTTGAATATCTAAGGGTGCCTCACCTTAGGCTCCTTTCGCACGGGTCTTAACAGCCAGGGCAAGTAAGTAGACTTGGCGAGCCTCCGCGCCCCAGATGGAAATTCAGCCTGAAATTAGAGTGAAGAGGAGAGGAAAGAAAGAGAGACATGGGGGAAACCAGTCCAGCAACTAGCTCCATCCTCTATTGTTCAGAATGCCTTTTATACTTTTGATAAAACATGGGGATCAATGAGTAACACAAAGTTGTGCAGTGTTAGCAGTCCAGACTCTTATCAAAACCAGGCTTCTCTCTCTGCATACCTAATTGTATACACAAGTCTTAGGTAATTTACATCATCTTCCAGCCAAAAGGGCCAATTAGCATTTTACAACCTTTTTTCTGATAAGGGTTTGTTAGCTAGAAGACTTATTTGTTTTGATCTTCCCAAAGTCTGGTGCCACTCTCAGAAAGCACTAAATAAAGTTACATTCTTACACAGCAAAGATACAGCAACTTATAACAAATAGCGGGAGTACAGTGATTTACAGCAAAAGAGAAGCAATTAACTCAAAAGTCTAGTGTTGCTAACATCAAAACTACTATGTATCTTTTTCTACATCCTGCTTACATTGAGTAACATCCTTCCAGGTGCCTAAAAGATAAAGAATATGGAGGTCTGGCAGCAATCCTTGAACCAACAGTGAAAACCCGTCACCAATATGATTTTTAACTCTTTAGAAAAGGCTCTGTATCTTTAAGATGCTTTTAAGCTTTGTGCCTGTCACGGTTGGGGGCTGTAAGCAATTCACAGGCTGTAAGAAGTCTGGGGAACCTGTTAGGCAAGCTAGAGAGCTATCAGAGGGGGTTTTAACTGAAACATCCCTTTCAAATGCAGAAGACTAAAGCCCTGAGTTGACTTTTTCCAGAGAATATCAGAAGAGTGGAAAAGCAGAGTACAGAGGCCGGCAGATTCTTATTTTGGGGGGTGTGGATGCTCAGGAAAATTCCAGGGAGAAAACCTGAGGTCTGATTAGTCTTGCCATCAGAGCTCTTGCCGCACGACCTTGTCACGGGTGGAATTCCTCACGCTGGCTCCCGGCACTCTACATCATGGCCGGGTCTCTGGTTTGCTGTTCAGAGAGTATGTGGACAGCATTGGCACCTCTTGGCTCGTCCATCAGAGTGAATGTTTCTTGAGCATTTAGCACGCACCACATCCTGTACTGAGAGCTTGTAAGCCCATTATCTCACGTAGACCACCTAGAGTTCTATGAGCAGGGTGCTGTTATCCATATTAAATACATGGGGAGACTGAGACGCAAAGCAGGTCAGTTACTAGCCCAGAGTTAGACAGCTGGGAAGTGTAGAGCTGAGACTTGAACACAGGTAAGTGCCTTCCAGGGCCCACATGCTTAACTCTGCCCCAAACTGCGCTGGATTCAGTAAATGTTAATTCCCTTGCTGCACGGAGCTATGACCTGGCCACGAATGATGGTTGCTGTGTCTAGGAGGCTCAGCAGGAGTTTATGAGCATCACCTTGAATCACCACAGTCGCACTGTAAGATGCACCCTGGGGAAAGAGAGGCTCAGAGAGGGAAAGCAACATCCTCTAGGTCACAGAGCCCAAGCATGTGGTGGCAAAATGAGAATCCAGCTCATCTGACTCTAGGATAGCTTCCTTGCTGACCTTAGCATTGCAATCCCCAGGACAGTTTAGCCCACCCATTCTCCAGCCACCTGGGACACTCACTCCCTCAGCTATGGCTTCAGAGCTGCTGAACCATCAGGCGGAGCTGGCTAGCTGCCTCGTGGAGGAGGAGAAGGAGCATTGAGGATGCTCAGACTCAGAATGGCAGTCGAGTGGCAGGCAAAGGCTGGCGTGGGAGTCTCCTCGATCAGCCGTCTGCAAACATTGCCTCTGGATGAGAAGCATTATCCAAATGTAATCCCCAGAGGCCTCTAGAAGGCAGGCATTGCCTCCCTCCCTGGAATGAGGGCAGGTCCCTTCTCCCGAGTCCTGTCTGCAGTGACAGGCAGAAGCTGGGCAAGGCTGAGGAGGCAGAGCTGATGGAGGCCAGGCTGGGGCTGCCAGAGGTGGCGGGGGGAGGTGACCGCCAAGTGTCCTGGTGGCACTGGGGGCCACAGAGTGGCCCTACACCATGCTGTCACCAGAGTAAATGCGGGCATCCTTATTCCCCAGGGAGATGAGGCCAGGCTGTGCTGGTGTCTGCTTAATCCCTGCGTTCTCTGGAGTGTCGGGTTCAAGGCACTGACCCCATCTTCTCTCTTCTCAAATCTAAGCAAGGGAGTAAAATAGTTCCCATTTGCAAGACACCTACTGTGTGTCAGTAGTCCTGGACACCTTATATGCAAGAGCACAGGTATCCCATTGCACAGATGGAGAAACTGAGGCTCAGAGAACTGCCAGCACATGCCTACATTTAACAGCTACTTAACCATTGAGCCCAAATTCAAATACAGGGAGAGAAGGAGACTGGAACCAGGAAGGAGAGAGGGTCTAGGTAGCATGTGAGCACGCTTTGGTCACCAAGCTCCTGAAGCCAGTGCCCTGTTCCTGGGCCAAGCCTGGTGGGAGCTGACTTTAGCATCTTCGGGTATGGGAGCCATCAGGTCTCCAGGCTGGATCTCAGATCTATCTGCAGCAACAGAGACTTGAGCTGGGGGCAGGGAGTGGTCACCTTGGGGGCCGGGGCCCAGACTTCTCTTAGATTGTGTCCCAGTCAGACCAGAGCACATGCGGATGGAGGCGTGCAGACGTGCGAGGCTTAGGACATCTTATAAGAGTGATGCAATGAGGTGGGAGAGGCAGCAACAGAGGTGGGGAGATGATGCTGGAACACGCTTTTCCACAGTCTCTACCAGGAGAGCCAAGCCTGTGGGGCCTTCTGTAACCAACATGCGTGTAGAGTCCCATCAGCTGATCGGTCCAGTGTGGGCCACATGGCCAACCCCAATCCATCCAGCTATGGCCCGGGGCCACGAGGCTGCCCCTTCCAGGAGCTGTGGGTCGAGGGAGGGAGACTGATCGTCAAAGCTTCTACTCAGAAAAGAGTAGAGCTGCCCGATTTAGAACTGGAGACAGAAGAAGAGAGTGGAGCATCCCCTGAGAAGCTGGGGGGAATGCACCACGACCCCTCATGCCCAGATCTTGGTACCCAGCACAAGTTCCCATCTCCAGACCCAACCCCATTCTGTTCACATTAGCCTCAAGGGCATAGCCTCTCCCCAGAGGCAGGAGAACCCTCACCAGGAAGCCATGCCCAATGGGCAGCTGAGCTAGGGGTGGAAGGAACTGACACCCCAAGCCAGTCCCCAGACGTTCTCAGTGTGCTCCTCGCCCATCTCACAGCCCATCGCGATGGCACTCTCATCCCAGCAGCAAACACAGCCAGGGGTCCTGTCCCCCAGCCCTCGGCGGCTCAGCCACACGCCTTCCAGGGAGCGGAGCGTCTGGAGGAAGTGCATTTCCCTGCTGTAGTTTGTGTGGGTCGCTGGAGCTCACAGTCAGCTGAGCAGAGAAGAACCCTGGTAATTTGTCGAGTTTATTGAGTTGCTTCTGGGGAAGAGAGCACATTTGCCCACGTCGATTACCAAACTCCACTGTTGCTGTACTGGGGCCGTGTCACCACGAGAAAAGCTTCCCCAAAAGGTACCAGCGGCTGCCAGGAGCCTGCGGAGCACAGCGAGGTCTGAGGGGCTGAACAAGGAGCAGCGCATCTCCATGGGAGACCAAGATGAAACCTGCCTGCCCCCGAGCCGCTCCCCAGTGTCCCCAGGCTTCCCTGCCCATCTGCCTTTTCCTCTGCTTTCCCCACCTGTGCCCGCTGCTTCCTCCAGCAGGACCTCATTCATTCTTTCAGTCACTGAGTCAAGCATTCCTTTTTCCTGTGAGCAGCATTTCCTGAGCCCTTCCCGTGTGTCAGGCACTCACGAAGTACTGAGAGAACTAAGTGAGAAGGAAATAGCTCCTGTCTTCAGGGAGCTCACAGCTTTGTGGGGAAGCAGATTCTTGTGTGATGTGTGATGAGACAAGCGCTCTGATGGAGAAAGTGCAAGGATTCTTTGCAAGAGAAAACGAGATACCCAGGAGAAGCCCACCAGGCTTCCTAGAGCCAGTGGCTATAAGATGGCCCTGGGTGGGTCAAAAGGAAGTAGCTAGAAAAACGGTGGGGGTGCGTCAAAGTAGACAGGGAGAGTTCAGCCAGGAAGTGAGCTCTTGATCTTTAGAAACACTAAGAACAGACCTTGACTGCCCCTGTGTCCAGAATGCTGGAGCTGGGATTTGTGCCTTGCCAGGCAGCAGGCCTGGGAGGCCTCTGAAGTTCTCCGAGTTCTGAGGCTAGCTGTTTCCAGGGAATTCCCTGCTGTCCAGTGTTTAGGGCACCACGCTTCCACTTCAGGAGGCCCAGGATCCGTCCCTGGTCAAGGACGATCCCATCTGCCTCTCCATGTGGCCAAAAACAAACACAATAGACTAGCTGACCCCATTCTCTTGATCACAAAGAGAACAGCTTTCAAAAAGATGCCCCCGGACTTCCCTAGTGGTCCAGTGGCTAAGATTCCACACCCCCAGTGCAGGGGGCCTGGTCAGGGAGCTAGAGCGTCTAAGAGTCTGCATGCCACAGCTAAGACCTGGTGCAGCCAAGTACATAAATAAAACAAACAAATATTTTTAAAAAAAAGAAAAGATACTTCACTGTGGAAAGCCGGAGACTGGCATCTGCATGATCTCTCATTCATTCAGTCATTCACAAAACTTGTGCCATAAGTGCTTGTACCCTCTCCCCCCAGTTGCTGGCACTCTCAGGCTTGACAGACCTTCCTCCTCGAGGCCCCCGCGGCACTCCAAGCACCCACTGCCTGAGGGCCGACTCCCACCCCCACCTCCAACGCCTGCGCACCCGACGCTCCCACCAGCTGAGCCTGGGATTTTCTGAGAATCGGATAGGTTCGTTGCCAGCTCTCTTGGTGCCAGTCATACTTGTTATTGTAATTATGTGACTTAAATTAAACATCACATAAACTGATGAAATATGAGTGTGAAAGGAAGTAGAGTTGCGCCTCTAGAAACTAAATTGAATGCTTTGGCATAGTTCCATGAAGGAGACGCTCTGAAAAGAACTGCTTCCTAAATATTAGGTGTGAATGAGGGAGAGAACAGCATGCCGCTGAACTGATTCCATCAAGGTGGGGACCAGGCCTGTCTTGCCTGCTGCTGCATTCCCGGGGCTTAGCACAATGCCTGGCACATCGCAGGTGCCCCATAAATATGTGTAGACTGGATGAGCAGTGGCAAAATTGAAACCGGTGAGCGATGCCTTGTGGGTGGGGTTTATATAAGATAGAGGAGAAACCTATGGTCAAACGAAAGACCTTGCTCTGGCATTACATGGACTGGCCGAAAAAAAAAAAAATGTACCTTCAAGTATCTTTATACTGTAATGAAAGGTTTAAGCTATGAAAGTATGCTTTTATTATCCCCCACTTCCCAGGTGGCACTAATGGTAAAGAACCCAACTGCCATGCCGGAGACACAGGAGACATGGGTTTGATCCCTGGGTCTGGAAGATCCCCTGGAGGAGGGCATGGCAACCCACTCCAGTGTTCTTGCCTGGAGAATCCCATGGACAGAGGAGCCTGATGGGCTACAGTCCACGGGGTCGCAAAGAATTGGACACGACTGAAGCGACTTAGTATGCGCTTAGAAATGATTTCTTATAAACAAATGCATCATTTGCAAGGCTTCTACAGTCAATGTCCATAAACTCTGTAAAGGGCAAGATAAATATTTTGGGCATTGCGGGTTCTAGTTGCTGTCACAACTCAGCACTGCCTTTGTAACACGAAAGCAGATGATATGTAAATGAACAAGGGCGCTTGTGACCCAGTGAAACTTCACTGACAAAAGAGAGAGCTCAGCGTGGCTTATCCGCCCGGTTCTCGGGGACGGGTTTGCTCCGTGTGCTGGGCACTCTGCCGCACTGCTAAACACATGGAGCAGGCAGTTCTGCTCTGGTGCTTGTGGAGCTCGCCTCTGAGTGAGCGAGGTGGTCATCGAGTCAGAAGATGATTACTATTTGCTGTGCTCAGAACAACGGCGGGGCATGTCCCAGGCGCAGAGGGAAACGCGCAGGGCACTGCTGCTCCCATGGGGGCAGCGAGAGGGGGCGGAGAGCACAGGAGGGATTTGGTTAAGTTTAGGATATTTTCCCAGGTAGTCAGATGGGGCAGCAGGGAACAGCATTCTAGGCAGAGGGAACAGCGAATGCAAAGACATAGAGACTGGAAAGTGTCTGGAGCTCAAAGTAGGTGTCACAAAAGGAAGAGGGAAGACATAAAAAAGGTTAGGCTTTATCCTGGAGCCAGACACTAAAGAATCTGCCCACAGTGCAGAAGAGCCGGGTTTGATCCCTAGGTTGGGAAGACTCCCTGGAGAAGGACATGGCAGCCCACTTCAGTATTCTTGCCTGGAGAAATCTATGGACAGAGGAGCCTGGCAGGTCCACGGGATTGCCAGGAGTCGGACACGACTGAGCGACTGACCCTTGTCCTGGAGCCGGTGGACCGTGGGTTTCCCGTGAGGCAGTGACTTGAGCAGATGCCGTCACAGAGGATGGATGGAGGCAGAGGACCCATCAGAAGGCTGTCTCTGTAGCGAGGGTGAGGAACGATACGGTCACAACGGGGAAAAGACGTGGCCACAGTTGGCCACGGGAGTGAAGGAGTGGAAGGAGTTGGGATGGTGCCGGGGTGTGGTGGCTGGGAGTGCGGTGTGGACCACCGGGAGAGGAAACCCTGAGGAGCAGGAGTGATGGGGAGGGGAAGCTTTGGGTTGTTCAGAGCACAGTAAACAACCCCCAGACATATAGTTAGGGAGCCAGGAGTTGAGTCTTCATAGGGTAGCTCAGGCGTCTCAGAACTGCCTGGGCACCCGCAGTGGGACAGGCGCTGCTGGGATCCAGAGCCTGGGGAAGCCAAGCGGCCCCTGTCCAAAGATAAGTCTAGAGGCTGGGGGACTCCAGCAGCCAAAGGGACTTGTACTCACCCCAGGCATTCACCCAGTTCCTGGAAAATAAGTGACATCGTGGATTTGTCTTGGGAAAAGGTTTTTTTCTCAATACAGCAAGAGTCCTAGGCTTTTGGCTAAAGAAAAACCGATGTGGAAATCATTTGTGATGAGACTGGATGTCAGGGCTGAGTTAATAAAGGCTTGCTTCAAAGGTGAGAGGGAACTCGGGTCGGGGAGTGGGAAGCAGCCTCCAAGGAGGGCCTTGGTGCCCTTTGCCGTCGCCAGGACGTTCCCACAAGGGTTCCCTGGTTGCATCATGGTGTTCTCGCCATCCCCCAGGGAGGGGAGCAGACAGCGGGTGGGAAGGGTAGAGGGCTTGGGAGTGCGGTGGCAAGCACATCCCATATGTCACATTCTCCCCGCTCAGCCTGAGCAGTAGAAGGGTGGTTTATGCATGGCCTGGAAAGATTCTTCAAGCCTGAATCAGATCCAGGCTGTGCACGTAGCTTGGGTAGGAGAGAAAGCCCACAGAAGGTGCGCTGGGAGCACAGAGGCCAGAGACTATTGACCGAGGAAGAGAGGCTGCACAGACAAGGAGACGGTGAAGCCAAACCTTGCAGATAGCCGGCTTGCAGGAACTTCTGTATCTAGGGAACCGTGGTGCAAGTGGTACCTCCGGCAAGCACGGTGCCTTGTACTCAGTATGTGCTTGGTGAGTAAATGAATGAATGGATGTTCCCCTGAAGCTGTCCGTGTTCAGGGATGCTGAGATTTAAACCAAGACCTCCTCATCTTCCTCCCTCTCAGTTTAAAATTAGGCAGCAATTCCTTGCAGATTACTGTTGTCATCTTGTGGGGCGCGTCTCTCAGCACCCCACATGTGGACTGTATGAGAAGCTTCTTAAGAAGAAATGCTTTCCACGCAGTTTGCTCTGAGCTCTATTACCAGAAGCACAACCTAGAGGTTTCTGCTGAGGAACTCAAAGCCACTTTTTCCATAATCAACTACATACATTAGAGGGAGTGATTTTTTTTTTTATTCTCTCCAAGCAAGATTCCATTAATGAAGCCCCATTTAACGGAAGTCAATTTACCAAAAAGAAAAAAAAAATTGAGCATAATTGCTTAAATACATTTTATGTTGTACTATGGTAGCAATTTACTGGGTGAACTTGGAATTCCCCAAGCCCCCCATGGTGAAGTTAATGTGGACAGAAAGATTTGAAGGGGGGGATCTCTCTTTGTGTGTTCTCTCCTTTAATTATGATTCTAACAGGGAGCAAAATTAAAGAGGATCCTGGAGGGGAGGAGGGAGGGAAAGTAAAGGAACAGAATGGAATTCAGCTTCAACAGTTCCACTGCCTTCCTTGAGAACAGAGGCTCTATCTGAGATGAGTTTGAATCCCACTTCTGCTACTTACTAGCTGTGTGAACTTGTGCCAGTTTCTTAACGGCTCTGTGCAGCCAGGCGGTGCAGCGGGAAAGGGCACAGACAGCAGCAGGTACAAAGGCTTGCATAGACGCATGCACACTCAGTTGTGTCCAACTCTTTGCAACTCTTTGCAACTCCTCTGTCCCGAATTTTCCAGGCAAGAATACTGGAGTGGGTTACCATTTCCTTCTCCAGAGGATCTTCCTGACCCAGGGATCAAGCCCACATCTCCTGCTTTGGCGGGTGGATTCTCTACCACTGTGCCGCCTGTACAAAGGCAGAGAGGCAGAAAAAAAGCAGTGCACATAAGGTCTTCTGCTTGGGTGCACAGTGTGTGTGTGTGTGTCTACATCTGTCTGTGTGACATACTCAGAGAAGGAAGGCAGGCCAAGAAGACTTCACTGGGAAGGTGACATTTGATACAAGACTTTGAGGAAGTGAGAGGGTGAAGCAGATGGCAGTCTGGGAGAAGAGCCAGTCAGCGGGCAGAGAAACGATCCCATGCAAAGGCCCCGAGGCAGCAGTGGGTGTGGCCGGTTTTGAGCAGCCTGGAGGCCCTTGTGGCTAGAGCATAAACAATAAGGAAAAGAGGAGACACGCTGGCTTTTGTGAGGAATAAGGAACAAGGCAAGGAGAGGTGAAGACACGCTGGCTTTTTTAAGACTTGGAGACTCTGGTGAAGCCTTTGGCTGTAAGAATAGAGCCATTGAAGGTTTGATTTTAATTAACTCTGAAAGTGAAAGTGTGAGTCGCTCAGTCGTGTACAACTCTTTGTGACCCCATGGACTGTAGCCCACAAGGCTCCTCTGTCCATGGAATTCTCCAGGCAAGAATACTGGAGTGAGTAGCTGTTTCTTTCTCCAGGGGATCTTCCTGACCTAGGGAAAGAACCCACGTCTTTTATACCTCCTACATTGGCAGGCAGGTTCTTTACCATCTGAGCTACCAGGGAAGCCCTAATTAACTCTATTAGTGCATAATTTAATACATGCATAGGGAAGCCTGGCATGCTGCAATCCACGGGATTACAACGGGTTGGACACAAGTTGGCTATCGAAGAACAACAAAAAATGTATAATTTTTATTAAAAATTGTTGTCCAGTCACTCAGTTATGTCTGACTCTTTACAACCCCATGGACTGCAGTACACCAAGCTATCCTGTCCAGCACCATCTCCTGGAGCTTGCTCAGACTCATGTCCATTGAGTCAATGATACCATCCAACCATCTCATCCTCTGTCATTCCCTTCCCCTCCTGCCTTCAATCTTTCCCAGCATCAGGGTCTTTTCTAATGAGTCAGCTCTTCATATCAGGTGGTCAAATACTGGAGTTTCCTCTTCAGCATCAGTCCTTCCAGTGAACACCTAGGACTGATCTCCTTTAGGATTGATTGGTTTGATCTTCTTGCAGTCCAAGGGACTCTCAAGAGTCTTCTCCAACACCACAGTCCAAAAACATCAATTCTTTGATGTGCAGCCTTCTTTATGGTCCAACTCTCACATCCATACATGACTCCTGGAAAAACCATAGCTTTGACTCTATGAACCTTTCTTGGCGTGGTAACATCTCTATTTTTCAATATACTGTCTAGGTTAGTCATAACTTTTCTTCCAAGGAGCAAGCGTCTTTTAATTTCATGGCTGTAGTCACCATTGGTAGTAATTTTGGAGCCCAAAAAATAAAGTCTGACACTGTTTCCATTGTTTCCCCATCTGTTTGCCATGAAGTGATGGGACGGATGCCAAGATCTTCATTTTTTGAATGTTGAGTTTTAAGTTAGCTTTTTCACTCTCCATTTTCACCTTCTTCAAGAGGCTCTTTAGCTCTTCTTCGCTTTCTGCCATGAGGATGGTGTCATCTGCATATCTAAAGTTATTGATATTTCTCCCAGCAATCTTGATTCCAGCTTGTGCTTCATCCTCCAGCCTGGCATTTCTCATGATGTACTCTGCATAGAAGTTAAATGAACAGGGTGACAATATACAGCCTTGACGTACTCCTTTCCCAATTTGGAACCAATCCATTGTTCCATGTCCGGTTCTAACGTCTACTTCTTGACCTGCAGACAGGTTTTGCAGGAAGCAATTTAAAAATTACCCATCTTACATGTACTGTTCTGGGGGCTTTGACAAATCTGTGCATGCCGTATATCCACCATCTTATAATATAAGGTAAGACCATGTCTTATCATACAAGATAGAACCATATCTTATTATGTAAGACAAGACCATCTGATATATAAGACCATTTCCAGCACCCTAGAATGTTCCCTGTATTCCTTCCCAGGCAATCCTCCCTGTACCTCTCCCCCCCCAACTCGGGCACCCACTGAGGTGCTTTCTCTCACTGTGGATTCGTCTTTTCCAGAGTTTCATATAAACAGACTCATACCTATATACTCTTCTATCATTCAGCATAATGCTTTTGAGCATCTTTCATGTTGTAGGTGTTAGTAGTTCTTTTTTATTAGAGTTTTGAGTAAGGCATGACACCATCGCAATGGCAAAGTTTAATGTGATAATTCCAACATTTAAGTCCCTAATTCTCTGGTAGATACCAAGAAAACTCTCAAGTAAGCATATATGTCCTAGGAGGCAGGAGCAGAGCAGAGTAAAGATGCACAGGGCCCCGAGTTGAAGCCTTGAGAATGAACAGCTATAAGATTCCTGGGAGCAGGTGAAGGTGTGGGAGAAATGGGAGAGAGTGATGTCCCTTCAGGCTCCTCTTGTCTGTACAGTTGGGGGTTAAAGCTGATCCCAGGGCTGGAGAAGAGTTGCTGACTTCCTGTATTCCAGTTACAACCCAGATCATTACTCTCATCCTGCTCTTGGAACCCCGGCACGCTCCCCTCATTCCATTTTGCAATAAACAGCCTTTGGTTCTGAATTATTCAGGTAAATTCTCCCTATTTCTACTTCCTTATGTAAATAGCCTCCAAGCTTTGTCATTGAGATAGAATTGAATTTGGCCTGGGGAAGGAAAAACCCGCAATACTGTTTGTGGCTCCTTAGTAAACTTAAATGACTCTGCCTGTAATAAACTATTTTAAATGGGATCTGGTAAAATACAGTAATTGGTTTCTGTTATGGCTCTTACTATAGCAGTGTGGGTGATATTCCTGGAGTTCAGTGTGTGTCAGCATTCTCATTACAGTAAAAACTCAGTTTTTCAGGGTGAGAGGCTCCTTGGTTAGTTCCTTTGTTTCATACGCATTTATGGAGCCCCACTGCTGGATCTCTCTCCCTTTCATGCCTCCAGATCATCTCCCCTCCCTTTTCTACCCTGTTCCATGCTTAGGAAGACTTACTTGTCAGACTACACCAGTAATCTTCCTGGCTCTCTGGCTTCCAATTGTGCTAGATGAACAGAAGCATCAGCAGTAGATGGGAGGAGGGGAGGCAGGAGAGTGAATTCCGGGTATTTATTCCTTGCTCCGTCCTGGGGGGAATCTGTGCAAACGGGCTGTAGTCCCAGCTGGCCAAAGATCTGGGTCCTTTCTAAGCTTCAGGGCTCACCATTTCTTTCCAGGTCTCTGAGGGGTTAGCCATACCCTTGTTACCAGCCTCAGAATACTGCCCCATCCTTGATGGTGAAGAGAACATTCATTCACCCAGAATTATTCTCAGATGACCGAGCCACCTGTTTTCTGCTGGAATCCTGACACCTGCTTGTGTCAGGCATTGTGTTAGGTGCTCCGTACAAAGATGAAGAACAAGGTGATGGAGAATAAAACAGCAGCTGCCACTTACCGAGAGCTTTCTAGTTGCTGGAGATGGTGCTAAAGTCTTTTTTGTGTATTATCTCATCCAGTCCTTGCAACCCTTTCAGGGAGGGATTATTATCCTCATTTTACAGATAAAGTCGCAGAGAATGTAAGTAATTTTCATAAGATAACACAGCCGATCCCTCCAGAGCCCCAGCTTCCCCCCGTTCCACCCACCCACCCACCTGTCTGCACTGCCCTCTTGGAGGCATCATCCTAGGGAGACACACACCTGGATGAAGGAATTACAATCTGAATAACTTGCTGTGGCATCACAGAGGAGGGGAAAGGGAATTATGTTTATTGAGTTAATACATGCCAAACACTGGGCTAGGTCCTGTACGCGGAAGTCCCCTCACTTATTCCCGTGGACTCTCCGGGCTGGTGTTATCGTTCCATCTTCAGAAAGATGGAGTAACTGGTCACACTGATTGGACGTGGTGAAACCTGGATCTGAACCTAAATCTGTGTGGTATCAGAGCCCAGGAGAGTAGGGAAGACCTTCCTGGGTGGGGACGTGGTATTTGCGGGTGTCCCAGAGTCGTCTCGGGTGACACGGCTGGTGCAGGGGAGAGGGTTACCCGTGGGTATATTCCAGGCAGAAAAAGCAAAGGCATGGGAATTCCCTGCTGGTCCAGTGATTAAGAATCCACCTTCCAGTGCAGGGGACGTGGGTTCCTCCTTGGTCAGGGAACTAAAATCCCACATGCCTCGGGGCAACTCTAAACCCACACATGCCACAAGGAAAGTTCCCATATGACTCAATGAAGGTCCCACATGCTGCAGCTTAGACTCAACACAGCCAAATAAATAATAATAATGAAAGGGCAAAGACATGGGAAAGGAGAAAGCTTGGAATGCTTAGGTGTGATCAGGGTGTTCGGGCAGGGTAGGAGGGATGGTACCAAAGGGGATGCATCAGGAGGTTTGGTCCCTGATTCAGACACAGGGAGGAGGAGCAGGGAGATACTGGTTCTTGGCTGCTGGAGGCTGTGGGGTCCAGGAGAGAAGGGGGTGCTCCCAGGGTGCAGGGCGGGGCAGGGGGAATGAGCAGAGAGAGGAGGGGCACTGGGGGCTTAGCCTGAGTGTGGCGAGGGGAGGAGACCCTCGCATGGTGAGCCTCTCCTTTTCAAGAAGGAGACAGGATAGGAAGTTTGGAAGGCTAGTTTTGTGTGGACAGTGGGGAACCACAGAAGGTTCTTGAGCTCTGAGCGACTCTAGAAGGAAAGATCTGACTGACGTGAAAGCTGGCCCAGGGTGCAGCTGGGCTGTGACCAGCAGCAGG
The DNA here is from genome assembly GCF_032405125.1 of Capricornis sumatraensis. Taxonomy (NCBI): domain Eukaryota; kingdom Metazoa; phylum Chordata; class Mammalia; order Artiodactyla; family Bovidae; genus Capricornis; species Capricornis sumatraensis. The sequence goes on from NC_091070.1 coordinate 212,601,201, forward strand.
GGGGCATATGCTGGTGTCGACCCACTGAGCCGGACTGGCTAGAACTCGGAGGGGGCTACGTTAAGGGAGGAGAGGCAGCCTGGAAGCAGGCGGGGTAGTGAGGGGCAGGGGGGAGGCCTCTTGTGGAGGCAGCAGGGATGGGGCAGGAGGCAGAGGAGACCCAGGGCCTAGTGAGTGACCCCGAAATGGGCTCTCACACCTGGGAAGGGCGCGCTGCACACAGTGGCTGCCTGAGCCCTTTCGCCTGACTTCTCGGAGGCCCCGAGGGGCTTGCTTGGGGAGGCTGAACCTCTGCCCCTGAGTGCAGGGGGGCTGGTGGGGGCAGGGGCTGAACCTCTGCTGGAGAGCTGGGGCTGGTCCTCTGTCTGGGGCTGGAACTTGGTGGGGCATCTGGAGCTCTGCTGGAGGTGGGTGTGTGGGCATCTGCTGGGGGGACAGTGGGCCCTGCTTGGAGGGCTGGGTCTCTCTCCGCGGTGGCCAGACCTCACTGGGAGGAACAGTCCTCTGCTCCTGGCCTGAAGCACGGCCCCTCCTCTCAGCATCTCCCTGGCGGCTCAGGTGGTGAAGAATCTGCCTGCAACGCAGCAGACCGGATTTGATCCCTGGCTTGGGAAGATACCCTGGAGAAGGGAATGGTTACCTGCTCCAGTATGCTTGCCTGGGAAATCCCAAGGACAGAGAGGCCTGGTGGGCTACAGTCCATGGGGTCCCAAAGAGCCAGACATGACTAAGCAACAAAGCACATGCGCCCAGCCTCTCAGCAGTGGAAAGAAGCCCTGGAGGAGCCAGCTGAAGCCACCCAGGTCCCAGGCTCCTTGCTGCAGGGTGGCTGGGGCAGCGTGGCCCTCCCTTCTGCCAGGGCAGAGGCCCCAGCACATGTGGGCAGTGGAGAGACTCCCGGGTGCCCAGTCTCAGCCAGCTGTGGTCCCTCACCTCCCCCTCCCCCACTTCCTGTCCCCGCAGGTTCACTGGAGCCAGCCTCCCAGCCCCCGTCATCAGCAGCAAGAACTGGCTACGGCTGCACTTCACATCGGATGGCAACCACCGCCAGCGCGGCTTCAGTGCCCAGTACCAAGGTAGGTAGGGCCGGGCGGCAGAGATGTCCCCAGACTGGGTGTACTTGCCTCTGTGGTCCTGCTCTTATTTGCAGACCCAGAGGTCTTCATTTCAGCATCTCTGCATCTGCTCTTGTGCTCTGTTGCCCAAGGGAGGACACTTCTCAAATTGTGTAGAATTGTGTGCCCTGAGCCGCCCTTCTTCAGACCATTGGAATCTTGATAGTTTATACCAGGGGCCTCCTGAGAGCCAGGCACTGTGCTTGGCACTTGGTCAGCATCGTCTCACTTAATCTTTGTCATTACCCTGTGAAGCAAATACTGTCACCATCTCCATTTGATGGACAAGGGAGCCGAGGCTCAGAGAAATTAAACCAGTTTCCCAAGGCTATCTGAACTCCTGCTGCTCGAATCCAGAGCCCACCCTCCTACTGGCAGAGTTTAGCCTACCCCAGGGTAAAGTAGGAGAGCTGCCCATATCTTACCTCTCATTCATTTCGTGTAGAACACAAATTTTTGACAAACGACAGGTGAAACTTTAGGGAGCTCTCCAGCTTAGATGCTCAAATCTGGGAAGAGCTTTCTGGGGGCAAGAGATCAGACCCAAAATGGCAGGTGGAAACTGCAGGTAAGCAGATTTCTGCTCCATCTGTGATGAATGTCCGAACTCCGAGAGGAGAGTTGCCCATGAAAAGGAGTGCATTAATCCTAAGGCAGGGAGTCCTCCACACCTGCAGGAGATCGCCAAGTCCGGTGGATGGTGGGTGTAGATGACAACCTTCTTTTTCAACCTTGAGTTTGTCCAAAATACACAGAATTTATCCATGGAGATAAACCGTAAGGATTGGTTTCATTAACCCGTTGCTATCACCAGTTATGGGCTTCCCAGACTCAAGTTCGATCCCGAGTCAGGAAGATCCCCTGGAGGAGGGCATGGCAACCCACTCCAGTATTCTTGCCTGGATAATCTCACGGACAGAGAAACCTGGAAGGCTACAGTCCATAGGGTCGCAAAGAGTGGGATACAACTGAAACAGCTTAGCATGCATGCACACACTGGTGGCTCAGTGGTAAAGAATCTGCCTGCCAGTATAGGAGACGCAGGTTCTATCCCTGGGTAGGGAAGAGTCCCTGAAGGGGGAAATGGCAACCCACTCCAGTATTCTTGCCTGGGAAATCCCATGGACAGAGGACCCTGGTGGGCTACAGTCCAAGGGGTCCCAAGAGAGTCAGACACAACGGAGTGACTAAACAACAAAAATCACCAATTAAAAACGGAAGCTGGTAACTGATAGATTCAGTGTGAATTTGTCTTGCCCACCTATTAAGTAGAGGCCCTGTAAGAGGCCCTGGGGAACAAAGAGTGGGCTATATTGGGAGTGAGAGAGTACGTGTTTCAATCAGTGTGCATAGGACACAGGCCTGACGAAGAGGGTGCTGTGATCAAGGCCACACCACCGTTAGGAGGGAGCCCCAACTCCTGGGGAGGAGCCGGGCAGCCTGTCTTTCCCATGCCCCACCTCGGAGGCGCTGAGGCTTCAGCCTGAACACTGAGCACCCTGCCCACCCCGGACGTGGCACCAGCAGGGCACGGGCCCCCAGGGCCAGGCTTTCAGGCTGGGAACTGGGATAAAAGCAGCATTGGGAGCAGAAACATGACCTCTAGAATCTGAATCTTCTATGCACAGCCTCATCCTTAGCCTTGGGTAGCAGGACTCCCTTGCAATTATTTTTAAAAAACGAACAGGAAGCCAACTTTGACAAGCTTCACAACCCCTGGCTCCAAGAACTTTCTTCGAGACATTTTTGTTTGTTTGTTTTCTGCTGCACCTGAGGTCGGGCTTTTGTGGGAGTGGAGCATCTCTTCGGCTCTTCCTGTCATGTTTTCCAAAACAGAGAAGCAGAAATGAACGTCGTTGTCTCATCTGATTAAAGAGGTTCCAGGTGTTTCTTATATAAGTCAAGTTTCTGAGGACCCATGTGCCCTGGTCATAGCTTAGGGTTTGCTGCCAGACAACAGGCAACGAGAACACCGACCAGGCAGTCTCGAGAAGGTCGGGAGCACGCATCCATTGCGCGCCTGCCGTGCACCAGGCCTGCACCAGGCCTGTACCAGGCCCTGCACCAGGCCTGCACCAGGCCCTGCACACACACAGATCACACAGACTATCAGCTGCTGTTGTTCAGTCGCTCAGTCGTGTCCAACCTTTGTGACCCCATGGACTGCAGCACACCAGGCTTCCCTGTCCTTCACCAACCCCCAGAGCCTACTCAAACTCATGGCCATTGAGTCAATGATGCCATCCAACCATCTCATCCTCTGTCATCCCCTTCTCCTCCTGCCTTCAGTCTTTCCCAGCATCAGGGTCTTTCCCAATGAGTCAGTTCTTCACATCAGGTGGCCAAAGTATTGGAGCTTCAGCTTCAGCATCAGTCCTTCCAATGAATATTCAGGGTTGACTTCCTTTAGGATTGACTGGTTTGATCTCCTTGCTGTTTAAGAGACTCTCAAGAGTCTTCTCCAGCACCACAGTTCAGAAGCATCAGTTCTTGGGCACACGTCCTTCACTGATGGTCCAACTCTCTCATCCGTACATGACTACTGAAAAAACCATAGCTTTGACTATGCAGACCTTTGTCGGCAAAGTGATGTCTCTGCTTTTTCAGCATATCAGTGATGAAGCTCAAATTGATTCACAGGCCTATGTGAGTTTTTCTGCAAAATCACAAGGCCTTCTCCTATGGGGCTATGGTTGCCTCACTTTTCTTATTTGACTGGTAGCTTTTAAACTTTGTTTTGTTAATCTCATCCTACCATTAAAAAAAAAATACATCTTTTCTATTACAACCTGGACACACATATATATCTGTAGACCTAAAAGGAAAATGTCACCAGGTGCTATTTACCCTTAGTAAGTATGATGCACCCTGAACATTTCTTTTCCAATTTTTAGTATTAGTTGTAACTTTTAAATCGATTTCACAAGTCTGTAGCAAGGAACAACCCACAGTCTGAAAAATGGTGTGAGTCACGAACTTCTCAAAAGTAGGCTCTTTCTTATCCTCTCTCTGTCCTCCCTTATCCTCCCACAGCATAGCCCAGAACAGGATTTGCACTTTGGTGTGCACCAGTGTACCAGTGTTTCAAGAACTTGGCATTTAATAAATGTTAGTTTATTCAGTTCTAACAGCAGCTGTGTGAAGCAGGTACTACTATCAGCCTCATCTTACAGATGAGGACTGAGAGCTGCAGAGAAGGTTCCGTGGTGGCTCTGGGTCTCAGCCATGGAAAGTTGGTGCCCAGGTTTGAACGCCAGCCAGGCTTATCTGGATCTGGCATGCTAATACACTGTGGTGTGTGCCACTCGTGTTAATACAAGATTCTCCCCTGGGAAATTTCTCTCGTGTTTTCCGGACTGTGCGTACATAGTGCAAGGGCCTACAGCAATCATTTGGAGACTTAATTGACAACGTTGTAAAGCAGGGTTTCTCCGCCTCTGCACTGTTGACATTGTAGCCTGCATAGTTCCCTCCGGTAGGGGGCTGCCTCAGGCACTGCAGGCAGTTTAGCAGCATCCCTGGCCTCTACCCACAGGATGCTAGATGCCAGCAGCACCCACACATGTGTGTACACACACACACACACACACACACACACACACACACACACAGTTAAGACAACCATAAATTCTCCAGACTTTGCCAAATGTCCCCCGAGCACAAAATCACCCCCAGTTGAGAACCACTGCTCTAAAGGAACGAAAGCTTTGGAGCCGCTAAAGAACATTCTAAGTTTTGCTACTTGTAAATTCACTCCCAAAGAATAGCAGAGGTAGGTTTCAGCCAGGGGTCTAGGAGGAGACGGGAGCATACGTCCTGCGTGGTTGTAACTGAAGGTTTAGTGAACGGTCCAGCTACAAAGAGGAGGGTGAGATTAAAGGAACCCAGAGCAATGAGGAGGTCCCCAGGGAATAAACAGCCGAGAGGTCTTTACCATACCAGGGGAAGGGTCAGGGAAGGGGCAGCAGGAGCTGGAGCCATTGAAGAGGGGCTGCCTGGCAGAACTGAGGAGGCTGACCACTGCCAGCCTCCAGGGCAGGAGGGGGTGCTGGGGATCTGTAACCAGTGCAGGAGGGCGCCCCAGGAGTCACTAACCAGATCCTGCCCTTCTCTCCATCACATCTGCTGTGCTTCCCACCTGCCAACCCAACAGGAAACCAGGAACAAGGGAGCAGAGGGCCTGCCCTGGTCTGCTCTGTACCCTAGGCAGCTGGCCAGTTGGACTGGGAGGCTTCCTTGTTCTCTGGCTGTCCACAAAGGTCCAGCTCTGGGGCACAGGACAGGGCGGAGAAGAATGGGTCTAGGGAGTCATCTGCATGGGAACAGTTTCACCCATGCTCGGCTTTATGGCCTTGGAATATCAAGGGATGGAGGTCACTTCAGAGCCAGTAATTCCCAACTCCTGTTATCAGTGGAGGTTTTGTCCCAGAGAAACAATAAGAAAATTAAAATAAATAAATGTAACTAAAGAATTGATGCTTTTGAACTGTGGTGTTGGAGAAGACTATTGAGAGTCCCTTGGACTGCAAGGAGATCCAACTAGTCCATTCTAAAGGAGATCAGTCCTGGGTGTTCATTGGAAGGACTGATGCTAAAGCTGAAACTCCAGTACTTTGGCCACCTCATGCGAAGAGCTGACTCATTGGAAAAGACTCCAATGCTGGGAGGGATTGGGGGCAGGAGGAGAAGGGGACGACAGAGGATGAGATGGCTGGATGGCATCACTGACTCGATGGACATGAATTTGAGTGAACTCTGGGAGTTGGTGATGGACAGGGAGGCCTGGCGTGCTGCGATTCATGGGGTTGCAAAAGAGTCGGACACAACTGAGCGACTGAACTGAACTGAACCTACAACATAACACATTCCCTTCTTGTCAATCCTATCAGAATTTAGGGCTGTTCATGGCCGCACACAATTCTAACCAAAACCACGTGGCACCAGAGGATCTGAGTTCTAGGCTGGTGCTGCCTGGAGCTGACTGTCGGAAGGTGGGCAGTCACATTTCATTTTTGAGAAATGTGTCCCTTGTGACATTACCGCATGATAGCACAGAAATGCCCACATGACCAGACCAGTCTCTGCTCTCAAAGAGAGCAGGTTAAAGAGAGGGGCAGACACGAGTCTGTCACTTCTGTGCCGTATGAGAAGAGCTATAATCGAGGCCTGATGAAAGGTTCTGGGAGTGGATAAAGGAGCAATTCATGTTGTTGGAGACACTTAAGGAAAGCCAGACTTCAGTGTGAGTCTCAAAAAGAGGCCAGACAGACAATGGGAAAAAGCCTTCCAGCCAGAGCTCAAGCAAGACAACAGGAAGTGCTAAGTCTACGGAACCACAAATACCTGTGTGTGTGTCTATAGCGCAGGTCCGCGAACTACGGCCTGCAGGCCAGGCTCAGCTCTCTGCTTGTTTTCATGTGGTCTTCAAGGTAAAAGTGGGTTTTACGCTTCTTTTTATTTTAATTTTTTTTTTAAATCTGGCCATACCACGTGGCACACAGGATCTTAGTTCCCTGACCCGGCGATCAAACCCACACTCCCTGTATTGGAAGCATGGAGCATGTATTGGAAGCATATATTGGAACCACTGGACCACCAGGGGAATTCTCACATTTTTAAATAGTTGAAGAAAAAAATAAATAGTTGAAGAACATTTCATAACACATGCAAATTATATGAAATTCAAATTTTAGTGTCCATAAATGAAAGGTTATTGGAACTCAGCTACGCTCATTAATAGACAAATTTTCTATGACTGCTTGAGCGCTGCCGGACTTGGATAGTTTGCAACTGAGATGAGGCATTTTACAGGAAACATTTGCTGACCTAGAGTGAAGTCTGCAGTCACGAACGGCGATGGGCAGCTAGAGTTATGAGGCTGGAAAGTGAGGTAGGCAGTCACATCAGGTCCTAAAAAGCTGCCGTGAAGCTGGGCTCCATCCCAGAGTGGTGCTTGTGCTCACGCTCAGCGCTCAGTTATGTACAACGCTGTGCAACCCCGTGGACTGTAGCCCGCCAGGCTCCTCCATCCATGGGATTCTCCAGGCAAGAATACTGGAATGGGTTGCCGTTTCCTTCTCCAGGGGATCTTCCAAGCCCAGGGATCAAACCCACTTCTCTTGCATCTCCTGCATTGGCAGGCAGATTCTTTACCTCTGTGGGGGGAAGCCCCCCATAGTGGTGAGAGGTTGAGCAGAAGTTTTAACAAGAGCGGAGACACGATCACATTTTCATTTTTGCAAAATCTTTGCTCTGGAATGAAAATAATGGGAGACAAGATACGCATTTTTGGAGGATGAGAAGCTGACAAGGACTTACCTGGTGGTCCAGTGGTGAAGACTCTGCACTCCCAACGCAGGGGAAACACGTTCAAACCCTGAAAGGGGAACTAAGATCCTGCATGCCTCATGGCATGGCCGAAAAAAATTTTTTTTAAATGATGACAGTGAAGATCCAGAGTTTAGGCAGAAGCAGTAGGAGATGGAGAAGGGGAGATAGACCAGAAGAGCTCCTTCTGTGATCAGCCACCCTGGACTCAGTATGTGTCAGGCTTGGGAGTGAGAGGGGATGGGGGAAAGAAGATGAATGAGTCAGAGATGAATCTTAGGTTTTTAGCTTGAGTAAGTGAGTGAAATAAGCGACAATATTAACCAAGATGGTCCCTGGCAGAGGCAGATGGGGACGGAGCTTGCTTGGGATGCATTGATTCTGAGGTAGTGTGGGATGCCAGGGTTTGGGAGACTATCTGATAAACAGTTGTCTCTTCTGTCAATCTGTAGCTCAGAGAAGAAGGGTCTTGGCTAGAGAAAAAGATGTCAAAGCTTTCAGGCAAAGTAGAGGCTGAGGTCACCAATCCCATCTTAAGGCATGAGTCCTCCCATGCATGTAACAGGAGAGAAGTGGGTCAAAAGAATGGGCTTTCCAAGTGGGTTCCTTGGAGACCATGGGGTTCTCCCAGCAGCTGTTTTGCAAATGGCTGAGCAGGTGGAATTTCCACCCCAACTTCACCTAGAGCAGTCTCTCTTTGATCTGTTTGTAGCAGGCATGTACCTAAGCAGGTTAGAATAAGTTCCTCTACCTAAAGTATTTGGCAAGCCCAAGAGTTGAGGTTCTATAAAATTCCTTCCTGTTCTGGAAAAGCACTGAGATTGTGTCTTCAAACCCTCTGTCTCCAGGTGAGGAATATTTCCAGTCCTTCTCATTGTTTCTTTGGGTGTTTTGGTTTTGGTTTTCTTTTTTTAAGCCTACAAGGAATGACAGTGAGAAGAGCCTTTCTTAAATGCCCACAGTGGCCGCTGATCACAAGGGGTGAGGGGCTACCCTGGAGGGAAGGCGACCCCCATCACTGTTGCTTTCCTCATCTGAAGAGGGAGTAGTCATTTTAACCCCACAAGGTGACTAGAGGTTAAAGGAGCTCCTGGTAAAATGTCTGACACTTGGCAGGCGCTCTTGAAATGGGAACTTGAAGCTTCCTACCCAATTCATCACCTTGACCCCTGTTCTATGGGAAACCCTCAAGCAGTGAGAGCGAGCTGGTGGCTCTGGCTCCTTTCACGTGTCCCCCTTGCTGTTGCTCTGACCCGATATCTCCCTGCAGCCAGATCCTAGCCTGGCCCCACAGTCCCTCCCACCGCCTCTCTCCAGTCCACCCTAGTGACTGCGAGACTGGAAGGTTTTCTGCTCTCTAGAAGTCCCGTGCTGAGTCTCAGTTGTCTGCCCAAGAAACATTTCCATTTGAGAACAACTGGCATTTACTGAGATGCTGGAGGCTTTTTACGGTAAACAAGCTGAAGCTTCTGATTTTCACATACACACATTGAGTTTTTGCTTGTGACTGATCCACAGTCCCGGGCCAGTGCCTCAGGCACCCCGTGGTCCATGATCCGACTTATTTGCTCTATTCTTGTTGGCCCTCTGAACTGCTGCCAGACCCTTAGTGGCCTCATTTCCAAGTTTAGGCCTCTGGGGTCCTCAGCATGAATCTCAGGATCCCGGGGGCTGAGGACTCACAAAGCCAAGCTCCTGAGTTCAATCAATAGTGAGCCTAAACTGAAAAGTGAGTGTGAACACACATGCGACACCCCCTCTCCTTACCAGGCTTCAAGTGCCACCCCTTCCTTTTTCCAGAAATGAATTCAAAGCAGAAATTCTGTTAACAGTGGGTCATTCATCCGCTCAGTCATCAGACTCTTTGGAAACCTTCTATGTGCCTGGCTCTGTGTCTGCCCCAGGATGCAGACATAGGAGCCCATGTGCCAAATTGCTAGAACCAGATCTGATGGGGCCATGTAATGAGGGTTTCAGCAGAGGTCCAAGTGAAGCCTGGAGAGGGCACTGCCTTCTCCCTAAGACATAGAGACAGAGAGAAGATAACCTCTGAGCGAGATGGAACCAGGACGAGAAGAGGAGAAAGGATGTTCCAGGGAGAAACGACAGCATCACAAAGGCGACTAAAAGCAATAACCCATGGCCATAGTGATTCCCTGAAACATCCGTCTTCCGGTCATCTCCTCCAGCTGACTTCTGGGAAGTTACTCATGAAGATGGCTGAACAGCCCATTATTAATAGCAAAGCATTTATCTATTCTTTTTCAAGTTCTTTTCCCATTTATCTTATTCCAGGGTATTGAGCAGAGTTCCTTGTGCTACAAAATAGGGTTAGGGTTAGACACACGTGTGTGTAACAATCACTTTGCTGTATACCTGAAACTAACATAACATTGTTAATTATACTCCAATATAAAATTAAAAATTTTTTTAAATAGCAAAGCACTCCCCTAGGAATTAGAACATGTCCCCTCTTACACTGTTACCCATAAACCATGGGCCACCCCTGATGCCGTCCCCCTTCTACTATGCCAGAGTCCTTCTCTACTTTAGGAGTTCCAGCAGCATGGTGAGTTTTGCGTGTTAACCAAGAAACTGAACCAGCAGCTCCCAACAGAGCACTACTTACAGTCTAAGTTGGGCTGATGATTCCTTTCCCACCATATTTTAAAAATCACCCAGCTTTGGAGGGAATCTGCAAACATTTCTCAACTATCCATTATCCTTCAGCACCTGCATTCTTAGCAGTGGTCATTGCCAGAGTTTTGAGGGATCTTTTAATGATTTTGGTACATTTTTTGCTCTTCATTTAGCTGGAGCAGTGAATCCAAGCCTGGAATGCACTGAAGCAAAGCACCCAGGTGATGCCTTTGTCAACAGCAGCTCTCACAGCATTCAGAGCATGTGGGACTCTTTTCATCCTCTTCCACGTCACTTGTTCCAGCAATCTTCGGCAGAGTTACTCCATCTGAAGTTTTGCCAGATGCTCACTTAGTTTTTCTTTTTCCTTGTCACTAATAGTAACATTCTAAATGCTCAGTGACTCTTTAAATATGTTTCTCAATTTGAATATTGCTACCCTTTCCTTGCAAGAATGTGGCATCACCTTTGGTCACAATAACCTCTCCACCTTTTCCTAGGTCATGAAGCAAAACATCTTAAAGACTGAGGGTTTGGCTTACTTTTCCAAACCCTGTACCATCAGTAGCAGCAGCTTTGTTGGGTTCATTCTATGACACCAAACCTTGGAGCTTCGGTTCAGTTCAATTCAGTCACTCAGTCATGTCCAACTCTTTGTGACCCCATGGACTGCAGCACGCCAGGCTACCCTGCTGCAACTGCTGCTGCTAAGTCGCTTTAGTTGTGTCTGATTCTGTGAGACCCTACCAGGCTCCCCTATCCCTGGGATTCTCCAGGCAAGAACACTGGAGTGGGTTGCCATTTCCTCTTCCAGTGCACGAAAGTGAAAAGTGAAAGTGAAGCCGCTCAATCGTGTCGAACCCTTAGCGACCCCCCTATCCATCACTAACTTCTGGAGCTTGCTCAAACTCATGTCCATTGAGTCAATGATACCATCCAACCATCTCATCCTCTGTTTTGCCCCTGCCTTTAATCTTTCCCAGCATCAGGGTCTTTTCAAATGAGTCAGTTCTTCGCATCGGGTGGCCAAAGTATTGGAGCTTCTGCTTCAGCATCAGTCCTTCCAATGAATATTTAGGATGAATTCCTTAAGATTGACTGGTTTGATCTCCTTGTTATCCAAAGAACTCACGAGAGTCTTCTTCAACACCACATTTCAAAAGCATCAATTCTTCAGTGCTCAGCTTTCTTTATGGTCCAACTCTCACATCCATATATGGCTACTGGAAAAACCATAGCTTTGACTAGCCGAATCTTTCTTTGTTGGCAAAGTAATGTCTCTGCTTTTTAATAGGCTGTCTATGTTGGTCATAGCTTTTCTTCCAAGAAGCAAGTGGCTTTTAATTTCACAGCTGCAGTCACCATCTGCAGTGATTTTGGAGCTCAAGAAAATGAAGTCTGTCACTGTTTCCACTGTTTCCTCATCTGTTTGCCGTGAAGTGATGAGACCGGATGCCATGATCGTCATTACTTAAAAGTGGAAATCTGGTTCTCCCCTGGTGGTCCAGAGCTAAGACTCTGCACTCTCAGTGCAGAGGGCCTGGGTTCGATCCCTAGTCAGGGAACTAGATCCCACATGCACCAAATAAGAGTTCGCTTGCATCCTCACCAAATTTTGTATCTTTGGCATTAATCTTGGTGAGATGAGCCAGTGTGCCAGACCCTGGCTTGGTCTAGCAAAGGACAGTGAGTCCTGAAAGCATTTCTGCAGGGCACTGATGGCCAGCCCAGCGTGGAACTTGGGCTGTTATAACCCCAAAGTCAACTTTCATCCTATTTCAAAGGAGTGTACGGAGAGCATTTTCAGTAATTACAACCAAAGACTCACTGGGCATTGGCAGTTTCCAAAGTGAACGTGATGGACTGGACACTGGAAGTCACCAGTATCCTGGAATCCCCGCTTCTTAGCTTTTGATGTATTTGTCAAGGAAGGAGGTAGGTAATCTTAGTTCTTGCGCCTTCAATTCCTAATTCAGCATTCAGTGTTTTCCTGTCCTCTATTGTAAGCATGCCCTTGGAACCTCTGTGGTTACAGCAGAAATTCTGTTGCTGGTCTGTGTCTCCATTTGTAGAAATTGTGGCAAATGGAGCAGTCTCTCCAGGGTTTATCACAGGTTTGGGCTGCTTCTTTAGCTCAGCACTTACAGTGTCCACACGCAGCATCACACCTTTCCTGATTTCCACCGGATTAGCACCTTTGCTAATCTCAGAGCCTTCCATGGCAATCAAGCGTGCTAATGCACTCTCATTTTGCCATCCCAGCTTCTTCATTTGTGTGTTGGCAGCATCCCGGTCACATCTGATGTGATAGTTTTATACCCTTTAAGTCAGTTGACCTGGCAACGGACACCTCATCTTTTGTTACTTCGAGGTGTCCCCAGCCCTGTTCTGTGATCGTTCTTCTTCCCGCTGTTCCTCATAGTAAGGATTTCCCCATCTGCTAGAAGGTCTACACCTTGAAGCATTAGGCCTTAGGCATCTTCACCAAATTTTGTATCTCTGGCATGAATCTCCGTGAGATGAAGAGCCAGTGTGCCAGACCCTGGCTTGGTCTAGCAAAGGACAGTGAGTACTGAAAGCATTTTTGCAGGGCGCTGGCGGCCAGGCAGCGAGGCAGGCCCTCCGTGAGGAGGGAGAGGTGGAACACAGCATGCACACCCAAGTTTCCAAAGTGGTGATCAAATTTCCATTAAAAAAAAAATTATGGCCTGTCAGCAGGCCGCATTTTTTTTTAATGTTTGTTTATTTATTTATTTGGCACTGCTGGGTCTTCGTTGCAGCACACAGGCGCTTTAGCTGAAGCATGGGAACTCTTAGTTGTTGCATGTGGGATCTAGTTCCCTGACTAGGAATCAAACCCAGGTCCCCTGCATTGAGAGTGCAAAGTCTTAGCCAGTGGACCACCAGGGGAGTCTCAGATTTCCATCTTTAAGTAACCTTTTTGAAGATGGGCTAGAGACAGTGACTCAGTGAACAAAAACCAAGCAGAAAAGGGTGTGTTTAGGGCAGGAGTGGCGTAGAAGATAGAAGGCTACACATTGGAGAGATTTTCTGAGGTTGAATGGGCTGGATTTAGTGTGGATGAAGGGACGGGCCAGCCAGCAGGACAGCCAGGTGCTGGGGAAAGGCGAGTGGTCGGGTAAGTGCAGGGGCTCCCTGTTGTTCAGGGAAGTCTGAATGCGCTGGAATGAGGAGCCGTATATTCCATGTACTTCTGGGTTCCTAGAGCCGTGGTGGCAGATTAGGCCACCCTCCCCTGTCTCCTTCCCCAGCAGGTCCTTGTCTCCCCTAGTTCAGCCGATAACGGATGCCGCAGACTAGAGAGGCATTTGTATTGCCAGATTCTTCTAGCTAAATGTGTACCATGTGTCCCGCTAACCTTTACAACAGCGGGAAAAATGTCTAGTAATTAACCAGAATATAAAGGATGAATGGAGCAGCCTGGCAGTCTCCTGCAGTCATTATCATTCAGAGGAGACGAATGTACCTACCAAGATTTCCATCAACCAGTTAAAGCCAGCACTTTTCTCTTGGGAGTCCTGACTCTGTTCACAAACAGTGCAAACACAGGTAGAAGTGTGAATTATATTTGTATGTGAATGTTTGCAGCCACGCATACTCAGGAGCAGAGGTGTTCTCGTGGGTATGCTGGTTGTAGACAGATATACATGGATGTGTGGCATGCACGTGTGCACTGGGGCTGTGCATTCAAGTGTTGCTGGGACCAAGGAGCCGGCCCCAGGCTCACTTTCTCTCCCTTTCACCAATGATGACAGAATCCTCTTGAGACCAGTGCTTCAACGTAATGTCATAGGTGCTACGCTAGTGGGCGCTATAATGAATGAATGTTCGAACAAGACCAAATGCACCCCAGAAATTCTCCAGGTCCTTGCTGTTTTGCCTTTGGGTTCTGATTCGGTCTGTCAGCAGTGGAGACCTAGGGAGAAGGGCGCCCTTGTTCTCTTATCCTTCACACTAGGTCTGCCCTCGTCTGTCCAGCTAGCTCATTCAGTCAGCCACCACACACTTGGTCAGGCTGAGACAGATTAGCTGTCTATAATCCAGGGTGTACCTGCTTCCCTTGGCTTGTCCCAAAACTGTGACCCCACCATATGGAGGCGGTTTCTGGAGGCTAAGATCCCGGGTGAGGTGGTCGTGTGGTATCCCCCAGCCAGGTCACTTTCCTGACCCATTCTTCAGTTCTGGCGATGGCTTGGGCCACCTGTAGGCGCCACCTCCCCAGAGGCTGGGCCAGGGCCAGCTGGGCCTGGACGTACTTTTTCTGAGAGGTTGTGTTGTTGGTGTGAGGAGCCTCTGCCTACAGAGCTGCGGCCCCTGCATTTCCCAAGCTTACGTGGGAGGCCCACCGACTGCGGGAGTGACACAGCCTCTCAGACCTGGCTCAGACGGGCAGAGGGTCCCAAAGTTTATATAAGGAGCTCCCTCCAGCTTTTCAGGTTCCTTCTTCACAGGTTCTTGCCATCGCTTTAACAAACTCTAACCTGTGGCGAGTAGCAAGGCACACAAGAGGAAGAGTGGAGTTAGTTCCTGGTGCAAGGTGTGATGGTGTCATCCAGTGACTATAAGCACTGATGTATCAGTTAGACAGTCTTTCTTGGAGAGGACCAGTGGAGAGAATGGACATAGGTTGCCCTCTGGGGTCTGGAGGTGGGGAAGGGGCAGGAGCCTCTTTCTCAAAGCAACCTGGGGAAGAGAGGAAGAGGGCTCCCCCTTTGACACCCCTCATGTCCACCGGCATCTCAAGGTCCCCCTTCAGCAGCTACAAGGAAAACTCAAGCAGTGTTTGCCCTGGGAAAGGCATCCCGGGGCTCTGGCTTCCTTCTGCTCCCCCTCCTCCAGTGGACACTAGAACCTGAAACTAGGGGCATGGGAGGACTGGCTTGCCTCCTCCTCCTTCACCAGATGCCCTGAGCCATCTCTGCAGACCTGCCCTCAGATGGGCTGCCCTTTGTCGTAAAGACCCCTCTCCCCACCCCTGCCCAGTGCTGGGACCACTTCTGTTCTCCTGTGTGCGTGCATGCTAAGTCACTTCGTGTCTGACTCTGTGTGACCTCATGGACTGTAGCCCACCAGGCTCCTCTGTCCATGGGATTCTCCAGGCAAGAATACTGGAGTGGGTTGCCATGCCCACCTCCAGGGGATTCCCTACCCAGGGATCAAACCTGTGCCTCCTACATCTCCTGTGTTGGCAGGCAGGTTCTTTACCACTAGCGCCACCTGGGGAGCCCCTCCTATTTTCTTAGGGATGCTGAATCAGAGGACATTTTTCCCTTGCTGCACCGTTATTAGCTAGGCTTGAATAATGCATGTTTCCCTGCTAATACACTCTGTTTGATAATGGACCTACGTTAGTGTTCATTGGAAATTTTCCTGCTGGATACACATGGAGAGTAATGCACATTTATAAAAAGAATTTGAATGCATGTTGAGAAGTGGTGACTCCGTGGTAGTAACTGAATTTTATCAGGGATTCAGCTTAGACAGCAGCTAGCTGGGATACCAACCTCTGGGGAGCTTTTTAATATATGCAGAGCAGGGATGAGCAGGGGGGTGGGGGCTGCAGGGAGATGGACCGCTTTGCACACCTGATCACTGCGGGCTTCAGTTCCGGTATTGCCATGTTATCTCAGGTGCAGAGTGAATCCCTGAGTCTCCAAGGGCTGAGCTGGGGAGGGGGCAGATGCTGAAGGAGGTTGACCATGCCCTTGGGATAACTTTGGGAACATGTCACACGAGAAGATGCTGAGGTCCCACCAAGAGCAAAGCTGCCTTCTGGCTATGTGACCCACAGTAAGTCACTTAAACCACTGTGCACCCCAATTTTATTATTGACCCAGTATATATAATAACTACCGTTTAGGGTTGTTAAACATGTAAGGACCAAATGAAAGGATTATTGAGGGCCCAGTATGGACAAGGCGCTGTTCTAGGCATTGAGGACAAATGAACAAAACAGACAGAAATCTCTGCCTTCGTGGAGCTTACGTTGCAACATAGAGTGACAAAAACCACTAAGAAAATGATATGTATGACAGAAAGTTAGGGATAAAGTCCCTATCTTTAGGGAAGGGGATAGGGAGAGATGGGTTTGGAGGTATAGTTTTAAGTGAGTGGTCAAAGAAGGCCTCGAGGAGAAAGTAGCGTTTGCTTCAGAGGCTTCAAGGAGAAAAGGGAGCAAGTTATGAAGATATCTGGGGAAGAGCCTTCCAGGGAACTGGCAGGCTGGAGCGAGCAACTGTTGTATTATTGGAACATCAGAGGGGCGCTTGCAGCCGGAGAAGAGTGATGGAGGTGGAAGATGGGGTCAGAGAGGTCTCAGAGAGGGCCGATTAGTCCAGGCAGGCCCTTTAAAAGACTTTGGCTTTTACTGTAGAAGAATTGGGTTGTCCCTGAAGAGTTTTGAGCAGAGGTGTAATTTGGTCTGACTTCTGTTTTAACAAGGTCCCCCTGGATCTCATGTTGAGACTAGATTAGACGGGGGCAAGCGTGGATGATGGAAGACCATGGCAACAAGAGGAAAAGTCTCAGAGATCTGAACCAGGGAGACAGATGTGCAGACTGCATTGGGGATGTATTTGGAAGTTTGCTGATAGATCATGTATGGGCGCAAGAGAAAGAGAGAGGTCAGTGATAGTGATTTACATTCTAAGGTCCTCAGTCCAGGGCCTGGTATGTAGGAAGTGACAGTCACAGTTGTTACCACTGCTGGTACCAGTCAGAGCAGAGCTGAGCTGTCTGGTGGGGGTTGTCTGGGATTTAGCAGAAAACCAAGCCATATAATCAGAGACAGGATGAAGCCCTGGGTAACCAGTAGAATGCCTTGGGTCCACAGGGATACTGAGACCCAAAGGAGATTGATGGATTCAGAGGAATGACCTTTGAAATTGTGGAGTTCTGGCTCTGGGGCTATTTGTGTGCTTTTTGGCCAAGTCCTGATGAGCTATGGACTGGACTCAGTATTTGATCAAAACCAATTCAATCCATCAGGCCACCGCCTGTGCCAGAAACCATCCAGTGACCTCCCAGGCTCAGCTGCTCCTGCCCACAAGGTTGGCTGCTATGGGCTGGGCTTGGCCAGGCAGACTGGCTCTGCTCCTCATGTTCTCATGCTCCTGGGCCAGCCACGACTCCTCCCAGTGATGGCTGAGATTCAAGCCGGCATGCCTAATCTGTCAGGCACCCTACAAGTCTTTGCACATGTCAAGGCCTCCATAATGACCAAACCCAAAGTCACAGGGTGATGAAATACACTCCACCTCTTTAGCAGGAAGGACTACCGTCACATTGCAATGGGTGTGGATACAGCGAGGGTGACAACTCGGGGACCTAATCCAATGTAACACCTGGCCAGGGCTGGTTCAGAAACTGGTCGGGCTGGTTCAGAAACTGGTCAGACTGGATCAGGGGAACAGAGCTACAGAGAGCAGGCTGCAGGGCTTCCCATGTCGCTCACTACCAGTTTGCAGGTAGATCACCCTGGCTGCCTCCAGGGTGCTATAAAGTGCCACCCTCTGTAGCACCTCTTCCTCCATGTTTGAGACCCTGCTGCACTTGAACCCTACCCTTGGCATATCTCTGCACATAGAGGCTTCTGACTGTGACCCACCATGGAATGTCCCAAGCTAAGAGAGGGACCATTCTAGAGGGACCTATCCCCAGTCCCAGACGAAAACTTAACCTGATTTTTCTTTCGTTCACCTCTTTTCTAGTCAAGAAGCAAATTGAGTTGAAGTCTCGAGGCGTGAAGCTGATGCCCAGCAAAGACAACAGCCAGAAGACATCTGTGTGTAAGTGTCCGCCTTGCTGAGCCTCTTGCTTGAGGTCAGACCCGCCGGCGCTGCGACCGCGGGGAAGCCAGATGCTGCTGCAACCGGTGTCCTTTGAGCCCCGCTGCCCGCGCCCGGGTCTGCGCGTGCGCACACTGACCTCATGGCCAGTGAGCAGCCCCGGGGCCTGCCCTTTGTCTTCTCGAGTTCTTCCTTCACATCCCGTCCCGCCTCTTCTCTCTCCCTCACTTCCCATTCTAACTACAGTCCAGGGAGTCATTACTGCTACATTTCTTTCTTTATTTTTCCTTTTGAATCACTTCCACCTGCTAAAACAATCCTTTTCCTGGCTCCTTGTCTAGGAGTCAGTGAATGCCAGCTGGGATACTGGAGGCTTCAGGGCCCTGATTCCAGCTCCCAGGGCAAGATTGGAAAGGGGAGAGAGGGGAATTCCTAGAACCTTCCACCATGGTCTATGGACCTGGCTGGCAAAGCGTGGACTAGAGGGTGGGGGTTTGGCGTCTTGAGCCGATGGGGCGGTGCTGGGGGGCTCTCTGCTTAGACACTGGGTGGATTCTGTCCTTGAGCACATGTTCCTGCCGTTGGTATTTGAAAGATCGAAAGGGTGATGTCCAATGCTGGGGAATGGTCTGGAATGTCGTCACCCCAGAAGAACCTGATCAGAGCCTGTGCTAAGGGGGCTTTTGATCTAGAGCATAGGAAGGTTTTCTGGAAGATTCTGGGCCACTCCAGGAGGCTGGACTTGAAAGCAGAGCAGAGTTTTCCAAGAAACACGCCTTTTTCATTCTGGAAGTAGAGATGAGGAGCCTTCCTTGCGCCTCAGAGCCTGGCCTTCTGGTCTACCTCCTCCTTCCCTTTGCCTATTTGTCTCATGCCTTTCTCTCTCTCTCTCACTTTCCACCTCCACTGTCCTCCTTCCTTCCACCTTCCTCTCCCTTCACCCAGTCTGCTTTCCCCTCTCTTTCTCTCTACTCTGCCTCCCGCTGAACCCCTCCATTTCTCTTTCACCTCCACATGCTCACTTTTCCCATGATGCTAGAAGTACTTGTTGGAGAGAGGCAAAGAGCGGGCGTGGGTGGTTCCAGAGCACCGTGCTTTGGCGGCGGGGAGCAGGGGAAGAGGCAGTTTGGTCCCAATGTCCTGACGACACCGAGCCTGACTGTGACTTTTCTCTAGTCTTTCAAGTCCTCCAATTGGAGATGGGCACCACTCCTCACCCCTGGATATGAGTGTGTCTGGTCAGCCTGCCACAAGGGGACTGGGTGGCAGAGGGCAGCTGGGAGGCCCTGCTTCTGCATTTGACTAGGGGCCTGAGGGGTGGAGCAGAGGGTCAGGTCAAGAGTTGGCAGAGAAGACTCGAGACACAGGCTGGGCCTGCATAAGCTCTTTCTGCAGCCACAGAGGACCAGAGGAACCAAGGCAGGCCTTGAGTCCACAGGCAAACTTTAAGGAAATTGATTTGGGGAGCAAGTTTTTATCCCAGTTGTATCCTTGGGTAACTGTGTTACCCCAGGTACTAAACTAGTGCCTTGGTTTCCACATCTGTAAAATGGGGCGGCAAAACTTTACCCTCTTTCCCCTTAAGGATGGTGTTAGATCTGAGATGGGCGTTCCTGACCCAGGACTTCAAGAGGTCTATGAACTCGCAAGGAAATCACATATGATGTTGTGGGTGCATTTGGGGATGGCAGGGAAGGGTCTGTGTTTTTCATTAGTTCTCAGAGGAGCCCAAAACTCCCTCCAAAAGATGAAGAAATCCTATTTTAATAAAATAATGCAAAAGCTCTTTTAAAAAATTACCATTCTCAACAAAGTGCTGCTTTCCTTTCTGAGATTCTCACAGAGGGGGATGGGTGTGTGGCTTGAGCTGCCGTGATCAGGTCCCCGAGTGTGTGCAGAGCCCTGGCCCTTTGTGTTCTGCCCAGATTCCCTGTGGACGGATGTTCTGAACTTCAGGGGAGGCGTGGGCCACACCTACATCTCCTAGCTCCTAGTTACTGCCTTCATCGGAGAGTCTGTGGGCACCCTGAACCCCGGCCGCCGGTTCTCACCACCACGCATCTGCGCCTTCCTTCCCTTTTGGTGGGAGGCATTGTCTTTCTGAGTGTGTTGTGGCTTCTTCCTCGTCATAGAGACCGGGGCACAGACCACCTTCCCATCTTCTCTCTCTGTAGCCAACAACAAATTCATGCTACAAGCACTAGGGGCTGGTTTTCAGCAGGCGGGGGAGGCTGAAACTCAGGAAAGAGGGGGCAAGTTTTTGCCTCTGTAATTTGGACAGTAAACTGGTGGCTGGGATTTGGGTTTGCTTGTTTCTGGGGAGCCTTGAAGGCTCACGTAGGGATGCTGTCACCTGCTCAGTCCTCCCAGAAAGAGAGAGCACTGGTTGGGGGGGAGGGTGCAGTGGGAAGGAGGGGCCTGATCACAGCTGGGCTCACAACTTCCCGCATGGCACCTGAGCCTTATTTCGGGCTGGCTGATTAAAGGGGTTGCAGTGGGGTTTTCTTCACATGTCAGGGGTTGTGGTGTGGTGGGTGGGTTTCACCGTGACCTCGGCTCTACCATCCAGCCACATCCTCATCTGTCAGCCTCAGCTCTGCTCGCTGAGTGGTGTCAGTACTGAACGAGAGGGCGAGAGGAGGCAAGAACCTGTAGTGCGTTTGGAATGTGCTGGAAGGTAGAGTGTGGTTCCTAGGCAGCAGGGACTTTGGGAGGAGAGTGACTGGTGTGCAGGGTGGAGGAGACAGGGCCTAAAGAATGTGGGCACTTAGCTCAGAAGCCCTCAGGAGGGATGGATCAGTGGTGAGGCCAGCTTGCCAGCAGATGAACCAGCAAGTACCGCTCAGGGCTCCCCTCTCTCCTGCCCCCTGGGGATCCAAGATCCTTTCTCTTGCCTTTCTCCTAATTGCAAAACAGGAGACTCCAGGAGGCAGGGGCTTGCTCAGCTTTTGGAGATGACACTTCCATGGTATCAGCCCAGCCTGAAGGGTCCTGGTCCAAGGGGATGGTGATGCAGCTCAGCTGAGGATGTAAAAGCTTTGGAAGTAGAGGTTTGGTGGGGAACGGGATGGGAGCAGGGGACAAGCGTCCAGTGGGAGTGACTGGCTTTAACCTGGCAGTGTGGAACGCCGGATAAAAGGAGGCTGCCCAGGAGGCCTTGTGCTCATCGCCCCACAACCAGGAGGGCATCCGGTCTCTGGCTTGAGCACGCAGTTTGTCCAGTTGCCGAGGTTACCTTGGCCAGCCACGCCCTGGGCTACCTGGAGATTCGAACAGGTTTCTAACTGTAAAAATGAGCTTCAAAACCAGGCCTGAAATGAAACTAAATGAGTCAAAAGTGGAACTCCCCCTGCCCACTTCCATCACTCATGAGCATCCTCACAGGTTCCCAAGCCAGGACGGCCCCTGGCCCCTCTCCCCATGCCCTACTCTGCCGTGAGCCCTGGTAACTCTTTCTTTGCCACAGACGTTCCCATCACTTCACATCTGTCCCCACTATCAGGTTCTTGCTGTCCTTTACCTGAACAAACACAAAACTTCCTAATTCATTTTTCAGTAACTGCCCTCCTCCTGAGCAATCCAGAGCAATCCAGTTCTTACAATGCCCTTCTCCACTCAGGTCTCTTCCTATCTTCTTTAGGATCAGACTCAAGTTCCTTAAAAGTCTGACCTCTGTAACCTCACTTTCACTCTTCCAGGCCATTCACTACCCTCCCTCCTTTTCTGGCACAACTTGCAATTCTGTTTCCATGTCTCCACCTTGCTCCCCAGACCCATCTGTTTGCCTGAAATGCCATTTCTTTGTTAGCATGTATCTAAATTCTACTATCTCAGAAGATCCATGTTAAATGCCACCTCCTCCAGGCAGCCTTCCATGCTTCTCTCAGGAATATGAGATAGGTCCTCTCTCTGAACTTCCTTGTAGCTGCATCTTTCATCACCTCCCCACTGTGGTTCCGTAGTTTCTTTCCATAGTTCATATCTTCACTGGATTTGGAACTCCTTGAAGACAGTGAAGTGATCATATCTGATATCTGACATTGACATCTCCCACCATATCCAAGTAGGGTCTTGTATACAGTAGGAGCTCACTGAATGCGTGTTGTGTACCATGTGTAGGAGTGAGTGGGTGAGTGAGTGATGGAGCACATTGCTCATATGATGGGATATTGAGTGGGTGGGAGGATAATAGACCAACTCAGAGAGCATTGCTCCAGACTCCCCATCAGCCTAGATGTGGTTGTGTTGATCGTGGGTTTGGTGAGGGTTTGATTGGAACTCCAGTTCCTGGTCATCGAAGGCCAGGACTCCAGAGGTGCGAAGGAGTTCTCATCTCACAGCATCTCAAGAACAGTGACTGCAGGGGCCCGAGAGTTTCCGCCTTCTCCACTGGAGACAGGAGAAAACTGAGTTTTGTATGCATCCGCCGCCTTTGACCAAGCTTCTCCTTTAGCCTAGAGGACGCACATGTGGTTTTTTAAAAACAGGACTCTGGTGTTGGCAACGTGAAGGCATCGCAGCGCCTGCCAGAACCGCCGCAGGTGCCACCTCAGTGCTCTGGGCCAGGAATGCTCTGGTTACCACTTACTCTGTGTTGAGAACTGTCTGGTGGGAAGAGGTTTCTCAGCAGGTTTCTCTCCCGTGTTTTAGCTCAAGTCTCTGCTTCGAACTTCAGACTGCAGCTTTCTCTTACATTCTTTACCGTTTCTGACCACGCATCCACCTTTTATTTAACTTTCTTTGAGTCATTTATCCATTGGGGGCAAGGTTGGGGGACTCATCTCATCTAGAGTCGCCATCAGCAGATTGGAAGGATGGGGGAGGTCACCGGGGGCTGTGGACTGTCCACTTCTGGTCGCTGGTCTAGGGCAAAGGGATGGGGTGGTTGTTGGGTTGGGGTGCCTCTGAGCCCACATGCTCTTGATGAATTTCACTTGGACTTGGCTCCCAAAGGAATTTGTCAAAAGCAGCTCCCCATCTGCACACTCAGGAAACCCGAGCCCCGTAGATCCTGGCAGCCCCACAGGCCTGAGCAGAGCCGGGCCTCCTGCTGTCTCTGCGTCCACCTCCCATCCTGAGACACGGCCCCAGCGGGTGCCTTCCCGTAATTACCATCTCTGTATGTGCTGTTTTTTTGCCTTGTAGTAACTCAGGTTGGTGTGTCCCAAGGGCATAATATGTGTCCAGACCCTGGCATACCTGAGAGGGGCAAAAGACTAGGCTCGGATTTCAGGTAAGATCTGTTTGGAAACGTTCTAATTGTAGAAAGGGGGGAGGGCGGGTGGCCTGGCTCAGGGGTCAGACAGGAGCTGGCCTTCCTGGACATGGACTAGCGGGGACCATGTGGATGTGGGCTCACTTCCTGGAGAAGAGCTTTGACCTTTAACATTCTCTCTTGTCCAATCCTGGGAATAGTGCCGCACCTTCAGGGAGAGGGGAGGGCTGTAGACTGCCTGTGTCACCCGGCAGACCTATACCCAGGGTACGAAGGGCCACCATGATCAGTAACGATGAGGCAGCAGGCAGCTCACACCGCCGATCATCTCAGAGAACCTAGGGCACTGAGATGCTACCTTTTGTAAAGTTTCTAACTAACAAGACCTCTTCTCATAATCGTCCAGTTTTGTGAAGATTTCTGGGTGTCATCCACCCACACCTAGCTGTTCTAATTGACGCTTATCTCAGAGGACTGCTGTTTTGCTCACAAAGTCACCTTTAACTCAATCCTAAAAGCAAATGGTCCAAAAAAAAAAAAAAAGAGATGAAGAGCAGGTGTTCCTTCCAATGAAGGTTTTAACTGATAAACGGTGGAGCAGAGATCAAGGGCCAGGAGAGAAATAAAGTTTGGCGTGGTGCTCTTCGTGGAACTAGGAAGGATTCAGGGGTGGGCCTGGGAGGCCTAGGGGCGGGGCTCACGGACATGCCTTGTCTCCCAGGTTAGGATCCAGTGTCCAGTTCACCTGCAACGAGGGCTATGACCTGCAAGGGTCCAAGCGGATCACCTGTATGAAAGTCAGTGACATGTTTGCAGCCTGGAGCGACCACAGGCCAGTGTGCCGAGGTAAGCAGGTCCCTGGAAAGGGAGGCTGGCCAACAAATTGGGTGGGGCATGAGGGATGGAGCCCAGCTCCCGATACCAGGGTCCTGGCTCTCATCTGGACTGGCTTACCTCCCTCTCGCTGCTGTCCAGGCCCCAGGTTCGACACCCATTGACCAATGAAATCAACACATTTATTTAGCACTTCCTTTGTACCCCATAGGCCTATAGAGGAGCAGGGTACACAGAGATGGGGGAGAGAGGCATGGTTCCTACCTTGCCTGGACCTGACAGTCTAGTTGGCAGTCAGACGTGAGCAGGCTCCTGGCCCACTGTACCAAGACATTACAGCTACACCTAGATGCGAAGGGAAGTCAGCGTGTATCATGTCACCTGGAATCCCTCCAGCAGAGCACATAGCCATCCTGAACCTCTCTTTCAGTGCCTTTGTTTCTTTTCATATACTCAGCAATAAGCAGACCTTTCACCTCTGAAAGAATCCTCAGATCTCTGCAGGAGTAACACGCACCAGGGCCTCACGCTACTCTCTGTGGGATTCTTCTAGCCCCACACCTGAACATCTTGTTCTCAAGGGTCTTGCCGTCCCAGGAATCACAAGCACCAAATCTGGGCTGGCTGAGTCCCCCTCCCCAACATGATCTTAAAATAGCAGACCTGGATGTATTTCTTCTTTGGGGCAGGACAGCAGCTGCTGCTAGGGTAGAGAAGCCCCTGGCCTCTTTCCCTAGGGCTCCACTAGACAGCTTTTCTTTTCCCACACTGCATGTATCTCTCTTCTTCCGTTGTTTGCACACATGACCAGGACTCAGGGGTTCTGGATGCAAGTGTAAGGAATCATTCTAGAGTTTGTGAGCACGGACAACAGTTACTCCTTTGCGTACCCCCTTGGAAGAGAAAGTGTGCTGCCTGCTCAAACTGCGTTCCTAATCCTTCCAGTTTAAGGAGATCCTTTGCCTCTCTCCAGGCACATGCATGAAAATGAAATTCATGCAGGGTAAGATGGGGTCTGGGATGAGAACTTAGATCACTGCCACCCCTGAGCAATGGGCAAGTTGGAGCTGAGACCCACTGTTTTTACTGTGTTGATAACAAGCTCTGGAAGTGGGTCATGGAAATCTCTCAAATAAACCTTAGATGTACTCGTGGCCACTCAGCTTTGGGGTGCCTGCGATCCACCGTTAATAGTGTGCCTTGCACCCTGACTGATTGTAGTTATTTCAAAAATTCCACTTAGCTGATTTTTTTCTAAAAACTCAAACAAAAGAAGAGTTCTTGGGTATTGCTCTCAGCTTTGCCACCAGCTGGCCACAGGCAATTCAGCAAAGCCCCTATTTTCCCTGGGCTTATTTTTTTTTTTTACTTGTAAATGTAGCTCATGGCTCCTACCGGGGTAACCCATCTTGTACTAAGGTGAAGATCAAATGGAGTTGTGGATATGGAAACACTTTATGAATTGGGAAGTGCTGGACAAGAAAACAAACATCCTTGTGCTCGAGCAATGTCTCTGCAGATCAAGGACATCTGTTCTGTTCACTGCCTAGAAAAGGACTGGGCACATAGTAGGTGCTCAGTAGCATGTGTTGAATGGATGACTGAATAAATATGAATAGCACAACACTCCGTTTCCAGGGAACCGAGACACCCGCTGAGTAGACAGGCACAGAATCATCAAGTCTGAGGATCAAGGGACGCTTTGCCAGTCGGTCATTTCCAAATTCCTTTTGAGGAGCCGGAACAGCAATGCCTTCAGGCGGTGGTGGGATCTTATCTCTCCCCAGAACCTTTTCATTGGAGGCAGGATGTTCTCTTAGTAATGCTGGGTGTTTACACCCAGAAGCCCAGGGTGGGGGAGGGCTGGTGTTTCAGAAGAAAGTTCACAGTCGAGTAACAGGCTCATCTTTTTCTCCAGATGTGTTGTGTGCCCCAGTCAAGCCCCTCCAGTGATTTTGACCCACTGGATTCTGCATTCTCTGCCGCATTATTGATTAAGCATCAGGCCAAGCTTTTTCACATCCATTCCCATCCCATCCTCTATCCCTGGGAAGTGGGGAAAAATCCCGGAAAACAGAGTCACACAGAACTGAGTGTAAATCCAGTCATCTCCATTGTTTAACTGGGTGTCCTTGGGCCCATCTCTTCGCCTCTCTGAATCTCTTCGCTTTGGCTAAAAGGCAGTGACCAATGGAAGCACATACACTACCATACGTAAAATAGATAGCCAGTGGAAATTTGCTGTACGACTTGGGGAACTCAATCCAGGGCTCTGTAACAACCTGAAAGGGTGGGAAAGGGTGGGAGGGAAGTTCAAGAGGAAGGGGGCATATGTATACCTATGGCTAATTCATGTTGATGTGTGGCAGAAACCAAACCAATGTTGTAAAGCAATTATCCTTCAATTAAACATAAAATTAAAAAACTAAATAAAAGGCAGTGATTATAGAGCACTGCTTTACAGCATTACTGTGGCAGTGAACATGGAAGGCCTAATTTAGAAATGAGCCCAGCGGATCTGTGAGTCTGTGCGCATGCGTGTTTAGCTTTTGTGTGGGGATGTAGCTTCCCCGTGCCTTGGAGTGCACCCGCAGCCTCTCGTGGCTCCAGCTTTCTTATGGGTCCCAGATCTCTCACCATCCTGTCCAATCACACACCTTGGGAGGCAACCAGACTTTGAAAGTGAAAGTGAAGGCGAAAGTCACTCAGTCCTGTCCAACTCTTTGTGACCCCATGGACTATTCAGTCCATGGAATTCTCCAGACCAGAATACTGGAGTGGGTCACCGTTCCCTTCTCCAGGGGATTTTCCCAGCCCAGGGATCAAATCCAGCTCTCCCGCATTGCAGGGGCATTCTTTACCATCTGAGCCATCAGGAAAGCCCACCTCGGCTTTAATCTTAGAGCCCTACTCTGCCACCTGTTAGCTTGCTGCCTCTGGGCAGGTTTCTTCATGTTTTGAAGCCACAGGGCCCTCATTTGTGAACTGGGGAAACAAAACCTCCTTTGCCTAGTGCTTGCCAGATTTAAACAAGCCATTTTACAGAAAGTGACCAGTACCAGCTGTAGTGGAGAGGGGCTTCCAGAGCACGTTCACCTTCCTGTCACTCTCTCCTTTCTTTCTTGTGAGGGAGGAAGAAAGCAGCAGAGGTTCCTGAGTTTGGACTTGGATAATCTGTCCTGGTCCTCCCTGAAAACCAAAGGCTGAGATAGATCTTAAATTCAGAAGTCCTTTAATTTTGGCAGTTTTGAACATTTTTCTTTCAAAATCTCTTATTTTTTACTACTCAGAATTACTTTCGCTCAGTTGGTGAAGAATCTGCCTGCAATGCAGGAGACCCCGGTTCA
This sequence comes from Capricornis sumatraensis, assembly GCF_032405125.1. Taxonomy (NCBI): domain Eukaryota; kingdom Metazoa; phylum Chordata; class Mammalia; order Artiodactyla; family Bovidae; genus Capricornis; species Capricornis sumatraensis. The sequence continues at coordinate 212,628,487 of NC_091070.1, forward strand.
ATTCCTGGGTCAGGAAGATCCGCTGGAAAAGGGATAGGCTACCCACTCCAGTATTCTTGGATTTCCCTTGTAGGATCGCAAAGAGTCAGACACGACTGAGCAACTTTGACTTTCACTATTCTACAAGTGTTTTTTTGTTTTTTTTTTTTTAATGGAGAGTTTAAGTTAAGCCCACTTTAAAAATAGAAAGGGACAAGACTCAGAATTCCATGATAGTTCCACTAATAAGCAGGTTACCAAAAGACCACAGTCTGAAAAGGATTCACCACCACACATAGTGATATTATTTTTTGTCTAATGCATTTAAAATATGATTTGATTTTAAACATTCATTTTCCACACAATTAATTCTATTAAAACATGGGGCTCGGCAAATGATAGGTTCTCAGCAAATGTTTGCGGACAACCTGAATGAATCAGTGATTGAAATGAATGAACAATGTGGAACTGTGCCCTCATTTTGGAATTTGAAATTAAGAATTCACAGGCCTTATTTTTTTCTTGCCCTCTGACCAGAAGAAATAAGCTTCTCAGTTGACGACTAGAAAATTTTGATCATCCAAAGGAGATTGAGGACAACATGAAATGATGTTATACCGTTATACTAATTCAGTTCAGGCCCAGAGACAGGTATTATAATATAGAGCTTGTCAAACTTATTTTACATAAGGAACCCAGTATTTTATTTATTTCTTTAACTTTTTACTTTATGTTGGAGTATAGCCAATTAGCAATGTTGTGATAGTTTCAGGTGGACAGTGAAGGGACTCAGCCATACATACACATGTATCCATTTTCCCCCAAACTCCCCTCCCCTCCAGGCTGCCATGTAAGACTGAGCAGAGTTCCCTGTGCTCTACAGTAGGTCCTTGTTGGTTATCCATTGTAAATATAGCAGTATGCACACGTTGAATTAAATGGATCAAAATTACAGGTGATCGTCTTTCTCCTTGGATCAGCTTCCTGGGCTTCCCCTTTAAACGTTAACATTGTTCAGAATTCTTTCTTCATCCCCCTCCCCTCCTCTCTCTTCCCCCCTTCCTTCTCCCTCCCGCATGTCACCCCTCCTCTGTCATTATTCTCTGCTGGGTGATATACTGACTGCACCAGAATACATGTCCCATTATTCCCTGCGTTCCTGACCCATTCATATATGCTAATGTTTAAAAATTCCATTTATTAAGCTATTTATACTTGTATAAAGCAGTACAATAAGCATTTTTCATAATTTCTTTACAAGGAACTAGGTAATATCCATATTTTATGTTTAGTTCAAGCTTGGAATGGTCTGCCAGCTTGCCCAAGGACACAAAGCTCATCTTTTGAACTGGAATTCCACTGCTGACCAAAGGCCTGTACTTCTACTTGAAAAATTCACCTGAACACCAATTCAGAGTCAACACACTAGATAGAATCGCACAGAACAACTGCCCCTACACACACTTTCTGGTAACCTTTATTTTGATCCCAGAGACTTTCCTATAGCTCAAATGGAGCTGCCTGCCATGCAGGAGGAGACCAGGGTTTGATCCCTGGATCAGGAAGATCTTCTGGATAAGGAAATGGCAATCCTCTCCAGTATTCTTGCCTGTAGAATCCTATGGACATAGAAGCCTGGCGGGCACAGTCCGTGGGGTCACAAAGAGTCAGACACAGCTGAGCAACGAAAACACATTTTGGTCTCATTATGAACTCACAAAAAATTTGCAAAAAACTACGCAAAATATCGTATATTCTTTGCACAGATTTAAACAACTACTTTTAGGGAGTTATTGGATAAGGGGAATCAGAGTACTGGAGAAGAGCCAGAGGCATCATGGGAGCCAGTGAAAGTAAGGTTCACAGAGACAGAAGAGTCAGAAGGGTCAGACACTTTAGAAAGGTCAAATACAACAAAAACCTGACGGCAGCCCCCGGGGTTAAGTGGCTCCACTAAGTGGTGGGTGCTTGGAGTTGCCCAGTAAGAAACAGTCAAGGAAGCAGAACAAAGGCAAGGGAGAGGGCGGACTTGGACCAAAGCTTCCGTTACGATGGCAACTCATGAGTCTGTCTGCGAATCCACCGTTCTCCTGCAGCCCCGCGGCACCCAGGATTAGGAATAAAGCCGGACAATAGAATTCATCAAAGGCAGATAGGAGAGTGTGGTGGGAGCTGCTGGAGAGGGTCTTGCGCTCCAGACTAAGTAGTGAGAGGAAGGGTCAGGAGCGGGTGGAGAGGTGGGGAGAATTGAGGGAGCCAGGAGTCTGGAGAGACAGAGGGTTCAGGACACCAGGGGGTGCGTTGAGACCAAAGTTACTCTGCTGGATGAGGAAGCAGCCGGAGGAGGAACCAGGTGATGGGGTTTAAGATCTCACAGGTGGACTCTCCCGGGTCCCAGAACAGCAGGCTCCGGATACGGTAGGAACATGGTTGGTCTTCGGCTGGAGCACCTGATCTCAGGAGGAGGGGCTGACCTCTGAAAAGTGAAGGAACCATTCTTCCGTTGGAACCAAAAGGAAGAAGAGAACATAAGCAGACGGGATTGCAGACTTGAGGGGTGAGAGACAGGGCACGCCTGCCAAATGTCCTCTGTTTCACCCACAAAAACTGAAGCAAGGTCATCACTTGAGTGTAAGGGAGGTGAGGGAAGGGCAAGAGGTCAAAGGGACATGCAAGAGGCATGAAAGGGCTTTGAACAGAGTAGGGGAGTGAGCTAAATGGCAGAGTTGCTGGACAATATCCACAACTCTCTGAGGTGAGCGATCATGAATTTATAGTGGCATCCTCCTACTCAAGTGATCTTTCGCCAGCAAAGCTTGACCGCACTGGGGAAGGGCTGGAGGAAGTAGGTGGAGAGCTTCATCCGCAATTGATGTCTTCCGGGCAACCATTTAAAGGACTTAGGTGGATTTGCAAGAGAATGATCCTAACAGTGGACCATGAGATCCAAGTTGGGAAGAGAAGACGGAGCTGATGGTGGAAAGTTGGTGTCAGTGGAGTGAGATACAGATGAAGGTCAAAGAAAACGTCCTCCGGGGCGTTAGCAGTTGTCTGTGGAAGGGAACACCAGAGGGAGGAGGAAACCCTCCATTGCCGAGCGCTGCAGAGGAAGTGGTGGACCCGCGAGGGGAAGACGGGCTTCAGTCTAGGCAGAGTTAGAGCAGGCGGCCCCTAAAGACATTACAGCTACTACGCAGAGTTTGTTTGCCCTAGGACTGGTGGTCAGGAGGTGGTTCTAGAGGGAATGCTGTGGAAAGGATGAGGGGGAAGGTCGATAGTAGGGGAAGGTAGTGAAGCCGGCATGGAGCAGACTGGGAATAAGGTTTGGGGAGAAGATAAAAGGCCAGAGGCACTTGCATCTAGAGCAGTTTTCTTTTTGGTACCAAGTTGTTTTGATGCCAGCAATGGCTGTGGGCCTAAATTATTCTTCCTAAAGTCCCCTGGAACACTGCCCCCTGCTCCATGGTATAGTGATGTTCAGAGAAACAATGGAACTGGCTACAGAGCTTGGGCTTGGAAGGTCCCGAAAAACTTCCTGAAAGTTATCCAGCAGGGCATTTATTTGATGGGAAAAGGCAAATACAGAAACATAAGCTGGTGTCTGTTCATTTATTCAGTCACTGTCTGAGCATCTACCATTTCGCCAGCCCGTGTAGGCTGCAGCAATGAACTATCCATCTGTTGGTGGGATCCCAGGGGCTGGCTGCTCAGAGGAAAGTCTGTCTGTCCGCAGACCTCCCGACCTTACCCAGACAGCAGAGGAGAAAAGAAGCTGATTCTTCATCCCAAATCTATTTTTAGGTGCTCCATGCTAACTAGCTGCCAAGTATAATATTTTAATTAAACCCCTCTAACCCCTTAAAGTGGTAAATGGCTTTTTGACCTCTTCTCCCTAATTACCTTCACCATGTTTCAACAAACTGCAAATACCATCTAATTTTTGGAAACAAGTGCAAGATAAATTAAGTCTGAAGCTGAGGGCTTTTGGCAGCAAAACCTGAATCTCCAGAAGAGGTGTAATGTGGTACCAGTAGAGGCTTGTAAGGATCCCCTGCAGGGCTAGCATTCTGACACCTCAGGCCCGCTTTGCAGTGGTGGGCTAGCATTAGAGTTTTGATTTTGATTATCTTGTTCTAATTTGTTTAGTAATGATGTCAGTCTCAACTGTGGTCGTGGGGGGAAAAAATGCTATAAAGAAACTTCGCAAAAGGTAGAATAAAAGATCCTCGGCCTTGGGAAATCTTGGAGATAGTGAGATGGAATGAACATGGCATCTGAGTCCACCGTCCCAGCTTCCCTTTGTTAAATACTGACAACGTCCCAGGTCCTGGGTGAGCCTTCATATCCAAGATCTCATAGAATTTCACCCTCATCATGCTTCAGTGGGTCAATATCACTAGTCCCATTTTACAGATGAAGAAGTAGAATCAGAGAGGTTTTCTAACTTACCAGGGCTTCTCTGGTGACTCAGATGGTAAAAAATCTGCCTGCAATGCAGAAAACCTGGGTTTGATCCCTGGATCAGGAAGATCCCCTGGAGAAGGGAATGGCTCCCTACTACAGTGCTCTTGCTTGGAGAATTCCATGGGCAGAGGAACCTGGTAGGCTACAGTCCACGGGGTCGCAAAGAGTCAGCCATGACAGAGCGACTAACACTTAAACTTTCACTTCAGACTTAACCAACAAAACCCAAAATGCCAAGCCCCAGATGCATAGCCTGCTATCTCCTCACCATGCCAATCTGACTTCAGGTGGAGTTATATCAAGTCCAGCCAGTGAATGTCAGTGTTTCTCAGGACAGAATTACAAAGCAATCAGATGCACAGGGAGGAGTAGGGGAGAGGATTCCCCTAGAAATTGGTTCAAACTTGGTTCAAACAATATCTGAGCTCAGGATGAAGAGGAATACCCTTCAGGTTCAGGACTGGGATGAGTAACCGGAAGGACGGAAGGAACTTCCCCAGTGGAGTGTGTGAGCTCATAGAACAGGAGGGGCAGTTCTGACCCAGGGTCTCTTGCAAGTAACCCCCTAACAACACTCATTCTGCTCAGTTGTAACTGTTTTCACATCTGTTCTCTCCGCTTGCTAGCGGCTCTTTAGAGAAGAGGGATTGTGCCTTAGACATTTTTCTCTTCCCGCACTCAGCCTGGCCTGTAATAGGCATTCAATGTATGTGGGAATGAATGAGTGCAGGAATGAGTGTGTGAAATGAGAAGAGATTAATTATGTCCGGGAACTGGGGAGCTTCCTTCCCAGGCCCTCCTAGGAAGGGTTTCCTGGGACAGGCTTATCAGGGCCCTGTCCGCACACAGAGAGCAGTTCTAGGATATGCTGTCCCATCAGAGGAAACCAGATTTGACGCCACTTTCATTTTATATACTTAGGCTTGTTGAGTTTGCTCACTATTTCTTTACTGTTAGGCACTTTACCTACAATTAGGATAAATTGCCATGTGGGCAGCAACAGAACAGGCTCATAGAACTTTTTATTAAAATAGCTGAGTGCTAACATTGAAGAATGAAGTGGCTGGAACTAAAGAACGCATTTTTAAAGAAGGCAAACACCTAGATACAATGTAGTACCTTAACTGGTATCAATCACTACTTAATCTAATTAGTTTAGAAGCTATTTTAAAGAGCTTAATTAAATTAAGCTGTGATTGATAACACTTTATATCTACTTGAGGAGAGCACTTCTTCTAATTCACCTTGAATCTTTATGCTTCCAGTCAAAAGCCTATTTCAGGCACATGCTAAGTGTGGGGAAGGGTTGGGAAAGTACTTCACTGTCCCTGAAATCATTCCGGGTGCCTTGCACCAGGCTCAGCCAGGGGCCTTGCAGAGTTCTTGGGCACAGACATTCTGATACCTAGTGGGGGTGGCCTTGACAAGGACACCCTGAGATTCTCCTTCAGCAGACCTGAGAGCACATGGGGAAATGCAGAAAGGTCAGCAGAGCAGAGGAAAAAGCTTAGCAGGTGAAAAGGTGTCTGGGATCCGCTTAGCTTGAGGTCAAGGTGAGGAGTACTAGCCCACATCCTCTTGGTAGAGATGTGGTGCCGGGTCACAGTGGAGTCCAGACAAGGGGACTCGCTGAGCTGGACCATGTAAGTCCATCATTGCCTAGAGAGCAGCAGGTCAGGGGGTGTGGGGTCTACCCCTGCCCCCAGTGCTCTAGGAACTGTGACTACTTTTGAGCCCACTAGGAACTATGGAGGAAGGAGATAGGAAGTAGAAGGTTTTATCTGGGATACGATGTACAGACTTGAAGCTCTTCTGGGCCGGGGCTGGGAGGTGGGGATGGGAACTGGTCCTCATCTAAACTACAATGTTTGTCTTCCGTCTCCTCTCTGCAGCCCGCATGTGTGATGCCCACCTTCGAGGCCCCTCGGGCATCATCACCTCCCCCAATTTCCCCATTCAGTATGACAACAATGCACACTGTGTGTGGATCATCACGGCACTCAACCCCGCCAAGGTAAGGCTCGCAGGGAGGGCGGGTCGTGTCCTATGGGCAGGACTGGGTTGGAGACCGTTGTTCTACCGGGGATTTCAAACCCAGAACTTGGTCCTCATAGATTTTCTGAAGACAATTCTTAAAAATTGTTTTTATTAAATATCAAGTTGCTACAAAAGCATACTTGTAAAATATGATATAAAGAACGTCAATACAAGACACAACTGTGTAGCCATCTCCCAGCTCAAGGGAAAACAGAGAGCCCCACAGATAACCTAGTGATCTGTGTCCCCCAGTAACCTCATTCCATTCCCTAAGCCTCAGGCCACCATTTACCTCAACTGTGTACTTTATTATTCCTTTGCTTTTCTTTATAGTTAGCACATAAGTATGTATCCCTCAAAATGCAATGTTTAGCTTCCCGGTACTTGGACTTCATGCAAACGTAATCATGTCGCATTGATATATAGTCTTAATTAGCCTTATTCAGAATTATGTCCTTAAAGGTTTCTGTATTGCCATGTATCATTTTGTGCTGCTCTGTACATTTTTTCCCATCTTCCTCATTTAGACCTTTTTCCTGTGAAGTACCCTTTGCTTGCTAATAAATTTGATAAGTATCTTGCCAAGATCCACAAAATAACCTGTTAGAATTTTTAATTATACAAAAAGTACAGATACATTGAAGAACTGGTACCTTTATGATTCCAAGTCTTCCAGTCTATTCATATGGTATATCTTTACTTAGTTAGGGCTTCTTTAATAGCTTTCAATAAATTTGTAAAATTTTTTCATTATAAATCTTGTACATTTCATAATACATTTATTTCTAGATATTTTTGTTATTGCTTTTATAAATCATATCTTTTAAAATTTAGTTTTCTACCTGTTTCTTGCATAGTGGTTAGATATGCAATTAATTTTTATATGTTCAGCTATCCCATAGTAATTTATCTGTGAATTTTTAGCATATTCTATATAAAACAATCATAATCTGCAAAGAATGATGGTTTTGTTTCTTCTTTTTCAATCTTATACCTTTTCATCAACCTTTTTCTTGCCCCAATGTTCTACCTAGAATCTCCAGTATAAAGTCAAATCATTGTGACCATGGTAGGCACTTTTGCCTTTGTTCAATGTCAAACAGATTGTTTTACTTCTTCACCATTAAGTATGATGTTTGCTAAAGTTTTATTTTAAGTTTCAGTTCCTTTCTAATCCCAGTTTACTAAAAGCTTGTATTGTGAATGGATGTTGACTTTTATTGAGCATCTTTCTACATCTATTAATATAATCATATGATTTTTTTCCTTTATTCTCCTGTGTGGTGAATTCCACTTTGATTTTTCTGATGTTAAGCCAACCCTGTATTCCTGGGATAAACCCAATCTGGTCATTTAGTATTATCATTTTTAAAATATACCTATATTTGAATTGCTAGCATTTTACATAGTGATTTTGCTTCTGTTTTGTTATATATTACAGATTTAACAAAATAAAATATATTCTATGTACATTACACACACACACACACACACACACACACTTGCCAGATTTCTGTATCAAGATATTGCTAAAGTGAAAGTGAAGTTGCTCAGTCATGTCCGACTCTTTGCGATCCCATGGACTGTAGTCTACCAGGCTTCTCTGTCCATGGGATTTTCCAGGCAAGAGTACTGGAGTGGGTTGCCATTTCCTTCTCCAGGGGATCTTCCTGACCCAGGGATCGAACCCAGGTCTCCTGCATTGCAGGCAGATGCTTTACCCTCTGAGCTACCAGGGAAGCCCAAGATATTGCTAGCCTCATAAAATGACTCAGACTTTTTCATCTCTTTCTATCCTACTACTTGTTTTTAGTGTTTTACAGTTTCATCATCAGATGTCTTGTGGATATTTTGGTATTTATCCTACTTGATTTCATTAAACTTCTTGAATCTATGGATGACATCTTTCATCAGTTTGGAAAATTTTTTAGCTATTGCCATTTCAACTGTTGTCTCTCTTTATTCTCTTTTCTGCTTCTGGAAGTCTGACAAGGCATGTTAATGTGGCTCATTCTATCTTCTTTCCTTAACGTCTATCATTTTCTCTCATTCTGTTCAAGAATTCTCGATCAGTTATGTCTAACCTCTGTTGAATTCATTCTCTGAAGATTCATTTTAATTTCAAATCTTAGTATTTTGCATTTATGAAAGCCTATTTAGTGTTTTTGATTGCTTTTGAGTTTATTTTATAGTCTCTGGCTCCTTACATATATTTAAGTCATTTAAATATATTAAGGGCATTTATTTTATATTCTGTGTCTCTTAATCTCAGTATATGAAATCTTTGCAAGGTTCACTCTGTTGCCAGCTGTTTCTCACCTCTTGCCCTCAGAATCACGTTTCTTTCTTTGTTGTATAATTTTTGACTATGTGGTTAGAATCATAAACTGTGGGGGAATTCTTTGAGATTTGGGTAGAAACTGGTGTATTTGTTACTGTTCTGTGCTTGGGGCCATTAACAGTCAGAAACCTCTTCAGATTGAATTCTCAGTATGAAGGTTTCAAACCACCCAAGTAATCTGAAGGCTGCAAATCCATATGAAGACAGATTTATCATGAGAGAGTCTCAGAGGAAGTTTTCTATTTGCTTTCATTCAGTGTCAAAATCTGAAATAAACAATCAGCCTTCAGATCTACCCAGAGGTTAGCAGAGCTGTATGAGAAGGACGTAGGCCTATTTCTAGCTCAACCTCACACTAAGGGTGCAACTTTAACCAGTTCAACCTTGTTCGGGGATGTCATCGGAAGTTCCCAACCTTGGGGGGACCTGACCTTTGTCTCCTGCTCCCCCCTCTCCACAAGACCCTGAAAATCAAAGCTCTGCTTCACGAGTTTTTAAAAATGTGCTTCATGCTCCAAATCACCTTTTGCATCTCTACATTCACTGGGGTTTAGACTCTGAGAGTTCTTGCCATCCTAGTCTTCTTGGGCTTCCATAACAAAATATAACAGATGGGGTGGCTCTAACAAGAGGCATTCATTCTCTCACAATTCTAGAGGCTAGAGGTCCATGATCAAGATGCCAGCAAACTTGGTTTCTGGCGAGATCTACTCCCAGCTCATAGATGACCCCCACAGATGACCTCCTTCTCAGCATGTCTTCCTGTGTTCTCTGTGTACATGCAGAGAGAAATGTTCTGGTATCTTCTCCTCTATTTTGAGGACACCAATCCCACTGGATTAGGGCCCCATCCTTTGACTTCATTTAACCTTAGTCACCTTCCTAAAGGTCCCATTTCTAAATATCGTCATATTGAGGGTTTGGGCTTCAACATATGAGTTTTAGGGCAATATAATTCAGTTTATAACACTAATTAACTTGTAAAAAGCTTTCTTTTTCTTTTTAAATTTTACTCAACATTTTAAAACTGTTTGCTCAAAAGTGCTTAGGACCACAATACTTGGAACACTGGAGACAGATTTCCTCTGCAAGTCATTTTGCAAATGAAGAATCGTATTTTATCAAACCATTTGATGATGAACCTAGTCAGTGGAGAAGGATGCTTTGGCCACATAGGGGTGGAAATGGAGGCTAACCCAGAAGAAGGACCTTGAAGTTGTGAAGTTGCTGGCTAGAGGCCTATATCATGGGCATTGTTAAAGAACTACAGATGCTTATCTATGTTTGCTTTCGAATCTGAAGATGGGGTAGAGGGTGAAGCATAGGAAAGTCCTGAACATTTTTTGAGAAACAGTCTGATTTGCCCTCAGAAGACCTAACCTTGGCTGGTGTGTGGAGGTCAATGGCCCCATATTAGTCACCACCCCACAGGCCATGCAGGAGGTCACTCCAACCTGGGTTTCTGAAGCCAGTCCCCCTGAAAGGCACTGCCTCAGAGTTAGGTTATACAGAAGGACATTTTTCATGGGATCTTCATGCATTCTTAGTGGGCTTCAGATAGTGCTAGGGAAGCCCAGGAAGACTGAAGGGGGTTCCTCACTGGCACAACCCAGGAGGAGAGCCAGGAAGGATACAGTGCAGAAAGGAGAGTATAAGTATAGAATCTCAAAGTCTGAGGCTGAAGGGTAGGAGCTGCCTTCCTGCAAATAGCAGAGAAAATGCATAGTGTATTCCTACTGCTGTTCAGCAGCCAACAGGAGAGATTCAGTGCATTCAAGAAATGCCTGTCTGGTCACCTTGGGGACCTCTCCTTCAGCAAAAATCACAGCCTTTCCACATTCACAGTATGTTTCATGAGCTTAGCATTTATTCATTCATTGATCGTTGGTATGATCTCTGCCCTTGAGGAATGTGCACTCAGGAGAGGAGGATGGGTAGAAACGTGAAGCTAGAGTTCAGACAAGTGCTAATGGAGCTGTGTCCAGAGTGTGACGGGAAATCTAGAAAAGAGACACTAATGGAAGGCTGGGGAACTTGGCACAAAGGCGGTGACGTTTGAACAGGGTTTTGAAGGATGAGGATATCAGAGTAGACACCTGTGCCGAGGCACTGAGGTTTGGGTGCCGAGGCACTGAGGCTTGGGACAGTGTCTTAGAACTGAAAATAACTCAACATGCCTGTATCAAGGTGAGGCTGGAAAGTCCGCAAGATCCAGATCAGGGTGAGCCCACAGGCTTGACAGAGAGGCTTAGGTTTTATTCTGAAACAGATTTCTAAGAGTAGAAGTGTTAGGCTATTTGTGATAACAGTAATAGCTATCTCTTATTCTATGCCTGTTATATGCCAAGAACTGAGTGAGGCCTTCTGTGTAAATGACTTTATTTCATTCTCTTCATAGCACAAATAATTAAGTTTTAAAATACCCATTTGGTGGATGAAAAACCTGAATCATGGGCAAGTCAAAGGTTAGGAAACTTGGTCACAGCACATAATCAGTATTAAGTGGCAGCACTGGGCTTTAAAGCCAGTCTTTCTGGGTCCATTGCCCATGAACTTAAGTAGCTGTGCTGTGCCAACTGGATGGAACATGGTCTCAGAGTCAATGGGAGGGGTTGGGACCCGGAGCAGTGGGATAAGCCTTGGGAAGGATGAGGGGCACTCTTTCTTCTGTACCAGAGCAATAGTAGGAAGAATTTTTGAAAGATTACTGTGGCAGCAGTAGAAATATTAGAGAGGGATATTGAAGAGAGTGAAACCAGTTAGGAGGCTGAAGCATTTGCCCAAGTAAGGAAAACGGAGTCATCAGCCAAGGCTTAGGAAACATGGAGGGGAAGACAGATTTAAGAGAAATCTGGGGAATGAGGGCTTCCCCTGAGGCTCAACTGGTAAAGAATCCACCTGCAATGAGGGTGACCTGGGTTCAATCCCTGGGTTGGAAAGATTCCCCTGGAGAAGGGAAAGGCTACCCACTCCAGTATTCTGGCCTAGAGAATTCCATGGACTATACAGTCCATGGGGTCACAAAGAGTCAGACATGACGGAGTGACTTACACACTCATTAGGGAATGAGATGGGACTTGGTGGCTGACTGGATGTGTGAAGGAGGGAGAAGGAGAGGTCTCATTCACCATTGTCCCCCAACTGACCACCATAGTGTCTGACATACAGTAGACACCCAGTAAACATTTGTTCAATGACCAAATACATGACAACTCCATGTTTTCTCACTTGGACTATTGGGAGGCTTTCAAAGGAAATGCAAGAGGAGGAACAAGCTTGGCAGCAGTCAAGAGGGAAACATGTGCATCTGAAGTGCCTGTGTTTCATCCAGTGATGTTTGGAATCACTGGTTGTAAAGTGAATTAATCAGGGTTCAGGAGAGAGATGTGGGTATCATTGCATCGACACACAGTAGGGAACAAGCGTAAGGAATGAACACGCTTCTTGGAAAGAGCAAAGAGATTGGAAAGATTCAGAATGGGTCTGGGAACACAATCCTTACAGATGACTGAGGTCTAGTGAAAGAAGCAGAGAAAGAGCCATTGATAGGAGAATCGAGTTGCAAAAGCAAGAGGTTTCCAATCAGGATGTGTCTGACAGTGGTGATGCTGAAAGACATCTTGTTGGAAAAGGACTGGAAAGAGACTGTTGGCTTTAGCCTTGGAAGAAGATCTTTCAGTGGCGCTTTGTGGGGCAGCATATTAAAAAGTAGAGACATTACTTTGCCAACAAAGGTCCATGTAGTCAAAGCTATGGTTTTTCCAGTGGTCATGTATGGATGTGAGAGTTGGACTGTGAAGAAAGCTGAGCACCGAAGAATTGATGCTTTTGAACTGTGGTGTTGGAGAAGACTCGTGAGAGTCCCTTGGACTGCAAGGAGATCCAACCAATCCATTCTAAAGGAGATCAGTCCTGGGTGTTCATTGGAAGGACTGATGCTGAAGCTGAGACTCCAATACTTTGGCCACCTGAGCAAAAGTGGATGGGGAGTGCGTGGATGGGGAGCAGGTTGCTATAGAGGTCAGGCATGTGGACAGCCCTTTGGACAACTTTGTGGTAAAGGGAGGGAAGTAGCAAGGGCACGTGAGGGAGGTTGGGAGCACAGAAAGCTCTGGGATACTTACGATGTTTATTGTTTAGAAGATTGAAATTTTGAGTGTGGTTGTAGACTGAGGGCAAAGCAAGCGCAGAGGAAGAGAGTGATGATGTGGGATTAGAGGATGGGGAGTGAAGGACCTGGAGTGAGTGACAGGCAGATTGGACTGAGAGTGCAGCAGCTCCTTTCACAAGGAGCAGGTGAGGAAAAATGCCATCGTGAAAAGGGGCTGAGAGTTTTACCTGTAGAATATGTGTATGTAGGAAAGGGCATATGTCTCTTCTAAAAAAATTTTTTTATTGTGGCAAAAGTCACACGATATAAAACATACTATTTTAATCATATTTGTTTTATTATTATTTAATCATATTGTACAGTTCAATGGCAGTAAATACATTCACGTGGTTGTGCATCACTTAGCATCATCCATCTCCCAAATTTGTCACTTCCTCAAACTGAAACTCTGGCCCCATTAAACCCTACATTCCAACTCTCACTCCTCACCCTCCACACCCGGCCCCTGACATCTATCTACCCGAGTACTTTCTGATTCTATGAATTTGGCTATTGTAGGCACCCCACGTACATGGGATCAAGCAGTTATTTGTCTGCACCTACTGTATATTGGGATGCATTTTTAAGGTTAACTTAGTGTGACACACGTCCCTTTGGTCTCCTGATAATCAGGGAATGATCACACATCCCTGGCACCTGTGTGTATGTGTGGACATTTCATCTCCTTTGAGCTTGAGAGGGAGCTGGGAACGTTCCAGTGACTGGGGCCTCCAAGGGTAAACAGAAGCTCCAAACAAGGTCCAGCAATGACCTGCCATGGCAATGGCCAAGAACCATGTCACGATGCCAGCCTCGACTGAGCGCGATGGGCTGAGCAGCTCTACCCTGTGGGAGCAAGAACTGACAGTCTCATTGCAGAGGCCGGTGAAGGGTATGTCTTTCCTCGGTGAACTAAGAATAAAACAACGAACACCACCCCGTCATCCACCCAGAAGTTGGGCAGATTCAGGGAGAAGAGGAGCGGCAGCTCAGAGCAAGTGAGGCTGGCCCGCTCTGCTGGGCATACAGCTCCACCGTCTCGCTTGGACTGGGATGGTCTGGAGAAACGGGAGTCCTGCCTCTGCCGGTTGCACTATCTTAGTATTTGCAGTCTTTCTGCCCACAATAATATTTCCCAAATTTGATCGATCATCAGAAATACCTGGAGAGAGTTTGAAGACATAAATTCCAAAATCCTTTCCTCAAAGGTCTGATTAGTGGAGGTGAGATGAGAACCTGGAACTTGCACTTTTAAAGAGCATCCTTGTGGTTCTGACCAGCTCAGCTTGTATGATAAAAAGCAACCCCTTTCTGTCCCAGCAAAGCATACAGGGCCCTGCTGCCCACCTCTCCCCAGGCAATCCTGGCTTCAGCCACACTGCGCTCCTGGATCATAGACACAGCTGGCCCTTTAAAACCTCTGTCCAGCACATCCTATCCCAGAGTATCTGCCCTTCTCCTCCATGCAAATTCCTATCCGCCGTTGAGACACAGTTCAGATTTCCACTCTGCAGAGAAGCCTTCCAGACCCCACCAGGTCTTAGTGCTGCCTCTGTCCCTCCAGCGCTTCATCAACCTCTTCTGTTTGGTGCATGTGACATTACACTGGGTTTAGAATCTCTTTCCCCCATAGCTCAGGAGAGGCCCCCCAAAGCAGGGGCGGTATCTGTTTCTCTCTCCTGCAGTTAGCACAGCACGCGTTACAGAGGAGGAGATCCGCAGGTGTCTGCATACATTACGAAGTGCTGGAGGAGATCTGTCCCTGGGTCAGGTAGCTCCTCAGGCACGGCCCCACCCACGCTGGGCCCCAGAGCCTCCTCCTGTTAGGACCTTCCAGCTTAGCCTCCAAAAGAACATGGCTGATGAAATTTTCATGGTTGGAACTGAAACCCAGGCCTGAGTCGGTGCCCCCTGCCTACATACATCTGCCTTCCTTTCACAGCTTCTCGGTATGAAATCAGGCCATGTGAGGCAATTTGCAAACGATCCTCACTGCATTTGACCAGGACATTAATTCACCTGTGCCAGAAAAGAAGTAAAAGACAGGCAGGAGAGAACGAGCGAGGTGGGAGGAGAGGGAAAGGAAAGCGCATTTCATGAGCTTCAAAGCCGAAGAGAACAGTGTTTCGATTACTCACTCCTTGGGGATTAGCCGTGTCACTGTTCCGTTTGTAGACCCGGAGAACGGAGAAAGAACTCTCCAGGCAGCTGTCACTCTCTTGTGCAAATGTCAGGAACCCCTGTGCTGGCCCAGTTGTTCACTCACTTATTCTTTCAGCAAACATTTACTCCTCTGTGTTCTGTGCTGGGCCTCGTGCAAGATGCCGGCTGGTGATCAGGGAGGTTTTCCCTCAGCGCCCCCGCGACTCGTTCCTCGTGAGGGGGCGGCTCTAGAGGGACCCGTTCAGGTCCCTGCAGGCCCTCACCCAGATCCCGTTCCTTTCCACAGTTGTCTTCACTTCCCAGCATATCTTGGCATCCCCCTTCCCCTAGAGCTGGCTGCGGGTCCCCACGCGCCTTCCTCTGCGAAGACAAAGCCTGCGCCCTCCTCTCGATGGGACTTTGTGCCCCTCATGCCTGCCACATCCCCCGCTGCCCTGACTTCAGCACCTGCCACCCTGCACTGTGTTCCCCATGTACCCGTGTGTCTCTTCTAGACTGTGAGGTCTTGGGGTGGTATTCATATTTGTCTTGGCTCTGTTGCTTCTTCAAAGCCTAGCACTTGGCAAGGGCATATTAACAGCTGAATAAATCCATCAACCAACGAGTGAATGAACGCATGAAAGGGCTTACTACTCTCAGAGCCACCAAAATTCAATTTGAGGTACTGACCAAAGTCCCACAACCTCTGAATCTTCTCAGTCTTTGCCCTTGAGCTTTCTTACCCAGACTCCTCAAAAGCATTTCTCAAAGATGCTGAAGACCTCTCTGCATGAGAGGTCTCTCTTGAGGGTTCAGGCCAGCCCTTCCACCGACCTCCCCTCCTCCCCCGCCAAGAACCAGTTCTCCAGCCCTTCCCTGGGCCCTCAGCAAGACCCCTGCAGAAGTCACCTTGCAGTCCAGGCCTGGGCAAGGGGAATTACCTTCCGTTCTTGGAGCTAATAGTTGGGCTGCCCCACGGCTTTAGGACCCCAAGGCGGAGGGTTGGGGAAGCCAAGCTCACCCCTCAGGAGCCGGTGCTCTGAGGAGGAATAGGGAAGCAGGCTCGGAGCAGAGGATTGCAGAGGGGCTCTGACGAGGTGGGAAGGGCCAAGAGCGGGTCATGAAAAGTGTAGGGTTTCCATGCAAGAAACTGAGCTTTATCCTGAGGGTCAAGAGCTGATTAATTTTTCTATGGTAACAAAAGCCTTTCTTCAGAACCCACAGTCATTAGGTTGTGATTAGCTGTGAGTAGCAGAAAGCTCCGCAGAAGCTTACACAAAACACAGATTATTTTCCCCATGTCCCAGGGGTCCAGAAGTGAAGACTCCAGGGCTGGTTTAGCAGTTTTCTCAGTGTCTTGAGCACCTCCTAGTTTCCCCTCTGCCTTTCTTTGCTCTTATCCTCATGATCACAAGAAGGCTGCTCTACCTCTGTCCTCACATCTGTATTCCAGGAAAGCAAGGAGAAAGGTGGGAAAATGCTCTGAGAACTCCTCAGCTCATGTCCTGTGCCCCGAATCCTGTCACTTCCCTGTCCTTAGCTCTGCACTTAGCCAGGCCCATTGCTACATTTCAACAGCCAGCATTCTATTAAGAATGGTAAGCAGTGGGAGGGACAGTGAGTGAACCATTATCTGTGTCTGTCACAGAATCCCAACCATGAACTACATCCAAAGGAACTGCTCTGGTTGGAGCAAGATCCAGGCCATTCTGGTCTTTTCTCACCTTTGTTTGTGCCCCTTTAGTATCTTTATGGATCCCTGGGGTTCCTGAGAACCCAGTTGGAAAACCACTGCTCTAGGTCAGAGGTCAGCAAACTTTCTGCAAAGAGTTAAATCATAAATATTTTAGACTTTGAGGACTATGTGAGGCTTTTGTTGCACATCCTTCTTTGTAGTGCTTTACTTATTTTTTAATCCTTTAAACATGTAAGATTACGTCTTAGCTCAAGGTGCCAAACAAAAACAAGCCTCAGGCCTGATTTGGCCCAAGAGCCATGGTTACCCAACCCTCACTCTAAAAGGGTCGTGGGGCACAGAGTCTGGGGTTCAGAGTGAAGGGTGGGCAGCAGACTGGAGATGGTTATAGAAATGCAGTCACTGGACAAAACAATCTCAGTCTAGATCTCTTGGCGCTTCCCAAAACATGCCTAAGAGCGATCAGATCCTCTGCAGCCACACGGAAACCTTGGGCACAGGCTAAGACTGGGATTCCTGTCTTTAGCTGGTCCTGGATGATGCTCAGGAAGCAAGGGACGTCCTCCAGGCCCAGGGTGGGCACCCTCCATGGTCCCACTCCCATCCGCCACAGGTCTTGGGAAAGACAGCAAGGTCCTGAGGGGTGCAGTCTCCAGGACTCGACTCCTTCCACTACCCTGCAATGAGCACAGCTGGCTGTGTTCCCTGAAGCCCTCCTGCTGCTGCTGGACCCTGGACCGGCCTCCTGGCAGGGCTCTCTGCCCCCAGCCCCTCCCTCCATGCTGAGTGACAGCCTCCCCCCATCTTCACCCTCAAGTCCAGGCTACCTGCTCTGGCCTGCCAGTCAAAAGCCAACTGCAGACTCAGCCAGGCTGCTGTCTCCTCCCCTCACCCCCCCAGCCGCCCTTGCTGGTCCTCGTTCCCCGAGCATCTCCAGGATGGAGCCCACACTCTTCTCTGCCTGCAGGGGCCAGCACGCCCACCTCCTCTGTGTGGCTGCCTTTCATCCTCTGCCATCCTCCAGCACTCTCCATTTGTACCATGCCCTTGGCATTTAGATTCTGCTCCACATCGTCAGACAAGTGAGGTAACTTACAGGCTGCAGCTAGCTCGGTGCTCGGCACATGGCGGGCGCTCAGTGCTCAGTAATTACATCCTAGCGAAGGGTTCTTCTATTCATTTATCTAATGGGTGCAAATTGGGTGTCTGAGCTGTGCACACACGTGCCTCTTTAATCACGCCTGTTTCATGCGCTGTCACTCTGCTGCCTTAGAAAGACGCTTTGCCAGCTTCACTCATCTGCATGTTAGTTAATGAATCATTACAGGATCGTATCTTTAAACAAAGGCCAGAGAGAAAGGGAAACAAATGAAAGCGCCGGCACATTGCGCACCGGGGGCCCATCCCAAGGCTTCAACATTGAGTGTTTTGTGCTGACTGCTCAGTGTAATCAGCTTCCACATTGGGGTCAGATGCTCTAAAATGCAGCTCACGTCAATGGTGCTCTACTCGCTGATGTGAAACATTTTATGGTGCTGGGTTCTGGCCTGCAAGGCGATGTTTTCCCATCCTGGACATAGTAATCACATACTCCCTTTTTTGGCACTGGCTTGGTGACCTGGGGCTTCCCGGAAGGGGTGATGGTGGCAAGAATGTACAGGCAGGACCCTGACTTCTCCCTGTGGAGGCCAGGCCCCTGGGTCTGCAGAAGGCACAGCTGGCGTTAGAGTATTTTATGAGCAAGTGTTGGCTGAGCTGCTGGGATCCAGAGGAGCTTAGGGAAGGTTGAGTGGATAAGTCACGGCCCCCATCGTATGGGCCTGAGGCCTCCCTGGGAGGCTATGAGACGGTAGAGTGGGGTGGTAAGGGCCTGGCCCCTGCCTGATGAGTCCCAGGTCTACCACTTAGCTGTGTGATCTTAGGTGAGCTGCCTAACGTCTTTACACCTGGCCTTTCCCATTTGTAAAATGGAGGTCTTCACAGTGCCCATGGCTGCCCTGAGTCTTTAGTAGGCTGATGTTCGTAAAATACTCAGAACAGTCGAGCACATTATAGGTGTCAGCTCTTGCGCTAACAAAGTATCTCAAAAGAAGATGATCAAAACCTGTGATTAAGTATCTCAAAGAATCTCCTAGACCAGGGGTCTGCAAACTACCACCTTTGAGCCAAATCCAGTGTATTGCTTATTTTCGTAAACTAAATTTTTTCGGGACACAGCCACGCTCATCGGCATGCGCATCAGTGTACGTGGACCGTGGCTGTATATACTGCCTGAACATACGCAGCCATGGCTGTGTCCACGCTACAGCAGCAAAGATGAGTCATTGCAACAGACTGCATATAAGATGCTCAGGTGCAAATACTTATTACCTGGCCCTGGACAGGAACAGTCTGCCGATCTTTGTTCCAGATGGTGTCTCCTGTGAGAGACCCAAGAGCCTGGAGATCCATCCATGCTGGAGGCTGAGGGAAGGTTTGAAAAGTATTTTCCCATTCAGCGTAGTCTGAGCGCCAGGCATGTGCCTGGCACGCTGACAGCTTCTGGCAGGTCAAAGGCCATGAGAACTGGCCCCTGCCCTCCAGGAAGTTCATGAAGTAATTTACCTGGGAGACCAGGTAAACAGCTCAGTCACAGTACAGCAGGTAAGTCCTGACATGAAGAGGAGAGGAAGGGCAATCAGGGAGCCCTTGGACGAGAGCTCAAGGATGTGGAGACATTGCTAGGAGAGCCGGGGGCGAGGGAGGGGACTGTGCAAGCCAGGGTCATGAATGGGCTGGTATGAGAGAATGCTACATAGGCAGTATGATGGGATGGCAGCAGGGAGCACAAGCCAAGGGTCCTTCCTTTTGTACCAGGCTAGGAAATGGCAACATCATTCTGTGGGGCAGGATTAGGGACAGTAAGAGATAGGAAGCCGGTTCCATCCTGAGCAGACGATCCAATGATGATTGATCATCAGGGAATATGGGAAATGAGCTTGCCTACTTGGTGGGAAAGCTGCAGGGACCAAGGCTTCCCCCTGGGTTTCCCAGGTGGCTCAGTGGTAAAGAATCCGCCTGCCAATGCGGGAGACGCAGGTTTGCACCCTGGGTAGGGAAGATCCCATAGAGAAGGAAATGGCAACTCACTCCAGTATTCTTGCCTGGAGAATCCCATGGATAGCGGAGCCTGGTGGGCTACCATCCATGGGATCACAGAAGAGTCAGACACAACTTAGGAACTAAACAACAATAACAGAGGCTACCCCACTCACTGTAGATTGCTCCCTGGAATACATGTCCATATAGCCAACAAGGATTTTTATCAGAAAGGTCTAGTATTTTTGTTAAAACTATCTGAGAGTCCCAAGCAGGATCCCCTCCTCATGATACTTACCACCAGTGATTGGGGTGCTCACTACCTCTGAACACAGTCCTTTTCGTTGTGGGACAGTTCTGACAGTCACAGGGTTGGTTTTCAGTGCCTCTCGTCTCCACCTTCTGCCCTTGGACGGGGCCAGGCAGGGTTGGTGCTGCTGCTCCTGCCTCTGCCCTAGAGTCTCTCTTCTCTAGGTCAGGACCTCTAGTCCCTCCATCCCCTGTTTTCTAACAGCCCCCAACCACTGCAGGCCCACATCCTCCTTTACCCACACTTCTGTACAGCCCAGACATTTTCCACCAGCCCTCAATGCTGTTTCTCCTAAAACAAAAAGCTCACCCCACACCTTCACTTACATCTCTTACTGGAGGACAGAGCCCAAGTCTGTGATATGACAGGCAGCGCTTCCTCATCCGGCTCCTCCTGCGTGTCTCATGTCCCCACCCTCTGCTTCCCTCTCAGCCACACAACTCCAGATCCACCCGGAGTTTCTGGACAAGTCATGCACCCCACACCTCTGCGCCTGCTCCTCTCTCTGCTTGGATCACTTTCCCTTCCTTCTCCATTTATTGGACTCCTCCAGTCCACCTCCCAAACTCAGCCTGGGCTTCATGTCCTCCAGGAAGCCTCCTGTGGCCTCTTCCCAGCCAGCGTTACCCCTCCTCCCTGTCCTGCTACCGCTCCTCACCATGGGTCCCAGGCCCGGTGCCGAGGGCCCTGCACAGGCAGTACCGGGCTCACACACAAGCACAGCAGAGGTTTCCTTCCTGGGACCCTGAGAACACCCTGGGGTGAGGCTCTGCTGCGCTGTTTGATTTGGGCAGCAGAAGCCTGCACAGCCATAGGAAAATCTATCCATGGGAATTCTTTACTCCTCGAGTAGCAGAAGAGAAAACAAAGAAGCACTTTCAGCCTCCCTGCAGGGAGACTGAAGATCTTTGTCAGATTGAAACCAGACTGAAACAGACAGAAAGAGGACCAGCTGAGACGCTTAGGCAACACGACTCTGAGCGTCCTGTCTTCGTGAATGGCACCACCACCCACCACCCCAGCTGCCCCAGCTGGGAATTTGCGGGTCATCCCAAACCACCCCTCCTTCAGTGCCCACATCCATCAGTCATAAAACCCTAAACACCCCAGGACCTGACTCTCTCTTCCATCTGCATCACCCTGCTGCATCACTCAGCTCACTGCCCCTGAAGCCTGGAACCATCCTCACCACCTGGGCTTCACTGCTGCTGTGTCAGTGTGCACACAAGCCGCCAGACCAATGTCCTCCTCCAACGCCTGAGTGTCCCTGTCACCCACTGTGGACCACTCTCCTGCCGCTGCTCCCTCAAGATGAATGCAGCTCCCTGGGGCAGGGGAGGCTATGAGCACCTGGCCGCAGGCAGCCTTCTCAAGTTCTAGATGTTCTGAGTCGCCTTCTTGCACTGAAGGCCCAATCACATTGTCCCCCAGAGAGAGGCAGCCGGCCACTATGTTCAGTGTCCAGACCTGCACTGATAGACACTGAGCGCTTGTTCTGGAATGTTCCATCTCAGCCACAGCTCAGGCCTTCTGCACCTGACCCCTGCCTCTCCCACCATCCCCTTTGGACCTGACAGTCTTCCAGAGCTGTCAGAACTCTCAGGACCTACCCCATCCTCATCACAAACAGCCTCCTCTCCTCCCCTCACCGCAGGCTGGGTGAGCTGCAGGCTTCAAGTAGCATCTGTCACCTGGGGTTGTGATTATCGGTTTGTTTTTCTCTCTCCCTCCTCACCGAAAGCAGGGATCATGTCGTGCTGACCACTGAAACCCTGCCTCCTAGGCTGGCACGTGGTGGGTCTTTAGTACATACGTGTGGCAGGCAGGACTAAACCAAGTAAGAGAGAAGAATCTTGTCGAAATGTCTTTCCTGGAGCATTCATTTATTCAACAAATAGACAAAGTGCATGGGGAAAAGCGGGCACAGGAGAGGCTGAGAGAAATTTCTGCAGGTCCCCGGGGACCACATAGCTGAGATTCCACATGTGGCCTGAAAATTTGCCACCAATTCCACAGGGATTTCTGTGCATTAAAGCGTGAAGGCAGAGTCTAATCATCTCGCAGTTGGCCAGATGTGCCTGGGGTTGCCACAACAGCCCCCAGAATTGGCCAGATGTGCTGTGATCCATTTGGAAAACATCAGGGAACCCCAGAGGCTGTGTGGCCCAGAAGAGAAAAAGTTCCCACTCTAAAAGGTGGCCCGCAAGTGCTCGCTGTGGATGGAGGCTTTCGTGGGGTGGTGTCACGGTGCTCTGAGCGTCGGGACATGGAGCTTCTTGCTGTCTTCAAGGCCAAGGAAGGCTCTCCCGGTGGCCCCTGCCTGCTGCCTAATGCCTGCTCCCTCCGCAGGTGATCAAGCTGGCCTTCGAGGAGTTTGACCTGGAGAGGGGTTATGACACCCTGACGGTCGGGGACGGCGGGCAGGACGGGGACCAGAAAACGGTGCTCTACATGTGAGTGATGCGGAGCATGTGGTGGGCAAGTCAGGAGCACGTGTGCCTTGGCTGAGGGCAGGGGGATGGGCCCGGTGCGTCTTCCTGCCACACTCCCTGCCACCTTGCTATAACCAGGACAGGTGTCCTGCGGCGCTGCTGGCTTCAGCAGCAGTCCGCCCATCTCTCTACTCCTACCAGGGAAAACAGAGCACTTCCCAGGAGGAAAGATCAGGGAAAGTGTGCACCCTGGCTCCCCAGGAGCCAGGGTGATAGGGATTCAGCGTGTATGCCTGGCTTGCACTTGGCTGTGTGTGTCTATGCAGACCCTGCTTCTGCCACCAGGAGTTTCTCCTCAAGGCCATGTACATCTGTGGTGGCCCGACTGCAGACAGAGGTAGTGGAAGTGTTTTGCTAATTTCCCCGCATGCTCAGAACTGTCTGGGAGATGGATGGTTTCCGGGAATTGGGACCACGTGGACATAGTGACCGCATATTCTGAGCCCAGAAAGGTTAGAATGGCATGGTCTAGTCAAGGCGGGGGATAGTGTCAGGCTGTGCTGGGTTTCATCACACCAGGACTCAGCTGTTGGGGGCCATTTGACTCCTCTGTCCACCATGATTAGCCTGGCTTAAAAGTGGGAGTATGCTCCTATTCAGTGTGTGTGACCCAGAGTCAGAGAGATAGACAGACCTGACCTCGTCCACCTCCCCTGCCAAGAAGGAGGGGAGATTTCACATACATTTGGTGCCTACTGTGTGCCCAGACACATCAGTTATCTCATTTAATTCCCACAGGACCCCTGTGAGGAAGGTGCTATTATCCCATTTAACAGGTGGAGAAACTGAGGCCCAAAGGGTGCAAAGGTGGTTGGCGGCAGAACTAGCACTTGAGTTCGTGTCTTTCGATTTTGGTCAAGGATAGCATCCCATGCTATTGCCATACACGCTCCTAGCCAACGCCCTCTGGTCATAATGCTGAGCAAAAAATGACCATTTTGTAATATCTGACTTGTCCAGAAGCTGTTCAGTTCTGGGTGCTTCTCATACCTTCCCCACATCTACCAGGAAAGATCCTCTTAGGGCAGTTGAATGAGGTCCCCTGGCATGTTAGGTGACATGTTAGGTGATTTAGAATCTCTTGAGAGAAAGGAATGGGATGCCAGCCTGAAGGGCAACCTCCCCACGGCCTGCTTTCCACTGTAGTAATCAGGTTTCTCCAAAGAAACAGCCAACAGGATTCAGGCTTCTCCGAAGAAACAACCAATAGGATGTACGTATGAAGAAAAGGATTTATTATATGATAATGGGAACTGACAAGTCCCAAGACCTGCAGGCTGAGTCAGCAAGCTGGAGACCCAGGAGAGCTGATGATGGAGTTCTAGAGCAAAGGCCAGCAGGCTCAAGACCCAGGAAAAGCTGAGGTTCAGTTCACGTGCAGGGCGGGAACAGTGTCCTAGCTGAAAGGCAGGCAGGCAGGAAGCATTCTCTTTCACTTGGGAGAGAGTCCACCTCTATTGTTCTATTCAGATCTTCAACTGATTGGATGAGGCCCACCTTCACTGGGGAGGGCAATCTGCTTTACTCAGTTCCACTTTAAATCCTAATCTCATCCAGAAACACCCTCATAGAAATACCCAGAATTGTGTTCGGCCAGATATCTGGGTTCTCTGTGGCCCCATCAGGTTGTCATATAGTTTACCCACCACACTCAACGCCTCCCCTCTTCTCAGTGTGTCCCCACCACTCACCTGCCCTGGTGTGCTGACCTGTGTGATACATCAGCTCAGTGTACCCAAGAGGCCAGGATCCCACTCTGTCTCCTTCATGCCCCAGGGTGCTTTGTCATAGAGAAAACCTTAGAACAGCAGAGCTGAAAAGACTGGGGATCATACAATTCAACCCCTCATTTATATGGAGTGAAAAAGCGCAGAGAGGCTCAGCCACTTGCCCGGGGTCCCACAGCAAACGAATGGCAGGTCCATGGCTTGCACCCAGGTCTCTGGACCAGTCTAGCTTGAATGAGATCCCAACAAGTTCTGCAGCAGCCCAGAGACTCTCCCACCACCCTCAGATCTCTTTAGACCAGTGTCAAGTTCAAAACCTCAGGAACGATATGTGGCTGGGCCATCACAGTGTTGTGAAATCCTCTAATTAAAATAAATTTTAAAAAACTTCAGGGAAACAACGCAAAATGATTGCTCGTTGTCATCATAGGGTCACGCAGAAGAAAAGCAGAAGCCTGTCTTCTCCCTTACTCACCACTCTCCTGGGGTCATTCCTTACTCACTGCAGAATCTCAGGGTCCCCATCATTGCAGAATGTCAGGGTCCCCAGGCCAGGGATGTCACATGGGCCAGGCTAGTGTATCCCAGGCAGTCTACCCCTGCTTTATCCCCACAGCATTCATGTTGTACCGATCATCTCTCTGCAATCAGCTCAGCGCCCCCTCAAGCTTTGAGACCCTATGGTGGAGCAGAGATTAGAGCTCATTAATCTAACCACCCCTCCCCAGCCTCCCACACCCCATCTGTGCTGGAGATTTGTCTGGTCTCAGCAGAAAAAGGAAGTCAGGTTTCTTCTGAGTACCCCAGCCTACACAGTGGACTCTGACCCTGCCACTCTCCAGCAGGCTGACCTTGGGAAAGCTACTGCCCATTTTGTACCTCCATCTTCTCATCTGTACAATGGGGGTAACACAACCCCTACCTCGCTGGGCTGTGGGGACACTAAATGAGATAATGGAAGGGAAATGGTCTGGCTTGGGTAGGTACCTGGTGAATGCGAGTTGAATCAGAATCCTCGCCATGTCTAAACTTGTTTTTTCAAAAGGAGTGTTGCCCAAGGTGGGGGCTGCACTTAAAGCCTCGCTTTCTGATGCTGGAGTGGAAAGAGATGCTTCATTAAAAGGAGTGGCTGGGTTCCGACTGGGGAAATGGGTTTCTGTCTGTGTCTTCCCTGCAGTCCCGTTCACATGAAAGATGGGAGGTTGCAGGAATGTACACACCCCCTTGATTGTACCTGGCTCCAGCCATCCCTCCCTATGCAAGTGAGGACGCAGATATCTCCCCTGAGCCCAGGGGTCTGGGGAGGGGAGTCGCGGTGCAGAAGCAACTCGGCCTGTGCAGAGGGGAGCAGTCCTGAGTCTCCTAGCACGTGAGCCAGCAACAGTGGGACCCAGGATTCACCCTAGTGACCCTGGCTCCTCGATGTTCCTTTAGATGCCGTCAATCACACAGTCTTTCCGTTGGGGTTCCACGGTGGGTTCACACCTCTAAATCTCTCTTTCCTGACAGCCTGACAGGTACATCGGTCCCAGATCTCATCGTCAGCACCAACCATCAAATGTGGCTCCTCTTCCAGACAGATGGCAGTGGCAGCTCCTTGGGCTTCAAGGCTTCTTATGAAGGTAACTGACTGCCGTGGGGGAGCCAATGAGTCAGACACTTGGGGTCTCTTGGAGTCAGCAGAGCCTGGGTTCGAATCCTGGCTCTGCCTTGTACTAGGTTCCTCTCCTTAGACATGTTATTCAACTTCTCTGAGCCCCAGCCTCCTCCTTGGTCCAATGGGCCTTCTTGGCTGTTTTGAGGATTATCTGGGGCCAGTCACTTAAAGTGCTGGCTCACAGCACCAGGCACAACATCAGTTCCCCCCCTGATTCACACCTGGCCTGTGTAGACCTTTGCAAGTCCTCATAAACTTTCTGAGCCTTACTTTACTTTTTGAAATGTTCGGACTGGAGACAGTAGCTTCCCAAGCTATGCTATTTGGCTGTCATGGTGATGAGTGACTGTATGCACAGACACACACCATTGGTGACCTGAGGAGGTGCAGACGAAGGTGACCTTCATCGCTTGGTGGGAATAGGCACTAAGGGAACAGCAATCTGGGCTCCAAGAGATACTGTCGCCATCATTCATCTTTATATACAGTCAAACCTGATGGCGGATGACTGCCAACACAGACCCCCACAGAAAGATCCCCATCACAACACCCCCAAGTCTTTGAGAAGGCCTTGTTAGGTATCAGACCCTAGACTAGCGCTCGGGGAGCAGATGGAGCAGATCGAGACCTTCCCCGTAAAGGACCTGACATGCATGGTCAGAGGAAAAAACAAATGAGCTCCTTTACAGCGTTGTGTTAGTTTCTGCTATACAATGAAGTGGATCAGCCATACGCATACATATATCCCCTTCCCTCTTGGACCTCCCTCCCACCCCAGCCCCATCCTGCCCCCTAGGTCATCACAGAGCACTGAGCTGAGCTTCCTGTACAAATAAGCTATTATTAAAGCAAGGTCATCATGGCCAACAGAGCCAGTGGGAGCACAGAGAAGGGGTGGTCATCCTTTCTGGGGTGTCAGGAAAGGCTTTATCAAGAAAGTGAGTTGTGAGTCTATAATGATGAGGTGGCTACCAGACAGGAGGTGGCTTCTGGGGAGGGGGGCACCCTTCCCCACCTCATTGAGAGATGGTGTCCTTCTCCAGCGGACCCTGTGAATGCTGCGTGTATGCATGCATGCTGAGTTGCTTCAGTCATGTTCAATTCTTGGCCACCCCACGGACCATAGCCCACCAGGCTCCTTTGTCCTTGGGATTCTCCAGGCAAGAATACTGGAGTGGGTTGCCATGCCCTCCTCTAGGGGATCTTCCCAACCCAGGATCAAACCTACATCCCCTGCGTTGCAGGCAGATTCTTTACCCACTGAGCCACCTGAGAAGCCCACACAGGACCCTGTAGGGGGAGCAACTCCAAAGGGCTCCCACTCCACCCAGGGTACCTCGCACCTCCTGTGGACCAAGGGCTCTTCCTGAGGACTGGACTCTGTGACCACACTTCGGACACAGGGAGCGTATTCATCCCCTAAGGGCTGCCCTAACAAACCACCGCCAGCTGGGTGATTTCAACAACAGAAGTTTATTCCGTCACAGTTCTAGAGGCTGGAAGTCTGAACTCAAGGTGTCAGGAGGGCCATGCTCCCCCGTGAGATTCTAGGTAGACCCCTTCCTTGCTTCTTCCTGGCTTCTGGTGGTGGCCGGCGATCCTTAGCTTGTAGCTGCCTCATTCTAATCTCTGCCCCTCATGTCGCACATCCCCAAGAGTCTCTCTGCTCTTCCCATGGGACATCAGACATACTGGATTGAGGACTCACCATCTTAACCTGATTACGTCTGCAAAGACCCTATTTCCAAGGAAGGTCACATACACAGGGACCAGGGGGTAAGGATTCAACACATCTTTTCTGGAGAACACGATTCAACCCATAACAGGAGGCTAGTCCTTCTTTCCTGCAGGAACACTGTCACACCTTGATGCCCACTGGGGTCAGGATGATAAAGGAACTGTCCTCAGCATAGGAAGCACACCTCTGAGTGAGATAGACCAGCAGACAGAGAACACCTACTGGGTGACCTGTGCTAAGTTCAAATCCTGATTCTGTCCCTTTCTAGCCTCTCCAGGGCTCTGTTTCTTCATGTGTGAAATGGAGATAATAACAGGCCATTGGGGACAGCGTTGCAAATTATGAGGTGGTTAGCGAGTAACTAGTGAGTGAGTACTGGAGAAGGCGATGGCACCCCACTCCAGTACTCTTGCGTGGAAAACCCCATGGACGGAGTAGCCTGGTGGGCTGCAGTCCATGGGGTTGCTGAGTCAGACACGACTGAGCAACCTCATTTTTACTTTTCACTTTCACACATTGGAGAAGGAAATGGCAACCCATTCCAGTGTTCTTGCCTGAAGAATCCCAGGGACGGGGGAGCCTGGTGGGCTGCCGTCTGTGGCGTCACACAGAGTTGGACACGACTGAAGCGACTTAGCAGTAGCAGCAGCAGCAGCAGCGAGTGAGTACAGAGGTAGTTAAATGAATGTGCTCTTCTGGCACAGAAAGTTATATATATGCAGGAAAGAGTCCCAGACGAGAAATCAAGAGACCTTGATTCAGGCCCAAGCTCTGCCACTCACTTCTTTGGACATGGGAGTGGATTTAGACTCAAAGTTTCTAGGTTTCCCCATTTTGGAAGTTGCGTAGATGTTTAGCAGTTACCAAAAGTGAGGAGGAATGATTCTGCGCCATCCACCTTCCCAGATCTTTCCATCTTACTCCCAAATCTTTCCGAATCTTATTCATGGCTTGAATAAGACCAAAGTCACAGGAGTTTGAGATGGATGATGGTCGCTACAGTCAGCAAACAGCATGCAGAAAGAGCTCGACAGGGTGGAGCAGTTGGCTAAAGTACCAGGATAAGATGAAATGGGGAGAAATATCAAGTCCTGTTTGACTGTTCAAAAATTGGCTACTAGAATTTATCCCAGGGAGTGACTGATTCTTGATTCTATTCTGATCAGGCATCAGAGAAATGGGCAGAGATGTGGAGACCCCAGCTTGAGATGAATAAGGAGAGGACTTCAAGTCAAACCCCGTGAGAGAGGTTAACAGCCCCCTGAATGCTTATTCAGGGAAAAGTGAACTCAGGGGAGAGTTGAGAGCTGTGTCCAAATATCTGAAGGGTTGTTATGTGGGAAAGGGGAATTGGGTTCATTTGGTGTGATTTCCTTTTAAAAGAAAGGGGCCCATCGTTTGTGGAGAGCCTGTGATATACCAGAAGCTGAACATTCACTGTCTCATTGAATGTTTGTTGCACAAACAGTGTCAGGCAAAGACTTGAGATCCCTTGGGGGCCACTCACATGTGGGGATGGGGATGCCCAGCAGGGAGGCCTCTGACCCCGCCTCCGTCTCCTCCTCTAAGCCCTCTTTTAAGAGGGAATTTGTGGCTAAGCACTAGTGTGAAAAGTACCACTTCATCTCATTCCATAATCGCAACTGTATGATGATGGCTGCTCTTTTATAGAAGAGGAATCGGAGACTCAGAGGGTAAGTGACCTGCCCAGGGTCATACAGAAGTGTGGGACCTGGCAGAGTTGAGATTCGACCCCAGTCTCTCTGGCTTCAAAGCCCATAATTTTCCTCTTATACCAGGAGCCCTCCAAAGTTGCAAAAGTTCAATTCCTTACAAAATCTTTATGGAAACCAAAGTTCTGCCCTAATCAAGTGGGCCACAGTTCCTTGTTACTAGAGATTGGATGAAGTCATTTGTCCATTTCACTCAGTATTGATTGATACATGACCTGTATGAAGCTGGGTGCTGAGGTTACAATAGGGGCACGTAGACTTAACCTAAAAACATAATGCTATGTGACTGCTGATCACAAACTAAGTGTGGGCCGAAGGACTTCTCAGAACCATGACAAAGTAGGAAGAGAGAAGAGAGTCTGGGCATCTAGAGGCCTCACTAACTCACAGGAGCTACCCAGGTTCTGGGTACAGAGGGAGTAGGTTCTGTGGAGATAGAACGGACTCTGGACTTGGACCCGAGCTGGTGAATCCCAGCACAGCCCCAGATGTGCAACCTTAAAGTCGACCGTATCACACTGTTGTGCAGTGTTATGAAATGAGATTACAAAAGGCTCCTGGCACATTGCCTGGAGCACAGAGGTGCCATGCCCCGGAGGCCGAGAAAGGCCCTGATGAGCACTGTCCTCCACTCTGGGGTACACCCTCCTCTGCAGGGACACAAGTCTTCCTGCCTGTCCCCCAGGGGTCCCGTGCTTCCTCAGATAGTCCTGGTCCTGGGTCCCTGCCGCCCCCTCACTCCCTTGGCGGGCTGGGAAAGGAAGTCGTTCATGATGGCCACGGTGAAGCTTATGGAGGCAGAAGTGCAGAAGGCAGATCCTTGTCTCCAAGGGCCTCAATCAAGGTTTCAGAAAGAGTTGGCACTTTGTCCAGCAGGAAGAAGAGCCCAGGAAGGATTACATGTTGGGATGGGCCTGCCTTTCCCTTCTTATCCTTCCACCTTTGACCTTGTGTTTGAGGGTCTCACACCTTCACGATGAGTCAATGCCTTCTTTGTGGAAGAGGTGGGTGGCCACGTTCCCTGGAACCCTGGTGTGACTGGTCCCTCCATCTGCTCTGGGCTTCCCTCCCTGCAGCTTCCTGGGTCCTCTCCTTCTCCCTGGCTGTTCCCTCTCAGCTCCTGCATGGTTCCCTCAGGGCAGGCACTTCTCAGGCCCTCAGCTTTCATCCTCTTTCTAGAACCTTCCACCATTGATCACATCTACTCACATGGCTTCAGCCTAGCCTGAACCCTGGGGACTTTCAGATCTGCTCCCCAGTAGACATCAGTCTACCTGTGACGCATCTTCCACAGCTTCCCCCTCGGACATCTCAAGCCCAACACATCTGGCTTAGGCCTGTTCTGGCTGCCATAACCAAACCCTGTAGACTGGGGAGCCTAAATAACAGCACTCTATTTTGTCACGATTCTGAAGGCTGGAAGTTCAAGGTCAGGGCACCAGCTGATGCAGGCTCTGGTCCGGGCTGGCTGCAGATGGCTGCAGATGTCTTTCTGGCTTGCAGGTGGCTGCTCACTGTGTCCTCAGAAGGCCTTTCCTGGATGTGTGCCTATGGAGGGGGAAGAAGAGTGCAAGCTCTCTGCTGTCTCTTCTCATAAGGACGCTAATCCTGTCAGATCAGGGCCCCACCCTATGGCCTTGTTTAACCTATACTACGTCCTTAGAGGCCCCATCTCCAAATACAGCCTCATTGGGGGTTAGAACTTCAACATATGAATTTGGGGAGACACGAGCTTTCAGTCCAATAACACCATCCAAAGCCAAGCTCTCCATCTCCACCCCACGCCTACACCCCCTTCACCCCATCTCCATACCCAGCGCCATCATCCACGCCATCACGCAGCCTCATTTCCGCTTCCTCCTTCTCCCATTTCTGACTCGGTCCCCAGATTCTGTCAGTTCTTCTGTAGCATCCTGGCTCCTCTGTCACTGATGTGACCGAGGCCTTCGTCACCTCTCCCTCCGCCCCAGCCATCTGCCTCAGGCAGCTCAGTGATCTTCCTAGAATCCAAATCTGGCATGGTTCCTGCTACACACACACAAAAAGAAAAAAACCCTTTTTAAAAAAATTTTTATTTACTTATTTGACTCCATCGGGTCTTAGGTGCTGCGCATGGGATCTTTGTTGCATTATGCAGAATTTTTCCTTGCACTTTGAGGATTCTGCAGTTGTGGAACACAGGCTTAGGTGCTCCACAGCATGTAGGATCTTAGTTCCCTGACCGAGGGTCAAACCCATATCCCCTGCATTGCAAGACAGATTCTTAAACACTGGACCACCTGGGAAGTCCCAGATGACAACTTCTCACTGCTTTCAGGATAAAGAACACTCATTCACATGGCATCCAAGGCCCTCTGTGATGATAATTCCAAGCCAAATGCTGGCTCCTATAAAAGCCCATTCTAGGCAGATGACAGTTTATTGATGTATCCGGTCCTACAGGACCTAGCCCAGGGCCTGGCACAGTCAGGCACCCTTCCCCTATACCCTCTCAATTCCCTTTGGCCTGCTTTACCACCTCCCAGCACTCAGGTGCCAAGAGCCCACATTCTCCACTGTCCCCATAGGCTCTGGGGTCAGACAAACCCAGTTTACAATCGAGTTCTGCCACTGGCTGTGTGTGTGATCTTCAAGCAAATCCCTCAGCCTCCCTGAGCCTGAGCTTTCTCATCTGTGAAGAAGGACTGATAAGCATTCATCTCACAGGAGTCTTGAGAGAACTCCATACAGTGATGCCCCCAGCATAGGGCCTGTGGGGTGTGTGTGTGTGTGTGTGTGTGTGTGTGTGTGTGTGTGTATGTGTGTGCGCGCGTGCATGTGTGCGTGTGTGCGTGCGTGTGCATGCTCAGTAGCCCACTCAGGTCTGATTCTTTGTGATCCCTTTGGACTGTAACCTGCCAGGCTCCTCTGCCCATGGAATTTTCCAGGCGAGAACACTGGAGTGGGTTGCCATTTCTCCAGGGGATCTTCCTGACTCAGGGATCGAACCCTCGTCTTTTGCGCCTCCTGCAACGGCAGGCAGATTCTTTACCACTGCGCCACCAGCCTAGGGCCCTAGCATTTAGGAAACACTCAGCTTAAAAGCCTGCTCCCCTCCCCTGCCTCCCCAGTCCTGAAACTCTCCCTCCAACCTACACTCATGGCCCAAAGCTTCAGCATTACCTCCACCCCCATCTTAGCCTCCTTTTGTCCCAACTCTTAGGAAATTCCATACAGGACAAGACACCTTGGCTCAGGGATGGGAGGTTGGCAGGGATACAAATGTTCCCACAGGTGGCATGGGGCATTTGAGGGCAGAAATCTCCCCTAGGTATACCTGACCCCATCAGCATCAATACCCCTTGTGCCCCAGTTGAGGTAGAGAGAAGCTTCCTTGGGGCAGGCAGGTGGTACCACAGTATCACCATCCCCACCCATTAAAAGTTCAAGCCCCTGGGTGGAAAAAGTTGAGGGATTTATTTCCCAGAAATTCTTCTTGTTCTGTTTGTCACAATCCCAGGTCGGGGTGAGGGAGGAGCCTCCAACTCCGTCAATATCCACATCCTTGGATCTTAGAAACTCAGGCCCCCTCCATGAGGGCAGCCAGCTGTAGGAAGCGCATTCACAGTTGCAAATGCTCTGCTTCCCAGCAGAACAAGAAATATTTAAGGAACAGGCAATTAGCACTTACCAGAAACATTATAAAATTACATACAACTTGCTAACAAGTTTTAGCATCAATCTGGGAGTCTCCTTGCCTCCTGACTTGGAGCCTAGAATCTGGTGGCCTCATGGGGAATCTAGGAGACTGGCCCAGAGGAGGAAGGAGCTGGGACCTTGACCCTAGAGATAAGGAGGATCAGGGCGGTAGCGATCATGTAGGAAGGATGCCAAATAGTCCAGGGAACTCACGTTGGAAATAAGGTCACCTGTGCTTTCAGCATCATCTAGGCCCCTATTATGTTACAGACACTGTTCAGACTGCAAGGGGATACAAGGGTAAAAAGACAAGCTGTGCCTTCACCCAAGTCACAGTCTGTCTTCACTAGAGTCAGAGGAAATGGGACGTAGCAAGGAGGGGCCACTAACAATACTCGAAGGCATCAGGGAAGGCTCCCTGGAGGAGATGATGTCTGAAACTAAAACTTGGTTGTAGGATGGAAAGGAGTTGATCTGACATCCCCAAGGGAGAACAGGCTAACGTAGCAGACACATGCCTAGGGCTGAAGCTAAAACCTCCGCAGAATGAAGTCTGAGAGCAAGCAGGAGGAGGTGGTCAAGTCTAGCCCTCTGCAGGCGGTGCCTTCATCCCCTTCTCCAGAACTGAGTGCTGGCGGGGGCATCGGGGGGGCCCCTGCAAGAGATGGCGTTGGAGCTGAGCTTGAAAGGAGGCCGAGGGCGACAGCCCAGCATCTTGACTCCGCTCCTTTCTGGACCCTGCCTTTCCTTTTCAGAGTGCCAAGCACGTGGCCGTTTTCAGCCCCAGGTCTGTAACTTTCAGGACCCCTCCCTCTTCTTGCTTTACCCCCACAAGTTCAAAGGCCCAGACTTTCCAGGTTCAACAAGGAATGACATCAGGCATGGTCCCAAGATGCTCACTGAGTTTCCATGGCACCCTTAACACTTCCTCAGGCACCAGGACCCAGAGGTTTGCTAGCGGTGGTAAACAGCAGAGGGTATTGCCCCATTAAAACTTGGCAGGAAATAATCTGCCAGCAGGGGCCTCCCTGGTGGCTCCCCTGTAAAGAATCCGCCTGCCAATGCAGAAGACGTGGATTCTATCCCTGGGTCAGGAAGATCCCCTGGAAGAGGAAATGGCCACCCACTCCAGTATTCTTCCCTGGGAAATCCCATAAACAGAGGAGCCTGGTGGGCTACAGTCCATGGGATCACAAAGAGTCAGAAATGACTTAGCAACTAAACTACAACAGTCTGCCAATGAAATATATTCTTTGAATATATGGGGTTTTGCAGATGGCAAGCTCCAGTTTGGGGCTGATGCAAACAGTATGGGGCAACCTGGATATTCTTTATGTTGATCTTCGCCCGTATTCACCATATTCACCCGTTTCCCAGCGTCCTTCAGCCTGTGAACACACCCGTAACAGTGTGATGGAGGAGGGAGCTGGGAGGGACGAATGTCACGCACCCCATCCACCCACACCTCCATCCCATTTGTGACAACTGTGTGCAGAGAACGGTGCCCAGATTCCCAGAGACACACAGACAGGCGCGCTCTGCCTCTTGCCTGACTGTGACCTTCCCATCATCAGGAGAAATGTGGAGTGGGACGTGGTTCCCAGGAAATCCATGGGATCCAGGCATGCCCAGAGGTCGTCTAAAGCACCCAAGGTGTCCTGGTCACCTGTCAGGAGACTATGCTGGTTGAACAACGGGTCTGGAGCCCTCAGGATGCATAAGACACTGTGCTTGGTTCTGAAGATACAAAGAACAGAAGGGGTGGGATTTCTGGTTGTAAGGAGCCGATCTGGGCTCTTCATGGTCTCCTCAGTCCATCTCTCCAGGCTCATCTCTTTTCATCCTCACTTCCTGCCACACTGAACTTCTGTTCTTCAAAATAAAGAAATAAATAAATTGTCCAAGGGAGGCTGGGAGTGACAGAGAGAGAGAGCAAGAGGGCAAGCTAAGTCTGCCTGAATGATTCAAGGGCACATCCCCAAGTGGGAACCACTTGAGCTGACACTGAAAGAAGATTCTTTGTCTGACAGACAAGCAGGGGGTGTTCATTAAGGACGAGCAGACAGCAGGTACCAACTTAGGGCCTTGTGTGAGCCGGCTGGAATCTGCCAGCAACAGGCCAGTAATGACCTTGAGGAAACCCCTCCTGGCTACTGGTTACGTGCCACGTGCTAGACATTTTGACAGTTGTCTGATATTCCTATACTCATTTAATCCTCAAAACAATGCTGCAAGGTGGCTGTTATTATTACCATTTCCATATTACAGGTGACAAACCTAGGGCTCAGGGAGAATAGGAAAGGTACCCAAGGCCTACTCCTTAGTGTCAGAGCCAGGATACAGACCCAGGACTTTCTGACTTCAGAGCCCTGCTTGTCATCCTGGCATTATTTTGCCTCCCTGCAGGTGGCTCCTTTTTATGGTGTTTAAATCTCAAGGTCGAAGATGGACAAAGATGGAGCCAGGGTGGGAGGGGTTAGCAAAGGTCCTGCCATGCCAAGAAGTTAGGGTTTTCATCTGTGGGTTATGGGAAGCCATGGGAGACTCAATGAGCAGGGCACACTAATGATCAGATGTTTGTTACTAGCGATCTCGCACTGCTTTGCAGAGTACGGAGTCCAGGGGAGGGGCAGGGAACAGTTTTTGCTTGATGACATGCCCAGGTGAGAAATTAGGAGAAGGGGGCTGAGGCAACAAGGGATGGGCCGGAGAACAGACGGTGCAAAGAGGAACCACCAGGAAGTGGTCAGCAAGGGCTGATTCCCCTGTCTGCCTGGGGAACTTCCATAGTCTTTCCGCTTCTCCCAGCCCCAGGCTGAGTCGGAGCTGCCTCACTACACCTGCTTGGGTGGTGTGATAAGGTGCATCCCACGTGTACACTGTGACTATCTCTAGCCCCACCTGACTGTGAGTGGGCAGGGGCAGGGGGCCGTGGGTCGGGCAGTTCTGCATCGTTAGCACTGAGCCTGGCATTTGGCACGGTTCCCGTGCAACACATATCAGCTGTGCTCACACACTGAGCAGCGTGCTCTGTTCTCCAGGCACTGTACTAAGAGATCAACAATGCATAAACCATGCCTGCCTCTGCAGGGCTTACGTCCCAGGGGGTGGGGAGAGGAGCACCGAGGAGGCCACCTGGCGGCCAGCGGGGCACCAAGGGGCTGTGGCGTGAATCTGCTTGTTCCTGACGCTCCACAGACAGTAAGCTCCAGGAAGGCGAAGGGTTTTGCTCTTTTCTTTCCCTGCTACATGTGCAGTGTCTGGAAAAGTAACTACTGAAGAGATACTTACAAATCCGTGCACAAAGGAAAGACCAGAGTGCAAAGACGGCAAAGGAAAAGGGAGGCATCTCGGGAGCCTGGTTAGGGAAAGAGCTCGGAGGAGGTGACGTCTTAGGCTGAAGTCTGTCACATGAGCAGTGGGCCCTGGGACCTCAGGGAGGAGAGGACGCTGTAGCCCAGGCCGAGGGGGCAGTGAATCAATGAAGGAATGAATGGCGTCCCACCCCATTGGAAAGACCATGAATCCTAGCTCACACTCACTGCCCCTCTCCCTCCGTGTGGCACTCCCTTCTTGGAGCTCATCAAATAGTGAATTTATAGAGACACAAGACACAGCTCCTTTTCTACAGATGTTGTCATAAAAGAGGATTCCAATTTGGTATTAGAAATGGGAAAACCTGGGGAGAAGATGGTACGGTTGATCACAGACGACAGGGATAAAACAGCAGAGAAGAGGGAAAGCGGATACGCAGGTGGAGATGGAATTCTGAGGATCCTTGAAGCTCACATCTGGTGTTCGCCAGCTCACTTCTGATCGGCAAAAGGAGGGAGGGAGATGATAAACACTTTTAAAATAGAATTCTGTTAAGCCAGATAACGAATCTGCATGCATGATCTTCTCCAAGTCAGAATTTGACTTAGGGATTCAGTTCTGGGCTCTGACCTCAGATTTGGTCGGCATCAGCCAGGAGGGTCAGGTTCCCGTGCCTCTTCCAGCAGAAGGGCAATGGGGACTTGGTTCCCGTGTGTTTCCAGCAGGGGTTGACCCTGGGTTTGGAGGGAAGGTCTAGATCAAGACATGGGGTGTCTGAGGGCCAGCCCCCAGGCCCTCAGTCTTCCAAAAGGCACTCTCGAGCCACCCTCTCTGTTCTTCCTCTCTCCCCACCCAATCCTGATTCTGTAGCCTGCACTTCCCTCTCTTCAATGTCTTGGACCTCTTCACCAAATGCACCCTTAAACCTGACTTCCGCCGAGGTCACCGTTCCTAGGAGCCCTCTCCAGAGCGGGCAGCTCCTGTCCACAGACCCCTGAGAGGCGGGCTCGTGTGCTTGCTCTCCCGTGCCTTCCACCTACATGCACACCTTTCTGCTTTGAATCGGTTGTCTCCACCTCTGCTGCTCACTCCCTCCTCGTCCAGGTCACCAGCCTCTTCCTCTCCATCCTGAGTCTTGCCGTCACTTGCTTTTGTTTCTCAGCCCTCTCACCTCCTGCGGGTGAGGACCTTGCTCTCCGCACCTCGCCTTCTGCTCCTCCACCCGCTCCTCCACTCCCTCCTCCCTCTACTCCGTTCACATCTTTCTCTTGGCTTCTCCATTCCCCATCCCCTCCCCCGCCTACTCTGTTCACGACCTTCCACCATCAGCCTCGGGCCCTAGCATCACCCATCAGCTGTCCTTTGATCAATAGCCTCACCTCCCTGCCCACTGCCCTTCCTTCTCTCCACGTGCACGTGAACCAGAATACGAGGGCTCTGGGACAAGCCACACAGCCCTGCTCACAGGTGTCCCTGAAGACGAGCTGAGCCCCTCCGTGGACCCGGGGTCCATGGCCATGCATCGTCTTCTCCAGGGGACTGTGGCAGACATTCTGCTCAGCACTGCCTCCTGTTCCCCACGAGTGGTCCCCTGCCTTCAGCAAACGTCATGACCCATCCTCCTCCTCCGCTTGTAATGTAGAGCCTGTGTCATCACAAGAGCTCCTTCAGCCTCCTGCTCTCCTTCCTGAAAGGTCGCTGTGGTCACCTCTGCCCTCCCAGCATCACGAGGGAAGGGGCGCTTCCTGATCTCTAAGGCATGCACTGGTCCCAGGCCTCCTGCCTTCTCCAGAACCTCACGCTGTCACTGTCCATTTCAGCTGACCATTCAGTGTCTCTCATTCAGTCATATTCTCCATCTCTGTCTCTCCCTCTCTCCCCTTCCCCATCATGTAATTACAGTCTAGTTCATTCAACCTTAAAAACCCTGCTCCACTGCCCCCTCAAGTCATTCAACCTTAAAAACCCTGCTCCACTGCCCCCTCAAGTCCACAGTCCTCGTAAGTTGCCACCTGACTTCTCTCTATTTGTTCACTTTGAAGAAGCGCTTTCTTCACGAGTCATCTCCTCTTTGGGGATCATCTTCCCCTTCTCCCACCCTGTGCTGGCCCCGTTGTTACACTCGGCCTCCTGCCAGTAACCAGTGAGCTCCTTCCACTCCCCTGCGGCCACTCCTTTCTAAACTTCCACACAGCCCCCAGAGATCAGGAGCCTCCCTCTAGAAAGGAAGCTCCAGGCAGCAGGACCTGTGTCTGCCATGTGCTCTGCACACCCTGCCCAGCCCCAGTGCCCAGTGCAGAGGATCACCCTAAGTAGACGCTCCAATGCTTGTTGAGTGAGTGAGTGATCTCCCTGCCTCCAGAATCACTACCCCCAGATCATTCTCCAGGCAGCAGTCAGGGTGACCGTTTAAAATCCACATTATGAGATGCCTAGTGAAATGAAACCCTTTCTCGAGTCCCCACCCTCTGCCATTGCCTACACTCTGAAGTCCAGTCTCATCAGTAGGCCACACAGGCCCTTTTGTGGGTTGACCCTGTCTGCCTCTTCCCGTCTCACGTCTCATCACCTTGTGGAAAGTACTCGTGCTTATAGAAAGGCAATGTGGCATGGTGGTGAAGAGCCCTGGAACCGTACAAACTGGGTTTGGACCTTAGATCCACCATTTCCAGGCTATATGACCTTGGGTAATTGCATGACCTCTCTGTGCCGCGGTTTCCTCACCTTTAAGATGGGAACGGTAGTACCTAGCTTACAGCAGCACTGTAAGGATGAAAGGAGTCAACCGTGTGTGAAGTGCTCCGAGCGGCCACCAGCACGTCGTCAGAACTGCTGATCCGTTGTGATCACAGGGATGAGTTGCTGTCCCTGCTAGGGTTGCAGTCCTGCCAACAGCCTGACCTCTGTGCCTCTAGTCGGGCTCCTGCAGCACAGGAAAGGTCCTTCCTCTCCTCTCCCTCCCACTAATGCCTTTCTCTTTTTCCCAACTTTACTGAGATAATTAACACACAACATTGTGTCAATTTGAGGTGAACAACGTGTTGATTAAATATGTGCATATATTGTGAAATGATTACCACAGGAAGGTTAGTTAATACACCCATCACGCATCACCTTACAATGTGTGTGTGTGTGTTGAAGACTTTTAAGATCCACTCTCTTAGTAACTTACAAGAATGCAACAACAGTGTCATTAACCAGAATCACCATGCTGTGCGGCACCTCCCCTGACTTGTCCATCTTATATTTGGAATTTTGTGTCTTTGAAACACCTGTACCCATTTCCCCACTTCCACACGTCCACCCCTCCACCCACAACATCATTCTGCTGTTTCTGTGAGTTCTTTTTTTTTTTTTTTAGATTCCACTTATAAGTGAGATCATCTGGCATTTGTCTTTCTCTGACTTATTCCACTTAGCATAACTCCCACAAGGTTCATCCACGTCACAAATGGCAGAATTTCCTTCTTTGTGGCTGAAAACATCCCAATGTGCATGTATGCTGAAGTTTCTTTATCCATTCATCCATCAGTGGTCACGTAGGTTGTTTCTAGGTCTTGGCTGTTATGAATATTACTACAACGAATCCCACTTGTTCTTTTTACCTGTTGGCTCCCACACAGACTTCAGGCCTCAGCTTAGATGTCACCTCCTCCAAGAAGTCTCCCCTGATGCCTGGGCTGAGACTGGGCTGAGAAGAGAGAGGCGTGGGGGCACCAAAGAACTCAGCAATAAATAATGTTGGATTGGCAAAAATTCATGTTAGGTTTTTCCATAACCTCTTATGGAGAAGTGTGAATAACATTTTGGCCAGCTCAATATTTTACTGTTCTAGTCTTTAAAAACCAAGATGAATGCAAAATATCCAAAATTTAAAAAAAAAAAATTCAATAATGACTCTGATGCCTAGGACTAGGATGAGGCAAGCAAGGTGAGTGATCAAGTGCTGAGTCAGATCTGGTCTTTTTATTAAGTTCTAGTATCTCTCTTCCTGTTGGATTTGATTTATAGGCATCAATCTTGATTTTCTAAAAATCAAGACGCTGCACTAAGATCATGTTTGCCTAGATGGCTGAGTGCCTGCTGCTCCCTGAAATTCTGCACCCATCACCCGCACCCCATCTCCAGCCCCACCTTTCCAGCGTGAGCTGTGTGCACCTGTATCATGAATACTAGCTTCCTGGTCCAGACGGTTTAGTCTTTGGGACCAGAGCCCACGTCCAGGTCCCAAGTGTCTGGCACAGAGACTGGCACGTAGTAGGTGCTCACTCTATGCTTCTGATCACACTGACAGCAGCCAGAATGGAATGGTTGTGGACGGGGCCAGGCCTTCAGAGTGGAGAGAGCAGAGTGACTTCCCTCCTCCCCCCAGGATGCTTGTTCTCTCAAGCTGATCACACCCCCAGACTAGCTGGTGTGGTCTGGGGCGCAGGCAGGCAGACCCACATTCACCTCTTCTGCAGCACACCGGGGCCTCCCCAGGATGCCTCACACCTGGGTCCCCTCCCAGACAGGGAGTTCCAGCTCTGTCTTCACACGTGGGTGACTTCCTCCGGCTCTCAGAGGGCCCGCAG
The DNA here is from genome assembly GCF_032405125.1 of Capricornis sumatraensis. Taxonomy (NCBI): domain Eukaryota; kingdom Metazoa; phylum Chordata; class Mammalia; order Artiodactyla; family Bovidae; genus Capricornis; species Capricornis sumatraensis. The sequence goes on from NC_091070.1 coordinate 212,669,598, forward strand.
TGAAAGTCTTCACCAAGGCCCCGTGTCCCTGCGACAGCATGCCTAGGGACAGCGCAGGGAGGAGGGGGGCCTCGCCTCTCACTCCTCCAGGCTGGCTTGTCTCGGGGCCCCTGCTTCCATTTCTTCAGGTCTCCTGGGGCTCCACGACCTGGAGCAGAGAGGCCACCTTCCCGGGAGCACCTCCATGGCCGCGCTCCCCCAAGCCTGGCAGGAGAGCTGGCTTCAGGGGAGGGCTGGCTTGTGCTTTCAAGCGTGTGTAGAGGGAGCCATCAGGGGCATGCCTGAGATGAGAGGAGGGCGAGCTGACCCTCACTGGAGTCCTCAGGCCTCATGCCTGGTCACGCAGACCCTCTTTTCCCTGAAGCCAAGGACAGCAAGAGCTGTCTGACTTAGATCTCTCTCTCACACACATACATGCACACACACACACTGACTTTCTCTCTCATACACACTATCTCTCTTTCTCATATACACACTTTGATTCTAACATACACACACGCTCTCTCACACATACACACACACTCTGACTCTCTCTTGCACACACATACACGCACACTCACGCAATCCCAGCGAAAGAGTACCTTGTTCTGCCTGCTCTCAGCAGTGGGCTGGAGGCCCTGGCTTGGGGGAGGGGGACCATGATGGTGGCAGTATTCACGGTCACCGTCCAGATAAGGCAACAGTGCCTGGGGCTCGCCTGATCTGCACGCAGGACCCAACAGCTGCGGTGAGAGAGTTTTTTGCAGAATCACCTCTGTCAGGCCATGCACAGCAGCTCTGGGGACTGTGACTCCGACAGCCCATAGCGGTGCCCACGGAAAAGGCCGGGTCGCCTTGGCCTGACAGTCCTGGGAAGGTGCCCAAACACTCCCACTACCCCCGGCCCCTGAGTCCCAGGGCTCCTGCGGTCCTCGCCTCACCATCGGTCACTTCTTTCATGACTCGGGGTCCTTCCTGCGGGGTGCCCTCCTCCCTGGGAACCGAGCTCCTCCTCCCCACCGCCTCCCCTCCTCCGCCCCTGCTCTTCATCTCTCACGGCACCAAGCTCGGAGAAGTGGGGGCCGACTCTGGAGGAAACTCCAGGGCCGTGGCCAGGACAGAGGACTTCCCCGGGGTGTCTCAGTCCTGACTGACTCTCCCGCCAGCCCGTCCACCCATCACGCCCCTGAGCCCAGACCTCCAGAGCTGTCTGGGGCCACCCACTGCCTGTGGGACTCACCACTGTTGGATCCCATGAACTTTAGAAGCACACTTGATGAGTCCTGTGTTTTTCCATTTTACCGGCTCCTGTCTCAAACAGAATTAAAAATATATCTTCGTGAAAGTGCTTCCAGGTCAGAAGGCAGTGGATATTGATTCTCACATCATCTCTGGGTGCACAAAGGCAGCCTCCCTCCCATTCCTGTTCTTACCTTCACTGCTCAGGAAGGGACTGAGCCTGAAACCTACCAGGGAACAGGCGTAATCTGAATGCAGAGTCCAGTCAGGAAAGAAGGCTCCAAACCCTGTGAACCCGTGAATCCCTAGGACGGTGTCTCACAGGGAACGTACAACCACCTTCCCAGAATGAAAACAGCCAAGCACCTGGAGGGCTCCTCATGGGTGCGGAGTCCCGGAGCCAGAGGGCCCATTCCTCCCAGGATGCTGTTTTAAACAGGACCTTGCAGGGCTTCTCATCAGACGCCCACGGGGTCTGTCCGAGCCGTGCCCTCGTGGCGGAGGTGCAGCGTGGCGCCCCGGCCTCGGGCGGTGTGGAGTCACCACGTGTGTCTGTTCTCTCCTCTCCTCTCTTGCAGAGATCGAGCAGGGCAGCTGCGGAGATCCCGGCGTACCTGCCTACGGCCGGCGGGAAGGCTCCCGGTTCCGCCACGGGGACACCCTCCAGTTTGAGTGCCAGCCTGCCTTTGAGCTGGTGGGGCAGAAGGCAATCACGTGCCAAAAGAATAACCAGTGGTCGGCTAAGAAGCCAGGCTGCGTGTGTAAGTGAGCAGGGAGGGGGGTCGCTTCTACTCAGAAGCCAGGGACCCATGTCCTAGCTTATCTGGGGGCCCTATCCTTGGGAACCTTGTAGGGTTGTAACCACAGTTTCACTCTGGTTGGTTTCTTCTCTTTCTTGAAACGTCTCTGGCTGAGTCCTCATTTCTGGCAGTGATGTAGATGGTGTGGCACTGAGCGTGACTGCTCTTGACATCTGGGGCTTCTTCGACACCGCCTTCCTCTCCCTGGTGACCCTTGCAAGCACTGTCAAACCCAGACGTTTCCTCCTCACTGTTCTAGTTGTCGGTGACGCCACACAGTCGAGTCAGGGTGGAAGGTGCTGGTAAAGTTCATAAGACTCTAGACGCTCTGCCAGCCTGGGGGTACTGTGGGATACCATGGCCGTGCCGGGACATGCGGGTTTCATCCAATTGCTTCCTCTTGCATCAGATGTAGGGAGGGGTTGGGATCCAGCTGTCTTTGAATTGTTGATCTTTGGGAGAAGGGGTTGGAGTTGAGTGCTCTGTTCTCTGGGAACAACAAGGATTCTTTTCTTCCCTTCTCTGGGATGGTCTGACTTTGCTTTCCTGCGCAAATAATACTTTAAGTCCTGGCTCCCAGGGAAATCAGCTAGCGTGAGGGGGCAGTGTGTAAAGGAGCAGGCTTGGTCTTTGTTCTGACATCAAAGGTTCTCCCTCTCTGGGCGGTCGTCTCTTTTTCTCCCAACGCTCACCCCCGCCACCCTCCGTCTCTTACAATCTGCTTTCCCCAGGGAAGGGCTGGCAGCCTGACTTCTCTTCTCCCTTCTCAGTGGGTTTCTCAGGTGCTGCCTCACAGAGGAGCTTGGCCCCTGGTGGCGGGGAGAGGAGTAACCTGGGAGACTATAAGGAATATCTGTGATGATGGAGAGTTTGGCTCGGGAATGGCTGAGCCGGGTCATACCACAGTGACTACTTCTCGAACAACGAAAAAATCACTTTGTGTAGTTGACAAAGCATTTTTCATGACTTGTGAGTTTTATGTAAAGATTCTTGCAGAGGTTTTTAAAGAGCAAATTGCTCTTAGATGTACATTAAGCAAATCAAATTATCAAAAAATATATTGTGTGGAATCAGTCATGGATCTCTGGCCTGATGTGGTTAGAATATAGTGGCTGACAACGTGCACCCTGGAAGCTGGGGGTGAGGCAGGGGGCAGGGGAGGTTAGCAGGGACCAGGGCTGGGCAGGTTCAGAGATGAGCCTAGGGCTGAATGGGCAGGTCGAATGGAGCCCTGCAGAGCCGGTCAGTCAAGTCCTCAGAAGGCAAAAGGTCTGGGCTGCAGGAGTCCCAGGGAGCATGGGGGCTCCATCTCTGAAATCCATCTGGGAGAAACAAAGCAGAGAGAACTGGAAAGGGTCAGACTTTAGGGCAGAGAGCTGGCAGGAGTGGAGTGTGCCTCAGAGCCAGCCAGTAACTCAGAACCAGGATAAAGCTCCCTACTCCACAAACTGAGAAACGCAGGCCTCCGGGAGAAATGCTGCCTCCGGGAGGCGAGGGGGTCTGTCACTCAAGCCCTCCAGGAATTTATTTGCCCTTTTGGCTCTTAGAAGTAGTTTCAGGAAATCTCTCTGAAAACTTCAGTCAGTGCTGCTCAGCAGGCTCTCTGCTTCCAGGAAGAAAGCTGACAGGATGTTGAGCACTGCTTACAATCAGCTGAGAAGAAGCAGAGGGCAGAGGAGTCCTGGCGGGTACGGGCCAGTGCTCTCTGTGGTTTAAAACAAGGAAGAGGAGCCTGAGGCTTATTGATGAGAACTGTGAAGCAGGCACTCTGGGGAAGGGGGGAGGGGGGAGGATGGCCCTTCTTCTTCCAGATGATTCTGGGAGATTGGGGGTGATATCCCCAAGGTACTGCCACCACTCAGGTTTTTCTGATCGTCTCGATGTAGCAGACACGGCTGGAGTCTCAGGGATGCTGGCTCTGGTGGAGGAGGCCAGAGAGGACGTGCTGGCCCCAGGCTTTTGCACCATGAGCAAGGTCACAAGTGAGTGCCATCTGTCAGCTTCCTCTCTACTGAGACCCCATCCCCTAATCTGATGCATCCCTGGGTCTCAGGCTTTGCCTTCAGGGAACTCCAGGTCTAACTCATGGTGAAAGACGGTACTAAGACGATCTGGGTGCACTGAGAGAATTAGGGATTCGGCATCTGGAGACCTGTGTCAGTCTTGGCTCCGTTTCCTGGCTCTGGCCAGGGCAGCTTCTCTCTGAAGTTTGCTTTGCTGATCTATCTTACAGCGTTGTACTCCCCAGTTCTAAGCCTCTGTGATCATATTTACAGAAAAAGACGACTATGACACGGACGCTCCTCACATTTCCATCATGAACACCTGCAAACCACTCTCTAAAGTGGGTCATTTATACAGAGCTCATTCTTCGAGGGATAAAGTTAAAATGTGGCATTCTCCTCCTGACCCCAGATCAAATATATAATATAGTGTGTGATCCTATAATAGCTGTGTGATCCTATAATAGTGTGTGATCTGTAGAAAAAAGGACAATATCTGTAAGCATTTATAACAATATAGAATAGTCCAGTCAGTCTCTGCTTTATCATATGGTCATAAATGTATGCAGAAAAGCACCTCTAGCAAATGTCAGCTTCAGTGCCCTAATTTTCCATGTTAGTCACGGTAAATATTAACACAATATTTAGCAAACAAGGTCGTTCTTTCCTTCTGAGGGTTTTGGAGAGGACTTGGAGTTGGGGGTGTTTTGAAGGCTCAGATTTCTTTGGTCACTTGTCCAGAGAAGTGCACAGCTTTGCATTGTCCTTCTCTTGCAACATTTTCTTCAAAACCGTTCCTGAATTAAAGATTTTAAAATTTAATAAAAAAAAAAAAAGGAAAAAAAAATAAATTCATCATCACTTTATAGTTATAAAACTACAAAAAAAAAAAAAAAAAAAAACCGTTCCTGACTCGAGAATGGCCCTGCCGAGACGACACAAGTACACTCTTGCCTTCGTGTCCCAAAACATTCTCTGCAGCGAGCAGGGACTTTGGAATCGTGTTGGCTTGCGAGCTGCCTTCGCAGTCGTAGATGGTCAGTAGATGGTCTTTTTTTTTCATCTCGGTTCCTCACCGTGAGAAGCATTCTGGAAGAAAAGATGGAACCGGAGTCTTTTCTCTTCCACGCTCCTCCTCCTTGGCTGATTCACATCTCCAGGGATCGCTGCTCCAAAGCAGGCGGCAGCAGTAGCACTTGCCATCCATTCAACAGTATTCTCACTGCATGTCTACCCTGTGCCGGGCTCCACCTGCAGGACTCAACCCAGGGTCCTGGTGAGAAAGCGCCCCCCGGGTTTCAAGCATCCTTCACCTTCCCAGAAACTCGGCCTGTTTCACTGGCTTCCTTACAAAAGCACCATGTGGGAGCCTCTCCCATATAACCCTGTCCCCTTCTTTCTCCACAAGAGATACAATAGAAGGAAGATACAAATAACTGATGGTGGTTTGCACAACACGTGATGCTTTGTTGACAGGCTAGCAGAACTCTTCACACCTCATAAGGAAGCCAGGAAACCAATTATCGGTCCATTAGCAGCCACTTGCAGAAGAAGCTTCAAAACAGCCTTCGCCAGGAAAATGCCAAGACCTTGCAGATGCCAGCTTCCCTTGGCCATTTTGTAAGCCACCACGAGAAGGCGTGAATCCTAATTGCTCGGTTCCTAATGTATATGGCATAGGTGTGAAATGAGGATACACAGGGATGCATTCAGTGTGAGTTACAAATCAGCAAGCGGTCCTTGAGAGACCAGGGAAGGGAGACGTGGGTCCTCAGGGGCTCAAGGAAAGTGTCACAGAGGATACGGGGCTGGCGAGTTGGGAAGTAAAGGAGGGTGCTTCATACAGGAATGCTGCAGGATATGGCCCTCTCCTAGCACCCTGCCATCCTCTCTCCACTGAGTTACTCCCTTCAACCACTCCCTCTGCACGCTCTGGACATGGACACACACACTCACACACACACACACACACACACACACTCAGATTTCTGGTCAGAAGAATGGACTAAGTCCTCAGATCATTGGGATTCTCAGCCTCAGCGCTACTGACATCTGGGGCCAGATAATTCTTTTATGGGGGGTGCTCTTGTGCATTTTAGGATGTTTTAGCTGCACCCCTCCTGTCTTCTACCCACTAGAAGCCAGAAGCACACACACCCCTTCCACTACTAACTGTGACAACCAAATATATCTCCAAACATTGCCTGTATCCTCTGGGGGGGTGGGGGGGAAGTCACCCAGGATGGAGAACCACCAGTATAGGGTAAGCTAGTCTTGTCAGATTCTAAATATGATGAAATCTGTGTATTTGCATTTTAAATTAGGTCATGATCAGAAACTATTGAATCGTGACAGTGAGGAAGCATGGGGCAAAGGAAGATGCCAGTGTTTCTTACATGTTTTGTCATTGGGAAGATAGGACTCTTCCCTACAGCATCATGGAATATTTACTGTCTTATTTTACAGATGAAAACAAAGCTCAACGAGGCTCAGAGGTTATAGAACCGTTAGATGATGGGTTGGAATTTGAACTGTTAACTGACAGCATTGGCATCTGTTCCAAATGTACACTCTCTCTATTGCCCCAGATTTCCAGAATTCAAGAGGTCAGTAAGGACATGGAAAGCTTAGGACGACAACATTAGTCCAGACTGAGAAACAAACAGTGGTTTGAGCCACTCCCGTGAAGTAACAGAAACTGACAAGAGTGAAACAAATTCACGAGGGCTAGATCCGTGACCCATGTTGGGACTACACCAGTATCTGCACTTGTTCAGTCACCAAGTCGTGTCCGACTCCTTGCGACCCCGTGGGCTGCAGCTCGCCAGGCTTCCCTGTCCCTCATCGTTTCCCAGAGTTTGCCCGAGTTTATGTCCATTGAGTCAATGACCCCATCCAATCATCTCATCCTCTGTTGCCCTCTTCTCCTCCTGCCCTCAATCTTTCCCAGCATCAGGGCCTTTTCCAGTGACTCAGCTGTTCACATCAGGTGGCCAAAGTATTAGAGCTTCAGTATCAATCCTTCCGAAGAGTATTCAGGTTGTAATATACCTTTGTTGAAGTCACTTTTTTCATCTTTACTTTTTTCTCATTCTTTCTACCTACTCATCCATTTATCCACCCATTTTGATGTATTGAGCACCTACTATGTACCAGATCAGCTGCATGAGTAGGTGTGGCCAATCCTGGTAAAATTCTAAACTGGGGCACCTCTGGGAATGATCCTGCTCAGGCTGAAGGGGAGAGATCTTAGTGCCATGTCCATACAAGGTACTGTAACTCTTTCAAGGAGTATCTTGAGTCCAAGGACCTCTACTCAGCACAGGCTTTTGGTATACTCTAGTATTTTAAAAGTTTAAATAAATAAGATATTAATTTCACTTCCTTCAACCAAAGGCAATTTGGCCATTCCTTTTTGATTTTTACCCAGGCACACACATATTTCATATGGTTTTAATCAAAGTGAACATACCGTCTTGCATTCTGTCTTTTGAAGTTCATAGTCTATTGCGTATCTTGTCATGTTACAACACGTCTTTCGTACTTTACCAGTCTTAAAATCTATGGAATGTTCTGTCTAGTGAGTGGACCATGACTTAGCCAATTATCCTCTGGGGGAAATGCAATATAGCTCAATTATTTTTTATAAGCTTTTAACATCCTCAAGCATGAGTGCTCACGTGTGCTCAGGCATGTCTGACTCTGTGATCCCAGGGACTATAACCCACCAGGCTCCTCTGTCATGGAATTTTCCAGGCAAGAACGCAGGAGTGGGTTGCCACTCACTCTCCAGGGAATCTTCCGGATCCAGAGATAGAACCTGCGTCCTTTCCATCTCCTGCATTAGCAGGCAGATTCTTTCCCAGCTGAGCCACCTAGAACCCCATCCTCAAGCGTATGACCTTTTTATATCTTTTCTTGAATTCTGTCCTTGAGTAAATTTCCAGAAATGAGGTTGTTGGGCCAGAATAGGAACATTTAAAAATACTCATATCATTCCCCCAAAATGTTCTGCCAGGTCATAATGTCAGTAACAAAAGCTTGAAGGTTAAGACTAAGATTCGTATAACACATGTCCTTCCCATCCAGAAATATGGCATAGATTTCTCTGTGTGTTCATCTGCTTCCATTTTTCTAAATATTAACAACTTTATAGTTTTCTTCATATAGATCACATGTATCTCTTGCAATCTTTACCAGCATCACCAAATCTCAAGTATTTGTGTGGCCTTTTCAACTTGTCAACTTGCACCCTTGTCAGCTTCCATGAAGTGCCAAATGTTATGATAAGTGCTGCGAATCTAGAGATGAACTGGGCACAGCCCTTGACCTCAAAGAGCTCGCTTTCACATGAAGATAGACATAATTATGTAAATTAAAGTGGGCTCTTGTGGTTCAAAGTTTACTTTTCCATCTAGAAAGCATTGGTGAGTCAGATGTGTTTAGAAACCGCCCCATGAAGGTTCGTTCTTTTATTTGACACATATTCATTGAGGTCCAGTGATGTGGCAGGCATCACAGGAGGTGTGTGACAGGGGAGCAACAACCCGTCTGTTCCTAGAGCATAGACTTTCATCAATGGTGTTAGAGCAGTTGGGCCTCAAAGATGGGAGGACGGAGTGGGGGCCCTGCTGGGAAGAAAGCTACTCTAATGGCAGTACTGGGTTCTGAGAGAAGCCAGGGGGTCTGGGGCTCTGCAAAAGGAGGAGGTTCATTGGATACATAGACACACATATGCACAAGTGTGCACACACACATGCGCAGTCTCTACGTACTCGGTGTGTAGTGGTTCCGAAAGGAGTTGGCTGCTCCCAAAGTGAGCGAAAGAAAGAAGGGAGGTAGGGTCCATGGAGGAGGATCTAGAGAGAGACTGCTGGGTATGCGTGGCTGGAAGCATGTCCCTGTTGGAGCACGAGGTGTCAGGATTTCAGTACAGGACTCTGGTCCTGGCCTTTCTCCACCTGGCCTGGGTGCAGCCCTGCCCCGCAGGGACTTGGAGCATTTGCTGTTTGCAGCCCTTGGGTAACAACTGTCTGTCCTGACACGTGGCTATGAGAGTGTCGTGTTGGTGTTTTCCTTTTCAATTTGAAGGCTCTTTCCATTTGATATACATATTTTCCCCAATCTCCAGCCTTCTTTCTTCTTTCTTTCTGTTTTGCTAGTTTGCATTGTACAGTTGTTTTACATATTTATGCAGACACATCTCTCGATATTTGTGATTTCTTTTCAAAGCTGACAAAGTTATCATTCTGCCACCGATCTGAAAGAACAGTCTGTTCTATTTTTGGTTATTTGTCAGTAATTTGATTTTTTTAATATAATTTGTTAATCCATTTGGAGTTTATTTAGATGAATGTATGATATTGTCCAAACTATTACACAGTTTTCCAACACAATTTATTAAGTAATTCATTTCCCTTTTGATTTGAGGCAAATGAATTGTTCTATCACATTCTGAATCCTCGGATGTAGTTAAGTCTGTTTCTTGACTCACCGCTTTGTTCTGCTCCTCATTTCCATCTTAGCACCGGTATTGAATGATTTTAATTGTTGTTTTATAATATGTTCTAATATCTAGCAGAGCTGGAAACGACTCCTTCCTCCGTTAATTATTTTCTCTTTCAGAATATTCATTGTTATTCTCATCTGTTTGCTGTTCAAGATTAATTTTAGAATCATTTTGTCATAGTAAAAAAAAATCCTATTGGGATTTTGTATGTATGCTCCTATTAAACTATAAATTAACTTCAGGAAAATAGGCATTTTTATAGTATGCAGCCTTCCCATCCTGAAACACGATGCGTCACTCTTTTGTTCATCTACTTTCATTTTTCCAAATATAACAGCTTTGTGGTTTTCTTCATATAGGTCACATACTTCGCTTGCTAGCTGTATTTTTAAACAGGCAGCTGCTTTTTCACTCCCCTCCCACCTCAACCGCAATGCCCTGTTGACACGTGAGGCATGCCCAGTTTCGCTCTTCGTGGCTGAATCCTCGCATTCCCCGTAAATATTTAACCCCAGGTTTTCCAGGACAAGTGCAGTTTCAAGCATCCTTTCCTTCATCCCAGAAAATATGATCACGATAACTAGAGTCCTTGGAAACTGCCTCTTTCAAATGTTCAGAGAGAACTGGAATCAGCTGGGGTTTGAAAGTGTCAGCGTCAGTATGACAGATGATATTCCTGGTAATTGCTTGTGATCGGGGTAGGGGTCACGATAAGGGTGGTGTGAGCTCTCTCTGCTGATATGCTATAACGTTCTTCTTACTTCTCTGGGCTTCCATAAAGGTCCCGTGAACCCACGTGTGTCCCTGGAAGAGAAACAGAGAACCTGGAGATTGCTTTGGTCCAACTTTGTCAATTTCAGGTCAATTCCTAGAAGTTGAAACCAGATGGTTTCAGGCCCCCTTCCTCTGTTACCCGGTCCCCCAGCACATGGACACTGAAGACGTGTGCTAGCTTGTGGTGGAGCTGGGGGTGCCTGCTCTGTAGACGGTCTGCAGTAACTCAAAGGGTTCGTTTTCCAGAGCAGAAAGTCCTGGCAGTGACAGGAGGTGGGAACAGTCTGTATCTGCTCCTGCAATGGGGAATGGGCACTAAAGCCAGGGCTGTGAAGCCTGATGGGGCCACAGGGGCAGCCTGGGGAGAGAAACCTGGAGTTGAGGGAGACTGGGGCTGGGAGGACTGACCGTGGATGAACAGATGGCTCATAAAGAGGCCTGCCAGTATTTCCAATCAGAATATCCAAGGAAGTAGCTTTAACACTTGTCTCACCAGGCTAGAGTGGGTCCTGTATTGCTTGTTAACCGTTGTCCTTAAATAGGCAGATACTTGATGGGGGAAGGTGGCCTCTGGTCCTCACCAGGGGAAGAGCGTCTACCCAGGCAGGCCATCCCAGCCCGGGCAAGAGGCTGCCTTTTCATTAAGAGCTTCTCTCACAGCAGGGACTGGAGAGGAAACCACGAATCGGGAAAGCAGCCCAGTCCCTGGGCTGGGGCACACATGGTAGGGCAGGGATGGCAGGTGGGGAGGGTCTGGAAGCTCTATGCGCCTGTGGGTGTGCCAGGCTCCTCACAAGCCCACCAAATGCTGACTCTGGGGAGCCATACTCATATGTTTCAGGGGATGGGACTTCCTGTGACTGTCAGCCTTGGCTGGGCTTGGCTCAGGATCTGGCTGTAAGAACTGAGCCTGTAGAACCAAGGCATTCAGTGTACTGGAGAGTTGGGGTCGAGGGTCTCATCAGGCAAAGATTGGATGGGCAGGGATGGCTCACAAAGGAGGCACCCAGCACATCCAAGGAAGTAAAATCTACACTTTTCCCACCAGGCTAGTGTGGGTCACAAACATCACTTGTTACCTTTATTTTTAAATTGATACTTTATGGGGGAAGAAGGTATCTCTGGTGGCCCTGCCCAATATAAAATGAATCCCAACCCAGCTAATTATTAGAATCACTCATAGGCTTTTAAAAATGGAGAATCTTGGTCTCATCTCCAGAAATTCTGATTCAGCAGGTCTGGGATGGGAGCCAGGAATTATTGTTCTGAAATTTTCCTGGATGATCTTTATCAGAATAGTAAACCCCACTAATAAGGAATACCCTCTGTGTGCTGATTGCTTGCAGGAGTGTTTGGGGTCATTCTTGAGGGGCTTGGTCCCCTGATAGGATGGCAGCCTCTTGGGGCATGGGTTTAGAGTTTATGTGGTCATATGTTGTGGTCATACGTTGTTGCTATGAGGCTGGCATAATGTGGGTGGTTATGATGGTGTTGGCCTTCTGGGGTTCAAGGAATGTTGACCTCCATGTTGCTATCCTGGTGGGGAATGGGATGCAAAGTTCAGTATTGTGACATCACAACTCAGCCTTTCATTTCTCTGAATGCAGCAAATGTGGAGGGGAGGTCCTGCTCCACACCTGACTCCGTGCTGCTCGACCCTAGGACAGGGATGGGAATAATCCTCATGTGGTCCTTGTCCCCCAGCACCTCATGATCTAGTGAGTGTGATAAGCACATTCTTTTATGTCAATCAATCTTTGAACCACTGCAATTTAGAGATGTGGCCACAAAGTGCTGCCAGAATGTAAGGAAGAAAAATTCATTCCAACTGGAAGATTCTCAGAAGATTTCTTCTGAGCATCATGGGCAAAATTTCAGCCCATGGAATCTATCCAGAACCAAACTGCAAAAACAGCTTAGAACAAGGCCCAGACCAAAGGCCATATTCCTACACCTAAGAGTCCTGGGCCACGGTATCTGGGCACCACAGTCACCTGGGTGTACTGGGGGCTGGGAAAACTGACTAAACTTTAGGGGTCTTATCCTGCATTGTGACCTCTCCTTGAGGGTTGGGGCCAGGGAATTGGGTATATCTGCTTTTCTCACTTTGGCTTTCAGTTTGGGGATCAGAGCAAACAGGTTCTTTTCCCTTTATAAAATGTTTTAATTTCTGTGTGCACCAAGTGCATTCCCCACGCAGCAGCACAGACTGTGCCTTTTCCACGGTGCTCTGTGATGTCTGCTCAGAGATCTATGGGAGAGACCCAGAGCCTCTCTAATCAGGGTCTGTTTCCACAGCTGCTGACTCAGGGGCTGGGGCCCGAAGCTCTCCCAATACCCTCCCCCATCTGTGAGCCTCTAGACGGACTTGCCGTCTCACTTGGAAGCGCATCCCCATCAAACTCTCGGTGCTGTGGATATTCTCAGGCTCTGAGGTTCCCGGGGAGACACTGCTTGCCTTTTGTAGGGACTGGACTTCAAGCAGAGTCTTGGGCTACCCTTCTTGGGGGAACAATGACCCTTCCTTCCTTCCTGGCAACAAAGGCAATCTTGGGGGTCTCCGGAGATGGGCTCGGTGACAGGACTACTCCCCTCGGCTACCTCGTTAACTCACATCTTACTCAGGGAAACAGGTCAAGCACGTGCCCCCACCTGCTCCGACCATGGTCTTGAAGGTAGCTCTCTCAGGCTAACTATAAACTCGCCTGTATCACTGTGGATTCCCCTGGAAGAAGATCCGAGTGTACTTCCTTACGATCCAGGGACGTCCACTAAGTGTGATTTTCCACTTTGCAATGGCTGCCGGTCTGCCGTTAGGACTGGGCTTAGAGTGGCCAGGACCATGGATAGCTCTAGTCTCCCTGAGGGAAGATGCTCTGGAGAAGCTGGTGGGGCTCTCCAAGAGGGTCCCAGGAGCACCTTCTGAGCTGTTGGGAATGTAGAGTATACTCTTTCTTGCATTCTCCTGAACTCATAGGAAGGCTTGGGTTCTGGGGCTAATCATGCCCACAGACTTCTCGCCAGCTCATAGCTATGTCTGGCTGATGACATTAATGAAGAATAGGTGAAGAACTACTGAGGATCAGAGTGCAAACCTTTTGGTCTGGAGCCTTCCTGGTTGAGGAGTGGGCTATGCTGGGGAGAGGTGGGGAGACCCTGCTGTCACCCCCGCAGGCTGGTTGAGACTCAGAGGTATGCTGAGCAGAGGCCTTTGTGGAGATGTGGTCTCCAACAGGAGCACTGGGACATGCCCCTTGTTTCCAATTCAGCGAAAATTGATGTGTAGTATAATACCCGGGTGCCCAGGCTCAGGACTGCACTCCTTGCCTTTCAGAAGCCTCATCGTAATGCATCTTCACAACCAAGGTGTGATTTCAGAGTGGTTAGTTGAATTTTGCTACATGTGGAAGTAGGAAGTGAGGTACAGAAACTTCCCCCCCTCCACAACACCAGACAAATCCAAATTTGGGGGCCCAGGGGCTTGATCTGTCTACATATACTTTCCTAAGAATTTATGGTCTTTTTTCTGGGTAAAAGCTGAGCCCGGGGAGTGCAGAGTGAGCTCCTTCCCAGGAGTACAGGGCAGGTGCCGTCCTCACACTTGGGATCATCAGGGACCAGAGCTGTCCTGCCTGCTGGCGATAGGAGATCCTCAGTCATCAGCTCAGGATGAGCCTCCAGCTCAGAGCCTGGCCTTGGCAGGGGCCTCTGAGCGGGTCTAAAGAGGGTCTAAGCCCAGAGTAAGCTCTAGGAGTGGTTTGAGTGGGCATTCTCCCATAGGTGTGGCAAAAGTCAATCATGACACAGGATAATTTTAGGCAGCAGGGAATTCTCACAGGTTGGCCTGGTGCTGATAAGCAGTCACTTTATACCAAGAACCTAGCCAGTCTCTAAGGGGTTACAGTCAGGGTCCAATCGCAGGACACAAGAATTTAGCTATTGTCAGAGCCCTCCCGCTGAGTTTTTGTTTAAGATTTTCTTCCAGAAGGGACTGGATTGTGAATGAGGAACTCCTTGCTCAGGATAAAAGATACTTTTGTGGAAGGAAAGTAAAAGGCCACGTGTGGGGATGACCATCCATCCATATTTGCCTGGGACCATCCCAGTTTACATCTTCCGTCCTAAGGCAATTATTGAGTGGTCCCATCTTTCATTCTCAAAAGTGTCTCAGTTGGGGCATTATGTTCTGTGATCTCCCCAACCATGACCCGACAGACGCCATGCCAAGAAAGGCATGGAGCCTCAGCTGAGCGCCCTGGATGCCGAAGGTGGTCTCTGAGCCAAAGGTCCAAGAGGTGCAGAGATGGACTCTTTCCTCCTTCTCCCGTCATCCGTGCCCCCCTCCCCTCTCTCACCCTTCCCAGGTGCCCTGGCCCTCTTTCAGACCTCTGGGTACTCTAAACTCTTTCCCACCTCAGTGCCTTCAACCTGAGGTTCACCGTGCTGGAATGCTCCTCAGGAAGCTGGATCCTTCTCATCACCACCGTCACCTCCTCAGAGAGGCTTTCTCTGACCACCCCATCCAGAAGAGCCATCCTTCACTTTCCCATTTCTCCATCCCTTGTCCTAAGCGTATGAGTCAACTTTTGCTATGGCATCAACCGTGCAAAAATCTCAACGAATTACAACAACAAATATTTATTTCTCACTTGCATCCCACACAAATTTATTTCTCACCTGCATCCCATGCGGGCTGTAGGTCAGGTGCAGCTCCGCAGGGCTCAGGGGAACCCTACATAGCCTCTCACTCTGGAGGTGTCTGCTTGAACATCCCTATGTCATGCCCTCTCACCTTCCATGGGGCGAAGTCACCAGGCCAAAGTCAGTGGAGTAGGCAAGAGGGCTCTGCCTATAAGGCAGCAAGGAAGGGCAGGGAATATACTCGAGCACAGTAAGCAATGCTTTTTTACTTGTTGATTGCCTGTGCCCTCACGACGCTGTAAATTTCCTAAAACAATATATGTCTTATTCACTATTGTATCTACAGTACCAATCAGATAGCGAATACTTGGTAAGCACTGGTTTCCTGTTTTATTGTAGTTATTACTAATCATGTTAGTGTCAGTTTTATTATAAAGACAAAGCCAAAACGGTAGGGATAAGAGAGGCTTTGGTTTGGAGGACACCTGGCCAGCCAGAGCCTCCTAACGTAGGGTTTCTACACCTCTCAGGCCAGTGGGGTAATGGTCAAGGTTGGCTTGGGTGCTGCCTTAGTGCTTTCAGGCTGCTATAATAAAATGCCACAGACTGGGTAGCTTATAAACCACAAAAACGTATTGCTCACAGTTCTGGAAGCTGGAATTCTGAGACCAGGGTGCCAGGGTCCTCCCCCTGGCCCTCCTGCTGGTCTCAGTCTTCTCCTTATATCCTTCCATGATGGACAGGGACCAGGGATCTCTCTGGAGCCTCTTTTATAAAGCATTGACCCCATCCATTCATGAGAGCACCATCCTCACTATTGAAGTAGCTCCCAAAGGCCTCGCTGGCTACTACTATCACCCATGGGCATTAGGATTTCAGTGTACGAATCTGGGCGGGTGGGACTCAAACATTCAGACCTCAGTGGGCTCTGAGCAGAATGATCCTGGCATACAGACTCTTTGGCTGCAGCTAGCAAGCATAAATGGGGGGAGGGAGCCCACACCACTCTGTGGAAAAGATGCTTAACAGGGTTTTCCAGATGGACAGGAGGAGAGAACACTCTAGAAAGAAAAAAATAGCCAGAGCAAGACCTAGCATTAGACTTGCACATTTGCAGGACTGCAATGGTCCAATAAGACTGGAATGTCATGGGCAGTGGGAGATAGGAAAATAAAGATAAAAGAGGTTGGCAAGGGCCTTTGGTCTTTGGGGTCTTTTTGTGCCCTTTAGAGAAGTTCAGGCTTTATCCTCAGTGCAACAGGGAGTCTTTCAAGAGTTCCAAGCAAAGATGAAACATCATGAGAATTTGTGATTTACAAAAATCCATTCTGGAGCCAACATGTAGGATGGATTCAAAAAGAATGAGATTTAAAGACAGAAAACCAGTTGGCTATTGCAGTAGGAAGACCTTCCCTTAATAGGGTGTGACCAGGATGTGGCGAGTTCAAGAGACAGTAAAGGGAGAGAATCAGCAGAAGCTACTTACAGACTGGATTTGGAAGCAAGGGAAAGGAGTTGATATGTTTCCCTTAGGCAACTGGGCATTGTCATTCATGGTGATAGGGAATGAAGGAGGCTTAGGATAACAGATAAAGAGATCAGTCCTGCACATGCATCCGAGGTGCTGGTGGGATCTGCAGTGGAGAAGCATGTCAGACAGTTACACACCAAGTCTGAACACGCAGGTGGGTCTGGGCTGCCAGTGTCGTTTAGGAGGCAAGAGCATGAGGAAGGTGCTGTGGGGTGAGATGGGGCCAAGGGAAAACCCATAACTGGGCAGGCCTGAGTCACTCCCTGATGCCAGGGAATGTTCCAAACGCAAGATTCTAGGAAAACCAGGCTGGGGAAAGAAGACTCAGTTTGGGCCATATTTAGTTTAATTTGCTCTGATAAAATCCAGACCCCTCTTCCTGGGTCTAAAAGACCCGTCATCCTCTCCAGCTCGTCTGGTGCTCCTAGCTGCGTGGTTCACCCTGCTCCGCTCTGTTGGCCTCCCTTCTCTCCCGCACAGTCACCAAGTCTGTGCCCACCTCAGGGCCATTGGACTTGCAATCGCCTCCACCTGGAGCAATCTTCCCATAGGCCAGCTGACTCTGTATCGTCAGGCCATATCTCAGAGGATGCTTCCTCAGCCGGGCCATCCCTGACCCCGCCTTGAAAGCAAGCTATCCCCCCTCCATCCACTCTTCCCCCCATTCCACCGTGTGTTCTTTCTTACCGTTTAGAATGCAAACTTCAAGAGGCTGAGGACTTGCCGATCTGTCTGGTTTGTAACCCGCCCCCGCCCCCCGACCCTCACCATGTCTAAATTAGTCTTTGTCACACAGCAGATGCCCAGTGAATATGCCAGCTTGGTAAGGACATTCCAAGGTCATTCAAAGGGGCTGTCGGAGCTGGAGTGGAAAGCCTGGGGTGGGTGTGATCGGAGACAGAGGGGAAGCATTTCAGGAACAAGAGAGGGCTCAGCTCTGTCAAAGGCCCTACTCACATAGTGCAGGGGGCCAGTGCTCGTGCCAGCCTAGGAGGTGGGGATAGGAGAAAACAAAGAAATGCAAAAACTTAACGCAATTCATGGCTTTACATCAAATATTAACCGAAGGGGACATGGTCCATGCTCAGTAAATACGCGGGCAGCGTCACCCCTCTGTGTCTGATGCTCCTTTTGGAATGTGTGCGTGAGTTTCTAAGGAGCTGACCAGGTGGCTCTAGGGAGTATCCACTTGCCATGCAGGTTCAGTCTCTGGGTCAGGAAGACCCCCTGGAGGAGGGCGTGGCAACCCACTCCAGTGTCCTTGCCTGGAGAATCCCATGGACAGAGGAGCCTGCTGGGCCACGGTCCATAGGGTCACAAAGAGTGAGACACGACTTAACTCGACACGCATACTTATGCATGTTCGTATGAGTTTCTAGGAAGCATTCTCAGCATTCTTCTCAAGGAGAAAACCAAACACTAACTTCATCTTGTTTGCGATAAGGATGAGCCCAGATAGGTAGCCAGTTTCAGCCTCATGTGTGTGACCTTGAAGACCTCGCCCAGCTTCCTAGGGCCAAAGGAAGTTAATAACTTTCACCAGCTCCAGTGCCAGAGATGTTAAAATGACTCCGATGAAAACTACCGTACCTTGAGCTTCTGAGCAGAAGGAAGTGAAAGGAATTCACTAGTGGGTGTGTGAAGCACCAGCCTCCCACTCAGCTCTAGCGTTCATCAGCAGGGATGCCTCAGTTTACTGGTCCAGAGACGCACAGTGAAGCAAGAACAATCTAATTGGGCCTCTACTGCTTGGCTGAGCTCTGCTGGAGAAAATCGCCCAACCAGGCAAATTGGCATTGCTACATATTCACGGTCACTAGTCTCAATGAAGCCTGCACAGTGCCCAGCATCCATCTGTGTTCCTCAAATCAGTCTGTTCTATTCTTCCCTGTGGAAGCCCTGCCAAGCCTTCTCCACCCTCCTCCATCCTGGGATCAGCCCACCTCCTCACCTTACCCTGGAGAATGATCATCTTTTCTCCTGCCTGGCAAGCAGCATGCTCAAACTCCAAATTTCAAAAGACACCAAGCCTGCAGCTCATCACCATCCCATCCCCATCCTTCCTCTCATCTTCCCACGTCTTATACAGAGATGCTCGGTCCTCTCTACCATCAAAAACCAATGTGCCTGTAGCTTATACTTCCCATTTAGGCTTTAGATCAAGGATCTAGATCAGGGATTCAAGCGCCTTTAAACTAACAGTAAGATGCAGTACAGAATACATTCACACTCACACACACACACACACACACACACACACACACACACTGGACATAATTGAAACAGATTCACAAACAGTATTTACCTTTAACCCTGTAATGCACTCAGGTATTTTCCATTCTCTTCCTTTTGTTTTTTCCTTTTTTCTTTTATTTTAGCACCATGACCCACCATATTGCTTTCACGATGAGTCACTGTTTCAAAAATTTTGCTATTGATTCCCCCTCACCTCCTGCTTTCTCAGGAATCTATGCCTCTTGTAATCCATCCTCTTCTTTAAATATATTTATTTATTTATTTATTTATTTATTTATTTCAGTTATTATTTATTTAACTGACCCAAGTCATAGTTGCAGTGTGTGAACCCTTTGGTTATAGCATGTGGGATCTAGTTCCCCAGCCAGGGATCAAACCTCAGTGCCCTGCATTGGGAGTGGGGAGCCTTAGCCACCCATCCTCTCTATTCCGTGTGGAAGAAGCCTCTCCCCTTCTGCCACATCCTTCCCATCAACATGTGAATTTCTTCAGGTCCCTCTTCTCTTACAGGTAAAGTTCTTTAACACCTCCAGACCCTTTGACGGGATGTCTTCCCTTGCTGTAGCCACTCTTCACTTCCCAGTCCCTTCTTACCATGTACGTTCTGACCTCTGTGTCCACCACACCTGGGAACTGCTCTCACCCAGGTCGCTAATGAGCCTCCTGTTGCTAAAACTCAATGGGTTTTACACAGAGGCTCCACTCTATTCAGAACAGCTAGCCTTTCCCTCCTTCTGGAAGCCACTCTTGTGTTTTCCCTCCTACCTTCAACTGCTCTGTCTCCGTCTGGCCTGCCCATAACTTTTCTCTGCTTTTGTCTTTATTAAGTTTATTCTCCCTTCTCTGCTTAATCTTGTTTGCTTATTCTCTTTGTCGTGTTTTTAGTTTAAATGCTCATGTCACGTATTTCTTTTTTATTTAATAATGAATAAGGCTATTAATGTTCCCTTAAATACAGCTTTGGCCTAGTATCGTTATCATTATTATAAGTAATCTGTATGGACAGCCTTTGCGACGTTCCATGCTGTCTGTTTTTTCTTTGCCAACTTGATAACCTTGTCCCTTAATTTCCTTAGCTTATAATTCTATTCTGAGCATTTATCTTTTCGTTCAATGTGTGAGTAGTTCTTCGTATGTTAGGACATCCCCGGTGGCTCAGATGGTAAAGTGTCCGCCTCCAACGCGGGAGACTCAGGTTCGATCACCGGGTCAAGAGGATCCCCTGGAGAAGGAAATGGCAACCCACTCCAGTGCTCTTGCCTGGAAAATTTCATGAATGGAGGAGCCTGGTAGGCTACAGTCCATGGAGTCACAAGGTGTTGGACACGACTGAGCGACTTCACTCACTCATATGTTAAACATAGTAAATATTTGATTATACTCACTTGCCAATATTTCCTTTTTTCTTGTTTTATTTTATTAATTTATTTAAATTGGAGGCTAATTACTTTACAGTATTGTAGTGGTTTTTGCCATACATTGACATGAATTCGCCACATGTGTACATGTATTCCCCATCCTGAACCCCCCTCCCACCTCCCTCCCCATCCCATCCCTCAGGGTCATCCCAGTGCTCCGGCCCCTGAGCACTCTGTCTCATGCATCAAACCTGGACTGGCAATCTGTTTCACATATGGCGATATACATGTTTCAGTGCTATTCTCTCAAATCATCCCACCCTCGCCTTCTCTCACAGAGTCCAAAAGTCTGTTCTTTACATCTGTGTCTATTTTGCTGTCTTGCATATAGGGTCATCATCACCATCTTTCTAAATTCCATACATATGCATTAATATACTGTATTGGTGTTTTTCTTTCTGGCTTACTTCACTCTGTATAATAGGCTCCAGTCTCATCCACCTCATTAGAACTAATTCAAATATATTCTTTTTAATGGCTGAGTAATATTCCATTGTGTATATGTCCCACAGCTTTCTTATCCATTCGACTGCTGATGGACGTCTAGGTTGCTTCCATGTCCTGGCTGTTATAAACAGTGCTGTGATGAACATCGGGGTACACATGTCTCTTTCAATTCTGGTTTCCTCGGTGTGTATGCCCAGTAGTGGGATTGCTGGGTCATATGGCAGCTCGATTTCCAGTTTTTTAAGGAATCTCCACACTGTTCTCCATAGTAGCTGTACTAATTTGCATTCCCACCAACACTGTAAGAGGGTTCCCTTTTCTCCACACCCTCTCCAGCATTTATTGCTTGTAGACTTTTGGATAGCAGCCATTCTGACTGGCGTGAGATGGTACCTAATTGTGGTTTTGATTTGCATTTCTCTGATAATGAGTGATGTTGAGCATATTTTCATGTGTTTGTTAGCCATCTGTGTGTCTTCTTTGGAGAAATGTCTGTTTAGTTCTTTGGCCCATTTTTTGATTGGGTCATTTATTTTTCTGGAATTGAGCTGCAGGAGCTACTTGTATGTTTTTGAGGTTAATTCTTTGTCAGTTGCTTCGTTTGCTATTATTTTCTCCCATTCCGAAGGCTGTCTTTTCACCTTGTTTATAGTTTCCTTCATTGTGCAAAAGCTTGTAAGTTTAATTATATCCCATTTGTTTATTTTTGCTTTTATTTCCATTACTCTGGGAGGTGGGTCATAGAGGATCCTGCTGTGATTTATGTCGGAGAGTGTTTTGCCCGTTTTCCTCTAGGAGTTTTATAGTTTCTGGTCTTATGTTTAGATCTTTAATCCATTTTGAGTTTATTTTTGTGTATGGTATTAGAAAAAAGTGTTCTAGTTTCATTCTTTTACAAGTGGTTGACCAGTTTTCCCAGCACCACTTGTTAAAGAGATTGTCATTTGGTCCTAACTGTTAAACTTCTGTGAGTCCATGGACTGGCCCTCCAAACTGGTTTATCCGTGGAATTCTCCAGGGAAGAATACTGGAGGGAGGTGCCATCTCCTTCTCTGAGGGGATCTTCCCAACCCAGGGATTGAACTCATGTCTCCTGTGTCTCCTGCCTTCGCAGGCAGATTCTTTACCACTGTACCACCTGGAAAGCCTGGTGATTTTTGAAATCCAAAAAGGTTTCATTTCTGTAAGTTAAAATACTATTTCCTAACTTTGGTATAATGTTAAGCAACTCCTGCCCCATGTCTGAGATTATGCAAATAGTCCTTATATTTTCTTCTGGTATTTCTGTTGTATACTGAGTGAAATGTGGGTTTATTTTTTTGACAACTGGTTAGCCATTTGTCCAAGACTCCCTTATTGATCAAGCAACATTTACCCTGCTAATTTAAAAAGTCTCCTTTATCATATACTACATTTTTGGATGTCTGTGTCCATTTCTGAACTTTTTTTCTTTTTTTTTTTTTTTTGGTTCTTACCGATTTCTCTTTTGATAACAATACAGATGTTATTATTGCAGCTTTATAGTATGTTTCAGTATCTGAGTTGACAAACCTCCCTGGCATCACTCCAGAAAAAAAATTAATGTGGATCTTGCCTGGAATTGCTTTAAATTTTGCCTGGAATTATGTCGCATTTGTACAATGATTTGAAGACAATTTTTATCTTAACACGGCTTCCCTGGTGGCTCAGATGGTAAAGAGTCTGCCTGCAGTGCAGGAGACCTGGATTCTATCCCTGGGTTGGGAAGATCCTCTGGAGAAGGGAATGGCAACCCACTCCAGTATTCTTGCTTGGAGAATCCCATTGGCAGAGGAGCCTGGCAGGCTACAGCCCATGGGCTCACAAAGAGTCGGGCACTACTGAGCGACTAACACTTTACCTTAACAATATGAACTCGTCACCCAGAAAAAGAGTTTGTCTCATTTGTTAGTTTTCTTTTCTGCCTATCAATAAAGGCTTGTTGATTATAGCTCATGTTTGTTTAGCGTTTTAGGGCTGAATTTGGTTTGGTAGCACTTTACATATAGGATTATGTTTACACTGTGGATGTATCGATGTGTGAGTGGGTGAGTGTGAACATATATATCACATACTATCTTATGGGAATATTTGTATCAAGATTAATGAAATAGCGTGGCTACTACAGCTTGGTTAACATGTAAAAGTTCTGGGCCTAAGACTACCTACTCCCTAAATATTTTTCGGTCTCCTCAGGTTTTTCTCTTCACAGAGTTTTTGTAATTTAAGATTTCCTTGGAAATTCTGCGTTTTGTGAATATTTCCATTTTATTAGTATGTTGCCCATACTCTTCTTTTATAATTGGCATATCTCCTTAATTTTATCATCCAGTCTCTATGTATATATATCTTCTCTCTTTATTTCTTGAGGACCCCAGTGAGAAGTTTTTCTTTTACTGGTCTCTTCAGTTAACTTTTCTCTGCTTTTACCTTTATTAAGTTTATTGTCCCTTCTGTCCTTAATCTTGTTTGGTCATTCTCTTTGTCATGTTTTTAGTTTGAGCTCTCGTTTCACTTATTTCTTTTTTATTTAGTAATGAATACGGCTATTAATTTTCCCTTAAACACAGCTTTGGCCTAGTATCATTATCATTATTATAAATAATCTGTATTGATTGATAGCCTTTGTTTCCTCTTTGAACTCTAGAACTTACTTAGGAAAGGATTTCATACATTTTCAGCTGACTGGGAATTTTTCTTTAGTCTTTTATTATTGATTTCTAGTTTATTTGCACTGTGAATAGAAATGGGTCCTGGCAGTTTTTGCTTTGTAGAGTCATTTACAGAGAGTTCTTTTGGCCCAGTATAGAGGCCATTTCTGTAATATTCCTTGGGCACTTGTGAGGAAGGTTCTGTTCCGTGTTTGCAGATCACAAAGTTTCATATAACATATACCCACTCATAGAATTCTAGAGATCTTTTTTAATCTTTATTTACTTTTGCCATCAGGTTAGTGTTTTTTATCCAACTCTTATGTTTTCTAAAATGGTTTATTTTGTCTGTTTCAGTGCTTTGGGCCAAATGTATCATAGCTGTCATATCTTCATTTTGGAATGTGCACATCACCCATTTTTTAAATGTTACCTTTGGATTTTGGCTTTTGTCTTGCCTCACTGGGTCTCTAGTAATTGAATTTTCATTTTAAAAGCACTGAAACTAGCAGTGACGACACCGAAAGAAAAGAGAGTAAAAGAGCATTTTTCAACAAAAATTCTATTTCTTACTCAAGGTCCTATTAAATAATAACCCAATATTAAGCATAGAAATGATGCATCTACTTGGTAATGGGTTTCCCACCTTTATTATTTTTCGAAAGTCCAAACCTTTTAAAGGCTTATTCAAGGTCAAGATCCTTGAGCACAACCTGGTAACTGCTTCCAAAGGGAGAAGGCACTTCACGTCCCTCGTTTACCTGGGTGATTGACAGTGATGAGATCCAATCACCATACACTTTTTTAATCCTCATTTGGGACACTGAGAAGAAAATTCTCCAAGAGAAACCTTCTGATGTAACATGTAAACCTAATTTTCCAGAGTGAGAGAGATTAGATGTTTGTTGAACTCTGCACACTCCTTTTCCCTGCCTTTATTGCAACAAGTCTGAATTATCCCTTGGGATAGAAGGCTGAGCTTTACAGGACC
The DNA here is from genome assembly GCF_032405125.1 of Capricornis sumatraensis. Taxonomy (NCBI): domain Eukaryota; kingdom Metazoa; phylum Chordata; class Mammalia; order Artiodactyla; family Bovidae; genus Capricornis; species Capricornis sumatraensis. The sequence goes on from NC_091070.1 coordinate 212,693,855, forward strand.
AAGTTTCTGTTCTATTTGTCACCTCTATTTGTCAGTTTATCGCCTCTGTCTCTCTAGGTGTGAAAGGAAATGTTTGGATAGCTGTTCAGGGGTCTCTTGGCCTGAAAAAAACGGGGGGGATCATTAAGAGCCTGTTATGATATGATAACACCCAAGGGTCTAATACTAGTATTAAAACTAATTCTTTGTAGTTTGCATTTTCCTTCACCAGTAGTTCTCAAACCCCGGCTGCACCTTAGGATTACCCAGGGAGCTTTGAGAACCTGTGTTGCACCGGGTGCCCATCACCAGATAAACAGGATCCCTTGGGGCCTGAGCACTGGTGGACTGAAACACTCTTCTAATTTGAAGTCTGAGCTGTCTTGGCCCTTTTCCTTATTTTTGACTGTTCTGAGTCTCTTTAAAGTGTATCTTTCCCCAAAATGAGGGTTATATTTTTCTAAGATGGATTAACCTGTATACATTTATTATCATAAATGATGTTTTTCCTCTTCCCCCCCTTTTTAGCATCTTATTTTACATTTCTCCTCTTTATGATTCCTTGTTGTTTCCTTTGAATTCCATTTTTTTGCTAAATTGACTGCTTTGCTTTTTCCCCTTTGGTAATTTTGAAGATAAGCTACTTTATAGCCTATTACTAATTACACTTAACATCTTTAAAGACACGCTCTAACCTATATTTCTCTAATTAACCACAGCAACCATATAACAGAACTTCTTGCAAAATGAGAAAATTAGCATATCTCCTTGCTTCAAACTTTATACTTTACATCAGAATAATCTGCATTACTTTACCCTGGGGTTTGGGCAGGAATAATATCTTTTATGTTCTTTTCCAACAAATATTTGTTACACTTGCATTCTGTTTTCCATGTTTATAGCAATTATTTAGATTATTTACTATATGCTTTATTTGCTTATTGCCATTTTTTTTTTCATTTTTTATTAACCATAACGTTCCCATACTTGAGTTCTGCATTTTGATTCATCTCTTGGTTGGGTAGAAAACATCTTCAAGTGTTTTTTTTTTTTATATATATATAGTATATGGATAATATATTTTTTCGAGGTCTTTGATACTGGAAGCAGTTTCTGTTGTCTTTGCTGTTTAACAATTTGGCTTGGTCATACCCTTTTCTATTCTAAATTATTCAGGAACAGATCTGCACTGTGTCTAACAGACATGTGTTGAGGATCACGGCATAGTGTTTTTTCCTTGTTTCCAGAGCTGACACAGGTGTCCGCTTTACAGACTTTGGTCAGTTCTTTTGGTTGGGTCTTGGAACAGGATCAGGATATGAGGCATATATACTCACGTCACCATCTTTTCAGATGGTTTAGTTGCTCAGTCATGTTTGACTCTTGCGACTCCATGGACTTGTAGCCCACCAGGCTCCTCCATCAATGGAATTTCCCAGGCAAGAATACTGAAGTGGGTTACCATTTTCTTCTCCAGGGGATTTTCCCAATGCAGGGACCAAACCTGCATCTCCTGCTTGGCAGGTGGATTCTTTACCACTGAGCCACCCTGGAAACCCATTTTTAGATGATATCAACCATTAAATACTCATTGATTCATTCAGCAAATATTGATTGAGCACAGATAATGTACCAGGCATTGTGGCAGCCCTGGGGATTCAGAGGAATCAAACAGACAAGATTTCTGCACTCACGGAGTACATATGTGTGTGTTGGGGAGAGGGAAGGACAAAACATCAAGAAACTAGTGAACAAGATCATTTCGAAGAGTGAGAGGATAAGCTACCATATAGAGCTGCTAAAAGTGGTGCTCCTGGAGATTTACCACTTGGCAGCTCTGGATAAAGGGTATAAGGAAAGTATGTGGTAGCGTGATGGAGTGGGGACGGGGACTCAGCAGGCATTAATTAAATTCTCTGCGGCAAATGCATGTGTGCTCATGCTGTCAGTGCCTCTGAAATTGTAGAGCTTTTCTTTGCTTTTGGTCTACCTTGATGTTGTTCTTCTAGTAGGCAAGCCGTGTGGTTTTTGCACTCTCTCTGTCGTCAGGTAGCGGGCTCCGTTGGTTTCATACTCCTCATTATGTGTATTATGCTCCCAGCTGGACTGCCACAAAGCTATGGGTGGGATAGCTGTGTTGGGGGACATCTGTGTCCAGCCTAGAGCTTCTAGTTCAGGGCTGATATAATGCTTGGGGTCAACAGATCTTTAGCAGATTCTAAGAATACCCTCAAGGACTCATCTGTTAGACTTGTGAGCAATACTGTTCTCTTACTGGGAGGCGGTGTTGCTGGGTGGCTAAGGGCTTGGCCCCTGGAGTCAGGTGGATTTGAACTAGCAAGGATTTGCATGGATTGGAACTTGCTGCTACCATCTACTCGCTGTGTGAGCCTGGCAAGTTACCTAATCTCTGTGAGCTGCAGTGTCTTTTATCTTTAAGTGAGGTTATGGCCTTCTCTCCCCTTGGCTCAAACTTTCCATACCTATAAATACAGAGATTACAGGGATGAGACTGAATGTGTCCTAGGGACCAGTTTCACTTTGCTAAATTTGATGGGAGGGTTTGAGTAGCAGGTTGGAAAAGTAACACCCAGTGCAGAAAAGGGAAAGGTGGGTAGCCAGGGAAAGGAAGGAGAAACTCAACAGAAGGAATCGCCAGTTCCTTTGTTTTGTGTTATTTTTTATTTTGCAAACATGATTTTAATATTATTTTTCACTTTCACTTCATTATAATTAATAAGTCAAATAACATACTTTAATTTCAATATTATTAATATCCAACATCACTATAAATATTATAAAGGCATTTAAATTTTTGTCCATATTAGTTTTTACCTTCTTTACACTTTATATATTTAAAAATGTTTCAATGACCGTATATCATTTTTGTAATCAGAAATATCAAATGTTGCTTTCACATTGAAAAATATCACCCCCAAACCTTTTATCCTAATACAGTTTTTATTTGGGGGCTCATGTCCAGTCTTTACCCATATATATGTAAATATTTATTAGCTATAATCCAAAGTGTGCATATAATTTTATGATGTACTGTTTGACTTTAAAATTCTTAACATTGTTCCTTCTACAGGATCATATTTATCACTTTAATGATTGCATTCAAATCGCACCACATTATAGGCTATAATTTACCTCACAGTATTGGGCTGACATGTAGGTTGCTCACATTTTTTCCTCTATAATAAAATTATGTCACTGTAAACATCTTTGTCCATGTGGCTCCTTTTCTTTTGAATTAAGTCCTGGAGATTATGGAGTCAGACTATTTGAATAGTTTTGTGGCTGTTGATAAGAGCTCATTCACTCCCTTCCAGAAGAACTATATCAACCTTACTGTGCAGCTGGCAAGAAATACATATGAGTTTCCATGAAGCCTCAGCAATATGAGTTGTTCATTTTTCCCCCTAGGGAAATGGACTGCGTTTTCACATTAATTCTGTTTTCTCTCATATGAATCCTCTGAGCATATTCTTTGCTCATCTTGGTGATGTTCTTGCATAAGTTACAAAAGCTCTAATTCGGTATTGAGAGTTGCTCTTTGGCATATTTGTTGCAACATTTTTTTCACGCTATTATTTTCCTTTTTAATATTGGTTTAGTGTTTATGTTTCCATTTATGACACTTTCTTTTGCCTCAGGCTTACTCTTAGAGTCTATTAGTTACGGGCATGACAAGGGTTTAAAATCAAGATTTTTCAGAAGAGTCGATCCTTGGAAAGTAGGTGGGGCTTCAAGATAAGGCGCTGTTCCCTCTCTCTGCCAGTTTCTTCCAAAGCTCTGGTCTCTGAAAGATGGCGCCTACTGGGCACCTCCTTAGCATAGTTTTGTAGCTTCCCAGTTGCCAGAATCCCCAGGGCACAATCATTTCCCCACTGAGAATGTTTAAAGGACAGAAATGGAGTGGCACTATCTCTACCCTGGCTACCACTCAGGGGATCACCACCAGCTAAGAGGAACCAGGCACTGGGACTCCACTTCAGCTTAAATGGTGGTTTTTCCCCAACATGAGGGACTGAGAGCAGGCAGACACTCCTGGGATGGGCTCACCGCAAGGGCAGGAAGGCCAGGAGGAGAGCAACTCCGCCTTGACCACAGTGTGCCAGAGGGACCCTTCCCAGCACCACACGCAGCATGGAACCCAGCACATCTGCTGCCTAGAGCTCAGAGCCCAGCCAGTCCAGCCCAACCCTCCGGTCACCTTTTCTCTCTATTGCTTTTAAATTAAGGACATCCCCCCTGCCTGCCCTCAGTGGCCCGGGCACAGCGCCAGGGATGCTCACTGACCTCCATGGCTCTTCTCTTGCAGTTTCCTGCTTCTTCAACTTCACCAGTCCCTCTGGGGTCGTCCTGTCGCCCAACTACCCGGAGGACTACGGCAACCACCTCCACTGTGTCTGGCTCATCCTCGCCCGGCCCGAGAGCCGCATCCACTTGGCCTTCAATGACATCGACGTAGAGCCTCAGTTTGACTTCCTGGTCATCAAGGATGGGGCCACGGCTGAGGCCCCTGTCCTGGGCACCTTCTCAGGAAACCAGCTCCCCTCCTCCATTACCAGCAGTGGCCACGTGGCCCGTCTCGAGTTCCAGACTGACCACTCCACGGGGAAGAGAGGCTTCAACATCACCTTCACCAGTGAGTCTGCCCTGTGGCCCCCACTGACCGTCCCTCTGAGGATGTCCAGTGCAGGGCATAGGCCAGTGGTGATGTGGGTGGACCAGTTCCAAGGACTGCAAAGCCAGGCATGGGGCTCCAGAATGACAGGAAAAACAGAAAGCACTCTTTTTTGTGGCTTCACTCACTTTTGAGCCTTTATTTCTAATAGATGTGCCATGTAACGTGAAAGGAGCCTGGGGCTCCATTTCTCCTCCCCACCCTCCCCCTCCTAGAAGGCCCAGCTAGAATCAGGAAGGGCCCCGCCGTCTTCCCCTGGTTACTGACGCCTCTCTGCTGTCCTCCTCCAAGTCCTTGGACGCCTTCTTGCTGCCAACTTCACGTATTCCCCATGAGGCCGCTCACACTTTGCTTTGCCAATTCCTATCCCCACCGTCAAATCAGAAACAAGGGCCTGGAACAGTGTTTCTGTTTGGCTCTGAGACTCATTTGAGCCCACTTTGGGGGCATTTCCTCCTGGACCCAGTCCCAAAGTTGTCACCTCTGGTTTTAACCCTGGGCCCCTTCTCTAGAAGCAGATTGAAGCAGTGATTCTTGTCGTTTCTGTGTCTCGGAGGGTTAGGGGTGAAGGCAGAAGTTTGGACTCTGGAAACAGCAAGCTGCCAGAGGTAGCAAGAGGCACTAAGCAGGATAGAATCAGCTCCAGACCCGATGAACTTGGCCAATGGAAAATTGTCAGATGGGGGCTGAAGCTGGGTCCCCCTGAGCAATTAACCAGATGCTTTCCCAGAGGTTGCTTATGAAATGCAAGTCCCCAAGTCAAGCCCTGCCCCGGGTGCACAGCACACCCAGAGCTGGTCCCTTTGGCACTTCCTAATAGAACTTATCTCCACCCAGCCCTACTTGGCATAGAGGTCTTGCTTCCTTGTCCCACCTGTCCCTAGAGTCTAGCTGAGCTGAAGACCATAGGTGCCAAGGGGGGATCTTTGGAGACCCCAGATTCCAAGGGACCACTGAAGCTAGAATGTGTCTCTGGTGTTTCCCTCAACACCTTCCTCGGGACACTGGACTGGATTAGAGACTGTCCATCTTCTCAGGGGCACCTCTCCCAGGGCACTCTTCTTCCCATCACCTGTGAGCAGGAGGAAACACAGCCCAGTCCTATCTTCCCCAGTCTTCACAGTCTAGCGCTGCAGCACTGGCTTCAGACAATCTGTCCTCATCCCCACTTTCCCATGAGATCATGAGCTCTGGAAAGATAGGGATATGTATTACTTATCTCTCTCTCCCTTCTGCCCAGCATGGGGTCTGGTAGGTCATGAGGATCAGTAAATGTTTATTGAGTGGGAAGATTCATGAACGGCTAAATGATCTTTCCTCCCCTTGGTGGGAGTGGGAAGATGAGTAAGAGCTGTCCCAGGGAAGCCTACTTACCCAGGATGGGGAGGACCAAGGACCCTACAGGCTCAAAGCAGTATGGGTACACTGATGGAGGACCTGGGCGGCGGGGGAAGGGGAAGAATCTCATAGTCTCCAAGGAAAACCAAATCCTAGTAGGTCCCCACTTTCCAAGAGAGAAGCGAATCCTGAGTTCTTGGGAGAAAGAGGCAGAAAACAGCAAACCTAACCTGAGGATCAAACTCTTACCCTGCATTCCTCTCTAATATTCCTCCACCATGTAAAAGTGATACACATCCAATATGTCAACAGTCAAAAACAGGCCAGTTCAAGGAAGAAGTGCTGACCTCCACCTCAGATCCCCCTCACCCAGAGATGAACACTGTAACAAACATCAGATAATTTTTTGTGCATTTACACAGACAGAGCTGGATTGTTGTTTTTCAGCTGCTGAGTCGTATCTGACTCTTTGTGACCCCATGGACTTCCCTGTCTTTCACTGTTTCCCAGAGTTTGCTCAAACTCATGTCCATTGAGTCGGTGATGCCACCCAACCGTCTCACCCTGTCGTCCCCTTCTCCTCCTATCCTCAGGCTTTTGCAGCATGAAGGCATTTTCCCAGTGAGTCAGCTCTTCACATCAGGTGGCCAAAGTATTGGAGTTTCAGCTTCAACATCAGTCCTTTCAATGAATATTAAGGGTTGGTTTTGTTTAGGATGGACTGGTTTGATTTCCTTACTGTCCGAGGGACAAAATCTGGGCCCCATTCCAGCCCTGCTGAGTCAAAATGTCTAAGGAAGGACGCCCTAGAATCTTCATTTTTCACAGGCTTCTGAGATGATTCTGTTGCAGCTAGTGCAACCACAGTCGTGAGCAAGTGTTCATGAACTAGTGTTCTCCCCCACAGCGTGTGCGTCTCCTTGGCCACGTCCCAACAACAATCATCTGGGCAGAGTTGGAATGTGCCCAGTGTCAGGAAGCTCCCCACCCCCAGACAGCACTCTCCACAGCTGGAGAGCTCTCAGGGCTTCCCTTCACGCTAACATGAAATCCTTCTCCCTGTAACAAGGCTCAGAGATCCCACTTCCACCCCCAGAGCTCCTTAGAGTAAACTGACCCTTTTTTCTAAATGTCAGGGCAAGCTCATGGTCATAGTTCCTGATAAGCAAAGTTTGGGAGACAGAAGTCTAGGCTTACTTAAACTGCACTTCAGAGGGAAGGGGGACTGCATCGGGGCTCAGCAGGGATCTCATGGTCATCTCCATGTCAGATGCTCCTGCAGCCCAGCCTCTGTAGGAAGGATTGCCAGGTCTGCCTCCAGCTAGATGATCTGACAGCTTCCGTGGCTGCTCCTGTTTCTGACTGTGCAGGTGTTTCAGTCACTAGGGAATCTCAGAGGGCTCCACACTGAGTTCTTTAAAACGGCCCATGCCCAGGCAGCTGTGGAGCCTGGTCTTCACTGGAGAGGCCCTGTCCTTAAAACAGCCAGGATGCAAATAGGGTGTAGCCTCAGACTTGACTGTGAGAACTGGGCACCCCTGATGGAGGAAGGTGGGGAACAGGAAGAAAGAAGGGAACCCAGACTTAAAGAGGACTCACCACCTGTCACGTGCTGCACCCAGCATTTTCCACTTGTGAATGCAAACCAACTTTCACGTTCCTGCTATCTCAGAATGACCCAACCAGTGAAGGATGATCTCTATTTTATAGGTCAGGAAACAGAGGCTCAGAAAGATGATATCAGTTGCCCGGAACCATGTAACTAATAAGAGGCAGAACCTGATTAACCCCACAAGCGTTCTGACTCTTTCCTCTCCACCCGCCAACTGTATGATCAACCACGTGGGTGGAGTGAGAGGCGGCCTGAGGCAAGAAAGTGAAGGGAATGGCTTCAGACAGCATTGACCCCAGGGCACGTGCTTTATGGTACTCGATGTCTATTACTGTCACAGGATTTAGAGTCCAGCTCACCTGCAACATAAGTGATCCCCTAACTGTCTGAAGTTAGGGACACATAGAATGGATTCAACACTGAGGACACAGATCTACTCTTTTACCATGTTGAGCCTCAGTTTCTTCATCTGTAAAGTGGGGTAATAATACCTATTTCACGGAATTGATATTTGATATTGATGAACTGAGAGGACAAACAGCCCGCTGCCTGACCTATAAGTGTGCTTTAGAATGAAGTTGGACTAGGTGCTCAGGAAGGAAGGGTATCAAGTTCAACAAGACCTGATTTACACCCAGTGTGGTCTAGGCAGACAGCTCTCCCCCAGCATGCCAGTCTCTTGGGGAAGCAGGGCGAGTCTAGGGTTGACCTTCACAATGAAGCTTCTTTTGGTTGGGAGTCCATCTGCACACCAGCTCTGTCTCTTCACATCCTTGACCTTCCTCCGCACAGCCTTCCGACACAATGAGTGCCCTGATCCTGGCGTCCCAGTGAATGGCAAGCGGTTCGGTGACAGCCTCCAGCTGGGCAGCTCCATCTCTTTCCTCTGCGATGAAGGCTTCCTCGGGACTCAGGGCTCAGAGACCATCACTTGTGTCCTGAAGGAAGGCAGTGTGGTCTGGAACAGCGCGGTGCTACGGTGCGAAGGTGCGTGCCTGTGGGCGGGAGGGGAGGAGGGGGCGGAGCTGGAGCTGGAGACGCTGAGGTGGGGGGGACCGAGCAGCCCGAAACCCCGGGGTCCTCCTCTCCCGGGACTGAGGACCAACCTCTCACCCTCACCCTGGATTGGCCGAGTCTTTCTAGAACAACATTGCACCGAAAATTGAGTTATAACCAGAGATTAAACTGGAGAAACGCTGCATCCAGACTGTCAGGCATCAAAAAACACCTCTTCTTTCAACTGGGAATGCTCTCAATACCACAATGGTTAGGAGCCCTGCTCGCAGCTCCCGCCCAGGGAGCGCCACCAGCCTGAAGCAGCCTGGCAGTGCTGTGAGTCTGCGTGTCTTTCAAAATGCCTGCCACTCTTTCTGTCTCCACACGCTAGTTTCCCTCAATTCCCTAGGATGTCTCCCAGGCTTAGCCTTGGTGCCCCTGTTAAACACTGCCTTGATATCTTTGTAGTCAATCTCCAAGAGGCTAGGGGCAGGCCAGCCAGAAAAAAAAAGAAAAGAAAAGAAAACACAGCTTGAAGCAGGCACAGGATTGTGGTGGTGTCTCCTCAGTCCTGCCTTGCCACGCAGACAGGTTTTGACTCAATTTCAGAGACCAGCCATCTGGTCTACCCAGCTTCAGTCATGGAACACATGAATAAAGCTTCTTGACTTGTGCACCAAGCACAACACCTGGCACAGAACAGGCCCTTGATAAATACTTGTGAACAACGGATGAAAAGTGCATCTCCCACAGAGTCCTTGAAGGCAGTGATGGTGTCCAAGGAGGAGGCAAGGGCTGTGGCCCCTTCCTTCTGGGAGCCAGAAAGCTTCTTCCTCTCATCTCACATGATGGACAGAGGGTGAGACCTAAGGGACCTCTCCATACCCAGTCCCCAGACCCAACTCTGAGCACCCCAGCCAGCAAGAGGGAAGGTGGGAGCCCAAAGAATGGGGCGTGCCTTAAAGGGAGCATAGCCCCAGAGCTGACAGGCGGGGGGCCGGGAGATGCCCAAGAGCACAGAGCCTGCAGCAGAGGGTCTGGCATCAAGGTGGGGCCTTCAGGTCAGAAGGACCTGCGCTGGAACCATGGCAAGCTGCCGTTCCCCTCTGAATCTCTGTTGTTTATTTTCAGCTGGAAAAAAAAGTGGGGAGATGATAAGATGTGCATGTAAAGTGTAGTTCCCAGCATAGGCTGAGCTCCTAGTGTAAGTGTTGGCCATGCTCCTGCTGGCTGGTAAGCTCCCTGAGGTTAGGGAACCTTCCTCAGCCTTGTATCCCCACAGCTGGCTTATTATGGTCTGACATCCGCTAGGTGCTCAGTCAACACTGGCTGATGAATCACTGACTGAATGAATGACCTTTTAACTAGGCTAGAGCCTCCCTAATGGCCTCCAGAGCCCTGACTCTCGTCAGACTGCCTTGTGTCTTCTCCCTGAAACTTACCCACTGAGTCACCCCGGGGGGTAAGTGACTTGACTTCTCCGTGCCTCAATTGCTCTATCTGTAAAGTGCAATTAAGAAGGGGAGCCCCTCCCAGGGTGGTCATGAGCAGAGAGGCAGTGCTCCGTCAGTGTTGGCAGCGAGCATGATTTTCACCTGATGTTAACCATTTCTTCACCAGGCCCAGCAGAATAGCAGTCCACTTTGGGGAGCATGTGGTGGGTTCCTCCTTCCAGGTGCCTGTCCTGCTCATGACACAGACAGGTGCCGTCCTGCCCTCACAGCCCCCCATCCCCGTCCACAACGCCCCCTCTGCCATTTTGCCCAGTGAGTGAGCTCTTTTGGAAACAGCGTAAGCTTTGGTGTCAGAGAAGCATGAAACTCTCGTCTTTGCCCCCGCCCAGCTGTGGACCTGATGGGTTGGGTAACTCCCTCCCTGGCAGCAGGGGGATAAACACAAGTGTCTGATGATGGTCTTTGGGAACAAGACAGAGTCCAGGGTCTGGGGGCTTATTGGTCTGGGGTCTTGCCTTCCCTTTAGGCTAGGCCCCTCATTCTCCATTGTGCTCCTCAACCTCCTCTCTTGAATTTTCCTCCGGTCCGTCTCGCCCAGGACATCTTCCCTGCTGTCTCCTGTTCACCTGGTCTCTCTTCTCTCCGGGTTCCCTTGTCCCTCTTAAACCAGCAGCAGAGAACTCTATCAGACACTGGGCCTCACCATGGCTACATTTTCTTTACCGGTTCCCTGGGGCTTGGTCCTCTTCCCCCACCAAGACTGTGGGAGTTCTGGGGCAGAAGCCCAGACTCCAGTACCCCTGAGCCTGTGGGGCCTCAGTCCCAGTGGGGCTGACACCCCTGAGAGGCAGCCTTCTCTCCACCACTCACTCTCCTGAATCAGCTGCTCCTAGAGCACAGTTCTGCCGGAGCAGTGAGCTACTCCAGACCACGGGTGAATGCCCAAGAGAACCCGGCCTTCATTCGTGGACCTTGAAGCGGATTACTGTTTCACAGACAGAGTCTTAATTTTGAAATTACAGTTGTCTTGTTCATTCTGTCCCTGGGGAGGGAAACGCTTAGGGTTGGGGACAGTGGGCAACCAGAAATAAGGGGCAGTCTGGTGGAAAGAGGCTGACTTGGCACCAGGGAGAGTCTGCTCAGTCTTCCTAGAATTATGGGCATTTGATGCCACCATGGTTTTCGGGGACCTGGGGAGCAGCAGATCAGAGGGCCAGGGTGAGAGCCGGACACCGCCTAGGTTGGCCAAGTCTGGACTTGAAACCGTGGAGCACACCGGGTAAGAAGCCCCTGGAATCTGGCCCTCCTTGGCACTTTTCCCTCCTGTGCTGAGTCTTGGAAGAACCCTGCTTTGTAACCAGCATCTTTGTCTTTCCGTTTTTTCTAGTTTTGTTTTTGATTAAGTATCCCCACCTTGTGGACAATTAAACGTGGAAGCTAATGGTCTTTTTAAAAGTCTTTTAATATATGCTGAGAGCCTCTTAGCTTTTGAGAGGCTGTAATAGGACAAGGGAGAAAATGGCTTCTTCTCCTAAATTTAGAAAGAAGGATGATCATCTGGCTGATATAAAGCAGAAGTCAGTCGGCAAACTTTTTCTTAAAGGGCCAGCTAGGAAGTGTTTTCAGCTTTGAGGGCCCTAAGGTCTCAGCTCAACTCTGCCATCATTATGGGAAAGCAGCTTTGACAAAACAGGAATGAAGGGGTCGGCTTTGGTCCCTGGGCTGTAGTTTGCTGACCCTTGATCTACAGAACAGAGGACATAGGGGATCCGTGTGTTTAAAATCAGAAGTTTCCTAGGAAAGACTTCCAAGTAGTGACGCAGCCGCAAAGGAGCATCTGGTTCTCACCCGCACGCTCATCTCTTCCTCTCTCTTGTAAGCAGGGACCGATTCTTACAGCACTATGATAGGTGTTTAGAGGTGTCACCTCATATTGGCCATGTACTAGTCTAGGAAGTAGGTGTTGTAATTGTCCCATTAAAGCACAAAGAAGCTAAGTCACTTGCCCAGGGTCCTTCCAGCTTGTAAGTGAGAGAACCAGAATCCAAATCCAGGTTCTTGGCTACCCCGTTACTGTATCTTTCCTGAGTTACATGACTAGAGAGAAGGTGATCTCAAACTTGTTTGTAAAAGACTTAAAAGCGTCTACAAACAGGATGAAAAGCAGCTTTTCTACTTTCCATAGCCCAGTAGAAAATTAAAACAAAAGGAAACATATTGCCTATCGCAAAGACAAAGAAAGCAAGACACACGGAAGCCTCGTAAGCTGACAGCGTAAAAGATGGCAGCAGCAGGACAAAACCTATCAGTTACGATAATAAAGGCAATTAAACTCCCTATTAGAAGACGAAGACTCTCAAACTGGGTTTTCAAAAATATGCTGTTTAAAAGACATGCACGGGGGAAGAGGAGATAAATTATCTGCAGTAAGTATGTATTTTCGTGTTTAAACTCATACTTGATGGTTGTAAAAAATTTAAATGCTACACGAGTGCAATAAAGTTAAAGTGGAAATATTCATTTCCTAGGCCCACATCCCCGCGCAAAATGGCCTATTAGTTTTGTGTAGACACGTCTACGTTTTTTTTTTCCTATCTGTATGTAAAATTCATGTGTTCATTTTATACTTAAAAAAAAATTCTTATAAAAAAAAGAAAAATCCCTTCTCCCCACTCCCACAAGAGGGAACTAAGTGATGGTGGTAAGTCATCTGGGCCTCTAAGGAAGGAGGGTAGTTATTGAGTTTCTAACAATGTTTCATTAAATCTTCTCGCTACTCTTGTTGAGAAAGATTATCATTCTCTATGCATGAGGAATCTGCACAGCAGCAAGGTGAGCTGACTTGCCTGAGATCGCCCAGCTAGTAATAATCGAGCAGTTATTATGCGCTAAATACTAGGCCAGGTGCTCTACAAACACTGTTCTGTTACGTCCTCCTGACAACCACGGGGGAGGCACTGTTAGGATCCTTACTTCACAACTGAGCAAACTGAAGCACAGAGTGGGCGCGGAACTTGCCCAAGGCCACACAGCTCAGTGAACGGGAGGATGAGAATCCCAGTCCAGATATTCTGATGCCAGAGCAATGGCTTTGAACCACCAAATGCAGTCTGTTTGACTCCAGAGTTCGCTCTCCTTTTGTTTGACCACAGAATGGTGGAGGATGAGTGGTGAGGGATTCAGGGGCCATGGGGAGGCAAGGTTGGAGGGAATCGAGGAAAAGGCTTCCACAGCTGCTAGAGAGTCACACGGAGAGCCCTGTGAGGGCAGTGCTCAGGGTCGGCATTCTCGAGTCCACCCTCAGTGGTTAGAAACGCAGGCTCTGGAGCCAGACTCAGTTCAGTTCAGTTCAGTTCAGTCGCTCAGTCATGTCTGACTCTTTGCGACCCCATGAATCGCAGCATGCCAGGCCTCCCTGTCCATCACCAACTCCTGGAGTTCACCCAAACTCATGTGCATCGAGTCGGTGATGCCATCCAGCCATCTCATCCTCTGTCATCCCCTTCTCCTCCTGCCCCCAATCCCTCCCAGCATAAGGGTCTTTTCCAATGAGTCAACTCTTCTCATGAGGTGGCCAAAGTATTGGAGTTTCAGCCTCAGCATCAGTCCTTCCAATGAACACCCAGGACTGGTCTCCTTTAGAATGGACTGGTCAGATCTCCTTGCGAATCCAGCAAGGAGACCCAACCAGACTTCCCAAGTGTAAATCCTGGCTCTGTCACTATTCTGCTGTGTGTTTCTAGACTAGTTACCTAAGCCTTCTGTTCCCATTTCCTCAACTTGGAAATGAGGCTGAGACCAGCACCCACCCTAAACTCTGCTGTGAGGGTGAACACCCAGGAAGAGCAGAGCGCACATCGCTTGGCGGCTGGCGCCCTGTGAGGGCTCAGTGAGCCCGAGTTTCTGGGGTCCCTCTACTCCATCCCCATCCCAGGTGCTCTTCTCCCCGGAGCATCTGAGGTCAGGAGAGGTGGGGCCTCCCTCCCAGGGGACCCCAGCCCCTCGTCGGAAGCCCAGCGTGTTAGCCATCTCGTGCTGCCATAGCAACATACCACAAGCCAGGTGATGTAAACAACAGAAATGTGTTTTCTCACGGTTCTGGCTGCTGGAAGTCCAAGATCAAGGTGCCAGCAGGGCTGGCCGCTGTCTCCCGACTCCTCTCTCCTTAGCTGGCAGATGGCCGCCGTCTTGCTCTGTCCTCACGCACCCTTTTTCTCTGTGTGCGTGCATTCCTTCCCTTCTTCTAAGGACAGCAGTCCTTTTGGATCAGGGCCCAACCTTGTGAGCTCATTTCACTGTCATTGTGTCCTTCAAGTCCCATCTCCAAAACCAGTCACATGGGAGTTAAGATTTCAACCTATGACTTTGCAGGGTCCTAATGCAGTATTTTATTCCTTCCATCAAGAATGTATTGAGCACCTACTCTGTACTGGGCACTGGGATAAGGCACTGGGTCCCTCTTATTGCTGAATCCTTCTCCCTGTTCAAGGCAGAACCCTTTCCTCGTTTTTTTTTTGTTGTTTTTTTTTTTGTCTTTTCCTTGTATGCATGTGTGTGTGCCTGTGTGTATATCCTTCTTTTCAGCCTAACATTTTGTTAAAAGGAAGAAGGGCTATCTTCTTTCTTTTTAAGTTTTATTTTATTTGTTTATTTGGCTGCGTTGAATCTTAGTTAACAGCACGCAAGATCGTGGTTGCATCATACAGGATCTTTTCAATGAGGCACACAGACTCTCTGGTTGTGGTGCTCAGGCTTGGTGGCTGCAGTGCCTGGGTTTCACTGCTCTGTAACATGTGGGATCTTAGTTCCCCAGCCAGGGATCAAACCTGTGTCCCCTCATTGCACAGAGGATTCCTTACCATTGGGAAATCAGGGAAGTCATCAGCCTAACATTTTTAATGGAAAATTTCAAACACAGAGAGTAATATAGTGAACCCCATGTGCCCATAACCCAGCTGCAGCAATTATAAACTCGTGGCCTATTTCATTTCATTCATACCCCAGAGTTACCAGCGTCTCCCACCATTACCCTCCTCTGGGATTATTGTGAAGCAAATTTCAGGCATAATGTGTAATCAACAACACTTTAGTGTGTATCTCTAATAGATGGAAAGAACACTAAAACAGAACTTCAGTACTATTATCTTTAACATTATGGAGCTAGTTATTTAATACAATCAAGTGTCCTTGATTCTGTAGCTAAACTTTCTCTCACAGCATTTTAAGTCAGAACCCTGGTGAGGTTTATGCGTTACCATTGGCTGATGCTCCTTGAGTCCTCTGTAGGGGGCAGCCCCACTCCCTTCTGGTATTTTTGTTGAGGAAGGCAGGTTGTTTACCCTGAGGAGTCTCCTGCAGTCTGAATTCTGGCGATTATGTCCCTAGGAGACTGTTTAACATGATCCTCTCTCTCTCTTACATTTCCTTTAGTTGGCAGTAAGATCTAGAAGCCTAATCAGATTCAGGTTCTGGTTTTTGGCCAAAACGTTTTATAAGCAGGCCTCTGCGCCTCCATCAGAGGCATGTAATGTCTAGTTGTTACTCTTTGGGTGATATTATTAATAGGAGACATCAACGATCATAGCCTAGAGATTACAAAATAGTAGCATTTTATCTCTTCTGTTATATGCAGAAACGCTTACAGAAAACTTGCCCCCAACAACTATTTGGTTACCCTGAGGTATAGTTGATAAAGGAAATACAGGAGAAATACTTAATTATTTTCCTTTATTTACCACTTTTAATCTTAATGGGTTGACTCTAGCAGCTTCCTAAGTTGAAAAAATGTTAATATCTTTCCAATCCGAAGGATTTAAACATACTGTGTGCATTTAAATCCTCTCTGCTCAACCCTCAAATCGTCCCGTTGGCCAGAGGGAGCGTTTTGAAATTGGCCCAAACTCATCCTGTACATTTTCTGTCCCTGACCTACAATCAGCTATTTCTCCAAGGAGTCCTGGTTCCTTTTAGTGAGAAATGATATTTAGAATCTGGGCACTGGCAGTGCTTATTACCATTGAGTAGGTCCTTGTTTCTAAGCCTTTTCAACAAACAGAGCTAAGAAATATTTTTTAAACGCTAAAATGCATCATGGGTTCATTTCATTTCAAATGTAAGTGCATTTTTCTTTTTCATTGAACTTCCTTGATATCATAGCTGTGTCTACGTTCATTCTTGCTGGGAATCCAAGTTCCCAACACCAATATAGCTTCCCATCCCCTGATATACACCCGAGTCTCAGAATTGTGAAAGCAATGCCGCAGACAGCTGTATGATTATTGAAAATTGTTTTCGTGCTTTTCCTTCCAATTCTTCTTGTCTCTACGTCCTACTAGGGATAGACTATCAAATTACTGTGTTTTAAAAATCTCTTTAGTTTCTGTATGTATAATTATGCTACCAACTGATGCAGTATTCTGTTCATTCACTGTACACCGCTGTTAAGTTTTGAGAAATTGCTTATCAAATTTAAATCTTTTTATTGTGGTATAGTTGCTTGCCAATGTTGCGTTAGGTCCTGCTGTACAAAGAAGTGAATCAGTTGTATGTATACATATCTATATCCCCGCCTTCTTGAGTCCTCCTCCTACCAACCCCCATCCCACCCACCTAGGTCACCGCAGAGCCCCAAGCTGAGCTCTCTGCGCTATACTGCTGGTTCCCACTAGTTTATGCCTGCTAGTGCATATATGTCCGTTTCTGTCTCACAAATCACCCCCTCCCCTTCCTACCCCCCGTCCACAATCTGCTCTCTACATCTGCATCTTTATTCCGTCCTGCAGACAGGTTCATCGGTACCATCTGTCCAGATTCCACATGTCGTCTTTCACTTACGTGAAATATTGACATAGTTCCAAAGCGAAACCTCTGAAAGGAGGCATATTCTAAGAAAGTCCTGCTTCAATCCCTTTCCTTTCTACCCCAACCCCCTCCCTCCATCCACAGGTCATTTTTCGTCTTTGGGTTTTGCACTTTCATTGATCATTAAGGTGAGTAAATGTGTGTGTGTCTCCTACCCTTGTCTTAGGCCAATGGAATCATACTGCACCCTTGCTTTTACCACGGTATCTTGCTTTTATTCACTTAATAAAATATCCTGGGGACTACTCCATGATGTTACATATAATATTCCTCATTCTTGTCTCATAACTGCATAAATAGTCCCTTTTTGTTGATTACTCCAATTCATTCAGTCAGCTCCCTATCACTGAACATTTGGGCTTGTTTCCATTCTTTGGCTGTTATAAATAGTGCTGCCTTACATAGCCTGGTACATATATATGTCCTTTCATATTTTTGCCAGTGTATCTTTAGGATGGTTGGCTCAGACAGTAAAGAGTCTGCCTGTAATGTAGGAGACCCAGGTTTGATCCCTGAGTCAGGAAGATCCCCTAGAGAAGGAAATGGCAATCCACTCCAGTATTCTTGCCTGGAAAATCCCGTAGATGGAGGAGCCTGGCAGACTAGTCTGTGGAGTTGCAAAGATTCAGACTTGACTGAGAAACACACACACACACACACACATCTCTGAGATAGAGTTCTAGAAGTCGAGTTGCTAGGTGAGAGAATAAAAGGCTGAATTCTGCTAGATGCTACCAAATTTCCCTGGTTAGGGATTGTGCTCTTTTGCGTGTCTAGCTGCAGAGTACTAGAATTCCTGCTTTTCCTCAACTTCATGTGTTGTCAGACCTTGCCTTTTCCCTACTTGAGGGATGAGAAATAATTTCTCAGTGTAGTTTTGATTTGTATCTTCTTGGTAAGAGCGAGGTTAAATCTTCTGAAATGTTAAAGAGACACTGTACTTAGGAATCCTCCCCTCCCTCTCCCTGCCTAGCAACTGCCACCTTGGGATATGAAGATGAACTAGAGAGAATGAAGGACTGAATGAATGGAGAGATTGTTTGCCAAGCACCTAAAGCAGAGAAGAGAGGTCTTAGCCAAAGTCATAAAACAGTATAGCAGAGAAAGAGAACAAAATAGTGACCATTAAAGAAAAGGCTTGAGCTTCCCTCTCTGGCGAGTGGAGGTTGGGCTCTGTTGATGTGTACCACTGAATCAAGAGTGGCCCTGGCAGGCAATAGTGGCTCTGTGATCTCTGGCTTCCCGCAAAGCAAGTGAGGACGTCACAGTCCAGCCACCAAAGAGGCTGGGCCTGTGATGAATGGAAGCCAAGAGGGAGTCCCCGCTCTCTCCTGAGACTCATTACCTGCCTGGGGACCCAGGCATATAGCAGGAGGCAGGCCCCTCCCCTCCTCCAAGGGGTCTCACAAGTCCATTGGGAAAGCAGAGGACAACACTAGTCATTCCAGCGACATGAATGGATGGGTTTTGAAAACGGGTGACCCAGGAAATAATAATACCTATGGGCAATTTGCTCTTTCAGCGTTTGATAGAGGTGCTGTGTAATTTCTTGTTTTCTCCAAGCCTCAACTGCCTGGTAATGGGATAATAATCCCTGCCTATAAAATCAGGATAATAATGGTTTTATCTACCTTTTAGTGTTGCAGTTGTCAGGAGGATAATCCACATTAAGCCCAACACATAGTAAACTCAATTCCAGGGAGCTCATACCAGTTGGCTGTGGCTGTCATGCTGTTGTGTGCTGCAGGGGAATTTGGAGACAGAAAATTTGAAGTTAACTGGTGGCTCAGTTGGTAAAGAATCTGCCTGCCATGTGGGAGACCTGGGTTCGATTCCTGGGTTGGGAAGATCCCCTGGAGAAGGAAACCCGCTTCAGTATTTCGGCCTGGAGAATTCCTTGACAAAGGAGCCTGGCAGACTATAGTCCATGAGGTTGCAAAGAGTCGGAGATGACTACTGAGCGACTTTCACTTTCCTGCTCTAACTCTGTTAGCTCTTAACTACTCTCTTAGCCTCAGTTTTTCCTCTGTAAAATGGGGATGATTTCATGAATGGTGTGCACATTTAAATAAGATAATACACGTAAAAGCAGTTAGTATCCTAAATCAGCAGTATGAGTTGTCTACTATTAACCTCATAATTCGTCTTCTTCTTTATCTTCTTTGTTAAGTGAACTTTCTAATGTAATTTACTATGAAGAATGCCTGATGGTTATTTTAAATTTCTCCGAAGGGTTCTAGAACTGAGAGAGGAAAGGTGTGGTACATTTGGCTATTAGTTTATGAGTCTGACTACTTGGGGAAATCTGCAAAAACTTGCAAAGATAGGAGTGTTGTGTAGCTCTTTATCCCCTTTCCTTTCCAGTCTTGTTTAGCACATTTTGGCAGCTGGTAACACCATGGTAAGGGGAGCCTAAGGAAGCAAAGTTTCTTTTAAAACGAGGAGGCAGTTTAGGGTAAAGTCTCTGGATTTATGCTGTCTTCCTGGGTCTGAATCCAAGCTCTGCTACTTGCTAATCCTAGTTAGTTAGCAAAGCCTAGTTACTCAATCTCCTTAAGGCTCCGCTTTCTTAGCTGTAAGATAGAGAGAAGTGTTTGTGTTTGTGAAGAGTGGACATAGCCTGAAGCTCAGCGTGTAACACTCAGTCCGTGGCCGCGATGGTGGCAGTGGGAGCAGCTTTGGGGCTGGTCGTGATCAACACCCTCATCATCGGTCCCAGGGAGGGAGGTGTCTTATCAGGGTGGTTGATGTTAGACTGTGCTACCAGATAAACCCAGAATCTCAGTGGCTTAAAGACAGGCTACGCAGGCTACATGTGTAATGGGGTCGTGGGACTCTACTCCTCAAGGTCACTTCCGTCTAGACCCTCACTTTCACAGGCACAGCTGCACATCCCACGCTGGCTCTTCATGTTCCCACATGGACATGACACACATCATTTCTGCCCTCGATTGATTGGTCAAGGTGGTCACGTGACCTTGCCTAACCCAAAGGGTGGACCATGAAGTCCAACCATGTGGCCTGAAGGTGGAGCTCTGGACTAGCTCTAATCACCATCTCAGGGCCAAGGGTCTGATTGCGGGAAAAGGCAGGAGTGATGGGAAAGGTGGGAGAGAGTGGGAAGACAGATGGAGAGAGACT
The DNA here is from genome assembly GCF_032405125.1 of Capricornis sumatraensis. NCBI lineage: Eukaryota > Metazoa > Chordata > Mammalia > Artiodactyla > Bovidae > Capricornis > Capricornis sumatraensis. The sequence goes on from NC_091070.1 coordinate 212,713,929, forward strand.
GGGGGCTGAGATGACAGGTTTGCAAGCTCAGAGCCAGCTGTGACGTGTGCCTGGAACCTGTGGGCCTGTGGTTTACCTGCCTGACTGAGAGCATGCTTCCATCCACTCATTTATTCATTCAAGCAGCGGTCACTCAGTGTTACACCCATCTTCCAAGCACGAGGCTAGGGGCTGGGGACTCCGAGTTGTTCAAGACAAATAACACGGCCCCCGCCCTTAGGGAACTCACGGTGGAGTGGACTGTGCGAGGCTCTGAGCTGAGCCTGGGGCTCCGACCGCGGTCCAGGGCCAGCGCTGTGTGTGCAGGGCGGGAGCCAGGCTCAGGCCTCTGTCAGAGGCCTGATAACTGAGTGAAGAACAAAGAACCAGTATGACCCAATATTAGCTGTACTTCAACCCTTCTAGAATGGCAGAGGACTTTGTTTAAAGGATTCTTTTCATTCCTCCCCTCCAGCCCTTCATAAAATTCCAAGTGATGTAACTGGACATTTCCATAAAAGTCCCAAAAGACAGAACTCACAGTTTAGATGGTTTATGTAATTCTCCATTAATAAAAAAAAAAAATACTTGCTGGCAGACACATTTTATAGAGAGACTTTTCTTTATTCACTGTTCCCCCAAGAAAACTGCCTGTCTCCCTTCTTCCCCAGCTCCCTGTGGCGGTCATCTGACTTCCCCCAGTGGCACCATCCTGTCTCCTGGTTGGCCTGGCTTCTACAAGGATGCCCTGAGCTGTGCCTGGGTGATTGAAGCCCAGCCAGGCTACCCCATCAAAATCACCTTCGACAGGTGCCTATAACCACAGCCTGGGCGGTGGGGGTGAGGGGTGATAGCTCTGCTGTGGGGGGGCCGGGACGCTGGGATGGGTGGGGGACCAGCACCGATGCCGCAAGGTCAACAGGTCAGAGGGCACTGGAGCAGATGCTCTGGGCAGGGACAGGCTGCACTGGCTTTGCTCTTGGCCTTGGTTCAGAAGTGGGGTTTGTGCTGTTTAGGGGACTGTTAGCATCTGAGGACCATTACCCTGACATTTTCGGTGTGGGAAGGTGATCTTCCTCACCTCTGACCCAAATCCTGCTCATGCGGCCCACTTCTACTCCCAGCCTGGTTGTGTCCCTCTGGTGGGGAAAGCAGCCACCCAAGTATGAATGTAAACTTCTTCTAGACAAAGCTTCCATGGCCCAGAAGAGCAGTTGCAAACTTTACTGTGAAGGGCCACATAGAAAATATTTTAGATTTTATGGGACACTTGCAGATATCTGTTGCATAGTCTTTGCTTTAAAAAAAAAAAAAGTCTTTATAAATGCAAAAACCATTCTTGACCCTTAGGCCATACAAAAACAGACTGTAGACCAGATTTGGCCCTGGGGCTGTAGCTGGCTGACTCCTGGCCTGGAACATTCTGACTCCCATGAGCCAAGGCACTGTGCCTCTAGCTCTGAAGATGGGTCACTGCCCAGGCCGCAGAGAAGACTGGGAGAGCTGCGTCCAACCACAGGAGAAGAAGGAGGAAAGTTCAACACAGAAGGGAGGGTTCTCCCGCATCTCCAGTGAAAGTGTTCAGATTATATTAAGATACCCCAACCTGCCAAAACCCAGTTGTTCTGATGCCCTGGGTCAAGCAGGGCCTCTTGTCATTTGCAAATTAATGAGCCTTGGGTTTCTGAAGAAGTCTTCGTCTCCATCTTCGACAGATTTAAAACCGAGGTCAACTACGACACCCTGGAAGTGCGAGATGGAAGGACGTACTCGGCGCCCTTGATTGGGGTTTACCACGGCACCCAGGTCCCCCAGTTCCTCATCAGCACCAGCAACCACCTCTACCTCCTCTTCTCCACCGACAAGAGCCACTCGGACATCGGCTTCCAGCTCCGCTATGAGAGTGAGTCTCAGGGCGGCAGTGATGGGGCCAGCTGGGTGCCGGGGAGGACTCAGGGCTGAGCTCCGGCGGGAGGACTCAGGGCTGAGCTCCGGCGGGAGGACTCAGGGCTGATCTCCGGCGGGAGGACTCAGGGCTGAGCTCCGGCGGGAGGACCCGCTCTGCCATGTCCCCAGGGCGGTTCTCAGTTAGGCTGCGCTCCTCAGGAGGTCCTCCTTGCTCTCAGCATCTCTCAGAGCTCAATGTCAGAAAGAATGAAAGGTCCCCTTCTGTGTGCAGATGACTGGGCGCCAGCCTGCTGGGCACCCCGGGAACAGAGTGCTTGACGGATGGTGATGTTGAAGTGAGATGTCATCTCACTCTCCGTCACCCTCTCCCATCGCCTGCGTTCATCGCTGGTGCCTCAATTGAAAGAGATTTTTTCTTTTTTTTTTTTTTTTGGTCAAGATAAAGCTGATATATCCGCATTAATATCAGACAAAGTCAATTTTATTTTATTTTTTAAAACTTTTTTCTCTTTCATGGGGATGTAGCCGATTAACAATGTGCGATAGTCTCAGGTGAACAGCAAAGGGACTCTGCCATACATACACACATATCCATTCTGAAAGAGACTGTTGATTGAGTTCTTTGCAGACCACTGCAGAAAGTTATGGCTGAGAGCACCAGGAGGAGGGTTGTTTTCTTATCCGTGATCCTATCTGTAACCCTTAGCATGGTGTCCAAGCCATGTGTGTCTCTTCGCTGATGTTTGCTGAATGGATGATGAGCAAACGAATCATTGCAGCCAACTGGTTGTCCCTGACAGATGGGTCTTCAGATACCCTCACCCAGTACCGACAGCCACATTTGCGGAGGGGGCAGATGACAGCTCCAGCCTTCTCTCAGCTAGGACTCTCTCTCCCTCCCTTTGTGAGTCAGCTGGGGTCCCCCTGTGGTTGCAGGGAACTGTCTGTTCCAGCCGTGGGCTCTCTTTTCCAGCTATCACACTGCAGTCAGACCACTGTCTGGATCCAGGGATCCCCGTCAACGGGCAACGTCATGGGAACGACTTCTACGTGGGTGCCCTGGTGACCTTCAGCTGCGACTCAGGCTACACACTGAGCGACGGCGAGCCCCTGGAGTGTGAGCCCAACTTCCAGTGGAGTCGGGCCCTGCCCAGCTGTGAAGGTGAGCCTCACCAGGAGGGGGCGCTAAAGTAGAGGAGCCTTTTCTGCGGTGAAAACCCAGGCACGGACTCCAAGACCCTCTGTCAGTGAGGAGTGGGAGGTTCGAACAAGGGAGGGGCTAGGATCCTAGGGGGATACTGGGGGAAGCTCCCGGGGCCACCTCAGTCTTTCAGGGTCCTCTCTCCCTCCTCTCCAGCTCTCTGTGGTGGCTTCATTCAAGGCTCCAGTGGGACCATCTTGTCACCAGGGTTCCCGGACTTCTACCCCAACAACTTGAACTGCACCTGGATTATTGAAACATCACATGGCAAGGGTGAGTGTTTAGGCCCATGGCAGGCACTGGGATGCGACGCGGCCAGGGCCCTACGGTCCCCACATCCGACGGCCTCCACGAGGCTCCCCCTCTGCAGTGACCTCTGAGCTTAGCCTGGATTTTTCTCACCAACCAGAAAACTCTCAGAACATTCCTATCTCTTCGAATCACAGAACTCATCCTCTAGCAAATATTTTTCAAACCTAAAAATCTCCATTCTGCAAGAGATCTTAGAGAATACCAGCTCTCAAAACCTACTTAATGAGGGAATCTTCTCTATATTACAAGATGGCGGCACACCTTCTGCGCAAACACCCCCGGTGGTAGAGAGGTGGCCAGCCCACTCAGCAGAGGGCTACCTGTTCTCGTTTTCTGATCGACCTGACCCCTCCTGATAACCTGAGACTGAGTGCTTTATACCGAGTGCTGACAGAACGTAGGCTGCTTCTGCTCCCTGCCCCTCACACCCAATCTTCAGATACTGTCTGGAGCCATCTTCCTCTCACAGAGCTCACAGTGTTCCTCAGATGAGTGTCTTTATGTATGTCTTTCACCAGTCAGGCCTCTTGCTCCACCTTCCCTGACATAAATGACCCTTGGGAGCCCAAGTTCAAAGTAAGATGCTGGCTATAAATAAACATCAATTAATATACTCTTTTATTCAGCAAATATTTTTTGTTTTGGTTTTTCTGGGGGGAGGCAGGCTTAAAACAACAGAAATTTATTCTTTGCACAGTTCAGAAGTCCAGAAATCCAAAATCAAGGAGCTGGTTCCTCCTGGAGCCTCTAAGTGAGAAACTGTCCCCTGCTTCTCTTCTAGTATCTGGTGACTGCCAGCAGTCCATAGTGTTCCTTGGCTGGGAGACACATTATTCCAGTCTCTATTCAGCAAATATTGATTGAATGCCCCCTGTGTGGTAGATGCTGGGGCTGGGCATATACACTAATCAGGCAGATATGACTGCTACCCTCAGAAGCTTCCTCTGAAGTTCATGAGCCAAGGTTCTCTGCAGTTTGGCAACTACTCCAATGTTAGACCCTACCCTAGAGGTTTAGATTTTCTACTTTGGAGGTGGAAACCAGGCAGGACACTTCACTGCTGTGATACGTGCCCTTAAATAAGAACCTCTGATCTAGAAGAATTAAATGTAGAAAAGTCAAGAAAAAACGTAAAAGGAAGAGGAACTGTTCCAGATATTAAAATGTTATTATGGGCTCAAATACTTTTAATGATGCAGTATAAATATAGGAACGGACACACAAATCAGTGGGGGAGAATAAAGATCCAGAAATAGATTCCCCTGTGTGTGTGAGAGAGCAAGTGTGTGCATGTGTGAATGTGTGTGTGTGAGAGAGAGACAGTTTTTAGTGTATGATTAATGTGTCACTTCCAATCCATTAAAGAGAGGATGGATTTTTTAATAAATGGTTTTGAAACCGTGGGCTTAACCATTTGGAAACAAGAAAAAACCAAATCATACTTCACACATTTAACCACAAATTCTAGTAACAGAAGGATATGAAAGTCTAACCTCAGGTGGGACATACTTGAAGAACAGCAGCAAGAGTAGACTCCTTAAAGGCATGGACTGTTATGTTTGATTAAATAACACTTTAAATGGATTTAGGGTTTTTTTAAAAAAAGATAAGTGTATAAATATTTAAAATATTTGTATAAAATATTTAAACAGTTGATAAAAATATTTGTAATCTATATAATCATCTAAGGACCACTGCTGCTGCTGCTGCTAAGTCGCTTCAGTCGTGTCCGACTCTGTGCGACCCCATAGACGGCAGCCCACAGGCTCCCCTGTCCCTGGGATTCTCCAGACAAGAACACTGGAGTAGGTTGCCATTTCCTTCTCCAATGCATGAGAGTGAAAAGTGAAAGTGAAGTCGCTCAGTTGTGTCTGACTCTTAGCGACCCCATGGACTGCAGCCTACCAGGCTCCTCCGTCCATGGGATTTTCCAGGCAAGAGTACTGGCGTGGGGTGCCATTGCCTTCTCTGCTAGCCTGATATAAAAAGAGCTCTTAAAATTTTTAAGAAAAAAATACACCTGATCTACAGGTCTGGGTTGTTGTTGTTCAGTTGCTCAGTCATGTCCAACTCTTCGTGACGCCATGGACTGCAGCATGCCAGGCTTCCCTGTCCTTCGCCATCTCCCAGAGTTTACTCAAGCTCATGTCCATTGAGTTGGTGATGCCATCCAACCGTCTCATCCTCTGTCGTCCCTTTCTTCTCCTGCCCTCAATCTTTCCCAACATCAGAGTCTTTTCAAATGAGTCAGCTCTTCGCATCAGGTGGCCAAAGTATTAGAGCTTCAGCTTAAGCATCAGTCCTTCCAATGAATAGTCATGGTTGATTTCCTTTAGGATTGATTGGTTTCATCTCTTTGCTGTTCAAGGGACTCTCAAGAGTCTTCTCCAACACCGCAGTTCAAAAGTATCAATTCTTTGGCTCTCAGCCTTCTTTATGGCCCAACTCTCACTTCCATACATGACTACTGGAAAAACCATAAGTTTAACTATATGGACCTTTGTTGGCAAAGTGATGTCTCTGCTTTTTAATATGCTGTCCAGGTTTGTCATAGCCTTTCTTCCAAGGAGCATGCATCTTGTAATTTCATGGCTGCAGTTATCATACACAGCAATTTTGGAGCCCAAGAAAATAAAGTCTGTCACTGTTTCCATTGTTTCCCCATCTATTTGCCATGAAGTGATGGGACTGGATGCCTTCGTTTTTGGAATGTTGAGTTTTAAGCCAGCTTTTTCACTCTCCTCTTTCACCTTCATCAAGAGGCTCTTTAGTCCCTCTTTGCTTTCTGCCATAAGGGTAGTGTCATCTGCCTATCTGAGGTTATTGATATAGCAAAGCTATCAACTAGCACTTCATAACAGAAGAAATACAAATGAAAAGACCTCAACCCCACTAACAATTTTAAAAGTGCATCTTCACCCCGTAACAAAATGCCATGTCTCTTTTCAAGTCAGCAGAGAATATCATAACAGTGTGGGGACCATGTGGAGACAGGCATGCTATTCTTTGATGCCAATGTTGTGTGAAACTATTCGAACTTCCCAGAGGATGATTAAGCAGTGAATCAAAAGCCTTAAGAATGTATGTGCTCTGGACCCAGCAGTTCTACTTCTTGGAATTTATCTCAAGAAAATAAATAAACTTTATATCAAGATTTAGCTACAAAGATGTCCCTGCTGCTGCTGCTGCTAAGTCGCTTCAGTCGTGTCTGACTCTGTGCGACCCCATAGACAGCAGCCCACCAGGCTCCCGCGTCCCTGGGATTCTCCAGGCAAGAACACTGGAGTGGGTTGCCATTTCCTTCTTCAATGCATGAAAGTGAAAAGTGAAAGTGAAGTCACTCATTCCTGTCAGACTTTTCGTGACCCTATGGACCACAGCCTACCAGGCTCCTCCATCCATAGGATTTTCCAGGCAAGAGGACTGGAGTGGGGTGCCATTGCCTTCTCCAAGATATCCCCTAAAATACTTTATTCATTTAAAAAAAAGAAAAAGAAAAACTAGTAACTACTCAGATGTTCATCAGTAAGGACACATTAAGTCAGTGTATGGTATAGCCAAATAATGAAAACTTATCATGCAGCTAAAGGAATGGTGTGAAAGAATATTTAAAAATTTTTACAAGTGGCTATAATACATTGTTGACTAAATAAAGAAGTTTGCCAAAATAATATATTTAGTTTTAAAAAATTACCAAGGATATGTACCAAGAAAAAATAGCCTGAAAAGCTATACCCCCAAAGGTTAATACTAGTCGACTCTTATTTTCATCTTTTGACCTTTTGCTAATTTTGAATAATAAATATATATCCCATGTAAACTATACTATTGGTATTTAAAAAGAAAATTTTTTAAAAATAGTCACTAAGTATAAAAATTGTCCACATCAAAAAAAAAAAAAATCTTTAAAAAAGGGGGAGGACTTCCTAGGTGGTCTAATGGTTAAGATTTTGCTTTCCAATGCAGGGGGCATGAGTTCAATCCCTGGTAAGGGAGCTAAGATTCCACATGCCTGGTGGCCAAAAAGACCAAAGCATAGAACAGAAGCAACATTATAGCAAATTAAATGAATGCTAGAAAAATGGTCCAAGTCAAAAAGAAAAATCTTTAAAAGAAAAGTCACATATAATTCCACCGGATCTATTTAACCACTTTGCTGCCTTACCTCAGTTGGTAAAGAATCCACCTGTAATGCAGGAGATCCCAGCTTGATTCCTGGGTTGGGAAGATCCCCCTGGAGAAGGGAAAGGCTACCCACTCCAGTATTCTGGCCTGGAAAATTCCATGGACTGTATAGTGCTTGGGGTCGCAAAGAATCTGACATGACTGAGCAACTTTCACTTTGCTGACAGTAAAGTCTGCCTGTAGTGTGGGAGACTTGGGTTCAATCCCTGGGTCAGGAAGATTCCCTGGAGAAGAAAATGGCAAACCACTCCAGTATTCTTGCCTGGAAAATCCCGTGGATGGAGGAGCCTAGCAGGCTACAGTCCATGGGGTCGCAAACAGTCAGACACAACTGAGCAACTTCATTTTTCAGTAGGCCTGATGTAGCCAGGATTAAGATGGCCTGGGGCTTCTTGGCCAAGACAGGACCCCCCAGCAGTCAGGGCGAGATGAGGCTGGCCCCTTCTCTCCAGGGTGTTGTTCCCAAGGAGAAGAGGGATGGTGGAGGCAGTGTCCTTGTTCATCCTGCAGAGCTGTCTCCACCACGCCTGGGTCAGAGCTGACCACTGTCAGAGCCAGAAGCTACTCTGGGGCATCAAGAGAGAGAGAATGGCAGTCCCCCCGTGATCCCTAGAGGAGCGACCCCCTGTAGTCCTGATTCTCTCTGCGTCTGATGTCTCTAGTTATAGGGGTATATGTTCCTCTCTGCCTTTCTTTTTTGAAACAATTATTTTTATTGGAATATAATTGCTTTACACTGTGTGTTAGTTTCTGCTGTACAGTGAAGTGAATCAATTATATGTGCACATGCATTCCTCCCCTCCTAGATCTCCCTGGCGCTCCCCGACCCACCCTCTAGGCCATCACAGAGCGCTGAGCTGAGCCCCCTGCACTGTGCAGCGGCTTCCCACTAGCTCTCTGTTTTGCACGTGGTGGTGTATATGTGTCAATCCTAAGCTCCCAGTCCGTCCCACCCTCCCCGTCCCTCTCTGTGGCCGCACGCCCATTCTCCACGTCTGCATCTCTAGTCCTGCCCTGGAAATAGGTCCATCAGTACCGGTTTTCTAGATACCACACATATGCATTAATTCACAATAATTGTTTTTCTTTTTCTGACTCACTTCACTCTGTGTGACAGACTCTAGGTCCATCCATGCCTCTGTGTGTGTGTTTGCTTAGAAGTCAACACAGTTCAACAAATTTTTAACGAATGCGCTCACTGTGGGTCCTAGACAGACACAGTGGAGCGAGCCCTGTGGCATTGCCCGCCTTGTGGTTTAGAGGCAGAGATCCAGCCTGAGAGACCTCTCAATAGATCGTGCCCAAAGCTGGCACAGAGCAGGCAGAGGTAGGAAAGCGTCGAGGCTCGCCCAGGGGTTAGGCAGGAGTCCTGGCGTGGAGACAGGCCTGTCTCCAAGGGTGAACAGGAATTAGCTGGGATCATCAGGAGGTCGCTAGCGTATAACCAGGTCACTTCTTCCTTAGAACCATGGAAAGCATCACCAAGCCCTTAGCATTGAGCCCCAAATGGTGAAATAGCTAGTGTGCCCCTTATGGCCCTGGTTGTACCTTTCTCAGCCTCCTTGTGAGCCCTCTAAAAAGTTAAGATCTAGCTACATGGAACTTCCTTCAGTACCTAGGCTTTCATTGCCCTCTAGAGCAGGGGTCCCCAAGCTCCAGGATCTAATGCCTGATCCTCTGAGGTGAAGCTGATAAAATAATAATAGAAATAAAGTGTACAATAAATGTAATGCACTGGAAACAGCCTCAAACTATCCCTACACTGGTCTGTGGGAAAATTTTCTACCACAAAACCAGTTCCTGGTGCCAAAAAGGTTGGGGGACGCCATTCTAGAGCTTGGCACAATGGGGCACTTTTCTTCTGTAACACTTCTGCTCCCCGCACCATCTCCAGCATTCCCCTCATATGGCCAGCTCCTTCATCCTTCTCAGGAGCCTTCCAGACCCCCTGCCCCCAGCCCTGGGTCTGGGGGGGTGCTCCCTCCCACGGGCCACCACGTGATCCTTCCCTTTCCAACGTCAGTCTTCACTCCGCCTGTACGGAACTCGCATCTCCATCATCCATCTCCCGGACTGACTCAGCTCTTCCAGAGACACGTCTGCCTTGTTTTCCCCACTGCTGGCTTGATGCTGGCGCAGAAGAAACTCAAGAAATAGCTCTATGAATTGAAGTAAACTGAACTCAGACCCTTCCCAGAGGGCAGGCACCCCTCAGGCTCTGCTTGTAACAGTATCTCCAGTTAACAGAACTGTGAGGCTGCTGACACTTGATTGCTCCCCACCAGTAAAAGTACAACTGGGGAACTCAAAACTCAGTGAAAGTCAGGATTGTTCAACTTGCCACATGCCCAGCCCAAGGGAAGAGCCAGTTCCGGAGTCCAGATGACATGTCCTCGCTAAGACCCCGGGACTGACAGCTTTAAGCCCGCGAGACTATCTGGAAGTCAGATGAGCTGAGCACAGAGGATGCCTCCTGTGTGCTGGGCACTGTGCTGCGGGCTTTGCACGTGCTGCCCCAGGGCTCCTCTCTCCAGGGACTGAATGCCACCTAAAGGTACTGAGCGACTGAGCTGAACTGCAGGTACAGAGCGATGTTGGCCCAGACCCTTCTTTCTCCAAATCTTCATTGTTGTTCAGTCACTAAATCATGTCTGGCTCTTCATGACTCCTTGGACTGCAGCATACCAGGCTTTGCTGTCCTTCACCGTCTCCCAGAGTTGCTCAAGCCCATCTCCATTGAGTTGGTGATGATGCCATCCAACCATCTCATCCTCTGTCGCCCCTTCTCCTCCTGCCCTCAATCTTTCCCAGCAACAGGGTCTTTTCCAGTGAGTCGGCTGTTTGCATCAGGTGGCCAAGGTATTGGAGCTTCAGCTTCAGCATCAGTCCTTCCAATGAATATTCAGGGTTGATTTCCTTTAGCATCAACTGATTTGATGCCCTTGCTCTCCAAGGGACTCTCAAGAGTCTTCTCCAGCACCACAGTTTGAAAGCATCAATTCTTTGGCATTCAGCCTTCTTTATGGTCCAACTCTCACATCTATACACGATTAGTGGGAAAACCATAGCTTTGTCTGCACCCTTTGTCGGCAAAGTGATGTCTCTGCTTTTTTATTATTATTGATAAGTTAATTAGGATGACAAATCTTATAAATGAGGTCTAAAAGTGAAGTCGCTCAGTCGTGTCCGACTCTTTGAGACCCCGTGGACTGTAGCCTACCAGGCTCCTCCGTCCATGGGATTCTCCGAGCAAGAATACTGGAGTGGGGTGCCATTTCCTTCTCCAAAGGAACAGTACAGAATATACTAAAAAGTACTGAGACTTCCTGTGTATGTATATATACACATATCTTCAAATTGGAAAATTATAATTATCTCACACTTGCAAATTAGACTGCTTTTTAAAACATCAGACTACATTAATCGGCACATATTTTTGCAGCCCAGACCTTTCCACCGGTATGAGCTTTGGGTCCGGGGCCGCCTTCCTCCAGACCCGCTCCTCTCCCAGCACCCTGCTCTCTCGGCTCCAGTGAGAGGCCGTCCTTCACACGATTCTGCACGCTTCACTCCAGTGGAGTCCTCGTTTGAGTCTGCATCTCTCACACCAAATCTGGAGTCAGACTCCAACACTGCCTCTCTATTTCTGTGACAATGTCTTCATTTTCACACAATGGCCAAAGGAGCCCCGAGCGGTCAACACAGCTGGGAAAGCCAGAGGTTTCATCTCCGCTGTTTACTCATCCTTAGGATGCCTGCCAAGTGTTTCCTCCTTTGGGGGTGTTGTATTTGCACGCTCGAAAAACAGAAGGCACAGTGCTTAACTCAGCTCTGTTTCTGCCTGTTACTGTGTCTGACCTGGCCTCCACGCAGCCCTCTGTTCCAGCAAGCCTCTTGCCAAGCTCTGCAGAAGGAAAATGGTCTTCTCGTATGCACACGTGTTTACGTGTCAGGAGTATGGGATTCCTGCAGGCACACGTGCCCGTGGGACTCCATGCGTGCTTACACCCCTCATGTCACAGATTGTGACCGCTGTGACACCTTCCCAGCCCCGGGGGCACAGTCACCCACTCTCCCTCTGTGCCCCCCGCTCTGGATCTCACTACTGGTGTGTCTGTCTCCTCCACCAGGCTGGGGGATCTTTCTCAGTACCTAGCACAGATCTGGCACTTGGCAAGCACTCGAGATCTCTCTCTTTCTTTAAGATTGATTTATTTATTGGTCGTAATGGGTCTTCGTTGCCTCATGCAGACTTTCTCTAGTGGCAAGCGGGGGCTACTCTTCGTTACAGTCTGTGGGCTTCTCGTTGCAGCGGCTTCTCTTGCTGTGGAGCCCGGCTCTAGGGGAGCATACTTCAGTAGTTGTAGGACGTGGGCTCAGTAGTTGCAGCCCTCAGGATCTGGAGCACTGGTTCAGTAGTTGTGGCACACGGGCTCAGGTGCTGTGCGGCGTGTGGGATCTTCCTGGACCAGGAATCAGATTATCCTCCCTTGCCTTACAAGGCAGATTCTTGACCCCTGGACCACCAGGGAAGCCCAGGCTCTATTTCTCTGAGTAAATAGATACATGGATGCATGTCAGCTGCCTGAGCACAGCACATTTACAAACAGCTTCCACCACCTCTACGGGGTTCTGTTCCCCCAACCCCCGCCTGTAGAAGCCCCAGTCCTCTGTATCGCCAGTTTCTATCAACAGAGAGGCAAAGTAGTGAAAACAGCTAAAATGCTTTAGCGTGAAGACCTTGCATCTAACCACCGTTTATCCTGAACATGTCAGTGATTATCTAGAGAAGTAGTCCTCACACTTGTATGTACCTCCACATCTCTTGGAGGATCTTGTTAGCATGCGAGTGCTGATTCAGGACGTCTGAGGTGGAGGCCGAGATTCTGCATTCCCGACAAGCTCCCAGGCGATGCCCAGGCTGCCAAGGTCCGTGGACTTTGAACAGCACGTGGGCGCAGCATTCCTTGCCTCCCCACGTTCCTGCCCTGGCACATCCATGGGGTGTATTCCCATAGGCACACTCGCTCGTGGGCGGACATGCATTGTACATCTGTCCACCCAAACTCAGCTGCCGTCTGGACAAGTTGAAGCGTTGCTCTAGGTGCTAAGACCTTGCTGCTCTATCACCTTGCTCACCTCCTGGCCCCTCCTACCACCTGCCCTGCCACCCACCCACCTTCGAATCTCTTTTCATCTCAGGAGAAGCTGCATCCTGGGGTGGTTTATTGCACAGCCTCTGCCACCAGATTGCCTCAGTTCAGAACCCAGCTTTCCCACTTACAGGTTGGGTGACCTTGGACAAATGATTTCATTGCTTTGTGCCTCAGTTTCCTCGGGTGTAACATGGAGATGAGAAGAATCGTACCCAGGTTGCAGGGTTAGTAGCAGGATGAAATGTTGTATCTTCCCTTCCCATTGATAGAGGCCAACTACAGAGCAACTCAGAACAGTGACACACACATACTGAGGGCTGAAATTTACTCTCATTAGTGGGTGCTCTCAGCCCCTCCCCCTCAGTGGATGGCCCCTCCCCCTTCTCGCTCTCAGATGGCTGCCTGGCCCCTCTCTGACCGCTCCTCTTCCTCCTGTCTTCTGTGTGATGCCACTTCCCCCCAGGCTTCCAACCTACCCGACTCTGATGACTGCCCTGCCCACCTCCCTTCCTCTTCATGTTTGGGGGTTCAGCTAGCACCTGTTTGCCAGTGACCCCCCAGATCTCTACTGCTATAATCCGACCTTAACCCTGAACTCCAATCTGTACGTCCAGTTCCCTCCTGCTAGCTGGTGCTTCTTGAATGCTGACCGTGCAGAGTGTTCAAAGCCAAAGTCATTACCCTGCCACCACTTGCTCCTCTTCCTATGTGTCCAGCCCCGGCTCACGAAAGACATCACTGTCCTTCAGGTCAGGACCCTCCCTGTCACCCCTTGGCTCCTCCGTTGCCTCTGTTGCCTCTGATCTGTGTCCACCTCGCCTCCCGTGTCCCACGTCCCTTTCCTGCTCTTGTCCGCTTGGCCGACCCCATCCACCCTCCTCAGTGCATGGCTGACATCCTTCTAACTGTTTTCTCTGCCTCTCCTCACTCCACTTCCTCCTTCTCAAAGCCACCAACATCTTGCTAATCTGAAATCTGGTACACTCTGGATAGGATAGGCCCTCAACACCTCTCAAAAAATATCCAGTCCGGCCCCAGAGAGCCTACATGTCCAGCTCTTCTAATGGATATTCCCAGCTGAGTATGCCCAACAGCACGGCCCGGCTCACCAAGCCCTGGAATCCACAGCAGCTCTGTCCCCTGCCTGGGGCACCCTCTCCCCTCTTAGCCAGTTATTTCCCCTGCCTCCTTTTAAGACCCTAAACAAATACTCTTTAATGAGGCCATCCTGCCTTTCCCTCTTTCCCTTCTGTCCCCCAATGCAGTCTGACCTATACTGATGACAGCGATGGTCACTCTGCACGGTGGCTCTATCCCATTACACCCACCCAGCCCTGAATCCTACCCCAGGAAACACCCAACAATATACGAAAACCTGTTGACTGAATGAATGCCCTAACCATAAATCTCCTTTTCAAACTGGGACAAACCTGAAGCAGAGTCCTCGTCCCTGAGTGAGCCTGTGGGCAAGAGGGTGTCTGGCTCACCTGGGCCCTTCGGTCAGTTTGGCCTCTGCGTGTTGCTGTTTAGACTTCTGCACACCGATAGATGTTTACAAACGGGGAATGCTCGGCAGACCCCCGCGTGCAGCTGGGCCCCCTCTCACCGTTGTCCCCTGACCCTCTGGCTCCCGGCAGGTGTGTTCTTCACTTTCCACACCTTCCACCTGGAGAGCGGCCACGACTACCTCCTCATCACGGAGAACGGCAGCTTCACCCAGCCCCTGCGCCAGCTGACGGGCTCACGGCTGCCGGCCCCCATCAGCGCCGGTCTCTATGGCAACTTCACCGCCCAGGTCCGCTTCATTTCCGATTTCTCTATGTCCTACGAAGGCTTCAACATCACCTTCTCAGGTACAGCACTTGAGGGTCCCTCAGGCCAAGAGGGCACTCTGTGCCTCCACCCCACCCCCACTGTCAGCCAGCAGGTGGCGCGGGTCCGCTCCCCAGCCTCTAGGAGGGGAACCTCAGTGCTGTGGCAGAAGGTAGTCTGTTTAGATACAAGGATGAACATTGCTTATAGTGGGTTGGAAGGAATTAGCAGATATGTGGGGGGATCTCCTTCTGTGAAGGTGTTCAGGGTTCTCTCTGAATGTGACCGGCCCAACTGATGGAACTAGTGAAGTGAAAGTGAAAGTGAAGTCGCTCAGTCGTGTCCGACTCTTTGCGACCTGTGGACTGTATCCCACCAAGCTCCTCCGTCCATGGGATTCTCCAGGCAAGAATACTGGAGTGGGCTGCCATTTACCAAAGTCCCTTCCAGCCCTAGCAAGTCCAGATCCTTCTTTAATTCCACTTCCACTACTTCACAACTACAGCAATTTCCAAAAACAAAGAAAAAGAAGGGAGATGGAAATTAACATGTTGGAGTGTTTTGGTCTCATTCGGAGACTGCTTCACCAACGCTAATTTAGTAGTGATGGATAATTTTCACTGTGTTTAGGAATCCTGAAATGAAAGCTTTTCAGTTTTCACTCAGGGAGGAAAGAGGACCCTTTGCTCCTCTGCAGCTCGTTTCACTTGCTCCCAGAGCACCCTCCTTCCCATCCAGGAGCAGAGGTAGCTGGTAGATTTTCCTGGGATGTGCAAGAGATATCTGACCTCTAGGAAATGGGATGTGGCCCAGCTCAGCCCTGCAACGTCCCTCCAGCAGATGCCTTCTGCCATGTGCTGGCTGATGGGACATATCCAGCCGGCCCGCCTTGTGCCTGTGTGCATGCTAAGTCACTTCAGTCGTGTCCAACTCTTTGCAACCCTAAGGACTGCAGTCTGCAAGGCTCCTCTGTCCACAGGATTCTCCAAGCAAGAATGCTGGAGTGGGTTGCCATTTCCTCCTCCAGGGGAATCTTCCCCATCCAGGGATAGAACCCACATCTCCTGTGGCCCCTGCATTGGCAGAAGGGTTCATTACCTCTGAGGCACCCCCATCTGCCTTATCCCGTCTGTTTTTCCCAACCACACGGAGCCCTGGGGTACAGTGTCCCAGAAGGGCATTGCCCATGAGGACAAGGGGAGAAGTACTTCTGTGTCATCGCTAGAGACGTAAAGTCACTAGAGGCCGGTCCCTGGTCCAGCAATGCCACTCCGTCACACTTGCCATCTGCCTCAAGTGTCAGTGCTCCTGAGGCTCAGCTTTAACCAAATTCAGCTCTTAGGTTCTTTTTCCAAATGTAAATTGCCCTAGGCTGGGTCTTCCATTCTGACCCCTCTAGAACCAGGCTGAATTGAATTGAATTGGCTCGGTATCCAGGGAGAAAGGGGCAGGAGGATCTGCAGGCCTGAAGCTGGGCTTCATGTGGAGATGAAGGTTAGAGGAGGGACAGGTCAGCCTCATAAATCCCCCTGGGAAGCCAGCCTCGAGAAACACGGTGCCCTCTCCCACTCCTCCGGGCTGGGAAGCGCTCAGACCACCCGGAGCACAACCTGCCTGTTCTCACCTGCCTCTGTCCCTCTCAAGTTCTCTCTCCTCTCCTTGCCTTTCGTGGATCCCTGCATATCCCGTGCCTCTGTCTGTCCTCCTCTCTCGCCCTCTTCTCCCTGGCGTCTTTGTCTGTGTGCCTCTCCTCTGTCTCTGACCCCGGCTCTCTTGCCTCCCTTCCAGAGTATGACCTGGAACCCTGCGAGGAGCCCGAGGTCCCAGCCTACAGCATCCGGAAGGGCTTGCAGTTTGGCGTAGGCGACACCTTGACCTTCTCCTGCTTCCCCGGGTACCGTCTGGAGGGCACGGCCCGCATCACGTGCCTGGGGGGCAGACGGCGCCTGTGGAGTTCGCCTCTGCCAAGGTGTGTTGGTAGGTGGTCACGTGCTTTCATTTTGCTTCACTAAGGGGGTTGGCCGAACTTTAGTCAATTGCCGTGAGGTAGTGGAACACACATGGGCCAAGGGGCCAATGGGACTGGGCTTGAGAAGTGTCTTAGCACACGGTGACCTGCAGTGGGACCTCGGTGGGTGGCCTACCATCCTTCCGCTCCAGCCTCGTTATCTGTACAGGAGGGATGGCAGCCAACACCTGCTTCATGGGCTTTGGTAGCTTCAGCTGACCTTTGCAAAGTGGGTCCACAGGAGGCACTCGGATGAAATCAACTTCCATACCATCAACTCCCACCCTTAACGCACGTCCCCATGGCTTCTGGATGCCTCTTGCAGGGAAATCTGGGTGGGGCGTGGGTGGACCTGTGGGAAGGAGGTATGACCTTTGCCCATGAAGAGTCCCCATATGGTGGAAGAGAGGGCTGATTTTACTAGTTCAGTGAGTGTGCTAGCTTTTGAGACTTTCCAGAAAGACTCCATCCATTCAACTGGGGAGGACAGAGGGCAGAGGGAAGCAAGAGTTAAGTTCATTTCTAGAGCACCCATTGCAGGTCAGACATGCTTCTAGATGCTGGGAATATAAAACTGAACGTCACGGAGGAAGCCTTTCCACCCCTGCTCTCACATTCTGGTGGAGGGAGATGGGCTACCAGCACGTGGATGTGTAGTGGCAGGCAGGGTTGAGGGTTAGAGAGAAAGAGTAAGTCAGCTTAGAAAGTGTGGGAAGTGTTTATAAAAAGTGATCAGGAAAGGCTTCTCTGATGGGTTAACAATATATAGTAGGGATCTGAAGGCATCCAAGGAGATCCCAAGGCATTCATGGGAGACGAGGGGGCCAAGTGCCAAGGCCCTGAGCCACGAGGTGCTCACTGCTTCGGGAACGGCTTGCAGGCCAGTCTGGAGTGAGCGATGGGAAAAACAGTAGATGATGAGGTGAAAGAGGTAGCTGAGGGAGTTGAGACCAGGAGCCCTATGACCTCAGGCCCTGCCGGCCTCCTTGCCAAGGAGCCGGAGAAGACTCTTCAGAGCTCCAGGCCCAGAGGGTGCAGAGAAATGAGGTGATACTCCAGGGAGCTGGGGCAGTTGCTGGCTGCCCCACGTGTATAAGGTTCATGCGCTGCTTGCTCGATACTCACACCATGGGGTAGATGGACACAGGCTGGCTCAGTGGAGTACTTACCATGCTCACTGTTAGCCGCTAGGAACGCATGTTCAATATTAAAGAAAACCCCAAAATACCAAACAGATCGAGACAGCACTGCACTGACTGAAGCAGCGGTTGGCATCTTGAGGGTCCACGAGGTCAGCCTTGCCTGGGAAATGCCACAGAGCCCTGGGGGCTCTGGAGGGGACCGTCATAAACAGGGTGGCAAGATGGGCTGGGCTCGGGCCAGCCGATCACATGGGCCCAAAGTCAGTTCTCTGCTCTGCCATTTACCAGCCACTGGATCTTGGGCAGGCCACCCAATCCCATCGGCCCCAGCTTCTCTGTATTTATAAAGCAGAGATAGCAATACCCAGCTCACAGGTTTTACTCCAGATTAGAAGGCATGGTTTACATCAAGCAGGAGGGTGCCATATGATTATCATCCTTTGGCCAATAACATTTTAATCCTTATATATCGATGACCAACAACCAACACCCTTGCACGATCTCAGAGGGGAAGCATTAAGACAAATAGATAAAGAATCCCATTTCTGATCAATTAAGTGATCTCAAATTTTATTCATCCCCCCCAGAGCAGCAGTCTGCAACCTTTTTGGCACCAGGGACCGGTTTTGCAGAAGACAGTTTCTCCACTGACCGACATGCAGGAGAAGGTTTCGGGATGATTTAAATGCATTACATTCGTTGTTCACTTTATTATTATTACATCAGCTCCACCTCAGCCCATCAGGCCTTAGATCCTGGAGGCTGGGGACCCCTGCCGTGGAGCATCCGGCCACCCTAACCTGTGCATACGTGCAGACACACATGTAGCTCCCACTGTGTAGGTTCAGTTTCAACCTGGCTGCTAGCAGCTCTTTTCTTCTCTGGAAAAATGTCTTCAGCTCAGTGGTTCTGAGGGGAGTTTTTCCTGAATGGGATTATCCAGGACCGCAGATGTGCTCACGCCCTTAGCTCTCACCTCATCGATCTCGTTCCATAAACTCATTCTGTAACTTATTATTCCAATTACTGTTTGTTCGTGGCACCTCACAATATTTTCATTATTCCATTTGTCTGCTGTTTTGTATGTATTAATACTGCATAGCAATTATAATCACCTCTAATTACCGCCAGGCCCACAACAGAGCCTCAGGCTGGAGGTATCATGGGAATGCCCACTCGGGAGATGCTCCCGGTTGCCGTATGCACTGGAGGTGTAAATTGGATGACTTACCAGGAACATGCCCCCCTGAGAAGGAGATAAACAGCTCTGGGCTCTAATTTATGGTGTGGCGGGCAACACAGCAGCCCCTGACCTCAGGGTCCCCTAAACTGGAGATAGAAGGGACAGCCCTGACCCCAGAGGACCCCATTCTGCAGAATGACCCTGTCCTTGGGAGCCCCGTGTGATGGAGCAGCCCTAACTCTCCACCTCGGGGGGGTGCCCCAGACTGAGGGACATGACATGCCCCTGCCCTTAATGAGACCTCTTCCGATGGGATGGCAGAAGTCAAAGATGCCTGAATCAGCCGCAGTGCTTGCCAGCACAGATGACTGTGTTTCTCTGGAATGTTTATTTGTTTTCATTTATGCTTGTGTTTGACTTTTCAATGCATCTGCTCACCTCCCCTTACTTCAGAAGCCCTCCCAGGAGCCAGCACCATGTCTCTCTACCTCCTGGACACTCCCTGGTGCCCTGGAAAAAGGCCTTGGCAGAGGGGTCCATCTGAAGCTGTTGGCCCCCTTTCCCTCCTTATCGAGGAGTTGGGCATGTGGGACAGAGGAGAGAGCCATGCTGGGGCAGAAATGGCCTCTAGCTCTTGTGCAGCAAGCCAGGGGCAAGAATGAAGTGCCAAACTATACCAAGGCCCACGTGTAATGAAAACCAACTCTCAGGAACTAGGTGGTGAGCAAGAGGCATCAGGAACAGTGAGGGCGCTGTGAGTGTCAGGCAACGAACACCTGCTTCCCAGGAAGCTTCATGGGCTTCCTGACAGTCCCAGAGCCCGGGCAGTTAGGGCTCCAAATGAAAGTAGATAAGCTATGCAGATTCATTGGGTTAGATGGGAAGAGAAAGGAATAATACTTGTTGAGGGCCTACTAGGTGCTATGTTGTTTGCTAAGTCATGTCCAACTCTTTGCTACCCCATGGACTGCAGCACACCAGGCTTCCCTGTCCTTCACTATCTTCTGGAGTTTGCTCAGACTCATGTCCATTGAGTTGATGATGCTACCTAATCATTTCATCCTCTTTCACCCCCTTCTCCTGCTGCCCTCAATCTTTCCTAGCATCAGGGTCTTTTCCAAAGACTTAACTCTTCGCCTCAGGTGGCCAAAGTATGGGTGCTTCAGCTTCAGCCTCAGTCCTTCCAATGAATTTTCAGGGTTGATTTCCTTTAGGACTCACTGGTTTGATCTCGCGGTGATCTCGCAGTCCAAGGGACTCTCAGACATCTTCTCCAGCAACCCAATTCGAAAGCATCAATTCTTTGGTGTTCAGGCTTCTTTATGGTCCAGCTCTCACATCCGTACATGACCGCTGGAAAAACCATAGCTTCGACTCTGAGGACCTTTGTTGGCAAAGTAACATCTCTGCTTTTCAATACATGGTCTAGGTTTGTCATAGCTTTCCTTCCAAGGAGCGCTTGCGTCTTCTAATTTCATGGCTGTAGTTACATTTGCAGCCAGGTGCAAACCACTTCCGATATACTCACCTGCTGCTGCTGCCAAGTCACTTCAGTTGTGTCCCACTCTTTGTGACCCTGTGAATCATAGCCCACCAGGGTCCTCTGACCATGAGATTCTCCAGGCAAGAATACTGGAGTGGATTGCCATGCCCTCCTTCAGGGGATCTTCCCAACCCAGGGATCGAACCCTCATCTCTTATGTCTTCTGCATTGACAGGCAGGTTCTTTACCACTAGCACCACCTGGGAAGCCCACATATTCACCCTTTTCATCATAAAATTTCATAGCCTAGTCCTCTCTAGCTTTATGTGGATGCTGTTATTGTCCAGCTGGAGGCAGATGAAGAGACAGTGGTTCAGAGAGGTGATATAACTGGTCTGTCTGTGTCTAAAGTCTGTGCTCATCCCAGTGCACCACATGCCATTCCCTAGACAGAAGGGAATACCGTGTGACCCCAGAGATGATGGAGAGCTGCTTCAGAGGGCTGCCCACGTGATGGGACTGAGGAATAATACATGTCTAAACACGCACATCCTTCAGCACACCCTGCCCAAATACCCACCTTCATCGGAGGGCACCCAAAATATATCCACACTTTAGAAATAATATCCACCTAAAGTATCAGCGGCCCCCAGGGTTCCTGTCTACCACCCCCACTTTAGTTTTATGCCCCAGCCTAAGACATTCATTACGCAGGTTTGAACCCTTTGCAAACAGGCTGAGTTGAAAGTCCTGCAAAGCGAGATTTCTCCTCCAAGAGAGATGATGGGTGTCTTTTTCATTGTGAGCTGCTGTAAGAAAATACCAGCATGTGGGTGGCCTCAACGATGCACATTTCTTACTCCCAGATCCGGAAGCTAGCAAATTCCAGATGAGGGTGCCAGCAGGTTCAGTGTGAGGTGGAGGCCCTCCGCTTGGCTGCCAGATAGCGGCCTTCTTGCTGTATTGTGGGCTCTGCTCAGTTCCTCTGCTGTTTCTCTTGCACTGACCCCACCCTGAGGGCTCTCACCTCATCATACTTGGGGATCTGGGCTTCAGCATAGGAATTTGTCAGGGAGACACAAACACACAGTCCACAGTAATGATTAAGGTAAAGTCTTAGGAAACTGAAACTGGTCCTGAAATGAAAAGAACCCAGGGAGTAGGGCTGGATGAAAAAGTAGGGACTGGTGGGTGGAACATGATCATAAGGAGCAGCCCTGGGGACAAGAGAACACACAAAGGTGCAATTAAGCCCACAAGAGGCTCCACTCTGAGTTTTCTTGCATCACATGCTTCCTCCACACTGCTGTGGCCCAGGATACTCCAGGCTTAGACAAGCAGAGTTGAATGTGTGGTCAGCAGCTCCTTGGTTGACCTCAGGGCCCTTCTAGCCAATGACTGTGCCTAGAACAGGGACACTGAGGAGCAGTTTGGAGGAAGCAGACTTGCTACCATCAACTTCAGAGATTCAAGCCTTGCTCCAGACTCCCTATATGTCCAGACAAATAATGGGCCTGCCATCTGGATGTGTATTTATATCCTTCCAGAATCTAATTATTTTTAGAGCTGTCCATCCTCTGAGGTCAGCGTCCTCCATGTTTATTCATTCATTTATTTGGCAAATATTTATTTTACAGACAATCTGGGCCAAGCCTTGTAAATTCATGGATTCATTAAGCATGACCCTGACCTTCAAGTAACTCACTGTTTGGGTAGGGGGTACAGGCAAGTAACAAGCTATCAGGGTGCAGTCTGGTAGATGCTCTGCCACAGGGAAGCCTAGGAAGTGGCTTCCTAATTATTGAAGCCCCTAGGGAGCTGACTGCAGAGTCTTCCAGCACACGGCCTGCCCCGAGATACCTCCCCTTTCCTCACTGCTGCCTGTCCTGCCCAGGCGCCAAGTGAACGGGTGGGTGCTGAGGGTGCAGAAATATGACCAAGTCCGGAAGCATCCACAGTGAAGTGGAGGAGAGAGAAATGTTAACAAACAAGTCAAGTACTAAAAATAAAGGTGTGGGAACAATGGGGAAAGAATGAGTAATTCTGGAGGAAGAGACAGATTTTGAGAGGAAGGTGTGAATTCATTAGCTGTTGCACCAAACAGGGTTTCCATGGGTCTGTGCCAAACCTTTCTCCAGAGCCTCGGAGGCCCTAAATTCTAGGATCAAGAGGGTTGAGTTGTCAGCCCCCTCCTCTTCTTGAATTGAGAGACAATCTAAACTGCTAAGTACCAGAGTCTTTATATTTAAACCAGGAATGATAATCAGTTTGTGATTAATGGCTGAAACGTTTTTTGTAAAGCTTGGGAGATGCTAGCGATTATTATCCTAATGCGTCCCCTCTTGGTTGCTATCCTCTGATACGGAAAGGCTGCATCCCTCCTCACTTGGTGGCCCCCAGCTTCCCCTGATGCCCTCCTTGGTCATTTCTGTTGCTATGATACTATATGGGCAGATGGGAGAGTAGCTGCTTCATGACACTTGAAAAGTAAAGGGTGACTGGTGGGTTCGTTTCTGTTCCTGAAGAAGAAAGACAGACAAACTGAAGGAGAGAAGTAAAGGGACCAAGCAGAACTACAGATAGTCTGGTGTTCATAAAAAACAAAACAAAAAACCACGTTGATTAGCAGTCCTATAGACAGGCAGACAAATGGGCAGGTGGGCAGGCGCGTCGGCAGGTAGAGAGGCAAGCGGCTTGTCGTCTTGTGAGGTTCCCCAGCGCTGTGCGTTGCGTCCCGGATGTAGCTGGCCGGCATTAATCTGTTATTATTGTGATTTCGTTTCCAGCGGAGTGTGGGAGTTCGGTCACGGGCACTCAGGGCACTCTGCTGTCCCCCAACTTTCCTGTGAACTACAGTAACAACCACGAATGCATCTACTCCATCCAGACCCAGCCAGGGAAGGGGATTCAGCTCAAAGCCAAGGCATTTGAACTCTCTGAAGGAGATGTCCTCAAGGTAACACTGAGCGATGTCACAGTGTACACACATTACGGGCTGCAAAAGCGTGGTCACCATGCCCATTTATCTCTGTGCGAAGGACTTAGCTTCTCTTCTTCCCCTTTGAGTCCCAAGATATTGTCCTCACTCATCCGGGAGAAGTGAGAACCTAAGAGAGAAGGGTAGAATGCATGTATTCTAAGGAACGTGGATTTAGAGTTTGCTTAGGAGCTAACTGCTCTCAAATATGTATGTGATGGAGTAGGGGTGGCAGGTCAGTGGATCAGGTTTTCCATTATGAACTCTGACCATCAACGTGGATAAGAAGAAATCATAAATACGTGTGGATACCGTATGTTTATATGTACATTTCTTGATGTGTGTGCATCTGTGTCTGTGTGTGTATTTGGTCTGAGGGATCTGCGTCTATGCATATTTGTGTTTTGTGTGGGCGCATCTGTGTATGTTTTGAGTTTATGGTTTCGGTAAATGGTTTGGCTGTTTCAGCAGCTTCAGTGCACCATGGTAGCGGTCTACAGGTGGCAGTGGGGTTAAAGAAGGTGATTTCAGGATCTCCATAAGAGAAAGAGGTGAAAGGACTTGGACTAAAGAAAGGCTTATAGAGGGGGCCTTGTTAAGACGCTGAACATACATATGACTTGCGTTTCTTTGTGTGCGTGTGGTTAACTGTGTACTTGCAGTAAGACATGATGTGTGTATGTGTGTAACCAAAGCCTTGACTCTGGAGAATTTATCAAAGAGCTGCCTTATTAAAAGGGACTATAAGGAAAATCTCCATGGAGTAGGTTCATTTTCATCCTAGGCTAAGAACTTTTGTTTTTTGCATATTCTAGAATAGTTTTATTCCCTGTAACTAGAGAAGTCTAGACTTTAGCAACAGCCAAAGGTCGCAGCTCTAGAAAATCCAGAGAGAAACCATTAAGCAATCCCCACCCCTTAGGACTCTCTCTAGATATAATGAGTATACTGTGCTTTGTATATAGAGTTGATACTCTTGACCCTCCCATCTGGGGCATGTGTGTGTCTGTGTGTTCTGAAGGTTTTTTTCAATGTTATCTAATTATTCTTAAAGCCAAGAGGCCATACTGTGAGATGACCAGCTGGGACCAGATACGCCTGAAATAGAACAGAATACGGTAGTGGCCCAGGAGGGAATGGGGCCCTATCATTGGTCCCTTCAGCTCTGCTCTTCAACCTCTGAGCTCCCCAGACACAGAAAAGCAGAGTGCCTCTCCCCATAAGTGAGCGATACCCAGGCCCTGTACTTTCCAAGGACGGTGTCTTCAGGCACCCCCTGACCTCAGTGCCCTCCGTTCATTTCTTCATCACCTACAGCAGAGCCTCAGAGAACACACCCAGGGACAGCAAGGCCAGGGTGACTTCCTCGCTCTAGCACTCCAGATGGAATTGATGAAAGCTGGACAATACAGAGAACATCTTAAAGAAAAGCTGTTGTTCACCGCGCAGGAAAAGAAGGCCTTTTTGAGGCATAACGTAATTTTCAGGTTTTGAAGGGAATGTGAGCAGCAGTTTTGTGCATGTGGCCTGCGGGGGTCAGCAGAGGGGTCCCTTCCTTGGTGGCTGGAGGTCATGTGGGGCCTGACCAGGGCCCGAGCATCCTCTCCAGGGGCGTCTGGACTCAGAGGCGCTCTTAAGACATGGTCAGCAGGCGTGCGTACCCCAC
The DNA here is from genome assembly GCF_032405125.1 of Capricornis sumatraensis. Lineage (NCBI taxonomy): Eukaryota > Metazoa > Chordata > Mammalia > Artiodactyla > Bovidae > Capricornis > Capricornis sumatraensis. The sequence goes on from NC_091070.1 coordinate 212,738,941, forward strand.
TGCACTGTCTGGATTCTGCCTGAGGGTCAAGTGGTGCAGCTTAATAGACCACAGGGAGACACTTGAATGCACTCAGGTCAAAAGGGAGGGACCTGGGGCGTTATCCCCAGGCCAGAGGTCAGGGAGGGCTCAGGCAGGCATCAGGACCTCAGATGGTTCTTCGGGGCTATGGAGAGAAGGGCTGATTTTCTGTGCTTCTTGGAGAGATCTTCCCAAGACTTCAGATTTGGTCTCTGCAGCCGCCTATCCAGGGACCCTGCCACCAGCCTTCTAATACTGAGTTTGACCTTGTTGCTGAAGAGCCTCTTCCCCCATTTCTAGGCCTCTGTAGGGTCCTCCTCAGGAGACTGGGCTGTGGCTCTGGACTAGTCACATGATCTTGTATCCACCAGAGCTTCCACAGAGAAGGGGGTCTGGCGAAGGGAGAGGGCAGGGCCCCGGGAGGTCATGTGGTTTCCCATTCTAACTCTTCACCTCAGAACCCTTGCCCTCCCAAAGGAGAGCCTGGGACACGAGTGGTTTGGGAACGAAAGGAAACACACAGTGACGGTCTCCACCTGCAGCCGCCGTCAGCTGCATCGGCAGGGCCGTTTACCCTTGTCACTCTGATCTCCCTTGACCCAAAGGAAGCAGCACCTCAAGTCACCCCCACAAGCATCCTGCCCTTGCCCTGTGTAATCTGCCAGAGCATTGGTATATTTCCAGTCCCGAGGACACACCTGACCCTCCCAAGAAGCCCCAGCATGTACCTGGACTCCTTGCTGCCCAAGGAGACCCATCATCTCCCGAACACAGGCGTCTGATCAACCCTCTAAACCTGTCATACACGCTCGTATTTCTAACCTGCGGAATGACTGTTTTCTGGCTCTTGTGACCCTCCCCTCTCCTGGTCTTTTCCTTACCTTTAATAACTGAATGTTTCTTAGGCCTCACCCTGCACATACTCTGGCTTGTCTCCCAGAACTTCCTGATTTATCCTACATAGGTTCCCACCAAAATCTTGACCTCTGATATCTGCAAGACAGGAAGGGCCTCTCAGTGCCATAGTGTGGAAAGACAACTCCTGGTTCAAGACGGCACAGGAAGCCCATGTATGTAACTACATGTAGGTTTCCATGAAAATGACTAAAGGGACATGAAACAGGGGAAATTCGGTAAGGGTGCCTTTCACATACAACTTAAAGAAATGTTTGCCAAATGGAATACCGGCCAAAGGGGGTCCAGATTGAGAAAGGGCCTGATCAAATTGTACTTCACATAAGTGAAGTTTTCTGTGGATGCAGTGCTAGAAACCTCAAGGACAAAGGCATCGAAGGCCACACAGAGCAGCAGGGCCTGGAGCCAAGGACACACCAGGGGACTGTTGGCAGGAGCCAGGTCTCAATCCCACTAGTGCTTCTGGGAACTGCGCTTGGCCAGAGAGACCTCCAGAGCCAAGCTCCCTCACAACGCAACATGCTGAAGTTTATTTGGCTGTCCTTGGCAAGCAGGATAAAGCAGAGCACTGCCTTGGCTGGCACCTGACAAGAGTGGGCAGGCTTATTAGAGAAGAGGCTGCCGCACTCACACACACACACACACACACACACACACACACGCGCGCGCGCGCGCACTCCTTCACACACACACGCTTTAGCACCAGGAGAGGCTTCTACTCTGTTACGGCCTCTTCTGGCTCAGTCCTTCTTCTCCCCCTTAGAGATGACTGAGTCTTCCCACTGCCCTTTCTTCTTCTCCCCCTGTTGTGATTTGCCAACAGGAAAATGAACCGGATATGTACAAATATTCAGTAGATCAGAAGACGGGACCTGTCTGAGGAGTCAGACTTAATCGCCCCCTCTGTAAGCAACAAAGGAAAAAAAAAAAAAACTTTAAAAGCTCCTAATTTGTATTCTTAGCAGGATTTGAGAGGATATTATATTTATGACACAAAAAAAAGCAATAATGAAAACAGGGCAATCTGAGATGAAGAAAGATTGAACAGAGATGAAAAACATGATCACCCAATTAAAAATGGAATGGAGGCAATGAACAGAAGATGGCAAACCACAGAAAAATGAAATCACTTTATTATAAGATAAATTTGAGAACTCTCATCTCATAATGAAATGAAAAAGAGAATTCTTTTATATTAATAAAATGTACAATCAATCCACAGTAAAACTTTATGTGCCAAATAACATAGCATGAATAAATTAAATCAAAATTGTTAGAAATGTAAAAAATTTTAATAAAGTCACCATCATTGTAGAAGATTTAATATACATTTGTTACTCTCTGGCATATCATCTAGATTAAAAATAAATAAGGATTTAGGTACTTGAATAATAGAATGAATCCAAAGAAAGTAGAAGAAAGATATGTTTAAAGATAAAAGGAAAAATGACTGAAAAAGAAAACTAAAAAAAAAAAAACAACAGAATAGAATAGACAGAATTCTAGATAGAGTATGCCGGACTGATCAAGGAACAAAGAAGCCACAAATATATAATTTTAATAATGAAAAAGAAACATAGTCATAGATAAGATACAGATTATGAAAACAATTAGAAAATGTTTCAGTTCAGTTCAGTTCAGTTCAGTTGCTCAGTCGTGTCCGACTCTTTGCGACCCCATGAATCACAGCACACCAGGCCTCCCTGTCCATCACCAACTCCCGGAGTTCACTCAGACTCACATCCATCGAGTCGGTGATGCCATCCAGCCATCTCATCCTCGGTCGTCCCCTTCTCCTCCTGCCCCCAATCCCTCCCAGCATCAGGGTCTTTTCCAATGAGTCAACTCTTCTCATGAGGTGGCCAAAGTACTGGAGTTTCAGCTTTAGCATCATTCCTTCCAAAGAACACCCATGGCTGATCTTTAGAATGGACTGGTTGGATCTCCTTGCAGTCCAAGGGACTCTCAAGAGTCTTCTCCAGCACCACAGTTCAAAAGCATCAATTCTTCGGCGCTCAGCTTTCTTGACAGTCCAACTCTCACATCCATACATGAACACTGGAAAAACCATAGCCTTGACTAGATGGACCTTTGTTGGCAAAGTAATGTCTCTGTTTTTGAATATGCTTAGGACAAGCATAAGCCAAAAACTAAGAAAGCTTAAATGGGATGGAAGATTTTATAGATAAAAAGTACTGATATCAGGAAAAAATACAAATTGGAATAAACCAATAGCCATTTAAAACATGGGAATTCTCCCATATTGTCTCTCAAAGTGTGCAGGCCTAGACTGTCTTACAGATAAACTCAGAACACTTCATGGAACGATTAACCCCTACAATAATCAAACTGTCTCAAAAAGAGGAAAATTAGCACTCATATCTCCACCCATTTAAATAGGACAAGTAAAAATACTTATATCAAACTGAATAAGGACAGTATAAAGTATTAGGCCAGTTTCACTTATGATCATAGACCAGGAGTCCTAACAGAGAATCATGTTGGATCTAGCTGCACATTAAAACAAAAATAACCAAATGGGGTGGATTCCAGGAATATAAGAATGTGTCAATATTAGAAGAGTTCCTAATTTTATTTACTGGGTAACCCATGTGAAATTACCTTTTTTCGTAGGTCAAGGGCTGTCAAATATCAGCAATTTTATTCTAGTAACAGATTTGCATGCTAAGTTGCTTCAGTCGTGTCCAACTCTTTGCAACCCTATGGACTATACCCAACCAGGCTCCTCTGTCCATGGGATTCTCCAGGCAAGAATACTGGAGTGAGTTGCCAGCCCTCCTCCAGAGAATCTTCCCAGCACCAGAGAGCAAACGTGCATCTCTTATGCCTCCCACGTTGGCAGGCAGGTTCTTTACTGCTAACACCACCTGGGAAACCCATTAACAGATTAGGAGAGAAAAATATAAGATCCTGCAAACATATCCCAAAACATGTGATGAAAGTCAGTACTTGTTCATGATTTGTAAAAATATCTCATAAAGCTATGGACAGAACTTTCTCAATCAGATAAAAAAAAATTTCTACCAACACCTGTGGCAAACATTATACTTAATGACAAAACTTCCTAAGGATTACCGGTAAAGTCAGGAACAAGATCAGTTGTTCTGCTACCATCAATAGTATTCAGATCCAAGCCACTACAATTATACAAAGAAAAGGGCAAATAAACCGTAACAATTAGAACGGAATATCCTAATTGTCTCTTATTTGGGAAATACAAAACAACCAACCAATAAATTATCAGAACCAATAAGACAATTTAGCAAAGCCACTGATGTTTCTACAACCAATTCAAACACGTAATAAGAGAGAAGGAAGAGTTCTCATAAGAGAAACAAAAACTGTTCAGACACCTAGGAATAAGCCTAACAAACATGTATAACATTAACTGAGAAAATTATAAAACTTTATTCTGAAGGACATAAAACTAAAATAAATGCAGGGAGGTTTCATATTCAGGGCTGGCTAAAGTCTATGAACAGGCAATTCACAGAAGAGGAGTGTAGAATTGATACACATGCAAAAAGATGTTCCACTTTGGTGATAATCAGGGACATAAAAATTAAAACAAGAAACCATTTCGCACTCATCATATTGGAAAGTTTTAGAGTTCCTGAAAATAGCAAGTGTTGGCCAAGATATAAAGTAATGAAAGCTGCCCTACGTTGCTGGTAGACAGATTAAATTGGTGTACTCTTCGGAGAGCAGACTGACAGTATCTAACAGAGTTGAAGATGTACCTTCCCTGTGTGACCTGCTTCTCCATTCTAGTTCTACATGTATGCCATAGAGAACCTTGAATAGGTGTGTAAGCAGATATGCATGCGGCAATGTTTGTAGGAATGTTACATTGTAACTGTGTGCTAAACACGATCCACTTAACATATTTTGAAGGCAGCCATCTTGCTGACCTGTCTTATTAGATGTAGTTGTTTCATGCATATTAAAAATCAAGTTTATTTGTCAATTACACCTCAATAAAGCTGAAAAAAGTGGAAGCATCTAATAGAGAAAAAAGAAGGTTAGATGTACTGGCTGTGTACAGATTCTCTCAGATTTGTCAGGGATAAATCCATCACCTATATCTAATGATGAACTGGACCATCAAAGCCATTTTCTTATGGACAAGCAATATTCTGTTAGGAAATAAATGCATACAAAGACCCAAATGCCAAAATCAATAAAAAATATTAAAATGCCCAGGAATAAGTACAGACTTTACTGAGAGATATAAAAGACAACTTTATTAAGTGGAATCAGATGTCCTATATATGGATAGGAAGACTTAATATCATGCAGATATATGTTTTCTCTGTTATCAATCCATATGTTTAATGTTAATCAGTGAGAATTATAGAAATTATTTTGGGTCTTTTGAGGGGAGTACGGAGAGTTGTTGTTTTTCTTAATTTGAGAAAATTCTTGAGTTTATCTAAAAGAATAAATATGAGAGAAGAATTTCTTAAGTTAAAAGAAGACAAATGAGAGGGGACTTGCCCTACTAAATATTTAAATATATTACAAAGCTATCATAATTAAAACAGTATAGCTCATGTACATGCGTGTTAAGTCGCTTGAGTCATGTCTGACTGGGCTGTAGCCTGCCAGGCTCCTCTGTCCATGGGATTCTCCAGGCAAGAATACTAGAGTGGCTTGCCAGACCCTCATGCAGGGGATTTTCCTGACCCAGGGATTGAACCTGTATCTCTTATGTCTCCTGAATTAGCAGGTAGGTTCTTTACCACTAGCACCACCTCAGAAGTCCAGCTCACATGCAGGAATAGACAAAGAAATAACTGTGGTAGCATAGAAAGTTGACCCCCAAAATTTGTTGAACTATATATATGATAAAGGTGGCTTTAAAGTTGATAATGGGCAAAATATTTACAGAGTTAATTAGTTTAAAATGGCTAATCAACAAGGAAGAAAATGTATCTTATCTTTTGTGCATGCTAAGTCGCTTTAGTTGTGTCCAACTCTTTGTGACCCTGTGGACTGTAGCCCACCAGGCTCCTCTGTCCATGGGATTCTCTAGGCAAGAATAATGGAATGGGTTGCCAAGCCATTCTCCAGGGGATCTTCCTGATCCAGGGATCACACCGTGTCTCTTAGGTCTCCTGCATTGGCAGACAGGTTCTTTACCACTGGTGGCCCCTGGGGAGCCCATCTTATCTTTTACCATATGCCAAAATTCCAGGTGGATTTAAAGGCAAAATTACTAAAAGAAGCTATTGTATTATTTATTTGAAATGGCAGCCCACTCTAGTATTATTCCCTGGGGAATCCCATGAACAGAGGAGCCTGGCTGGCTACAGTCCATGGGGTCACAAAGAGTTGGACACAACTGAGTGACATCGGAAGGTCTGATGTTGAAGCTGAAACTCCAGTCCTTTGGCCACCTGATATGAAGAGCTGACTCATTTGAAAAGACCCTGATGCTGGGAAAGATTGAGGGCAGGAGGAGAAGGGGACAACAGAGGATGAGATGGTTGGATGTCATCACCGGCTCGATGGACATGGGTTCGGGTGGACTCCAGGAGTTGGTGATGGACAGGGAGGCCTGGCGTGCTGCAGTTCACGGGATCGCAAAGAGTTGGACACGACTGAGTGACTGAACTGAACTGAACTGAGTGACTAACACTTTCACTTCTTTCATACATTTATTAGGTGCTTCTTATGTACCAGGGAATTTTCCACATATTCTGGACAATGATATGCCAACAATTATATTTTTAAATATAATTCATAATTATATTTTAAATTTTTAAATATTATCATAATAGTTTTAAAATTTGCACTCTATTTGAATCAGGATCCAAGTAAAATCTACCCACTAGATTAGTTGCCTCAAGTATTTTTTGTGTGTTTAGGTTTCTACCTCCATCTCTTCTTTTGTTGTTGTTGTTCAGCCACTAAGTTATGTCCAACTCTTTTGTGACCCCGTGGACTGTAGCCTGCCAGGCTCCTCTGTCCATGGGATTTCCCAGGCAAGAATACTGGAGTGGGCTGCCATTTCCTCCTCCAAGGGATCTTCCTGACCCAGGAAGCTCAAACCCACATCTCCTGCATTGGCAAGCAGATTCTTTACCACTGAGCCACCTGGGAATAATTTACTTGTTATTTAGTTGTGACTTGTTTGTTTATTTGTAATTTATTCATTTCATGTGTTCCTCTGTCCTCCATATTTCCTGTAACTTGGAAATTCGATACAGTAGCTTGATCTTAGTCAGGTTTAATTTTTCTTTTGACAAAATGACCCCATAGTTATTGGTGTCTTCCATTAAGAAACATATGGTGACTAGCTGTCTCTCTGATTGTGATGCTGGCAAATGTTGATGACTAATTCCTTGATCAGTCAATTAGAAAATATATGTGTTAATGGGTAAAAATATTTTTATAGCAATCTGGATGTAACAGTGAGCAAAAACTCTTTGAATTGGTGTCATCTCTATATCTGTTGGCGCTCTGGAATTCTCCCAGTCTATCTATGACATAAAGCAATTGCATACAGGATCTGGAAACAGACTTTTGAGGCTCCCAGGGGCCTGAACAAATCTCTGTAATATACAGCACTGTTAGCTTGAAGGATGACTTCTTTTAGAAAGCTTTGCTTCATAAATAGTAGGATGGAAATATTGTTCCAATTTGCTGGCAGCTGGCACCACATCCTGTGCCATGCACAAATATTCATCACCCACCCATAGATCCCATCTTTGATATTTACCAAAGCACCAGGGGGTCCTTCACTCAATCACAACTTCTGTTGTTATTTGCACAATTGTCTGGAAAGGAGCGGCAACCTCAGAACCTGGGGAGCCAGTTCATTATTCTGATGACTGCTGTCTTTGCTGGTGCTCAGAAGTTCAGGGGACAGATGGGAGTCAGGGAAACCAGATGCCTGCATGATTCCACCCCTGGCTAGCCCAGCAGGCCCTGGCTAGAGCCCTCATTTTAGGAGGGAAGGGGCAGAGGCTGAGTTTGGGGAATGGGAAGATATGTGACATCTGACACCCTGGACATTTTAACTCCATCCTGCCAGATCCCAGGGCCCTGGTCCTGCAGAGTGTGAGACCGAGGCCACTGCCACAGTAGGGTGGGGGTAGTGTGCGTGTGTGCTCAGCTGTGTCTGACTTTGATGCCCCATGGACTGTAGCCCACCAGGCTCTTCGGTCCATGGGATTTTTCAGGTAAGAATAATACTGGAGTGGGTTGTAATTTCCTACTCCAGGAGATCGTCCCAACCCAGGGATCGAACTCCCATCTCTTGCATCTCCTGCTTTGGCAGGCAGATTCTTTACCACTGAGCTACCAGGGTGGGATTAGGGAGGAGGACGGCTATCTCATCTCCTGGGTGTCTCAGATCACGGAAGGACAAGATAGCATATCTTGCAGTGCAGAAATGCCAAATGCTTGCAGCCTCAGTTCAGCTCAGTTCAGTCGCTCAGTCGTGTCCGACTCTTTGCAGCCCCATGAATCGCAGCACGCCAGGCCTCCCTCTCCATCATCAACTCCCGGAGTTCACTCAGACTCATGTCCATCAAGTCAGTGATGCCATCCAGCCATCTCATCCTCTGTCGTCCCCTTCTCCTCCTGCCCTCAATCTCTCCCAGCATCAGGGTCTTTTCCAATGAGTCAACTCTTCACATGAGGTGGCCAAAGTACTGGAGTTTCAGCTTTAGCATCAGTCCTTCCAGTGTACACCCAGGACTGATCTCCTTTAGGATGGACTGGTTGGATCTCCTTGCAGTCCAAGGGACTCTCAAGAGTCTTCTCCAACACCACAGTTCAAAAGCATCAATTCTTCAGCATTCAGCTTTCTTCACAGTCCAGCTCTCACATCCATACATGACGACTGGAAAAACCATAGCCTTGACTAGACGGACCTTTGTTGGCAAAGTAATGTCTCCACTTGCAGCCTATGTGTCTGCAGAAACAGTTGGCTTGGGTAGTCAGGCTGCCCCAACCTGGCCTCCCCCAGCTGCTGAAGAGTAAGCTGGTGCCATATGGGGGTTGGGGGAACTAGACCAGAACTCCCCTGGAAAGGTTAGAACAGCAACCAGTTCCTAGAGATCGGATTCACACCAAGATAGGCTGAGCACAAAACTGGTACCAAGTGAAGGTGAGACAGATTGATAACCCACATGGTGGCCAACTCCACTCTGCTGTCTTCCTTGCATCCAGGGGCTCAGTGCCCCTCTAACAGTTGTTGTCTGTGCTGAACTCTGGGAACGTGGGCTGTGGGTTAGGGAGCTCTTGTTCCAGATAAGGTCATGCTGATAACATGGGGTTGGGGTCTCTCCTGTGTCCAGGTCTACGATGGCAATAACAACTCTGCCCGTCTGCTTGGGGTGTTCAGCCGCACCGAGATGCTGGGGGTGACATTGAATAGCACGTCCAGCAGTTTGTGGCTTGATTTCATCACTGATGCTGAGAACACCAGCAAGGGCTTTGAGCTGCACTTTTCCAGTAAGTCTTTCTCACTTCTGAGTGGACCATGAAATCGGGCTCTCCCTGGTTCCACACACTGGGAGGCTGGGCTCTGGGATGTCACCCGTCAATTAGTGGGTTTGATTTTTTCTAACTGGTGCACACTTAGCTGATTGTTTCCCCTAAGACCCTGTGCCCATGATGTGGATAGGTTGCCACTTGGCATACAGCTCCATGGTTACACCCGTGATTAGCTGAACTCAGAGTTACAGCACACCTTTTACTCACTCATCACCTTTAATTCACTACAAATAATAAGCACTGAGTCTTTTAATTAAATCAACCAAAGATAGCCTCTCCTAATCATGACATTTATAAAATAATGTTTGGCTACAGTCAGATGTAAAAAATGCAAACGCTAATGTATAATTATGTTCTTTTTTTACCACTCCCTGAAGAGTCAAGTGTTGATTCCCTTTTTTCCTGACTGTGGAGGTACAGGAATAAGGGAGGGAAATCTCCCTTATTCCTGGGATTGCAAAAAGAAAAAACACCCGAGGTTTGTCCACAGCTACAGAATACTTGGGGTGGTATCTCCATTCTTTGGCTTCACAGCTATTTTATTCATTGATTTGAGCTTCTACTTGCCCAGTTGCTACAAAGAAATGTGCTTTTTATAGGCTACTTTAAAATCCAGTGAGTATCCATCAACTGATGAGTGGATATATCCATCCATACCATGGGGTACTATTTGGCCATAGAAAAGGATCCAGTTTTGGTCCATACTACAACATGGTTGAACCTTGAAAACAGGATTTTAAGTGAAAGAAGCCCGTCACAGGACATGTGGACATATGTACTGCATGATCCATTTATATGAAGTGTCCAGAATAGGCCAATCCACAGAGATAGGAGGAAAATTGTTAGTTGCCCGGGGATGAAGAAGTTGGGGAAAATTCATTTTCCGTTTGGGGTGATGCAAGTGTCTAAAAGTAGATTGTGCTGAGAGTCGCGTAACTGAATAGACGGAAAGACACTGCATTGTACACTGTAGATGGGCAAGTGTTTGGTATGTAAGTTATATCTCTATAAAAGTGCTAAAAAAACCCACAATGAGTCTACCCGAAATGCCTCTTGCCTGGACATGGGGTCTGTGCCTGTCACTGCAGGCACATCGATGGAAGAGGATTAAACAGAGTTGCCTTCCGATTCCATCTCTGTCACCTGAGATTGGGTGACTTTGAGGCAATTTGTGTGACCTTCCGCAGTCAATATTCTCAGCTGTGGAATGCATAGTCACTCGTCCCTAAAGGAATCCTGTGAATAAAACACAAGAGCTGATCCAGGTGACCACTGTGCCTGAGGAGCTCTGTGTAAGCTCACAGAGGTGTCCTTCTCCAGGCTCATTCAATAGAGTATGTACTTCAGCAGGATGAAGCTGAGCTGTGAAACATATACGCAAAGTGACTGTTCCATGTTTCCTATCAGAATGTCTCAGGGAGCAAAACGGGAAAAGCAGCTCCTGCTAGCAAAATGCTATGGCTCAAACAAACAAACCAGAAAAACCCAGAAAATCCAGACCCTACACCTGAAAACTATTAAAAGCTGTCCTGGAAGAAATAAGTCATTTATATACAGTGGCAGGCAAGGGGGGACACTCTGTAAACAGAGACCCT